>NC_054877.1:22278137-23592740 GCF_018320785.1 Cheilinus undulatus
CAGTCCTTAGCATCCTTTAACTGGCCTAACTGGTGCCTACCTAAAAACCTACCTCCTTTAACCTTCTCTCCCTCTCTAACAAACTGAACCGTCCTCGTTCCCTGATTATGTCCTGCATTCACCTGTCGCCTTCTGTTTTCAATTCCTGCTGCTAGACTCTTCAAAACCCTGTCATGCCTCCATGTATATCTACCTTGTGACAGATGGTAGGTGATGGTAGGACGTCATAGGTAGACCCTAGCAGGAAGAAAGTAAGCAGTCTGCTAACAGGAAAAAAAACTTTTCCTCCATAAATCTATCTAACACAGCTAGCGTAGCTTATGTACAGTCGCTAGAAAAAAGTATGCGAACCCTTTGAGATTTCTTGGATTTCTGCATAAATTGGTCATCAAATGTGTTCTGATCTTCATCTAATTCACAACAATAGACAAACACAGTCTGCTTAAACTAATACTCCACAAAAAAATCACCACACTAACATCACTTCCTCATCCCAACTGTGAAATATGGTGGAGGGGCCATCATGGTTTGGGGCTGCTTTGCTGCCTCAGGGCCTGGACAGATTGCTGTCATTGATGGAAAAATGAATTCCCAATTTTATCAAGACATTTTACAGGAAAACTTAAGACCATCTGTCCGCCAACTGAAGCTCAACAGAGGATGGGTGATGCAACAGGACAACGACCCAAAGCATAGAAGTAAATCAAAAACAGAATGGCTTCAACAGAAGAAAATACGCCTTCTGGAGAGGCCCAGTCAGAGTCCTGACCTCAACTCAATTGAGATGCTGTGGCATGACCTCAAGAGAGCAATGCACACCAGACATCCGAATAATATTGCTGAACTGAAACAGTTTTGTAAAGAGGAATGGTCCAAAATTCCACCTGACCATTGTGCAGGTCTGATCTGCAACTACAGGAAACATTTGGTTGAGGTTATTGCTGCCAACAGAGGGTCAACCAGTCATTAGCCTAGGGGTTCACATACTTTTTCCACCCTGCACTGTGAATGTTTACATGTTTTGTTCAATAAAACATGAAAACATATCAGTTGTGTGCAGTATTAGTTTAAGCAGACTGTGTTTGTCTATTGTTGTGAATTAGATGAAGATCGGAACACATTTGATGACCAATTTATGCAGAAATCTAAGAAATCTCAAAGGGTTCACATACTTTTTCTAGCGACTGTAGCTCCATTAGCTGCATGAGCTACATAGCTGTCAGAGATGCTGAGTTAATGTAGCTAAAGCTAAGTTTACAAATCAGCTATGCAAATTACGTATCTATATTATCTGCTTAGCTAAGTTAGCTTTAGCTATGTTTGCTGAGGCTCACTGCGCTAAAGAAAACTTAGCTAATGGAGCTACATAGCTAAAGCTAAGATCACAAAGCAGCTAGGTAAGCTACATATGCATGTCATCTCAAGCTGAGTTAGCTAAATTGACTTATGTAGCAACATTAATTATAGCTAGTGTAGCTATGTTAGCTTTAGCTATAACTGATAAAGCTACCATTCAAATAACTACTTTTAAAACAAGTCTTCATTTATTCCCTGATTAGACACTTTTCTCTATTTATTTAGTCTTAGTCTGTAATGTTTCTCATGTGGATATTTCCTGAATGTAACTGCCAGACTTTGTTTATGTCGAACTACGTTGAATTAAAAAATGAATTAAAAATGCAAAACTGGAAATACACTAGTCCATAAAATTACAGGAGTTCCTTTCTGAGATATAGTTGTCATTAATATTCATATTTTTAATCTATAGATGTACAGTATAACTAGCATTTTTCATTGTTTCTTCAAAGTAAAGATTGATAAAAAACATGTGATCTGTTATTCAAATTGTCCCAAATATTGGTCCTCCTTGAAATTCAAATTTGGTTAAAATTTATACAAGAATTTGCACTGACACAGTTTTTAAAATGAAAATGATTTAGCCCAGTTGTTATTTGGAACAAAAAGACTCAATTATGGAGTTAAGCCTGTAATTTTTTCATCGGAAATATAGCCTATATCAAACTATGGTAGCCCAAATCTAAAGCTCAATTAATTTAGCCTACGTAGGTCTACTTTCTACAACTGCTGCTTATTCTAACATTTAATTACAGCTACCCTAACACAGGCTTGGGGTCAGACGGCAAAACTTCAGATACAAAATAACATAAAAGTTGTGCAACTTTTAACTTTAAATTGCTGTCACAACTGTCGGTGCACCTTCGTTTACATACACCAGCACACAGACTGTGCATGTATAAGTCTGACACAAACTGGGTTATAATATTGGAAACAAAGCAGACCTGTAATAGAAGAAGGGTAAAAGCCTTCTTTGTGTCTGTAACAACAAAGGGTTTAAGCTGAGGCTACATGTTTTGCCCACTAGATGGCGAGAAATACTACAAAATAATGGCACACAGACTGAGCGGGGCTTTTCGGCCTTGTGAAATGGCGTCCTGATGAGATGGAGCTGAAGTTATTTGCCTAGTCACCACTAGTCTTTAATAAACAGACCAAGAGAGATGATTGAAATTATTTGAGCAGCAAGTCGGAAGAAGTGTATCAGAGGCAAATATACACGGTGTATGAGACTTGTTGATAGGGCTTTTGTTGATAACAGATCATGTTGTCATTTATGTTCAATAGTTGATCATTAAACCGTCGTGACTGCGTACGCGGAGAGATACAGTACATTTCTATAAAATAAACAAGCAGTTAAGAGGAACGCACTTCAACAGATAAGAGGACGTTCGTCGTTAGCGGCACGCCAAACGTTTTATACGAGCTATGTTTACGCCTCTCATCTGTTCACCGCCTCACTTGACTGAACCGGAAAGAGAGGTTCTTGGGAAATGTAGTAATAACATAATATCTTCCAAACAGCGCGTTCAGTAGGAGGCCAGTTGGCGAATACACTACCCACACCGCCCCGCGTTGTTGTTAGCGACCCCATCTTGTGTCTTCCTCATGAATATATATCAGTCAGTATTTGCGTAGGAGGTCGGCCGACGTTCATTTCATATTCCAGCACTGTATTTTGCTCTAAATGGGACGCACAGTCACGTCTCCGCCCTGATATGTCCCCGCGCGCCCAGCCTCTTCCCAGTGAACTGAATCGGTAAAATGTTTTTTCTTTTTTTTTTACTGGAGCAGCGGAGGAGACTCCAACGGTGAAAGGAAGGCAAGAAGTGAATGACTACTAGTGGAATAAGTCGGCAACACCGCCCAGCTGGCGGACATTTACCACGGTGGGCACGTATTAAGGCTTTTAAATGTAGAGGCTGTAGGTGTAACGAAGTGCGCACCGTTATTTATTTAGAGTGGGGGACTTTTCATTGGCAGAGATGGAAAGTGTGCAGCCTGCCGCTGATGATGGCGCGTCTGATGGAGGCGCGAGCAAGTTAATGAAGAAGCCCAACGGACTGTCTGTCGCCCGGGGGACTCCAGCGGATGATGGCGGTGGACACTCGGCACCCTCCCGCGTAGAGGCAAAGAACGGGAATAGCCTTTCTCATTCCGCCTCTACAACGGGATCAAGTGCGTCAAACCGAACTGTGGCGTCTAATGGCCGGGGCTCGTCCAGTAACTCCAGCTCCCTCCTGTTGAGACGGAGGCGCTTAAAGAGGAACCTCTCCGCCGCAGCTGCAGCCACCGCCACCTCCGCTGTCACCGCCGCCTGCGGCGGCAAGATGAACTCGGCCCTGTCCTCTGCGTCTTTGCATACTCGGAGTCTGGATCGGAAGACTTTGCTCAAGCACCGACAGAACATGCAGCTGCAGCCCGCAGACCGCGAGTGGGTGAGAGCAGACCTCCACCGGGGCTCAGTGCATGTCCACGATAGACTGACGCCCTCATATCCAAGACCGGTTCTTTGCACTATGGACACCACAGCCGGCGAGGTGGCGCTCCATCTGAGCAAACTCTGCAGTAAGTCGAGCTCCGTTATGCGCATTTTTTGTAAAGATAACCCTAAGACTGACCAAAATGGCAACTGCAGTGTGAAGTATGAATACAACGAAAACCACTGCAAAGTGAACGAAGAGTCGAGTATAAAATGCAACCACCTGAATTCCCTAGAGTCCACAGAATTAAGGGGCCATCCGAGTGACAGGTTGAGGCTGCTGCTCATGGAGAATGCAGATGACAGGCTAAAGCAACAGGACGTTGATGGAAAACTTTTCAGCCCTGAATCAGAGTCACAAGACAACATAACGTGCTCACTGTCAGATTTGAACTCTAACTCTAACATGGATACCCCCAATGATGATGATTCAGAGCACAGAAACGGTATGGACAGCTATGGATTAAATTCTGGCTCTGATGTGGAGAGCAGTGCATTTGATGATCTGAGCTCTGGGGCCCGGCTCAGCGAGCACAGGGACTCCCTCAGCGATGACATGGTCCTGGGCACTGAGGCCTCCATCCTCAGTCCCTCCTTTGATAGTGCCACAGACGGCCACGATATGTATGGCAGCTCCTCGGACGAACTGGAGCTCGACTGCCCTACGTCAAGTGCAAGCATGGACCCCATCTCACAACACCACAGCAATGGGATCAGTTCTGTCACTGCCAACTACCAACACTGCAACATAGAGCATATAAATAATATGACGAACAACATGGGACCAGATAGCAGACTCAACCCTCACAATCTGGGCAGCCTGCCACCCAGCAGTAGTGCCGGCTCATTGTCAAGAGCCTGTTCTACAGGTAATACACCTGACATCCAAGACCCGGACTGTGGCCAGAATGCTGTAAAATCAGGGCTGACAGTGGATCACAATGGAGATTCATGTGATTCCAGCCCCACACTGTATGTTCAGCTGCATGGTGAAGCTGTCAGGAGGCTTAGCCCAGATGAGAGGCCTCTGCAGATCCAGAATGACTTTCTATTTAAGCTTGGATTTAAGGACCCGTGGAGAGTTCAAGAGGAAGGGCTCAACACAGAAATTGGTTCCTTGCTACGTTTTTATGCAGGTAAGTGATGCATTCAGAGATGATCATATTCAGGTCTCTGCTTCCTCTTGGACTTGTTGGGGCCTTGACTGCACATCCTCTGTGTTAGTGATTGTTACAGGTTGTTCACCTGTATCACAGAAAGAGACAGGTGCATTCATGCAGATCTGTGACATTGTACTATTAGAGCAAAGCAACAGTTTATTTCCTGTTTTGCTGAGACAGTGTAATTTTCACAGGTGGGTAGTTTCTGCATTCACACACCGTTCAGCTTAGGATGCAAAAATATAGCAGCATGAGCCCAGAGTATGTTTTCAATTGACTGAAAGATGGAGCCTGAGTGTTATTGAAGTTATAGTGGTATATGTGAATGCTGTCATGCAAGTTGAGTGCAAAGGATAACTGTTGATAATAAGGACAGCCATTTAGCTTTTTTTCTTAGCCTATCTCTGCTTCCCCAGTGATGGTGTAGCACACTCATGTTTAACTGTGTAATGGTATGACTTTGTATGGAGTGAGGTCATGACCTAGTGGTTTCTTCTTTGCCAGATCTACCTGGCCTAAGGGACTTCCTTTAATTTCCAGCTACTTCCATCCTAGGCTGACTTTGTTGGACCGTAGCAGCACACTGTGCTCCCATGGACACGCATGACATTGCCACAAAGCCATCACCACAACTTATGGTGCACAGACATGGGGCCCTTTTCCGGCTTTTACCCCATTATCATCCTAATGAAAAGGCTGAATGCCTTTGTGGTTGGATGGAGAGTAGGGGTGGGAGCAGTATGGCTGGGAGGACCATAAACCCTCTCTGTGGACCCACTGAATTCTGGTCATTGAGATGCTGCACAGAGCCTGTCCTATTGGCATCCAGCACGGCCACTGTCACACTAACTGCCTGCCAAGTTGGGTTAACGTGCTCCTCCAAAGAGCAGGAAGCCCCTTTCTTCACCATACTGCCTCCACCACTGCTGCTATTGCTGTCGCTGCTCAGGGAAATGAATTGAGGAGAGAAGGGGGGGGTCAGTGAAACTGAGTGTCTGCTGAGGACAGTTGAGGAGAAACTGTTTGTTGGGTTTGAGCAAGACAAGAGAGGCACTAATACTCTCCAGCTTCCTGTCCTGAGAGGCTGTTGAACTGGAGGTCACTCAATACCAAGCTGAAAATGGCCACATGTGCACCGGCTCACGTTTACAGTCACATGCGCTCCATGACCTGTTGTGCTCTTGAATCCTGGCTTGCTTGAGGTAGAATGATTTCATTCAGATAGCATCATTTGGCAGGCTGTATGAGCATGCACACTGGGGCTCATGTGGATGGATGTGCTTGTAGGGGGAAAAAAAGACTCCAGAGCGAGGCTGTGCAGTCAGCTGAGCTCGACCAACAGCCGCTAAAGGCCGCTGAAGTTACCCTGAAGCCTCTCGGAGGGCAACGCCTCCCTCCACATCCCATGTGAGACAGCTTAACTGTGGTCACCTGAGCACTCTCTCCACCCCTCTCCCTCCCTCCCTTCACACAGCCAATAACACCACTCAGCACCCGGGCTTAATTTTCATTCAGCCCCACAGAGAAAGGCCCTGAAGAGCACTTTCATACAAACACAGATGCATTCACTGTTAAGACAAAGCAGCACTCATACTCTTGTGACATGTCTGGCCTGCTCTTCCGCCGTTTCCTTACAGGATGGAAGCATGTGTGGAATGTACGCCGGCTCGTCTAGAATGTCAGGCACGTCTGCTGAGGAGGAAGCAGAGCGAGGAGGGGGTGGCAGGGTAAGGGGAGGGGGGACACCATGCTGACACATGTTGAGCTGTCTTTGAATGGTTGTCCTGAACAGATAGTTGAGATAGGGAACTGTCTCAGCTGACTTGCTGGCTGACTCTCAGGCGCAGCTGCTACAACTGTAGACCTCAGTCACATTAAAGGCCTTTTTGTCTGCATGTCAGTGCATGCAGTGCTGCCTTCAATACAGTGTTAATTTTGTTGACTAAAACTATGACTTTAAAAGGGTCAACGACTTCTTTTTTTTCCCATGATGAAGACAAGACTAAGATAGGTTGTTGATTATCAAAGCTCTGATGAAAAGTTAGTTCAGGTTTTGTCAAAGAGAGAAAACCAGGAAACATGTTGTGCTGGACTGTTGGACAGTCAAAATTTATGACATTTATCCTCTGTGCATATAATGTGATCATCAGTTTATTTGATTTAAGTAATGATAGTGCATTAATGTGTTACAGTGCCACTTAGCAGAGGCTTTTCTCCAAATGATGCAGATTTTAGAGGAGGCACAACAAGGGAGAGAAAATGGGGGAAGATATGCACCAGTGTCAGAACTGGGAATCAATCTCTGACCAGTGCATCGAGTACTCTAGCCTCTGTATACAGGCACCTGCTCTACCATCAGAGCTAAACTGGCCTTTTATATTCATATCAATTTTACAATTTGGCAAATTAAATTAGGTCCAGGAAAATAAATGTCTTGACTGAAGTAAAGACTAAAATCTAAGGACTTTTTAGTGACTGAAATGTTTTTGAGATTTTGTCAACTGAAGCTATCCATCCATTCATTTGCTACACCGTTTATCATGTTCGGGGTCACGGGGGATTGGTGTCTACCCCAGCTGTCTTAGGGCGTAAGGAAGGGTAAACCCTAGACAGGGTCCAGGGACAGTCAATCACAGGGCTGGCATAAAAAGATGGACAACCAGGCACTCAAAACTATGGCTCATTTAAAGTCACCAACAATTAACCTAATAAGCATGTCTTTGATGGAGGGAGGAAGCTGGAGAACCAGCATGCAATGGGAAAACATGCAAACTTTGCGCAGAAAGGCCCTGACTGGGAAGTGAACCAGAAGCCTACAGGCACATAAAACACATCCTAACACTCCCCAAGGGCATGGCGAGGAACTCCATCCACACATACCCCAAGATTTGAGATTGCAGTAGACAGAGTTGACTTTTACAGAGTGATACTATGTGCTACTGTGTAGGCAACAGAGGTGGAAAAAGTACAAGAGTGTTGTCCTCAAGTAAAAGTACAATTACTCTGGTTAAAACTTATGTAGAAGTAAAAGTACTGATTTCAAAACTACCCCAAAACTACTTATTTACACTAATTTGAGTAAATGTCATTAGTTTCTTGCCACCCCTGGTTAATGCTGCTTTAATACACATTTCAGTATCGGAACTTATTCATTTGAATGCTGGATCTAGAGCATAAGGGTAAGCAGCCTCTAAACTGCGCTGTGTCTTTAATATGAGCGACAGATGAGGTATTCAGCACTCAGCATGATTATGGAAGCAGGAGGATGATGGGAAGAGGCAGCTAATTCGAGGAGTTGCCATGGTGCATCTCAGCAGATCTTTCTGGACAATGCAGAGGCCAGTTTTGACTTTGAAGGGTTCAGGTCATGCTTTGAGTGCACAGACTCTGCAGAGGCCAGATGAGAGAACTCACTTTGGCCCCGCTAGACACACAAACTCACGCACATACACATGTACAGAAGGCTGCCTAGATCAAAGGGCCGCTGTCCTCTTTGGCAAGCTGACGAGTGATCCTTTCAGAGCTGCCCACACAGGAGCCTCTTGTAGTGCAGAGGCAGCTTTATTAGAGTTTGAGTAGAAGGGAGAAGTGTAAAAAAAACATGCACAGACTCATATAATCAATACATGCACATTCTGTTGCCGAGAGGCCCAAAATGCCTAAGCTTTAAATAAAAGCACTCCTACTCAAGAGAGAGTTGGGTTTAACAGATTTTTCTAACTTTACACTGGAGTCAGGATTTAATTGTCCAGTCAGGTGAATGAACAGAGTTCAGGTCAGTGTCTGAGGACAGGGGATCTTCAGCCTTGCATCTATTGAAGCTGCCCCCTGCTAGGGTTGCTCTTTTTCTGCTCAAGCAGGTTAGATTGTGTGTTTGTCTGTTTTGCAAGAAAAGGAAATGGCATACTAACACACACTGGCACAGGGTTTCCCTAGAGGCCAGAACCCAGAGTTCTTAACCAAACCAAAGCAGCACACTAAATAATTTAGGTTCATTAGCCTACTCAGCCTCACAAACACTCGCTTCCATGCACTTCAGCACTGCATTTAGTGCGCTTGCCCTATTAAAGTTGAAATGTTTGCTTTTTAAAGCAGGGTTTTGTAAATCCAGAGTGGTGTTAAGATTCAGCCTGCTTTTAAAATTAACGACCACAGGCGTATACTGACCCAGACTCTGTCAAGGTATTAATTCCTTTCAGGCCCATGCAGATTTATAACTCAAGCTTCTGAAAGAAAGTCCAAAACAGACCCAACAAGCTGGACTCAATTTTCAGGTGATGTCTGTGTTCCTTTTAGTATCTGCCAGCAAGGTGAACTTGGCAGGAAGGGTTGTTAGTGCAGAACCAAAACAGAAGTATCTAATGAATGGCTCTGCTCTCACAAAACAAAGCGGCAACTTTCTGTACTTTGTTAGCCCTGTATTAAAACTCCTGTGTTGAGTTTTTAGCTTGTAATGAAAAAGACTAATATTAAAGGTATAGTGTGTTAATTTGGTAATATTAGCGAAATCTAACAGTAAGGTTCTAGATTGAGATGCCCACTTCTGGTGGTAATTGTGAAAACCATTGGAATAAAAAAGGCATATCTGTTGGTTCCCTTCTGTGGTACTGTCTGTAGAAACATGCAAAATGCAAAAATCCTAGATGACAGAGTCTGTGGAGGAGACCCCTCCTATGTATTAAAAAGGCTTATTCTAGGCTAATGAAAATTAAACAATATTATAAATTCGGGTTAACAAACACTGAGTTAAACAGGCCTACTAAATACTATGTTTAATTTTTACCAGCTTTGTTTCACTAAATGCTACTGGGCTAAATATTACACACTGCTCCTTTAGTGCTGGTGTTGTTAAATGACAAAAAATAGCTGATTTAGACCATTAGAAACAATTTGATTGTTTATTCATAGTAACATGCCCATCACCTTTGCTGCAGGTTGGGGTCAGATCCTGCAAACACTCTTCTTTCCAACTAAAGTGTCAGTATGAGATAAATATTAGACATCTAGAGAATGAAATATGAAACTTTTTCAGAAAATACTACTTGTCAGCAAATAACAGCCAAGTTTCACTTTGTCTACATAAGCTGCACTAAGCAACATGTTACCCAAACATAACCCCAGGAGTTTTAGTGGAATAGTTTCACAATCATTGACATAAATTGTAGGAATAATTTATCTGTTTCTTAAAATAACATAGTTAAGTGCAACTTTTCATCACATTTTAAAATCTGTATCTTTTCCCAAAATAGCCTATACCTCATAATGTTTTGGATTTATCCAAATATTGAAGAACAAAATACAAATATCATTACAGCCTAGCTATCAGGCTGAAATGTTTTCATCACCTGGCTTACAACAGCATCCCTGAAATCACAAATGATTAAAAATAGGGATGAGTATCAAAATCTGGTACCAACATAGTACTGTTACTAAGGGTGTTCCCAGGCGTCTATTTCCTTGTTCAGACTAACAAATGTTAGTCCTTAAAATACACTTTAAAGTTTCAGTTGATATATGCTGATAATCACAGCCAAAAAATCGGATGTGAATATTGGCAGAAATTTTGACATCTGCCAATACTTATACGCCTTTTTAGCTAACATCTGCCAATACTGATATCAGGCTGATAATATTGTGCATCCCTAGTGTTCATTAAAAATGATAGGTAATAAGTTCAACCAACTAGTAAATCTTGCAGTGGCTAATTTGATACACAAATATAACCATTTAACCATGCACATCCCTACACGCGCTTACATGTTCTATTAGCATCTTATTTCTTGATCATTTAAAATAGTGGGACAGCCACTGACTTTTATCACATTTTTCTCTCAAAAGAAACAATTCAGGCACCGCTTAGGCACTGGCATCTTTATAAAAGTGTTGATTTAGCACCGGTATCTGAAAAAAATTACTAAAAAAAGGAGTACACACCCCATTTATTAATTTACATCTTAATTTTATTGCTTGCAGTTGTTACTGTCATAGTTGTATTCAAATTTAAGTCAATATCAAAAACAATGGATTAAAGCAGTCGCCTCTTGACACAGGCTGGAGTAATGAAGGAGACTACTCTTTGGTATGATGTCTGTATTCCATGCAGACCTAAGATGTTAACATTTTAAGCAGACAGTGATAGTTCAATTACTCTAAAAGCTTAGAGGAATCTCTATGCAGAACTGTATCCCTCCGCTCTAACCTCAGGCCGTCTCTGAGGAGGCAGCGGCTGCTGACGTGATGACTTAAAGGACTCTGCAGGGTTTAAAGGCTTAATGAAGCTCCCAGCTTTCTCCAGCAGGCCGTGGCAGCTATTAAGCAGAGAACCACTCACTCTTGTCCTGTCTGTGCCACGTCGCTCTCTCTCCATGTACAGTAAGCACGCCAGATTGCTCCCAAACTCAACGCTCCCATCTCTATGAAAACATTTTCAAAGGCAGAAGGAGAACAGTCTGCGCTGATTTTGTCATTGTTTTGTTTTTGGTTTTGAGGATGGCTCACTGGTTATCCTGGTAAGAATACGAGCATCCCTTGCTGTGGGTTAGTTTGAATGAATTTTGCTATTCAAATGTCGCCGGGGATTTATGAATTGCAATATTTAAGTGTCGGTTGCAGTTAAACCTATAAAACTTGGATTAGTTTACCGCCATCATTGCATCTCCATGCACGCTGACACTCCTGGGAGGACTTTGCAGAAGTGAGGCACTAGGCTGCTTCATCCTTTCTCACATCCGTGTCCCGGCCTGACAGCTAATGGTCTTTCTAAATGGCCTATTGCTGAGTCATTATGTAATTGTGTAATCAGATTTCACACGTTCCAGAGCTCAAATCCAATATGCATGTGTCTGTGAGGTTTTTATGCATTCCCTGGTGTGTATGTGTGCACTGTGAAGATAAAAGCGAGCAATCAAAGAATAGATTCATGTATTTCATGGCTCTTCACGTGCGAGCCACACGTGAACAAGTGGTCTTAAATGAAATGTGGCCGAACAGCATCAACGTGGAGCTGGATATTAGTATCTCAGAGGAGGATTCACACGTGTGTGTCTACTGACGATGCAGACGTGGAGAGGAGAGGATGGTGGTGTCAGCTTGTAGCAGTTAAAGCTGGGGGAACTGTTTTCTGTCTAATATAGATTGTCTTCTTGGCTGACATCCTCTCCTCTCCTCTCCTCTCGCGCCCAATCTTCCTCCCTCTCTCAATTTCTCTCATGATCGATCCCCCTCCCTCTCTTCTCGCTATCTCTCCTTGCATCTCCTCCTCCCTCACACCATCTGACAGTTTCCATTTATCTTTCCATATCTCTTTATCTCTCCCTAGCCTATTGCTTTTTCCTTCTAAAACAAATGGTCACCCTCCTAATTGTCTTTTAAAAATATTAATAAAAGGCATCTCTAGTTACTTTACTGCAGCTGAGACACACTTTAGTGATGCTCCTAGCTGATGATTTCCTATCCGATGATGCAGACTACAAAGGGATCCAAATGTAATGGTCAAGACAAACATTGCTATATTAATTAATAAAATATGGTGCCCTAAACAGATTTCCCTGCTGCTTTGTTACCCAGTGTGACTGCTTCATGGCTAAACTCGGCAAAGACTTAACAATGTGTAAAAACTCTCTTGAAAAAAGCGAAGTACACAGAAAACACCACGAACATGCTTATCCACTTGCAACACACCAAGCTGATCTTTTCATTTGGACAGCAGCTGATGTTAACATTAGTAACCGACTGACCAGTCGATCCACCTCCCAACCCTCACCCATGCTCATGAACTCTGGGTAATGACCAAAAGAATGAGATTGCAGATACAAGCAGCAGAAATGAGGTTTTTGGGGGGTTGGCTTGGCTCGGCCTTAGAGATAGGGTAAAGATTTTAAACATCTGAAGGGAACTAAGAATTAAGCCACTGCTTCTTTGCATCGAAAGGAACCAGATAAAGTAGTTCAGGCATCTGACCAGGATGCACCTCCCTTTAGAGGTCTTTCGGGCATGTCCGCCTGGGAGGAAACCTCGGGGAAGACCCAGAATGTACTGGAGAGATTATATGTCCTGTCTGATCTGGGAAAGCCTCAGTATCCTCCAGAAGGAGTTGGAAAATGTTATTAGGTAGAAGAATGTCTGGGTTGATTTGCTAGCTCTGTACCACTGTGACCTAGCCCTGGATAAATGGGAGAAGACGGACAGATGGATACATGCAGCCGTGAATGCAATGTTCAATGCTAAGCTCCCTTTCTAGTCCCAGAGTGATGTCGGCATAAGGAAATCCATAGCTAAGTTTACTTGCAAGGACCACCGCCCTGACAGTGCAGTCAGAAATGAAACGCTTGAGCGGAGTTATGAAATACAGAGCAGGAATCAGGAAATATATTACCGAAAAAGGAAGACAAGGTGTAGAATGCACTCCAGTCTGTTGAAAGAATTGCACTCAGGTGCAATGGATGAACTTCACCAACCATGGAGTCCTAAGTGGTTTACAGAAAATAAAATGTTTGAGGTTTCCTTTAAAACGGGCTGATAAGCAGTTATGAGCAGTTAAATGTGTCCAGATGGAAAGCTAGCAAGCTTAATCTGCTACAAAGTATCTTTTCTCTTTTGGAGACTAATGTAATTTTGTACATCAACACAAACTTAAGAAACTAAACCAAATTGTGTCACTGTGAACATGAAGTTTAAGATTAAAACAAGCATGAAATGTGCAATATGCATGAAAGTTTTCACACAAAATGTTAGGCACAAAAGCATTGAAATTTATATTTTCATGTGTCAGTTTTCGAAAGACTTTTTTGCAGTTTAAAAAGTTTTTATACTTAGCATACAGATTGATAAACGACAGCAGAACTGTATGGTTTGTATCGTATCTTAACATAAGGTACCCTGTGATTCCCAACCCCAGAATACTACAGAATATAGTTTTGTGTAGCCTCAGCTCCCTAAGAGAAAAAGAAACAAAGGGGTTACAGTAGGAAATGTCATTGCTTTCTGATAGGGAGCTAAATGTAGGTTGAGCAATGCCACGCTGATATGTCACTCCTGTCTGCCTGCAGGCACATTCCCAGAGAGGAAACAGGGAAAAAGGGGCAGGGAAGGTCAGTGATTCCCCGGCCTTTTGGGAGCAGCCAGGCCCTCACAGCTGTCTGTCAAACTGCTCCTGCTGACAGCCCCCCCCCCCAGAATACTCGAAGGGGTTGTAGATGGTGGTGCTCACGAGCAGGAAGTGATCCTCTTTCAGAGGGGTCATGAAGAAGGCTGGCTGTCCCTGAGCAGAGCAACAATCCCCTCCCTTCTTGGACCACAAGCATGAAGGAGGGTGGGGGGGGGCTGGGATTAGAGTCGGGCTAGTAGGGGCTCACTCTCTGCAGCTTTGATCAGCAGCAGCACAGCCTAATACCAGGCAACATCTGCAACTCTCAGCATTAAAGAGGCCCAAAAAATTCCGATTAGGGAACACACGGCCTGCTATAGTGTAAGGGACAGAACTGTGTCAATTTCTGGATGGGAGGTTTTTAAATACCAGCGCTCCAGTGGCGCTCAAACTGATTTGTTTTACAAAGCCCGAGTCTCTGGAGAAAGAATTTAGCATTGTGTTTAAGAATCCAAATTCTTAGCAATTCATTTTCTTTGTAAGGCATTTAGTAATTACAAGAGGATTGGTTTATTTAGGTTTTAGGGCAGCTGTTGGACATGTTGTTTTCACTGAAGCACCTTCCTGTGCTGAAAAAAACCAAGCGGTGCAATTGTTCTGCCAGTAGTATTGTGTAAAACCATTTCAGAGCGTCACCAAACTGTCCCTGGATCTTTGTTTGTGTCATCTGGTCAGAGCAAGATAAGGTGTGTTTGGGTGGAGCTGAGCTGGTTTCTATGGACTCTGCTCTAATAGAGAGGCCAAGTTGTTGATATGAGATGACCTAGTTTAAAGTTCATCTCCCGCAAAAAAATGCTGAAGCACATAGTGATACTTCCTTATTGGCAGGGGTGTGTTTTTTTTCTCAGAGAAGCTTCTAAAAGGAACATGACCTCAACAGCACTGATATGCAGGAGCACAGGGATATAGGGCACAAGTACCTGACTTTGATCTTGGTAGCATATCCACTGCATAGCTTTCTTCTAAATGAGGGATTATGGATTTTTGCCCAACAAAAGAGCTAGAAAGCTCTACAGACATGGATGAGTGTAGCAGAAATTGGGTATAACAGAGCAAAAGCATCATAAATGAATGATGGGTACCATTTCCCCAAAATATGATGGCTAAAACTGTCCCGCTGCTTCTTAGAAAAGTCATTTTTCTAGCTCATTTTCTCACATGCAACAATTGTCATGTCTTCTTTTAACATTTTCAATGTCAGAGTTTTTTGCCCTTTCCAGTATCGCAGAATGAACTGATGTTGTCAAATTGGTTGTCAACACTTCAAATGTATATTTAGTTAAATTTCACAATTTTATTCCTAGATAGCAGATACAAAAGTGGTGATCTGGGCAGATAACATTTTAACCAATTCTCCACACATTCCAATGCTTTTATTTTAATACTCTAATTTTGGCCAGAAGAGCAAATGTCATAAAACACCATATTAGGGCTGCATGCAGTTTAGCAGTATTAGCAAATATTACATAAAAATTTAGTGATGCACGCAATTTACATCACTTCTGATCTAGAGAAGTGGGTTCTTCTCTGGACGACCTGTAACTGAAATGTTTTTATGGTCAAATATTTAGTCTTCAGAGTGGGGTCTTACAATGTTTTTGGTAAAGATCAAGGACATACAGTTTGTCTGACAAGTTCCACTGATATTTCAGGATTAGGGATCATTAAAAATTGGCACAAGGACTATGACAATATAATGGAGGAAATGGTAACACTATATCTTAGTGGGCCTGAATTACCTAGTAATTTTTTTTTGTAATAAGTGTTATTATATAGTAATTTATCATGAATAAGGTGGGTATAACCTTGTAATAAGTTGGCATTTACAAGTGATAACTTGGTCATATGGTATGTTAATGAAGTATTTCCCTAGTATCAAGTAATTTCTGGTAATATTGTGGCAATTCTCTGGTAATTAGGTGGTGTTTTCCCTAAACCCTAAAAATTACATGAAAATTATTTAGGAAGGATTCGCTTTGATTTAGGAGACAAAAA
This sequence comes from Cheilinus undulatus, assembly GCF_018320785.1. Taxonomy (NCBI): domain Eukaryota; kingdom Metazoa; phylum Chordata; class Actinopteri; order Labriformes; family Labridae; genus Cheilinus; species Cheilinus undulatus. The sequence continues at coordinate 22,294,276 of NC_054877.1, forward strand.
TTAAGAAATTACCTGGGAATGATCAAACAACTTAAATAGAAAATTCTCATTTTATTTCTTAGAAATTACTCGGTAAAATACCACCTAATTACCAGAGGATTGACACAGTGTTACACAGATTATGGTTAGGGTTAGGCATAGAGGTTCGGATTATAGGGTTAGGGTAAAATACCACCTAATTACCAGAGGATTGACACAGTGTTACACAGATTATGGTTAGGGTTAGGCATAGAGGTTAGGATTGTAGGGTTAGGGTAAAACACCACCTGATTACTAGAGAAATGCCACAATATTATGCGGATTAAAGTTAGGGTAAGGGGTTAGGGTTTGTGAGGTAGGGTTAGGGTAAAATACCACCTAATTACCAGAGTGTTGCCACAATATTATGCGGACTATGGTTAGAGTAAGGAGTTAGGCTTAGAGAGATCTGGTTAGGGTAAAACACCACCTAATTACCAGTGATTTGCCAGGATATTACGCAGATTATGGTTATGGTAAGGGGTGAGAATTAGATGGTTAGGGTAAAACACCACCTAATTACCGGAGTGTTGCCACAATATTATGCAAACTATGTTTAGGGTAAGGGGTTAGAATTAGATGGTTAAGGAAATTACACCTAATTACCACAAAATTGCCACAATATCATGCAGATAATTGTAAGGTTAAGGGGTTAGGGTTAGAGAGTTATGGTTAGGGTAAAATGGCACCTAATTACCAGAGTGTTGCCATAATATTATGCAGATTATAGTTAGGGTAAGGGGTTAGGGTAAAATGCCACCTAATTACCGGACAACTGACACAATAATACAAAAAAATTACTTGATAAAACATTGTTACTGAGTAAATACTGCCTTATATTACTTGCCGAAATATTGCTATGTAATTACCACCTTATTCTTAAGAAATGACTAGATAATTACACTTATAAGTACAAAATTACGAGGTAATCAGGACCCATTAAAATAAAGTGCTACCCAAAAAACAGTTCAGATGTTATTTTAAACTGGAGTATCAGCCATTGTTTTCCATTTAAGTGCTTCTCTACATCCTATTCTTCTTTAGGTATTATATCCTGCTTTTTATGTTGTTGTAATACAGTTGTTTTCTAATACCACCCAGTTCTTTTCCAGCTCTCCCTGCTTCCCTGTCCCTCTGGTTTAAAGACTTCCCCTCTTTAGTTCTTATTTTTTTCTCACTATCCCTCCCTCTTTCTCTTTCTCTCTCACACTTTCTCTCTCATTGCCCTCCTGCTCCAGCACCCCACTGCCAACCCCCCCACCCTCTCTCTCTCTCAGTGCCACTGTGTTCACATGGCCCCTGCATGTGACATGAAGCTGAGCCAAAACACCCCGGATGCCCGCTTCAGCCCTCCACTGTTCCAGACCTTGTTAAATTTTAAACAAAACAAAAGAAGAAGGAAAGGAGGGAGGGGAGAGAAGGAGAAGAAAGAGAAAAAAGTGAGCACGTGGGGCTGGGGGAATGTGCAACAACATCACAATCTCATTCATTCACTCCTGTCCCGTCCCTGTGCATCATCAGGAGAGAGAGAGTGGCCCTTTAATTCCCCTGCTCTCTCTCTTCACCCTTGTTGGGTGAAAGCCTTCCTCTCTCCCTGTCTGCTCTGAACTGGACCGATTGTAGCTTTAACCACAGATCTGGGGTCTGATTACTTTGTGGCCTGTCCTTCTGTGGGATTAAACAACAACTGACTCTGTTGCTGCTGTCGTCCTGCACAACTTCCTCCTCCTTCACCCCAAGGCGACCAATCCCCTGCAGAGGCTATTTTAATACTTTAAAGCATCAAAGAATAGCTGAACTAGTAATAATAATGCTCACTGTTTACCTTTATTATTGTTTGTGCTCTCCTTGCTTTTTACTTGGAAAAGAATGCAACATGGCCACCTTTAATAAAAACCTCCTTAACCAACAGCATCCCAGTAGCTCCCTGCCAGATTTAGCTAAGCTACCAGAGTCCTTCATAGCTCCTGATAATGAACAGCATTAGGTTAAGTACAAACAATAATGAAAACACCGTGCTTACCCGAGTGTCAGTAACCCCCAGGGGAAACTTGAAAGTGGTTTGACCGCTTTTTATTATTGTGGATTAGTCCCTAATAATTCCTATCAGTGGTGCAAATGTCATCATCACCACACATGGCTGCTTTAAAGACAGCTTCTTGGCATCATTTGTGATACATTATGATGAAGAAGGAACTGGAATTAGCTGAGCCAAATTAGTTGGCAAAGTGCACCAAAGAGCATGCACTGGCACATAACTAATGTTTGGTATTGTTTATTTAGCCTACTCAGATTAAGTCACTATTCATCAAAATAACTTGCTAAAATCTATGCATGTTTCTCCTGGGGTTGATGCTTTAAATGGTTTGTTAGCACCTAGATGTACCTGCTGTTTGCTACATAGACACAGACACATCATGGCTGCAAGGTGGTTTGTAAACTATGCTGTTAGCAATGGCAGCTAGCTCTAAGTGTCATCAATTCATTGTTGTGTCTGTATACTAACAGACTGTTTATACTGTCTATAGTTTGTTTGAAGTCACATCATCCTAAATTTCCATTGTGGGTCAGGATTGGAGGACAGCCATTAGGAATGAATGGGAACGGGGAAACATTTGTACTTTACATCTCTAAATGGACCTGCCTTGCAATTGTCATCAGAAACTTTCTACATACATTGAGTATGATTCCTACACTTGAAAAAAAAGTGTTTTTTTCCCACAGTTTAACTGATTTACCTGCATTTTAAACAGTAATTGAGAAACAGCTTATTTCTGAATTTTGGATTTCTCATTTCAAAATAAAAATGGGTTGACCATAAAATACACTGACCCTAATGCATCATTACTGCATTTCTTTGGTGTATTTACAATCAAATGACTCTAATACTTCACTTTCATTTCATTGTTTCTGAGAAAAATCGAGTTCAGACAGCAGCCTGGAGCATTAGATTATTCATCCTAGCAGTCACACACATATACACATGATATTACAGTACAGTACAGTATCTGGTTCTCACCCAGTGTCTTGCTCACTCCACTGCTATTCTAGGACTGCATCTATGAAAATGTTGCTGCCGCCTACTTAAATCTGCCTTTCTTTACTCTGGAATCTGTCTACACGTTGATGGGTAGCACATGCTCAGTGCATATACAGGATATAAAATCCCATCTGTGTCCAGGGGGAAACAAAAAATACCTTTCGAAAACATGGATCTATGTTGGTTCCATGCCGTTAACTCGGTTGTAAATAAATGTCTGTTAAAGACAAGTTGGTTGTTCAGATGCTTTTATAATTGTACTTATTTCAATACTTTTGGCTTCCTGACATTTTAACCCCCCTTTATAATTGATGCTTGAAGTGTCAGTGTTGCAGAATAAGGCCATTAAAGCAGTCTGATGCATCCTTAACAAAGGTCAGAAATAAAGGAGCACTTTATTAACGCTAGGCAGTATTAGAATTTTTCAAATGTCACAGTATCTAGTGTTGCAGTATAAACAAGTCACCTGATTATCTTTTGCAGTTTTGCTTTGTCGTGACCTTTAAAACTGTCTCCCTCAAACCGACGTCCATGTTTCCCTCTGGGGCTGGATAGGAGGTTTGTTACAAAGTCTCCATTAAAGTCTCCATTTTTGTTGAAAACAAGATCAAAGTCTTTCATTAGATTGGTGACATGCTGACATTAAGTAAGATTAGTATTGCTGCAAGGCTTTGCTGAATATACAGAGGGAAATTTGGTTTAATTTTACTTTATAGTCAGCTTATCCTGCTGACATTTAGATACAATTCACTATTTAATTCTAGGGACTTTCACTGTGCCTATTAGGATCAGTTCTGGCCTTTGGGATATTTTAAAGGTAAAGATAATTGTCTACACTACATAAGCATTATGAGCTTGTCATTTATGACTTCTGTCTTTAGTAAGGTTCCTTGACATTTCAATACTTTGGTACACACAAAAAAGCTCCACTAAGACCTGAGTATTGTATGAGAACAACCTCAAAAAACCTGATGGTTTTCTGGGAAACTGCATCCACTGTTGTCTAACATCTTTATTTCTCAGCTTAGATGAGAGGGACATGAAGTTAAAAACATTAGAAACCTTAAAACCCTGGCCTCAGTGGTAATTCATTTTCTTTGCTCTATCATACTTTTTTGAAATATATCATAAATCTTCAAACATGTGCATCATCCATTGAGCCTTGGTTAACAGGTCTGCAGTCACATCATGTTTTTGTTTTTGTCTAACTAGATAGTTTCAGTGTCTTAAACACTGCTGTAGCTGACGTTTTTGTCACTCCCCTCCTTCAGGTTGCTAGCGTCATCTGTGTCATCACGTTGCAGTTGGCCAGTCACATGTCTTGAAAACAATCAGATCATCAGTAGCGCCTTGCATTGGGTCTTGAAGGAATATGCGTGTTAACATCTCGTCTAAATGGATGAAACTTACAGATTATGACAGCATCTGTTTTGAGAGACAGTTGCATGGGGAATTGATTTCCAACTGGGGGTCCCACCCCCCAGTGGGGCGCCTCAGGGGAGAAAAGTTATGCTGTTCAGAGGCTATTGCAACTAGAAAAAAACACAATTACTGGGTAGCGGAGCATCACAATGAATTGACCTTTACTCTCAAACACGGGAACATAATTTTTGACAACTGTTTGCATTTGTCCACCCATAGAAACTCCATATGGTCCACTATTGTAAATAATTCAAGACTTACTGTTTGTGTTAGGGCAGTGGTTCCCAACCTTTTAACCTATTTTAATTGTTTCAGTGACAAAATCCCTACATAATAGACCTTCATACACTTGTTCTTAATTAATATCTAAATTTAAACTATCCATTATTATAACTGTGTATTAGGGCCATTCTAGAAAAATAACCATACAAAGAAAACCCTGAAATTTCCAAGATTAAAAAGTCCTTAACCCCTTAAAGCCTGAAAACACAAATAATAGCCAGAAAATTCTAATTTTTTGGAACTGAAATGTTCATTTAACTTTCTACTGAAATTTTTAAAAATCCAAATTTCCATAAAATTTAACAATTATATTTTTAGTATCTCATTTTATTCATTAGGTGTTTTGGTAACTGATAATTCACTTGAGGGCATTTTTATCATTTATCAGATTGTATTCATTAGTTTTTTTGAGTAATTTATTGAGCATATTGATTAGATAGAGGTATCATAAAAGTATGTATCAAATATGCGACAACAGGCATTAAGGGGTTAATATAAAAGAAAAAAAAACATATTTCAACTTTAAAAGTCATACATGAACAAAAACTTTGAATTTTTTAAATTAAGTTAAAAAGTGAAAAATCAAAACACTGTTTTTACTTTGGTGTCTTGTAAATTTTTGACTTGACACAGTTCTAAATTTACGATTTTAAAAACTTAAAGCTAAAATTATGTCAAATTTTAAGAGATTTAAACTAGTAAATTTCAAGATTTTTCTTGTAAATTTCAACTTTTTAAACTCTAGTTTGTTTTCATGTCATTTAAATCTCAAAAATATATATATTTTTTTACCAGAAAAAATCTGTTTGTTTTTTTTTATCAAAAAACTTTTTTTCATCTCTTAGGTTGGTCCTAATGTCTTATATATGTATGTAGATATATGTTCATCTAATTTTGACAATGTTAGCACAGACAGGGTCCCATGCTCCCGTTGCAGTCTATGGCTACCTAGCAAGGGATGCCCAGACCCCTGGTAGGGAATCGCTACGGTAAATATTATGTTTAACCTGTCACAGCAGAACGATTGTTTCATATGACTATGACATTGTGTATATTTCACATTACTTTTTAAAAATTAAAACCGCTCATAGGCTGTGGTTTGTAAGGCTGAACGTTTGAAAAATCCTCGTAGCATGATTGGACAAATGTTCTGTCAGTCACATTTATAACCGGCCAATCATGGTAACAATATGATAAAGTGGGCATGCACAGCCCTGGTGAGTAAACGACATAACATGACCTCAATAGGCAGCCACTAATATTTACAGTATATAAGTAAAATTTATATTTTTGGCTAAGAAAGGCTTTCAGTGCAGTTCTCTGCTCTTCTTTTAATTAAGACATTTGGTCCAGTTCTGATAAAATGGCTACAAAAGTTAAGTCTTGGTTCATTTCTTCACCAGTGGCAGCCATTGTTTCCCAGCTTGGTGTATAACTAAACGACACCTGTAGCTGCTCCCTCCTTCTCCTCATATGGTGCTGTTTAGTCCGTACATTCTCAGACCAGCTCCACATTTTTCAGATTGGGGCTTTGCAAGACAGATCCGCCTGATGACAGATGTGGAATTTGATCAAAATAATCTTGATTTTGGCTGAGCTCATGTACCCCTGCTGGATACTTTATCCAGAATTACTCAGAAATAGTCATCCTCACATACACTTCAGGTTACAATGACGTCAGTTTTAATTTGTGTTATTTGTTGACAGCCATGTTTTACTTTTTACATGCGGCTCCTGGGAGTGAGGGGGTGGGATTGTTAATGAAACAGTGCCATTTCTGTTGCTGGGATTAAGAGGAGAGACTTGAGGAAGTACTTGTGTTGTGAGGCATGTATTGACAGTGTCTTGTTAGAAGTTCATGAGAATGATGAGGAGAGAAAAAGAGTGAGGGATTGAAAGTGAGAAGCTGTGAATATAAAATGTTCCTGCTTTGTTTCTATCAGCGACAGGCATTATTAATGCATTGGTACAAACGAACAGGGAAACCCAGAGCGACAAACAGGCGGGAGTCCCTGCTAGCTAATTAATCACTGACGTACACATTAAAACAGACACTCACACATAGATTCTCATTGTGCTTAGCGCTCTCATCCACCTCACGCTCTAACCTGTTTCTGTGACATCAAACCTTCACTGCTTTACCAATTAGCGTCTCATCTCGCCTCTTTAGCCTCACTATCAGAGGGAGGTGTTGTCAGCCGGCTCCTTTATTGCTACTCTCCCTTCATCCCCGGCTCTCACGTTTCACCCTCCCCTGATGCTCTTCCCAGGGGGGTTGAATGCTAGGTGGGTAAGCCTAAACCTGTGTGTGTGAGGGGTGTTATTGTGCTGGTGCTTAAGACGACAATGCCTCTCTCCCCTCTTTTTAAGCCCCCCCCCTCCATACACAGTCTACACAGTGAAGGCGCTCCACTTTATCAGAGCTGTATGGAGTGCTGCAGAGACAGGCTGCTGCTGTATACAGGCCATTAGCAACCGCTGAGTGACAGAATGCGGAGGCTGAAGTGACACAGTGACGCCGCTGATGAGCAACCAGTGTCCTGAATTATGAGATAATAACATGTTTGAGAAAGTTCTCACACTATTCTGGTAAATCTTCAAAAGATATGTGCAGCATTATGATCATTTTTTCTCATCTTTTTGGTTTGATGGCTTTGCATCTCATCACAGCTGTTCTCCCAGTGGCAGAATATTGGATTAAATTGGATAAGAGCACAATTTGTTAGTGGTGATTGATCTTTTTCGCAATTTATTTATCTTCTTCATTTAGTCTGAAATCAATCAGATAAGAAAATAGTAAAGAAAATGTCTTTCTTTCTTTTTTAAGATTCAAACAGTCCTATGATTTAATTTAGCTTCTTTTCAAATCAAGGGACAGTGATATATAGACGGAAAAGCAGAAAACCCTTTTTTAAGGTTCTCAAACTGAAAGAAAGGCTAGTGCTCTCTAAATTACAGTCATGTAATAACAATATGGTATTGTTTTAAAAGCATCAGAGCCATTATACTTGCCTTTTTTATTAAATTACAACATTTAATCTTCACTATAGCCTTGATAGACATAGATTTTTTAGAAGTATTACTTTACTGCACAAAATTACAAAGTCGCTTTCTGATGGCTGATGCAGGAATAAGGAAGTTATCCAAGAGAAGACCTTAATATTTGGATATCCTCATCCATGCTGTGTTGATTCACTGTTTATTTTTGGCTCTGTCAAATTTATATGAAATTACATAGCAGGGGTGCAGATGGCATGTTGGGCGGCCCGGGTTCAAGTCCAGTGTGTGGCTCCTGTCCTACATGTCTCTCCCTACTCTCTCATACCTGTTCCCAACTCAAGCCACTACCCTCCTCTGGAAGTAAAGGCATAAAATGCACCAAAAATTTACCTTACAAAAAGAAACCTCATAGCAGAATAACTGGAATGCTCATTTTCATAGCTAAAATCTAAAATGATGAGTCCTGTTAGTTATTGTTTAATTTGGGTGTGAATGATCAATGGTTTTGAGCTTGGCTTGTGTTTTACTACTCACACCTACCCATCCACAGCAAAGGCTGCTAACTGGAATGGCAAACTCCATCCATACCCCTACACCAGGGGTGTCCCTCACAGTGCCACATACACAAATATATTAGGATGTTGGGGCCTCTTTCATTTTCCTCACCATGAGGATTTTAAAGTCATAAGTCTAATCCAGTGTAAGTTAATACATGCTTAGCGATTTAGTATGCCTAAATCGCTAGTTAATGGCTGACAGAGCAAATAGACAGCCATTTTGAGGATTCTGGGGAGCCAACCAGATTTCAGGGGGCCCTGTCCAGCCCTGGCCACCACTTGCTCTGCACCTGAAAAGTTATTGGTGCTGCTGTTTGCTGTGATAATCCATCAGGATGTTATTAATCAAGATCTTCTTGTCAAGATGTTTGTTTACAGATTTAAAATGGTAGCACTGCCTTTTGCTGACAACAAGAAGTACAATACAGTCAGGCACAAGCATTATGTTTTAATGTGGGTCATATTTAATTTTATCTCTAGAATTTGCTGCAGGCCGATGATAAATTGGCTACGGGCCGCATTTGGCCCCCTGGCCATAATTTGGAAACACCTGCCCTACATATTTACCTACCACTGAAGCAGCAGTGGGAGAAAATTGGGTGTCTTGCCCAAGGAGACATCGGCATGAGACTGAAGTAGCTCCAACCCTCTTAATAATTACTGGTTCTATGTCCAGGGCCACAGTGTGATCGTTTATTAAATGTTTTCAGAGCAAATTTAAGTGTAACAAGGCTCCGCTGTCTTAAACCATTCATACTCGTACCTATCTGACCTAGATCTGGTGCCGCTCAATCTCTGAAACGTCCCAAGATTTCTTGTTGCAGCGAAAAATGTCTGGCAAGATTCACAGTCTGGACTACTTCAGTCGTAGCTGGTCTATGAGGTAGTCCTGCTGAAAGTGTTTTGCTCTTGCTTCTGACACTTTCAAATCACTTGTGTAGCAGTTAGTAAAGAAACTGAGCACAACTGATCTTCCCTCACCAATCAAAATTTCTGTTCTTACAGTTATTCACGCCGCACGTTACTGGCAGATCGAGGAAATTGAATCATCTGTGAAATAATTCCAATGCTGCTTAACACATGAAAGGAATATAGTGTTTCATTAGTGCATGTGTGCATGCAGAGACGGCCTGCAAAGGGATAATGTGCATGATCCTTAACTTTCGCTCCTCTCCTCTCCTGCTGCTGCTTTAACCTTTCCCCGTTCATCTCACTGTCACTCACCAATCAGCTGTGTGCTGCAGGTGTCCTCAGTCAGAAACTTATCTTAAGTAATGTAACAGTCTGTTTTACGCCGCTGTAAACTTAACAGGACAAACTCTGCTATAAAGTGCTGTTTGCTCCATAGTCTAATATGTGCTGTTTGACTCTCACCGCTAAATGAAGGAAATGTCAGACGACATGAAAAGACCCTCATGAAATGACCACAAAACGATTTCAGACTGAAATATCCTGCAAACGTGTTATTGACAAGCAGATTAGTTTAGGTGTTTGATTATGACTTTTAAATTTTAGTCTGTTTTACTCGCATTTAAAAAATGTTTTCTAAAATATAAAGATAACTCCGACTAAACTTTTTCTGTTACCTTTATTTGCTTTGGAACTGCAGCAATAGGAAGTAATGAGGATGTGACAAACAATTAACATGCTTGAATATTTGGTATGAAATGCTGTTAAATGAATGTTTGAGTCATGGCTGGACAAGACAAGCCGTATGTAAGCAGTGATATTTACTAAATGAGGATTAATAGTTAAAACTTTTCAAACTGTGCTTGCAATCTTTGCATTTTATGAGTTATTTGAACAAAAGAAAACATTTGCAGACATATTTTCTGTCGTCAAAATAAAAAATAAAAAACAAAAAAAGTGTCTTGTTACACCCCTACACATCCCACGTTGACGTGATGTTATGTGCCGCTGTTCGCCAACTCGCAGTGGGGTTTGTCATTGCAGGACAGTGAGAGAGCACAGAGGGAGGTCCACACATGCACACACAGTGCTGCACTACCCCGCTGACTCTTCCTCTGTTACTACCTCCAAGGACGGCTCCTCTAGTGAGGGCAAAACATTATAGATTTAAACAGCATTTTGAATGGGGCCACTGAATCACTAGGGCAAAATTTCAATATTTTAATTTAAAAAAATGTTGGTCAAACCAGCCAGTCCAGGATTCTTCACTATTGGGAGATGGGGCTTATGGCAAAGGTCTGCGCTCTCGAGTGCTTTTCTAGTTTTGAACTGCGGCAATATGAATTTAAAAGATGAAACATGATAAAAGTTTAAGCTTACTCTAAATTGCCATGAACAGATACATTCATCTGTACTAGGGTTGTCACAATAACCTAATTTTAATCTTCAGTATAATACATATGGAAAAATGGGACATCTTTGATACCTGTTTTGAAGTCTTGGGTACAAAATTCATCATCAAAATTGAATATTTTCTGGCAGAATTTGCAAGATTAGTATCATTAGTAGTATCAGTAGTATGTTTTGGAAAACTTGTTCTTGCAATTTAACCTTTTCTATTTTCTATTCTCCAGTTTATCAGATATTATGAGGTATCATTACAAAACAACACGTATCAGTCATCAAGTTGCTGTATCATGATATAATCACTATTGTGGGCCTCCTACTGCACATCATATTGTATTGTATCGTGCTGTATCGTGAGCTACCTGACGATTCCCATCCCTAAATCATGGCCTGTCAAATCATATTTATTAAAGTCATTGTTTAAGGTTTAAACTTTAGTTGCAAACATAAAGAGTAGAATAATGTTGTTATGGAGCTCCTGCTGGAGGATTTCTCTCAGGTATTACCTCGTTTAAAAGCTCCTCCAGGCACTGAATCTTTCACAATATTGTCATACATTGTTTGTTTGCGTCTTGGATTTGCTTTAATTGGATCTTAGCTACACACTGCAGCCTGCCTCTGTGTCACTGTGCATACATCGCCCGTGATCAAACCTGATTATGTGTCCTCATGTGTTGGTGTGAGAGCCTTAGGACTGACGGCCAGCGCTGCATCATTCATGAGTGTGTGCCACCCTGCGCCCAGACCGCAGTGACCCATAGCTGTCAACAGCGTATCCTTGAACGTGATGGCACAAGCTGTGCCGAGGACACACTGCAGGGACCGCTGGCATGTGGGTGGGGCCAGAGGACGGGTGTGCCTGGACAGTGATATTAATATGCTACATTATCCATTTCTCTTTTTTTTCTGCAAGTTCTTCTTCTTTTTTTTTTTTTTTGCGCTTCCTCTGCAGGACAGAGTGGTATCTACTTTAGAGCAGTAACCCTGAGTCTCTGGGTGCTACGTAAGGACACTTAAGCAGGATGGAGCCTGTTCCGACATATTTCAAAGGAAGTGCTGGGGCTTTTAGAGGTGTGAAGAAAGAGTAGGTCAGGTCATGAGTAAGCTGGGCTGGAAATGGAGATTCCCTGGAAGAGCCGCCACATTAAAGCACTCAGTATTTAGAAAGAAGAAGAGAAGGGCTAGAGAGAGTGGATGATGACGCTTACCTATGAGAAAGTATAGCTAATGGAGGAAGATAAGTAGGATAAAGTATTTCAGAGACTCTTCTTGCCCTGTGAAACGTTAAATATGCACACACACACACAGCTGAAACCTTTGTGTTCATAACCTGTGTGTGTAAGCGAGACAGAGACATATTACATAACCCGATCACCCTGGCTCTCCTGCCAGTTTACTATCACACAACAGTAACTCAGTTCACACGTGTGAAGGCTGCTTTTATTATGTGTGTGAAAGCGCTGCCTCCCCGTTTGTTTCTCACGAATTCATTACCTGCTGCTAATTCATTATTTCCCAACATGGATTAACCATCCTCTTCCTCTCTAATGAACAAGTTTATCATGCATTTGCACTCGATCTACATTTAACAGCATTACATAAAAACATGAAGGGTTTGGCAGACAATACGTCAGACTAAGGGTGGGTGATATATAAAAAATGTTATATCACATTCAATACTTTGTTTAAGGCCAGATCATGATCATGATTTTGTCACAATTCCTTTTCATTCTGAACTGTAAGACTAATTTTTAAGTCAAACCAAACGTGTTTTCCAAATATATTAAATGCACAGATACTCATTATAGAAGTCATTTTTTGGTCTTCATGCAACAGCCTGTTGGTCAATGCATGAACACTTTCATGTTTACCATTTCACAGTTGATGCCATCAAGCAGGGGGGGTCTGGAAGTCTCTCCCAGAATATTTTAAGCACCAAACATTTATTCCTCAGCATTCTGAGCCATTTTTAACTTTTTTTTTTTTTTTTGCATTACCTGAACAACTTTGAAAATTATGATTTTCTTTTGTGTCTATATAGCTGAGCTTGAGTTGTTTTCAAGCATTTTTATAGATGTTTCAATACCATTTTTTCCTTTGGGTCAAAACAAAGTACAGATCCAATACAGCTATAAACTATTTCAGCCCTACTGTGATCTCAGAACACGGCTCAACAAATAGTCATAATGTGAAGCCTCTGTGTGACACTTAAAGTTGTTTTACTTATAATTATTTTGAGTTTTACTGCCAAATATTAAAACAGTAATGACACAGAGGGTCACATCAAAAGTTCTTTTGTGTTATTCAGACCATCTCCATAATGATCTGCATGTTTAGGCTTGCACAGTTTGACACATCACGTGATGACAGAACAGCCCGCCATTGGTTGACAGCGCCTCATAAAGCATTCTGTGAAAACAATATGGCCGTATGGTTTTGAGTTAGCAGTAATACATGATCGAAAATGGATACAAAACAGATAAAAAGACATTCAATATCCAATCTACAGGTGTGGATTTAATCATTCAAGTACCTGAAAAGTTACTAAAGTTTCAGGCTTGCTAGAAAAGCTTCTGTAAAGGCTACAAAGGCAGGGATAGCATCAATGGAACAGCGCAATGGCTAGCTTTAAGAGGGAAATACAAAGCTACCGCCCTCTAGTCAACTGTAAATACTGCACACTGCATTCTAACTGTACAGTGAGGGAGTGAGTATGTCTTTTTCCACATACTAAAACTAGTGCTGAACGATTTTGGAAAATAATCTAATTGTGATGTTTTTCCCCCAATATTGCAATTTCGATTTGATATGCGATTATTCCTTAACTTTCTAATTTTCCTAAACAAGGGCTGAAAAATTCTTTAAAGGTTTCTAATGCGGATGATTTTAAATCATCTGGCAAATTGGATATGAATTGTTGTGTTGAAGGGTTTTTGTCATTCTCGTATTTAATAAGAAAAAAGTACAAAAATGAAGAAGGTGGGATCTTTTGTAGACTATTCTCAAAAAATGACAACTGAATGATTGTATGATACGTCATGCATAACATCTCTGATGCGAAAAAAAGGTTTAAAACTGGTATTTTGACTCAAATTTCAGGTCAAAGAAATATTGCGCCTTTTGCGATTTGAAAATTGCAGCAAGCTATATTGTGATTTAATCTAATTTTTGATTAATTGCCCAGCCCTAACTAAATTTTTTTTAACCATATATAACATGTCATCAAACTGATTGTTGGATGGCTGGTAGATTTAGGCAAGAACCACAATGCATTGTGGTCAATCTAGCATACATCCAGGCATCTCATGCATACACAACAGTTAAGGCAAGAGAAATACTTGTTTCATAATCCAGTAATTAATGAATTGTATGCTATTTCAGGCATAGCCCATGTGATATAACATTTTTAAGAGGCAAAAAGACCTCCAATCTTCTCTTGTAGTTCTTCCTCTGATGACAAAAATGCTTAAACGTTGGATGCTGAATCTGGAGCTATACTGTGGGAAAGTTTGTCTGCCTTGCTGTTTACATTTTGACTGGAGCATGTTTCATTTTTGTGAATATAAACCTTGTTTTGACTTCATTTGTTCCTTACCAAACTCACCAAGTTATTTTGCAATACACAAATGAGTGGCATAGAGCCACAAACAGAATATCATTCTTTCAGTTTTCAATTCTGGTTGATTTGGTAACTCCTGTGGTTGCTGGTGATTATGGTAAGAAACCTTGGCAATAAAACTTTGTGAGTTGTTTCTAAATGAGATATTTATCAAGCACTGGAGACCAGAAGTGCCTCAGGAGAAACTACATGTCTGCAGGGGAAGGGGACAAACTTGTGATATTTTACTGTAGCTCATATATTTTCCCTTTAAAGTGTCCATAAAAGGCTGTTCTTAGTAGTATGTGATTATGTGACATATGTGTACATAACGTGTTATGTAAATGAGAGCAGTGTCGCCTCCTGTATTTCAAATGTACTTGTACATGCGCTAGCAGATTCCTCTGAGTCCAATGAACACATACAGGACTTTGAAATCTAGTGTGAGTAGTAGACTTCCCCACTGCTAAGTCAATATAGAAGTAACTAATGTAAATGCAAGGAATTTAAGGGGCTTTCTGATATATAAGACAATACATGCAAGGTTTTAAAGGTATCCTAACTTTTTCCAACAGGTGACTTCAAATCTCTCATTTCTTTCATTTTACCAGATGATAGCATTGAACTGATCTGACACAACAGAAACATTGATACACATCAGTTGAATGCCACATCACTTGTGAATGTCCCATGTTTGTCAATAAGGCAGACATCTGCAGATAGAGATTCCAGTCAGGGTTTTTTGCTGCCAATCACAGACGTCCTGCGAGTGAGATCATCTTATCACAGATATCAGTCATGTTTTTAGTTGACGTCAGTCAGGTTAGCTCTGGAGTGTACTTTGACCTCCTAGAGGTGGAAGAGTAACATGTTAAAGGGCACAATTGTCCTCATTTTCCAGTCATTAATGTGATTTTTACTAACTTTGTTCAACAGAGCAGTACAAAAACATCCAAAGGAGCAATGCATCAAGTATCCCACAGTAAGGACAAGGGAAATACACAATGTAATAATTCCTTCATCCCCAGTGTTGATTCATGGGAATTTATGGACACAATTATCAATAGACTGAAAAAATATTAAGTGTATTCTTGGGTCTAACAGTGCAAATAGTATAATAAATAAAAGACTGTATTCTCAGAAAGTTAAATCAGCTGCTTTATGGAACCGATGTCATTGTTTAATGTTAGTGGAAAAAAAAAATCACATCCACATGACTCTGTTTATTGTAGTTTGTTGCCGAAACCCAAATTTCCTTTCCTTAAAATGACAGTTGAACAAGTCACGTGACAAAAGTCAGTTTACATACTGGACCCTAAATGCATCATTACTTACATTATGTTAGCTGAGGTGCCAACAGCTGATTTAAGTTTTCTAACAGGAGACTGCAGCTCAATAGGTAGAGTCGGTCGTCTCTCAACTGGAAAGTTGTGGGTTCGATCCCCAGTTGCCAGTTACATGTTGGTATGTCTTTGGGCAAGACACTTGACCCCTGTTTGCTCCCACTGCTGCGTTGGTGGCAGTCAGAGTTTGAGTACATCCATATGTATAATCACACTGGGTCCTGACTGAGGTTTCCAATGTTCATTCTGTTCTCTCAGACAGAGTGATAGTAAATTAATAAGAAGGTAACATTTGAATTAATTTATTCAAAGTAAACCTGTTACCTAAACTCATCTTTACTCTCAAAATACATGGCTGATACTCATAATTGTAATGTCTTATCATCAGTTAGGGCTGGGCAAATAATCACAAATTAGATTAGATCATAATATGGCCTGCAGCAATTTACATATCACAGAAGTTGCAATATTTCTTTATTTCGTAATGTATCAAAATACAAGTTTGATACATTCATTTTTTGCAACAGTAGTAATTTTATGGACATTGTTCAAACATGCAAGTGTCAATTTTTAAAATAATGTTTCACAAAAATCCTCCTTTTTCATTTTGTATGTTTTGTTTTAGTCAAAATGAGTGACATAAAAATGATAATCCCTGCAATAAAGCAATTGGTATCAAATTTGCAATATGAGCAAAAATAACTAGCTCATTCTATTCTAGCAGCGGGTGAGCCAGCTTTACCTCCCCCACCCCAGCCACCTTCGTTATAGCTTAAAGCTTGGTGCACCCTCATTTTCAGATTCATGCTACTATGGTTAATTGCTTCTGAAATAATTGAATTGTTTACAATAGACATCATCATTTATCCATCCATATGGAGGTTTCTAGCCATGTGCTCCCTGAAAAGTCAAAGCCAGCTGCTTGACTAACCCAGGGAGCATCTTCAGAGCAGAGCCTTCTCTGCCAAGTAAAACTGCATATCCAGTTTAGAATAAAATGGTTAAATGTCTGATGAGTGTTCCTGACTGAATGCAGGTTACAATATAGAATGATTTATTGCTTGAATATGTTGAGAAATGCATAAGTTGAGGAACCTAATAGTAATCACATATTAAATTGCAATCGCAATATGGGTGAAAAAATTGCAATAAGATTATTTTTGTAAATCGTTCATCCCCAATCATCATCTCTCCATTCTCTCTGTCTGTCTTATACCAAACCTGTATGTAAAATGCATTGGCTCGTTAACAAATCAACAGGCCCTATGATATCAATTAAGTTAAATATGCTTTATTTTGTGAATTAAACTTTAAGCAGAAGTTACTGTGGCGGCGTGACATTGAGAAACTTAGAGAGGGAGGGATGTAATGAACGAGGATGGGGTATTATGTTAACTGGTACTTGTATTAACATCATGTAGCCTACAGGCCTTAATAATAACACTCAGTCTGAAGCCTTTTCAGGGGCGAATAGTTAACCCTGAAGTCACAGCTGTGTACCCGGCACAGACACATCACACTCTCCAAGACTCTCTGGCGCTGTGAGGTAAAATATTTCGTAGCACGGACCACTTTTCTTATATCTGTAATCTGCTGGAATTTTTTATTTTTTTTGTCAATGTATTTTTATTAAATTTTTCTTTTATGAACAAGGTACAAAGAAAACATGAAAAGTGCAGACATACTAACTAAAAGAAAAGTCTAAATTAAACAACACAAAATGAGGGAAAAAGTGACAAAAAGGAAAAATAAAACATAAATTAACAAATGAATAAAATTGAAAATAACTTAAAATACCTGTTCACAGACTAACATGAGCATACAGCAATACTGTTTTCAAGTATCAAGAGTCTTAGAAAGATTCTCCTCATAGGAAATAAAAGGCTGCCAAATGGCACCAAACTTTCCAGTGGTCCCCGATAGTGTATATCTTATCTTTTCTATTTTGAGAAAATACATGACCTCACAAATCCATAGGTCTGCTAAAAGAGGAAGGACGGTCGCTCTTCCAATTTAAAAGGCTGAGACGTCTTGCCAGAAGGGAGGAGTAAGCCATACTGTTTGTGCTTTTGTCAGAGTCAGATCTTTTGATAGTACACCAAAAAGACAGATAGAAGGGCATGGTTCAATAGTTTGATCTGGGATCTCTGAATATGCAGAAAATTGAAGACCAGAATGTTGAGAGTTTTGGACAAGACCAAAATCTGTGGTAGAGGCTAGCAGGAGCTTGCTTGCATCTATCACAGGTAGGGCTAGTTCCAGGAAAAAATTTTGAGAGCTTAACCTTTGACATATGAAGTCTGTGTACAGTCTTAAATTGAACAAGAGCATTACCTGCAAAAATAGATGATGAGTGAATGTTTAAGTATTTTAGACCACTGCTCTTCAGATAAATTAGCTTCCAAGTCCTCCTCCCAGTTTTCCTTGATAACTGAAAGGGATGAATCCTCTAAGTCAAATAATGCATTGTAGAGCCTGGACACTGTTCCTTTAGCCTCTGGATTAATCTCTAAGATTACATCAAGCAGTGTTTTAGGTGGCAGGGAGGGAAAATGAGAAAACTGACATCGTATAAAGTTCCTTATTTGCAGGCAACGGAAGAAGTGATGGCTTGGAAACCCAAATCTATTTTTAATTTGATCAAATAACATAAGGGTGTCATCTTTATACAATGCCTTAAGGTTCAAGATCCCCTTCCTGGACCACTGATCAAATGTACTGTCTATGGGGGAGGCTTAAAAAAGTTGATTGGCTGCTACTAGAGCATAAGTAGACAAGGAAACTAGTCCATAATGCTTTCTAAATTGAGACCATAATTTTTGGAGTGTAGGACCACAGGGTTCTGGCAGGTCTGAAGTAGGCGCAATGGGATTGATGAACACAGAAGAGCGGAAAGTGAGATGGGAGCACAAGAGCTAGATTCAATTTGCAAACAAGCAGGAGAATCAGGGCTGGATGCATCAAGTAACCAATACATTTTTGAAATTTTGGTAGAGCTATTTCATCACGTTGCTTTGACCTTTGTAAAAATAATTTTTGAATCCTTGCCATTTTATTGTTCAGTAATCTGGTGTTTTTAACTAGAATTTTTTAACTAAAGGAACTCAGAGTTTGGGGATTTTGATACAGCTACAGGCGGAGGACTGAGCAGCAGCAAAACTAACTCACTGATCAGATCGTTATTTCTGATTTTTTTCAATACGGATGCACACTAGTATTGGCATATCGGTATCTGAAGATATGATAATTTCTGCCAATATTTAAAAGAGATATTTTTGCTTTGAAAAACAGCCTATATTAGCTATACTTACTGGCCATACAAACAAGTGAGTTGGTAAAGTTTCCATCATTCCCTACACTTAAAAGTGTGTTTTATAGACTGAAATCTGTGAATTTGTTTATCCTCAAACTCTAAGGACAGAAATCTTTAGTCTGAACTATATTTAGATATGGGTATTAAATAGGTATTGGCTTAGATTAATTTGTGAGTATCAGAATATCACATATATCGACAAAAATCCTATAACCTGCATCCCTAATTTTCCATCTAGTAAATATAAGCTGATCATGATCGGTTGCCAATCAATCGGGGTATCCCCAGTACTTATGTTAAACTGATGCAATAGTACATCCCTATCAACAACTCGATTTATAAAAAACAAAGCCATGAAAGTAGATCATCAGTATAGCCATCCCTCTTTATGAGTAGCAGACTGAACCTCTGACATTTCAATCTGTGCTATAAATAGAAGAAAGTAACTGTGGATGCATTTAAATGGTTTCCCCCGAAGACAAAGACTATCGTTAACTTGAAAATAAACATTAAAGCGGTTCTTTAAATAAATGTCATAGTTCACTCAATATATTTCTCTTGATTCATGATTTGATGGGCTACCTTTAAAAGTAGTTTATACTTTTGGTTAATATTTTTAAAAATCCTGTCCTGAATTTCAGACTCCAAGCTGGGATGAACTGTGATGCTCCTTTAATAGCAGAAGACAAATCTAGTGTCTGGCTGAGAATATTTTGTCAGTTTTCCTTATTTACGGCTGACTGAGATGAGCTCAGCCTCACAGCTCTTTCCTCTCCTGAGGCTTTCAGCCAGAGGTGACAGGATGAGCCCCCAGCCTGTCTGTTTATCCCTCTATTTATCTATCTATACTGTACTATTTTCCTTCCTTACTGCTTCGCCTTATCTAGTACTCTCTCCTTTCTATGGCACACACCTCCCTGCATGTCCATCCCCCTCTCCCTTGCTGTAGATATTTCTTCACCAGCATAGCTCCCAGTGTTCACGCTTGAACTGCAGCACGCATTCACGGACCTCATTATTTTCCCTGTACTTTTATAAATGTGTTTTATACACACGCTCACCAACAAACATACTAAATAATTCATTTGCTCACTTCCACAGCCTCACGATCATTCTCGTGTATTTAATGAATTTGTAACACAGATGCGCTCTCGTCAACCGCTGTGACCGACAACATTCACTCACACACAATCCAGGGGGTGATAACAATCCCCAGAGCTCATGTGTGTGTACTCTGAGCGAGCTGATCAGTGGGCTCGTGTTTTCCAATGTAAGGTTTCGTAACACACACTCATTACATAACAGCAGCAGGAGTGGAGCCATGAAGAAGGGGGGTTGGCCGAGAGAGGGAGCAACACACATCCGTGTATGTCAGCATCCCACCCCTTTACTGACAGAGGGAATCACGGCAGGGGATCTATTTTCCCCACAACACCTGGGATCAGAAGCATTCGTAACAAGGTTCTCCTTGCCTGTCCGCTGCATCTGGATTCTATTTTGAGCTGATATTGACTGTATTACATGGTGAAGCATGTTCACAGTGCAGCAGGTGGTGTGAAGGACGGTGCATGCAGCTGATGGAGAATGCTGTTATTTCCTTCACTTAAAGGTGCATAAGTCAGGCATTTCAAAATTTATCGCAGCACAACCTGATTTATTATCTCTCGTGTGGCCTCTTTCAATGTGGTTCCTCATTCCAGCTGTCAGCCACAGGATTTATCATGATTGCATATTTACACATCACGTCTAGCTCTTCCTGCTTTGGCTCATAAACACGGATTTGTGCAAGGTTAACATCACCTGATATGAGGAGATATGAAGTGAAGCGAGTCTTCTGCTGCGCATGAAGTCATCTTAGAAATTAAAAATGCAGGAGAGCAAGCGAGTGAGCAAGTGGGTCAAATTCTAGTTAAAAAAACAGAAGAAGATAGTTCAGCATTACAGAACACATTACAAATCCTGCTTCAGGTCATTCCCCTGCTTCAGTGCATGCACACTGCCCCTGCAGGTGTTAGATGGTAGCGCACTGACCTGATAACTGAAGTTGTACAGTGCCTTTAATAGCAGAAGGCTGTTTAGCCGCTTTCTCCCTAGGGCCAAAGGGTAATAATGGTTTGATGGGGAAGATATTGCAGGCTGTGACCTCATTTGGATTCAGGATGTGTTTTGCTGGACTGAGAGAGAAGGTTTTGTGTCCTTCCTGGTGACATGTCTAAGAGAGATGAGTTATCAGAATCTGAGGGCATCCATCAATCTATTAATTATCCGCTGCACCCTCTCTCTCCAGGGATGCAGAGATGTCTCATGGTCATCTGTGCCCCTTTGTCTCGTGCTCCTGCTTCTTAATGCTACTTCACAGTGCACGCGAGAAGGGAGAAGAAGAAGCGGCTCCTTGACGGAGCTGTTTAAGCTGAAGGATGTTCAGCGTCTGACAATAGACAGGAGCACAAAAGCAGTGTCACTCTGCTTGTCCTACAGGGATTTCTGAGGCACTCCTGTAACACTCTCTTGAGAACACAACAGATATAATGCATACACTAACGCACATAGAAGCCAGCAGTGACCTTATCCTGAATTACTAGCGGGTATTGCTTTGGTTCATTCAGGATAATTACAATTCTGTACTCTAACCCTCTACAGTGGCCATCTAAAAAGCATCACAGCTTAATTGTTTTATTAATTAAAGAGATAATGAAAGCAATCTGCAACACGGATGATTAAATAAATACTCATCTAGCTTATCAACAGCTTTTGGTGCCGTCCAATGACTGCAGTGTATACACAGTTATTTATCATGATTTCACAGGCGGATGCACCTGTGAGGTGACTGCATTATTATTCTGCAGATGTCATAAACTCAACAACAGGTCATTGATTAAAAAAAAAATAACCAATAGGACTGTGTAAGCAGTCACCCTCTAGTACAAGGCTGTAGCTCTGGTTAACAATTTAGTCACTGCCATGCTAACTCTATTACCCAGACATTCAATAGATGACATCTCATTGCATGAAGAGGTTTATCTATACAGATTTATCTATAACAATTTACCAGGGATGCGTGCTGGCTAAACAGTTAAAGTTGGAACCCTTCAGTAGTCAGCGCCAGAATTACAAGCTGGTTTTAAATTTTTAACTTTTTTTTTCAGTCCAGACCCACAACCCTGGTCAAACATTGCTTCTAAGCTGTTCAGTATACCATTCATATATTGTGGTGGCTCTACACAGGCGGGGACTTCTTGGTCTTACAGTGCAGGACAGTTAATGTAATTAAATGCATGGTTTCTCCTCTGTACTACAGAAGTTTATCATGCTTTGCCCACATGTGTAGAAAGATAAATGCATATTTTTAGGCTTTGTACAATATTACAAAGCTGCAGACTTCTTATAGGCAGAGCAAATAAGCAGCTCTAGGCCTTATAATGCCTAGGCTTTACCTTATATTTTCAAAAGCATCAATAGAGCTGCACAAAAGTTGAAATGACTGAAATGTTGCCCTGTCCTCACTTCTATTTTCAGTGCGGACAAACATGGCTCAAGCACATGCTCAGACAGCTCAAACTGTTGCATGTATTCCTCTTTTTCTGCTGTTTTAGTGTAGCTTTAACCTAGTGACGACCACCTACTGGACAGTGGTGTGACTCAGCAGATTGGCAGCCCAGCCCTTAGATCTTACTTGTTTACTTTGAATTGACCTTACTTGAAACAGCAATGAAACATGACATATACTTGACTATAGAGTACACTTAATTTGTGTTATTCTTGATGGCTGTCAGGGTTTACGGTGAAGTTGGGGTATGCAGACATAACCACTAGGTTACAGGCGCTCACAAAGTCTTTTAACCTTCAGATTAATCTACTCGTCAGGCTTAAAATTTTCATGTAATCAAATTTAAATTTTAGAATTTGCCTAAAAGCATCCCTAACTACAAATAAATAATAAATTATGCATAATTAATGCTATCTTAATGGGTTTATTGTCCACAGGCATGCTAGCAGCAAGAAAGGCCAGGCTAAAAACTGTACTAAAAATAAGCAGGCAACCATGCTCACTCTAACAGTGCTAACATGTTAGCTACCAAACATTAAGGCTTCTTAGCCATGACCAGAATGCTAATATTTTCTAATATGCACTGTTGTATGAACATCACAGCCATCTTTTTATATCACCTTTTTGTATTTTATGCATCTTTCTCTTCACTGCCATTATTTTTTGTTAATGCTAGTGTTACAGAGATCATTTTGCATGGCTGTTCTTGTTCTCCTGTTATTCTGGTCATCAAAGGCTTGCAGCTATGGACCCGCCCATCTACAAATGCTTCATCTCTCACCATCATCCTTCCTTCTATTATCGTTATTAAAACAGTTCAATTAGATCTAAGTGCAATACTACTTTACTGCTATGTTTATTAATAATAGTTCTTTCTATTTCTTTAACCATCCTTGTGGCTAATGCTAGTATTGCATTTTTCTGTCAATCATAGCTGTTATTGCTGATTCTCACATATTACTACCATTAAAGTTAGCAATTTCTTAAAAAATAGGAGATCATTTTAAAATAAATGTGTCTTTAATTTGTTGAGCTCAAGAGAGATCCGCGGCATAATGGCTATGGGAAAGTTATATCCGCGTAGTTTGAGCTGAAAATGTACAAAGCACTTAATTTCTCCCTAAAAACCCTCTGTGTCGACCCTAATTTACGATGCAGCTTTCAGCATTTGTGGAGCATGGGTTCACATTTTTCACACCAACACCACCAGGTAACTCAGGATCTCTCCTGCTCAACACTTTCAAATAAAGTTTCTCTGTTCTTTCTGCTCGCCGACTCTCGTATCCTCAGTAAATGGCACATCATCATCACTCGAGTCGACCTCATGACTATAACCAAGTACCTCATACAACCCAAATTCAAAAATCCCAAAATATCCTTTGAAGTCCGTAAAGGTAAAGCCATTATAAGGTTAGCCATTAAGGTTATTAAAATTTCAATGCTTAGTGATACTACATGTTTAAATGTTTATTTTGATGATCAGTTGTATTGAAAAGTACCAAGGTTCACGAAAATAGTCCTTAACCAAAGGTTGAAAAATCACTCATGCCCATGTTTGTATTTTTGTTGCTGTGGTATTAGTGGATGTGGATATGTCCTGGTTTTTACTAGTATTATATCCAAGTTTTAAAGTCCAACACCATCCATAAAAATTGCTGAGTCATGGTAGCTATAATGGCAGGCCTGTATTGCCATCTCTAAAGCCCCAGCACTATCTAAAAACCAAATAAAACAACACAAATGTGTCCTTGTTTGATGTTTTGACTGCTAATGTTTTGTTTGAGTCTCCAACAGTCAAAATTAAAAAACTCCACCTGGGGTTTTATAAAGTAAAGAGAGCACGGCAAACAGGATTTAAACACACAGACAGAGTTAGGTACAGGCTAATGCTGTCTGCCAGAGATAATGTATGGACATCTTACTTATTTCCCATGCAACCACACACCTCATCATCTTATCACTTTTACACAAAGGACAGCTTGACACATTTCACACATCAACACCTCTGCAGTCCCAGAGGGGGAGGCAGCCCTCTTCTATCTCTAAGGACCCGTTTGTGTGGGAACATCTGGGAACTTTTAGCGAGGACGTTTGTTGCGTTAAGAAGCTACTAATTAGGCATCGCTTGTGTCAGAAACTGTGAAACTGTGAGATCTAAATCTCCCTTCCTGAAAGTTCCTCGTTGAGCATATTCACAGTTCAACGCCGATGTGGTTGTGAAAGGTGCAGAGAGGTAATGCAAAGAAAGATGTGGAGCACTGAGGTGAGCACAGCGAGCACCCTATCACCCGTGGTGGCCTTTGCCACCTTCCAGCACGGCTCGTCATCTGCTGCCGGAGCAGACAGTTGGCTTAACACGGCCTGTCGCTTTGGATCTGAGGAATCACCTCAAATCATGCACAAAAAATCAGCGAGAAAGGGGGGAGTTCAGAAAGAAATAAAAGGAGGTTGAGAGATTTGGGCAAAAAGAGAAAGGGACACAGTAGATTAGATGTTGGAGGCGCATCCCTCCCTCGCCTGCAAACTCATATCTTTAAGTAGATGCATTGTGACATTGTGTGTGTGCATTTGTGTGTGTGGAGGACAGTGCAGCTATTTGTGTCGCAGAGTAACATCTGGCATCTGCTGTCTTAACATCTATTTCAAGATCACCTCTCTACTAACTTAACCCCAACTCTAGTCTGTTCGGTTAAACTGTAAATCTTTCATGATAGCTCAAGAAATAGGTAGAAATTTCTGTGGATTATTTCAAACAGTTACATTTTTAATGGGATGTTTCAGTGAAGATAGAAGAAAAAGAGCTGATGCTGGAGATATTAGATTCCCGTTAAGGCTTAGAAGCATCTATAGGTCCTACAGTCTTTCCATCCGGTGCATCACATCTGTCACGCCTACAGAACACAAGCAAGCGTCTACACATGCTCATGCTCCGCAGTGACTTATGTGGGTCATCGATGCCCTACGGTACGGCATGCCCAGTCCTGTAGCGGAGGTGTGCTGATGTCAGATTGCATTCAGCAGGGCAGCATGATTAACCAGGGATGTGTCCTTGTTATTACTGGGAAGCGCCAGAAGAAAGAAGTGTGGATCTGTTAAAGAGGAGATGGATGGAGGGAGGTCAGCCTTGGGTGCTGATCACTAACAATGATGGATGACAGGGGTAGCAGGGCATGTGGGACGCAGTTTAGTAGCCTGGGATTTGACATATTATCATAGAATCCTGGCTATAAACAAATTGGACTATTTTTTTTCCTTTAACAAAACACAGATGAAGAAAATAAATTGTATCAAATTTTAGCAATGTTTTGCTGAAGATGCAGACTGTATCCAGCAGCTGTTATACATCTGCATGCATTCTCTGGCTCTGTAATATATTTTAAAAACTTAAAGTGCTTATTTAAACTAAAAAATGCACAGTAGCCTATTTTATTTAAGATACTTTGTCATTGATAGCAGCACACTAAAGCTTTGAGGATGTATGATTTTATCATTTTTTACATTTTCAAATGCAAATGATCAGAGCTTATCAGTAGAAGGCAAGGACTTTAGCAGCAGTAATTCAAATAGTTTGCCTTTGCAGGCTGATGTTCAGGGTTGCTCTTAATTTAGGCATGCTGCATTCAAGGATATCTATTATTATTGATGTTCCTTGACTGGCTGAAACTGCACAAGTCCTTAAATTGTTAATTAGAGTTGTCAGTTACTTTGATACACTAGTAAAACTTTATCAATATTGCTGCCTGTTTTAATGCCACGCCATCAGAAATAAAAGTCCTTGGCATCCAAAACTGGGTATTCTTAATTCTCAAAAATTCTCTGCAAACTCTTGGCTCAGTGTTGGTGCAGTTTAGACAGTGTACAGGAGTTTACCTGTGGTGTTAAGAAGTATGGGTGTGATGAGACACCAAGCTTATGAGATGAGATTTTAAAGATTGCAGGTACATTTCGAAAAATGTAACTGTTAATCCTTTTGCGCCGAAAATCATTGATTCTTACACACAGTTTATTTGTTGTCTGTGACTCAAATATGCATTTTAACAGCACTTTATATCAACTTTCTAAATTGTTGAAGTAGCATGTATGATTTTAGTTTTTCAGTATTTATCTAGACTGATGCAATTATGGAGTTTGCAGAACTTGATTTCAAGACAAAATCTCAATGGGGAAAATAAATCTCATCAAAACTTTCATACTTTGTTGTATTATATTGTATTGTATTCTATCATGTGTTTCCCACACATAGATAATATTTGTGTGGCCCACTCCTTAACTTGTATATCTACACATGCTAGAGAGACATCCAGTGGTATGTTCCTAAATGCCACAAGTGAGGTGCCACGTCTCAAGCATGTATACCACTGTTCAACAATTTCAGCAGCCTCATGCTCCTGATATTATCCTGTAATTCTGCACTCTAGGAGGATGGCTGCATTACACTACATCATCAGCAATGAGTGATGCTATTTTAACGTCCTTATACAATGTACTGCTGATAAATACTGTCAAAAGAGCTGGGTGGGTGAGTTAAAATCAGAGATGGTCAAGTAGGTCACGTGACCTACATGACCAGATTTTGAAGATTATTAGTATTAACAAAAAGTTGGCAGACCGTTGGTGTTAACAATGGACATAAAACTGAAAAATTCCATTTTAAGACAGGATTTAAAAAGGCTTCTGATGTTTAGGACAAAAACTGGTATCATCGAATCATTGTTGGAAGGTCAGACCAGGAACAGTTGGAAATAAGAATTTGCTAATCGGATCAGAATCGATGCATCTCTGGTTTGATTACTATAAGAGCACAGAATTGTTAAAAGAGAAAAACTTTTTCCATAAACGTGGCATCTTAATTTGCTCTTAAAGTGCACAGTATTTCATTTTTTTTTCTAGAATTTGCTGCGGGCCATTAAAAAATGGGCTGTGGGCCGCATTTGGCTCCTGGGCCATAGTTTGGACACACCTGCCCTGGACCTTGTTTACTTTCCACAACCACCCCTTACTCCACCCTTAAGGTGTGGACATGGTTATATTTTCAAGTGATTAATTTCCTATGCCCCCGGTAAATGCAAAGACATCCAGAGCACAACCTGGGTTGTGTCAGTCCTTCTTCCTGCCCAGTAGTACACTCAGACAGCTTATTCACCATTACATGCCTTACTTCAGCCTCAGTTTTTGGCCCAAACAAGCCTAAAAGTTCTGCACTGTACCGTATGTCTCAAGTACTTTCTTATCTTAATATGTCTTCTTTTATCACATCATAATGTATGTTACTGTTTTATTTAGTTTCATATTGTATTGTTATTTATTGTTTTAGCCAGAACATACTCTGGATCATTTTACAGATGATGCCAAACACACTCTTAACATTTCAGAGGCCTTTAACAATATGAAATCATTTCTTATTCATAGTGACCGAGGTTCTTAATGTCTTGTATTGATGGAAATCCTCTTATGTTTACATTAAGTCCCTGATTTAAGACTGTGCAGCAGTATTTATCACCACTGAGTGCCTTTGTGTATTAATGTGTCTGTTTGGGTGCATACACATTGGTATTGGAGCCTAGTGCTGAGCGGAAACTCTCCTTTCCTGCACTTGGGGAAAAGGAAGGAAGCCATCTCCAGTAACTATCACAAACACTGTAGTACTCCTGCTCCTACATAGAGTAGGTCCAAGAATAGACTCTGACTTCTGCACATGAACACACCCACCTTGCAGTGCCTGTCTATTATTTTTGAATTCACATCACTCTCTCTTTGATTACAGGATGACCACCATGACTAACATCAGCACTGCTCAAAATATTTCTGGTGTAGGCTGCCTGTGGAATATTTAGAATATAGCAACTGTCTCTGATAATTTCCTCCCTGTAGTGGATTGTTACCGAGAGATCCTTCGTCTCTCCGACCCAGTAAACAGGAAGCTCACGTGGGAGTCCCACCCATCTCCCTGTTTCCTCCACTGTGCATTCCCATGGCCAGACGGAGCCATTAGCCTTCATGCAGTCATCCCACATCCATGTGAGATGGTTGTAAACAGCGACATCCATACAGGAGAGGCTTTTCAAACTTCTCTTACTGCTGATGCAGCCCACTCAATCTGTCTGCATTGTCCTCCCTCTGCAGAGTCTCTCACCATTTTTGGCCTATCAACATTCAATGGGGGCAATTAGATGAATGCACATATGGAGATTGTTAATCACTGTCACTGTGTCAGTGTGTTGATTTAAGTGTGTGGATGTTAGCTAGGCAAAGAGTAGGAGGAGTAGGAGTAGTATATGTGTGTTTGTGCTTGCTCGTGTGGGAGGGAGCACATTCCAACAAAAGGCCTAAAAATAGTTGGAATATGCCCATGTGACATATTGAGGCTAAAAGCTTGTGAATAATTTGTCTAATGCAACATGTACCCCCCTTTCTGGGCTCGATGGTAAAAAAAAAAAAAAGTACCTACTGGTTATCTCTAACAGAGCTAGAGGTGTTCAAAGGGGCAAACCAGCCTAGTCAGTCCTGCTAGCGGGTTTTCAGTAAGATATCACATCGGTTTTTATTAAATAATGAGGACAACAAACAAGCTTCCCTGTTATTCAATGTAATAGATTTCTATCCTATTACTACCATATCTAATTAGTATGATTCTTTATTTGAATTATAATAAAAATGCAACAAATGCCTTTTTTGCATTATAGTCAGGCTTAAATGTTTCAGATCATCAGACAAATTTCAATATTAAACAAAGATAACTCAAGCAAATACGAAATGCAGTTTTTAAATGAGGATTTTCATTTAGTAAGGGAAAAAAGCCATCCAAACCTATCTGGCCTTATGCGAAAAAGTAATTACCACCACCACATTTGATTATTGGTCTGATATTCTTTATATCTTTTTATGAAACACTGTTAGTTTTACACCAGATATGACAAAAAGTTCAACTTTTATCTCCAGTCCACAGAATATTTTACTAAAAGTCTCAGGGAGCATCTGACAAATGTTTTCCAAAATAACTTTTTATTGAGCAGTCAATATCAAATACACTTATTTTACATATTTATGTCTCATTTTGTTTTCTTAGAGAAATTATAAGTACACTTACATTATATACACAGCAATGCAGTATATAAAGCCAGAGATTCATCTGACAAATGTTAGACAAACCTTGGGCCAGCAGAGGTTTTGGCCTTGGAACTCTCCAACAGATGCCATTTTTGCCCAGTTTCCCTCTCATTGTTGAATCACGAATACCGATCTTAACTGAGTCAAGTGAGGCCTGAAGGTCTTTAGATGTTGTTCTGAAAACTTTTTTGACCTCCTGAATGGGTTATAAATGTGCTCTTGGAGTAATTTTTGCTGGCCTGCCACTCCTGGGAATGTTAACCACTATTCTAAGTTTTCTTCATTTGTGGGTAATGGCTCTCACACCTTCCAAAAAGTTCAACCTTTGCCTTGCTAGTTCACAGAACATTTTTCCCAAAAGTCTTAAGAATAATGGAAATGTTTTTTTGGTAAATGTGAGACGAGATTCGTGTTAATTTAGGTGAGCACTCTTTTGACTTGGAACTCTCCAGTGGATGCCATTTTTGACCAGTGTTTTTCTTATTGTTGGATCATGAACACTGACCTTAACTGAGTTAAATTAGTCCTACTCATCTTTAGCTGTTGTTCTGGGTTATCTTGTGACCTCCTGGATGAGTTGTTGATGCGCCCATGGAGTAAGTTTGGTTGGCCAGCCACTCCCCGGGAAGGTTGACCACTGTTTCAAGTTTTCCCCATGTATGGATAATGGCTCTCATTGTGGTTCACTGGAGTTCCAAAGCCTTTGAAATGGCTTTTTAACTGGCTGGCTTTAAACACAGCTTTCCAAAAGATGTGGTCAATCATAGTTGATTGATTTAAAGGGGAGAATTACTTTTTCACATAGGACAAAGTAGGTTCGGATGGCTTTTTCCCTTAATAGATAAAATCATCATTTGAAAAAAGTGCATTTTTTATTTCCTCAGATTATCTTTGTCTAATATTAAAAACTTGTTCGGTGATCTGAAACATTTAAGCAGTTGAAGGTGTAAAGGTGCTACATTATCAAATAGGAGAAGCCCAAAGAAGTTAGCACCTTCTGCTGGTTAAAAAAAAAAGCATAAGATCTAAATATATACATATCAAATTCATTTAAATTGTCCATTTGTATAGATTTTTCTATTTCAGGGTATTGCCACTGCATTAATATTCACAGCAGAGAAAAATTTAAAGAAAACTAAATGAAAGTATATTTTTAATATTTATTGTTGTAAAACATAGCTTGATTACTTTAAAGGTTCATGCTGGTGTTTTTTTTTTGGTTTTGTTTTTTTTTTTTTTTTTGCCCTTAAAAATGAAATCAACCGACAGCTTCTGTTTCTCATCTTCCTTATCATTCCTTCCTCGTGTTTCCTCTTAGAGTAATCTTACGTCCCTATTTTAGCTCACTTATCTTAACCTCTTATTTTAAAGCAAAAATGAAAGTGGACACTTGTAATCTTTGTCCTTTGGGTTGTAAAGCTATCTGTCACTTTGATTGTGTTGTTGCTCTTTGCTATTTGCCCTAGGGCCTTGTTCTGACACCTTACCTTCATACGTTTTGTGTTGAAATACTTCCGTTCTCTTCAGAAATTATGTCAAAAACTTAGAAAACGAGATCAAAATGAATAAAAATGTGCCTGAGGGCTCTTTACCCCTTTGTCATCTTTAATTTACCATCTTTTCTAAAACAGTGTCACTAAAAGATTCAGCATTTTGCTTCCAGTAAGCACCTACAGTATAGCACTCAGAACTATACACATTGTCACAGTGAAATCCAAATACAGTCATTTAATAGCTTCTCATGTGGAGTGGATGGTAATGATGACCCTTTAAAGAGAGATAAAACCTGCAGTAGTGTTTCCTCCCTCCTGTACTTGTCCCCAGTGTCAGTAAATAAAAGTGTGGATCAACAGAGGAAGGGAAAGGTCCAGGTCATGTGTTTTTATTAAAAAATAAAAAAGTCTAAAATTTGATATTACAGCTAATTTAAACCTACAAAAAACATTTTAAAACATATAATTTGTAATAGAACAGATTTGTTTCACACCCTGATGGCTCATTAAAGCATATTTATCCATATTAATCCCTAATGCTTGATTGCCAGCCTCTGATTACTGCTGTGAAGTGGAGGCAGACTGCCAGAGCACAGAGAGAAATGATTAAAGAGAGATGCGCTTATGTTACATAAAATATCATTTACATTTTATTTGTGATAGCTTCAAAGCTTTGTGCTCAGTCTGAGCTGCTTGTAAGACTAAATTGAAGCCGTCATCGCCCGAGGCAGATCTATTAATAGCCATTCAATGTGGGTGACAGAGACATACATCTTTCCCCCCCAGAAACGCACACTATAAACATATTTAACTAGTTTGGACACTGGTGGATGTACCATTCATTTGACTCTTCTACAAAACATCAAGAGTGATTTCTGGAGTTTGAGATTCCATATGCTTCAGTGATGATGGTGTGTTTGTGTTGATGTGCAGTGTTTATGAAGTGTGAAAAAGTTGCTGTCTATGATTGTTCAGTGTTAAATAGTTTGAGTAAAACTGTTTTTCCCTTCTCTCTCTCTCTCTAACTGGTGTAACTTTGGGTTATATTGTAATTGAAGATCTGACATATTTTTAAAGCTTTGGTACTGTTTTTTTACTATCAATCATTAAAAGACCTGAGATCCTTTTGTTTTGAACAGGTGATATCAAAAACCTCAGAGAGTCAGAAATTGTGACAGCCCTACTTTCATGTCCTGGAGGACTCCGGAGGTTTCTGCTCCTCTGCATGTTGTTACGGTCTCTTCTGTTTAGTACACTCAGACGGCTCTCTGTTGTAGTCAAACATGACTCATGATCAACATTTAACAATAGTGTGTTATGCTACACACTCAGCTTTTTTTGTCAAAGCAAATATCCTTTTGCAAACTAGGCTATTGATTCTACTGTGAACACGAGATTAGCCTGCAGCACGGAGGAAAGGTCATTTGCTGCGCTGTTTTTTTAATGTATGTTTGCCACTTTGTGTGAAACTTTGCTCTCATTGAAGGTGAAAACAGTTCAGTGTATGTTAGCAGCCATCTTTAGAATAAAGTATGCATGCATTTTCACGACCTGTGGTTTGGTCACATCAGCTCAAAGACGTAGACCTCGGGTCAGTGTTTTAAAACTCTGCTGAGTGAGATGGATGAAGCCGAGTACTCCACTGTGTTAGACTTACAGTTGGCATGTGAAAGACCTGAATTATTTAAAGCCATGAGAGCGTTTGCTAGTTTGCACTAGCTTACCCTACTGACTCTCTCTTCCTCTGTTTAACACACCTCCACCTCCCTGCTGTTGCAGTCTGGAGTCAATTGAATTAAGTGTGAAAGACACACAGCAAGATGGATGCAGCAAGGTTACAGTAGGCCACAAGATGTGAGATATTTTCTGACGCTATCTGTCACATGGAAAGGAAAACTTTGTGAAATATCATCATGAACCAAAAGTTACACAACAGCCTGAAACCGCAGTTGCAGGTAGGATGGAGAAAGCGAAAGCCATGCAGCTGGACAGATAGGAGCAAAAGGACCGGGGAAGGATGGAGGTTTTCCAGCTTGGGGAGAGTTTTTTTTGTGGCGGTGTAGGTAGACAGAAAGCAGGTGGATGTTTGGACAGAACGATAAGGCTGCCCAGCTGACAGAATGCCTGATAAGCAGCCTGACTGTCAGGTTTGGCAGGCTGGCGGCAATGGGAGGGAACAGGGCATGGAGGAGAGCGAGACGGGTAAAAAACTGAATAAAGACTGTGTAGAAAGTGTAAGAGCATAATTTAGAAGAGGTGCACCTGAGCTGCAGTGAATAAAAATCCAGACTATTCACTGGAATGTGCCATGTAACACGTCTATACTACTACTAGATGTTATACTAACCCTGCTATGATGGTATTGTGCTAGGAGCTCTGATGATAACCACTGTGGGTATATTTCTCCTTTTATGGCGCAATTTAGGTCACCTATCCAAAAGAAGATCTAAACCTTAACCACATCAATATTAACGATTTTTATGGACATTTATAAGTCTTTGATGATGCATTCAGGTGACACACTGTGATATTTTTTCTGTTATTTTTTTTTATCTGTAGAGCCACTATAATGATGGCTTTTTTTTGGTTTGTTTGTTTTTTGGGGATGTGTCATTATAAATCAGTTTGATATCTATTTTCCTGTGTAGAACGTAGAAGTAGCTATAAAAGAACTACACCACTGTCGATTGACTTCAATATTACCAGCACAAAGCTTCCAACTTTAAATTCACACTTTTTCCTCTTTTATGAAATCCTTTCTTCTTTGTGTGACCAGCACACAAAATTTGGGTCAGATGAAACACCCACAAGGTAAAAGGCAGACTAGCAGATGATTTTACATATTTGACAAGATGACCTTTAATGTTCCCGATAAACCCTGTTGTCCTAGCTAGCCACTTGTTAGCAATCACTTTTTTAAAGAGGTAAAAAACTGAAAAAAGTTAAAATTTTGAGAAAAAAGTTGAAATCTATTTTTAAGAAATCCTTACTGAATAACTCATTTAAAAAAATCACATAGACTTTGAGATGAGGGAACTTGACATGCTAAAATGTTAGCACTCACTCAGGTTTCAGGACTCATTACTGCAACACTCTTTTCAACAAACATTTTTAAAAGTTGTTTACTTCCTATCTAGAGATGAGTATTGAAATCTAGTACCAACATAGTAACAGTAACAATACATCTGATTATCTAACATACCGAATTACAAGACAGATTTCTGGCTTCATTTCCGTACCTCCTTTCCACTTCTACGCAATCCCCTCCACTACAATGAAAGCACGAAATATGTTACAAGGAGAAGTAGCACCTGTTTCTTTAACTTTTATGCTTTATTGACATCTGTTTCTGAATCGTTTACAATACTGTAAATGCTTTTTTCACACTTTTTTTCTTTTAAGAGTATCATTTCAGGCAACATTTAGGCACCAGCACCTTTTAAAAAGTATCTGTTTTAGTGATGGGAATTACAGCTCTTTCAGTGATCCGGATCATTTGGTTCAGCTCAGCAAAAAGAGCCGGCTCTTTCAGCTCCCAAACAGCTCTTCATTCGGGTACCAGTCTGGCTTCATTTGACCTGCCACTTTTACCAATGTCATAACTAGGGATGCACGATATTATCGGCCAGATATCAGTATTGGCAGATATTAGCAAAAAAAGCCAAATATCGGTATCTTCGGATATTAAAATTTTTGCTAATATTTACATCCAATATTTCGGCTGTGCATATTAGCATATATCAACTGTAAAATTTGGCTATTAGATTAATAAATTAGTAGAGTTTTAGGCTGGGCCAACCAAGTTGGGATCTTTTTCTTTATTCATTCTCATTCTTTAAACTTTAAAGTGTGTTTTAAGGGGAAAAAAAGTTTGTTTCTCTTTTCATCCTCAAACCTAAAATTGTTTTCAAAGGACTGAATTTTTGGTTATGTAAAACATATTTAAATATCAGTAGTGATATCAGTATCGGCTAAGATGAATCTATAAATATCGGCATATCGGATATTGGCAAAAATCCAATATCGTGCATTCCTAGTCATAACATATGACTGATATTTGGGCAGGTATTTTACTCCAACTATTTTTTTTTTTTTTTTTTTTTTTTTATTTAATACATGTTACACGATCAATTAATAATCCTTAACTCATGGTATGCCTGTGATAGAGGAACAAATACCATCCCTACTAATCAATCAAATAATACACAGACACACACAATCTATCTAAAAATAAAATTGGTAATAGTAATAAAGCTAAGAAACAGCTCTCAAATGGGATCCAGCTCTGATCGTTCACATAGTAAAGCTGGCTCGTTGAACCGACTTGTTCACAAATGACCAATCACTAATCGATTTAGCACAAGCATTGGGAAAAAGCAACAATACCCAAACCTGTCCCATTGTGAGGGCAGATGTGACAGAGTTTGCAAATGAATTTTTACACATCTGCATCATGACATTATTTTTGCAGAATTGATTTCCTGCTAATGCAACTAAATCACAAGAAAATCTGTTACACTTTTGGGTTCAAACCACTGAAAAGACCAGTTTTGTCATTCTCATAACTCATATTCTACTGTTGAACTGAGACTCACAAGATTTGGATGGACATGTATCTCCTGAGGGGATGTAGCAGACCACGAAATGGTCCACTGCACTGAAAAGGAAGTATTTGTACAAGTTGTGTAATGCTTATTGCTGGCACCATCAGAATTACACAGATACTGGTATCAAATGTTGTCAGACAGTGATTAATCATTGCTGATGGGTTCTGGGACTGCATTTCAACCAACACGAACATTTGCTATAAGCTCTGATTCATGCAACTTTCGCTTATTACCAGATTTCTGTAAAGATGATGGCATGCCCCAGTGGTCTTACTGGCATGCTTGGATAAAAACATGGTGAACACCTGTTGAAGATCACACCGGCATGCTAGAGTTGTCTTGTTAGTGTGCTGAGATTAACATGAAAGTAAAGTCTAACTGAGCCCC
Organism: Cheilinus undulatus; assembly: GCF_018320785.1. Lineage (NCBI taxonomy): Eukaryota > Metazoa > Chordata > Actinopteri > Labriformes > Labridae > Cheilinus > Cheilinus undulatus. The sequence continues at coordinate 22,330,306 of NC_054877.1, forward strand.
TGATCCTTCCGTTGATAAATATTTGTTTTAACTGCTTGTACACTCAATCTTTCCTTTAACACAACTAAATAATCAAACAGACATGTGTGAGGTCAAGTCTTCAGTGCGAACTTGACAAATTTTCTTTTTCTGCTCCAGGGAAGCCCCAAAGCATTGAGAGCTCGGAGCGGGTCCAGCTGTCAGGGACATACAACGTTCGGAAAGGGAAGCTCCAGCTACCAGTGAACCGCTGGACCAGACGGCAGGTCATCCTGTGCGGCACCTGCCTCATCGTCTCCTCTGTCAAGGAGAGCCAGACGGGGAAGATGCACATCCTGCCACTCATTGGAGGAAAAGTACGTGTTACACACACCGCAGTAGGTTGTGACTGCTCTCACCTGGTAGATAGGATCATAGTATGACCTAAAAAGCTGCTTCCTGTGCAGTGAAGTTTGTCCTTAATGACATTTCACCTTCAACTAAGTGTTTGTCCTTTAATGTGGCATTCAGCACCGCCTCCTGCTTTGTTCATATTAGCTCAAGGTCAGACAGAAATGGAGCTAGACAGGTTTTTATTAATAGACCAAATGTTTCCGTAATCTTTGGGGATGTTTTTGTCCTTTTTTAGCTCAGAGTCCAGAGGTGCATTAATGCTAAAATATATAACCTTTATCCTCTTACCACTGTATGTTCCTGCAAGGCCACTAAACAAGCTCCAAGGTCTCTGCGGAAAAGCCTGGCACAAAGGACACTCCATACCCTGCCACACCCCACTTTATTAACAATTCACACTCAACACATGACCTCTAGTCAACCATTCATGCACTCATTGCCTCTGCATGTGCTTGTGTGAGGTGAGCTGGAGTGCATGCATGCTAGAGACCTTTTCATGTACCATAACCAGTCAGCCATTCATTCACAGGGAACATGTGCTTGAGTGTGTGTGTGACTCTGCGTGTCTGAAGAGCATTTTCACACAGTTATTCTCACTCATGACACGCACATGCGTTTATTCAATGATCATGCAAGCCTTGTATCTTTTCATGAGTTTGCCCCTGGTTGAATGAGTTTGTTTAGCCTGCAGCCATGAAGCATCTCAATTCTCAAACAAGGTTCCTGCAGATCCTTAAAAACTCAAAAATTTTTTGAAATGAGAATTCTTATTTATACTTGCAAGTAGGGTTGTCATGAAATCAGAATTAGAACTGATAGAATGATATGATAACAGTATTAAAGAAATATTGATACCTATTTTGATGCCACATAAACTCAAGTGGAAATTCTAGGCTCCCACTATTGGGCAAAAAACTGCAATGAATCACCCGCTGTCTAAACTATGCAAAAAACTCAGCGATGTTCAGGTGTTGAAAAGGTTTTTGCGTCAGACATAATCACTCACCACTTACCATCACTCAGCAAATGAATTTTCCAAAAAATGTTTTCTTCTCCTCTTGAGGAAAGGCCTGACAAATCTAGCATTTATACTTTTGACAGTGCTGCATCATGATTTTATTTTAGCCAACTTGATTCCACTTTATTGCAATAAAATCACAAGAACTTTTCTGGGGTCAAACCACTGAAGTGAGCCAAAGTTCATCCTTTGTGCAACATACAGTGCACCCAGAATGTATTCAGACCCCTTTCACTTTTTCAATTTTCTGAAGTTGCAGCCCGATGCATGCAATTTACACTCACTAATCTACACCCATCATGACAAAGTGAAAACAGAATTTTAGATTTTGACATAAGTATTCAGATCTTTTGCAAAAACACTTGGATTTTTGCTCAGCCTCCCATTTCTCTCGATCATTGCCAAGATGTTTCTATACCTTGATTGGAATCCACCTGTGGTATATTAAGTTGATTGGGCGTGATCTGGAAGTCACACACCTCTCTATAGAAGGTCTCACTGCTGACAATGCATATCAGAGAAAACAATCAAGCCATGAGGTCAAAGGAACAGCTTGGAGACAGGATTGTCGCAAGGTAAATATCTGGGGAAAGCTACAAAATAATTTCTGCTGCACTGAAGGTTCCCAAGAGCACAGTGACCTCCACAAGTCTCCACTGGAACACATCCAGGACTCTTCCAAGAGCTGGTGGTCCAGCCAAATTGAGCAATCGGGAGAGAAAGGTATTAGTAAGACAGGTGACCAAGAACCCAAAAGTCACTCTGACTGAGCTCCAGAGATCCTGTATGGAGATGGGTCAAGTTTTCAGAAGGGGAACCATCAATATTTTTGCTTTTTTTTTTTTCTAGAAAACATTGACACTTTAATGTTTGTATAATGTGTAGCGCATGACACCTCTGCTGCAAAACATGATATTAAACTGGTATTTTGGCACACATTCCAGGTCAAAGAAACATAGCACCTTGAACAATTTGAAAACTGTAGTAGGACATATCGAGATTTACTCCAAATTTTAAATAATTGCCCAGCACTATTCAATCCACAGATAAGCATCTGCCACTGGCATCGGTTGATGCTCACATCATTTTTCAAATGGCAGATGATTGTCTAAAGCAGCTTTCCCAAACATTTCAGCTCGTGACCCCCAAATAAGAAAGCCGAGGATCCGCACTGTACCTGAAGGTGGATGATGCATACTTGAACACAGCCGTGCTCATTTAAAAATAGTCATGGGCAGATTTACATTTTAAGGATTTCAAAACCCTACTTTGATTCTGGCATAAATCTCACCCCCTCTCAATGCCTCGTGATCCTTTTGGGGGACCAACCCCCACTTTGGGAACCACAGGTCTAAAGGGCCAATATCAGGTGATACCAGTGTTAAACCAATATATTTGTGTACCCATGTAAAATGTCCTAAAAAATATGTTTGTTTTTTTTATTATATTTTGGGTACATGTATTTATTGGAAAATCTTAGCCATTATAGTGCATGTTTAGTGAAGCTTTATAGTGTGCAAGTTGGAAATCAAAAATAGCCAAATTAAACAATTAAGCCTTTCCAAAAAGTAATTTTTGTTGTGGTGGCATCAATAAAGGTATCATTGTTGTTTGATATTTACTAGTACTGTGGCATAATACAAAAGTCTGGTATCATGACAGCTCCATGTTGAACTGAGACATCAGAAACAGACGATGGAACGCTGCTCTGAGGATGAAATAGACCAGGAAATGGGAGAAAGGAAGTCTTTATGTTTTGAAATCCTCAGTGCTGACTGAGATCGAGAGATTGTATTGTTTAACATTACAAAGTGTTGAAAAGTCACAAAGTATTGAAAATACTTAAATACTTGCAAGAGGCTATACATTTTAGATGGAACTTTGAAATAGATGTGTCCTAATACTTGGTCTATTCTGCACCTTCTGCATTGTGTTGTATGATTTCATGTGGATTTTCTTGCTCACTTGTCAGCTCAGCAGCATTTACAGCATCCTTTTATGTTTGTATTCACAAAATGAACAGAAAAGAGACGGAGAAAATGGGAAAATGCGAGTTCAAGGTAATTTGGCATCAAAATGAAAACTGGGGAACGGTTGGCAAATACTGTTTGAGACAACTTGTTAGATATGCAAAAAAGCTTTTAAACCTGAGACAATGGGAATTAAAGCTGTTGATTCCCACATGAAAAATAGTAGCACAGACACTAATCTATTAAATTAGATTTTTTCAGGAGTGCAGCTGCTTCGTTAAAGAGGAAACGGTTGACACACAAAGATAATTTATTTGCCTGTTTGAGGACATTTTGTTTCAAATAAGAACAAATCCACTGAGATGTCCACGTATGAGCTTTTTATTTGTGTTTTCTCTATTTTCTAGCACTTACTCCACAGACATAGGGTTATTGTTTATATTCAGAGGGGGTCAGAGATGTCAGTTCTCTAGACACCAACATCCCTTTCTGTGTGTGTCTTACTGCAGGTGGAGGAGGTGAAGAAGCACAATCACTGCTTGGCCTTCAGCTCGGCAGGGCCTCAGAGTCAAACCTACTACGTCAGCTTTGACAGCTTCACGGAGCACCTGCGCTGGCACAGACACGCTGCAAAGGTACGACTGCCCGTGTGTTCATGTGTGTGCACAGTAGTCATAGAAAGAGAAGAAGAGCATGAGCATATGCTCCTGTGTGTTACTTACAGGTCAGCTGCACTGTATATCAGAACATGCCTGACTGCAGAATAAAGTATGAAAATATGGCACTGTGCCTGATGCAGCCTGTATGAACTGAGTGGATTGAAAACAGCACATATTTCATTACTGTCCAGTCTGTAGTATATAAGTGTCTCTGTGTGCACTCACTAATATAAACACCACTCATGTCTCCCTTGCTCTCTTTCCTCTCATTTGAACTCAAGTAGGCCATAGCCAGAAAACCTCTTTTCTAAATATTAACAGGGACATGCATGTCACCCGCACCCAGAGGGCTACTCAGAATAGAAGCCTGGATAGAAGCAGCACGTGCCGCAGTGATGCCTGCCGAGCCTCCAGCTAACTCCGCTCTGAAAAGCCTGAGTGTAGATTTTCCCCTTTGAAGACGGACCGGACTTTAATGCCGTCATTTCGTTTTAGATATCAGCTTGTACATGTCTGTGAATTTGACTAGCAAATCCTTGCAGGGTTAACAGCTCTGGACACCTGCAGTTAACTCTATTACACAATCATGTAACGTGAGATGTTAGGTCGCTAACCTGTGGGACTTTCCCTTGACTACTCCCTAATCCTAAGAAGATTGGCCACTGAATGACATTTGACCAGCTAGCATCAGGCTACACACACCCACAGTATACGAGTACAGTCATGTGCATTAGAGATAATCCTGTTAAACTCCACGTTTCTCTTTCTCCACCCTGCTTTCTCCTCTTTAGATGGTGTCCCAGAGAATCAACTCTGTAGATCTGTCCTGCTGCAGTCTGGAGCAACTTCCTCCAAACCTCTTCTACAGCCAGGACCTCACCCACCTCAACCTCAAACACAACTTCCTGCCTGCAGACCAGCGGCTGCAGCAGCTGCAGAGGTACAATGGCACTTTAAATCTACAGTAAACACACCTGGGGATAAACTTTAAGGAAGGGGCGGGAGGAAATGAAAGATTATAAAGGGGTGGACGGGCTTGAAGAATTGATGAGACAGTTCAGGACAGTTTGAAAGGGCTCATTCAGGCAAGATGAGACTTGAGGTTTTAGCAAAGCTTAACATAATTTGTGCACAACAGGAGATGTTGTACAAGGGAGGGCAAAGTCGAGACACTTACACTGTGAGGCTTCACTGGACACAGCAGGTCATGGCTGGCTGCTTTGGACAGCTTTAGATTTCGCCAGCAATTTGCAAGCAATCGACCTGAGCAGTCTAGGACCGGGGCCATTGGCACACAGCGGCCAAAGAGGCTAGCCAGAGCTGAGCCGCACCAGGCCAGGCCAGGCCAAAGGAGCCCAGAGCCCAGAAGGGTAGATGCGTCTGCAGGGAAGCTTTTAATGTGCCTGGCCTCCCTCACTCTCTCTCTCTGTGGGCACCATCTGCTGCATGCTTATCATGCTCCCAGATTAAAGCCCACAGCCAAGACGTCTGTGTGTGTTCTGTGTGTGCGTTCACATGTATTCACATTCATATGCACAGTGATGCATGTGCATGCCTGTCACAGGCAGTTTCTGAAGATTATTTCTAGAAGATTTTCACCATTTATGTTGGTGAATTGTGTGAATTTGATGCTTGAGTATGTGCAAGTGATGCCTGCAGAAAAGTGCGCCCTGTGTGTGAGAGGAGAGTTGCCTGCTTGTGTTCAACATAGAGAGTGGCTGCAGGCTACAGATTTAGGGTCAGCGCATATAAAGTCTTGATACAGTATGGCATTCCTTTTCTTATGACTACACTGAGTGGAATGTGTTTGTGTGTAGCTGTGCATGTGCAATCTTGCATGTTTGTGTGGAAGTTATGAATGAATTGGATTTCAGGATTTTATATTGCTCTATTATAAAGTCACTTTCTGATAGAAACTGGCATTTACAAAGATGACAATGCAGGGGGAAATACCTAGTCTGTAAAACTGAGTGAGTAATGCACAGCTCCCCTACTGGCAGAGCAAGAGAACATCCATTTAGCTCTGCCAAAGCTAAGTAGGCTCATCCGCATTTGACCCAGCATGAGAGAAAAAGAGGTCAGTAATGAGAAAGAGATGAATAGTTAGCTGAAAATAGAGGCGATTTGACAGAAACGTGCAGCACAGTTACTTGAGTATCCGCTTCCCTACTGAGAGTTGTCAAGCCGGAGTAAGAGCAATAATACTCTGTGTTTATCCTCGAGGGATGTGGGTATATGTGTTTTGGTGTGGACAGTGTTTGAGTATGTTTTTGTTTCAATATAAACACTGGCGTTCTGTGACATCTAACATGGGGTCAGGGTGCTTTGTATTTTTCCAAGAGGACTGGAATGTGTGAACCTGCCACATGCCCCCCCCCCTTCTCTTTCTCTCTCCCTCTTTTCTCTGTTCTCTTCAGCCAAATACTAACTGGTGGGTGCTTTGCCAATCAGATATGCATAATCAGTTGTCTGGGATACTAGCTCTATCCTCTGGCATGGGACTTCCTTCCCAGCATGCATCTCTCTTCTGAGACAGAGGTCACTGCTCACTGTGGGGGGATATCTAGCGTTCCGTGCATACAATTGAACCTTTGGCCTGTTTATTTACATATGTATGACAGCTTAGCAAGTTTTGAAGGACATAAAAGTAATGGAATTAAAGGTAAAATGTGTGAGAGAGGGTGGGAGTGTTGCCAAGAAAGTGGCAGAAACACAAAATATGAGATTAAAGGGGTTATTTAAGGCTGATAGAAAAGATTTAAGTCGTATTAGCCGTATTATGTTTTGCCTCTCTGAGGCAGCAGAGGTAGCTTGAAATGTAATATTGACTCAGTTTTACATTTTGAAGTTCATAAAGTCAAAAACTTGAGCAAGCATTTACTTATTTACACATTCAGCAAACACTGAGCAGCGTTTGTGATATTTTATTTAGAGTTGTGTGTCTATGCACCTCATGAATTAGGAAATATCCAGGCTGTAGCTTCCTAATTTACTCTTCTGTGTTGGCATGCTAACTGCTTGACTTGTGTATGCTTTTTAGTGACAGGCTGATTGCTAACAGTGAGTTTTAAATCTGCTTTAAGGCAGCATATATAGTTTGAAACAAGGGTAACAGCAGCAAAAGTTATAGTTAAGAAAACTTGAAAGTATGATAGCATATGCGAATGTGCTAAAAATTGGCTTAAAGCTAAACAGCTGAGTGAATTATTTAAAGCAAAAAAGTCAGCAGCAGTTTTTAACTCTTCATTGACATTTTTGTCCTTCAGCACAACACCACATGGTTATCACATTATTAAGTTGTTGTGAATGTGTTAGCGATCTGCTGTCTCATCCAGCAGACAACAGAGAGCATGAATTTCATTTTAAGTCTTCTGATTTTCAACCTTATAAATGTAAGCCAAATATTCTCTTTTTCAGTTGTGTTTAGGTCTCTGTTATTTTGTTGCATTACTTGTAGAAGCTTTATCTTTCTCTCTAGCTAGGAGTTAACTTTGTCTCTTCCTGTGCAGCATAAGTAACATATGCAAAAGAGACCGTAAATCTGAAAAGAAAGAGAAAAACAGAAATTGACCAGCAATTTTCACCTTAGATTCACATTTTAATCCATTAGCACTGCACAGTGGTGTCACATTATGAAATTGTTCTTGTCACTGTGTTAGCAAATTGCCAGCTCACTCTGCGGACAGTGGAGAGCATTAACTTTCATTTTCTGCCTTCTGTTTGTCCATGTGACCAATTTAAGTTCAGTTTTCTCTCATTTCTGATGGTTAAGTGTCTGAAGTGTTTCTAGCATTTTAGAAGTTTAAGTATGTTTACTAGCTAGTAGCTAACTTTTTTTTGAGCATGAGCTCAAAAAGCACATTCATTACTAGCAGTAGCATACGCTGAAAAGACCTAAAAATCTGAAAAGAAAAAAAAAGAAGAATTTTACCAATAGTTTTAACCTTACATTGACTCTTTTTCTCCTGTAGCAGAAAATCACTGTGTTATCACATTATGAGGTCATTTTTGGGAATGTGTTAGCATCTGCTGACTCATAAGCTCTAATATCAGTCCTTTTTTGTCCACCTGACTAATTTAAGTTTAATATTCTCTTTTTTGGGTAGTGGTTTAGTCTTTTATGTGTTTTTAACATTATAGATGTTTAATTATGTTTGTTTGGTTGTAGCTAACTTTGGCTCATGTGATTCTAGGCAGCTAGCATTAGAAGTATGCAAAAAAAGGCCAAAAATCCAAAAGGAAGAAAAAGAAAAATTCACCAGCAGTTTACACCCTACACTAACATTTTTGTGCTTTGGCATTACAACACAGCGTTCAAACATTATGAAGTCGTCGTGATGTGTTAGCAAACTGCAGATTTGTTCTGCAGACCATAGAGAGCCTTTCATTTCAGTTGTTTGTCTACCTGATGAATGTAAGTCTAGTATTGTCTTTTTTGGGTGATAAAGTCTTTTTTTTTTAGCCTGATAGAACTTTAATTATGTTTACTCGTTACTAGTTTACTTTATCTCTCATGTGTTGCTTGGCAGCTAGCATAAGTAGCATGGGCTAAAGAAACCTAAAGATCTGAAAGGATACTGCATAACATTATTTAGGTGCTAATTTATCTTTGTAACAGTGTTTATTAAATAACACCTTGTCTATTTTTTATCCCCTGTTAGTTGACATTTTTTGTGTGGCTTTGAAATACTGGAGGATGATAGTGGAAGAAGCAGTATGAAGGGGCAGTGTGACACAGAGAGTAGAGACTCTGAGGAGGGGGTATGAGCATTACTCAGCAGATTGCAGAGGTTGATTTAATGGTTGGAATGACATTTTCCCACACACAGCGCCCCCCACCTCCACACACACACTGCCTGTCCGCCCGCAGGAGTCACCCTCAGCTAGAAATTACTTAACCATCCTGATCAATAGTCCTGGCGTTTGTTTCCTTTTGATCCATCACCACGACACACTGTATGCATGTGTGTTTGACATTTGTGTTTGCTTGTGTCTATGTGTACATAGAGAGGAAGATCAAGTTGTGCCAGCTGAAGCAGCTGCACCAGCCTGTGGCGCCGGTGCTAACATGGCACTCTGCCCATCTCCGGTTTACCATATCTGCATTCTTTGTGCATGTGATAGGTGATAGCAGGTTGCATGTGTGAGAGTATACGGATAAATAAAGACAGAGAGAATTCTTTACCCAGCCTGTTGCCTTGCCCCGCCCCTCCCACCGAGGGGCTAACCCCTCTGAAGGTCACTGGTCTGCCATAGGACACCTCACCAAATGCCACCGGTCACTGTTGTTTGAATGAACAACAAAGATGTCAATGCTGCACTTGTTTGCTCAACAATCACATGTGTAGGTTTAGTCCCAGTATTAACGCTGGCTTTGCTTATGGCTGATCTAACTGTGATTTTTCACTTAAACAAATTCTCTGTAAGCTATACTTTGCTACATTGCCTGCAAGTATATTCATTAATATATTCATGAATATCTTCTACTCTTTTAAAATATTCATGTTGACAAGATAAAACATCTCCAATCACTTGCTCAGACTCTCTTCTGCCTTCTTCTCTTCCCTCTTTCTCCATCTTTTCCCTAACTTCTCATTAATTCTTTCATTCCTCTATTTGCAGATTTTCTCGTCTGCGGAGCCTCAACCTGTCCAACAACCACCTCGGTCAGTTCCCCATGGCGATCTGTGACATCCCGACACTGACGGAGGTCAACCTCAGCTGTAACTACCTGGCCTCTGTTCCCAGCTCTGTGAGAGCCATGACCAAGTGAGTAGAACAGCACAGAAACGTTACAGAGGAAACAAAATGGATGAGAAGGTTTTGTAAAGTTTGGTGTTTAGAATTGAGCTAAAACACAAGTTTAGATATGTCTTAACTTTATTTTTGAGTCATTCCTGTTATGCAGGTGTCGAAACATTAATTTATGTATTCTTTGTTAGGTTTTTCATGAGCTTTTGTTGTGGAGATCCCTGAAGAACTATAATGCAGTTTGATTGTTGATCTTTTTAAACAAAAAATAACGAAAGTATGTTTCAAATTAAATTACATTACTTCGTTCAGAGTTTTTAGGTTATTAGGTTTACTTCAATGATCAAGTCACCGATTTTTACTTTCAAGGCCATCATTTCCAAGAGGATGAAAAAATGATTTTGCCAGCCAGAATACATTTTTCTCTCATGGAAATTTTCAGACTTTATGTTTTGGTTGTCCTCCAGGATCAGCTCTCTTTGCTTGTGGAAAATACATTTCATTGAATCTTTAGATGAGTGTATGAAATTCATGTAACTTATTTGAAAAAGAAATGCATTAATGCATTACTTCATGTAGTTTACCCTGCCTTGAAATAAGGAATGTATTTATTATAAGAGCCTTTCTGTTTCTGGGTTGGTGCTGACTTTTGGATGCTTTTGCCTCAGATCTCATTTTAAACGTAGCATACAGGTATGCAGCTTGAAACAGGCCTAGATGAGAATTTAATCTGCAGGAATGATCTGGTATGCCTGTAAAGTCCTCAAGAATCCAGTAGGGCATTTATGCTGCTACTGCCATCTGCTGGATGACAAATATACTGAATGTAAACAAGTCCAATCTGGCACACTGTCAAAGATCCTGCGCCACTTTATCAGTTTAAATAAAGAAAAGTCTTTGTTTAAATGCCAACCTTCATATCATTGCTTTCCTGAATAGGGGAAATTGTCTAATCTTGTGTCTTTCTCTCAGTTTGCAGACGTTCTTGTTGGACGGCAACAGCCTAGACGAGCTGCCCAATGAGCTGGGTTCCCTTCAGAGGCTGAGTTACTTGGGCCTTTCCTTCAACCAGTTCAGCCATGTGCCCCAGGTGCTGGAGCAGCTGACCTCCATGGAGAAGCTGTGTATGGCTGGAAACAACCTGGAAACACTCACCCTGCAGAATTTCAGACTGCTCCGGGTCAAACACATAGATCTAAGGTAGGATCTTCCAAACAAGCATAATTGTTTGATTATATTAGAGCTTTTGTTGAGAACTGGCATCACTTAAAGCCCTGAGTCATGCTTATCCTAAGCAATACACTCCCTGACACATGTTATCCCTCTAATGATAGAAACAAAAACACAAAGAGGAAACCAAAATACAAGCAGACGGCAGGACAGCACGCAGTCAGGAAATCATTTGCCTGCCTGGCTCCATCAGGTGTCTAACCACTGTTTGCTAAAGCACAGAGCTGCAATGACTTGCACTATTTTCCCAGTTAATACTTCACTCCTTCTGACTTTGCCTAGGCAATGTCAGTAAATACATTTTCCAGCCCTCTCACCTGTTTGACCAAAGATCACTTCTTTGATGATGATTTTGTCTCTTTTGTCACATGGCAGATTAGGGCTACACAATTATTTAATTATTTGAAAGTTTTTTCCCCAATATGAGCTTATGCTATTAAATACTGCAAAGACTAATTTAATGGCATCATGTAAGAAAAATTATAACACAGAAGAAGAAGCAGTTTTTATAACTCTGTATCTGCATGTATTACCTTTTGGATAGAGAGTCAGGTAAAATTTCAAGGCTTTAAATTGTGATGATTCAATCAGAAGACACTCTATTTCACTATTAACTATCCTTCAAACTTATTTGGGCAAATTAAGTGGTTGAAAAAGAGCCTTTTGGATTTATTTTGGATTAATAAGGGGCATTTTATATAAACAATTATTGTGTAAAGCAGTGGTTCACAACTCTGTAACTTTTTTTTTTTTCAGATTTATTTTTGGGCTTTTCATGCCTTTATTACATAGAGGAGGACAGTGGATAGGGTCGGAAACAGGAGAGAGAAAGGGCCACAGGCCGTGTTCGAACCCCGCATGCATAGGAGGCGCCTTAGACTGCTAGGCTATCTGTGCGCCCACGATTTAATTGTTTTAATTGTTCAAATCCAAACAAAACAGCCCCACACAAGTTTTCTCACCTCGACACTTTTGTATGAACAATTCATAAGCATTTATTAAGATTAAAGATAGTATGAGTAAATCTAATTTTTACAACCTCAAAGCAGAAAAAGCAACCCCCCCAAATGAAGCCCAGACCCCAGGTTGAGAACCAATAGTGTAAAACATGAAAAACAGTAAAGACAGTTAAACATGGTTCCTGCAGGTCCTCTTAAAGTCTTAAAAAGTATGAAATTGGACTTTTGAAATTAAGGCCAAACAAAGTCTTAAAAAGCCTTGTTTTTACCTTTGACAGGTCTTATATTTGAGAAGGACCACTAACTGATATCTGTGTCTATCCTATTTTTGTTTTCTGGCATTCTTTTTCTTTTTTTGTTATTTATGCAATCATAATTTAAGAAATATAAAGTAAATAACGTTTCTTTTTTTTTGTTTGTTTAATCAATAATTTTGTTTTTTAACTGAATTTTTACCACAATTCGTGTCATGAATATCAATAACAATGCAGGGAATACAGTATTGGATGTTCAAAATTTCCTCTCGAGCACCCCTGTACCACCCTCTAAATGTTTATTACTCGATGTAATTTTATATATCTTACACTGTTTCCCTGCTAAACGTTATTTTTCTTTTTAATAGTTGAAAAATTTACAATCAGCTCAGCATACCTGCTAAAATATGTTAGAAATATATCGCTGAATAGTAAATTGATACAATAGACATATTAAATTTGCCAGAAATCATCAACTTTAGGGATCCATTACCAGAAAATATCAGTTTCCTATCCTATTTGTCTTTTCATAAACCTTGCATTAAATCGAAAAATTAATTTCAGTGTACCAGGAAATCTCACATGCCTTTAATTTTTGCTGCACAAAAAGTTGTATTAAATTTTCTCTTTTAAAAATTCCTAAATTTGATTTTTTAAAGATTGTAAGTACCCTAGTTTAATATTTGTCAATTTACCACACTTTATGTCATTATTAGGTTATAATCACAGATTATCGTTTTTCAAAATGCAACATTCCACATGAAAAGAAAAGCAAACTTAGTTCATCTGGTTTCAAGTTCAGAATTTTCATATCTCAAAATATATATCCCAAAAAGAAAATGTATTACAACATGTTGAAACCTGGCAGCAGAATCCTTCTCTGCAGTCATTTCCAGAAAACATGTTCAGTTATTTGTTGAAAATGTAAATTATTTTATAAGTTTATTGGTTGATCCACCATTTAGTCTTAATAATAGCTCAAAATGCTCATCCTAGGGCAAAGCTGGCCTGCAAAACTCTCCAACAAAAACAGCTCTAAACTAAAAGGTACTGAGTAAGCTATGAGGTTAGACTGATAAATTATTTCCCTGAAAGTTTAAACAAAAATTCCATATTATTTCAACAGTTACTGATAACTTCTTTACAGTCAAATAAGCAATTGAATAACAGTTGTAATAGTTTAATTGCTTTTGTCATTTTTTAACCCAAAATTACAACACTTCTTGTATAGGTATTTTGCTTTTTTTGTGTATATCATCTTAAATAATTCTTCCATATTTGACTGTTAAACAAATCATAGAATCAGTTTTTTACAGTAAGTCAGTAACAGTTTTAAGCTTTAATAATAATAATGAACCAAAAACTGCACAGATGCAATCTGGGAATAAAAACAATGCATAATTCCTTAGTGAACTAATCCAGTTAACTGGCTTTTCTTGTTTGTTTTTTTTTTTTTTTTGTTGTTTTTTTTTTTTAGAAAAGATAGTGATTGGAGATCTTAAATCGAGACGCACTGATTGTGAACCCATACCAGTGATACAATAACAATTACAAGAATCGCAGCTATCTATGCATTTTTTTCCCATATGTCTTTTAGAGTTATACTCCTGCCAAGCCATCATTTTCTCTCATGTTCAACCATGAAACACAAACCAGATTGCCCAATATATGACTTTTTTGACTTGTGAAAAAATCTCCTCTTTGAATTAGTGGCTAGTTGTTTCTGGATGCCAACATTAAATAGATTTGATTCTACAGATAAACATCTGCAACTGACTTTGGTTCATGATAAAATTTTAGCCAACTGGGAAATGACTGTCAAGAGAGCTTATATTGACAGATGCTGATGTTATCTCTGCATCCATAACCTAAAACAAAACAACACAAGATGAGTATAGTAAATTAACAGTAGCTATATTTTTTAAGGCAAGGTTAAGATAAGATAAGATAAGAGTAAATTTGCCTAGGGTCGTAGTGCACTGTACACAAAGGAAGCAACTGTGCATACGAAGAAAGATAACTGCATGGTCTAAAAATATGATATAAAGTGCATAAGATCATGAAAAGATTTGAAGAATTAATACAATAAATACTAGAACTGAATCATTCCATACTTTAGAAATAAGCTTGAAAATACATGCAGTACAAAGACATTCCTTATAACAAGCTTGAATAACTACCACTCTAAATGCACACATACAAGCAGGTAATGCATCAGCAGTCGATGACATAGAAATCCCTTGAAGTACAAAAACTCACAGCTCACTTTTCCACCGATGTTGTGCACAATGCAGCAGCAATATATCAGCCCACACCTGAGGCGCGTTTCTGCTTTACCAGAAAGGCCACAGAACTGTGCAGTTCAACCTTATCCAATTGGAGCTGAACCTTAGCTTCCCTCCCTGCTCCCCCTCTGTCAGGTTGAATAAGATCTCCAGCATGGTGCCAGATGAGCCTGACCTGCTGCGGCACGTGACACAGCTGGATGTGAGGGATAACAGGCTGACAGAGCTGGACGCCTCAGTATTCCCCAGGCTGGAGGTCCTGCACTGCGAGAGGAACCGCATCACCAGCCTCAAGGCCAAGGGTTGCCTGCTCAAAGGCATCTACGCCTCAAACAACGGTGGGTTTGGCAAACCACAACATATTCCCTTTTCTCTTACATCAATGCCACCTTACTGAATCTTTTTCTCCAAACCTAACATCACTCATTTTTTTCCTGTATTCCTTATTCTTCAATGCCTGTCTCTCTGCACACATTTATTTTTCTCATCAGTTCAGCAGTTTGATTGTCCCTCTTCAATCATGCCTCTTTAACTTGTCATCTCCCTCCCCCCACCGCCACTCCAAATGCTATCCTTCATTTCCCATCCGTCTGCGTTTGTAATAGAGCCTGTCTGTCCTTGCTATAGGTTAATGTGTTTGGATTTTTCTCCACAGAGATACGACAACTTGATGTCACTCCCGTGCCCTCTAATCTCAGCTACATGGACATCTCGAGGTGAGAGAAATTCATTACAGTGCACACATACACACAAAGTATTAACACAGCTCTAAATGAAAAAATGTTTAAAAGATATGCATGTTTTTGGCACATCTTCTTTGCTCTATAGATACTGATACAAAGCTTTTGCACCTCAAGAGAAAAATTGGCCGTGACTTTTACCTTTAATAATCAATGTAGCCAAAAGAGAAAGTCTACTTTAGCAAGCATTTTTGTGGTAAATCAAGCCATAGATGGAGGAAGAGGGAAGCTTTCTAATGATGAATTTATTTTAAAATGTTTTTGTTTTTAAGCTTTTGGCCCCTTTTTCCACCAAAATAGCTGAGATTTCAATTACCCAATAAAGTGTATCTGAAATATTGCACAGAATCCAATTGAAGTTAGAGCCTTTCACTTTTTAGAGCAGGACTGCTGGGAATTTTTTAAAAATCCCTGTATGTTCGGTATCTCGCTTTACAAACTGCACATAATTTATCATCATCATCACGCTCCTCTCTACTCCTGTAGGAACCATATGGAGTCCCTGCCAGACTGGTTGTGTGAAGCGAAGAAACTAGAAGTCCTGGATGTGAGCCACAACCTCATCACTGAGCTCCCTGCGCGGTGAGCCTCTCAGCAAAAGTGTCCCTAAGTCTGTAAATGGACTACAGTGTGGCATTATTCTCTCTGCCCTTTGCCGGCCGGTTGTCTATCCCCCATAGAGTCTCATAAATCACAAAGATAGCCTGTAACCTCTGTGGCCTTGGTCCATTCTCTTCCTCTTTATATAGCCTCTTAGAAGGTCAGTTCAGATGCTGCTTTCTCCCCCTCCTCCCTCTCTGTCTCACATTCCCTCTATCTTTTTTTTTTTTTTAGTTTTCCCTTTCTTTCTGTATGTACAGTACATGTGTCAGGGTGATGAATCCAGACTGAGGGCTCCTAAAGGCACAGCTATTTCCCATTTTCACATCCTCCTCTTCACTGCTCCTTCCTCAGTTCCTTCCTTTTTAAGACTGCTTTGGTATGCTCATTCACAGGCCAAGTGTTTTGAAGAATTTTGTTTCATTTGCTCACCAATCATGTCCCTGTTTCAGTCTATTGATCTGTTTGTTATTTATCTGTACGCTTCTACACCTCCGGAGGATCATAGTTTATCCTTCATGTTCGAGCACTGACCCAATCCTCTGTGCTGTTCTCTGTGCCGCAGGTTGTTATGCAGCAACAGTCTAAGGAAGCTGAGTGCAGGACATAACCAGCTGCAGAAGCTGCCTGAAAGAGTGGAGCGCCCTCTGCTGGAGGTTTTGGATGTACAGCACAATCAACTGGTGGAGCTTCCCTGCAACCTGTTTCTCAAGTCTGACAGGTAGCATTAATCACCTGTTGGAGGGGGTTTTTAGTTTTTATTAGATAAAATGTGAGATGCCAGACAGGAAATTAAACACAGGGAAAATGTGGGTGTATGGAGATAAAGGATGGAAATCATGGATTGGATTTAATTGAGGACAAGATATTCAAGGGCAAAAATAACCAGGGAAAAACAATCTGCAAGGACAAGGATAGAAGAAGGGGCTGGGTTTAATACAGGCCAAAGAAAGAGGAATCAGTGTTGTAATAGCTTATAGCTAGTTTGTAATAACTTAATTCTTTATTTTTACAGTCCTGTTTGAATGAAAAACTTTATTTTTCACTTTCAGTTTACGATGCGTAAATGCATCAGCTAATAAACTGGAGCACCTGCCGCCATCCAGCCTATCAGAGGAGAGCCATAGCATCCTGCAGGAGCTCTACCTGACCAATAACCGACTGACAGATAAGTGTGTCCCCATGCTGACAGGCCACTCACACCTTCGTGTTCTGCACATGGCCTACAACCATCTACAGACGTTTCCAGCCAGGTAGACGATTTCCCCTCCCTTCAATCTGTTATTTTCTCTTCTTCAGGCCTTCATTATATGTCAGGACTTAAATATGAGGTATTTTCATAATCCATTGACTTAGTCGTCTAAATTCAACAAAAAAAAAGAAAAGAAATATGGGTTTGGTAGATTATTTCTTTGTTTTAACATTGCTTTTTGTCAATGAAAGCCTGTTTTTTCCCCTTTTAAATGGCGCCACATCTGTAAGAAACATGCACTTTGTAGGATGAGCAGCAGAGCTGAGTATATGGGTTGCACCACTGAAAAATTTGCCAAATCCTCTTCCAACACCAAACAGCTTATTCTGCCATCGACTCTTTTGATGTTCTTTGGTGGATTGGATGATTGAAGTCTGAATAAACAATGGATACTGGCAGTCTAACAAGATTTCTTGCCAAGAAGCATTGTTACAAACAGTCTACCAAATACAAGTATCCTTACTTTTTGTGCTAAGTTTAGTAATCTGTTGATTGTCAGATGTTTGGTATGGTGTGATTTTATGAGGCATAACAGTTACCATTTTTGAAGGATTAAGTAATCTTAAAACAGCAAAGAGAGCAGGTCTAGACCAGTGCTTTCCAGTGTGGGCCAGAGCCCACTGGTGGGCCCCAGAGGTACTGTAGGTGGGCTACGAGAGGTCATTTACAGTAACTAAAAACCAGATATTTAAAAGTAATTTAATCACATTTATCTGATGTATGGAACCAGTGTCACGGTTTATTTGGTGTTGGATTAACTGGTGACACTCCAGTAAACCTTCTGCTAGGCCACTAACTTCTTGATTTTTAGAATTTACCAGTACTTTCTGAGACATTAATGCTTCTTGGGAAGAGTTTGCTGAGCTACAAAGTACATTTACAGAGATACATTTTGGAAAAGGAAATTAAATTGACTTTGCAGATGCCTGATTAAAACAGCATATATGGCAGTGGCTCATTAGTTGCTTTTTTTGACTCCACAAACAAAGGAATGCTGATGTATCTGAACTCAAAGCATTTGCATTGGAATTCCCCTTATAATAAACAAAATATGATGAATAAAAATATATATCAGAGTCTCATGTTATTGTTGTAAAAGGGTTTTGGTGGGCCCCTGAAGATTTCAGGTCTCAAATTGGTTGGTAAAGTTTGGGAAAGGCTGGTCTACACCTTACTCTCTTTCCTATTATTTCTGAAAACCCAATATTAATTAACTTTGAGCTCAACAATAAGCAAAATTTTAAAAAGTCACAGTGGGAAGGAGAAACTTCCTTACACAACAATACTACATTTTTGATTAAAAAAGTTTGATGTTGTACATTTTTGTTCACAAGTAATGATGACATTGTGCCTAGATTACCCTTTTTATTTTTCTTGGACTGCAAATTAAAAGCATAGAATGATATTTGCTTTAAAACTGGCACACTTTCATTTGTGTGGTTGATGTGTGGAATATTGCCAACTGTCCTTGATAAATTTACTTCCTTTTTGCCCGATCCATAAATCAATACACTCTAAAATAATCCTATTCTCTCACTTTATCCTGCAGTAAAATGGCCAAGCTGGAGGAGCTTGAGGAGGTGGACCTGAGCGGAAACATGCTGAAGACGGTGCCCACCACCATCATGAATTGCCGGCGAATGCACACACTTATCGCCCACTCCAACTCTATCGAGGTCTTTCCTGAGGTCATGCAGCTGATGGAGATGAAAGTAAGACAGTAGTAGCAGCAGATCTCGCTGCATTTCTATTTACAGTATAGGTATGATCCTGGGAACTGTACAGCACATGTTTGTTTGTACTCATATCTCTCCCTCTCTGCTCTCAGTGTGTAGATTTGAGCTGCAATGAGCTGAGTGAGATCACTCTACCAGAGAATCTGCCTCCTAAGCTTCAGGAGCTGGATCTGACCGGAAACCCTCGTCTCAACCTGGACCATAAGACCCTCGAACAACTAAAGTACATCAATATTAGTCTGTCATCTTATTTCTGTTGTAACAGTGTAATTCTGCTTTTATATCAAACTGTAACCTGCATTTTTAGGGTGAATTTTTTGCTCTCTTTCTTGCAACCAGTATTTTCCCTTTGCACTTCTTAAACTTTTATTGCTGTTGTACGTTATTTGCATTACACCACCCTTCAAAAAAGTACAAATAAAGCCCCAGAGTAGTATGCTGTCATTACAGTAGCTCTGCTCATGTATCATCTGTGTATACAGTGATTTTCATTTATTTCTCTCTTGTTTTTCAGTAATATCCGCTGTTTCCGCATTGATCCGCCTCCAACCTTCTCCAATGAGGCATCTGGTGGGCCTGCTGTGTGGAGTCATGGTTACACAGAGGCCTCGGGCGTCAAAAACAAGTGAGTTCAATTCAGTCAATGATGACAAAAAAAAGAAAAAAAACACACCCACCATCACACTGGTCCAATAAGGCCTCACTTAATTCAAACCTCTTGAGAATACACATTGTTATAGCCAGATGACTCAAATGAAGGAAATATTGAAGTGGTGCTTATTGAAAACATGAATCATGTGTACTCGCATGCCAAAACATCTCTGTTTGAGCTAAATTGCCAATTCAACACATAGATGTGCATACTAGAGAAGAAATTGCATGGTTTGATGTTAAATCAGCCAGCGTTCTCTGACGACGCTGTTTCCACTGTACTGTCAGATGAATCACAGAAGCTATTATCTCTATGGTGTGTGGAGTAGTATGATCAATATGAGAGCAGAGGAGTTATATGCCTTTAAAGCTTCACAGAGAGCTTGTTTTCTAACATGAATCCCCTCTTTCATTTGTCCTTGCAGACTGTGTGTCGCTGCACTCTCAGTAAATAGTTTCTGCGGTAATCGGGAGGCTCTGTACGGTGTGTTTGACGGGGATAGGAACGTGGAGGTGCCCTACCTGCTGCAGTGCACGATGAACGACGTGTTGGCTGAAGAGATTCACAAGACGAAGAGCGAAGAGGACTACATGACCAACACCTTCCTTGTCATGCAGAGGTACGAGACAGGCTCCTTATGAATCTCTTCTGTCAAAAATCTTATTTAAGTTTTTATCCGTAGCAAAATCTACTGAAACTTTTAGATAGTAACTCTGCTTTCTCTTCTTTTCTGTCACAGGAAACTGGGAACTGCAGGGCAGAAATTGGGTGGTTCAGCTGCTCTGTGTCACATTCGCCATGACCCCACAGACCCAGGCGGCTGCTTCATCCTGACAGCTGCTAATGTGGGCAAGTGCCAGGCCATCCTCTGCCGTGATGGGAAACCTTTGTCTCTGTCCTTGCTTCAAAATGTGGGGCTGGAGGAGGAATACCGCAGGATAAGGCAGCACAGGGCTATCATCACTGAGGTAATATCCATCCAGCCATCCATAAACCATCCAATATGTTACATAGTAATGGTTGTACATTTTGTTGGACATGTATTGATGCTGATTTATTGTTTTTACAGGAGAACAAGGTGAATGGAGTGACCGATTCAACACGAATCATGGGCTACTCCTTCCTCTACCCATCAGTCATCCCTTGTCCTCATGTGCAGACCGTCACTCTCACCCCCCAGGATGAGTTCTTTATTCTGGGTAGCAGGGGTCTTTGGGATGCTGTGTCTCCCACGGAGGCAGTGGAGGCTGTCAGAAATGTCCCTGATGGCCTGGCTGCTGCGAAGAAGCTGTGTACGCTGGCGCAGGGCTACGGCTGCACTGATAGCCTCAGTGCTGTTGTGGTCCAGCTCAGTGTGAGTGAAGACTGCTGCTCCTGCTGCTGTTCTGAGCCTCCTCAGCCACCCCCCAGCCCCGGCTTGGGCCCTTACCCCCCATCGTCCTCCGCTATTAAGGAGCGCCCCTCAGATGGCTCCCTGCCTGTGCCGCCGTCCTCCTGCAGTGAAATCAGCAGTGAGATCAGCACCAGTGAGATGAGCAGCGAGGTGGGCTCCACAGCCTCATCTGATGAGCCACCACAGAGCTCCTTGGTGCTGCTGCATGAGCAGCCCCACCATCCTCATCTCCACCTGCACCACCAGGCCCACTCAATGTCCCTACAGCACCAGCAGGCACACACAAACACCCAACCCTGCCAGTACCTGTACCCAGGTGCAGAGCTGCCTTCTGCCCGCAGCTGCTGTGCCCTCCATCCTGCCTGCTTGGCTGGCTCTTTTCAGAGGCAGCTCTCGAGCGCCACCTTCTCCAGCGCCCTTTCTGACAATGGGCTTGACAGCGAGGATGAGGAGCCCATTGCTGGTGTTTTTTCTAATGGCAGCCGTGTTGAAGTCGAGGCAGATGTCCACTGCCTCAAAGCGGATTCCTCTTCCTCTTCTTCATCGCCTCAGACGTCTTTACCTTCGTCCTCCAGCCAGGAGCGCAACCTGCTCACTCTCCCCCCGCCTCCTCCTCCACCGCCATGCACCCCTGAGCCCCTGGAGGACGGCGTGGACATGAGCCTGGGCGAAACTGAGAACGGGATAGAGAGAGATGAGTCGTGGCCAGGATCTGGCCCGGGAGCCGGGGAAGGAGGAAAGTTAACTGGCAAGAGGAGGATGAATGGATCTGTTGCACAGCAGGAGAAGAGTCACAACCTTATCGAGGTGGCAGCTGATGCTCCCTCTAAGAAGTCTGGGGGTTACTTCACAGCTCCAGCGCAGCCTGACCCAGATGACCAGTTCATCATCCCGCCTGAACTGGAGGAGGAGGTGAAGGAAATCATGAAGCAACATCAGCAGAAACAGCAGAAGCCACCTGGGAGCGATCAGCCCACGGACTACTACGACACCCCTCTCTGAACAACATCAACACAAACTACAGCCTCATCTCCTCCTGGCTGCAGCGTGCACAGGAGCCTAAACGACTCTACACACAGACGAATGAGTTTCCTCAGGAGGCTGTGAGACGCACATGAAGATCATACTTTTTTCTTACGAGCCTTCCTTCCTTTTCACAGCCTCATCTTTGAAAAACCATGCACTGTAACTAGCTCCACACATTTTTACTCAGAAACCCATAGAACGAAACAAGCAAATGAGCCCTTTAATGAAACTGAACCCTCTTGAATAGCCTGTGGACTCTGCTCCGCCGTGGCTGTGCCCTTCTCACAGACTGTGGACCATTTGTACGTAAGCAACACTAGTCTCTTTTCAATAGCATTAGCCCGCCACAACACTTGTTAATATGGATAACATTTCCATGGTTTGTTTGTTTGTTTTGTAAAAACTTACCATATCTTTTAATGTGAAAGCAGTGAAGTTGCTGAAAGAACTTTTTAAAAACAGAGACACATAATCTTTTTATTATCAGTGAACTATGTCGAATGGTACACCAGTAATACCACACTTAACTGTTGTAGATAGGGCACTTAAAATACTGTATTTCTTCAGTAAATCATGGCTCTTGGCCTGTAAAATGGCATAGAAATTTTTTGTAGAAATTTTGAATACTAACTCCTAGGAGTTGCATACTCTTTATGGTGACTCAGTCACTTTTACTAATCTTCTCTGAGAGAAATGGTGATTTTTTTCCCAATGATTGTAAATAAGAGAAATGTTGTATACTGATGCTTTTAAAGGAACTGCATACCTGTATGTCGGTGAAGGTTTCAGTGGTGGGGAAGATGTTTGGTTCACCAAGTTTGCTGTTATGGAGGTGTCAACCCCCCCCCCTTTACTTTTCAAAGTAGACCCACAAATACCACACAGAGAAATACACACACACACATACAAATGTAAATGTGCATTGCAGGTCAGAAAACCCGACATTCCATGCAAAATAAGTACACAAAGTTGCTATGGTTTGCTCCACTTTGTTTGATTGTGATGTCCTGTAGTCATCACTGTACCTAATGAACACTAACAGACAGATCTTTGCATGCACAAACACAAACAGACACGCAAAAAAACACATACATAGACACTTAATATTAGCCCCACCTCCCTCTTGCAGTAACTGTTATCACCGGCATGACTGTGTCAAGTTCAGTAATACAAACAAATATATCCACATGGAAAAGAGACAACACAGATGTTCCTGTCTTTGGTATAATAAATTTTAAATTTGTGAATATAAGTCCTGCTGTCTGGAATCTGATTTTACTTTAAATGTGTTGGGAAAACATTCATGGAAGGCTTGAGAATTTAAAAAGAATTTATTTACAATGATCTCCTTGGATATGTTTGTATGTAGAATGACCAGAAGGGGGCGATATCATCTAATATTACAATCTACAGTCAGTTTTAAAACTTTAGAGTTAAAAGCAAGACAACTTTTAGTGAAAAGCCTGCTCTATAAGAATTTTTAACATAAACATTGCAATGAAAAAATGTTTTCATGTTGTAATTGGAAATGTCAACGCTTCCTATTACAGCCTCTGACTTGTCATCTCGTTTTCCCTCATGTTGCTCTCTTTCCCTCTTTTCTTATACTTCTTCTTCACACAAATTACACTGACTGCTGTGATCACCAGCATCGCTCCGAGTACAGACAGAGAGGAGGCGAGAGCAAGGGTGGTTTTATCCTTGTTGGAGCCCTTGTGCTGACAGCTGTCCCCATAGTACCACCAGTCGTCTCCCACCGCACACCTGCAGAGGAGAAGCAGAAAATCAGACATGAAGGCATTTTTATAAAGGATGCATAGAAGGTGATGCAAATTTGGTGAGATTCAAACATGAGAAGGACTCAGCCTAATAGGACAAGATGAGATGAATAATGAATCACCACTGAACTAAAATATTAGCCTCTACGAAGCTGTGGATCAAAAGTTAACTTCTAAGGATCGAATATTTGATATACCTTCAGGCAAAAAACTTTTTAGCATTAAACCTTGAATTTTCCCAAAGGAGTAGTTTGACATTTTGGAATTGGGCTGACTTTTTTTTACTAAGAGTGGATGAAAACTCAGGAGAACCAGAAGGTGGTTAGTTTAACATAGCAGTAATAATGAAAAGTAACCAAACAACTTGGCTTGCATAGCAAGGTATCATTACACACACAGTACTTTAATTGTCTAACACATCATGTGCAGCACTAATGATATCAAACCTGTTTCAACTGTGAGCAGTAAGAAGTAAAGTTACTGTTCGTAATTGACTGTTTGTATTGGATAATGTTAGTGTGGCATATTTAATGATACAGATACAGGAGATAATCATCAGACATCCTTTTATATAACTCCAAAGGAAAGAGACTCCTTTCTGCCCATTATGATTGAGTGTGCATGTATTTTCTTATTTTATTGCAACACCAGATGACTCTGGAAAACCTGATTGCTTGATATTGATTTAAAAGGTCAAACATCAGATAAGTTTTAGGCTTAAAGACTCGAACATTGGCATGAAGTAAGTCCACTCAGAGGCCACATACCTGCAAGCTGGCTTCCCATCGTCCACCACACAGACCCCATCATTAAGACACTCCACACTCTGGCAGATGTCAGGGGTTGTCACTGATGGGGTTGGGGTTGTGGAAGGCACAGGCTGGCTCACTGTCAGATGAGACACATCTGTAAAGGGCAGCAAATGAGAAAGTGGTGAATTAAATCTAAGTGGAGCAGCATTGATGGAAATGTAATGAACAGGCAGTGCTTGAATGTAGGGTTTTTTTCTGAAAAGAGGCTGTAAGAATTAAGGATGTAATCATGAATTGCTGGCATGCACCAACCCAACTAAATGTATTCTGCTTTGTAGCATACAAATTAAGTTGTTACTCATAATATAGGTCAAGATGAATAGACTTTCCCCACATGATAGCATCAATGCTAATCTTTTAGGACAATATTTGTACCTTAGATTGTATACAATATATACATCTCCTTCCTACAAAGTTGAAGCTGAAATACTCCTGCAACAAGAGCCGAAATTTTGAGCGGGTGACTTGATACCTGCTGCACACATTTATTTAATGATAGAATCTAAAATATCCTGTTTATACAGGAATTTACATATGATTTGGGCTTTTGAATACCACGAGGTAATCCTCAAGGCTTTTTGTTTACGCACCTCAAAGAAACAGTTTGATCTGCTAAACTGTACCTCAGACTGCATACGGAGGTGATCTGGGATGCCTTCATGTGCATTGGGTTGGTTGTATGGACATAAGTACTGGCACAAATTATAGACCACCCATCTACTGACATGATGAGTAGTATTCTTTTAAGAGATCTGGACCTTTTGGCTCTGCTCAATAAGAAAAGTCTCTTAGATCCCAAATGACACTTCATTTGTTTCATTTTGCCATTTTGTATCTTTAAACCAGCTACAAAAACAGGAAAAATGGCAACCTCTCAAAGGAGGTTACTCTGATGAGCACTCAACAGTCACAATTCGTCTAACGACCACTCAGTAGTCACGGAGTTGGTCTGATGACCACTCAACAATCCTAGTTATTCTGATGAACACCCAGCTGGGTGTTAATTTTTGATCAGGTTAATTTCTTTATTTCATTTTATTTGAAAAGGGACCATGTACAGTATCAAACTTAAATGTTGCCATCTGATGTTTGATTGTTTTGTTCATCTTGATCTACAGTCTACACTGAGCTGATACTAAAATCTGCTTCTTTTACCCTCCATGGTGAGAAGAAAGATGGCGTCTCCTCCCTTTATGAAGTCTCTGCTTTTTGCTCTTAGGTGGGTGAGATACACTGGAGTTCCAGCACCTGGCCCTCGGAAATACTTGGACCCATCTGAATCTGTGACCTCTATGCCCACTTTGCGAGGGTCGTCCCAGAAGAACTGGTCAGAGTCTGATGAAAAGGATTTCATACATTGTGTTAATGTAAAATTGTGATTGAATATTTATTTTTTTTAGACATGGAAATTAGCTTCACCTGCGACCTTCATTGTGGGGTCAGTGGTGACACTGCGCTGGTTAGACATGCGCTTCTGAATATGTGGGTGCTGATCCATAAGCATCATGGTCATCTGCTTCCAGGGGCATGGCCATTTTTGCGCAGCATCCCCTTCCCGGGCCACCAAATGAGCATATGCAGACAGCTCGCCAGGGTATCCTTCCTTCCCGCTGGGGTACAGCTGCATCTGGAAGCTGTAACCCTCCTTCGAGGTGAACGGGGGGCTGAAGATAGAGGTGTTCTCTGGTGTGTTATCAATAACTTGACTGAAGTTTTTCACACGCCATACAAATTCAGGGCATGTAGTCTCGGAGAGGTTGATGTCATCCAGGGACAGCCCCCCTGTAGAAGTCCCAGTGGTCCCCTTTTTGCCCTGAAAGACAACACGGAACTTTTTTTGAACGTCTAAAGTCACATGGTGCAGCTGCCACAGCTCCTCTGGGGTGCCTGTTAAAACAAATGAGGAAGAACTTTATATTAAGCAGAAGATCAAATATGGACAGACTTTACAAGCAAAGTGAAAATAGAGTTAGTCACCATCTATGGTCTTTATAAAGCGCAGTTTTCCACTGGGGTTAGCACTGTCATACTCTCGAACATGAATGTTTAAAGTGTCACTGGGGCTGCCGCTGTTGTAATAGAAGAACTGCAGACACTGGTATACTCTTTTGGGGTAAAGGATCCGGCTCTCCAGCAGTGCTGTGTCTTCATTGTTGGCTGTGCCAGTGTTAAAGTGCATGAAGAACCCCGCATCTATAAAGATAAATCTCTCTTGGTTAGAAACATACATTTTGACTAAGTATTGTTTTGATGCAATATGCACAGAGTAAGAGTAATGCAAGCCAATTTATCAAAAACAACTGACTAAAAAATAGGTTCACTTGTGTTATCATTATCACAGTATGGTTGGAATTTGGGTCTGAAAGGGCTGAATTTATTGCACTAAACATCATGTGTACTTAACATGCTCTGACCTCGTTTCCATGCATTCCAGTGAAACTTAAAGTGTCCAACAGCCACCCTCAGTAACTGTTGCAAAAAAGTTCAAACTTGCATGTAGTTAAAGGAAGCCTTGATGGACTTTTTCATCTAAATTGTTTGTCACAATTCTGACCATTTTCACACATAAAAAAATAGTATTGTACACCAACAAATCATGATTTCAAGATTCAGTATTAATGGTAAATATGTATGCCCATGGAAAATCACTACATTCATTTGTATTATCTTCCTGTATATTGTCTCATTACAATATACAGTGCTTCACAAATTTATTAGACCACCTGTCATATTTGTCTCAGAGATCATCCAGCATCATCAAGTGCTTTAATGCGGGCTCTTTCATTTTCACTGAGCTCTCCATGTTTTACCATTTTGAACAGGAATGAGGAATTTCAAACTGAATTCACCCAAATTTGAGCCAGCTCACTGGGCTTCTCTAAGAAGTCATAAATGAATCAGGCATAACATTCAACCACTAAAACTCATTTTTCTCTTCAGGAATACAAGTAAATAACTATAATTTGACATATTCATCAAGAAATATTAATGTGCTTTACTATTTTTTCAGTTTTCTTGTAAATCAGTAAATTTGGAAATTCATGGATAACAATAATAATTATATTTTAGCATTAAAAATAACCTTTCCCGTAAAAAGCTTCTACATATTGGTGTATTAACCATTGCAGAAACGTGAAAATGATTTTGGTAATTACCAATGCTGTTAATTTAGGGCAGCTGTGGCATAAACCTTACCTTGGTTAGGGTTAGGGTGGTCTAGTAAATTTTTTAAGCACTGTATATCATAAAGAGAAAGATATAAGAATGCCAGTGTTTTCCAGTATCATTCAGCCCTAGTACAGTGAAACAGTAAAAATTTCTGGACTGGGTTGCACCAGCTGTCAAGAGATCCCCTTAACATGAAGATATAATGAAGCACATGGATGAAAAGAAACCACAGTTGTGGTTTTAACCTCATGATACATGAATTATTGAATAGCACAGCAAGAGTTTTTCATTGTATTTACTTCTCAGAACACGCAAAGTAATGATGATTTCTACATTTTAATATTCATTATTTTGAGGAAGTTACAAAAGCGTAAACTGGACTTGATGTCATCAAGTCATCTTGCATACCTCAGTCTTAACCTCCAAGTCACTGTATTTCCCTCATGATTACAAATTTGGTTTCATAATTTTGTGTCTAAATTCAGTAAAATGTCTTGTTCTTGCTGTCTTTCCTCCTAATTTTTGATCTGTGAACCAATTCAGTTCTAAATGCATGGATCTGCCTGTATTTGGGTGACAGCCCCAGGCTAGTAAAAGTGATCTGGCCTATATTTGAGGTGGGCTTGTATTTGAAGTTTTATAGTAAGCATTTTGGGACAGCATTGATTCAAATTCAGATTTTGATCACTTTCCATAAAATAACATTCATGTAACAGAACACTTCTTAAATTAGTTGATTTGTATAAAAAGGAAAACTACATCAAATCACCAGTCTTAGTATTAATATGAACTGTAATTGAAACACTGATGCATGATGCCAAATTTATTAGACAGGTGATCAGGGATCGTTTTCTCTCAAATTAAAAACAAAATTTTGGATTTGTACCAATAAAGATGCTTCTTAGTTGTTACTTAATATGACAAAAATTATAACTGGTAATGGTCTTTCAGAATAGCAGGGCTTAAAAGATATTCTTTTGAAGCTAAGCATTTGTCACCTTCCATCATTCATCTAAAATTGGAGGACATTTATCATGGCTGACCAGTTGGTGGCACTGTATGGGATGACTTAAAGTAGCTAATCCTCCATCTAAACCCACACATTTAGAAGAAAATAATTTTCAAAGTGTTGTCTGCTGTACTGACCAGTAGGCTACGCACAAAAGGATGAAAAGGCTGTAAGTTTCTATGAAGCTTCTTTGTCATCTAAATGGTTTTCTTCTATGATTAGGATATAATTAATGGATTCTCTGTATGTGCTTACTGGACAACATTTTCTAACTGAGATGTGAGGATGGGATATTAAGGAGAGATATTTTCCTACCAGAAAGACTGAGTTTAAAGCAGTCACCTGATGTGGGGAAACTAACATTTTGTAGTTGCTTTGGTTGCATCAAGTTCAGCGATCAAAGTTTGCAATAAAATGCATGTAAGTGTTGCTTTCAGACAGACTCGAAATACTTGCAAACTTATCCTTAACTGAAGCTTTTTGTGTCTCCAACTTGTGTCAAGTGTCTTTCTGCTACATCCTCCTCCTTACCGTTGCATTTGCCCAAGTTGGAGTAGTCGGTGTCGGGCCCTCCTGCGGCTTTATCGACCCTGAGCCAGTCGGCCTGGTCCCCCTCTCCCTGGATCATGCCACAGATGTTCTCACGTTCAAAGTCACATGAATCCAGGAAGGTGGATCCCTGGGCTAAAGACACAAACACAAATGTAGAACTTTGCACTGCTATAAACTGAGCTTGTTCCCATGTAAGCAGAGTTCACGAGATAAAGCCTCTCACTGACAGCAGATATCAGTAACATCATAACATTGGTGCTGATCACTGACACAGCATTTCTTGCTCAGATAAAGACAAACAGCCTGGGCATGACTTGTTGTCTCTTACTGCAGTTATATAGGCGGTGCAGTTTGAGCAGGTCACTATCACTGAACTCCATTCGTTGGCCGATGACATCACTGAAGGCAGGGATCTTGGTGACGATGGTCGGCTCGGTGCCATTACGGAAGGCGTTTTTACTGTAGTGCATCATGGAGCCATAGTCGTAAGGCACACCCAAAGAGCTGGAAGTGGTGTCGTTATAGGTGTTAAAGTTGTGCTCTTTTCCTAAAAAATAAACACAAATAAATGAGTTATAACAATAAAATGGGTATCACTATGTTTCCCTTAATGCTCTGAATTTACAGTTTATTTCAAAGAGGTTGTTAGCATAACTTGCATACGCTGCCAATCTACTGTTTTCTTTAATCCAATATCTAAACACCATTTTGTTTACTCCTTTTTCCCATTATAGAGTGATTTTCAGTCGTTTTCTGTTGCAACAGCACTCAACGATACAGATAAAGGCCTAACAACATCAGTGCAGGCAATCGGACAAGCAGCTAAGACGGTTAGCTGCAAAGACGGATAGAAGCCAAAGAACCACAACCATTGAAAGGTACGGTAATACAAACAGATTTTGTGCAAATTTGACTCTGCTAACATCTACAGCCTGTTGTTTGCAAATGGTTTACATGTGCATCATTCACCTAACAGCAGCAGAACTAGCTTGGTGTTTGACTTGCAACCTACTGTTTTGCAAAGCTCTCATTAATCGTAAATCCTTTCCTATATCTACTCCTGTGTCTCGCTCCAGCTTCTGATCAGCACCACAGTCAAGCAGCTAAAGCAAAACATTTATCCATGTTGATCCAAGAGTTTGCCTTAAACCACCTCAGCCTGTTTTAAAATAAACTTCCAAACATCTGAAATTGTATCATTACCCTGCACGTTGATGAAAGTTAAACACATAGCCATGAAGAAAAGACAAAATGCGTCATATTCTGTATGCCCTCGCATCATGGATGACAGCATCTGTTTCATTTACATGAAGACTTCATCATTCATCATTAAGGGCATGGCTGCCCTTAATTAACTACTTTCCATTGCATGGAGGTTGCTTGCATCAGGGGTCCTGATATAACAAAGGCCCAGGTGTCTGCTGTTGATCTCCTCTTTGGCTCAAATTATCAAATAGTATCAAGACAGGCTCACTGGTTTCTTTTTATCTGAGGGCTGGTGTGTAAAGTAGTGCCTGAAGAACTGTAGCTTGCTGCCAAAGTTGCATAGTTCTGAAAGCAGGCTACCAGAGTGCAGTGTGGTAATGGGACTGATGAGACTGTTATTGTAATATTAAGGCTTATGCTCTGCATTTGAAATGCATAGAAATGCATGCATAGCTTTCTGTCTGTTCTCTGCCTTCATTTTGTCTGTACTTCTGTACCCTCTCAAATCATTCATACAGTATCATGAATGTTTGTAAATGGAGACTGTATTGATAGGTGTAACATTTTATGAACCCATGGCAATGGGTCAGACTGAAAAAAAACCTTAAATTAATAATAAAAACATGACAGCTTTAAAACACTTGCTGCAGGAACAAAAAACTGTTGAACCACAACCACAAATTATCATGGGAGAATGGAGAAAATACAATGACTGCTGCACAACTGCTTAAGGCTTCCACACCAAAGGAACTAAACATAAACATAACTTCTACCATTTGATTTATTGCACCAGATTACGCTTACAGATATGTGATCTCTGCAGTTTTTTTTTTTTTTTTTTTGACAAATTAAAGTTGTGCAAAATAACCATTTAGTTAAACTACAACATGAGGAACACCACCAGGGTTGCGCCCAAAATTCACACAAGATTGTAAGTTTATGTTAGTAGATTTTACTTTATGAATTATATGAAACCCAGTGGTCAGTGCAACTAAGATACAAAGTCTGATATTGAATTTGCTTATTCTGTTTTCTGCTTATCTCCCTTTAGATTACATGCAGGAAAACAGCACACGCACATGTTTATCACATAAGCAATAAACCAGCTGAAGGGCCCTCCTTCATGCCACACACAACAAATCTCTTTGCATAATTAGAATTTGAAATTGTGTCAAATCTTGTTTAAATGTAAATATAAACCATTTACATGCCTCTCAGTCAAAGTCATAGATGCACACATGCAAACGGAAGTCATGAAATAAGCCTGTCATTAAGTGATGGATCATATGTGGAGGCATGACTGAGGGGTGTTTCAATCAATACAAATCTAGAAGTAAGTAGTTCAGTACCCTCTGAGATACGATCCCACATGATTTTGACGTAATCATCACGGTCCGATCTGGACTGCTCATGCCAGAAACCCAAAGCGTGAAGGAACTCGTGTTCAATTGTGGCGATGCGGTCACAGTTTGTCCCTATTGATAATCTCTGCTTGCCCACTTTGCGGTTTCCCACAGAAGAGAAACAGCTTTTGGAAGAAGAAAAGAAAAGAAAAATAAAAGTATTTTAAGACATGGTTCCTTAAATGCGTTGTTTGTTAGAAAGTAAAACTTATCCTCCTCTGTTTAGACCATGAAAATGTTCATGTGTATTTTTGTCTTACCCACTTCCTTTGAAGATGGATATGTAGTTTTCTTCTCCACTCCAAGGTTTAAAGTCGATGCAGCTCTTGAGCCGGTATTGCTCAAAGGCCTTCAGTATTACACCTTTTGCATTGATCTCTGCAAGAGAAAAAAGATGTAAATTCAGTTCACTCAAAGTTCAAGTAATATGTATTCATCATTCTTTTTCAAGTTTAACATAGAAGACAGAGAAGGCTCGTAACGCCCTCTTCTGAATTATTGAAACATGTTGAGGATCAAGATACTCCCTTAAGGTTCGCATGTGTGGATAACAGCAGTGCTTATAAATGGCTGATAATGAAATGTGAAGAAATATAACTGGCTGTATGTGAAATGGCAAATGGCTCTGTATATTTTATACATACTCCTTGAGTTTCGGTACAAATGCAGTTATGATACCTTATGGTGACAACTGAAGTGGATGTACATAAAAATGCTACGTCTGCTGCTCAGTATTTTAGATGTGCCAGGAATAATCGATTCACGTCAGAATAGCATAGAGCTTGGCAACTGACGTTACTGTGCAGTGCATTATGGGGTTTGTTTGGGTTGGAACTATTCTTTCTACAGTCTATGGTTAGAACCTGTCAAACCGCCCAAGCCATCAGTTGTACCTGACTATCTGAAAAACAGGAAGGCTACTTCTAGTGTTATTCCGGTGTTTCTAAAATGCACAAAAATAGTTTAAAAGATAGTGGTAAATACAAAGAAAAGGCCCTAGCTGACGCAAAGAGACGCTATATTGAACAGATTAAAATTACTGGAAACACCAAAAGAAGACTGTCTTCCTGACTCTGACGTCTTGCCCCCCTCTTATTTTTCCTGACATTTTAGCTACCTCTTATGTAGTGTAAAGTGCTTAAACTGCTGCCCTGTCATTTTTTTTTAAATCTCTGGAAGCCCATGTAGGCCTACAGTTTTTCAATGGCTGGGTACATGACCTGGAAGTTGATAAAAGGCTGACTTGTAAAAATAAATAAATAAATAAATATGGTGGTTCGAACATGAAGGTAAGCAAATAATATTAATTTTTCTTCAAGCTAACTTAAGCACTCGTAACTGTTGATTTACATTTGTGAATGAAGTGAACATACTCTGTGTAGTTACTATATTTTAATTTCTGATTTCTACAGTGCTTAACAAATTTATTAGACCACCTTAACCCTAACCAAGGTAAGGTTTATGCCACAGCTACCCTAACTTAACTGCATTGGTAATTAACAAAATCATTTTTATGTTTCTGCAATGGTTAATACACCAATATGTAGAAGCTCTTTAACCCAAATGATATTTTTAATGCTAAAATATAATTATTATTGTTATCCATGAATTTCCAAATTTACTGATTTACAGAAAAACTGATAAAATAGTACAGCACATTAATATTTCTTGATTAATATGTCAAATTATAGTTATTTACTTGCATTCCTGAAGAGAAAAATGAGTTTTAGTGGTTGAATGTTATGCCTGATTCATTTCTGACTTCTCAGAGAAGCCCAGTGAGCCGGCTCAAATTTGGGTGAATTCAGTTTGAAATTCCTCATTCCTGTTCAAAATGGTAAAACATGGGGAGCTCACTGAAAATGAAAGAGTCCACATTAAAGCACTTGATGATGCTGGATGGTCTCTGAGACAAATATGACAGGTGGTCTAATAAATTTGTTAAGCACTGTATGTCAACATTAACTTTTACTATTGTGAATTAATCCAAAATCTACAAGAATCAATGTTTTAAATGTACTTTATACATCCTGAATGCATCTGGTTCTTGGGGGGGGGGGATTGTGGACAGGCCAGAGGCATATATTTCTGTTAGAAAAGCCTGAAAAAGTGTATTTTGCATAATATGTGACCTTTAAATTATTACTCCTGCACTCCTGCTGCATCGTTTACAGTGAAGGCTTTGGATTAATGATCGTTTTTTGCCACTGATAAATGTGTGAAAAATACCTTACCTGCTTAAGCTTACACATTTTATTAGAGGCACCTGGCTGCAGACATCAGACATCCATGTACTCATGCACACTCAGACATCCCAGATTTTTTATTTATTTTGTATTCCATAATGTAAGGTCCCACTTAACACGTCAGAGTCATGATGTACAAGAGATGATCCAGGAGCTGTTCAATTTCTCATTCAAAGGCACAGGCGATCTTATGGGCATTGTGCTCCACCTATGTCAGTTGCCTGCTTGAGGTGTCTTTTCATTGAAGTCTTTGTAAAGTGATTGTTAAAAAAAAAAAAAATTAGGTTTGTTGTATGACAGGCCACTGTAAATTGAATCCCAAGGCCAAATTTCAGTCATGAAAAACATCTCTAAGTTTATAAAAGAAGGCTTCAAAATCATTAAAAATGAGTTCATAAAATTTGCTCTAGGATGGTATGGGCGTGTCGGTTGAATGAGCTGAAGCCACACCCACTCACAAGAAATATAATCTTCTCCAATTTTAAAAATGGCTTCTTATTAGGGCATGGCTGTCTGGCTCTGTGCCAGAGCAGAGACAGAAGTTGGGGATTAAATTTACTGTTTTCTGGCACAAATCTCTCTGTTAATGATTTTTTAATGACTCGTAGACCACCGTGGCTAAAAAATTTGGGAAATTTACCTCACAATGAAAAAAACAGAGCATGTAACAAGCTGTTAAGTTTCAATGAAAGCAGTGACATCAGTGAACAACAGACTGTACTGAGATGAACTGTCTTGTGATTTTATATCGTAGTGTTACCCACAATTTCCACATACAGCAGCTGTGCCGCGATCCTCTGTCAACTCAAACTGCAGAGCAAATTGCTCTCTCTCTTGTTAATCAGAGATGTTAAACACTTTACTAGAAAAGTAACTAAAAAACTGTAATGACCAGGTGAGCACTTTATCATATTCCAACAGACACTCTTACCTAAGTCATCTTCCATGTAGTAAGGTATGGTCTTTGGCCACCTGTACTCATCCCCGATGATTGAGTTGCGGGTTTGCCTCTGTGAGAGGAAGCAGAGGTAATCAACACAGAGGTTTAGCTTTATTCCACAAGCTTCACCTGTACCTGTGAAAATTAGCTTAATCATAGTAAGATCAACATACCTCATCAAGCACAATATCTCCCTCTACAAGATTGAGCCCTGCCTCTGTGAAGCACAAAGAAAATGGGTTTTTCAGTTGTTACTTAACAGTTTAATTTGGTCAATGAGGAGGGGAAGTTTCTTGTGCTCCCCCTTCTCTTGAATACCTTCATTGATGTCAAAAATGTCAAGGTCCCGTCCTCCGTCCACGTCATAGTCTGTAAGGAAAAGAGACTTAAATTAGCAATAGAAAGGAAGTGTAGTCAGCTTAAAAAAATTAATGAATAAAAATACAAACCTTGTAATTTTTGAGTGGGCTGAACAAAGAGAAATAAAATGAAAGTATTATGGAATTGCAAGGGTATCAAAAATGACCAAAATCCTGATTAAAAATGACATAAATTTGTTAGAATAATCCAGTTTCTCACCAAACACAGGGTAAAACCACATAAAAGGGTAATAATGTGAAGAACAAGTACAGCCAAAGGAATTCCTCCTGCCATGTCCCAAAATGTCCCTCAACACATGCAGATGAAAGCTACAGAGACACTCAGAAAGTAGAAATAAGAGAGGGGCTAACAGAGAATAAATAAGATACACGTGATCCCAGGTTGTCAATTGATAGAGCTGTAAAGGGTCAAAGTTACACAACAACTTGAGTCCTCGGTATCTGCCAACAGATGTTTACACATTTGCAGATATGCTGCAGTGACACAGCAGGTGGGAGCAGTAAACCTGAATGCATAAAACACAAACACTATCACATGCAGAGGCAGCAGTATTTGTTTGGTCAATTACAGACATATCTATTGAGATCTAAAATGATAACACCCTAGGTTTGTTTTTCAACCTTCTCTTACAGTTTACACTCATTTTTTGCACAAAAGAAACAAAATGTGTCCCACTGATATGCTTGGTCAGATGCATGTTCTTAAGAAACATGCAGGCAGTTTACAGCTCATTACAAGATCACTTTATTCTTACCAGAGGTAAACATTACCATGGGTGTCAAAGGTGGAGGATAATAGGGCTGAACAATACTAGAAAGAATTACATTACACTTTATTTTCTTTCTGTAATGTACAAACCTCCGTTCCAAAATAGTTGGGACATTGTACAAAATGTGAATAAAAACCGTATCCAGTAATTTGCTAATCCTTTTCAACTTATATTTAACTGGAAACAGCACAAATAAAATATATTAAATGTGACATGACATGTTTCAAAAAAAACTGGGACAGCAGCCCATTTTGAATTACCTTTTCTTCTAGCTTAGCTATTGTATTCAAAGTGGAATTCATATCCTTTGTTCCTCAACAGTGCAGGGTTTCCATTGTTGTATTTTGTGCTCTATAATGTGCCATACATTTTCAGAGGTAAACAGGTCCGGACTGCTTCTAGACCAGTCTAGTGCCCTTGATCTTTCAGAATATGCTTTGGCATTTTCCTGCTGAATAAGGAGGGGGGTCTGGCTGCAGACTGTTTTAATTAATTAATTTATTTGATTTATATATTTCATTCAATAAAACAAAAAACAATTCATATCCAACATAAAAATCTTCTACTTTGAATGAAAAGCAGCAGAATGAAGAATAGTCCTATAATATCTGCCCCGTTTTCACAAAACATTGATCAACAAATCATAACATGCATAGTAAGAAATCAAAATAAAACAGACAAGCTGCAGGCCAAAACAGCGGCTTATATCCTGGCACTAGTTAATAAGTAAGAATACCAATCAGAAAATCAATATTATGGCACCATGGCCCCGAACACAACTTAACTTTTTTCTTCATACTTTCTAATCATACTAGCTTTAATGTTTCTTTTAAACAGAATTATTGACTTAGACTCTTTAGTTTCTCTGTTGAGATTATTCCATAAACTGATTCCTTCACAGAAACACAACGTTCCATCAGTTTGGAACGATCTGTGAAATTGGCCGCGAGGAATGTAGGGTCTGTAGCCAGACCCGTCTCGATCTCAGATGTCCCCTCTTTAACCACTATGTAATTTGCTAGTACAAGTAGGGCTGGGTATTGCCACTGACTGCCTGAATCGATTCAATTCTGATTCTTAAGGCCCAGATTCGATTCAATTCTCGATTCGATTCAATATCAATTCATGTAGGGATATTTCAGTAAAAAAATCTGTCTGTGAAGTGTATAATATAGACAGACACCTATGCAAGTAACAGACTGAACCCACTTATAAAAAAAAACATGCATCATGTTATCTATCATATTATGTACATTGTATGTTTTTGTGAATGTTATATTATGCTAACTTTATAGAAAATCTACTTGAGATGCAAGTTTATTACTGATATCTTTCTAAATGACAGAGCGTTCTTTTCCCTACTGTAAACCACGTGGCTGTGCGTAATTTGCATGGCTGTAAAACTGAAGAACAGGGGGTCTTAAATTAAAGCACACTGTATGTTGCGATGGGGGTTTCACAAAACACTCATGTTTTGCTCTAACCTGGCACGCCAGATGGTTGTGTTTCACACAGCCATCTGAAAAACCACTCAAGACAGTTTTTGGGAAAGGGCAGAGCCTTTGAAAAACAACTCGGAGTGTGATTGGATGAACACTCTGTCTGTCACATCTTTACAGTCCAATCAGAACAACAAACACGTGACGTAACCGCTACCAAAGGAGTAAACTCCATAGAGAGCTGCATAACGCGAACCATGGTGACTGTTGACATGTCAGTACATTATTTTTGTCGTTTTTGAAAAGAAAACAACTCAGTGCTGTTCTTTGTTCTTCTTTTACAGAGAAATGTCGTCAAGTTCTGATAAAACCGGCGCTTTAGCAGCAGCCTCTCGTTGCTGCTTGCCTACGTCACAACTTCGCCGCGCCCAAAAATATTTCCCTTTGACACTGATTGGTCCTGTCACCGTACGGTTCAGACGGGAGCTTTACAAGACAGATTTGCCAGTGAGAAACACGGAAACAGGCGTGTCAATCTGCTTTGCAAGGTTAAGGTTTGCTCCTCTTGAACGTAGCATCCCAGACGATCACTGTTGTGTGTGTGAGTCTGCCCGGTCTGTAGCAGCAGCAGCTTAAGTTCTCTACACTGAGTCACCTGCAGAGCTGGGCTGCTCACACAGCACCAACAGAGGTTTACGTTTGAGGGAGAGATATCTAGCTTGTATTGTTAACATGCCCAGATATCCAAAATTAGATGACTGGGCATAAGATTTAAACCTTGAATCAGTCTAAATGCTTTTATTCTACAATAGCTATATAATTAACATTACCACATAGGCAGATACAGCTGCGCTACAAGGTGAGCTTTGGCAAATATAGCTGAAGCTAACGCATCTTTGTTAGCTTTTTAGCCAACGTTAGCTATGTATCTAAAACTAAAGCTAGCACAGCTATAAAGCAAGGCTGTCAAAATTGACACGTTATTGCAGATTAATCCATCACCATGATTAATCTGATTAAAAATTTTAAAGCAGTTAAAGGGATACTTCAACATTTTGGCAAATTCACCCATTGCCATAATTCCTATAGTCTTAGTAATAGGTCCGTTTCCTTTAGTTGTCGGTGCAAGCTGTTTCTAGATCTGGGGGGACCGATATACCAGCTGCACCGCAAACGTTATGTTAGCAGATGGAATTTTTGCTTTCCCTCATCAAACTCATCAAATACACAATCCAACAACTCCAAAACGCTCTCGTGGACAAGTTGTGACCTGTACATTCGCCATGCTATGAAATAATCAAGGAACATTACGAGACGGAGATGTTTTAAAGTTAAATTCAAAGCCAGTACTACACTCCAGAAATGGCTGCTGCACTGTGTCACTCCGCCCAGTGGTTTACTCAAGAAATAGTTCCACGTATTTGCTTCATGTGTCATAATGTTACATAATTATACGTTTTTATTTCATAGTGTGGTGAATGTGCAGGTCACAACTTGTCCACGAGAGCGTTTTGGAGTTATTGGGTTGTGTATTTGATGAGTTTGATGAGGGAAAGCAAAAATTCCATCTGCTAACATAGTATTTGTGATACAGCTGGTTTAACGGTCCCCCCAGATCTAGAAACAGCTTGCACCGACAACTAAGGGCGCACTCACGCTAGGCTATCCGTACTGTTCCGTATTCTAACCGTGCCGAAGCCCATTTGACCCCCTCACGCATCCAGGCCTGGGCACGGATATGTCACTCGCATGCAAGCATGGACCGTTGATGACTCAATATGCATAAGTGTTGTTTTTTAGGCTGTAAAATAGTTACAGATTTATACGATATCTGATCTGACATCTGAATTATTTACTGACCTGGAAGCTACATTAACTACACAGAGACAGTGAGGAGAGAGAGAGAAAAAGCGGTTCATAGCGGAGAGTTTACCTTTATGCGCCAGGAACTGTACATTTTCTCAGCGTAATCCTGGCTGCCTGATGCACCAAACAAGCTCTCATGTGTCCAGAGCAGGATTAAATTTTCAGCTAAAAGTTGTTTTTACCGTGACAAGAGCAATTTTAACCATCTGGTGAGAGCTGAAGGCGAAAACGCTTCAGGATTAATGAACGATGGCTTAGAGGTAAGTTATTTCAGTGGATGATAGTTTGGCATTATAATTTTTTAATAAGAGAGGTTACATCAGCCATGTGAGTAACCCCGGCACACACTTGTCCGCGTATTTGGCACTGCTTTACGCACGGAAGATGAAAGGTGTTATGCTGTGAGCTGCTGTTTGTGACTAAAACAAGGGAAGAAGCTTTATTTTACAAACCAAAAATCCTCTCACAGTTGTTAAAGCCTAACTTTGCCAGAAACTGGTCAGAAATGTGGACTGGACTGGGTCTTTGCTGTCTCTATCATGCAGCTGCTGCCTGGTGGGCTCTCTGAGGCAGGTCCTCTTGTTGTTACTTCATGTTATGTCACATTCCCGCGCTTGTGCTCCTTCATTTGCATCCGTACCGTGCTTAGGCCCACCTTGTCCATCCGTGCCGGGGCCGCGAAGTGTGCCGCACCGCAGCACGGAACGATTCCACTCACACTGGCCAAACGTACCAGACTTTAGGCTAAAACAGGCCTAGGCACGGTACGGATGGCCTAGTGTGAGCGCATCCTCAAAGAAGCAAACCTATTACTAAGACTATAGGAATTATGGCAATGGGCGAATTTGCCAAAATATTGAAGTATCCCTTTAACCCATCTACAGCGCAGAATGACTCAAAATCCCTGAAACATCTCTGGCAACGCATTTCAGGCAGTTTGTCCAAGTAAGGTCAGTGTCGAGCATGTGCAAATGGGCCGTTGATCTGGTAGTAACCAACCAACTCAATATGGAAGACGCTTAACAGCACATTGGCCCTCTCAATGGGACATTGGAGTACAAAAAAAAAACAACACGGAACAGTCGACTGACATAAAGTAGCCTACTATGCACATTCTGCAGGAAGGTGTTTTCTTTTCACCAGAACACTTACAGCTTAAAATACCACATTAACGTGAAGCATACGTTCGTCTGGGATTCTGCTAGCACTTTGGCTAATGCTTCGCCAAACTTGCGGAACATCGGGGTTTCAGTAGGTCTCTCGGACAAACTGACTGACACAATTTCCAAGTGGATTGCAACGAACTGCAGACCCATTAATAACATGTCTGGCCCGGCTACATTTCTTGTTTTAAAAATTTGGCCCAGTCGACTATGTAATTGAATAGACATGGCATAAATATTCCCTTCTTTCTTGAGTCTGTTTGCATATGCAAAATGAAATGCGATTAATATAGATTAAAAATGAATGATATTTAATCATGATTAATTGAAATCAATCCACAGCAACCCTGTGATTAATCTGATTAAAAATTTTAATCGTTTGACAGCACTACCATAATTGATCTGACCGGCTTCTCTCTGGTCCGAGCGGACTGGGGAGACAGAGCGGTCAGAAGAGGGAGGTGGTCTTGCCGTCTTTGTTAACAGTGGTGTAACTCCGGACATATTAATGTGAAGGACTGTATCTGCACTGGAGCGTGGACGTGGAGCTTCTGGCGGTGGGATTATGACCCTATTATCTACCCCGCTGTCGTCGTCTACATCCCACCTTCAGCAGCTGCAGCCAGCGCGAGTGATGTCATCCATGCAGCGATTGCTGGGCTGCAAACTCAACATCCCAGCGCCCTCATCCTGATCAGCAGGGACTTACATCATGTCTCTCTCTCTCTCTCCTGTCCTGACAAACTTACACAATATGTGGACTGTGCAACAAGAGAGAACAGGACCCTGGACCTCCTGTATGCCAACATGAAGGGAGCACACAGGTCCTCTCTTCTCCCTCCTCTGAGGAAACAGACCACAACCTGGTTCATCCTGAGACCACCTTAAGGCCAGTGGTGAAACAGCAGAGGGCCAGCACAAGGTCTGTGAAGGTTTGGTCAGCCCTGCAGAAGTGCTTCAATGTCACCAGCTGGGAGCTTTTTCAGGAGGACTTCGATGAGGACATTGAAGGTCTCTCTTGTTGCATTACTGACTACATCCACTTCTGTGAGGACAACATTGTCCCAACTAAAAAGGTTCACTACTTCTCCAACAACAAACCCTGGAGTACTAA
Organism: Cheilinus undulatus; assembly: GCF_018320785.1. Taxonomy (NCBI): domain Eukaryota; kingdom Metazoa; phylum Chordata; class Actinopteri; order Labriformes; family Labridae; genus Cheilinus; species Cheilinus undulatus. The sequence goes on from NC_054877.1 coordinate 22,372,049, forward strand.
GGACATTAAATGCCTTCTTAACCGGAAGAAGAGGGCCTTCATGGCTAAGGACCATGAGGAGCTCAGGGCTGTACAGAAGGAGCTGAAGAGGAAACAGAGAGAGGCCAAGAACACCCACAGGGAGAAGACTGAGGCCAAGATGGGGCAGAGCAGCACTAAGGAGGTGTGAATGGGATGAAGCAGATGACAGGCTGCAGCAGGCCTGCACCCAGAGTTAAAGGAGGCCCAGACTTTGCTGCTGAGCTGAACCTATTTTTCAATAGGTTTGACACAACCCCCACTCCTGTGAGCTCAGACAGCGGGTCGGTGTCTCCACCCACCACCTCAGCCCCCATTCACACCTCTGCAGAAGTTTCTGCTCCCCTCCCCACCACAGACTTGTCTTCATCTCCTGCTCTCAGTTCAGCCCCCCCTCACCCCGCAGCCCTCACCTACATGACAATGGACAGCTTCCTGCAGCCCCTCCCCCCACCCTGTCTCACTCTGACCTCCAGCCAGGTACAGAAGGAGCTCTCCAAACTCTGTACCAACAAAGCCAGTGGGCCAGACAACATCAGCCCCAGGGTCCTCAGGGTGTGTGCTGGGCAGCTTGCTGGAGTCTTTCAGCACCTTTCCAACCTCTCCCTGAGGTTGATGAAGGTGCCTGACCTGTGGAAGACCTCCTGCATTGTCCCAGTACCAAAGAGAGGACGTCCCAGCTCTCTCAATGACTACAGGCCTGTGGCTCTCACGTCACGTGTCATGAAGACCTTTGAGAGGCTGGTTCTTCAGCACCTGAGGACCCTGCTCACTGCTTTCCAGGATCCTCTGCAGTTTGCATATCAGCAGCACATCTGTGTGGAGGATGCCATCATCTTCCTCACCCACAAGGCCCTGTCACACCTGGAGAGGCAGGGGAGCACTGTGAGAGTCATGTTCTTTGACTTCTCCAGTGCTTTCAACACCATCCAGCCCTGTCTCCTGAGGGACAAGCTGCTGGATATGCAGCTACACCCCAACATCACTGCCTGGATCCTGGACTACCTCACAGTTAGTCAGAGTGGACAGCTGTGTCTCTGAGGTGGTGAGGAGCAACACCGGAGCACCCCAGGGAACTCTGCTGGCACCATTCCTCTTCACCCTCTTTACACTGGACTTCCAGTTCAACTCTTGATCATGCCACCTCCAGAAGTTTTCCGATGACTCCTCCATAGTTGGATGTATCAGCGACGATGACGAGGAGGAGTACAGAGGACTGATAGAGAACTTCGTCACGTGGTGTGACAGTAACCATCTGAAGCTTAGTATCAGCAAAACCAAGGAGGTGGTAGTGGACTACAGGAGGAACAGGAGCCCCCCTGTCCCTGTCATCATCTCGGGGGAGGGAGTGGAGTTGTACAAGTACCTTTGGGTCTACATAAACAATAAACTGGACTGGACTCACAACACTGACGTCCTCTACAGGAAAGGACAGAGCAGGATGTTCTTCCTGAGGAGACTCAGGTCGTTCAGTGTTTGCAGCAGGCTCCTGAAGATCTTCTACCAGTCTGTGGTGGCCAGTGCACTCTTCTTTGCTGTGGTGTGCTGGTGGGGTGGCAGCAAGACTGGTGAGATCAACAGGCTCAACAAACTGGTGAGAAAGTCTCGCTCTGTGGTGAGCCTAGAAGTGGACTGTCTGGAGACAGTGGCTGAGAGGAGGGTGAAGGACAAAATCACCTCCATCTTGAATAACCCCTCTCACCCTCTCCACAACGAGCTGTGGCAGATGGGCAGCTCATTCAGCCATCGCCTCATCCCACCCAGGTGTAAAACTGAGCGCTTCAGATGCTCCTTTGTTCCCACTGCCATCAGACTGTTCAACAGCAGTGGGAGTCACAGTCTGTCATATCTGTCATAACTTAAACTATCAGTCTCAGCTGGATGTACTATGCTGTAATATTACAATTACTGTCATTTCAATCAGGAGAGACAAAAGAAGCGTGATCATTCGTTTGTTTTACAAATAAAATTTTTTTATAATATTTTATGATGAATCAAATGTCTTTGGCGTAACACTCCATTGTGAACCCTGTCAGTTCAGAAAAAGGGGTACCGGCCGTCAGCTCAGACAGGAAACCCCCGGAGTCTTGACACTGGTGGTGGGAGAGGGATCCGAAACTTCTGAGCTGAACTGACTTGAAGTTGAGAGTATTCTGAATACATTATACTGTACTATTTTATAATATATTATTTATTTGCACCTTAACTTTATATTGATATTCACTTACAATACCAACTGCACTGTTATCTGTTTATCTTGTATTACTTATAATCTTGTCCAATACTGCACATGTAACAGACCATTCTACTTGACCTCTTTGCACTACCTCATGTTCATGGCATAACACTTCTCTGTAAATAACTTGCTGCCAACAAGTGTACCATTTCACCTTCACTTACACAAACACGTCACTTTGTTTACTATCCCTGAAAAGGAATGTGAATTGTATATACATACTGTCCCTTAATTAATTAAATTTTTATTTAAGTCTTATTTAGTTATTTCTTCAATTCTATTGTATTTTTTACTACCGGCTGTGTTGCTACAATGCCAGCATTTCCCCTCTGGGGGATCAATAAAGTCTTATCTTATCTTATCTTATCTTATCTTATCTTATCTTATCTTATCTTATCTTATCTTATCTTATCTTATTAAACATTTTGTAATCAGGTTTTGCTGGTAAGTTTTTTGTCTTTTAACTCTTGGTATCTTAACCCTTATTGTAACCCTTACCCAAAACCTAACCAGAAGCTTTATGCAATTTTATTTTGAAAGTTTTAGTGTGTATTCCCAGCCTGTCAGAGGCAGTGTCTCACAGTTGTGGTCTGCAAAAGGGGGCGTTTGATACTGTCTTGGAAATAACAGGAAGATCCCTAAAAAATGTCGTCTTGATTGCTCCAAAACCCAAATGTACCTTTCAGTATTAATGATGCTTTCACAGATGGGCAAGTTACCAACACATACTAATACACTACTAATACACCACCACATCATGATAGTGCTGAATTTTAAACCTTGCAGAGACCTTGGGACTCAACGCCCATTATTATCAAAAACAATATCAGACCACAGTGCACTTTTTCCACTTTAGGTCAGCCCATCTTAGATGAGTTTGGGCCAAGAAAAATCAGCAGTGCTTCTGGATATTGTTGATATTTGGCTTGTGGAGTCTTAACTTGCATTTGTAAAGGCAGCAGTGGATTGTGTAAACTGATGGTAGCTTTGGGAGGTGTTCCTGAGCCCACACTGTTACATTTAAATCACAATTGCAGACTCATTTACTTTCCATGCCTGTAGATGGTGCACTTCTTCATAAATACACCCACAAGTCTGATGCAATCCTTTTTTGCTATATTTCCTCCAGCCACACTGTGTCTAACTGTCTGGACAACTGGTCACTGATAAATTTGCACTCCTATAGTGATAGAGGAAACCTCTTTTCCTTAGTATTGTGGTTTCTTAAATATAAAAATGGCTAAATTGAAACAAGGTTACTCACTTTAGCCTAGAAGATGCACTTATAAAAAGATTCATTCACCAGAATTGAGATAATCCAAACCAATGACACTAGGCTGGTTGTCCATCTTGTGAGATCCCAGCTGGCATAGTCCTGTCTCATGCTGAACAGCTTTGAATGCTTATTTCCATTGCTCCCTTGTTGCTAGTTTAACTAGGACAAAGAAAACTAAAACAATTAAGCAGCTGACACATCATGTAAACTCGAAGGAGTGTACAAGTGTCATTTTTTATAGGTCTGTGGTGATTACTTATTGATGTTTTCTGGCATCTGCTTTATATTACTTAAAAGATGGACTCATGCAATAGAGAGAAGTAATGGAGCTGAACTGATGCACTGAAGGCTCTGACCATATTTACCCTCTCACTGACCACAGGAGGACTTTAAACAAGGATGCCAAGGTGCTCCAAAAGTTGGAAGGAACAGGAGAAAAAATATGAATAGAGTAATTTCTAACACACATACTAGTACTGCTCTGAAAGTGGCTCATAACCTTACTGTCAGAGTATTGACTGATGAATGAATCAGCCTTTGGCCAGAATATTAAGTGCTTGAGGGCATTACAGTTGAACAAATTTATTCGGTCAAACAAATTTATTCATTTTCTACATTTTTTTATTCAATAAGCAATCCCCATAACTGGCAGTCAGTTTTTCGCATCGCTGTGGAGGAATTTTGGCCCTCTCTTTTTTGCAGAATTGTTGTAACTCAGCCATATTGGAGGGTTTTCCAGCATGAAAAGCCTATTTAAGGTCATGCCACAGCATCTAAATTTAATATAAGTACATACTTTGACTAGGCCACTCCAAACCCCTTATTTTGTTATTTTCAAGCCATTCAGAGGTAGACTTGCTGGTGTGTTTCGGATCATTGTCCTGACTTCTGCTGCATAATCCAAGTGTGCTTGATTTTGAGGTCACGAAATAATTGCCAGACATTCTCCTTCAGGATTTTCTGGTTATGAGCAGAATTCATGGTTCCATACAGCAAGTGGTCCAGGCCCTGAAGCTGCAAAGCACCCTCAGACCGTCCCACTAGTACCTACATGTTTGGCTGTTGGTGTGATTTTCTTTTTTATGAAATGCAGTGTTAGTTTATGCCAGATGTAACAGGATAAACACCTTCAAGAAAGTTCAACTTTTGTCTCTACAGTCCACAGAATATTTTCCCAAAAGTCTTGAATCTGGGTTCTTTTGTGACCTCCTGGATGAGTTGTGGATGTGCTCTTTGGTAGGCAACTCCTGAGAAGATTTATCCTTGTTCCAAGTTTTCTCCATTTGTGGATAATGGCTCTCACCATGGTTCACTGGAGTTCCACAGCATTAGAAATGGTTTTTGTAACCCTTTCCAGACTGATAGATGTCAAGAACTTTGTGTGTCTCTGTTCTTGAATTTCTTGAGATCCAAGCATGATGTGTTGCTTTTTAAGGTCTTTCAGCCTACTTCACTTTGTCAGACAGGTTCTATTTATGGGATTTCTTGAGTCAGCAAGTCTTGCAGCAGTCAGGCCTTGGTGTAGCTTTCATAAGACCAGGTAGTTTGGAGGATTTTTGATGATCTGAAAGATTTAAGTGCAAAAAATAAGCAAAAAAATAAGATGTCAGAAGGGGGTAGAAATTTTGCACTGTGCTTACAGAAGCCCTTAGAGAACATGTTTCCACTTTTTTTTTTTTTGTTGCTATATTTCATAAAATTTCATTTTCTTGCCTTTCTGTTGCCTTTTAAGCTCTTAAATTTTATAAGTTGGCTGTTTTTATCTCTGTAAAGTACTTTTGATGAAATGCTCTGGGTATAAATTGTGCTCTAACTTGACTTTCCTTACAAGACAGCAGCACAGGTTTACACCCAAAATGGACACATTAGTTACACTACAAAGGACTGACCCACTTGAAGATGTATGGTACTTAATGTGGGCCTGCCATTTGTATTGTCAAGAAATAAAATAGATTTAAAAAATGTGTTAATTGAGGCTGGCACCTCCATATCTGCCTTACATCTCAACAACTATCATAGCTTCAAGGGTAGAACATTTTTATTGACTTATACCCACTTATACCTCACATACTACCGGTATCTTTCAAATATTAATAGGATATATAACTGCAGGCTTTAATTGGAAGTTACATTCTGCTTTTCCACAGATCCCACAGCTATAATAGAGTTTATATCTAAAGGGATTTAAATGTGTGAAATGCTTCTGTGCCTGTTATCTGTTATTTGATGGAAACATGGATGTTTCCCCCCGCTGGTTAACAGAATCACAGGGATTTATACAACACAGTGAAGGAGAGTTGTAAATATTTTAGTGCAAACATAAGCTGGACTGCAGTTGCTTAAGGCTCCTGTAGGGAGTATTTATCTGGTTATGTAACAGATTGAATTTAATAATGAGATACAAAAGCAAATAAGACCATAACTAGTGGACTGACTGTTCCTATTCTCACACAAAATGTCTGATATCAGCATAGATGATATAAAACTCTGCTAAATGAGGATTGTTTAACATTTCAGTGGTATGGATTAGTGATATATTAGACTGTTAAAAGGCAGCAAGATGAGATTTTTTTGTCAGAAACACAACTTAAACATACAGAATCAAAATCAGTAAAGACTTCAGTTTTTAGGTAGTCCACAGGGTAGCCAGGATCCACACAAGCCAAAAGTTTGTCACTGTAGCTTTAACACTTATTCAATAATTGTAGAATTTGTGCATTAAAAAAACAGCTCAAATTAGAGCATTTATTAAATTCTTTAAAACTGAATATGTCTTTTTTTACTGATGTCGGTGTCATGTAGTTCAGTTGTCTTCTAGGTGTGGTCAAAATAGTTTTCATTTGTATGTATTAACAGGTTCTGCAGTTGTGTATTAGTTTCATATCCATCCAGCTTTATGCACTTAGGGTCAATCCCATTTCTATGCCTTAGCCCTTATCTTAGCTCTTCCCTTTGGTTTTGCACATTCACTTCAGGTGAAAGGGTCTCCCGTCTGTCTGCTTAGGACCAAGGGCTATATAGCCCTTGAAACAAAGATTTTTCAGGACCACACTTGAAACCGAGGTGTATGATGAATTTCCCTCCATGGACTAAGTTCACTTATGAAATGGCATTAGAGACTATGAAAAAGGTGCCTAAATGTAATTATTTTGGCATTTATCAATGATCATAGAAAGTACAACAGTTGTGTTTTTTCATTTTCAGTCTTAAGTTACTGGGGATGGGAATTCATTATTTCCGGTATGTACATGCGAAAATGAGAGCTATTAACTGTATAAATATATGGAGAAGAGCAACATGGAGATCCATTGTATGAATGAGATCGTTGAAGCTTGGTTGTCACGTCTGTTGACGCAGCTGTTTGAGGCAATGTGTGTTGATGAACAGCAATCAATTGGCACCTTTTTTCTTAAGGGAAGGTTTTCACCCCTGATCCTCACCACTCTTTTTCAAGGGGCAAGGGGAAGGGGTAAACGAAGGGGAAGGGTTAAGGGGTAGAAGTGGGATTGGACTTTACTATCAGGTGCATATATAATCCCAAGTCCAGAAAAGTTGGGGCACTATGAGCTTTGATCCTGAGAAGATGGTGGGGTTTCTGGATCGTGTTCACATATGGCTTCTTTTTTGCATGATACAGCTTTAACTTTCACTTGTGGATGGTGCAGCCAACTGTGTTGACAATGATTTCTGGAAGTGTTCCTATTCCCATGCAATGATTTCCAGCACAGAATCACGCCTGTTTTTAATGCAGTCTCTCAGGCTAAAACAATCGTCTTGCATAGATGCAAGATGCATGGAGAGTCATGCATTTCTGCATGACTCTCCATGCAGAAATGCAGCCAAAAGCTGATTCACACAAACAGATAGGTGCTTTGTAAACCAACAACAATCTTTTGGTTGGTTTGGAAGTTCTGTTGTTTCTTCTTGAGTGGCATTTGTGCATACCTGCCAACATATAGGTTTCAAAATACAGCAGGTGGTGGTGGTGTGATGTTGTTGTACAAGTTACAAGATATGTATGGCCTCAGTTTGGATGGGGATGCCTAGTTTTGCATGAGGGGAGGATTTTGATCATTAAACACTGTATTTCCTGTATTATATTTCTCTTTTCTCTGAGTTTCTCTGAGTGTTCTTTTGTCTTCATGGTGTAATGGTAGCCAGGAACACTGATTAACAAAGTGACTGGACCTTCCAGACACAGGTGTCTTTATACTGCAGTCACTTGAGACACATCACTCAGGTGATCCCCAATTTAATCAGGAGAGACTAGTGACTGATTAAAAGATAACATTTTATTTTACATACAGTGCTTAACAAATTTATTTGACCACCTGTCATATTTGTCTCAGAGACCATCCAGCATCATGAAGTGCTTTAATGCGGACTCTTTCATTTTCAATAAGCTCTCCACGTTTTACCATTTTGAACAGGAATGAGGAATTTCAAACTGAATTCACCTTTTTATACCCAAATTTGAGCTGGCTCACTGGGCTTCTCTGAGAAGTCAGAAATGAATCAAGTATAACATTCAACCACTCTAATTTTTCTGTTCAGCAATGCAAGTAAATAACTATAATTTGACATATTCATCAAGAAATATTAATGTGCTTTACTATTTTATCAGTTTTTTTGAAAATCAGTAAATTAGAAAATTCATGGATAACAATGATTATTATATTTTAGCATTAAAAATATCATTTCGGTTAAAGAGCTTCTACATATTGGTGCATTAACCATTGCAGAAACATAAAAAATGATTTTAGTTTTACCAATTTTTACAAGTGCTGTTAATTTAGGGAAGCTGTGGCATAAACCTTACTTTGGGTGGTGGTCTAATAAATTTGTTAAGCACTGTATGTGATAATGAAATATATTTATTAACATAGATGTGATATTGAATTGCTGTCAAAGTCGCTTTGGCACTTGAACTCCACACGGACATAGCGTGATCAAAGGGTGGCAGAAAGATCTATCCCTCGATGGAGTCCAGACATTGTTGGCGGTGATGGCTGAAGATGTCATCTAAGGCTGATTAGATGAACATTGATGAACTTGTAGACTTGGCAGTGATGGGGAGGTGGAGGGTTGCTCAGAACCATGCCATGAATGAACTGGTGGAGGAGAAAGCCACATTTAAAAGGAGCAGCACAATATGATAGGCTAACAATGTGGGATTAAAGCAGTGCTATTGGATAGGTGTGACCAGGTGATGTAAACAGCTGTTTATGTGAGAGAGAGCGTGAGTGAGGGAGTGCATGAAATAGTGCAGGGATGAACTACTAAACCAGCGTGGAGAAAACACAGCCAAATTATATTGACAATGATTGGTTTATGAAATCAACAAAAGGCTATTACATTAAGGATATTACCTTAATGTTGGGCCCATGCCATCCCTGGTCACCTTCTGGATAGGCCCCTGGTTTGGGGGCTTTCCCAGGATACAAATCCTCTCTCCCCTGGACTGGATTTGATGTAGATGCCAACAGATGTTTTCCAGGCCAAACCTCTTTCACAGTCAGTTTAGCTTACACATGAACATAGATACATGCAAGAAAAGGAAAACAATCAGTCCTCAGGTTTCCCTAACCTAACACACCAGATGGATACGTTTCACACATCCATCTGGTAAACCTTCCAGAGACGGCGTTTGGGAAAGGGCAGAGCTCGGAGGGTAATTGGATGAACGTTCTGTCACATTTTTATGGGTCAATCAGAGCAACAAAACACTTTGCTCGAGTAAACTCCATAGAGAGCTGCATAACGCGAACCATGGCGACTGTAGACATGTCAGTACACGACTTTTGCCGTTTTTGAAAAGAAAACAACTCACTGCTGTTCTTTGTTCTTCTTTTTAATGAAGAAATGTCATCAAGTTCTAATAAAACTGCCGCTATAGCAGCATTCACGCTAATGTCTTCTGCCACAATTGCACCGGCCTCTTGTTGCTGCTTGCTTACGTCATGACTCTGCTGCGCCCGAAAGTACTGCCCCTCTTCTCTGATTGGTCCTGTCACTTTCTAACTGGGCCCAAAACAATTCAGATGGGAGCTTTGCAAGATGGATTTGCCAGTAAGACACACGGAAACGGGCAAATCCATCTGCTTTGCAAGGTTAAGGTTTCCCAGTGTTAGCTCATGAATTCATGAGAAGCAATACCAGCAGAGCTGCTGCTGATCAGACCTGCTGTGAGTGTTTCAGCACAGTGTGGCTCCAGCTCTTTCACCATAAGCTCATTCCCTTCATTGATCTCATGATCACAAGCTGCCTGAACCTCTGAATTTCTTATGCACTCATTTCTTGATGTAGATTTGAACTCACAGAGCATGCATTATTGGGAATAGAGTGTTTAAAGCAATGAGCTGGTAGATGGTAAGATTACATGATGCCATCACATTTCAGTCTTTATTCAGAGGAGGTTTTTTGGAACGCTGTAATACTTTAATTTAAACTTACTGTGTTCATGACCACCAGCATTAGGACAGTGTCCACAGTTGAAGGTAACAGTTAGTTAAAAGTAACTCATGCTTTAATTGGTGGGGCCAACTTCGAACAAACATTTATTGCTACCTAAACAATTGTTAAATGCACAACTAAGAATGGCAGCTTATTGTAGAAGAGTCCAAAGACAAGAGACATTCAAAGGGGAAATGAATGGATTATTCTGAGACCTAAAGACAGTTAATTACTTCTTTATACTGCATTGGACTCAACTCCATGCCATAAAGTATTATTCAGCTCCTCCACCTGAAATGATCTGTACTGAAAGCCGCTCTCCTTCATGCTCTGTTGGTGTACACATGCAATTACCACCAGATTACACGGTCAGTTCTGAGAGGGGACTTCACAGATCTACAAACACTGAGTGCTAACAGCTAATCTATCTTCAAAGCAGTTCTGTAAGATACAGTGACTGTGCATGTGACGTAGTGAAGTCAATTCTACCTGCCTGCCAAGGGGAATCAATGTCCCACAACTTCACAGACGGATAATCAATTGATGAACCTGAAGCAATGATGGGTGTAATTCATGCAAGGTGAAAACAACCTGTAGTTAACCAACTACACTAGATAGATTCTTTCTGTGTTATTAATTGGTTTCCTCTCTTTGGTTTCCAAAATTTAGACTTTAAAGAGTTTCTGCTGAAGAGGATGCAAGGTAATGCAATGAAACTCAGACTTTTCATTTGTATTGGATTCTTGCATAAGTTTCAAAGAGCTGAGTGAACATCATACAATTACATCTCTAATGATCTGGAAAACCTTTTTTACTATGTCCTTTCAAAACCATACAGTATCTCCTACCAGTTCAGATACTGCCAAACATTTTGTTTTATATTACAGAGAGGAAACACAAAAGCTGCACTATTTAAGTCATATGTCATGTTGTGAGGGTGCACTCACACCAGACAATCTGCACCACACCCAAGCACACCTGACACACAAAATCTAGTTTGTTTGACCAGAGAGAGTCTTTAACGTATGTAATGCTACCTGTAGCGATCTTTAGAGAGTAAAAACATAAAATAGTTATGGGTTTGTCAAATGTTTAAAAACAGTTCAAATTTCTCATTGGACCGTGTTTTAAACACATTGCATTACCAATAGCATTAGCTCAAAAGGCTGAATAACTGACTTATCATTCCTGACGTCAATCCCCAGGATAAATAAAAAAAAACTCCTTGTAGTGCATGACTTTTCAAGTATGGATCAGCATGTATGTTGTAACACAATAGTTCCAAAACTGGAGTCCGGGGACCCATGGGGGTCTGCGAGCCACAGCTTGGGGGTCTGCAAAATGATTTAAAATAGTTCATTAAAGTAATACCATGCTACCAAAAAGCAAATAAATACCACAGTGCCATAAAACAACCATACTAAACCAATGACTCCCACATAAGTCCACTTTGGGCCAATAAAAACTCAGATATGATTGTGACATGTCACGTAAATTTATCACTCGTAACGCATCAGTCACTTTGCCCAGGACGCATTTGATTTGCAGGTCCAGCTAGCAATGATGGATAAATATTTAACCGCATCCACTTCATCAAATAATGTTAGGCCCAAACCAGCGAAACTGAGAAAATATGATGACAGCTATCTCGTGTTTGGGTTTATTGAGGACAGGGACAGAAGACCAAAATGTGTTGTGTGTCTACATGTGAAGCCATGAAGCCCGCCAAGCTAAAGTGTCATATGATAGCAAAGCATGCAGAGTTTAAGGACAAAACAAAATATTTTTTCAGATGAAATGGCAAGGAATACATCAGCCAGAAAACATGAATGGTGAACCCAACCACAACCTCAGAAAAAGCACAGAGGGCTTCTTAATTGGCTGCTCAAAGGATCACAGCCACACTCAACTGGACAAGAGCTTGTATTTAAGTTGAAAAGTTTAAAATACAGCATCCAGGAGTATAAATGGAAGTTAACATATGTTTAATCAGCGTGATGCTTGTGTGGGGTTTCTTGGAAAATTTTCTGCCCTGTAAGGGGTCCCTAGCCCCTGCTGTAACAAACATTAGAGAGTTGTTTCGGCAGTTTCGCCCATGGATTTCAAGCAAAGCTGAGCATATGCAGAAAATGTGAGAGAAGTACTGTATGTAGTAAATGCATGTCTTAACAGTTTACCATAAACCGTGACTCTGGGCTACAGAGAAGAGCAGATGAATTGTGTATATAAAGGAATAATTCTGCTCCGGCAATCTCTGGGTGTAAAACAGGATAAATAAAGTAGAAAAATGTTACCCAGTTGGACACTGAGGATGGTAGAAGAGCAGTGTTTGCTGGAGCACAGAAACCTGAATGGATCTCCTTCATGTCTGCACAGCTATTAGGTTGAATGAATAAAACATGAATCTAGTTTCAGAGTTGTCACCAATTGTTTTCTGCAGAGTTGTAGTGAAAGCTACAGGGATGGTGATCAGCGTACTGAAAATGCTGTCTCCGGTTAAGTTATGTTTAACCATTTGTGACCAAAGCTGGTAAAAAACTCCTGCTAGTCGTCCAAGGTCATTTTTTAGTTTTTTACACATCATGAAAGCATAGATTCCAAGCTTTCAAATGGTGTATCATACACCTTAATCTGAGCATATTTTACAAAGATATGCTCATTTGAATGTTAACTTCTAGTTCCTGTTTGTTCTAAAAAAAACTGGCTCAAAGTTTCAGGACTTTTCCTACCTTCAGGCAGGCCAGGTAATGGGCGTGAACAATAGGGCCACATTTACATAAAGTCCACCCAAACCAAGCTTCTGAATCGGACTGGTGATGCTCATCAAAATATTCCCATAGGAAATCCACCTTCATCAAACTTTTACTGTCGAGTGATCCTGAAGTTGTCCCAAGTCTGTTGATAATTCTTGCCACTTCTTCGTCTCTTCTACTTTCCTTCGCTGAAGGGTGCATCTTGAGGCTTGTTAATAAAAGGTGATAACTAGAAACAGCTGTATTTACGTGCCGGGGGAGGGGTGGCATTTGAGCCATGCGGTGTTTGTTATTGTCCATCTCAATGGGCGAAACTGGGAACAATGCCATGCTGAGTGGCCAATTATCATCCCGCGGTTTTGCTTTCCCCTCCCCTCAATCTCCCCGCAGCAAATCTGAAAACAGTGCATTTTAAAACCCAAAATTAACGCTTTTAAATGTCACATTTGTGTTACTTTTTTCATCGAATGAGTAGATTAAATGTCGGACTTGAATAAAATGAGAAAAAACAAAAAATGATCATTTTGAAGAAAACAACTTTGTATCCATCTTTCTCAACCAATGGAATGCCAACTTGCAGGAACTTTACCTGGCTTCGGTCACATTTGGTTGACATCGGCCAAAATGATACCTTGGGTGGTGAAACATGCCCATCTTGCTCGTCATCAAACTAGCATATAACAATTAAACATAGACCAAGCAAAAGTTAAAGTCAGTAGTGGTATACCAAGCTTTTACCATCTATTATGAATGCCTATTATGATTATAAATGCCTCTTAATCTTAAAATTGATCAAACTAATGAGTAATAAATGGTTTTGCACAAATGACCTCAGGGTCTAACGTGCTTATTCTTCAAGGACATGAACGCTGCAGTATCTCACTTCTCCTATGTTGTAATGAGTAAGTGTGTATGTGTTGAGAGAGAAAGAAAGAGAAGCATACTGGTGCAGAACTGAGTCAAGCAGATAGGAAAAATGCAGGAAAGTAGCTGATCTTTCCATAGCTTTACATTTAACATTATGCTTGGGTAAAAATAAACAATCTGGGAGAACATCAGCTCTCTCTCAGAAGGAGTTAGCCTGTCTGACTGTATACTGCCTCTGCCTTGATGGCCCTTGATTCATACGGCCTAAAATAATTGCCTTAATGCAAAACCACCAATACTTTAATTTTCTTGACATAATATCCTGAAATCAACATCAAAATGACATCAGATCAGTCAGGGCCTCTGTGCAGAGGTTACATGTTCTCCCTGTGCATGCGTAGGTTCTCTCCAGGTACTCTGGCTTCCTCCCACCACCAAAAACATACTTATCAGGTTAATTGGTGACTCTAAATTGACTGTAGGTGTGAATGTGAGCGTGCTTGGTTGTCTGTCTCTGTATGTCAGCCCTGCGACCGACTGGTGACCAGTCCAGAGTGTACCCTGCCTCTCGCCCAATGACAGCTGGGATAGGCTCCAGCCCCCCACCCCGGGGTATGGGAAATGGATGAATGGATACTGTAGTGTCAGTTCCCAACAAATTGTTCCTAGTATTAAGCATATGGATATTACAGTATTTATCCTTATGTGGCTGAAAAGCAAGGCTGCCTTTTACCCTTTATTCCCAGTCTTTCAATCAACCTAATGGACCTCGTGTTGCGTTGTTTTCCCTGAACAATTAATCCAAGGTCAAGGAGTGAATGCAACAACATAGGCTTACATTTCAGCTGAGGAAACACTAATCATTATCAAACAGCAAAAAGGCAATTTAATGAACTGCTAACAAGAGAAGTAAAAATGCCCGGGGGTTGTACTGTACTGTGGTATTACTGCAGTAGAAATGAGTAATACAGAGTTTTCTTCAGCTGTAGTGTTATATTTTTACAAATAAAAGTCTATGCTTATGATTGGTATTCTCTCCCCTCCTCTTTGGTTATGACTGTCTGCAGCTGAGGCCTGTCTTTGTGATTGTTAAATGCTGATTCTGTATTCCCATCAGACCACTTTGATGTTTATGCTGTGTTTTATCTTATCGCGACCATTCATTTCTTTCTCCCCTCTGTGGCCATAACAATTAATTTTTCGACATTGCCATTACACTTCTAATACTGCTTTCATCTCAGGCTTTGGCTCAATTTGTTCCAGCCTCTACCTCTGTATTTGTGTGAATTCACACCCAAGAAAGGAGCGCAAGTGGCAAGTGAGGCGATATTTCTACTGTGTGTAATCCTTTTGAAGATAAATCATGGCTGCTTTCAAGGTGTGACAAACCAGATTGTTTCCCTTTTTTGCTTTTTCTGAGGCAAACTCAGAATCAATTTACAAGAGCGACCACGTGTGCCTTTGAGTCACTTTTGGTGATTTTATATGGTTGTGTGTGGGTTAGTTAACATCAAGCTGTAAGAGACCATGGCTAGCTTAGAACAGAATGGGATGCTCACCCCATCACCCACTGCATTGCTTAAACAAAATGATTCAAACTTAAACATTTCATTGGCATGTGTGAAAAGGGGTGCCTCATACCACAGCAATTTCCATTTAAATTCTAATAAAGGCCACAAGGTCTCCAGAGATTGAGTATTTCAGAAAGTCATGGAAAAAATAGAGCCTTATAGTGTGTAGTCTTAGTATTTGTACATACACACAGTTGGAAGAAAAAAGTGACAAAGGTTAAGATACTAAATTCTTTTAATCTTCTTCAGAGGATGGGGGTGGATGTTATCCAGGCTGTTTGGTTCAAGGTGACAATGGGTTTTGATTAAGAACCTTGAAGACAGCTCAAGTGGAGACTGTTCAGCTGTGGAGGGTCAGCGCCTTTGAAAGGCTTCTGTTACCAGGAATTTTAAAGCAACAGGATGGTAGCCTCATGGGATTGCTTTTAATGGAAATTTCATATAATGTCAAATGGAGAGAAAAAATTTCTCTATTCATGGCGTTTATGTCATGTTAACACTTATGTAATAGCTCACCTTGTGTACAAGGAAGGCTTTCTACTGCTGTTCACCACGAAGTGGCTGCGGGGTCTCAGATGCTGCCTATGTTCTTTTTTTTTTTTTTAACTTTAATTGGATTTACTCACTGAAAATGAGACAACTCCAGGTTATGCTTCAACAAAAGCATTGACTTAGAAAGAAAGGAGAGGGTGAAATAGATGTCTGTCAGGTCCACGTGATTTAGGATAATAGTGTCTACTACTTGACATTGTAACATTGTAAGTAGATTAATGCTGTAAGATGCTCCCTGGACAAAAGACTTTTAATAACCCTGCCATCTGTGTTAACTTTGAGCAAAATATCACTGCCTTTTAACTAACCTTACTGCACCAGAACGCTAGAGAACTGGTTCTCATCCTGATAAAACTGCCGTTGACGCTATTGATGCCTTTGAATCCTGTGGGCAGCATATTCAGTGAGCCTGGAACTCATATAACTTTTGGGGACTTTAATGATTAAATCCATACAAGTAACTCCCATATAGAATGTCTTTTTTATCCATTTTAATTGAACTCCGAACATTTATTACCGCTAGCTAGAATGCTAACTCAAAGGCTAACCGCCATATTGTTTTCCCTTTGCGATGGTCTTTTAGCCAGTTGCAGGCTGCTCCGTAATCAGAGAGCATAATGTAAAGAGAGATAGAGAGAGCCTGTGATGCAGCCCCCTGTATTATTAGTTTAATATTTAGCAGTAAAACTCAGTAATCATTAGAAAACAACTTTAGGGTCACAGAGATGCTGTATATTATGTATCAGCCCATACCCAACACCTTGGTATCAGAAATTGGTAAGGAAAAAATAGTATCGGAACATCCATAATTAAAGGTGCAGTGTGTGTGTGTGTGTGTGTGTGTGTGTGTGTATATATATATATTAAACACTAATTTAGACAAGCCTACAGTCATACATGATATGTTTCATTTATACCAAGTTTGCTATGCTAAATAATACTAAGCCAAATATTACACACTGAATCTTTAAGGACCAATGGTGTACTTATTTTTCACCACTGTGGCTGCAGGTGTGCTAAAAGTGACAATAAAACATGCAAGTGACACACTTAAAAAGTAAATAATACACTTTTAATGGATCTTAATTAATCGTAATAATGCATTAATTCTGACAGTGTGATGATTTGCAGAATGGGACCCAGAAGTAAAGCATGAACCAAGGTTGTAGGTACAAAGGAGTTTTATTTTACAGAACATAATGGTTCAAAACGAAGGTGAGTGAGCTGGCTGGTCGCTGGCAGAGGCTGTGCAAGAGAAGAAGACAGGGTATTAGAAAAGACAAATAGTAACTTAAAAAATAATAATTTCTGAAAAAAAAAACCCCCAGAACTAAACATCGAATTGGAGATTGAGAGAGCCGGGTTACCACACAGAAGGCCGTAGGAATACTCTGGCATCTGGAGACTCCATGAGGTAGTAAAAAGGAAATCTTGATTGCCCAAAGATTGGCTGCAGCCAAGACTGCCCAGTGCTTGTGCCCTCTCCAACCAGCCTACAGTGAGAGGGAGACAAACACACAGAGCCGCCTCTCTAAAACAAAACAAAACAAAACAAAACATACAAAAAAACCCCCATCAATCTAAACACTGAGAAATCACAAACAAAAGCTTTTGTAAATCGCTTTGGTTCAACTGTTAAATGTATCATCTATTGTATGGAAAATGTAAATGTTTGACACCCACCCCTGGCAGTGAATTTAGGCATTAAGATTCATGGAATAAATAATAAATCTTGTTTTTGGTGATATTGCTTTTGAACGTCATTAAGAGGCATCAGTTCTTATTTCAGTTTTTAAGAATGTTTTGTCTTCTTACAGGGTTTTGATACTAGGATTTTGATTTGGAATTAAATGTTTAAGCCAGCACACAGCAGGTAGTTAACAACTGTCAGACCCATAAGAAAATAGATCCAGCATGATGCCAACTTGTTAACATTTGATTTTAGACTTTACGAGAGAAATATCCTCTTTATTTTGTTAAAAACAACAACAACAACACTGTGCCCACGCTTGGCCTTATTTTTCACTGGCCACGAGTCACACTTCGCCTTAACGGAGTCATAAAAATATATAGCGTTTTTAAATAAACAGCATAAATAGCTCTAGGTAATCAGGCTTTACAGAGTTTCGCGCATTTATTCGTGTGGTGGGTCGGTGGATCGTTTTTGGTCATACATACAAATGAGTTTTCTAACGCTTCGGGCAACATATTGCCTACTCACGCACCCACTCCAAAAAAGAAAAATCTCCCCTAATTTTAGTCAAAAATAAATACAAATCTATTAAAGACATAATTTGGCTCCAGTTTATTCAGACCCAGAAATGAACCTAGCAACCGAGAGCGCGTGAGCGTGCGTTTATGAAGTGTAAATTGACGTCATTGATTGATTAGGTCTTATCCACCTCCCCATAGATAGTCCTCGTGCTCCTCTGTGCACACAACCATACAGTTACTGTAGCCAGCCTCATTGTGGGTGCACATCTCTGACTCTCTCTGACAAAAAGCAAATGTAAAAGAGGTTTAAAGTTGTTTTTTGAACGTTTTCCGGGATCTTAATTGCACGTGAGGACGCGGATTAAAGCAGCTCAGCACTTCGGTGAGGTGAGGCAAGTTTATGATTTAAGGGGGAATAACGTATTTTGCCGTTGGTGAATTTTAGGCGCAAATTAGGCGAACATTTTCCCAAGGAGAGCTGGAAGGCTGCTTTTTAAAAATCTTCATTGGTATCCTAAAGTCATCTTGTGTTGTTATTCTAGAACTGCATTACTTTTGTCTTGTGTCAGCGTTGTATTGTAGGCAGCATCCTGTTTGAGTTGCTAATCTTAATAGGACCCAAAACGCCAGATACACGTTGTCATTAAAAACAAATAAACAGAACAAGTCTTTCTGTCACTCACTCACTCACTCTCCCCTTTTTCTCTCTAAACTTTTTATTCTGGGGCAGAAGTCTTAATAGTTATTCCCTCTACCTCACTGCCTTATGCTGACACATTTATCACTTTCAGGTGAGGCATGGCTGAAAATGACGTAGACATCTAGATATATCCTAGGAAAAAAGATTTAACTTGTTGTAAAACTGACTATTTGTAAAATTGCTTTTGTTGAAGAAGTATTAGTGTGACCTCAGTTTTTACAGAAAAGAATTTTGAAAAATGTTTTTGGAACTTGAATTAAAGGGACATTGACATGTCTTATTTTTATTCAAAGACTTAATTTTGCAGTTCAGCTGTTAATCTGTGGCAGTGAGCAAAAATTGAAATCCCAGAAAAACGTGCTGCTGAGAAGAGGAAGAGCGCATTGAGATGCACATGGTTGTGTTGAGTTCAGGCTCAGAAAGCTGGAAACCTACTTCCACTGGTATCTTGTGTGTGCCTGAAATGTTGGAGTTCAGGAGAGGCATTAGTTATAAGACATCTACCTTACTTTCTCTGTATGAAAACATGTGAAACGACCTTTTGACCCACACTGTTGGAGGAGGTTAGCACTGGTTTTGTAAACATCCACCTGAAGGACACATACCTAAATGAAGTTAACTGATTATTGGCACCTCCCTGTCACATAAAAAATACCCAGCTGCAGTGTAAAACTACTACTGTGTACTGAATCGTCAGTTAAGGTAAAACATTTTTAGTTGAAGCACTTCTAAAAATCTCTAATCCCTTTTCAGATGGCACTCTTAGAAGACGTTGCATTCAACTCCAACATACCTGTACCTCTGGATATAACAGTAGCAGTGGTCTACTCCATTTTTGGTGAGTTAATCTTCATGGATTCAAACTAATTTAGTCTTTTTCCCCTCTTAACAGAAAATAAAGAGCTAATAATGACACTAATGATGCTGTCAGTAATGAGATTTCTACTTTCTCTGTTAAGGCTAAATGAGAAACAGCATGAAATGAAAGAGCACATTATGATGCCTTGGAAGCGTGCTACTTTAATATTTCTACTGTTACTGAGTAAATCACTCCAATATCATCTCTTTAATAACCACTGTGTATATGAATAATTCTTGTTCTCACCTTTCATCAGAGATGCACACAGACTTAGAGAGGGCCGAGTGTTACAGCTGCAGGTTCAACTACATAAGGGGCCTCTGTTAGTAAAACACTTTGCCATGTGCTGAAGAAAAAAATCCTACCCTTATTACCTTTCATCTCAGTCTTTGATCTTCACAGATTCCTGACATTTAAGGTTACCAGCACACTTTTTAAAGGTGACCAAACACATACAGTTTGGATTTTAGTGTGAATCATTACTTTCTACGAAGACCTTAAGGGGGCAACACCAGAGAAAGAGAGGTTTCTGGTATGGATATATGCACTCCTCCATGTGTTTGTGCACCAGAAAGTTCTGCCATTTTGTCTCAGATTTTCACATATGCATGACAAACTTTGATATAGCACACGAATCTTGTCTGTGAGCATGTGAAACTTTATTGTGAAAATATATAATTTTCTCATGAGCCTGTAAATCTTAATTGTGAGCACCTAAAACGTACCTGTGAAGGTGCTTGTTTAGTTCAGTTGGTAGCAGGTGCTCATATACAGAGGCTACAGTCCCTCATGTACTGGCAGCAGGACTGGATCCCAGGCTTGATGCTGTTTGTTGCATTTATAAGAGAATTCCATCTGGGTACTTTTCCCAAACAATACCAGCTCATCTCTATCTGAGTCCGTGTTGTAGTCGAGTCACCAAACCTCGAGTCAGAGTCGAGTCCTGAATCCCTAGTGTTCAAGTCCAAGACAAGTCTGAGTCACCAAAGAAAAATCTGAGTCAAGTCCGAGTCGAGTCCTCTTTACCTGAGCCCGAGTCAAGTCCCCATTACCTAAAACCTAGAGTCAAATTAAATTAAATGATCAATTATTTTTAAGCCATCCCAGCTTTACAGCTGGGTTACGTTGATGTGTTTCATTAATGTATGTATTTCCTCAACTTTTTATTCTAAAGGGCCAGAGGAGCTATTACACTCTTCATCTATATTAGTTATATTAACAGGATTATTTGTGTATTTAGGGTGGAAAAATGAGACAACATGTTTTTAACTGCACTCATACTCTACATCTATCTTATATTAAATATTCCTCCTTTAAAATGACTGGATTTATTCAGATTTCTCATTAAAAACTAAAATTCCAATTTTCTCCTTGGGACATTTGAACACATCATTAAAAGGTCTTAAATACTCTAAAGTCTGAGCTGTAATTAAACACATCATAATTTTTCAGTATGCCACCTCGTTTAGCTCACTAATCAGCGTTACCTCACCATTGGTAACGCAGATTTCAACGATGGATTGATATTTTTATAACTGACAGGACTCACTACAGGGTTTAAGAGTTTTTGTCACTCCGTCCAAGACTGAGGAGGATTACTGTACAGCAGCAACAGCAGCTAATATGACGAGTCTGAGCAGCTGATGGAGATTTTCTGCAATTCAAAGGTAGGCTGGCTGCGTTTTAGTTTAATTTCTTGTAAAGATTACCGCGGGAATACAGAGAAGAGCCACAGGTTTAAGCTACCTATCAACCTATCACCTCCTCTCTCTATCACCCAGGCTCCCCCGCTCCTCCTGCTCTCTCTCCTCTGGTTGTTTTCACAGACAACAGGTTAGACACGCGTGAACACGCATGCAGGTGAACACACACTGGGCGCTGCGTGAACACTGATCAGTTATATGGGGTTTTCTCACACAAAAACAACAAATATTACAGAATAAAATAGTCTTCAGCAAAAATGGTTCGAGTCCTCCACTTCATCCTCGAATCCTGACGCAGTTAAAGCTCAAGTTCGAGTCCAAGTCCGAGTCACGAGTCCTCCAAATCAGGACTCGAGTCCGAGTCCTGTTCTCAAGTACTACAAGACTGATCTGATTGAAAACACTCCATCAAATAAATGGTGTTGAAGGATGGGGTCTTTAGGGATTGAAAAGTTTGAAATATAAAATTATAGTTATTGGGAGCCCAAGTCCACTGGTCAGTAAGTCAAACATAAAAACTGTGATTTCTCTGAATATGGATTGACATTGTAACATGATAAAATAAACAAAGTGATAGGTGCATCCATCTTATTTCTGGTGGCTCTACTAGATATTATATTGTGGTTGGAACTACCAGTGACATAAAGGCAATAGAAGCATGTTTCTCCTAATGGCATACTGTCTTGAGATGAAAGGAAAAAATCCTCAATTTAGTTAGTATTGCTTTATTTTTTTTTAAATCAAGCATTCAGCTAAATGTTTTGGTAAGCTCACAGTTACAGTATGTTAAATTTATGAAACACCTGGTACCTGTTATTGTACATCAACCTGAAAAGGTCACAACATGAATCATAGATATCATTAAAGTAAACTTAAGAAGGACTATTTGGTGAAATAATAGTTTCTAAAAATCCACAAAACTAGAGAAAAACGTTAAAGATCTGACTGGGCTTTGCATCTCTGCATTACTGTGCGAATACTGATATGAAGCTACAAAAGTTGGTTAATACAATGGTGGACTCAGAGCCCCCCTTGGTGCCCTAATGTTTAAGAAAATTCATGCAAAGTGCCCTCTTGTATGCCACTATGGTAGATGAGAACAATAAAGTGCCCTCTATGGTGCTTTCTGAGTGACAACATTTGCCAGATTGGTCCATTTAATGCTCTCTGAGTGGACAAAATTATACAAATATTCTTTATTTATTTCAACTTCCCATAAGCACAACAATCTCCTTTTGGTAGTAGAAGATATCATTAGTAAACATTAGTCTTAGGCCGCTTTCACATTAGGCCCAGTAGTTTTGAGTCGCGCCGCGATCCTCCCCCTCCCCCTTCCCCCCTGGCTTGCTTTCACACTGGCAATATCGAACAGTGCCAGGGCACACTTGTGTATTTACTCGGTCTGAAACAGCAGGTGGCGGTATGCACGTAGCTGGTTTACAACCCCGCAAAGGAGAAGAGAGAAGAAGAGGCTGCCATGGCAACCACTGGGGTCATGACCTGAGCGAATATTATTTTTGTTTTGACCTGGCAAAAAGTCCATCCTGCAGCCATGGATGATTAAAATCACTTTTAGGATGCCAGCAACTTCGTATCTGCACATCTACTACAGCTCAGAGGATTAAATGGGCTCCAGCTGAGTAGACACAACGGTTTTTGAGGTGACAGGAGACTTTTATTGCCACTGCACCTCCTCTCACTGACTCCAAATTGTGTTCATCTGTAAGGTGAGTCACAACAGACTGTTTATTGGGTGGATTCTGATGATTTCCGCCCTTTATTGAGGAAAAATTTGAACAAACTGCCGCGCTGTGGAAAGAAGTTTAGCTTTTATGATGATGTCATAAAGGTGACACGACGCTCTGTCCTGTATCCGAGTGCAGTTGCATTCACATCTCATCTGAACCGTGCCAGAGTCCACTTGAATCATGCCCAAGACCACCTCCCCAAGTGGGCCCGGGCCCGGTGCCCCGGTGCATTTCATTTGCATTCACACTACCCAAACAACTGGACTTTGGGCTCAAGAGCACTCGGATCCGGGACGAGGCCCCTAGTGTGAAAGCTACCTTAGCAATCTCAGTCACATATACTACAGTACCCATAATCTTAGAGTGGTACAGTGACGTCAATGGTTGGTTTGCTGTGTGTGGAAATGTCTACTACACCTGTGAATATGACTGTCAGCAGTTGATTATAACAATAAATGCCATCTGAGCCACAAATTATGATATATTCAAAATGTAGCCTAAACACTATAATATAGATACGTTTAGAAAGTAGGTATGTGAATGGTTTAAATAAAGCCTATCATTAACAATGAATTAAGTGAACCACTGTGGATTCTGGGTTAGTACGCAGTCTTGAACCATTTCCTCCATTTTACAAGTGCTATTTTTGTGCCAGAAAAATCCCCACAAACATCAAGGAGATTTCCCCAATCTCTTCCTAGTTCCATATAATTCACAAAAAATTCTCCAAAACATCCAAACAAATTTCCTAACATTTCCAAGGAAATATTTTGAAAATATAAAAGGGCAACTCCCCCAAATTCCCAACCAAATTTCTCAACAAGTACAAATAAGTTTCCCAAATATCCATGAAAGTACCTAAACATTTCAAAGCAACAAAAAATGCAAATCAGATTTCCCAAAATTACAAATATACTTTCCAAAGTCCATGGTAATATCAATAATTTCCAAACAAAATTTACCAGACATCCTGGTGAGTCTCTCAAATTCTCTTGAAATCAAAATAAATAATGATTAAAAAAAAAAAAAACAAAGCAAGTTTCCTGAATAACTTCCAGTGAAATTCTCTAAAATATGCAACCCCCAAAAATTTACATGAAAATTCCAGAAAATTTCATTGCAAATCCTCCCAACATTTCAAACAAGTAACATGAACTTTAATGGACATTTTTAGCAACTGTCTCAGAAAAGAAAGAAGAAATTATTACTATATTGTATGGAAGCCAAAATATAATATCCTCATATGTACATGCAGGGTCTTAGGAGGTTGAAGTAAATCCTGGCCAGTGTTAGTTTTGGCAGCTATTTTTAATTTTAGTCTTCGTTTTAATCTTTAAATGAAATGCATTTAATTTGTAGTCACATTTTGGTCATTTCTATCCTTTTTAGTTTTAGTCTAGTTTTAGTCCATAAAAAGTTCTCGTATTTAGTCTTAACTTTTGGTCCAAGCATTTATTCTCTTGCCTAAATCTGGTACCAAATCATGGCACTGTGCACCCTGCCAAACCTGGGGTCCCTGCTCTCTCTCTCAGCTGAGAGTCAGTAGAGATACAGCTACATTGTCTTTTAACAGATTTACCGACATCAGAGAAATATCATGGATTTTGAATGATGAGAACTACAGTAGTCTAGTTTTAGTCATCTTGATGAAAACTAAACTTAGTTTTTGTCAGTTTTAGTCATCACAGATCTATTTTTGTTAGTCTTAGTCTAGTTTTCATCACAGAAAAAAAGGCTGTCGACAAACATTTTTAGTCATAGTTTTAGTCGACAAAATTAACACTGATCCCTGCCATTAGGCTTCTAAGCCCCAGAGTTCATGTAATGTCCACATTCAGGGCTTTTGTCTGTTTATCCTATAGGAGTATGTTCACTGTTTGGAAACAGCACGCTGCTGTATGTCTCCTACAAGAAAAAGCACCTCCTGAAACCTGCAGAGTACTTCATCATCAACCTTGCTGTTAGTGACCTGGGCCTGACTCTTTCCTTATACCCAATGGCGATAACTTCAAGCTTCTACCACAGGTACTACACTCTGCATCTACAGTAGCAAAGAGACAAAATGAAAACTTGAATGCCAAAAAGCTATAATGTCAAATTTTGCCTTTAGTTCAGACTCTATTAAGAGGTTATTTTATTACATTTGTTTAGCAATATGTTGGCTTGTGAGTTCACAGAGAGTGTTAATTCTCCTGCTACTCTCTTCTCAACTTCTCCCGGATCGATTTTCCTCTCTGCCTCTGCTTTGCACCCTCCTCTTTCCCTTTCTCACACCCCCTTGCCCTCCTACGCAGGTGGCTGTATGGGAAAACAGTGTGCTCCGTGTATGCTTTCTGCGGCATGTTGTTTGGGATCTGCAGTCTGACCACTCTCACCCTACTGAGCGTGGTGTGCTTTGTGAAAGTGTGTTATCCTCTCTATGGTAAGTCTTCAAAGGACCTATTTTTTGCCCACTGAAATGACAAAGGATTAACCATCACATTCCTAAGTGGCTGAGTGTTGATTTATCTGCAGAAGGAAACGAAGTGATAATCCCTCCACAAAGCAGTGCACATTAGCCTTTCTTTGAGGACCGACAAGTCTGAGGGCTCCACTCAATACCCATTACTGTGTGATGTTGGTTAATGCAGTGCAACGGGGCCCTTAATTTGAACTCACAAAATCATGATTTCCCAGGCAGTGTCACAGGAAACTTTTTGAACTCAACTCTCATTTACAATCTAATGGTATTTTTTGCCACTTTATCGTTGACAAATGATTAAGTGACAACGTTCCTAAACTGCAAAAATATTTTTCCTTTGGTTACTGTATTTTGATGTCTCATTGTGGTTTCTAACCACCTGTACTTTAAAAACAAACCCCTCAGTATCATTACTTAATATGCATATATGCACCAGCAAAAGTGGTAATGTCTGTATGTCACATGCACAGAGGCTTCTGTCTGTGGGCACAGAATCAAATAAAACCTGTGGCTTTTTGTTCTCTACATGAAATTCCTAACTCACTCTCTTTCTTCCCAGTTTCAAAAAGTAATAAATGTATACGTATAATTTACTGAAAGTTAAGTCAAATTCCAGTTGGTTTTGTTGATCTCAGCTTTGTGTTCATAGATAGAACAGCTCTTACTTTAGCTGTTGCTAAAATGTTCAAACTTTGTGTTTTTTCAAATTAAGACCTCCCTATCTGACTGTTGGCCTTACAATGGTGTGGAGAAAGAGGGACACCGTGTCTATGAGCATAATAAGAAAGTGTCTAAGAGTACAACAGAAAGAGAACCAGCAAACTTTGAAAACAGAAAAATGATCCTCTTTGAGATGCACATTAATCAGTCTATTGTTTCAGCATTTGTCTGCAGCTCTCTGGGGCAGAAATGTGATGACAGGAAGGGAGAGGAAGCTTGGGGGTGACAGGGCTGTGCCAAAAGAGAGCATTTTATTTTGCTCTGAAAATCTGCTCTGAAAGTTGCATTGAAAGCCTTTAAACAGGTAACATGACTCGTCCCTCACTCCAGTCACACCATATTTATTGGACTTCTTTCTATTTTTTTCAGTCTGAAGTCATCCAACCTCTTGCTCTACCTGAGGTTGCTTGATATCTATCAGTGCACCTTTTTTCCATCAGCGCTCTAGCTAAAAGGATCCAGGATCTAAGGGATGAGAGATTTTAACATATCACTGCAACTGCAAAATCAAAACTCCACAACTGCTCTTGCTAGAGGACATCCACAAGACAGAATGTTCAGGGTTCCCTAACACCCTCTAAAAAACCCTGGGTGCCATTGGATCTTGGTTACGTAAAGATAAATCCTTTTGATGTAATGTGCCAAGCTTCGCTGAGAGTGAGGAGAATATCCCTATTACATCCCATAGAAACCAAATCCAGGATAATCTTGTTTGGAGGTTTGATGCAGTACGAATGGCTGCATGCTGCACATAAAGCCATTGGTTGTATCCTCATTCACCATGAATTACCAAGGAAGTTCATGCTTTAAGGAAACTTCAGCCAGTCTGAACCTATAGACAAATGCTGTGGCTGATTATTGGGTTCTGCCATCTTGGATGGCTGCCACAAATGCAGTGACAACAACAGAAAGTTGGATTTAAAGTATTAGACAGCTGCTAATAAATGTTCATTAATACAATTATCTTACACTTAGTTAGATTTTACATTGGAGGCATCATTTACATGTAGCATTTACCAATATGTCAAATATCTGTTTGAGAAATAGGGGCAGGCCTTGACTGCCTGCCATATATTTGTAATGAAGTACTGTGTAGTATACCATTATTCTGCTAATTTGTTAGCTAAATATTAAACACTGGCTGACAGTGTGGGTCAACACATTTATTTAAATGAATGTCAATGACAACATATTTCTCATGTACCTGCAGGCCTTAATGCAGCCCTTAGTCAATAATGTTCCCTGTTTAGTAAAAGAGCAATACAAGATTGCCTTATGAATTGCCTGGAAATCAACAATAAAATGACGTGTCTCCCTATCCTTGCTCTGTTTTCCTG
This sequence comes from Cheilinus undulatus, assembly GCF_018320785.1. Lineage (NCBI taxonomy): Eukaryota > Metazoa > Chordata > Actinopteri > Labriformes > Labridae > Cheilinus > Cheilinus undulatus. The sequence continues at coordinate 22,399,517 of NC_054877.1, forward strand.
CTTTGGTAATCAGCTGGAATGGGTGTCTTTTCACTAAAGGTCTAAGCCAATCCCATTCTGCCACAATTTTATCATCCTACTATTGTTTTATTTTAAACTCTGTTGTTTCTGTGTGACTGTTGCAACCCTCCTCCACCCCAGCCACCTCCATTACATCTCATCAGTGTCCAGGTCCAGCTTCTCCATGCCATCCTGCATCTCTTCATCACCATGTCATCTTATTAGTGTCCGGGTCAAGCTTTTCAGAAGTCCACTCCTCATCTTAACCGTCCTTTCTTCATCCCCACTACCTGTGTCTGGAATCTATAGGGGGTATCCTTTCCTGTTGTCAGCCTCACTACTCCTTCAAGTATGTAAAAACATCACCTTGGAGTCTATTTACCAAAAACAATTTATATTTTCTAAACATGAAAGGAAAAAAGGGGGAAAAAAGCTGTCATTCAAGCACGTGTTTGAATGTTCTTGTAATCGAGTGTCTTACCTGCTGCGATTCCTCCAGCTCTGTTAAAAGTAAACAGGAGTCCTTGGACCTTTACTTTTTCCTCAGCTGTCTTTTGCTAATTCTGTATGCAAGTATATCCATATCCTTATATAAAGACGGCCCTCCATGGAGGACTGTCCAGATACAGTATTTACACCAACATCTTTAAGAGAACAGTGAGCTCAGCAAACCCTTAAACTGGACAGCCACCTCAAGAGACAAAAACACACTTAAACTATAGATACAGTAAGATTAAACCATAAACTAGCTTTGCTCAAGTAGACTGTAGGCTGACATGGAGAAGTCCTTCTGGGAAAACCTCTGACTATAAAACATGCAGTACATGCTGCTTTGCAGATTTGACTATTAGCCATAATGTCATACACTTCAAGGTAGACTTTCCACAAGCTAACTTTCTATATTATCCACTTCATTTGAAGAAAAGCATGGTTTATTTGCAATAGCAGTCAACAGCACTACAATCTACAGGGATGTCTCTGGCATATTTTGCTTTGATGCGCAAAACTTTTACGTTCTGTCCATTTCTACAATATCTTTTTTCACCAAAAGATGTGATGATGATAAATTATCATTGTCTTGTTTGTACAGAATGCTTTTATTCTGGATTTGTTAGATGTATTAAGGTAAAACCAATGAAGAAAAGTCAAACTGTGGGGTACACAGATGGCCTAGTGGTCTAAGGCACGACCCATGTACGCAGGCGGACCAGATCCTGTATCTGACTCTATCCACAGTCCTCTGTCAAATAAAGGCACGAAAAAGCCCAAAAATAAATCTTAAAAGGAAAAAAAAAAGAAAAAAAAGAAAAGAAAAAAGCCAACATGTTGCACATAAGCACCTAGGAGGAGAGCGGTGACAGCGTCAGTCAGATTGGACAGGCAGAACAGCAGAACAGCAGTCACAGAGTAAACGCACACCCAGTTTGAAAAGGGTTTAAGTAGCAGTGCTAGTAGCTCCCTCTGCCCACACTGGAACATCTCAGCACTGAAAGACGTTTAGTGTTAGGGACTGTAGCCCAGGGGTTCCCAAACTTTTCAACCCATGACCCCAAAATAACAGTAACAAAGACTGGGGACCCACACTGTCCCAAAGCTTGGTTGTGGCATATCTGAACATAGCCATGCACATTCCAGATATTTTGTGCAGGACTTTATTAAGCAATGCTTTGGTTTCAGCATATATCTCAATAAATGACCATGCTTTTATTTTTTGTTTTAACCAATTTTATGCATACATTTCTACAAAAATGCGCAAAGTACACAACTTAAAACCATTTAGATATACTCTCTGTTTTCATCGCGACCCCCACTTAGTGTCTCATGACCCCCCAGGGGGTCCCAACTCCCACTTTAGGAACCACTGCTGTAGCCTGCATAGCCATCAAACTAGTGACTCAATGTATTTCCCCATAAAATGATTTTTTTTTTTTTTTTAAGATTTATTTTTGGGCATTTTTGTGCCTTTATTAGATAGAGGAGGACAGTGCATAGAGTCGGAAACAGGGTCAAGAGTTGGGGAGAGACATGCTGTAAAGGGCCTCAGGCCAGATTCAAACCCGGGCCGCCTGCGTACATGGGGAGCGCCTTTGACCACTAGGCCACCTGCTCCCCCATAAAATGATTGTTATTAAATTCCAGTTCTACTGTGCCCCCCACTGGATATGTAGTTATTTGACTTTGCACTGTGTATGAATGAGTGATTTCTTTTACAATCTTTGTTTTAGGTTTCTAAAGCAAATAAGATTATAGGCACTATAGGTACCTAAAAGTTTCATATGCATTAAAAAATGTCATATTTTATGATCTGCAGCCTGTACCTTTCTGATTTTGAAGAACTGTACTTTTCAAACCCACAAATAATACAAAATTAATGTAATGTGTTTTCACAGGGAACAGGTTTAACTCGGTTCACGGCTGTCTGCTCATTGCCTGTGCTTGGATCTATGCCTTGCTGTTCGCATGCTCCCCGCTGGCCCACTGGGGGAAATATGGACCAGAGCCCTACGGTACGGCTTGTTGCATTGACTGGCGCCTGTCCAATCAGCATACCACAGCGCGCTCATTCACCGTGGCACTGTTCATCTTCTGCTACATCCTTCCATGCTGTGTTATCGTAGCTTCCTACACAGGTATTCTGGTCACAGTGCACGCATCCCGCAAGAATATGGAGCAGCATGTTTCAAGGCAGACACACATGAGCAGTATCCAGACAGTTATTGTGAAGGTGAGAGGAAAGTTTGACACAACACATACCTGTGTTATTCTGTAATATATTTTGTAACATGTTATGTGGCCTGATGGTGGGGTCAGAGGTTGGGGGTTGCATGCTGTAGTTTATGGCTAGATTATCTCAGCACCTCCTCATAGACCAGAGTCTTCCGGAGAGCTTCTCTCCCATCCATTTGTTTCAGAAATTGGCGTTGACCTCAATAGATCCTCCAGTGATGCAGCTGCTCATTAGCAGGTAGTAGCTGTGGCTGTACTGTGATGGATGAGAGGCTACTGTTGCCTTTGCTGATAAATGATCATTATCATTACCCTGTCTCTCTGATAAAAATAACTAATTCATACAAACTTAAGGGTACCAAAAAGTGCCTTACCTCCTGCACCATCAGAATGCAGTTGTGGGAGTCTAATAAAGCACTTGCAAGGAATAAGCCTGGTGAGATATTTTATTTATATCTTTTAACCTAAAGGTAAACAGTAGGCATATATACAGTTAAAAAAAATAATAAATATTGTGTTATTCCAATTAAAACAACTTTAAAATGCATGTTAACATTTTAGTTAAAAACATACTAATTTGAATTCCTTGTTGTGGGAGGCACCTATATAATTTTGGGGGGGGTCAGTTTACTCTTGCACCTCAGTTGCACCAAAACTGGACTACATGTCTTGCTTATTTGCCACAATTTCAGTGCCAAAACAGCATAAATGTGTTGGAGAAAGCCAGGGAGAAAGTTAGACAAAGTTATCATTACTGTGAGATCTAGAGCTGAAACAATGCATGACTGAACAGACAAAAAGACACTTTGTTGTGCCAGATAAAGGACTTAAAGATTTTGAAGTGCATGGATGAAGAAATTGAGATTTGCTTGGAATGAACTGATTAGGCCATTAAGAAGTCCAGCTTAGTGGCCTAATCAACTATAATCATACCTCAACTATCAATACATGTAAATATACAGGGCCTATATAAACTATTCATCCCCTTGGATGTTTTACACTTTTATTGTTTTATTAAATCAATCATGGTCAATACAATATGGCTTTTTTTTAAGAGAAAATTACAAAAAACCTCTTTAATGTCAAAGTAAAAAACAGATTAACTAATGCTAATTAAAAATATGTAATGTAAAATAAGTGACTGCTTAGATATTAACCCCTTTCAAGTCAGTATTTAGTAGTTGCAACTTTGACTGCAATCAGAGCACTGAGTCTGTGTGGATAGGTCTCAGTCAGGCTTCCACATGTGGACACTACAATATTACTCCATTCTTCTTTGCTCAAGCTTTGTCAAATTGCATGGGAATCAAGCTTGAAAAACCCTCTTCTATTCCAGCCACAAAATCTCTTTTAGATTGAGGTCTGGTTCTCAGCCACCCCAGAACATTCACCTTGTTGTCTTTAAACCATTTCTGTGTAGCTTTGGTAGTATGCTTCGGGTCGTAGTTTTGCTGGAAACTAATCTTCTCCCAAGCTGTATTTCTCTTGCAGACTGAATAAGATTGTCCTCCAGGATTTTTCTATATTTTGCCACATTCATTTTACCCTCTACCTTTATAAGCCTTCTTGGGCCATGATTGATTGATGAGCTCAATAAAAGGATAAAACATCTAAGGTGAGGAATACTTTATAAAGGCACTGTAAACATACAAGCAGTGGCTTTGTTTACAAAGATGCAAATAACTGGAAATGAAGCTTTACGTGAATAACAATGGGACATGTAAAGATGCCATTCGGAAGATTCTGATCCAAAACAGCCCATTCAGAATGAAGTTTTATTTCACACAGGAGAGGTGGTTCATGTTGATTGTTATTCCGTTCGATTACCATGTACACACTTGTTCTGAACATTTCTTTTTGGTCAGGGTTAAATTGCTCTTACTGTACATTCCTGCTTCTTTCTTCACCTTCAGTTTGATTTGGGAGAACAGTAGAAAAATAACAGAAACATTTCCCCCTTTTCTCTTGTACCCATCAGCTAAGTGTCGCTGTCTGCATCGGTTTCTTTGCGGCATGGAGCCCATATGCCGTGGTGTCCATGTGGGCAGCCTTTGGACGCATTGAAAACATCCCCCCTCTTGCATTTGCCATGCCAGCCATGTTTGCAAAGTCCTCCACCATCTACAACCCCATCATCTACCTGATGCTGAGGCCCAACTTTAGAAGGATAATGCGCAGGGATCTGGGCACCCTCTGCCACTGCTGTGTGAAGAGCTGCCTTTGCCCTGAGGGTCCATGCAAGTGCTGCTCCAAGCTGGAGATCAGGGTCAGGCTACGCAAAATCCACAGACAAACCAATAAATTCCCCTCTTCTAACTCCTCTGCACAACCTCCTTCAGCATGCCTAAAAGACCACAACTGTGAGAGGTGTAAGGATGCTTTTGAATGCTTCAGACACTACCCCCAGATGTGTGGTGTTACCAACCCAGCAGTCAGTGAAGTCTTATCTAAGGACCACAACAACCCAGTTCAGCAAACAAATAAGCAAAAGACCAAAAATGTGTGCCACAAAAAGTCTCTGCTGGCCAGCATGTGTGCAAAAAGAACTACAGAAATAGACAACTTACATATTAATTTAGAGATGGTTCCAGGGCATGCTAAAGTGGCTTGGCCCTGATATTTCACTTTATTTTTGTTTACATAATATCTCTGGACATATGTTACGGGAAAAAATAAAATTTCAGAAATAATGATCTTATTCAGGAATGAACTATATGCAAAAGAGTTTGGGCAGGTGCCATGGAAACCTATTTATTTTTGTATGACTCACTCTGCTTTCTTCTTACTCTGAGTTTTATTTTAGCAGACAGATATTTAAGGGATGTTTTGTATGCACTATTTTACACAAATGCTTTGATGTACAGTGGACAGCAAGTGCAGGGGTTGGGTAACGGCTGTAAGCCTTAATTCAAGAATAATGTGCAGAATACTTAGAAATGGAGCAACTCAAAAGGTAAATGAAAGTAAACAAAGAAGTCCAAAACTAATGCAATGGTTGAAGTGTGCTGCAAACCAAGCAAGGAAATGTCAGAGACAACCTTCATTTTGATGCCTGGCATGAGAGAGCTGAGCAGGGGTTCTATTTCCCTGGAGCTAGGGCGAGCTGTGAGGCTAACTGAGCTCCCAATAACACAACCTTCTGCCCTAAGTTACAGCCACCTTTAAGTGTTTCTTAACGTAAGTTTTTTTACCGAGCCTTTGCACAGGTCAGTCACTGTACATTAACAGTCTTAGTATTTTTTCTTATTATTATTAAATCTATTTATTTATTTGCACTAATGTATCCCTTTAACTGTATTTTGTTTTGGCATTGCGGAGCAATGTGCTTTTTTTGTCAAACAAGCCTCAAAACCACTGCACAAGGACTTTGTGAGGTAAAACTTGTGTTTAAGTCTTTGTCACTTTACAAAATGCAAGTTTTGAATTCAAATATCTTTTAAAATAACGGCACTCCAACACTGTATTTTCAGATTTTGCAATATCTTAAAAACATGAAGCCCCAAAAGCATTATTACACAGTTACTGTAGGTCTGTAAGTATTTGAACAGCAACTTTTCTTTTTGATTGAAGTGTAGACATTCAGCTTTAATTTAAAGGATTGCATATGAATTTGGGACAATTAACTCATGAGCATCTGATGTAAAAGGGAAAAAGATTTCTACAAAGTAAGTAATTAAAAATATGAAATGTAAAATAAGTGACTGCATAAATATACACCCCTGTAAAGTGACTGACCAAGTTCAGCAGAGGTCCAGCTGATTAGTGTGAGTAGTCTCAGATTTAGTTAAATGGGGATGTTAGTGTGTTCTTTTCTCTTCATGGTGTAATGGTAGCCAGGAATACTGATTAACCAGTGACTGAACCTTCCAGACACAGATGACCCTTTAGGTTACAATCCCCTGAGACACATTCCCTGCACTCAGATGATCCCGATTTCACTAATTGTGAGACTGCTAACACCAATCAGCTGACTGTTGAACTAGGTCAGTCACTTTAAAAGGGGTGAATATTTATGCAGTCACTACTTTTACATGACATATTTTTATTTTATTGACTTTGTAGAAATCTGGTTTCACTTTGACATTAAAGAAGGGTATTTTGTAATGTTTTTTGTAAAAAAAAAAATTATATTGACCATGATTGATTTATAAAATCAATTAAAAGATAAAATTATAAAACATATTTCATAGCTAAAAAGACACATTGTACTTAAAAGCCAGTTTTATCGGTGCATGCTACTCCTGGCAGCCTGAGTCTTGAAAGTTGAAGGTGCAGGATTTTGGTTAACTTGATGATCTATGCTCATGTGTTTTGAATATATGTTCCCCCTGTAAGAACTAAATGAGGTCTAAGTTTTTGCACCAGTGATAAGATAAAATAGTGTTTTATCACAGAACCTGAGACTATTGCAGTAGCCTGTTATAAGCTAAAAGGTTTTTCTGGTATATTTATGTGCCCAGGTTTTGATCTTCAACCCTTTTAGGACTGTCTAACAGGGAAAATCTTCCACCTGTGAAGTGCATGTGTGAAAGAGCAACTCAGGAAGAGCTGTGGAGACAGGTTGTCCTAAAATATGCAACAAATTTTCAGAAATTGTTGTGTGAAAAGGGTTTCAGTCACCCTCCTTTTAGAGCTGTTAAGCCCATCTTTTCCCTGGTCTGCCTGCATTTTGTCTACAGAAATATTGTGGTGCTAGATAAATTACCCATGAACTGCTGATGCACACTGCTATTACTATGAAACAGCTACCTATTTTCTGAGAACTTTAGCTTGATTTTACACAATGAAAACTGAATATTACTTTCATCCACTGTATACACCCCGTGTGTGGGGGGGTGTAAGCGTGTGTGTGTGTGTGTGGGAGGGGGGGCTAGAGCTGATCCCGTCAGTCATTGGGTGACAGGCAGGGTACCCCCAAGTCAATCACAGGGCTGACATGTAAAGGCAAACAACCAGCCACATTCACACTCACACCTACAGGCAATTTTAAAGTCGCATCCACGGGGAGAACATGCAAACTTCACAAAGAAAGTCCCGTCCAGTCAGGATTTAAACCGGGAACCTTCTTGGTGTGACCCAACAGTGCTAACCCCTGTGCTACTGTGCAACTCTGAATATTAATAGATATTTTTCCCTTCAAAATGAAAGAGGGTTAAAATAACATAATGACAATGATGCAGCTGTAGATAAATCCTAAGTGGAGGAGGGATGTTGTGATGTTTTGTTTGTAGTTGCTGTTCAGTGTTAATCTATTGTGCATTGTAAACACGTCTTGAATGGGAACTGGGCAATAACTCAGGATAAAAAAATCTGTTGCTTCAGTTTCTTGGCTTATCTCATAGGTCTACAGCTGGCTATTCTTTTTAAAAGTAGTGGTTTAAAAAGTTCTTAAGACTTATGACTTATGTTTAATAAAGCAAGGCACAGTGTTTCAGATCAACAGAGGTAATTATGAGATTTTATCAATGATTCATCAGGGAGCCTTTTATCAGCATGTAAGTCTGAACAAAAACAAACATAATTACTTAGGTCTTCAATCAAACCAATCAAACTTTATTTATAAAATTTATTTATAATTACTTAGGTCTTGAAACTGTCCACGTCTTTCTGAGAATGATTCATTAACATGGAGGGATTCAATTTCTTTGGTTGAGAGAAAGGATTACCAAACTCACCAGGTAAATAATAACATCTGCTGAAATGTTAAGGAGTCTTTCGTCCAATCTGTAGTCCTTTAAAAGTTTCATTAAAATTAGTTTTCAAAAGCATTAAATGTGATAATGTGTTCACCTGTCTTGTGTATTCAGACGTCTAGTTGTTCTTATGTTTATAGTAAATTCTTATTTAATGAACATTGTGAATAACATAAGTAAGATTGGGAAGAAATGCTGAAAAAGAAACAATAAAAAGAGTTGTGTGGTGCAATTTATTCAACACATAAACAACAAATCAGTCAGGACTTACAGAAAAACTACACAAACTTTATTGAGATTTGGGTAAAGGTTTTGGAGTAACGGAAAAGCAAACAGGGTGAAAAAGTCCTTTATGATGCTGCATGTCTCTTTACTACTGTGTAGTAAAACAAATGAACACAAATATAGGGTGAGATTATCATTGGTGCTCAAACAGGTAGCTCATTGTCCATAACATTGAACACAGGATTTCATCAGCCTGAATAATAGACATCAGCAGTCAAACTCTTTATTATCTGCTGACCCCTACTGGACGCATGATACTTGTGTTTTATAACCCTTCTGTTGATGTCTTTAAAATTTCTGTATTTTGTTTTATTTTGTTTATATTGGGCGGGATTAAATGTCTACCACTCTCTCTTTGATTTTTCCCTCATTATTAGCTGAGTATTTAGTTAAAAGCTACAGCACACATGTAAAAACTCAATGGCTGTTTTATAACATCACACAGACAACAATTTCTTGGCAATGTTTGTATGAAAAATAATTTCTTTGTAATTATACAGCTTGCTTTATAAAATACAGAATGACTGAATAAGAAATACTGTTTTATGCCTTGACTTCTTTATAGTTGATTAAAAAATGAACAACGATTTTGAAATTTCATGACAAGAAGAACCCTAACCTTGACTAAATTTTATTTCTACTGCTAATAAAGAGAAATATGGTAGAAGAAGTAATATAGTAACAAGATCAGTTTTTAACTAAATACCAATTCTGACCAAGTGATTTCATCACAACAAGAAAAGAACGATAACCACACCCCAAAAGAAAGTTCACTTATGAATACAGAGTATCAACAATTGTCTTTCTGCAAAGACAAGTTTTGCATGAATATTTTTACTGCTTTGGACTGGAGCCCAACTTATCTTGAATTTTTGAGTCACATTTGGATTGTAGGGGCACAGTATACACAGATTACCAACATAAAGACTGACAGAAAATACTTCCACTACAATAACAAATGTAATCAATCTTTTCAAAGGCAGAAGTTTGTTTTCTGAAACAAATGCATGTTGACAGGATCCCCACATGATAAGACAAGTTCATCTTAGTGGATAGATATCAGTATCTCTTATATGTGTGTTGAACAAAAAACTCACTAGATATCTGCATTTTAAGATAATCTGAAGTTATAAATTCTCCACCATAAAATCAGCTCCACCCACCATCTTTTTGCCACTATGACTACATTCACTTTGATTTGCACTGAGAGTAAGGTCGTCATGATTTTCTCTTCACTAACAGAGCCATCATGTTCATAATATAAAGATCTGATGGGCAACTAATGCATAAAAATAGTATGGACAGAGGACTGCCGAAGCCCCATAACGTCAAACTACCAAGAGTGCATTGTGGACTAAAATGAAAGCAGGTATCTAGTGAGATTTTTTGTTCAATATACAGTGCTTAACAAATTTATTAGACTACCACCCAAAGTAAGGTTTATGCCACAGCTGCCCTAAATAAACAGCATTGGTTAAAACTGGTAATTACCAAAATCATTTTTTTATGTTTCCTTAATGGTTAATACACCAATATGTAGAAGCTCTTTAACCCAAATGATATTTTGAATGCTAAAATATAAATATTATTTGTATCCATGAATTTTCAAATTTACTGATTTACAAAAAAACTGAAAAAATGGTCTAATAAATAAGGTGGTCTAATAAATTTGTTAAGCACTGTACATGTCAGAGATACAAATATCTATCCAATATGACGAATTTGTTTGATCATGTAGGGTTCCATTTAAAAAACATGCAACAGACAGCTCTGAAAGTGCACTGTAGTGGAGCATCTTCTGGAGCATGATTTTCAATTAGCAGGATAACTTCAGGGTGAACTCTGGGGTTTCTGTACTGTGAAGGTAGTTTACTTTTTACCAGGGTGGACCGCTATGCTAACTTAAAGCACGATATTTGCATTTTTATATTAGTATCAGGTGATATTAGCTTAAAAAGTTAATTAGTACTGGCAGGTATGAACATTTCTGCTGAAGTTTAGAACCAACATATTAACTGTGAATACTTTGTGGACTTTTATGTGGGACCAACAGGCCTACATCAGCTAAAAGTCTTTTACTATCTTCATTCCATAAATTTTAAAGTGTATTTTTAGGACTGAAGTTTAAGGTTTAAATTGCATTTATTTGTTGGTATTGATAGCAGTATCAACTAAAATGATCTTCAACTTTTTTATGTATAAGAAATAAAAATAAGCATTCTTATGCTTTCAACTAAGAATTCAAATTTGTTTTCATGAGAGCCATACTGCTTGGTATACTATGGGAGCTGCAGTAGGTATATTATTTCTTAAAATATCATACCAGATACCACTGGTGTCAGACCAAAACCCTGTATCTCTAATTTCATATATATATATATATATATATTTTTTTTTTCTTCATACGTCAGCGCCGTTGGTCACCTTTAACATCTGTCACCAGGTTTTAACACATTTTATTGCAATAAAATGGATGCTAACTACGATAATTCACTATTTAATTATTCATGTTTTCATTTCTTGAACAGTGGTGATTTTGGCGATAAAAGGTTTTGGCCCAAAACCAGCAATATGAGAAAATAGTTAATCTAAAGCAGGAAACAGAAGACATTTTACTCTGATTTATTGCCCTGTAATGACGATAAAGTGATATCATGAGAATTAATATGTAGATTCATATTCTACAACGTGTTTTTGGCACAAAATTTTCCAGCAGCTTTATGTTTTTAATCTAGGGTATTTTTAATTTTGCCACACTTTCTAATGTCATAAGTTGCTCTGACTTTGTGAATATGTCAATCTACTGATAGCAGACATCATGTATTCATGTGTGCACATGGTCATGTGCTGTTAACTGCAGCCCTTTAATGTAAACAGTTCATACTTACCCTGGTTTGCTTATTGAGTTGATAAGCAGCTTTTTTTGACTGCGTGGCTTGACCTCCTTTGTTAGGGTTAGTGAAGATAAACAAAAAATACCCTGGGTTTTCTAAACGTGCTTCATAGTAAAGGCCTTTGTTGTGTAAAAGAGAGAAGTTCTGAAACAGGGTATATAAGAAATTACTGATACTTATATGTGTTAGGCCCTTATTGGCCAGTATTGATACTGATTGAACAATCTATCAGTCGGGCTCCATTTTGACCAACACAGTTAAAATCATTTCCTTGACAAAATGCAATCCCAGGGTCAACAAGAACCAAAACAAGCTCAGCTGGTTTTGGCTTGACCAAAATGCTGCCCTCATGGGCAGATAGTCATTTAGGGTGAATAAGAAAGATCCGCCAAAGTTTGTGATATCTATGAAGAACCGCAGGAGTCCAGAATTTTCTGTATGACATCTACCTTTATGTTGCCTTCCAGAGCTCGACAAAGCTTCCCTACTGTGCAGCCAATACTTCCCTCCTTCATTTTCCAACGATCCAGCATCTGGTGCACCATCTCTGGCAGGCCATCACGGTAATAGTCATGCTCAATGGTCTCTATTTCCACAGTGGTCAGACCCAGGCGCCGCCCGCAGCGCTTCCATCTGTTCCCTATGTTATCCCTCAGCAGGTCAAGATGCTCCTCTGTCACAGCATGGTCCTCTGAGTGACACAAGAGAAACATCTGTAAGGGCAAACTGCACTTCAACTCTAATGAGACAGTGTTGAAATACTTCTGTTTTTGACTATTTGAAATCTGTTTTGTTGTTGTTGTTGTTGTCTGCACTACTCACCTGATCTGTGAAGAATTTGTACTATGTTTTCAAAGCTCCTGTGAGTTTATAATGATTTTGGCTAACCCAGTGGTGAAAGATGTACATCCATCTCTGTGCCTCCTGGTCTTTACAGGTTTATAAGTATTGTCTGATAAAATCAAGCTATGTCATCTTTTTACAGTTGTTTATTGCTGTAATGATTAAATCTAAAGTTTCTGTGTCAACTTTTCACTTCAGGCTCTTAGGGGGTGTGATTTTCCTCCATGAGAATAAGAACAGAGGACCTATTTCCTCCATTTGTTTTTCATATTAGCATCAAATCTAATGATGGACAACATGGCAGTCCAGAAATATATAGTTAAGATATTTTGATTGCCCATAGGCAATAGGGACTGATCTGTCTGTTAAAACTTGAAAGAAAACATAGATACCAAAAAAATTACATAGTATTTGGACCAACATTTTTATTTTGTTTAGGTAATTTGAAAGTCTGGCCACCAAGGTGACTGTCAAAACAAAATCTGGCCCTCATATAAATGTAGTTGATGACCCCTGATATACAGTGCACATATAATAGCTGACAGGTGGATTTCTGTCAAAATAAAATGAATCAAACATTTATTTATTCCTGATAAAACTGTTGCAATCATGATCATTTTGGGGTTTATTTGATAGCTGTAGGGATTTAAAGACAAAAGATAGCCTAAAAACCACAACATCTCTTTTCCTCCCCCACATTTTCCGAATTTTATAATCTTCTGGGGGCTGGATGGGGAGATTTGTGGGGCCTGATGTGGTCCCTGGGCTGCCAGTTGATCATTGAAATAGAGGTTTTCAAGCGGCACATGCTCCCATCCATACAACCTCTCTCAGGAAGACCTTGCAAATTTCAGCAAGACAATGCTAAACCACATATCACATTAATAAAAAATAAAATGCAGGAACTGGCCTGCCAGCAGTCCAGATCTTTCACCGACAGATAACATTTGGTACATCATACAGAAGGCCCAGGACTGTTGAGCAGCTAGAACCCTACATCAGACAAGTATGGGACAACATTACGCTCCCAAATCTCCATTAACCGGTCTCCTTACTTTCCAGATGTTTACAGACTGTTGTTAAAAGAAGACGTGAAGCTACACAATGGTAAACATGGCCCTGTACCTGCTTTTTTTTTTGCTGCAATTAAATTCAAAATGAGCAAATATTTTTTATGAAATGGTAAAATGTCTCAATTTCAACATTATGTTACATTATATATATTTTTTGAATTGAGGTTGTACTATTAATACAAAATACTATACAAACTATTCATTACCATGCTGTTGTAAATTCATAGAGAACCGAACTGAAAGAACTGTTTTGTGTTACTGTTGGTAGATTGTGAATGAAAACCAAGTCTGAATTGTAAACTTCTGTAAGGAACTGTTCCCTAATCATAAAGCATGTTAAGCTACTTTCCTCTGTTTGTGGTGCTTTATTTGTCACCAGTGAACCTTTATGTTGCTGTTTATTTGTGTATTTTTGGGTTCTTAGTAGGGCTGGGTATTACTAAGAACCTCACGATTCAATTCAATTTCAATCTTTAGGTTGCGATTCAATTTGATATTGATTCGGTTTTGATTTAAATGCTTTGATGTTGATTCAGTAAGAAGCAGAAATACACAAATGACCTGTTGACAATTTTTAATAATTATTTTCATGCCCATATGAACAAATGTAGTAGGTCACCTCACATTTTTTAGCAATAAAACATCTGAAATAAAAAATTGCACAATAATAACTTACTTGTGCATAAGGAGTACAAAAGTAAAAAGCATGCCAGTTCTGTATAAACACTGAAAAATTAAAGTGCATGTAAACTTTAATAATATTTCTTTCCACTTGGAAATTGTGATAAACCTCACATAACATGGTTATGGTTGGTTGTTGTTTGGTCGAGTGCAGCCTCCGTCCATACAACGCAAATCCCACGCCAGGAGGTGAATTGATTCAGAGGATTCACTGAATCGATATTGAATTGAGGGGGGAAATATTGCGATGCATCGATTAATCGATACTTTTACCCACCCCTAGTTCTTAGTGAGTTTTACTTTTACGATCTCTGTGTGGTGGACTATTTTGGAGAAAAAGAAACCAAGTCACAAACCCAGACTTCAGTGTTAGGCTTCAAACCTAACTGCACCCTGGCCCAGAGTCAAAATGTTATTATATTACATGAGAGAATTGATGTTATTTACCATATTTCAGGAGGCCGTCTTTGATACGGAAGATAGCTGAGCCATTTGCAGTTTGAGACGACAAACTATGAGTGGAGTCGTAACCTCTGATACTCATCAAGTTGTTGCTCCCGATCTGGATCCCGCTGGCATTATGAATGTAAAGAGATCCTGGAAAAAGGACAAAGCAGATACATTAAACACTGCCTCTCTTGTACTTTTAGAGAAACAACTAGTGACATCTTGGATAGCTACAATGGCAAGTTTCTTAACAGTGCTGTGTTGAAAAGACAAATTTAAACGTGCCTTGATCTTGTACCGAACCGCCCTTGCAAGGTGCTAGAAGACGGCCAGGCATGGCGTCAGGAGCAGAAGTATCAGACACTGGATAAGCTGGCCAGGACTGCTGACGGTCATAGTGGGAGTTGGGATGTTGCTGGTTATACTGTGGTAGACAGGAGGTGCTGGCAGACATTGGCAGGTGTGATGAAGCAGGTATGGAAGAGCTCATGGACTCATAGAGACCAGCAGTCGGGTGGTACCAGGCTTCCTCCTGGCTTGTGGGTTGCACTGGCTCAGCTTTGGTCCAGGACTGGACTGAGGACGCATAAGATGGTCTGTCTGGTTCTGGTTGCCTTATTGCGTGATCAGGAGTAGTGAAGTGATTTTGCAGAAAAGGATTTGAATTTTTTTGATGATGGCCGTTTGCAGCGTCAGGCTGGTTCTCACAGTTATAGCTACCATATTTGTGGTACTGTAGCTCCCGATCTAACTTCTCCTCCAGAGCTGAAGGGGTGCAAACTACCTTTGCATCTGCCTGGAGAGACCCGACACATGGATCATACTGGGTGCCATGCAGATCCTCGATACTGGCTTCAACTGGCACAGAAGCACCTCTTTCTGAACTCAGCAAAGGAGCAGGGCAATCTGCAAAAAGAAAACAAGGCAATAAAACTACCTTTGTTCTAACTGTTTATCTAATTTTTCTAGGAATTTAGAAAAGGTAACTAAAGCCAAAATGCCATGCAGTGTAAAGAGTATCAAGGCTGTTGAGATTATAAACAATGCTCACCTGCAGACAAACATTCATAGGTCATTGATAGAGATTTCATTTTCTCAACAAGGTCATCTGGACCTTCATATGATTCCTAGATGAAAATGACAATTTTAACAGGGTATAGCCAACACCTTCTAATTTTTTCTATCATAGTTTAGCTTCAAATCAGCTGTTAAGCATCTTTACTGTGGATGCAAGCCTATAGCTCAGTTCTACTCTATACGACAAAGATTTACAGAAAATATAATCCTGCAATTTCCTTCACAACTGTACAGTTTTAAATGACTCTTATTGCACATATTTTGTATCATACTGCCCATCTGTTTTGTTTTTCCCCGGCTAATTCTATCCTATAAACCCCTGTTGCCTTACTTTCTGCTTTTCTCAAGTTAGAATCCATATATGTATGAATGCACTTATCAATAAGCTTGGTTCTGCTTCTGATCACAAGTCCTACAGAAAACATACTTACCTTCAGCTCAAGTAAATCTTCCTCTACATGTGGTTCAAGCTTCTGCGTGTAGAAAGGAAGGAAGAGGTTGTAGGCCTCTGCAAGACAAAAAGAAATGGAGGTGAGGGTGAGAAAAAAAAATGAGATAAAGAGAAATTTAAGCGAGACAGAAAACACAGTACACCATTATAAACAACTTACATTGACCAAAGTGCTGGACATTGGGGGGAGACATTAAAATTTAGATTAAGTTACAATAAAAGACCTACAAACATAATAATACTCAAACAAAATGAAATACAGTCGGCCACTAGATCAAACTAAGAGCAAAGATAAGAAAATAAAAGTATAATACAAAAGAAGAGAACAGAAAAAGCACTTCATATTTGATTATACAGTTCCTATATTTCAGACAACATACAGAGCTTTGAGTAAGTAGTTGCCACATTCCTAATTTCTTGTTTCTTTGCATATTTGTCACACTTATTTTTTTCAGATCATTAAATAAATTTTAATATCAGACAAAGACAAACTGAATAAATTAAGATGTTTAAATGATGATTTCATTTATTAAGTGAAAAAAGCTATCCAAACCTATCTGGCCATATGTGAAAAAGTATTTGTCCCCTGAGCCTCACAACTGGTTTTGCCACCCTTGGCAGCAACAGCTCCAACAAAGCATTTGCAATAGCTGTTAATGAGTCATTCACATCACTGTGGAGGAATTTTGGACCACTGTTGTTTGCAGAATTGTTTTAACTCAGGCACACTGGAGGGTTTTCCAGCATGAACAGCCAGTTGAAGGTCATGCCACAGAGTCTCAATCAGATTAAAGTCCAGACTTTGACAAGGCCACTCCAAAACCTACATTTAGTTTTTAAGTTTTTAAGCCATTCAGAGGTGGACTTGCTGGTATGTTTCTGGTTGTTATCCTTCTGCATAACCCAAGTGTGCTTGAGCTTGAAGGCATGAACTGATGGCTGGACATTCTCCTTCAGGATTTTTTAGTAGTAACAGAGAGCCTAATTTATGCTTCCATCAATCATAGTAAGTGTTCCAGGTCCTGAAGCAGCAAAGCAGCCCCAGACAATCACTCTACCACCACCATGGTTGACTGTTGGGATGATTTTCTTTTCATGAAATGCTGTGTCATTTAACTGGCCTCTCACCTTTCAGAAAGTTCAACTCGTCAGTCCACAGAATGTTTTCCCAAAAGTCTTACAGATCATCAAGATGTTTTTTGTCAAATGTGCAACAAGCCTTTGTGTTCTTTTTGGTCAGCAGTGGTTTTGGCCTTTGAACTCCCCCATGGATGCTATTTTTGCCCAGTCTTTTTCTTATTGCTGAATCATGAACAGTGACAACTGAATCAAGTGAGGCCTGCAGGTCGTCAGATGTTCTGGGTTCTTTTGTGACCTCCTGGATGAGTCGTTGATGCACTCTTGGAATAATTTTGTAGGCCTGCCACTCCTAGTAAGGTTCACCACTGTTCCAGGTTTTCTCCATTTGAGGATAATGGCTTGCACCCTGCTCCACCCTGCTGGAGTTACAAAGCCTCGGAGATGTCAATGACTTTGTTACTCATCTTTTCTTCAATTACTTTAAATGGCGGCATGATATGTTGCTTTTGAGATCTTTTAGCTTACTTTTCTTTGTCACACAGGTTCTATTTTAAGTGATTTCTTGATTCAACAGGTCTTGCAAGAATCAGGCCTGAGAGTGGTTGGTGAAAATGAACTCAGCTTTCCAAAAATTCTGGTAAATTCCAGTTAAATCATGATTTAACAAGAGAAGAATTTTTTTTTACATAAGGCCAGGTAGGTTTGGATACCTTTTTCTCCTTGATAAATGAAATCATCATTTAAAAACTGCATTTTATATTTACTCAGATGATCTTTGTCTAATACTAAGATTTGTTTCATGATCTGAACCAATTCACAAATATGCAAAAATTAAGAAATCAAGAAGTGGGCAATTACTTTACTTTACATACAAAAGAGAATAATTTTATTAACTCAACTGATAATCTCTTTTTTGTGATTAAACTGCACTGGGCTGTGGTTGATAATGATAACAACACAAATAAGAAAAGAAAAAATGCACCTTTAAATGTTGGTCGTTGCGCTGGATTGTGATCCCAGCACCTCTTCATGAGCTCAATAATCTCTGCAGGTGTGTCAACAGGAATGAGGTCCTCTGCTGGTCGATCACCCTTTCGGACACACTGGATCATTTGATCTTCACTCCTTGCATCTAGAATAAGAAAAAAAACACTTTATTTGATTATCTATACTGGGTTTAACTGATAATATAACAATTAAGATGCTAAATCAGCATCAAAGTTTACTTATCAATCGACAAAATGTATCATACTCACTGGCGTATGGCTCCTCTCCTGTGAGGATGACCCAAACCACAATTGCAAAGCTGTAAACGTCAGACTTCTCGGTGGACAGTGTATGTATACTCTCCAGGTGCTCAGGAGCCATGTAGCTCAGTGTGCCGGCACCCCTTGCCCCGGATGAAAGCCCCATACGACTCTTCCTGCGAGACTCCTCCCTGGTGAGTTTGCTCCATGTCTGACAGGTGGCCAGGCCCAGATCTGCAATCTGGAAAACATAAAGTTCAATATACAGCTGTTAAATGCATTATTGTGGCAGAATCTTGAACGTGTCCTGGTTTCATCTGTACCTTGATGTGAAAATCCTTGTCCACTAAAATATTTTCAGGCTTGATGTCTTTGTGTACGACGTGTCTTTCTGTGAGGTAAACCATCGCCTCCAAAATCTCCAAGATGATTCTCCCCTTTATCGATACTGGAACGGAAACCTAGGGATGGGGAGAATTTAGAGTCTATATGGCTAAAAAATGGTTTTAAAACTCATAATATGAATTGTAAAAGGTTAAAAAGAATAAGAGACAACTACTAAGACTACAGAAATACAGGTTTTAGCCCTCTTACCTTCTCTAGCATGACCAGCAGGTTACCTCTGGGGATGAGCTCCATAACTAGAGAGCAGTCTCTATCCTCCATGATCACACCCAGCAGCTTCACCACACGCTCATGGTTCAGGCTTGCCATGATGTTCCCCTCCTCCAGCAGTGATCTTTTATTCTCCCTGGAAAGCAGAGCAAAAAGTGTGAGATTTTTACCTCAATTTTATTGTCCCTGAAGGGAAATGTGATTTGCAGCCAGGCAAAACCATAAAACATAGAGGACGTAGGTACAGAGACGCTTGAAGTTAAAAGAAAAATAAATATCCATAAATACAAATATACAAGGTAAAATGAGAGACGGTGCTCATTTAGGGCCTTTGATGGTGCTAACATAGAGCCTTCACTATTAGAGATGGGATTTATGGCTCTTTGAAGGGAGCTTTTATTTTTTGAAGAAGTTAGCCAGGGGGTAACTCATATTATCTGGGAAATAATCACTGGAAGGGATGATAGGGGACAATTTGGCTCAGAATCATTCAAACATAGACATCCCACATGTTTTTGTCTTGTAAAAGGAATGAGACAAATCAGGCCATTTCTCATGCCACTGATTTTACAGGCAACCTTAACAATGCTTTCCTTTTTCTTTTTTTTTTTTTACATCCGTAGAAAATTTTCTAGTGCACAGGAACAACATCCTGTTAAGTCTTTGAACAAACTCAAAGAGACTACTTCTTAATGCAATATGTAAATACATGTTGGAAGCAGTTCACATATCAGCCACAATATGACTGAGCAACGACTGAAACAGTGTCCTTATTGGGGCGCATATGGTCTAGTGATTAGGTCGTAACCCAGGTATGGAAGCTAGTCTTCCAAGCGGACAGTGCAGGTTTGGCTCAGACCTGTGGCTCCTATCCTTTTTGAATAAAACCAAACAAGCCCCCAAAAACACATCTTTAAAAGAAACAGTGCTCTTATGAATGCCGGCCAAAATTCCAAGCTTGTGTTGCCTTTACAATCATCCAGACAAACTGTATCATAGAAATGTTATATAAAGATATTTGCTTGTAATGAATTACAGACCCTAAGCTTACTTGGAGGTTTATAGAATACTTTTATAATAGATCAGCAACCAGTTTTCTATACCAGATAAGTCAGAGTTTAGATACAATTTCGTCCTTTGAAATAAAAGCTGTAAATTCCCATGCTAACACCACAATAAAGGGTCAACAGAGAAAGCAAAGGGATCTAAGAGTACAAAGGTAACGACAGAGAAGATATCTGATCTAAAACAAACGGGGGCCATACGAACATCCGTTTTTCACGCATCTCTTTCTAGTAAGTAGTGAAAAAGGAAGTATGAAGAAATCAGATCATGCCTTTTCAAAAGGAAAAGCCTGAAATGGGCTCACAAACAAAGCTTATAAATAACTTTACAAAGGAAAAATTCTGTTGTCTGTATCATATAATATTGTGCAGTTAATGTACTTTGTATTAGCTGCCAGGAAGGGAAAAAAACACTAGTCTGAGTTGTGCAGACAGCCTGGATGGTAATGTCCTGCTGAGGGCACATGACTGTAGTTAGCATTTAGGGGAATACCCAGCTCACAACAGCAAAACCAGATTCACTCATTACTTACTCGCTACGAAGAGGGCCAGTGTACATAGTCTTCAACACCACTTGCCCGAGGGTTACGTGGTAGCACAGGTAAACTTCTCCAAATCCTCCATAGGCCAGGGGCTCTTTTTTAATGAGATCAGTCGATCTCATTTGTAGTGAGGAGTGTGGCGCGGTGGCCATCCCTGTTTTACGATAAAACAGCTGAACAATACACACATCCACCCACAAAAACACAAGACGAAAACTGACAAAATGCGCTAATACTATTGATGAACTAAGTATCCAAACGTTTATGTAACAGGCTAGGAGGGTAAGATAGCTAAATAGCATCCATATTCTTAAATTTAGGCAACTTGACAAACTCAGCCCTCGAAATGTAGACCCCTCTGTTTAAGCAGAAAACTTTAAAGACTGAATTCACTTCCACAATTAGAAACGGAGGTAAACTGAAGTAAAGTTGTTACCTGAAGCTCCCGTGCGATCCAAATACGACACTTTGTTTGTAGTTCCGGTATTTCTGCGACGTTTTGCTTGGACAAAGTGAAACTAGACTGAGGGAAAACTACAACCAGTCCTACAAGTCGATAACAGATAAGGTTGAGAGGAAACGTCATGTAAAACTTGTGTCCGAAAAGGTCTGAAAATACGACCCATATATAAAAAAAGTGAAACTAATGTTATGATATAATGTGGTTTTCCTCCTATGATCACTCTAAATAAGTTTGGAAGACACAAAACTCAACTCAGGTAAAGACCACTGTCCAGAAATAGACTAAGACGTTGCCGCCATCTACTGGTCAAAGTAGTCATCGCAGACCAATCAACTTTGCTTCACTTTTTTTAGTTAAGCTTTTTAAGATGCATACATGGTGCTGTATAGCTGTTTTATTCCCCTCAACCTCGCGATATCAGCAATATGAAAACAGCATCTCTACCGTAGACCTAACACATAAACTAAAAAGAGGAGGGAGTTTGCAGTTGTAGTTATTAATCAAACTTAGTAAAAATAACCATAATGTCTATCAGTAAAATGTAAATATACTTTATTTACATAGCACTTTACAACTCCCCACAGGTGCTTTCAAAATCCAATAGCATTAATAACACAGGAAAAACAAGCTCAATAGAAAAATAAAAGCATTAATGATTAAGTTAAAATCTTAGATACGACAGGTCAAGGCAATATAGAGCTTTAAAACAAACGTTAACATTTTTAAATAAATTCTGAAATGGAAAAGAGCATGGGAGTAATGTGCTCTTGTCTTGTTGTGTTGGTTAAAATACATGTAGCTGCATTTTGCCCAAGCTGTAGGCATTTTATTGAAGAGTGGAAGAAGCCAACAAAAAAAGCATTGCAGTAATCCAGTTTGGAATTTATTAAGATGTGCATAGCTTTCTTGAGGCTGTGATGACTCAGAAAAGGCTTGCATTTGGCAAGAAGACAAAATTGATAAAGCTCACCTTAAGTACGTTATTAATTTGTTTTTCAAATCTTAGGTGGTAAAGATAACTCCCAGATTTCTGACAGTTTGACTGAACCTAAAGGACAAGGCGCTAAAGCCAGACATCACAGCATCCCCAAACACACTGTACACTGTAAAGCCAAACAAGATAAAAATACTCAAAATGTGTGTCAAAGCTGGTTAAGTAAAAGATGAGTACTTTGTTGATTACTTAGCTATGGAAATATTTTTAGAAGTAATTTAAATTCAAATACACAATTTACATGTTTCTCATTGACTGCAATTTCCTTTATGTCTTCCACATCATAAATAGAAAAAAAGGTTAACTGAGCAGTGTTTTTTTTCTGTGAGGCTGTAGTGGGAAACCACCTGAAGTGCTGTCACTGACAGTGTGGGAACTGTATGGTAGAGATTGGCCTTCATTGCAGGCGACATATCTGTCAGCAAGTTTCCGGGTTTCCAGTTTCTCACAATCTTTTCTACTATCAGCATTAATTGTCTGAAATCCATACCATACATTTCTGACTGAAATTTTAACACTGAATAAAACTGATTGATGATCTTTAAAGACTAAAAATCAATCATAAAAGTGCAACAGTAATCTTTTCATGTTTTCATGCTTTCTTCCTCCAGCAGTAGTACAAGATGCCATTAAAGCTACTCCTGCTGTAGAACAGCAAATCACTATGAAGTAGAACCATCAGGTGCCTGTAGTGTGAATGTGCTGATCATGTGGGGCATGGGAAGCAGCAGAACTTCCTGTTAATGTTTTCATTCTGATGAGTGTCAGTAAGGAACATTATAATGGCTCTGCAGCAGCAATATAAGGCCAAAAAAACATCCATTAATGTTAGTTGCCTTGCAGCATCATGCTGTTTTTCAGTCTAGATTCCTGACTTTAGGATGGAAGAGATTTTTGGGAGGGAGGTGTAAAGCATAAAGCTTATGTCTCTATTAGCAGTGCTACTGCATGGCTTCCTATTGGTTGGAACTGTCCCTCAGGTTAGGGTGGTGTCTTGACATTTAAGTCAGTGGTGTCAAATCCCAAATTGTGCTCTGATAATGGACACGGTATTGAATTTCAGGTGCTTCTTTAACAGAGTGCAAATCTACAGTCTTTTCTCCACATGATAGAAGTGTGCATGGATGCTACTTTAAAGATGCAAAGAACGTTTATATGACCACGAACCTCAAACTTTTGACGAAAAAAGTCTATCCCCACCCTTTCACAATATATGATTAAATATATCTTCATGATGGTAAATTTCAGTTCAGTATTTCCACGTTTGCTAGATTAGTTTTCCTTTGATTTGTTGACATTTCAAACTTTATTTTGTAGGAGTAGCCTATTTCCTGGCAGCGGATGAGTGTGTGGTATAAAGTAAACTATTAATATATTGTGAGGAAAAAGTCAGATTGACGCAACACATGCCTAACCTATTCAAAGGCATTTTCCCTGAGCTCAACACGTAGCGAATCAGCAAACTTCATTTCCCAGCATTCAACGCCTGCAGCTAGGGCAGCGGTGCTCGGCTCGCTTGGACGCGGAGCTGCTGCATTTGCGCCCCTACAGCGGGTTTGGGAAGCCGTGGAGCCGCTGGATAAGCGTTTTCCAACAACGAGGGAACACGTTATAGCGTTTCTTTAACCGTTTTTCCTCAGACGTTTTCCAGCATGGGGAATGGTATCAATAAGGTACGATCGCTTCTGTTGCACGCGACTGGTGTTGAGTCCACGTACGTGTACGTAGTCTGCATTTTGAGTGTAATTGAGGAGGTGGGGTGCTTGTCATTAGAACCTATGCCACAATTAGCAGAAGGAAAGTTGTGTGCGTCCATTAGCATGGCTTGTTTCACTTAGATAATCGCATTTAATTTATTAAGGTACAAGCAGGATTAACTGCAGGGGTTTAACTGTGAGTATTTAGCAAAATCGACTCGTTTTTTGTAAGTTTTAGGTCTTCCATTTTCCTAATGTTTGAATATAATAAACGTTTCCCATCATACACTCAAGCTTCCATTTAAGTGGGGTGATTCTAATCACTTCAGCTGCTTTTCAGGACACCATACAATCATTCTAAGACCATTTGATGCTCTGCATTGCTTCCAATAGGTCCTTCCTGATTTGTACTTGGGAAATTTTAAAGGTGAGTTCATGTGCATCTCTATATTATTCTTGTTTTGAAACTGGCTGTTAACGTGCATACCTGTCATCCTTATTTGAGTGTATTTTGTTCATTTTAGATGCCAGAGACCGAGAACAATTAGCCAGAAACAACATCACACACATCCTTTCCATTCATGACAGTGCAGCTCCCATTCTCCAGGTGAGAAACTCTTCTTGTTGATATCTTCATTCATCTTTAATAGAGTAGTCAAGCAAATAATGCAGAATAGATCTGATTTCCAGGGACCCTCTTGGTCTGGCACTGTGCATTGCACATGACTATCCCAGACCATAAACCGGTCTGTCAGGTTGTGCAGGATGAGTTTCCACCATGCTGCCGCCTGACTGAGCAAACACTTCTCATTTTCCAGTGAGTTACAACAAGTGGAGAAGTTTCTCACTCATGTGATAGTTGGAGAATCATGAAGAATGCCAGTCAACAACAGTTGGTTTGGTCAGTGTCCTGAATTGTGCACTTGTGTGGGTTTGAGCGTAGGCGGTTGTTCTTGCTCAGTCATTGTGGACTCTGCAGTCCTGCTTCTTTACTTTATTTTCAAGGTTAGTCACATGGATGTAAAGTTTCTGTGCAAGTGCGGAAGCAGCTTTTAGTCTAATCATGTTAGGTTAAGACATGAGTGTGTCTACAAATCAGCTTCATTCTTCAGTTGCACAGCTTGTATTTGCCTTCAGCAACATACACATGAATCAATCTGCCACCTGCTGTGTATTGATTTGTGTTAAGTGCATTACAGGAAGTGACTGCTGCTGCTGACAGGTAACCAGTACACTTTGTCCCTCAGGAGATGACCTATCTGTGCATTTCAGCAGCTGACCTGCCCACACAAAACCTGTAAGTACCAAAAAATGTGCAGCACAGCAACACATACACACAAACACATAGAACAATGAAAGGCTGAGGCAGAAAGACAAGAGAGAGAGAGAGTACCTCATCCATTTGAGGCTGCGCTGTGTGGGCAGTGAGGCTTATTTTCTCCAAGCTAACGTGTAAATGATATGCTTTAGCAAGGTTTTACTGGGAACTTATTGTCAGACTAGATCACAGTCTCATCCAGCTTTTTGTGTGTAGTAGACACATGCCAGGGTTTTTACTGCAGTATACAAAACGGAGTGAAGGAATCCCACATTTGGTGCATACACCGAGGGATTCCCTGATTCACATGCATGCTTAAAAACATTCCCATGTCAGGAAGCTTCTTTCCTGAGGAGGAAGCATAGCAGCTCAGTTTTTGCAGTTTAAGCATAAAGGTAGGTGCTGCACCTCTATTTATACCCACATCCTTACCTCCTAATTTGCACATACAAATGCACTGTACATAGTGCCCCTGCTGCTCTCTCTGCCCCTGTTGCCTCACACCTCTTATGTCACAGTGTGAGGTGTTTGAAACCTGTTCAGGGAAATATGACTCCAGCTCTCTCCAACCTGAGATGAACACGCCCCCATCCTGATCCATCCAGGATAAGAAACTAAACAGTTTGACAGGTTGGATGCCAAAATGATACACGGCATGTACAAAAAAAATATACAATAGTCTGCCTCTAGATGTGTCAGTAGGACAAATAACAGTGCTGATAATGCTTCACTGTGGCTATGGCCTTTCATGACTCACCTTTTCTTTAAATCCCACAGAACCCAGCATTTTAAACAAAGTATAATGTTCATGCATGAGTCCCGCTTGAAGGGAGAAGGCTGCCTCGTTCACTGGTAAGACCAGCAGGGCTTGTATATTTTTATCAACGCTGGAAACAAGCTTCACTCACACACTGTTAAAGCAAGATAAGCTTCTTGAGTGACTAAACTAGCTACAGTTCTTCATCTATCTTGCTCAATTCTAAATCTAGAGCTGAAAAATGAGCTCATGTACGATGCACTCAAGTGAAGCCATGTGTATCTGCTGCACAGAGGAGATTAAATGATAAGCATGAAGCCTATTCTTGAACTTCCCAAAAACAGAGTGCTGTAACAGTAGAGCCTCATTGTGTGTTTGCAGTATAGTAGCTGACCATATGTTCACAGGGGAGAGAGTTATATTTGGGTTGACAGAGGGTCTTCTCAAAAATATACTGGAACAGGAGGCTTCTTACAAAACCTACAAGGATTCATGCTTAATGTATGGGCTAAAAATAAGGTTTTATTCTGATCAAGCTCATTTTTATAACACTATTCTCACTGTCAGTATATGTAGCCTGCCTATAGTTGCCTAATTGTGTATTCATAATAATAATATGACGTATTTTGCATAACAGAAACATGGGATTGCTTTTAATATTGCTTTACACGTATAGGATGTGTTGTTAGTATTAACAGAAGCCATAAGCTGGCATGCATCCATATATTTTACCTCCTCTGTTACTCATACCATAGAGTAATGTCTTTAGCTCCTGACTCTTTTTATCTTGTATACAGAGCTAAAAAGCAAAACACAAGCATAGTAACAGGCTTAGCTTGCCACGTTAGTGTGGGCAATGGCAGCACAGCTTGTCGTAGTCTGACCTTTAAGTGACCAGACAATTGTTTTGTTTCTTGATCGCCAGAAAATGATCCCATTATCACAAGAAAACATGCTCTGTTATCTCCAGATAATAAGATAAATTCATCTCTTACAGTGGGAAAACTAGCTTTGTTATCTTTAGATGAGGAGATAACTAAGTCAAGTTCTTGAGAAAACTTGGGAAATTAACTTATCATGGGGAAACCAGTGTTTATCTCAAGAAAAGGAGACACATAAGTCAAAATCTCATTCACAAAGAAATAATTATTACAGGAAAATGTAGTAAGTTAATTTTTAGATGCATGTCTGCTGTTTGTTTTACCCTAAATGGCTGTAATTTTTGATGGATTAATATCCTAAAACTAATTTTCTATCATAGAATACCATAGAAATAACGAAACATATACTCATTATTTGTATACCATTATGGAAGTTTATAATCAGCACTGGTTGAACACACAACACAACAAAAACTACCATCACTGAGCTGCTCATGTGCATGTTAAAACACTCACTGATTATTGTTTTTACACCTAATAAAAATGGAAATGCTTTACTGTAGTTACAGAGTTTCTTGGTCAATCCTTGTCTTTTTACAGTTTGGCCGGTGTGTCCCGCAGCGTCACCCTCGTTGTGGCTTACATCATGACAGTGACAGGACTGGGCTGGCAGGAGGCGCTGGCTGCAGTCAGAGTGGCTCGGCCCTGTGCTGGCCCTAACATTGGCTTTCAGCGGCAGCTCCAGGAGTTTGAGGTCAATCAAGCAGATCAGGTAAGGAAACTGGAAACTGAGTGGAGGTAACTTTGAGTACAGGAGAGGGGCCAATGCATTAATATCTAAATGAATAGAGCTCAACAGTGCCTGCACACTTTCTTGTCAGTTCTGGTTTTGAAATAAAATTTGTCATTCATATCCTCTGTAGACATTTCACAAAATCCTTATTACAACACTTTCAATGTATGAACCAAGCTAACCAGCTACCTGATACTCTAAAACAGTGTTACTCAAGCCTTCTCAACCAAAGAGCCAAACTGTTGAAAGAAACTTTGCAAGAGCCACAATCTAAGTGGGGAAAAATGGCAAAAATAGTTTAAAGTGGCAATTAAAATAAGGTAAAGGTAGCAAAAATGGTCAAAAAGTGGCAACAAAGTGGCAGAAATGTGTGAAAAAGGGCAAAATTGGCGTAATATGGCAAACAACTTGGTGAAAAGTGGCAAAAATAGGGAGAAAATGGCAAAAGTGGTTAAAAAGTGACAAAAAATAAGTTACAAGTGGCAAAATGGTCTAAAAGCAGCAAACACATATCAAAAATGTGTGAAAAGTGACTAAAATGGACAAAGAACAGCAAAAAGTTACAATAATGGGTATAAAGGGCAAAATTGGTATGAAATGGTAAAAATATGGGTGAAAAGTGGCTAAAATGGGGAGAAAGTGGCAAAAATTGGTAAAAAAAAAAAAAGAGTCATAGGTGGTTAAAATTTTCAAAAAGCGGCAAACATAAAAACTGAGTGAAAAATGACTCAACTGGACAAAAAGCAGCAAAAAGTGGCAAACAATGGGAAAAAAAGCGGCATTTTATAGCAAAAGGCAGCTTAAATAGATGAAACACTGCAAAAATTGATTTAAAGTTGCAAAAAATGGAAATAAGGGGCAAAATTGCAAATAAGGACAATTGAAATATAAAGACAAAAAATATGGTTTACAATTAAGTTTGACATTTAAAGTCTACTGTTTAAGTGTGGGAAGCAAACTGATTATGACTTGTGACTTGCAATGGATAAATTCTGAGGTCAAAGTTTCCCTTTTTTAAGGTTTTCTGGGGGAATAATATTTTAAAATAAGATGTATAAGAGCCACAAATCATCACAAAAGAGCCACATGTGGCTCTAGAGCCACGTGTTGAGTAACACTGCTTTAAATATTTGATTTGGTGCAAAAATAGCATTTGAAAACAGAAAGAAAGTTAAAGGTACAGGTCTGTATGCATTTCTTTACAAGTATGGAGAAACTACATATCCCACAATCCACTGCAGTTCATTTAATTCGCTGTTAGGTATCGTTTTTAAGGTTTCAATCATATATGTACCCTTTTCTACACTTATCTTTACTGGAGTGTTTACATTTAACATGCTAATTTGGTAATAATTGGTAGTCACCAATTGCTTTATACTATGGCAGCATATATTGTTATCATCAACAGTCGACATTCATTATTTGCACTCCCAGTAGACATTTCCATGGTTACTGGAGACCCCTCCAACCAGAGGGCCATAATGCTAGAGTGTCACTTTAGCATTATGGGTACTATAACATTTTTGGCTGGTATGGTGAATAAACTGTCTTAAAAGAGGTTGATATCTTCGAAATTTTTGTCTTCTACATGAGCTTATACCATCATTTCACATTCAGATAGCTCGTTGCTCGTCTAACTTAAATATTTCTGACCAAGGCTATAGCAGTTTTTAATTTTGGAGTTGTTTTTTCAATTTCAATTTAGTATAAATTACTTTACCACTGATTTGTTTGTTAAGTTTTTATTTTGAAAAAATACTTTGTCTTAATATATTTTTATTAGTTTCAGTTTTAGTGCTAGTTTTTCCAGTAATATGAGATTTACGCTGGCACCAGGTCTAAAACCTCCTATCTCCAAAATCCCAACTTTACAGGGAATAAAAAAAACACTGTATTTTTAGAATAATATAACACTGAATGGTCATAATCAGCATATTTTTGACTCTTTTTTTATTGCTATAAATTTGCAAAATCCAATGAAAGATATAAACAGTGACCAATAGTACTGATTAAAAAAACAAAATTAAAATCAGGAAAAATGAAGACAATGAGGTTTTGGTCTGATGCCAGTGATATTCAAATAAGCAACTTCACTGTTTAGTTTTTTAGTTATTTTAATTTAATCTTTAGGTACAACTCAAGTCTTAAAACTGCCACTGTGTGAAATCTTTTATGGCCAAATCAGGCCATTTATACTCCCTAGGACACATTTTCATTCTTGTTAAGGGTAGATAAGTAGATATTAGCATAAAGCCAAAACCTTGTATCTCAATTTTTTAATAAATCAGTGCTATTGGTCACCCTTTACATCTGTCAGTGGGTTTCAACCAATTTTAAAACAATAAAAAGTGTCCAAAAAGATGCTGAATATGACCATTCAGTGTTAAATTAACTGACAAAAATACAGTTTTTTTTAATTCCCTGAAAAGTGGTCATGTAGGAGATAGGTGCTTTTGCCCCGAGGCCAGGGATATGATAATTTCAGATGTTGTTGAACATGTTAATACATGCTATTTACTTAAGTGTGCACACAAACTTAACACCACTTGTGCACAAGTCCATAAATCAGTAACCCATATGCCTCCAAGTTCTAAAAAAGGGAAAGAATATATTAAACTTCTGCAGTGAATAAGCTGATCCAAAATGTGGATCAATGTGCCTGAGATAAATCACATAGGAATTGTCAGTCAGTATGCTCTAGTCCAAGACTACAACTAAGAACATTTTGTCTCTAATTTTTTTTTCAAAGCCTCATTTGAATTTTGTTTCAGTTAACCAAAATTGATTTTTACATTTTAGTTTTAGTTATTTTGTTAGTATTAGTTAAGTATGATAACCCTGCTTCTGACAATAGACCTAATTATCACATCTGCTATGGAGAAAATAAATGGTATTTAACCATGTTGTTGAGCTCTATAGACAGAACTGTGAAGAGTGCACCAGTCTTTGACTTTTAAGAGAGCTTTTTACATATTTATATAAGACAAAATGTTTTCTCTCCTGCAGTTCAGAAAATGGCTACAAGCAGAATATAAGGACAACCCTTTCAATGATGAAGCTGATATTCGGGACTTGCTTGCAAGGGCTTGCAAAGCCAGCTGTAAAGAGTCTGAAAAACAGCCATCTACCCCACCAGGAGACATCTGATCAGATCTTTTCATCTGATGTTCAACTCCTCAGCCTGGATGTTGCACCTCCACGTGATCCGACAGTATATCAGACCTTTCTGGGAGTCGACTGTTCATTGGAGCGGACTACTAGCAGGATGTTGATCTCTGCTGAAATGATTGTCTACATATCATGGACACGAACACTGGAAGAGACCATTACTATGAAAAGCACATATGATTTTTTATCTTTAGCCTTGCTTGATGTTTCTCATGTTTTCTTTTCTAAATTATGAATGTTGTGAACTGTGCTATTTTGTACTGTGTCATGAAGATTTCAACTGTGAAATAAAAGAGAAACGTTAAGTGTGTAGTGAACCCATGGGGTGGCGTATTGGAGGTGATAAGGCATGTTGTGTGCTGTGTTTATGTCTCAGTTTCCTGGTACTCTTCCTGTTTGTCTGATGTGCAAGGGAGGTCATGCATGGTGACATCAAAACAACAAAACCGTTTCCCTTTCACACTAACTTGTCTCTTTAGACGTTAAAGCAAAAAATCTATTTGAACATGAGGAGATTAAGAACATACTGTGCTGTGGAAAACTATTTGACCCCTTCTTGATTGCCTGTATTGCATATTTCTCACAACTAAATGTTACAGGTTATCAAACAAATTTAAATATTAGGCAAAGATAACCTGAGTAAATACAAAATGCAAGTTTAAAATATAATTTCAATTTAGTAAGAGAAAAAGCCATCCAGATCTACATGGCCCTATGTGAAAAACCTATTGCCTGCTAAACCTAATAACTTGTGCCACCCTTGATGGCAACGACTGCAAGCAAGTGTTTGAAACATAACTGGCAGTAAGTCTTTCACATCACTGTGGAGGAATTTTGGACCACTCAGTTCCCCAGTATTGTTTTAATTCAGCCACACTGGACAGCTTTTGAGCATGAAAGGCCTGGTTAAGGTCATGCTACAGCATCTCAATCAGATTTTATTCTGGACTTAACTAAGCCATGCCAAAACCTTCAGTTTGTTATTTTTAAGCCGTTCAAAGGTGGACTCCCTGGTGTGTTTTGGGTGATTGTACTGCATGATAACCCAAGGTGTGCTTGAGGTCTCAACCCGATGGCTGGACAGTCTCCTTCAGGATTTTCTGGTTGACAGCAGAATTCATTGTTCCATCAATGATGGCAAGTGGTCCAGGTCCTGAAGCAGAAAAGTAGCCCCAGACCGTCACACTGCCACCGCCATCTTTGACTATTGGCATGATGTTTCTTTTTTTAATGAAAAACTGGATGCCATTTTTGCCCAGTCTCTTTCTTATTGTTGAATCATGAACACTGACCTTCACTGAGTCAAGTGAGGCCTGCAGGTCTTAAGAAGATGATGTTCTGTGCTCTTTTGGGACCTCCTGGATGAGTTGTAGACACGCTCTTGGAGTAATTTTGGTAGGCTGGCCACTCCTAGGGAGGTTTCCCACTGTTAAAAGTTTTCCCCATTTGTGGATAAGGGCTCTCACTCAAGAGTCCCAGAGCCTTAGATACAGCTTTGTAACCCCAAGCAATAGATGTCATTGACATTGTTTCATATATGTTCTTGAATTAGATTGTGGCATGATGATGTGTCATATGTAGCCCACTGGTTCTGAACAGGTTGAGCCTCAGGACCCACCATCATCTACTCAATGAGAATCTGCAACCCAGTTATATTTTTGAACCACTCTGATTTATTTATTTAGTTATTTATACAGTTTGGACCCCTTAAAGTTAAAAATGTAACAAATCAAAGAGACAGGACCTCTTTTTGTGCAGTTTTTGTTTCCAAGAACACATCCGCAACCCACTGGAAAGGCCTTGGTGACCCGCTGTTGGGTCACAACCCACCACTTAACCACTGTTTTAGCCTACATTACATCTTTGTCAGACAGGTCCTATTGAATTGATTTCTTGATTCAACAGGTCTGGCAGTAATCGGCCTGGGTTTGGGAAGTGAAATTGAAATCAGCTTTCCAAAAAATGTTATTAGTAAGAGTTAATTAATGATTTAACAAAATTAGAATTAGTTTGAAGACCTGAAACATGTAAGTGTGACAAATAAGCATCAAAAAGAAATCCAGAAGGAGGCAATTACTTTTACATAGCACTGAAGGCTTTTAAGTATTGAAGCCAACATGAGCGTAGGTGACCACTAGATGGCAGTGACGCTAACAATTAGCCTAATAAATAGCATCAATAATTCTACCTTGCTTGCTCCTGACAGGGAAGTGGTCCTGTGTTGATTACCGCCAACACCGCATGATTTTAGAAATGCTAGAGTCAGCGCTCACAATTTAACTGGAACAACGGGTAAATGTACAGGCTTTAGTCGAAGAAAAATACGTCTTGGGATATTTATAGTTCGGTAACGAGTACAGGTGGTAAATTGTTCCATTCCCCTGCTTTGTGTCTGCTCGTAGTGTCACGAGAGGGATTCCCCACCACAGCAGTCAGTGTGTGGGCGAACAGTTTCACAGAAATGTGCGCCCCAGTGTTGCGCATCTCCCTTTTGAACTTCTAGCTACACAGGCCCCTCCTCCTCCTCCTTCTCTTCTGTCACAAATCATGATGTGATAAGGTTTTAAAAAAGGACAGCGAGTGACTGAAATGAGATTTCAACCGAAGAAGAGCTCAGAGAACTAAGGTAAGGAACAGAAGAGACCAAAGACTGAACGTGTAGTAGCAAAATGTATTCAGGTTTTTTTTATTGTAGGACCTCAAAGTTACTCTAGTGTGTATCAGGACTAGCCGGTTGAACCTCAAGAAGATATCAACTCATTTAAACAAAGTTTACATTGTTTTTTTTTCTTCAAATAATTATCATCATACATCATCAATCATTACACTGTCAGACTAAAGTCGTTTCCAAATGGTATTGTAGTTTTGTGAAAACTTTCTTGTAGGCTATCTAATTCCAGCTAGATGATTTATTCTTTTGGTGATGCTTGTATGCTACAATATGGCTCATTTCTCTTGTATTACATCATAAAAAATACTGATAAATGTTAACAATGCAAGGGGAAGTACTTTACTTTGAAATGTGTCTGAAGAATCCCAGTTAAAGCACTAATATTGTAGGGTTTAAAATATAGGTATTCTGGTAGCATGATTCAACCTTGGTGCATCTCTAACTGCTGGAAAAAACAATGTATCTTAAAATAAATTACAGGAAGCAACTTTTAAATGCAACTTTTGTTTTTATTTAAGCCTACAAATTGATTTTATTACTTTTTCTTCATGCATACATGTCTATTTTTGTAAGAAAACAAAAAAGGGCAGGTTTGGATGCCACATTAAAAAAGTTAAATAAAACTACAACTTCACATTAACCTTCCTGTGTCTCAAAGTTTTGTCTCATGCTCTGTTTTCTTTCATTGTTCACAGATGAACCTGGAGGAGGACAGCGGCCTGTCAGCCAGCTGCGGCAATGGCAAACTGAGACAGTGGCTCATAGAACAGATAGACAGCAGGAGATATCCCGGCCTGGTTTGGGAAAACGATGAAAAATCCATCTTTAGGATCCCGTGGAAACACGCAGGAAAACAGGACTACAACAGAGAGGAGGATGCTGCACTATTCAAGGTCAGATCTCTCACGCTGGAGCTTCTGCATCTTAAACACATGCTTATAAATGAATAACTTATCAATAATGTACATATATGCAAAAAATTGAACCTTTTGCTATTTAGTGCCCTGAGATGTGTAAATGAATCCCTTTTATGATCATTTCAGGCATGGGCATTGTTTAAGGGAAAATATAAGGAAGGAGTTGACAAGCCAGACCCACCAACGTGGAAAACCAGACTACGCTGTGCCCTAAATAAGAGCAATGACTTTGATGAGTTGGTGGAGAGAAGTCAACTAGACATCTCAGAGCCCTACAAAGTCTACAGAATCATTCCAGAGGAGGCTAAAAAAGGTAATATTTGTGCACATTATCAGTTAACAGATGCTCTTTTTTGCAACAATTATGTAATATCTCCCATGTGTGCCATGAAAGATGTCCTTTAGTCATAATATTGTAAGAAAAATTAACTTTATGAGGTAGAAATTTTGGACAACATAATAAATAATCCAAAGTTGTAAGATGCAGTGGTGCTTCATTTGCATCATGCGCAAACTGTTGCCTCTCACATTGTTTATAGCCTCTTGGCAATGTTTTTCACACACGCATGCACCACTGCTGCTGATTCTGATGAAGCAGGAAGCACAAAGGAAGCCAAAGCATATACCAAAAAGGCTGTACTGCTTTTTTTAGAGGGCTTCGGTTACTTAGAGCAGGGTGCACATAACACAACCAGTCGACCTCCAGCCTTGCATATCTAAGTCTCTGCCATCGCACAACAACAGCTTTTGTCACACCAGAGTAGTTCTCACTATCTTGTTCTAACAGTAAGTGCTCAAATTAAACAGGTTTTAGATCACCACTTGCCTCTCAGGCGTATGTTGCACTCTTTTTGCATAACACTCATCAGTTACATAGCAGCACTTCACAGGTGCAAAAACATGTTGGCTATTTGTACCAGCCAAAATGTGTAAGTTTTGCGAGGTTCAAAGAATATTAAGTCTAGCAAATTCTACATTTATTCCTCATCTTCATCAAAATTATGGTTATATTATATATAACCATCCTATTTTTTCTTCTATACGTGCAGGGATGAAGATGAACAGCATGGAGGAGACGACCTCACACGTGAACACACATGGCTATATCCCTGCATACACGTCTCTACACAACCAGGTCAGCAGTTTGAAAATGTGACTGAATTACACTGAACCAAACATGTAAACAAATATCAGAGACTGTAAAAGCCTTTGCTTTTAATGAGCATCTTTATGTCTCTTTTAGGGACCTGCTTTTATGTTTTCTCAGGAGAGAAGAGACTGGAGGGATTATTTATCACCAGAACAACAGCATCTTCCTCATCCCACAACGCCACATGCAGAGGGGCAATTTGGTCAGAGTCACTACCCATCTGCGTTCAGCAGGGCATGGACTGGGTCTCACACAGAGAATGGTAAGATATGGACGTACTCACATCAGAGTATTTACAATAGAATCTTGAAGCTCCTGGGGGACTTTTGGTTTGTGTTAAAATTTTACACCCCTGTGGGAAGAGTGGTTCCTCTTATTTCTTTGCTCATATTTACATGTGTCTTTTTTAACACAAGATCTCATTCTGCTTTTTTAACATTCAAAGGTATCATTTACTAGGAATCTTTGCCATGCAAAATGATTAACTAAATCCTGTTTTGGCACTTAATTCTTTTGTCTAACTTCTACACTGCTGTAGGGGTTTCAGGCAATTTATCTTGTCGTTGCTGGTCTTGTTGGCTTTTGTAGATCACTGAGCTTGGTTTATCTGGCACAGCTTTAGCAACTTTCAAAGTGCATACAAAATGTGAAAGCACTTTTAGATAGATATTTTTTGGGCATTGTATGCCTTTATTCATAGAAGAGAGGAGCGGATCGAGTCTGAAACAGGGATGAGAGTGGGGGAGAGACGTGCAGGAAAAGAAGTGAACAGAAAACCATCTCAAACACTGCAAGGCTCCAAAAGTCCAAGTTATTTATTGCACCAAAGTAGTGAGCTCTGCAGCTCTTCATCAGACTAAAGTGACAAGTGCGGAGCACTTTATTGTATACCGGTGAAGGTAATTACATGAACAGTCACATGACCTGATCCGTAAGTCCTCACATGAGTAGGTTCCAAAAATAAATAAGAACAAATAATGTTAACACATGTAAGCCAGTGACAATATGTGATAAATGAAACGTCACTACTTTGGTGCAATAAATCACTTAAACCTCTAGAGTCCTGCAGTGTGCAAGACATTTTCCTGTTCACTTCATGTTATTTTCTATTAGCACCTACCCACTTTGGTTTGGATGAAGATTGCTTTGCAACATGCAGGAAAGGAGCCACAGGCTCATGGGGTGTGCCTTATCCTCTAGGCTATGTACACCCCTTAATGGCACCTTTAATCAAGTTGGTTTGTCATCATTTAACACTAACTGATGTTTTAACTTGTCAAGCAAGACGTTATTAATAATCTTTGACTTAATGATTTAATACACCATTGCTATAATTACTTCTAGCATTCTAACTTTTTTCTTTATAATATTCTCTAGACTTATGTTCAGATAAGATTTCAAAAAGGGAAATGTCTCAGTCCTCTCAAAGAAGAAGTGTAATGACCTTTAATTTTCAATGCTCTACTCTCTTACTAATGTGGATGTCATTTTTTAATGCAGGTTTTCAGCTCTCCTTCCACACCTACCTTTCAGACTCTCAACCGCACATGTACTCATTGGACCACAACAATGCCATCACAGGTATTAAGGATCATCTCTGGCTTGTTTAAAATCTCTCAAAGGTTCATGCACATGAGGGTTTTTAATATTTGCATTCACAGATAAGAAAATGAAAATACAGATTTACTTCCCTTTTCTAAAGTTAAAGCTGTGATAAAACATTTTTTTCACAAGATGAGAGGGGAAAAGATGCTTGGACAGATAATAGAGCATTTCTCCACACTTGTGTCTTCATTTCAGATTTCAGCCTTCATGTGTCTCTTTACTACCGAGAGTCTTTGGTGAAGGAGGTGACCACCACCAGCCCAGAAGGTTGTCAAATCACCTCTCCTTCATCCTCATCTCCATCATCTTCCTCTTCGTCATCCCCATGCCCAGAGGACAAGTGTCACAGCGGAGCAGAAGTCATCCTTTTTCCTTTCCCGTACCCCGAGTCTCATCGGCAAGGCGCTGAGATGCTCCCTCGCATCCTGGAGAAGGGGTTGCTTCTGTGGATGACCCCTGATGGGTTGTACGCCAAACGTCTTTGTCAGGGACGAGTGTACTGGGAGGGACCCCTGGCTCCATATTCAGATAAACCCAACAAACTGGAGAAAGAGCAGCCTGTCAAATTGTTTGACACGCAGCAGTTTCTTATTGGTAAGTATAAATGCTGTTCACACCTACAGATATGGATATTCTGACATAAACATCGATGTAGTATGATGCCTTTATGTCTTTAAAACATTTTAAATAGTGGCTTATTATCTGTTTAGACAGAGAATGGCTAAGTAAATTTTATTATCAGTACCCGCAGATACAAAAACTTATGTCACTGTTCACATCTAATATATTGTTCGTGCCTACAGTACTGTGCAGAACCTTTAGGCATCCTTAGGCCAAAAATTGAGGCTGAGGTAAGGCGTATTATAGCGAGTAAGCCCACCTGAGGGTGCCATCATCTGGAAAAAAATAACAAAGTGCACACCTTTAGGGCACAGTAGGGGGTGGATATCACGAGTAAGCATGGTCTGGGGTACTGTTCTGGCGGGTAGTAGGGCTGCCATGAGCCTGGTCCTGCCGTGGATGTCCCCAGGGCCTCAAACTGCCAACGGTCTCTGGGTATAAAGGCCCAGACAAACTTGGCAAAGCTTGACCTTGGTTTCTGAGCAACCTGCATGTGTGCCAGCATGTGGAGCTTCACTCTGTCCGCCCTCCTGCCCTCTCAGGACCTGGGTTGTGGCACATTAGGCCTGTGAGTAATCCTTAGTGCCCCGCATGACTAAAACTTATGCACATGACTGTATCTGCAGGGATGTGCATTTCAAGGCAATCTACTCTTTAAAAAACAAATAATTGGAAATTATTCAAAGGAGATTCAAAGAATCCAAGACATGGTCTAGGAAGAAGTTATCTGAGTTTGTTAGCTTGGCGCTAACACATAAAGGAAATTGCCATTAACATGCCACAAGGGTAAGCCATGCTTCACACTAATTGTAAATTCTATAATCTGTTTTACTGGACAATCCTAGATTAAATACATAGATTTTTTACTGATCATTTAGTTAAGTGTTCAGTAAAGTAGATAAAAAATAGTTTCAAAAGAAAAGTGAAATTAGTTTCCTTGTACTTCAGTTGTGCCATTGTGCATTCTTGTTTTCTTCTTTCTTTGTTAATAAGTAATAGTTATTAAACAGCTTTCAGATGCACAACAGCCATCGTCAGGCAATAGTTCCACATTAAAACCAGACACTGGTTATAAAAACCCCAAACAAACCCCAAAACAACACTTTTTTAAGTTTAGATAATAGTGAAATTTTGATCTTTGACAGATCAACTTTGTGGAGTTTAATGTAGAACCATATTGATATCATATTAGTATCGGTGTTAGCTAATGTGAGTTATGAAATATCTGTATATCAGATGTCAGCAAAATTCAAATATCTTGCATCCCTAATTTAAAGTTGGTAATGTGTAAACATGAAAATAAATTTGATCATTAATTTAAGCTTTTTCCTAATGTAACCAAAATTCACAAATCATCAGATTTAGTGCTTTACAGTCTTCACAGCTGCTGCAAACACTCCAGTCAAAAAACCCTCTAAATAACACACTATGTTCTCCATTATGTCTTAAACTGCTTTAAAGCTTTACACCAGGACACTCTTCACCCATAAGTACGTACATACGGCCACTGTTCAATTCCTGTGTCTGAAGTGATTACTTTTTTAACCTGAAACCCTGACTTATCCTGAACTTAACCAAGTAGCGCTGACACCTCAACTTCTGTCCCTATGACAACACATTAACCACATACCAGGATATGTTAAGATAAACAAAACATGTGGCTAGTTTTAAAACGGTATCAAGGTTTGTGTTAAATGTTAATTCAACGTTGACATTTAAGCTGACAAGATTTGAACTGTTGTCGATGAGGGAAAATCCCAATAAGACCCATTTTCTTTCCTAGCTTATCAGAAACAGCTCCAACCAATCACAGCTCAATGGAGAAAAGTAGATGTTAATTAATGAAATTAAAAACAATTAAAATCAGGGCTGTACATTCTATAAAGCACACGGAGCCCTCCATTCTTGGAAAAGAAGTAAAAGAAAAGAATAAACTTACTCTATAACAAGCACCTGTGTCTTATTTTTTAACTAGAAAACGTATTTTAATTAATTAATATATTTATATGCATTTATTGATGTTTTAATATTGGTTTAACTATGTTGAGTAAATGACTGCAAATTTACTTTGTTATTGTTCATAAAAAATATTAATGTTGACCTTTCTCAATGCAGTTTTGTGGGGTTAATAAAGGCATCACAGGGTGTTTCAGTTTCTTGGATGCAGTTTAATAATTTGATAATTTAAAGGCACTTATATCTCAAGCTTTCAGTTTAAAATCTTAGTCTGCAAATTCATTTATATATTTTAATATTTTTAACAATTTATTGGGAGCTTTTTGCTGACGTGAGACAGGAAATACTGGGAGAGATTGGGGTTGAGTTGAGGATTACAGCCTCTATACATGGGTGTCTGCTTTACCAACTGAGCCAAACTGGCAACATTAATACAGTGATGTTGATAAATACAATGACTTTGATAAATATCCTTTGTTTTCTTTAAATATAGAAAGGAGAAAGTTTAACTAAAATGCTTCAAAATAAGACACAAGGGCTTTCAATTGTACTGTAGCACAGGAGATAATTAAGTGTATTAAGTTATTTTCCACTACAAATGTCAATTACAGCTCAAGGTTATGTTTTAGTGTAGAGTTTATGCAACTGTTTCATGGCACTTACGATTTTTGATCTGTTATGAAACAGAGATTAATATTGATCCCTGTTTATGGCATAGTAAGCAACCAAGACCATCTGTAATATGATTGATTATTTCTACATTTTGAACTTATTTATTGGGTAAAACTGACTAAAACAATCAAATTGATTAATTGCATGCCACTAAAACAGCTTTTTAAATACATTTTAGTATTGAATTGTAAAAGAGACAGAGCTTTGTTCTCAGTTAGTTTCATAAATACCATACAAGGTACTAATATTGTAAATATTCTATATTTGCTGCCACACCATCGGACCTACTTGTTTTTTGGTCCTCCTGAGTGAATAGAACCTTCACCCTTGTACTTTTATACGTACGTGTAGATGCCCTTGTTTAATGCAACCAAATCTGCTT
The DNA here is from genome assembly GCF_018320785.1 of Cheilinus undulatus. Lineage (NCBI taxonomy): Eukaryota > Metazoa > Chordata > Actinopteri > Labriformes > Labridae > Cheilinus > Cheilinus undulatus. Next base: position 22,440,281 of record NC_054877.1, read on the forward strand.
TTATGGCTCATTTAATTCTCTGAGAGATTATAGTAACAGGTATGTAGAACTTACCGCTGGGCTTCGAAGTATGATGATAGTTGTGGCTGTGTTGATAATAGCTGTGATGATGTTGATGATAATAATGAAGAAGCCTTGCTACATATGCTTTGTTTGGCAAGTCCCCTCTTAGCTTCAAAAAAGCAGGTGACATTCTCATCAAGAGTCCAGCATATGTAGAGTCCCCACCCACCTGCTGTGGTCCACCACAGCATGACAAGGTGGTGTTGTCTGTTATTTCACCATGATTTTTCCACCAGTGGTTTCCAGGAAAGTGGTTTCAAGGAAGGAAAATTTTGAGTGATCATTTTGGGTTTTTAATGCTTCTTTATTTTCATTTTTTTCTGTAAATTTGAACACATCTGGTTTTCTTGGATAATGTATACCATTATCATTTTGTCTTTTGTGGTTCCTCTGGCAGAACTTCAGGACTTTGTTTATAATGGCCGGCACCTACCAAGACATCAGGTGGTGCTGTGTTTTGGAGACGAGTACCCTGATCCACAGCGCCCAAGAACGAAGATGATCACAGCACAGGTCAGCACACACTAACATCTTAAAGCTTGTCTCAGCAAAACATTACCTTACGTAGAGTTCTCTGCATGCACTTAAAACTTTCCAACAAAATCTGTATTTTTGCTCAAATTTGCCTCCTTGTGCTAAGATTCTCTCTGTGCTCAAGTTTTTAGCTTGCTCTCAGTTCTTTATTTGCATGCTGGAATATCCTGCCCTGTGCTCAAGCAGTTCCTCCTCTCATTCAAGTTGCTTATGCCCACTTGTGAATCTGTCAGTCTGAATTTATCTGTGTGGATACAAAACCTTCTCTGCGGATGTACGAAACACTATTAATTTTGACAGCTAGTTCTAATTTTAGTCCCAGTCTTAGTCTTTAGGTTCAGTGCATTTTAGTTTTAGTCACATTTTAGCCATTTCCACCCTTTATGGTTTTAGTCGACAAAAACTCCAACATTTTTTTGTCTAGTTTTAGTCCTAACTTTAAGTCCAAGCATTTATTCTCTTGCCTAAATCTAGTACCAACTCGTGGTAATCATTTTGAAAAAAAAGAAAAATTAAATTTTAGTCTAGTTTTAGTCATCTTGATGAAACTAAACTTACTTTAAGTCAGTTTTAGTCATCAAAGATCTATTTCTGGCTAGGCTTAGTCTAGTCTTTCTCAAAAAAGAAAAAAAAGGCTGGAAAAAAGCGGTCGACAAATAGTTTTAGTCATAGTTGTAGTCGATGAAATTAACAAAACTTTCTCTGCGCTTGTTCAAAACTTTCTCTGTCTTTGCCCAAAGGAAACAAACAGGATTACTACATTTAACTCAGATGAAAAACTTCCCTTAGTTGGACACTGAGATTTTTGGGTAATTTTGACTTTGCAATATGATTCTTTTCCTTCTGGCATGCTGAAATGTGTGTTTCTTACAGTAGGCATTTGATGGAATTTGATTCTTATGGTTGCGTGATCTACTGCCAGCTCACCTCTGGTGGGCTTGGGTTTACAGTCTATGAGTGATTTCATAGGGCTGTCCCTGACTAGGGACTTGAATTGTCCAATGTGATTGGTCAGCTTTGTCGACAGTAGGTTAATCAGTTTTTTTCCTTTGCTGTCGTTGATCCACATTAATCTGCAACAATAATCAGTAAGTCTGCAAAAGTAGTAATGTCCATTTCAGTACTGAAGGTCCATACCTTAAAGTAATAAGGAACCCAAAGTAGCAAGGTCCAAAATTTTAATTTCTTTCTCTCTATTGCACACACAAAAAACACTAGATGATTAAATGACAAAAGCTGAAATGAAGCCACTGTCATTTGAACATCAAACAAAGAAAGCTTAAGCTGATACAAATAATCTTAATCCAATCTCTGGCCTCCAGAGGCTTTTTTCTGTTCTAACTGTGCCTTCTTGTACTGTTCTGTTCTTTTTAGGGTACAATATGATGAAATAATTTATTTGTACATAATTAATATGTAGTCCTCATTCTTTTTTAGGTGGAGCCAGTGTTTGCAAAGAAATTGGTGTACTACTATCAGCAGAACAATGGCCACTACCTGCGTGGTTTTGATCACATCCAAGAACAGAGCACAAACACAGCATCTCCAACCATTGACTACCCTGCTCAAAGACCTCTGCAGCACATCCAGGAGTAACAGCATGCCTTCAGTCAGGTGTACACAGATGCAAACATACGCATACAGCTGTGCATAAATGTGAATGTAAACCGCTGCCCTTTAATCACACCTGCAGGGTGCCTGCAAGGCTGTGTACTGTAAATGATACGGAGGGGTATACATGGGGAAGACCCGGCTGTCTTTCCTTGCACACCTCTGCGTTGCACTCTTTGTGTCTGAGAAGGTGGCGTGATGTGTTTTTCTTCTACGAGTAATTTTGTGACAGTGTGAAGGATGCGGTTTGAGGGCGGGGGGTCGAGGAGAGCAGAGGGCGACTGTGACAGGAAGTACTTGCACAGGTGCACAGGAAGAATGGCCCCATAGACTTACAATCACATGTAAAATGGATTAGGGCATGAATGAACTCTTATTGTATTTTTATCAGGTAACAGTCTGCTGTGGGATTGTTACTGTGTAAGTCTGAGGTGGCACTCAGGACGATGACAGACTTTACACAACGTAATTCATACATTTCGGCCGCAATACTTCAAGTGTAGAGCAGCAACATTAGCCAAGATGAGTGAACAGACCCACATGTTACTGCTTAGTCCACTGTGGACCTTAATTCTTTGCAAATGCAAATGGGAAAAAGCTACATCTGACTGGTGATGGAGTTGAAACAAATTGTTTACTTCAGGGCTGCAAAAAGAATGTGGAAATAGACCAGTTTATCAAAAATTGCATTTAAAAGCCTACAAATATATCTGATCCATTTAACTATGTCAAAATGATTAAAAAGATATTCAGCAAGTAGGGCTTTTCTCAGACCACTCCCTTTACCTTCTCCCTGAACACTTCTACTCCGTTTGCGTGCTCTCGTGGAGGCTCTGCCCCATTTAGTTCTGTCTAAAACCTTGAAGTCAAAAGACAGAGTGAATATTTAAACCCTTTAGTGGCGTGTCTGCAGTGTTGTGACTTACTGCATCAGCTTAACAGCTTTGTCTGTTTATTTTGGGAGACGCTCCTAGATTTAGGGTTGCATTATCACCACACAAACTTAAATACATCCACAAGATTCAAAAATAGCAGCATGTACGGATGGAAAATCAAAACATGTACATTAAAGTCAGGAATTGATTTCAAGTAAAAAAAAAAAAAAGGCAAATGTGTTTATTTGACTTTGGGTTTTCTTACATTTACTTACTTGCAAGTACATTTTAATATCAGAAGATCCAATAATATGCATAGAAAAAAAAAACAAATTTGATTTTTTAAAAATATATTTAGGAGTCATTTTAGTGAGTCTTTTTATGTGAAAATTTAATATTTGAGTAACATAAAATCCCAGATATATGATGTTTCTGTTTCCAAAAGAGTGAGGTGAAGTTTATTAATATCAACCAATTGTCTGGTTCTGGCCAATTATCTGGGTTCATATATTCAATATTTGGTCAGTTATCAGTATCCGTGTTTTATAACGCTGTTTGGCAATAATATAAATGAACTTAAAAATGCTTTACTTTGGTTTTGCTGCAAATAGTGTCTTCCTCACACTATCTGATTATGTAACAAATTAGCAAGTGATAAAGTGGTTAGACAGATACACCTCAATAAATTGAAAAATTTCATTGAACAGTTTTTTAAATCTTGATGAATATGGCTTACAGCTTACTAAAATTAAAAAGTAGGTCAAAATATTAGAATATTGTGGAAAAGTCCAATTTTCAAAGGCTTCTTGAGCCTTTATTTACTCACTCTGGGTCAGTAAACACAACTGCAATCATGGGAAAGACTGCTGACCTTACAAATATCCAGAAGATAATCATTGTCATCCTCCAAAAGGAGGGTAAGCCACATAAGGTTGCTGAAAGGACAGGTTGTTCACATAGTCCAGTGTCAAATCACATTCATGGAAAGTTGACTGGAAGAGAAAAGTGTTGTAAAATAGATGCACAAGCAACAGGGATGAGCTCAGCCTTCGGAGGGTTGTCGAATGATGCCGATTAAAGAGCATAGGGGAACTTCACAAAGAGCTGACTGAAGCTGGAGTCAGTGTATCAAGACTAAAGTCAGTGCAGTCAGAAGATGAGAGACTCAATAACACAGACGAGCAGAAAGCTGGCATCAAAGCAACCTGGGCTTCCTGACACCCCAGCAGTGCCACAGGCCGATTGCCTCAATGCCATGTCGCACTGATACAGTAATTCATCCAAAGGAAGCAGAAATTAACAGGATTGTCTGGTTGACATTTCAGTATTACAAATGCTTTTTTGGGGTGATGTTTTGGGATATTCTGATATTTTTGATATAGTGGATTTCAGATTTTTGTGAGCTGTAATTCATAATCATCCAGATTGAAGCAAAAAAAGTCTTAGAGTATTTCACTTTGTGTGTGATGAATTTATAAAGCTAGAAAGTTTCACTTTTTTAATTAAATTATCTGAAAGAATGAACTTCCTCATAATATTTAATTTATTGAGGTGAACCTGTTTGTCACAGAGTGAATACATGGACACACTTTACAGCTCTGGGGCCTCATTTATAAAACATTGCGTAGGATCCATACTAAAAGTGTGCGCCCAAAAGCTGAAACTGGCGTGCGGCAGAAAATAATCCGATTTATAAAACTGTCCGTACGCACACCTGTAAGCACTTTTCCCTTTATAAATCACAGTCCACCTGGATGATTGCGCAGGTGGATTCATCTCACATCCTGCCCTCTGTACACCCACAGTTTACCATGAATGGTCAATGCAAAGTACCTCATGAATGTTTTTGCATATAAATAAGCCTGCTGATCGACACTCAATCATGGCAGAGAAGACAAGGAAAAGGAATTTCACGGAGACCGAAATAGAGGTGCTTGTGGGTTAGGTGGGGTAAAATTATTTTATTTGGTGGTCACAGTAGTGGCATGACTAATAAAAGAAAAACAAGTGAGTGGCAGCATGTCTTCACCGCTGTAAATAGTGTGAGTGCCACAGAGCGATCTGTGGCAGAGGTGAAAAAGAAGTGGTTGGATCTGAAGGTGGAGGCCAAGAGGAGAGTGGCATGATGCTGTCAAAATGTGTCTGCTACAGGTGGGAGCAAGGGCACACCCAAGCCCACACAGCTGGACACCAAAATAGCCTCCATACTTGGGACGGCCAACGTGTGTGGCATAGTGTCGCAGAAGGAAGGAAGGAGACAGAGATCTGGCAGAGACCACAGAGTGGTCAGCACCTGTATATGCACCGGGATGGCACGGTTCCGGCGGGTGGTTCTAGCTAACACTGGGCCCAGTTCAGCACATAGATCCAAGAGCGCTGCTCTAAGGAATCTAAATCTGCTTATTAGCCACTCATCATCATGGGCCAAGACTCTCTCCACCCTGATCCTACAATTTGCGTGATCTTCCAGCGGTGCCAGTGCATCCATTGTGCAGCATTACGCACGAGTGTCACCGCGCTATTTATATGCTTACTCAGCAATTAAACTGGTTGTTAAACACCTTGTCACATTTAATACTAATCAATCAGTGCTATCCACGGCTCTATATAATTTGAAGATGGAAGTACGATATATGAACATTGTGAATACAGTAGTAGGCCTAATGCCCCACTAAAGAAACACATCCATAACACTGCAGACTTTGGTGTTTATGATTACATGGGTCTTTAAGCCTGATATGTGATGACATGAAATGAATGAGATGAATCTGGCTTCAATTCACCACCTCACCATCTGTGCCGCCAGTTTCCCCTGTCTCCGAAATGTTTGTGCGCAAGGATCAAAGTTGACGTACCGGTGCACACATTCCACCGGCAAGTTTATTTTTATAAATCACAACCTTTGCGTGGGAAGGGGTGTACGCCACTTTCAAGCCCCGTTTTGTGCGTAAGCAAGCTTTATAAATGAGGCCCCTGTACATTTTATACATACCTTACACCGAACATTTGGTAAATACATGTTGCCCCTCTTCTTTATGGCAATATCTGAAAGAAGGCAACAATGCAACTTCTGCTATGCTATATGCCATAGAGCATATGTCTAGTCCAGAACTGGTCCGATTGAGGTGTAAGTAAGCAAGATCTCAAACCACATTATCTAGGTGTGTTTGTGGGGCTTTGACAGATTTAAAACTGTACAATTTGGTCAAACAAGCATGTTTACATGCATTTGAAAAGATCAGTTTCAGTTGACTGACACAGACAATTCAACTTTCTCTTATTGCATGCACACTAGCCGAGTGTCACCTCACTATTACCTGACAAGACTCAGGGAGGTTTCTGGAAAAATCACACTCGTCCTGTAACTTGCAATGAAACCATACCTGTTCCTCTTTACCTGAAACTAGCAACCCTGCAAATGGGAAGAAAAACTATGTGCAGGCTTTGGGAGGGAGGAGCACACAGATTCCCATGCCTGATATACAGTTCAGGTTCTCTTGGATTTTATGTTGATAAATACAACATTGTAATGTAGAAAGCTATTGTAACATGCTTAAACCTACAAGGAATGTGCATACATCACATGGCAAAAACCTAAAAAAATGTGAAGCATAGAGCTCCACATACTGTGAAGTCCTTGTCGTAGTCCGTACGGCTGAGGGTTCAGTAGAAGGGATAAGGGTTTGGTTACGTTTTTGTTCTGTGGTCCAGAGTTTCGATCTCTGCGTGTCTCTTCCTTCACACTTAAACCACATCACTTTCACAAAGTCTGACCTAAATCACGGGCAGGAATCGTTTTTTCTTTGTTTTGTTTTCTTCTCAGTGTCTAGAACCATAAATCCTATTCTCCTCAATATTTATCAAATCACCATGATTCTGTGAAATATTTTCTTTGAATGACTTCACCTGTAGATGTTTGAGAACTCAAATCCAACTCATTTACTGACATTTTACCTCCTCTTACTTCCAGTATATTCTGCTGTGATACAGTAACAACTGGTGAAAATGTGTGTATTTGTGTAGTTCAAGGACCAAATGTGGGTTAATTTGTGCCGGCATGACTGTAATCAGGATTTGACATTTATGCATTCAGATTAACACATGTGACTCCCCCACCTACAACATCAGTGACTCAAACACAGACCTGCACACCTATTTCACATCACATTTACAGTTACAGTAAAATATTTGGAGCATGCTACAAGGAAATCTCAAAATAAATGTATATAAGAAAAATTTGTACTGTATGTCCTTCTTAAATGTTTGATGGTTGCTGCAGATTTTTTAAGAAGTCTGATTAATATAAAACTTTCATATGAATAAATGATCTATTTTGAAATAAACATAATTTTCTTACTGTAAGTCTTCTGTGTTGCTTGGTTTTAGAGCTTTTTTTAAATTTTGATGCAATAGCAAGGAAAATGAGAGTCATATTAAGTGAAGAAAAAGACAAAGAAGGAAAAACAGATTCACACATTCAGCATGGTGTTTCCCCCTCTGCAGGAAGCCACATCATGTTGTCAGGCTTCAGTTGTTCCATCACGATTAGACGTTAATATAAGCGACATCGCCTTAGCCCTTCAGCTGCTCTGGAGACGACAGTTTAGTTAACCAATACCAGAAACGTCACCTCAAAAAGGGGTTCGAAGAGAAATGAAACTAACACTGCATTTTCTCTTAAAAAATGGAGAAGTTGTTTCATCTTTGTGGAATCACTATCAGAAATATGGAGAAATCACTTCAGCATTGTGTAAACATCTCTAACTATTCATTTTCGTTAGATCAGCACTAGGAACTTATTTATTCCTTTTGTACTCCTTAGATTACCTGGTGTTGATTTCACAAGGATCTAGTTATTCAGAGTTTCAAGTTCACTTTCTTACCAGTTTGTTTGTAACCCACTGCTGTGTTTCTCTGGTCATCTATGATTCATAGTACAGCAAGACCATGAGGGCGAATCAAAGGGAAAGTGAGATTTGTTCTGCTGACATCTGCTGGTTTTTGAAGCTGCAGTTAAATTAACTCAGACGACTGCTGCATCCCTGCTGCTGCACAGAGCAGTGATTCAAACTAACTCTGACCTACACATTGTTCTAACACAAATTACAGACATACAGTAGAGTATAGAAAAATACAAAACACAAGCCCTGGGCTCCAGAGCATAAGGTCATTAGTCCACAATACTACAACCTGATATAATGTCCTCAAACTACCTTTACAGATTGAAAGAGATCACATCCTCCTGCAATAGAGTTGAAGCAGCAGGATCTGTGTTCCAGAAACCTGATGATATAAATAATAGAGCATTCAGTTTGAATTATTTGTAATCTCTCATTTTAAGATAATTGTCAGTTTTAATTGGACTTTTTGCCTCGGGAAAATTTTATATGAATACAAAATGAGAATGATTCTTTTCCAGAATTAAGAACAACATGAAGCTTATCTTTGATGTGCAAACCCTAGTAACGAGTAGTGATGCACTGTTTTAAAGGAGCATGAGACAAAAATGTAAAATATTGTTGCTGGAATTGACTGCAGCAAGAGATAAAAGATCTTTTTTGGTATTTTTGTGTCAATTTTGATGTCCTCTTTGAGCAAAATTGTACCTTTCAAATGTCAGATTTTGTCCTATGATTTACAGTGCATTCAGAAAGTATTTAGTACCCCTTAACTTTTTTCAATTTTGTTGTGTTGCAGCCTGATGCTACAGTCAAAATTTGTATTTTTTATTCCCATTGATCTACACTCATTACCCCATCATGACAAAGTGGAAACAGACATAGATTTATTTTTTGTAAATTTGTTAAAAAGAAAAAACTGAAATAACACTGATCGGACAGTGACTGGGCTTTATGGGAGAGTGGCTCTGTATGTCAGGGATTTATCCATATTCATCTCAGTCTGTTTAATAACTACCTGGAAACCCTTCACAGGACTTCTCCAGTCAGGCTTAACTGAACATCAAGCCTTTTTTTTTCTTGGGGATAGACACACTGGTAAAAGCAGAGAAAAATATGGAAGAAAACCTACCATTTCTACCATCCAAACAACCTCAAATATTTTTGCTCATTTCAAGGCTGACCCTAACAGCGATAGTTAATAAATTCTGCTTTCATAAAGCCTACAGAAAGCCTGTCAAGATTCCCCATACCTGTGGTAACTCTACACTCTACAGAGTCCATGACCTCAGCATGTTTAGGGTCAGACCCCTGCCTGGGGTTTGATGACAGTCCTGTTTAACTCTTGTCAACTCTGGCTAATTCTGCTTGTTGACCCCTTTGTTAGGAAGGTTATGACCTAAACCTCCTTTCTTTTTCTTTTCTTTTTTTTTTTTACGAAGTTTGACCCTAAAAATGTCTCTACAGTTCCATCAATCACCACCCACAGGCCCACTGCTGATGACTTGCAGTAATAGTATTACCATAATGTTCATCATGTTATCACAACAGGAACCCACGATTATTCACACAGAAATGACCTGTATAAAAGTATGACAAAAACTCTCCATCTCGGGTAAGTCAAATCTTTATTGGCACAATAAATGCTCCAGAATTGTTTTCAGACGTCTGTGTTTATCAGAGACTCTTCAGATAACAATGTACTTGACCCGGCACGCTATGATGGCAGGAAGGCAATAACAGTTGTCGGATAGGGAGCAGCAAAGAATGGAAAACAATCAGATGATTCAGACATGACTGTAAACAGATATGGGCTGATAAGCAGAACAATATGATGATTTACCTGGCAAAAATACAGGGGTGGTGGAAAGATTTATTAAGCTTCACAACGGACTGCAATTATCTCTAAAAACTGACTGAGCAAGGAACTACACACGTGGAATAAATTGTTGGTACCCCTCTGTTAATGAAAGAAAAACCCAAAATGGTCACAGAAATAACTTGAATCTGACAAAAGTGATAATAAATAAAAATGCAATGAAAATTAACCAATGAAAATCAGACATTGCTTTTGAACTGTGGTTCAACAGAATTATTTTAAAAAACAAACTCATGAAACAGGCCTGGACAAAAATGATGGTACCCTTAACTTGATTTTTTTGTTGCACAACCTTTTGAGGCAATCACTGCAATCAAACGATTTCTGTAACTTTCAATGAGACTTCTGCACCTCTCAGCAGGTATTTTTGCCCACTCCTCATGAGCAAACTGCTCCAGTTGTCTCAGGTTTGAAGGGTGCCTTCACCAGAAGGCATGTTTCAGCTCCTTCCACAGATGTTCAATAGGATTTAGATCAGCGCTCATAGAAGGCCACTTCAGAACAGTCCAATGTTTTGCTCTTAGCCATTCTTGGGTGTTTTTAGCTGTGTGTTTTGGGTCATTGACCTTGACCTTGGAGTTTACCTTTAATGTCTTTAGAGGTTGTTCAGGGCTCTTTTGTTACCATTTGTATTATCCATCTCTTCGATTTGTCATCAGTTTTCCTCCAATGGCCACGTCCAGGGATCTTGTGGATCTTAAATTTCTGAATAATATGTGCAACTGTGGTCACAGGAACATCAAGCTGCTTGGATATGGTCTCATAGCCTTTACCTTTAACATGCTTGTCTATAATTTTCTTTCTTTCTAATCTCCTGAGACAACTCTCTCCTTCGCTTCCTCTGGTCCATGTTTAGTGTGGTACACACCATGTCACCAAACAGCACAGTGACTACTTGTCACCCTTTAAATAGGCCGACTGACTGATTACCAGTTTGTAGACACCTGTGATGCTAATTAGAGGACACACCTTGGTTGAACATGCCCCTATGGTCACATTATTTTCAATAATTTTTAGGGGCAGCATCACTTTTGTCCAGGCCTGTTTCATGAATTTGTTTTTAAAATAATTCTGTTGAACCACAGTTCAAAAACAACGTCTGATTTTCATTGGTTAATTTTCACTGAATTTTTATTTATTATCACTTTTGTCAGATTCAAGTTATTTCTGTGACCATTGTGGGTTTTTCTTTCATTATCAGAGGGGTACCAACAATTTTGTCTACGTGTGTATGTGCAGTTGGAAAAAATGACCACTAGGGGGTGGTGTATCCACTGTTAGTTTCTGTACTTGGAGCTCTGGATGAAGTTGAAATATGAAGACCCTTCATGAGCAAACCCCCATGATGTTCACACATTTGGGGGTTGGAGGGGTGGGCTGCAGTAAGCAGTGCTTACACAAAGCCTTTGATCGCTCCTAATAGCCCAGAGACGTGACTCCCTGTAACACCCCTGCCTCAACATACAAACATAAAATCCTCATGTTGCAGTGCTCGCACATGTAGGTACACAAAGGGAAGATTTATGGTTTGTATCATCAACTATCAGGCCTAATTGATGCTATCAATTATATAACTCTTTGTTTTGTTCTTTCTTAACGCTTGGACTTTTTTTTCCACCTTTGTCATCACTTTAGTGTCAGGGGACAGGCAGAAGACTGATCGAGGTGGTGAGAGTGACAGCTCGTGGGTCGTGTTGCGTGAGAGTGACTCGGCCTGTTCTCAGACTCTGTGTGGTCTGGGTGTGTGGTCTCCAGCCGACGGGCAGGGAGGAGGACGGGAGAGCCCGTGTGTGTGTGTGTGTGTGTGTGTGTGGGTGTGTGTGTGTGTGTTTACTTTATCCAGAGTATAAGGTCCAGGCTCAGCGTAGCCCTTGACTAGAAAGCTCTGCCTTCCACTCAGCAGCTCCAGCCTGCAAGATAAACACACACTGTCACCACTCTGACATGGTTCATCCTAGGATCGTTTTGGTCCTTGTGTACTTACGGTTCCTGAGAGACCTCCAGGTTAGAAGCTCTCAGGATAGTATGTACTGTCTGCAACTATAGCCATGCATAGAGTCATCTAACAATATTGGATTAGACGGTGAAACATTTTCTAAATCTTACTTAAAGCTTTCAGAAACTTCTCAGACCCCCCTTCACTTTTTTCAGTTTTGTTATGTACAGATCTGGGGAAGTCTACACAAACATATCTGCTCCACTGAAGGTTCCCTAGAGCACAGTGATCCCCATAATTCCCAAATGGAAGAAGTTTGGCACAACCGGGACCGAGAGCAGGTCATCTGGCCAAACTGAGCAATTAGGTGAGAAGGGTCTTAATAAGAGAGGTGACCAAAAACCCGGTGGTCTCTGACTGAGCTCCAGAGATCCTGTGTGAAGATGGAAGATGGAAGTCTCCCTAGTTCAAAACACATGAAAGCCTGCTTGGAGTTTTCAAAAAAACACCATGTGAAAGCCAAGCAGTCACAGTGATGAAAAAGGCCTCTGCAGATGATGTCATGCAGCACTAGAGAACACCTCTAGAGGGGCAAGAAGTGATTTTAACATAAAGAAATGCCACCAAAAACACCATGGTTTGATCTGTTTACAACTATACCAAGCATTCACAGTGCAAAAGTATAAACATTCTTAATTATTTAGCTATATTTGAGTCCTGACAGTAGTAAAATATCCTGGAAGAAATAAAAAAAAAAGCGTAAATCCTCACAGAGAAATGGCTGTGAGCAGGAATTTTAAAAAAGCCTTCGTCTGAAGCCTGGAAGAGTGGTGTTACACAATGCTTGTGTATGGTCCATTTCCACAAAATGGTATGGTTTTTGTGCAGTATAGTTTTTTCATGGTTTAGCACATTAAACTCTGATCTTACCCATGTTTACTCAGCTGAATTTTGTCTTAGAAACCTCCTGCATCACTCCTTGTGCTCCCAAACAGCTCTTCATTTGTTAACAGATTGGCTTTTATTTATTTATTTATTCTTAAATTGAATTTTATATTTTAACAACACAAACAAAGCAGAACAGAAATAATACAGCACAAAAAAAAACAACAACAACAAAAAAGAAACAAACCCACCCCAAAATGGTAAAAAGCACTGCAAAGAACATTCACATATAGACAATTTACATAAATTACATTGGCATTGGCAATTACAGTGACAGAGTCAGCCAGCAACAAAACTAAACACTGCCTTTAGTGTTTTTGAAGGAATGAGTCCAAGGGCTTCCATAATCTCCAGAATTTATCAGATTTGTGGTTGAGGTCATGAGTCAGCTTCTCCAAAGGGAAAACGTCTGCAATTTGTGAAATCCACATATCAACTGTTGGGACCTGTGGAGCAGACCAACGCAGCAAAATTCCTTTTTTTTTTTACCAGAAACAAGAGAATTGTTAACAGAGATTTAGCATCTGTATTAAAAAGATTGTTAGGTGTATGATTCCAGATTGGCTTTTTAAACCTGGATTAAAAAACAGCGAAGAACGGAGGAAAGGAAACTGGCACTCAAATGGGAGCTATCAACTGCCACTAACATAAAAGAGCTGTTTCATAGCACAGGCTCGTTCGTGAACGGCTCATCATCACTTGGCTGCTCACCCCGCAAGGTTTATTCAATTGATAGGAAATCAGTGTTTCAAATTAAAGCATGTTTGTGACAAATTTAGGATTTTTTTATCTGTTAAAGGGGCTGAGCTAGCCCCCTAGGTCAAGACAAGACTCCTCTAGACTATTGTCTCCCTTCATCTAGCTAGACTACGCTAGACTTTAGAAGGCCTGCAGGACTTACTATTTGTGATGTTGATTGCCTCCACTCCAGGTTAATCTGTTAAATGGTGGTAAAAATCACTTTTTGGTAAAGTGTAGGGATTGTGTTAAATTTATGTATACATTTTCTGATGACAGTTGCAGCATTAAGGTCCAATTAAAACTGTGAAGTACTAACTTTCCTCCATTCCCATTCATTCCTGATGACAGTCTCCCACTTCCTGACCCCAAACGGACATTCAGGATCACATGATTGCAAACAACCTAAACTTGCCGAATACTTTCATAATGCACTGTATTTTTCATCACTGCAACTGCAGGGAGATATTGCAGCAGCTTAAAGTATGCTGAAAGGGACAATAATGCATGTTGTGACTCTAGCTAGCTATGAAAGAAAATGAAATAAATTTTAATGCCTCTTTTGGACTTACAAATGCAAACTAGACAGTCATCAATCAGACTCAGTATTTGTATACAGCCATGTTGTTCCCTGCAGTGTTGTTAGACAAGGCAGTCAACAGCGTGCTTCAGAAAAAAAGCTGTTATTAAAATTTCCATAAGCAGAAATTCAGAGTAAATTATGGAACTTAATTTTAGCTGTAAATTATTTGATGGGGGAAAAAACTCATTTTACATGAACAGGATGAAATCAGATATATAATGCCCTGCTTTGTCAAGAGGGGTCACTAAAGTCAACATGGTACATAAGTTCTTCACAGGACCTTTAAGTGAAGTTTCACAGAAAAGGAAGTTAGACCTTAGACAACCTCCATCATCTTTCCTTCTGCTCACACACTGGACCACTCACTCCTCTTCCTCTCCCACAGCGATCTCAGGGGAAGGCTATGTAATGTAGCACTGCTGAGAACGCGCCATGAAAATATAAATACAACCTCGCAGCATTTCAACCATGTAAATAAACAGGGCCACCCAAATTTCCAATTAGAGCTGGTGTGGAAGGCAGGAAACAGAGTAGACGAGATGAGACCACACCTCCTTCTCTATTCTCCACTCCTGCAGGTCCAAGAATTCACAAGAGTGACACAATACTGTATTCAGTTTACACTTAAGGCTATTTTTGACCACCAACCACAAGCTCCACTACACTACCTCTCAAGGACTGGACCCACACACAAAATTCAGATATGGGCATGGAACGAATGCATGGATTCAACATTAATAACTATAAAATCACTCTAATCTTGATAATACATAAGGTTTTTTCTCAGGTTCATATTTCACCACCTCCATAAATTTCAATTTTCTTCATTTTGCAGAACAAGGCTTTACAACAGCTTGCCTTATCACTCCCATCGATGTTATCAGGCGATTCCCATTTGGCTGAAATGAGGCATTCTCTCTGTATTCCACATCTTCTTGGAACAGCTAGGCGCTGTGATTATGCAGCAAAGCCCCCAGACCACCCAGGAGCAGGGGTCCAGTTGTGTGAGGCAGAAAAAAGTCCTTGTTGTGATAAGAAAGACAAGCCTTTCTTCTCCAAGGAGAGATGATTATTTGATAGTGCAATGAAGTTTGCTTGATAGTTGTTGGATCAAAGTGGGAGAGGCCGGCCTTGCACTCACTGGGCTGAGCTCATATGACTTCTGATTTGTTACTACATCAGCTGAGTTGGCAATTATCATGTGTCCTATTGGGTAGCATGAAGTCAGTGCAATTACCACAAACAGTCAAAGAGGTAGATATACATATGATGACTATACTTGACCTGAAAAGAGCAGAACTCATTTACTAAAAAAATCCTTCATTCATCATCCATTTCTCAGTGTTACTGTTTGATTGATTTCACACTGCAAGTATCTACCTCCCTCACAGGCTCCTGTACAAACATATACAGAGTTTACACAACTAGAGAGGTCATCTCATTTTGGCTCCGAGCTGCAGAACCTAAATGTGACCTAAATATATGAGACTTTTTCAAGTCTTTATAAGAGAGTTACCATAAAACCCTTCTTCAAAGGTTATCTATTTAATCTGATATTGAGGCACTCTTTTAAATGTATTACAATTAAGAAGATGAAGAAGACATACTTTATTAATCCCTGAAGGGAAATTCATAGTTTTACACTCTATTGCTGAACATGCTACACACACGTAGGCTGAATTACATGCAAATACACATGAGCAAACAGGATCCCCATAGACATGAACTAATGGAGAGGTTTCAGAGTGATAGCCTTGCTTCTCTTGTTGACGCACTTATGCTGGCTCAGCAGGTGTGCCAAAATGCATCTAAGTTAGTTTTTAAGGTCTACACCACCATTCTGTAAAAAATAAAGTCATTGTGATTGTTTTAAACAATTGTTTAAGGCAGTTGTTCTCAAATGATATGGCAAGGAACACTGGTCTGCCTTGGGAAAGTCTAGATTTTACATTATTAACACAACAATACAACAACTTAAGTAACATGTTTCAAAGAGCCTATTTTGTGGTGTTGTAGTACTTGAGAGACCACATTTTGAATGTCTTGGTCTTGTTTCGGACTCAAGAGCATTTTCTACTTCGGTCTTGTCTTGCTCTTGGGATTTTCCATCAAGACCAGTCAAGACTGACACTGATCTGCTGTTTGACTTTATGATAATCAGGAGATACACTTGCTAAAACAAAAAAACTACACCTGCAAGAACTCGGACATCAGTCCATCTTATTTCTAGTCAGAAATACCTCTGAACACTCACTTTAGGCCTCATTTACCTGACAGATCTAGATAAACATCTCATTTTCAGATACTTTGAATAAATCCAGACTTGTCAGTGGCTTTTAAATACATACAGAGATTTAATTTTTACGAGAAGTTAGAAGAACCCATTTGTTAAGATTTGAGATTTTTCCATGCTGTGCTTTGAAAGATTCGCAGACACCTTGATTTTATCTGTCAAATTTATTAAAAAGAAAACTAAAATTAAAGAGAAGATGCTCTTTAACTGTTCAACCTTGTCATGGTTTTTTAAAACTGATTTTTAAGGTCTTGGTCTCGGCATATCTCGGTCTTGTCTTGGTCTTGACCCTCAAAAGTCTTGGTCTTGTTTTGGTCTCCGTACACTCTGGTCTTGGGGGAGTCTTGGTCTCGGACAGTGTGGTCTTGAGTACAAAACTACTATTCTGTATGGATGTGAATATGGTGTGCCTTGAGATTTTGGTCTGATTGTAGGTGTGCCCTGGGAGCTAAAAGGTTGAAAACCACTGGTATAGGTGTTTGCACACAAAAGGAGGTTTGGAAACATTTACATATTTGGAACATACAGAACATACTTAATGGTCCTCTTTTCCAAGGCTGATAATTTGAAAAACGTTTTTGGTTAGATAGAACAGCATAAATATAACATAATAAAACAAAGCCTTTATTTTAAAATTTTTAAAGAAGTAAATAAATTAATGTTTACAACAAAAGTTTGAGCAATTTGTCTGTTATAACAGTTTAATGACCTTTAAATGAAAATGGGCAGTTGAATTTTTCTCACCTCATGAATTACAAGGTCAACATCTTATCAACTGCCTATCACATCTGTAAGGGCTATACCATTTTTATAATGTGGTATCACAGCTAGGACTCAGTAAAAGGTTTGCTGTCATTTATTAGATGAAGAAATAAAACCGTTTTGTCCCATTTAACCTTACATCCCAGTCAACATAGATTTCCTTCCAAGTACGCAGACAGTAGAGATGGGCCATTCCTGAATGAGTTGGTTCAAAGAGCCGACTCTTTTATGTGAATGAGAAGAGCTGGATCCCGTTTGACAGCCGTTTTATATCATTATAACATTTTTTTCATGTATGTTGTTTGTGTGCTATGGGATTGATTAGCAGGAATGATCTTTTGTACATACATTTCCACAGGCACATCTCTTATTAGGAACACAATTAAGCTTGATGATCAGGTGTTTCATACAACCCAGCCAGTGAGCAGATTTCATTTGACCCACAAGGGGTTTTGGGGGGAACAGTAAAGTATATTAAAAAAAATAATAGCATGATATTTTCATTAATTAAAAAAACTGAGCACAACTGGACTAAAATACCAGCGCAAATATCAATCATATGCAATGACATTGCCAAATCTGGCAAGAGTAAATGAGCATAACTGGCATCCCAATTATTTATTACAGTTTATTATAAAGTTTATTATCCCAATGAAGAGCCATTTGGGCACCGAAAGAGCTGGGTCCTCTTGCTGAGCCGCACCAAATGATCCGGATCACTTAAAAGAGCCTAAATTCCCATCACTAGCAGACAGAGTGAATTTACCAAGATAGTGTTTATGAGTGAAAGCCACCTTTTTTTCATCCATCCTCTGGCCACTCTGAAAACTGAATATGTGCCCTGTCATCTGCGTTAATTTCTCTGAACACAATCAAAGTCAAAGTTTAAATTCACCACCCGCCAAATTTGCCAAGTAACCCAAATCAAACACACCCATTACGCTGCGGGACCAGCTGCCGGTGTTTGGCTAACTTACTAAACGCTAAAAGTTAATTTTGGCTTCTCTAATGGTGACATCTGCATTAATTTGGGGTAACCTATTCTTCTTCAGTCAGTTGTAGGCCTACACTGAGCTGAAGCGAGATAAGATCGACCTTTCTGAATTTTTTTGGAGAAACACATCTTTAACGGAAAAATGTCGTTTGTTGGAAAACGAGGAGCTAAACTACACCAGAGAAGCTGAGTAGACACCACAGGTGGGAATAAGCAGGCTAAGAAACGAAAACTGGAGCAGATGAGGATGGCCTCAGGTGCACAGGCTTTGGGAAATTTGCTTCAAACAGGTGAGTAGGCCCCCCAACAACACAAACCAACCAGAAAAGCTGTGAAACATTGGGCAGAGGAGGAGGTTTGCTAGGTAATTATTATTTAGTGTGCGTATGTAGTCGACACCGTGAACTAAAAATAGCTGTTGTTGATCATGTTTACACCTGTGTATGCCAGGTTTACATGAAGACGTGGATGGTTAGGGGATGTTATTTCATACTTTTGTGTTCACAGACGTGCATTGATCTCATTTGATACAGTTTTTATTATTTATGGGTATATCCTGTAATTCTGCTAAGTTTTAGTGGCAGGTCGCCTGGTAAAAAGGAGTGTGACGTTATCTCCAAAACAGTTAAAATCCATGTAAGCATGGGAAATGTGAATCAATTTAACAAAAATAAAAACTACTGCAAAAATATTGGTTTTAAAAAGCCTACTTAGTCAAGCTTCAAAAAGGTTGCTCTGTATTTTTTTTTAAATATGCATTTTTTTTTAAATAAGTATTTACACAAAAGAACCATTAACTAGGTATTGCTGGTGTTGGTTCAACACCTCCTATCTCAATTTTTCATTATTTTGATTTATTTACCATCCTTTACATCTCTCAGTGGATTTTAATACATTTTTTAAGAAATAAAAAGTGTCAAAAAGATGTTGACTATGACCATTCAGTCTTTATGTATTTATTAATACATCACGACTTCTTTACCGAAAAGTGGTGATTTTTATATAGGAGGTTTTATCCCGATGCCCGATGGTTTTTTATAACTAAAATGGAAAAATCAGTATTTTCTTGATGCCAAATCTCATGCCTTTAAAATAGAAAAATTGGGGGAAAAAAAGGATAAAAAAAGATAATTTAAAGAAAAAGTGAATCACCAAGACAGTCTGGCAACCCCTCTTGAATCATGAACCTAGACATAAGGACTAGGTGGAGTGATTTGTGTTTGACCTAATCATATTACTTAATCACTGTATAAGTTTATATTTCTTACTCTCCTTTAAAATATGGATCAGTAACAATTTTTCAACCTAAATTTTAACTTCTGACATTTATGTACATTTCTATATGCGAAATGCAGTTAGTATTTAAGTAAAAGAAAAGGAAGCCTAACAGCAGCTTCTCTTTCTTGCAGGAATATTGTACTCTTTCCAGCCCTTACTGTTTGTTTAGTCTTCAGTTAAAACCACAAATGTCAAATACATGCAAACTTCAATCTGCTGCTGCTGGAAATGTCTGAGGAGCCACAGCAGCTTAGAGATTTGTCATCAGAAAACCACCAAGTTCTGTACAAAGAAAAGGCTGCATCAGTCATCTAGCTGTTACAATATTCTACCGATTTATAGAAAATGTAAATTTGTTAGGTCACCAAAGTCACTCAGATTCATTCCAAGGGACCGAACGCTTTGCTTCAATATACACAGCTTTATCTTGACGTTAAAGACAGAATGATTGTCCTCTGTTAACCACAATAAACCATAAGTCCAGCAGTTTATAAGTCACAGTCATGCAGATACGCCTTCACTCAGACCTCTAACTGGAGCTACAGTTTCACAATTTCAGCATTCAGTCCAGCAGACTAGAAAACACAAAAACACAGCATTTATTCTTAGGTTCACCTCTGCAATTACATTCTTGGAGGTGTAAAAATGAAAAGGACAGAGTGTGAACTTTACACTAATATTGACCTTCCATTAAATGAGACTTAAAGCTTTCTGTCTTACTTAAATGCTAAGACCTCAGCGAGCCCTCTGGGGAATGTATTTTTAACAGCAGCGCAGAGGTTTTAATGACCTCGGTTACAACAACACACCACAGACTGATAGAGCAGAGAAACACCCTGGTGCAGGATTAAATGCCCTGCTGAACATCAGTGAGAACAACATCCAGGTGTATTTGCCCTGAGATATTCATTTGCTCTGTGATAATAAAGATTAGAGACAAGTCGGCGTGTCAATAGAAAATGAATGGAGCTCTTGTTATCAGGCTACAGTTTTAATATTGTTTGACACATTCTGCTCGTCGTTGTGATTTTGCCTTAAAGCTGAGTGTATTGCTATTGGGTGAAGTGAGATGGAGTGAAAGCTTGATCGGTGGGATATTTAAAATATGCAGTGTATTTTTGTTGTAACCAGAGATGGCAGTGATTCAGAGTAATGCAATTCATCCAAGTGTAAGATGCAAGGTCATATGCTAAGAATTTCTACATATTTACTGAGTTTTACACTTAAACATAAGGCCTGAAAACATTTTAAAATCTTTGTTGTTTTAAAATATAAACAGATTGTTCTTCTAGTATGAAACAGGACAGTTTATTGTAAAAGACACTAGTATTTTTTTAGAAAGACGACAAGAATATCCTGTCTTATTTTCATTTTGAAAACTGAGAACAAATTGCAGCAAAATTGTGCTAAAATTGCTCAGTTTTTCAAAAGAAAAAAATATGAATTAGAACCATCAGAAATAATTAATACAAATTAATTTCTACATTTTTTCATTGATGTTTTGCTTTTGGATGTCATTAATAATAAATACATTTTTTCTTAAATGACAAGCATTTGCATCAGCTTGAATGCAAGTGAAACGGTCCTGCAGAACCTTCTCCTCTAGCTGACAGGAATAAACATTAGGCTACATGTCTAGATTGCATGGCTCTTGTCGAAATCAAATAAAGTGATCAAATGGGCTGTTTCACTGCAACTCAGCTTGGAGGACCAATGAAGAAAAAAGGGGAATAAACCCACAGCATCTTGACATATGCTTACATGAACACTTGATTTGATGTGCTGTTTATGCAGCACTTTTTAAACAACCATAAAAGCAGCAAAAAGAAGAAGTTCATGAGCAGATCTGAGACTTTAAGGGAGTTGAACTTTAAGAAGGAGAATGTGGACAGGGGCCTCCACATTTAAAGATTTAAAATGATCAGAGAGCCAGTGGAGGGAGGCCAGGATGGGGCAATATTTTCATACAATAGGAGCAGCATTTTACAGAATTAGGCCTATTGCATAACCCTTAGTTCATACTTGTATTTATTTGCGTGACTGTATCTTGATCTGACTAAATAGAAATGCCCTGAACCTCATCCCTGCTGCTTTTAACTACATAGCTATTTTTCTGTGATTTTACTGTTAGCATACTACTGTACTAATCAGTGCTGTCAGTTGATTTCAAAAAATCGATTTGATTACAGGCTAGGTAATTAATTGCAATTAATCGCATATGTGGATCATTTGACTAAGATTTAATTACTGGCCGATTTAAAGATAATCATAACAAAACAATCAGAAAGGACAGCCTTCCGAATTGCATCAAAAGTTTCTAATATGTTTTGAATAAGGAGAAGTTGAGACCAAGGACAGATTGAAATTAAATTATGAAAATTGATAACACAGATGATTTTTACATGTGTTCCAACTGAAGTTACAATTCTACTTAAGCCAGCTGTGAGATGGCATCGCAGTATGATTAATCAGCATACATTTTCACCCTGTGATTAATCAATCAAAACTAATCCAGTATTTTTACAGCTTTTAAAATATTCTCAACCATTAAATCTTCAGACTTAGCAGTTTAACAACTCAATTTTTGATGTCATATGGCACTGTTGAAAAGTATCTGAGGATTTCCATGTTTGTTTAATTTCCCCTTTATGGAGTAAGACAAGCTTAGAATCCAAATTTCTGTTCCTTTATATCTTGTGTATCTTGTGCTTTTTATGGAAAAGGTAGAAAAATACTTTTTTTAATATTTGAATGATAAAAACACACTGAAATACTTTGTAGAGGAGAAATATAAAGCATCTTATTTTTAAGAGTGTCCTGGCCAAGAAAGGCACATATAACAGAGTTAAAGTCAAGAAACATAGCAGTTACAAGCACATATCAACCAATCCTGAGTCACAAAACATACACAACCTGAAGCATCATCCTCCAGTGCCTTCAGTCTACTTTAAAAATGATTTTAAGACCTGCTCCCCAAGACATAGAGTCTTCTGTAGCAGTTTCCAGGCTGCAGGAGAAACTCAGCGTACCTGAAACTCCTTTTACCTATTTTAAGACACGGTTTGGGCACAGATAGCAAATAAAGTCTTATGACTGAGTCACAGAGTGAGGACTGTAGCTTCAATGTGCTTAAACATGCTTCATGAATTATAAATGTGTTATTTCAGAAAATAAATGACAGTTTACGAGAATAATTGAAAGTGATGCATGAGCATCTTATTAGCAAACTGATGGTCTCAGTAGATAACAGCTTAAAAATAACTGTAGGCAGCTATGACAGTCTCTACAACTGAAGTTTAGGGTCTGAACTACAGCTAGTTAATCTTTTGCACTTGAGGATTTTTTCTCCTCAAATACTCACTCTAAGAACCAGCTTGCAAATGTGGGGATTAATTAGGGGAATTAATTTTATGTAGAAATAATCATCTCCATGAAAAAGAGTACATTTTCTCTGTGAACTAGCAGAGAGCTCACTGTCTGTCAGCAGGTTGTTAAAGTTCTCTGCAGCTATTAGAAATGCAGATGACACTGGTTAGACTTTTACTGTTAAGAATACATTTTGCATGTAATGTACATGCTATCCAAGGAAATTATTTTTAGTTTTGGATTTCTGAATGTCTATATTTGAAACCTTTGTTAAATCAAATGTTGTTTGTCTTATTTTATGGATGTTTTTTAAGCAAATAGGCTGTCTCAATAAGACTAACAGATTTTATTACAGGAGAGTCTGGAGTCTTCCTAGTGAAAATAAAAAATGCATGTATATATCAATTTCAGTTAAAATGAGTTGGAAATAGCAAATCAGCAAAATCCAATGCATCCATATGTGCACCCCTATTCATTTTTTCTCTTATTGCTAAATTTCAAAGTAAGGAAGGAAACGGATGAAGGAAACAGACTCTTCAGCTTATACACATGGATCAGTCCTGAATGTTATGACCAGCAGGGGGCATTGTTCAGCACACCTATTACTTAAATGACATTTGACATACATGCTTTATCAGAAGTAGTAGGATATGCTGCAAGCCTTTCGAGATACACTCTGAATATAAACCCATGAGGAGGAAAGATACTGTTTTACATTTATTTCTCAGTGAAGTACACTTCAAACAACAACAAACTCTGGATATTATCAGTTGAGCAGCTGATTTAAACAAGCATCCCTCTGCACATCTTTATCCACCCTTATAAGACAATTTAAATGTGTGTGTGTGTGCACCAAGACAGCATCAGACCTTTGATCCTCCCTCTGTCTGCCTTCATTTGGCACCAGCAGAGCTTATCTACTCACTATAATGCCACATTACCACTCCTACTGCACAGCTCATTTACTGCAGACTGGACACTCAGATATGACCCGGTGAACTCATTGGTAATGTTTCTGTGTTTCCTAAGTACTTCCTGTGACACTAAGTGATTATTCAGACACTTTGAAACAGGATTCAGTTGAGGGGGCGATACAGAGGTCAAGTGGATGCTATCGGTCTTAGCTTGAGCTACCTTAACTCCATTCATAGTCAGATGAAAGAACATGCAGCCCATTGGGACTGAGTCATTGCTAAAACGACGGGGATGCAGGGTTTCCTTACCTCACCTACACAAACTCACTGATGTACTTAACATGTGAAAGTTGTGCCTATCAATTATAATTCTCTTGTGCAAACACGGTAAATAAATAATGTACGTTAATGGATTTTTGCTGATATCTGATATGAGGATGTTTACAAATTGATTTTAGCCTATATTAATATGTAAATGTCTTTCAGACCTAAAACTTAAGTCCCTAAAAAAAAACAATTAAAAGTTTTAAGATGGACAAATTAAACCAAGTGTTAGTCCTTAACACACATTTTAAAGTATAAGAAAAGATGATGAATGAAGAAAATGACTTCAGCTGATGTAGGTCTGCTGGCTCAGCCTAAAACTCCAATAACTTACTTGTTAGTACAGCCAATAAGTTCAGCTGATACATGCAGATTTTTATTGCCTTAATATTGGCAAAAAATTTCATAATTAAACGCCACAACAAAGCTTTGGATCAGCTTAGGAATCATAGATTGTTTCTTTCAGCATTGTGACCTGTGCAAAAGTACATTTATCTCATTTATGGTTCGGACATGACTGAAATCTCATTAGCCATTATTTTGAAAATCTAGCTTCATACATCTATAAAACTTCCTGTAAAGAGAAAGATTTTTTTTTTTTTTTCCAAATGATGTTTTTACTGTTTGGGGCAAACTCTGCCTCTGCCTCAGCCTCACCCTCACCATTATTTTCATGAACACTCTGTAGTATAAACATTATGTCATAAGGAAGTAGTGTTTAAACATATCGAGCTGTTCCTGTAACTCACTGACCAAAACAAAACCAGTCTGGGTCAAACACATTTGAGAGACTCTATAAATTACACTGACATTTTCCATTCATTTGAAATAACTGGCTTTGGATTAACTTGTCTAGAGTTTTTTTTTTCCCAAATAAATTATTGATTTTAATTCAAAAAACAGCGGTGCAGTCGTCGTCATCATCACAGTCGTTCAGTGTACTTTGTAAATATTTAAATAATATAGTAATAATATTTCATAGTTATCCACACATTTAAGTAGAAATGGTTTGCACTGAAAGCTACTGCTAAGACTTTTACTAAATTCACCTTTTGGAGTGTAGTTTTTATTGATAAGAGCCCTCAACTGAAAACAAAATGTAACAGAGGTGATGGAGCTGACTTGGAAATTTCTAGTAAGACCACAGCATTTTCCAGGGTCATAGGATTGGGGCAATGGAGTTAAAGGCAAGCACTGGGCCACAGAGCACAAAAATAGTGGCCCATCACAGGTCACAGCATGAAATATGAACAAGATACAGCAACAGAACAGCAGCTTTCAGCAGTTTTTCCCACTTTCTTATGTAGCAGTTTTTGAGATGACATTCAGAGTTTCTGTTAGGGATGTACAATATCATCAGCTCGGCATGGCAGATGATATCATATGATGTCATATCGGCAGATATGGTTAATTTCTGGTGAAATTTATTAAACTGCATTAAATTGACTAGTTTAAAGAAGATGAAATGGTCAACAAAACAGTCACATTAATCACAGGGTCATTGTGTCAGTAGGATTGTGATCTGAGTCTGCTGTGCCATTAGGAGTGTGGCTGATGTTAGCAGCTAGCTCTGCCAGCCTACTCTTTGCAGATCAGTATTGTGCTTGATGTGGTTACACATTACTTTGGTTGTTTGGTTATGTCACTGGTATGTATAAGGTTTAATTCTTTTCCGGTTGTGTCACCTGACATTTGCAACCGAATTTCAAATTAAACTAGCAAATACTCTCACATGTTGTTACTTGCACCAGCTTTGCTTACCAGATTTAGACATTTAGCTGGCTAACTGTGCGCATCCCTGATTTACAGCCTATAAAACAGCTGTGAATATTGGGCGTATATGCAAATAAGTTTGTGGAGTTTTAGACAGAACAAACAGACCTGTTCAGCTGAGGTCTGCTTCCCTGTTCACCCTCATTCCCTAAATATTAATCTGTGCTCTAAGAACTGAAGTTTTAGGTCTGACATACAGTGCTTAACAAATTTATTAGACCACCACCCAAAGTAAGGTTTATGCCACAGCTGCCCTAACTTAACAGCATTGGTAATTACCAAAATCATTTTTTATGTTTCTGCAATGGCTAATACACCAATATGTAGAAGCTCTTTAACCCAAATGATATTTTTAATGCTCAAATATAATTATTATTGTTATCCATGAATTTTACTGATTTACAAAAAAAACCCCCTGAAAAAATAGTAAAGCACATTATTATTTCTTGATTAATATGTCAAATTATAGTTATTTACTTGCATTCCTGAACAGAAAAGTTAGTTTTAGTGGTTGAATGTTATGCTTGATTAATTTCTGACTTCTAAGAGACGCCCAGTGAGCTGGTTCAAATTTGGGTATGAAAAGGTGAATTGTGTTTGAAATTCCTCATTCTTGTTCAAAATGGTAAAACGTGGAGAGCTCACTGAAAATGAAAGAGTCTGCATTAAAGCACTTCATGATGCTGGATGCTCTCTGAGACAAATAGGGAAAGTCATAAAACGTTCTCACAGTGTGGTCAAGTATGCTTTGGAGTTAATTGCCGAGACTGGTACTTAAAAAATGGGCCAAGGAGGAGGCAGGAAACCAAAGTTAACTGAAGCAGATGTCAGACACCTCAAGATTTGAAGTACTAGAGACAGAAGGAAGACCACTGCTGATCATCAGGCAGAGATGAATGCTTCTAGATCAGAGTCTGAGAAAGTCTCCAGAATGACCATAAGCAGATGACTGACGGAACAAGGCTTAAAGGGAAGAATAGCTGCTAAGAAGCCATTATTGAGGCCTGCAAACATCCAGAAACGCCTCAGATTTGCCAGGAGCACAAACACTGGACTGTTAATGAATGGAAGAAGGTACTCTGGATGGAAGAGTCCAAGTTTGAACTCTTCAGTCAACATTGTGGTGTTTATGTCCACAGAAAAGCTGGAGAACATTTTGATGCCAGATGCATTACACCCACAGTGAAACACGGTGGAGATTCCATTATGGTATCTGTGGATACGATGTGGGCAAATTAGTGAAAATGGACGGTATCATGAACAAGAACATCTACCTCAACATCTTAGTGCATCATGGAATCCCTTCTGGACTGAATCTGATTGGTCGTGGGTTCACATACCAAGACCATGACCCCAAGCATACTTCAAAGCTGTGCAGAGACTATTTGACAAAAAAAAGGAATCTGGAGTACTGGAACTGATGGACTGGCCAAGTCAAAGCCCAGATTTGAATCCTATTTAACAAATTTAGGATTTAGTAGATTCAGATTGATGGCACAAAAGTTTCATCTAAAGCAAGTCTGTGAGAGCAGCTAGAAACTATTTGGAACTCAAAAAGAGAATGAGGAAAAGTACACGAAAACAATGCCAGCAAGAATGCATGCTATTATCAAGGCCAAAGAAGGCCATACAAAATATGAAGTTTTTTGTTATTATGTGTGAAAAAGGACTATTTAATTGTTTCAGTTTGTTATTTGCCAAATAAATAGAAATAAGATTTTTAGTTTTAAACAAGTTTTTGAAATATTTCTAAAATATTTATGTTTTCTCGTTTTTATGACAGGTGGTCTAATAAATTTGTTAATGGGGCTCTATGTAAGATTTTTGCTTTAAAACTTCCCACTTTTGAGTATATAATGGTGCGCACTTTATCCCGATGTGAAGAATGAGGCTCTTTATGTCTTCCTTGTTTGCCTGTATAAGCCTGTGGAGTCGTTTCTCTGTGAAGAACTCGGGCCGAATTTTCCGCGAAATCTCAACGGAAGTGACGTCGGGTACTACGTAATGCGCGCACCCCGTTGCTCTGTTTATACCTGACAACGGCGTGTTGAATGGAGAAGGCTGCTTCCGCGAGTAAACGACCGGCTAGCTCAGCCCAAACACCCACACAAACTCCTCGAAAACATAAAAAACTAAGACAGTTTTATCTGCTGAAGCCCGTCAAGCTAAAAGAGAGTGTAACCGACGCAGGAGGATAAATATCGATGGATCATTTGAGAAATAGAGGGAGCTACGCTCCGCGCTCGGGATAAATACCGATCCAGAGATGGCCGTCTTTCTGTGGAAAAGGTAAAGCATCACTCCAGACCATGACACACTTTGTAGTGTTTTATGTTGTATAAACCATACGCTACATCACGTTAGCTTGCTTACAAAGATGCTATCCAAAGAAAGAGAATGTCACGTTACTCATTTAGTGTTTTCCGGATAATATTTAGTCTTTTTCTTGCTTCCTGGCACTGGACTCAACTTACTGAGTTTATGTTTTGATACTTAGTTTGTAAAATATCTTCAACACATAATGTCAGCTGTCTGATATCTGTGGTCGAGGCACCATTATCAGAGTTCAGCAACGTTAGCCCTGCTGCTTCTGCTCTAAAACGCGTCCCATTCAATACACATCACACATTACACACGCAAAAAAGACAATTAAATTGGTCAGTGCTGCACTATATCGCTAAGTTGTTCATTCATAGAAATGGTCGCGAAAATATCGTCCTTTTTTAATAGCCTTTGTGCCGTGTCCGCACTAGAGGTTCAAATATGCTTTATTCATTTTCATTTTTAGTTAGGGGAACTTATAAGTGTTACTTCGCTTACCTCTTTATTGACGATGCCGGTAAATCACCTTGGTCTGCGTGTGTATCAGCTGATAAACCGGAGGCTCGTTCATGAGCAAGGAGCGTGCCGTCGTGGACGAGCAACACAATATTGTTGTAGTTCGCCTAATGGCCGGCGGTGTCGCTACACTGATATTTTTCTAAGTCTTGCATAGACCCCCTTTAAGCACTGTATATGAAAATGTCTATATGATGTCAGTATCAGCTAAAATGACTTTGTAAATATCAGATATCTGCAAAAGTCCTATCATACATCCCTAGTTTCCTTTTCCAACATTTAGTGTCTGTAATTGCCATTCTGTCATGGTGACTGACAAGAAACTGTTACAAGCACCAAAAGTAAGGATTTCTCTGGCTTTGAAAACTTTTGGAGACATCTGAGATAATATGAGTTTTCAGCTAAAGATATACAACATTGGACTAGTCATGTTTTAAAATCATGTGTCATTTCAGTGCAAAAATTCCTTGTATTATACGTTCAGTAACTGGTAGTTTTCTTGTCCAACATGAGATCATTGTTATTCAGTCAGTTTGTAGCTCCGACTCTAGAGGGCTCTGTAGTCAGGGGTGGAGAGCGCCGCTCTGCCTGTGTAACGTGACTGAGCAGAACACAGCTGTCATGAGGTGTGGAAAGGCCTCTCTGCTGCTCTCAGCTGTAAAAACAGTTAACAAGAAGCCTCAAACACATACTACGCACACACTGACACCAACTCACAAGGACACAGAGAGATTTATTGCTTTATAACTGATTAGTTTTCATCATGACATTGATTACTGTACTTGAAAGTCTATGAAGGTTTTAGACAATGTAAAAGAGACAGTTAAAGAAAAGTCTGTTTTAGATCCAGATGTAATCATTTACACAGCATCCTGTTGTTGTAACAAGCCAAATAGTTCCACGGTAGCCAATCTGATGAAGTGTTAAGTAGGTACTGGGTCTATGAGCTGATAACACTGTGCCTCCTCAGATGTACATCAGTCTATTGTAAAATTAAGGTCACAAAGAAAACCTACAGCATGGTACAGTAAAACAAGTAGATGCAATTTAAAAGAAATAGAACTGATATTTAGGTAGTGTTCAGTCCTAAAGACATTGATGACTGTATCGAAGTATAATGTCCAGAAAAAAAAGATAATTTTGTGTATTATCAGTTAACACCACATCAGGATTAATGCATGCCTCAGAACGCAGTTAAAAATTCAAAATTTTCCTTTCACTGGCAAAAAAAATTTTGCAAAACTAATCTTTCAAGTCACTTTAGTTTTTGGACTTAAAATAATGCTCCTTTTTGATTTTGAAATTCCAACATTCATATCAATCATTAATTAGTAGGAGTATTTTTTTGCAGTAGAGACACAAAAAGGCATTGCTCAAACCTTCTTAGTGTGTTTTGCAATCCTTAAGTACACAATGAATTTCTGATATGGGGTCATCGTTGATCAGTAAGGGTGTGGCTGGCATATTTAACATAGCGTCAGTAATTTATCCAGATTACTCCGTCGCATGGTCTATAAAACGGCTTTTATTTCTCCATTTCCTTTTCCGAAGGGTAAAATGACTCCTTGATAACTGTGTTGATAAACACACATAAAGTTTAACCAAGGCACGGCCCATCAATCAAGTAATCTAAGCGGATTAGTAAGGCTGTCTGACATCATAAAGAGAGACGGAAAGGAAGAAGTAGAGGAAAAAGCAATCATATATCACGTATCATTTACTTGTTATCTTATCTCGTGTTCTTGGAAAACTGATATCCCTGTGCAGGAGCGAATGCAGGCCGTCTGCTAGGCTGCTACATTTGGTCAGGCACCAATTTACCCAAACCTGCAGTGCACATGAATAGTGAAACTATTCCAAATGTTCATCTATGTTAGAAAACCTTTGTCCAGTGAATCAGATTTAAAGCACTACTGAACTTGTAATGAATGGAAATGCAAACACTTGTGTAGGCAAACTTATTTCTAAGCTCACTTTTCTCTTTTTCTCTTTAAGAGAGAATCACGACTCACAAGAGTAAATTTTATGAACAGCTGAGGTCATTTTGTTCTGAATCTACTGAAGTTGTGTCGGCATGTTCCCTTATCATACAGATTCCTGTATGGACTGAGTGGCCAAGAAAGAGCGCATGTAGACCAAAGAAATGGAAGTGGATTTCAGGGAAAATTATTCCATCTTCTCTCCTGCTGTGATCAATAACCAGACTGTTGAGGTTGTGCAGTATTATACATACCTGCACAGTCCCACCCACAGAATCAGCTGGACCCCTAAAAATCTGAGAGAATGGGTCCTCCCCTCCCCAGTTGTGATTTATTGATAGTATCAATGTGTATGTGTTGGATTAGCTGCATTGGTGCTAGCATTCTGGCTAACAGTTAGCTTACTTCATGTTGGAGCTGAAAAGTGCATCAAGTTATTATTAGAACCTGATGTTGGAATTTAAAAAAATGTATTTGTGGTACTTTTTGACCACTTCACCACTGTTTTGAATCAATTATTGCCACATCTTCTTGCAACTATTAACACATTTTTTTGCAGATTTTTGCCTATTTTTGCCACTTTCTTTGAACTCTTTGCCACTTTTACCCTGATTTTAGCCCTTTTCACCCATTTCTGCCACTTTTTGTATGAACCTCTTTTTACCCATATTTGCAATTTTTTGTCCCCTTTGCCCATTTCTGCAGTATCTTTTGCCCTTTTTGCCAGTTTTTGCCCATATTACCACTTTTTGTCCTTTCTTGCCAATTTTAACCCATGTATGCCATTTTTTTTACTATTTGAACCCATTGTTAACACATTTCACCCATTTTTTTGTCTCTTATCACAATTCTATTCTTTTTCAAAAAAGTTGTCTCAGTTTACTTCTACTTTAATTTCTTGTAACCTGGGATATGTGTACATTATGGCCCAGCTATGGGATCTGACATTTGTGTTCAAATCATTTAGTTCAATGTGCCCATCCTCATTGTTGACATCACTAATAAAAAAGTAAGTATATTATCTTACAGCATAAATAAATAAATAAAAATTCATTTTTGTTGCTTTGATCAGAGTAGTTATTAGTCATTATTTTCATTGACTGAAAATTGACTTAAGAGTTTAAGGCAGTAAAAAAACAAAGAACAACAAAAAAAACATCAGAGCATGCACTTTTTACGTTAACTCAGAATGAAACAGTTAACAGCACTTTTATGAAAATGTTTTATTCTTGGTTTATTAATTCTGTTTTAACTTTCTCTTTTATCTCAACATTGACTTGACTGACTTGTAAAGGAGCTGGGACTCTAAAGAAGGCTCGGTCTCACTTGGCTGACCACAGCCATCACAGTTTAACTGCTTCTGTCTGATGCCCAATTCAGATGTAAAAAGTCATTTGTCCCAGCTGTCATTGGCTTTTGAAATAAATAAATTGTTAGCTTGTTTTATAATTTATTGTAACAGTTGGTCTTTATTTTCATAAAGACCTGATGGATGGATGTGGTCCAATGATTGCTTTTATTACTGCTGACAACAAACCATATTGCCCTTTACTGGGATAACAAAGATAATCCTGACCTTGACCTTTGTACTAGCCAGATAAAAAAGTAGATGTAATATTGGTGAAAAGACGATGCTGCATATGTGACCTGTAACACTTCAATAGTGCATATTACACATCCAGTAAATGTGGAGAAACATCAGCATTCATTTGCTCATCTTTCTGTCAGTCTCTCTGACATGTAAGGTAAATGTACCCATTAAGCCCAGGCACAATTTAAGCCCACTTGCAACTTTGAAGTCAACTGAAAAAAAAAGAGGGGCCTGTCTAATGCTATACATTGTTTTGTCCAATCACACAATTTCTTAACTATATGTCAGTGTTTGTTTGACACCAATCATATTTGTCGATACTGAAAAAGGCTCGCCTACATTCATGCAGTCTCAAGGAGGCTCAGATAAAGTCGCCTCAAAACTTTAGTGTTTTGGGACCTCTCAGAAAAAACCTCTTTTCAACTATTTTCAGCCACTGACTTGGTAAATACATCCATATTATGTAATTTGAGAGATTATTGATTTGTTTTTTGTGTATAAACAAGTAGTTTTTTGTCATTTCTTACTATTTAGTTTTATGTGAAAAGATGAGTCACGCTAGCTAGCGTAGCGAGTGAAGTACTAGTCAATACATGTAGCCCTACTGATAGATACACTGTTTAAGGATTAAAAATGATAAGTACACAAATTAAGTGTTTTCTGATTCATTTTACATAAATCTTCAAATTAAGACACAAAAAAGGGTTTGGGTGGGTGAAATATTTTCAAAAAATGCCTTTTTCCAAGGTGGGCTTAAATGGTACAGCGACCCAAAAAACAGCTAGCGTAAGCTAACTTTGAACAGGAACTCCTTGATAATTCAGAAAGTTTGGCAAAAAAGGGATAACTGTGATGGCAAGTTTTACAGCATATTTAGACTACAGGCATTTCTTTATACATTTGTTTCATTTTGGTGAGAAAATATTATCTTTATTTCCCTGGAAGTCACTGTAGAACCGTTTAAGCCCAGTGTGTTCCATTTAAGCCCACCATATATGTTTCAATAGGAAATAATGAAATTTTTGATAGCTTTTCGCTGTAATCCTGTGTTGGATGTTGTTATACTAACTTCATTAACACGAGTACATCACAGATCACACACTGCCCAGAAGAATTGTTATGTCAGTTAGTTTTGCATAATAATTTGTTTACAGTGAGAAAAATGCCAACAAAAAGGAAAATTTACAGCAACTGTCCTAAAATCATTACTGATACAAGCCAAACTTTAAATCTAAGTTCAATAAGATATTGTTGATGCACTATAATGTCATTTAATACTTTTAAAAACAAATACATTTTTTTTATTTTGTCAATATTTAATCAAATTTGGTAAATATTAAATAAAATGTTCAATGAAATGTTAAATACTGAAACCAATGAAAACTAGTTTTAGGCCTACTTAGTCATGTTTGTGGTGGTCCATTTTTACAAGCCAAACATTAAATCCAAGTTCAAAAAATCAATTTTGTATAACATGTTACTGAATGTATATATGTTTACTACCTGAAAAAATTTAATAATTTTTTATATTTCTGTCAATAAATGTAGTTGTGGGCTTATTTGGAACACACATGGGCTTAAATGGTACTTCGGTACCAATTAAGCCAATGCCAGACTTTTGACTTTATTCATAAAATTTCTTTAATTTGTTCTTTAAAATATGCATAAGTAAGTAAATGTACTTTCAAATGAGAGATTAATTCTTCATTTTTACAAATGATCATGTTTATAAACCATCTTAGTATCTATGAAAAATACGTGAACTTAGATTTTGGTGGGCTTAATGGGTACACTTACCTTATAAGTAAAAGGTAGCAGGACCCTTAAAAACTCTTTCTGTTAATGCATACAGTTGCTCACAGAATTCAACTGAGTGGTATATCGTTGTGCTGTGAGAGTCACTGATTGGGCCATGGTGGATCAAACATAAGACGACTCTTTACCTGGACCAGGTGGAACATGTGAGGAAAGCTGAACATGTGTGAGCCTCTGGCAAAGCCAGACACAGGTTTGTTTATGTCCTTAAGCCCACATCGCGTGCCAGACAGGAGTCACCGATGTCAACACCGATCACTGAGCATAGAATTCCCTTCCATAGAGACATTAGTCATGGCTGTTTACTTTTTGCACTGACATTACTTTGTGTCTTACTCATCAGTCAGCTTATTAAGTAAGCTTTAAAATCTCCAGAAGAATAACACTGAGGTATTTTAGGGCTGTTAGTAAATGTGTGCCTCACTGCTTCTCCTCACATTGTTTAGATACAGACCTCACCCCAACTGACAGCTTTTATTCAGCTAATGCTGCTTTTATTGTGAAGCTCTTTGGCTGTCACCAGCATGTCTGTTCAGGTGATTGAAAGGTTTAATTTTCTTTCCTGACATGCAAACTTCATGTAAGTTTTTATATTCCTTGAGAAGTGCACACACATAGTTTTAAAGGCCACTTTTTTATAATGTGCATAAAGATAAAAGTAGCAGCAGTTGACACACTTATTGTAGCTTTGCATGCTAAAAAGGTGTGTTTAAAGCTGTCAGACTCTGCCAAAATCATAATGAGAAGGTGTTATGACAGTTAACTTTTATCTTTACTGTATAACTAAGCCTGGTTGCCGGGCAGCATGCTAAACTGTGTATGTATACAAACCTGGTCCAAAACAGTAATAAAAAACATTCAGAGCTCTTGCACAGCAATGATTTGAGTTTCCAACAAGCAGTTATTACATAGACAGTGTAGATGTACAATTACAGCCTTTATATCTATGGTTGGAAAAATCTGACCTGCTTTATACTGTGAACATGTCTGCCTTTACTTAGTGCAAGGCTCTCATTAAGTATAATAATGCATTGTTTATTAATTATCATTTTTAAAATTCATTCCAAGCTACAGCTGTGTGCTTTTTAAAACAGCAATATGCATCTTTTTACCTAAAGATAGTGTTTTTCAGAGTTGATTTAATGATAACTTTCAAAAGGAAGAATGGCATCTGTTTTATTACCATGGAGTGCCCTGATAGCCTGTGCTTCACATTTTGTAACTAACTGCAGGCTGTGGTTCTTAAGTGATAAGTTTGTAGGCTTTGGATCCACACACCAGCCCTCAGCTAAAAAGAAGCCCGTTGGCTGATTGCTATATTGTTGAATACAGTGGCTAAGGCTTAGAGATGGAAGAGGTCCTGTAATGTAAC
The DNA here is from genome assembly GCF_018320785.1 of Cheilinus undulatus. Taxonomy (NCBI): domain Eukaryota; kingdom Metazoa; phylum Chordata; class Actinopteri; order Labriformes; family Labridae; genus Cheilinus; species Cheilinus undulatus. Next base: position 22,475,642 of record NC_054877.1, read on the forward strand.
TGTACCTTATCTATGGACCTGGTTCTTTGACTTCTCATAATGCCATGAGCTGTTTTGCTTGTTAAAAATGTACTTTTTAAAAAAGTGTTATGTATAAAAGCAACATGCATGTTTAATGACTGTGGAGTTGCACTGAAAGACCCTTATAGGACCAAAGTGCACCAAACCAAATCCCAACATATGCTGTTTCTCAAAGTCAAGAATCCTTCTAAGTTTGGTCAGAAGGGAGGCAAGAGTTCTCCATGGCAACTGTTAAACATTTTGAACAGGCTAGTGAGTGTGCGAGATTCAACATTGTAATGATCATGCTCATATACCTGGAGGCATCAGAAGTCGATATATATTATATATAAATATAATAATATTTATCATGTAATATAATATATGATATAAAAATATTCTTAAGCACTGCTTTTAACTGTCCAGCTTTACTTTGGCACCATCAGGTTATGATGATAACATATTTATGGTGGAAACGGGACAGTATCTACATTTAAAAGTATATTGAACACGTGCTTCCTCCAGATAATGTGGGGTGTTTTGGGTGACTGTTGCTCAGTAGGTAGACTTGGAAGATTGTGGGATCCCCAGCTCCTGCAGTCACAGGTTGATGTGTCCTTGGGCAAGACACTTAACATGCAAATACCCAAATGATGGCCATTTCTCCATAGCAACCTCTGCCATTTCTGTGTGAATGTGGAGTGAATGGAGTGAAAGGGTACTAATGAATGAATGAATGTTTTATTCACGTGTCTGGTCATTTACATGACCCATCCCACATGGAATTATTCAGACACAAAATAGTAAATATTCCGACACAGTGTAATATCAGTAAATGAGTATACACCCCCTAAAATGAGACAAATGGACATACAAAACTATAACCCATTACAGCCCTCCCCAAAAAGTAGCACAATTACAAACAAGACAAACTTTACATTCAACAGAAATGTATAAACTTCTTAAACAGTCTGATCTGTTGTAAGGGAATCTTCTTCTCCTTTCCCTTGCTTTAAAGAGATAGAGCAAAGGTATTATCAAAAAGACATTTCATTAAAATACCGTCATCCATATAAATTAAATCAAGACCGGAATCCTGAACTTTTCTGAACCATGTTTAGGTCATGATACATCAGACAGTGTAGAATAAATGAATTTAATTTTCACCTCATTTATCTCACAGTATTGGCAGATTCTTTCGTCCTCGCCCACCCCTCTATATCTGCCAGTTTCAAGGGTAATATACCCCACCTTAACTGTGCAAATGGAGATCTGCTAACCTGACACTCCGGATGGATTTGTTTCACACATCCATCTGGTAAACCTTCCAAAGACAGCGTTTGGGAAAAGGCAGAGCTTTTAAAAAAACCTCGGAAGGGTGATTGGATAAAGGTCCGGTTGTCACATCTTTACAGGCCAATCGGAGCAACAAAACAAATGACGTTGTAGCCCCAAACCAAGGTGCGCTGCTATGGCCGCTACCAACGAGTAAGCTCCATAGAGAGCTGCATAATGTGCACCATGGTGACTGTAGACATGTCAGTACAACACAGATTGGTTCTGCCACTTTCAAACTGGGCCCAAATGGTCAACGATTTGCCAGTGAGAAACACGGGAACGGGCGTATCCATCTGCTTTGCAAGGTTAGGGATCTGTGGCTTTTTGGCGATAAAATTTAACATATTTCCCACATTCATAACCCTTTTAAACAAGCAATAAGTTCACAGGTACAAGTTGGTCTGTGTAGAAGTGCTTTGAGTAGTCAGATCAGATGACTAAAAAGTGCTGTACAAGCTTAAGTACATTTACCTTTTTTTTCTAAGATGAAACTGGTGCACATTGGATTGTGGGTAATTTTCATGAGCTGAGAATCCTTGAAAATCCTCTGTTTGAATGACTCTGTCCTTTGAAGAATTTTAGGATCCAAGACATTGCCCTCTGATGGCAGTCAATGACTTAGTTTCCTTAAAAAACAGACATTCCAGGATCCTTCTGGCTTTGAGAATCATCTTTAATGTTGCTTTAAAGGAAAATTCCTGTTTACATTGATCCCAGTATTACCAATCATGTCATGGAAAAACTGTTCTCACTTCTTTGACATTATCATCTTCATCTAGCAAAAATGAAGAATAACTTTTTGAGCAGTTGTTCAAATGACTTCTATTGATAAATACGACAAATTATTTAAAGTCAATCCTATTATCTTTATGTTTGTTTTAGGCTTCTGAAGCTGTGTGTCGCCAGATTGAACACTTGATGATGATCAGTCTTGTTCTTCTGTTGCGCCTCTGCAGTCTCGCTTGGATGGGAGGCAGTCCACAGATATCTACCCCTTTTAGTGTAGGACCAAACTACTGTGTAAACAAGCACCTTTAATTTTGTCGTAATGAGGTGTTAAGCACTTCATTTTCATACCAGGCTTTCACAATCTCTTCATAAACTCTAGTAGTGGAGCTCTGCTGAGCTTGCACAAAAACAAAAGTGAACTGATCACTGTTGTCCTTAGTTACATGGTTAAACGGAATAGTGGAATATAAGCTATTATTTCAGTACTAAAGCATCTTTGCTGTTGCAGATAAGGCAAAGGAACAGAACATGATTATAGGATTCCTCAATTCATTTTTTATGGAAAACCTCAGCTTGCTCTCCTGGTCTGTGTTACAGCTGCTGCATGAGTCTGACAAAAGTGTAACATCTGACTGGCGCCACTACCTGGTCTGCTCCAATTTATTGGTTGTTGTGGATATTCCGTTAGAGTCGGTCCAATCAAGGAGCAGTCGTTAATCATCATTTATTTTATTCATTTTCACACCACACACTTGAGGATTATGTGGACAATGTCTGTGACCAAGCTTGACTCAGAACATGCCTCTTCTTGATCATCAGAGGGGATCAAGTCTGGCCTAACATGGGTCTTAACAAAATGTAGTGTGTGGCTCGCCTTAGCTTAATCACAAGGCATACTTAACACTAATGATCTTTATGTCAGATTTGCTTATAACAGCGTAAAGGACATCACAATGATGAGTGTATTGGAGAATAGGTCAAAGCTCACAGATGTTTGTAGTATTCTTGATACAGACAAGAAAATGCCATAGTCATTGTTCCATGAATACTTGTATGGTATTGTAAACATAAATATCATGGTTTATAGATGCCCAAAGAGAAGTTACCCTGTCATGCAGGTGTGATACCTGTTGTTATACGATAGCAGCTAAAAACACAATTTAAGAGCTCCTATTATTTTGCTCTTTTCATAAAACAACACCTTCCACCATTATACCTGAATGACTTGCTTGTGAAGGGTAGCCACAGAGGACTTAAACAAGTGTTTTTCTAAGGCTGACCTTATGTGTTAGATGAGTCATGGTGTGTTTATGTCTTTCTGAATGGATATGACAACCTCCTACAGCCAGGGAGTGCTTGCTGGTTTTTCCTATTGTTACTTTTCAACTGTAGAAAAGCTCATCTCCTTTATCTGAGGCATTGAATTTGGCTGTGTGCCAAATAATTTAGTTATTGCATCAAAAGGGATATAAATCAGCAAACATACCTGGCATACCTATAGGCCTGTCAGTAACTTCTACATTTTCTTGGGATGATGTAAAGAAAGAAAAAACCTAGTGCCTGGGGTGTTGCACTCTGCTTAACACTAGTCGTACAGTTTGCACCTGCTAGAAGACATTTCAGATATTCCAATAGCTTTTCTCATCACAATTCCCGTCATAATTGTTGGTGTGGTTTTAGAAAACAGCATTTTAGCACCATAAGTAAGTTTGTTCCATTTATAGCCATATGTTGTTGAAATTAAAATCTTTCTTTCCTTAAATTTACTTTCCATCTTAACAGAGAGTAAATTCACACATTCACAGAAATGAGTAAATCCAGTGAAATCAAAAGGTTCCAAAACAGACAAAATGCCAGTCTCCCATGTCTCTCCAGTTACAATGGCATTGTGTTGTGGCCTTTTCTCTGACTATTTTTGTGCCCTTTTACCTCATGGTTTGTTGTTTTCTTGGTTGTGGTTGTTTGATGCTGAATGTGGATCAGATTACAAAGGGCCTTGTTTTGATCTCACTCCACGACTCTGCACGCTTGGAATGACAAGAGGTCAATGGACGGGAAATGCTTTCAGCGTGCCTGACTCTTTGACTCAGGCCCTCCATTGTGTTTATGGGCCAAGTTCACGCTTCTTGATGGAGTTCCCAGATCATTATCAGAGGTACAAAGCAGAGTAATAAATGACAATTTCACTGTCATAGCGAATATAAGCACTTACAATAAACACATTGCAAAAGTCTATATGTGTTATAGTAAACTGAACTATGACAAGCTTATGTTTACTAATTTTTATTTGTCCTACTCATATACTACTCAGTACTGAACAGTGCAATTACACTTTTTGAAATCTAGACATCTTTAGTGATTTTTCTAGGTGAATAATTTCATGTCAAGTTAAATGCAAGTCCTAACTGTGTTGAGTTGACTATTCTAAATTCTAGAAAACACTCAGGAAATGGTCAAAACTTAGCACTGTTTATTAAACATGAGCCCCCAGCAGCAGAGGGTAAACAACATGAAGTTGGTAATCAAATTGTTTCAGCAGTGCTAGCAAATATGTTTCCTCTTTGCGGTGCTTAACATTGTCACTCAGTTAGGGTGGGTGATATGGCCTAAAATTTATATTGCAAGATATTTTTGCTATAGCCCGATACACAAGACAATTTTTTGAAATTTTACAATATTACAATGTCATTTGGCAGACTCTTTTATCCAAAGCAACTAACATCTGGGACAGGTGTTCCTGGCCTTAAAGACCTTGCCCAAAGCCGTCACTGGACACTCGTGCTCTGACTTGGATTAGAACCCCCAATCTCCCATATCACAGTCAACAATATAAACCACTGAGCTATCCAAATCTCCTCCGAGTAGCTGTATTATTTCTAATTCAGCCCCACATGACACTAGTGTTGTGATTAAAATAGACTGTTCTATTTGATTTTTAATAAAATTGTATGCTGAAACGGTACAAATCAATATAAAGTCAAATATAGCACACTGTTTTATTTTGAAAAGGACTTCATTCAATCTTTTACTACTAAATCAAAAATATATATAATTGGTGAAATACTCAGTCTTTCATAGTGTAATGGAAAGTTCTGAAATGTTTTCTGTTATGTTTACTATTGCTGATTATAAAATGATTATTTTCCTCATTCAGGGTGAGGCAAAACTTACTAAACCTGCATGTAGCCAAAGGCCGAAACCCTGCAGTCTAGTCCATCATTCAGGCTCACTGCTTTGATTACATTAGTCCATTATCTGAACGCTGGTCCAGTTTCTGACAAGTTCATGACATGAGAGCGTCTTTAGACTTTATTCAAGAAACTCCTGTGGGATCATGGGTGAAAAGCTCGTTTGGATGCACAAACATTTGAACTCCTTGTTGTCTGTGTTCTGAACTGTTAGGCTGAGATAAGGCTTTGTAGTTGTGGAGAGGTGGATTACATTTGTCCGCTGCTGGGCCATCTTCTCTCTGAGAGCAGCCTTGTTTTACAAGGCAAAAACCTCTCACATTCGTTAAGGTCTGAGATGCAGAAAACTGGTCAGAGGTGTAGACAGGACTGGACTCCAGTGCAGCTGTGCATGGTGGTTAAATTCTTCATCTTAAAAAAAAATAAAAAATAGACAAAATAAATTCATCTCCTTCAGTCTTAAAAATCATGCTGCCTGTTTCTGCCTCTCTTTTCAGACAGCGTGTTTTCAGAGCTGAGGTGGTGAAGCTGATGCTAGCTCTTCTGTTGTATCCTTTTATGATGCTCTAAAGAGAGTGTAATGCACCATAGTTAACTCATTTATTGCATTGTATTACAAGCTTTCTTTGCTATAATCATAGACAGATCATAATAAATGAGTAAAAATTTGTATTTTAAACACTTAAGTAAATATTGAAAATTAATAATTGGGGATGCCATTTGGGGATGGTTGCTATAGCTTATTCCATTAGGTGAGAGGCAAAGTGCATCCTAGACAGGTCGCCAGTCAATTAAGAGGATTTCATTTAGAGGTGAACAACACGTAATACTCACATCACACTATACTACAAGGGATTGTGACTCTGCTGTCCTTCATAAAAGTCCTATTTGACCCACTAAGCCTCTCAAACAAGCTGTCTCACATGAGTAATTAGGAATGATAATGGGCTAACAGATATGATAATAGAATTGCATCATAAACCAGGGATTTCCGCTCTGGCCTGTTTGGATGCCCCTCTTTTCCCATGTCACAGTCTGGGTTAAAGGTAACAGACAGACCACAGACCCCAAACATGGACGTTCCTGTCCTTCAAAGAGACTGAAATAGAAATACCACTTCACCCAAGCTCTCCTTTGACCTCATCATAACCCACCTTCCCTCCTCAGACCTGACAAACACTGGGTGTAGTAAAGAAAACATCCTTCTACAAGTTTTCCCTCTTCCAGTTTCCTGAGAAAGGTAAACCCAGTCTCCCAGAGAGCGTCTCAGAACCAGAACTTCCCTTTAGCAACATCAGCCTGTGAGTCACTGCAGTGGGCTGGGTCATGCTCACTGAAGATTACACATGGAAGATAAGTTTGGTCTATGAAATGCTATTTAGCAAACAATAGCTCAGTACATGTCAGTTGTTTTATAGCGTTAGGTTTTGTCTGTCACTTTTCCTCTTCACTATTGTTAAACAGAGGAAGTGTTTAGTCTTCCTTGAGGTCACAGTGAATATTTGAGAATGTTTTTCTTTTGTAGGCAGGCATCACGTGTTCAGCCCTTTTAGAAGGACAACTCAAAGTTTAGAATTTGGTGCTTTGCTATTATTATTGAAGGAATAATTTCTTAAACTTGCACACAACCCATAGTCAAGTTACCAGGTGACATACTAGTTCTAATCAGATAATATTTGTTAGCTAGCTTTATATAAAAAGCGCTACTGGGACTGACAGCTGACTCGATCCTTCACACTGAAAAAAAGTTTTGTGCATAAAGTTATATTTTGAGAATAGTTAGCAAGACTTTGTAGCTATTTGGCAAACTGTAAATAAGCAATGCAATTAAGTGTGCGAATCTGCCTAATAACATCATGCTGATATGCAATATTAGCGTTGTGTCACTGTCATATTGCAAAAAGCTTTGGTCTTTAAAAGGTAGTTTACCAAATACTAGCTGTCTAAGGATGTGAAGCATAAAGTTTTGTGAATAACTTTCTACAGACTATCACCTCTGTGAAGACTTTGGTCTGTCATTATATCGTGTATGTTTAGGATTTTTCTAAAGTATTGTCATGAGGCCCAGGCAGGTTTTGGAAACTTTGCATGCACAGTAGTTGTTACATGGTTGGCAAGCTTCTGGCAGGTGAACTGTAAACCATTAAGCTAGCTAGGGATAAAAAGAGACGACCAGTTGCATAGCTCTCCATGTAGTAAGCTTTTATTACTTATTACCGTCTGACAGCACCTTCTGCTTTTTAAAGCTCCCCATGAGCCACAATGATGAAAAGTTTTCTCTATGAAATGTGTTTGCTTCTATCCTTTTTTTGTGTTATAGCGGGGCCAAACATGGGTTTCTGTGGAGTTGTTTCAATACAAGATATTCAGATTTTGATAAGATTCTAATAAAAATCAAACAATACGTCTTTAATTACTACAGCAACATAATACAGGTCATTGCCACCAAATATTGTTTTTTTTTTGTTTAAAGTAAGGCTTTAATGCTTCTATTAGGGAGACAGGACAGTGGCCAAAGTCAAACTTTAGAGGGAGAGTGGAGAATGCTGTGGAGACATAACCACATGGTAACCAGCGCCCTGGGTGATTTAAATTCTGTTTGGAAAAAAGGAGGCAAATTCTTGCACTTTCCTTGTCTTGCATTTACATTGGCAGTGTGTGTGCACTGAAACATTGCCAGCATATTTGTGCAGTTTGGACAGTTCTCTAGGGGTAGACGGATTATCGTCTCGGCTGCCAATTTGGCATTTAGCTGATTATTGCTGTTGGCTTTTTATTAACCAAATTAATTGATACAAAGATGTGCTACTTTGCCTCCACTCTCAGGTGTGTCACACACAACCAGCCAGTCAACATTGAGGCCTGGGTAGCCCTGACAGGGCGTGTGTGACATAATTTCCTGTTTCCTGCTGCTACTGTATTCCTCTGTGTTGTTCCTCATATTGCTAAATATTTCATTTTCCTTAATTTTTTAACACAAGTTTTACTTTTGCCACACTGAGTACATTTTGTTTGTCATAACAAATGCTGATATCAATTCCAAATATTGTTTTTTGGTCACTACTAATAATTGGTATCAATCGACCATTAAAAAACAATATTGGTTCCCTCTTAGCTCTCTCTCCCTTTAGCAACTGGCGTTTTTTAAATAAAGATTTATTGCTAGGTTTTTTACTTTGTTGGATCGTGGATAGAGAGTAGATAGAGTTAGAAATCTGGGAAAGAGGGTGGGGAATGACATGTGGGAAAGAAGCTGCAGGTTTGGATTTAAAAATAAGCTGCCAACTTGGAGGACTGCTCGTACATGGGCCTCAGCCTTACTGTTGAGTCATCTGTTCCCCAAGCTATGGCAACTTTTTTAAAAATATGACTTAAGATCTGTATGTTTTTTAATGAAAACTTTGACAAACATTTATTATTTATTCAGATTAACTGCGAGCTATCTGGTGGCTCTTAACAAGTTAGCTCAGTCACAGACATTCTCTTAACTAGCGAGTATATCTGCCGCATCACTGTGAAGAGGCAGATACACTCATACTGTCATCTCATGATCATGTTGGAATCTTTGAATTGCCTGCTGGAAAATTTCACCATCTTCTAGAGACTTCTAAATGTCTTAATTTCAGAGCACAGTAATATATCCTCCTGTAGCAGTATGCAAACTGAAGACTTAATAGAAAGCAGATAGCCTTTGTTAAGAAACCTCAAATCTCATGCTGTGACGTTATACGTACATTTCAGCCTGCCATATTGTTGCAATTTAAATAATTCTCAGCTGGTTTGAGCCTTACATAATGCACTGACTGGACTCATGTTTGATCATGCATGTTTACCTTTTATATCCAAGAATATTTATACTGTAAAGACAAGACAAGGTTGTTTTGTAACCTGATGTTACTGATCAGATGGATAAGAATGATTCATAAAATGAGGTGGAGCAGAGTCTCATGCGCATCTTTACTTGGATTAGCAGATGGGTCGATGGTGTAAGTTTATCCTTACAAGATATTTCCAGAGACTTTCCAGACAGCTTGACCTGGTTTTGTCCCTGGATGAAACTGGAATAAGCAAAAACTCTCAGATGTAACTTAAGAAAATAAGAAATGATTTGTTCTAAATAGTTGTAGAAGCTTACTAAAACGAAGACAGTGCTGGTGGCATTGAAGGCTCTGCATGTGCCTTTAATCTCTCTAAACCTGCAAAGATTACAAGAGAAGAGATCACATTTCAAGTACAGTTTACATTCTCTTCATTGTAGACATACCACACACCATGACACACTGGCGCTATGCTGAAGAGGGAAAACATCCACAGCTCTGAAAGAATTCATCTTGCTAAAAGCAGACTCAAGATTGTTAAAGATAAATGATGCCTAGAATATTCGTTAGTTTCATGGCTTATAGGTTTATAGGTTTTTTACAGCTCAAATCTTCATGTACATTTTAAATTACAGAATCAGTATTTTCCCAGCTGTTTTGTGATGTTTTAAACCTGTCAGGAATATAACCTCAGATTTATTTGCACTATTTCAGTTTTGAGTGTGATCCAAATATGTTAAATTAGTTATGTGACCCTCCGTCAGATCGTCAGATTTTGCAGCAAATTCCTGCTCAAGGTCTGGAAGACATGCAAAAGAGATGTTCTTTTAAATGAATTTAGACAACACGTGGTATTTGCCAATAAGGTAAAACAACATCAAGAATGAAAAAAATGGGGTTTAGGAGAATCATGTCACTGAATGTAATAATTTGTTTTAACCCTGGTTGTAAAGAAAATTGAATGGAGCCAAAAGTCTAAGCAATGCCATGAAGTCAGGTTACAAAAACTTAAACTAATACACTCTTTCTTATACTTAAACTTCTGTAGATGACAGTGCACAGATGAAGGCAGATTACATTGCAGTGGTACTGTATGTTAAAGGCTGCCTCTTTGGACAGCTTCAAAAAATTATATCCTTCTGACCCCATCCAATGGAGGATCCATTTTTGTAAACCTTTATTTATGGTCAATGTCTAACTCTGCGATTGCAGATAAGTTGGTAGCATTTCTCATCTAAAAACCAAAAATGTAATAAATCATTGCCTTGCAATTTGAGAATAACAATATTGCATTTTCATAGTTTAAGCAGTAAAACAATTTGTTGTACTAAAATAAACTGCATCACATCACATGTCTGTGATATGACATTATAAAGTAAATCTTACTCCCAAAGTGTTAAAATGTTGAAGACACTTGAGAGCAGACTACAACAGACCACACAGTTCACTTTATGTCTACACAGCATTGCTCCCTCACACCCTTCAGTTTATTCTTTTATAGGCAGTGACATGGCTGTTTTTTTGTCACTGATTATAAACCCAGAGTCTATATTTAAACTCTGATTACAAAGCAATTTCATATAAAGCTTATATAAGACGATGAGGTCACAGCACTTATAATGTAGGTCATTTTTTTGAATGTCATGCTAGTGATGCTTTGTTCACATCTCAAGGCCTGATGGAAATATGAAGGTTATCAAGATACAGGTCAGTTACCATTCAGACCACAGAAATCTTTTTCTCTCAGCAAAATATATATATTTTTAATTACATAAAGCTTAATGTTTGACTGCTTGCTCAATGGTTAATATCCCTGGCTCAAACATCGAATCACTTTGAATTTGTTCTTATGAGAATGTAAACCCTTTCATTGTTCATCATAGTTTCCACAGAGAATCATTTTTCTTGAAGGATTTTTGGAGTAGGAGTGTAGAGCATTCTAGTGGTTTTCAGGCATTTTTACATGACTAAGAGCACTCTTAGTTCAAAAGATGAATAGGATACATCTTTTAGAGACTTTAAATGTCTAATTTTGTGTCACTCACTAAGGTATTAATCAAGTTTCCTTTAAACAGATACCTGATACTTTGAAAACTTACCTGTTGTTACTTAGTGAAAGTTGAGGACCATAAAGTTACTAAGATGACAATCAAAGTGGCAAAGATATTTGAAATATAAATCTTATAAGGTTGCCCCAGCTCAGACGTTAACAAAAGCCAGTACAAAAGTGCAAAAAAACTGCAGTTCCTTATGTTACCACTCCACTCTGACTGCAAAAACTAAAGAATCCCCAACAGGTTTGATGTTAAATTCACACCTTTATGGCAGAAGACCTGGGCATGAATTTTTACAACACACCTGTTTTCACTATAATAAAAAAGAGCTTTGCTAAAACTTTCATGGTTAGAAGTTGGACGTCACTGAAGGGTGTCACATTTTACTCTGGGATGTCTGACTGACTAATGTCTGTTCGGTAGTTCGGTTTGCAAGCATGGCTAATGTGGGCAGTGCTAGCACCCCTCACCATTGGTCCTTTTTACATGTCATCCACATGCCTTTGCTGAACATAGTTACATATTCCTCTGGCCAATATACCAATTTAACCTGACATTTTTACCTCAGTTTTGTAAACCAAAGTGCTGCCAAACCATGCTGGTCTTATGAGATCCCCTCCATTCACTGTGGTTGTTTGCATCAAGATAGTAGAGCAGAGAGCGCAGGGCTATTAACTGGAGCTATTGCCCCAAGAAGTGGCAGGTAGCTACACCGAGTTGAGCATAACGTTTAACAGGCATAACAGGCACACATTTAAAATGAGCACGCAATGCCAGAGTAACCGACACAACCACATTAGATGATTTGCGACAAATGCTGGTAGATTGGGATGCCATCCCACAACAGCGTGTGACCAGGCTGGTGACCAGCATGAGGTGGAGGTGCCAGGCTGTTGTGGCTGTGTATGGTTCTTCCACACACTGCTGAGGCTCCTGTTTGTTAAAGGTCACATATTATGCAAAATACACTTTTTCAGACTTTTCTAGCAAAAATATGTGCCCTTGGCCTGTCCACAATCCCCCCCAAGAATCAGAACAGTCTATTCCCTACGCCCCTCTCTTTCTCCACCTTTCAGAAATGTGTCCTGAAACAAGCCGGTCTCAGATTTTCCCCTCATGATGTCATGTGGGGTTCTGTTGGCCCTCCCTGCATGGAAGAATGTTAAGTCCTCCTCTGCTGATCCTCCTCTCAGTGGCCAGCTGAGAGGAAGATCATGAGAGCCACATCCATTAAGCTACATCCATTTCCTGAGAGGGGCGTGGTCAGGGGCGGAGTCAGACAGCTCAGTAACATTTAAAGCCACAGACACAGAAACGGCTTGTTCTAAGCAGGGCTGGAACAGCGGGGTTTTTAGACATGTAAAAATCAAATACTGGAGTGTTTTTTCAGCAACAAACTTCACAGGCATGTTTTGGGGAGAGCAATATAAACTTGTCTTAAAGGGGTTAAATATGTGACCTTTACGTTTCGTTTACGTTAAAAGAATGGTGACTTGAGTTCAACTTAGTTTTGAGTCGGTGACAGTGTGCTGTTTATCTGTGCTGATGCTAAACAGAGCCTGACCTGATGCAGCTCTGTGGTGGGGCTTCAGGAACAGAAACAAGTGAACTGTAGCCCAGATTGCTAACCTTCTCGGAATGGTAGGTAGGAACAGGACAGTGTGTATCCAAACTGTCATAAAAGATCCATTATGTCTGCCAACATGTGTGCAGTCACACTCTTTGGAAAGACGGTACCAAGAGCTGGAACAAATACCGACTGCAATGTGCGCCCACACACCACTTCATACACACACTCATCAAACATGCTATAAACATTCCCCATCCACAGACAGCACGAGTAAACGCACACCAGACTTGAGGTATTGTGTTGAGCCGATGTTCCAGCTGGGAGAACGGATCCAGAACAGGTCTGGAAGCGTGTGGTTTGGAAATAAATATCATTAAACTTAGCTGTCAGATCATATTTAAGTCTGCCGAGAGCTCCGCCATCCAGAAGAGTTTTGGCTGTCCTCCACACGAGCACTGGTTTACTCTCTTTAACACACAAAACCATCACAGATACACACTCGGACCACCTGGGAGATGTGTTTATGGAATCTGAGAAACAGACAATGCTTTAATTTCACTTTGAAAATGTACATTCCTTTACATCCAAAATGCAATTTTATTGTTGGGAAAATATTGTTAAGTTCTACTGTGATCACTGAGATATGCTCTTGTAAACATGTCCATACTTACCAGAATGAGGTTACTGGGTTGTAGCTAAATGCATTGAAATATTTTCTGAATCTGACTTGCCTTGTGGTGTTTGCAGGGATGTGTTCAGCTAAATTAGGAAAGACATCCCTGGTAACAAAGCAACAAATATAGAAGTCAGCAACCAAACCCTAAAAATAAATGAGACCATAAGGATTATAATTATCCTGGATCCACAGAGCATTAAATCTTCCTGACAAGATGATATTTGCCCTGTGATTGACTTCGATCTGAGAGGTGTAAATAAGGTGTGTGCCACTAAGGCTGCCTTGGTTTCGTGCAAAGCAAACCTTTTCCAAGCACTCACCTCAAGGGAGTTCCTCCTCCTATTTGCACGCACAGTCCTTTGTTGTGAGTTTTTTTTTCCCCGTCGTCTTTTTTCTCATTTGAAAATAACCCAAACAGGTCCTGTAGACGTAGTAACAGAGATATTATCTAAGCAGTCTTCACCTGAAGGGGATTCCATCACACAGATTTTTTTTTCATGGGTGCATGGAGGAGGCCTGAAGGCAGCAGAACAAGTTGTGCATGGTTTTGGCAGGCTAAGCCCTGCTAACAGCTTTTTATTGAGCAGGTTGCGTGCGTATTGTTGGAAAATGAATACAAAATGTGAAGACCTTTTGGTTTGTACATGTTAAATGATTAAAGGAGTAGCATTCATATTGTTTAGAGGGCATCTTGGTATTAGCACAGTTTATTCTTGAGCTAACTGCTCTTTGCAGATTAAATATAATTTTTATAATTTCTTTAATCCAGGTTTAGTAAGCATCACTTTCCATAATCTCCACTTTGTGACAAAAGTTTGTGTGCAAAACCTTTAAAACTTCAATGATAGAAATGCTGATAGCATCTGAACTTTCATCAAGATCCCACATGTCGATTCAGGAAATCAGTCTTAAATGTTTAGGTACAGGGCAGCAGAGCATGGCCTCACGCAACTGTTGTCCTCACAGATAAGAGCCAACAAACTGCCTTACTCTTACTCTAAAACTGCTTTAAATCTACTAGGAAACATTTAGTGCACAAATAAATTCTGACATGCAATTTCAGTGTGTATCCCTCCCTCCTGGTCTAGCCTCAGGACCCACCTTCACCTTTATGATCCATCTGTCCATCTTCTTCTGCAGGGCTGGGTCGCGGTGATAGCAGGCTGAGCAAGTCAACCCAAGTATCCCTCTCCCCAGGGACACTTTCTAACTCCTTCTGGGGTTCTGGGTCTTCCCTGATGTCTCTTGGCAGCCGGATACACCCAGATGATCTCTAAATTCCCAAACTACCTCAACTGTCTTGTTTTGATACGAAGGAGCAGCTGCTCTACTTTTAGCTCCCCCTGGATGTCTGAACTCACACTATCTCTAAGGCTGAGCCCAGCTACAGGCAGGCCATTCCTTCCAACCACCCCACTCCAGGTTTCTCTGTCGTTGCCCACATGAGCATAAAAGTCCCTCAGTAGAACTGGGGACAAGATCCCCTCCAGAACCCAACCCAAAGACTCCAGGAAAGCCACATACTCTGAACTGCTCTTTGGCGCTTAAGCACCAACAACAGTCAGAGCTGCTGTCCATCACAGGGAGGCAACCTTCTTGTTCACTGGGTAGAACTTCAACATAGCCGCACTCAGTCGGGGGCTTGGGAGTATTCCCTCTCTCCCTAGGCAACACCGGAAAAGGAGAGCGTCCAGCCCCTCTCCGGGAGTTTGGTTCTGGAACCAGAGCTGTGTGTGGAGGTGAGCAAAACTACATCTAGTCGGTATCGCTCCACCTCCTGCAACCAACTCCTGCCAGAGAGTTAATGTTCCATGTGCCCACAGTCAGTTTGTGCCACTGGGGGTTTGTACGCCATGGCTGCCGCCTTTGCCTGCCACCCAGTGTACACTGCGCCCTGCTCCCATGCCCATCCCTGCAGGTGCTGAGTCCACAGGTGGGCAGCAACATGTCTTTCTTTTGGGTTGAATTCAGCCGGGCCCCATGGAGAGAAGCGCGGCGACCAGACACTCACCTTGGTCCCAAATACACCTCAAAGATAACTGTTGGCTACAATGCTTAGTAGCCTAATGCAAACACACAACTACTATGGCTTCACTCACTACTGTGGATAGGAAAGTACCAGTGATAGGTGGTCCATAGCCTTTAACACTCACCCAAGTGTCCTACTTTTAGAGTTAAATGGTGTGAGGAATCTGATTTTTATCACTTAGACTGAAATTTAAGCTTTCTCAAAATTTCACTTTGTGGCCTTTGCAAAGTCCTACCAACAATTGTATCAGAATATTTAACATCCCCAGAAGGTACAAGTTAAAGCCAGTTGAACTATACAAGGAGGAATCTTCACCCCTTTATGTACTCTCCAAAGGTAATGGAAAAATGCAAATTATATACACTCAAACCAGTACTTATTAAATTATAGCCACCCTGTAAGTGAATGTAAGTTTCTACTTACATACCTTTAATTAACATGTACATCACTGCCAGCTTGGATTGGAAAAAATGTTATTTGTGTGGGCATGATCAGTTTTTTTTTTTTTTTTTTTTGCTTTTTCTTTGAGCATATTTCTTTTGGAGGATTTCCAAAAAGTCATGTAAAATCATGTTTTTTCTAAATAGATTTTTTGCATTGCTGTTTGCAGAGAGAGTTTGTAGACATGAAATGCTGTAGGCATCATTATTCTGGGGAAAGAGGCTCACTGAAATGTAGAAATGGTTGACAGAAAATGAATGTACAAATAGTTTTATTTAAGGAAGGATGATTAAATAAACAAAACTTATCACGTCTTATTGGTCTTCAGCCGTTAGGAAGGATTCCATAATGTTTATGCTGTCTGCTTCATAAATTTTCCTCTGGGTAGCTCGAGAGTCAGTTTGAACATGACAAGCTTTGTGTCTGTTGCTGTGATCACAGAGGGGATGAGGGGAGCTGTTATACTGTGGTTTAACTTTCTGCTGATGCCCAGTAACTGCTGACACAACAGGAGAGAAAACAAAAAGATTAAAGAAAGGACCAATCATGTCTTTCACAATACATTGTGTGGAGTACTTTGATGATAGAAATATACAATTTAATTTGAACAAGTGTTTTTAAATGTTACATTTATGCAAGTTTTGGGCTGAGTTTGAAAATAAGATCATTTATTTTTATATTTCATTTCCAAACTTCAGCTAGTACCAGACACCTCCAGGATTGGGATTTGGATCCCAAGGAGGTGGGATTTATGTTGTCAATGCAAATTTTTATTGAAGAAAAACATCCACAAATGTTTTTTTAAAGACCTTTTATTTCCTTTGAAACATTTCATCCCTGGAAGAAACAACTTGTCACACAACACAGAAAAACTCTAAACATCTGTAATGATTAACCTGCTCTGTAATTAAGTCATAACACACTTCAGATTTTATGTTTCTGTGTAGAACATAGTGTCTCTAAACTGAGATCAGGAGATGTGATAAATGGTCAACAGCTGCTGAATAAACCTGGTGTAACATTAACAATACATCCGGCTTCTATTATGCAATAATCAAAATATGAAACACTGCAAAGTGTAAGATCAGGTGATTGAACAAGTCAAAAAAGTTCTTGTTTTTAAATGTAATCGGATCAAAAGAAGGGAATAATTTCAGTGAGAAAAATGGCTTGTTGCTGGTTCGATTCCAGATTTTTAGAAGAGTGCTGAGCCAACAAAATTCCTGTTGTACACACTTAGACAAGGATTTATATCCAGCATTTCTCTTTACAACAGTGTGATGATTATACGAGCTTACCCAGACTCTGTCCACTAAGTCTGGCTACACACCAGGCGGTTTTCAGATCTGAACAGATTTTAAAAACATGGCTGACCACGGACATAAGGACAGCTGATTTTTCACATTCTAATCCTTGGAATGCACACACAAGATCTTTGGTTCACAACCTGGGGTCCAAGCCTCAGACACCAAAGCTCTCAGGGGGGCACAAGACCCAGCGGCTGCCATTTGTAGGGATGATATCGAAATCCAGTACCAACATAGTCTGGTACAAACACATCTGATACCTACCGTACCAAATTACAAGACAGATTTTTGTGCTTCGTTCTGGCACCTTGCCGCCCCAGCACGACCCCACTCCACGCCAAAGGAAAGGTACCAAATATGTTAAATTAAGAAATTACATCAGTTTCCTTTAGTTGTATGCTCTACTGGCATCTTACTTCGAAATCATGATGCTGAGCCATCTTTTATTCAGCTGCTGAGCGGAGATTTCACAGATATGAGATCTAACAGAAACTTGATGAAAAAAAAAATGGAGGATGATGGATTTCCTCACCTGGCAGTCCTGGAGTGCATTCTGTTTTGTAATGAAAAACAAACAAACAAAAACAACAAGAAAAGAGGGTAAAATCTTGGCTGAAAAGAGGGTGTGGTTGTGTTGATGTTTGCTGCCATGTTTGGAGCTTTAACAATTAGGAATTCAAGCCATGTTATTCAGAGTACCTCCATTATGAAAGATGAAGAAAAGCTCCTCTCTACCTGTGGCAAAACTTCTCTTCCTTAACATTTTATCACTTTTTAAATATAACTCTTTCTCCCTGGTGGTTGGCAGTTTTTTAGCTTTACCTCTGAGGTGAAACGACCAAAATCCAAACTTTCCAAACCAACAAACATGCAGGGGCCTGCTCTCATTTTAATGCCTCTCCTTTGTGATCATTATTTTATCAAATTTATCACTCACACAAAACTTTTTAAAGTGTATTAATGTATGATGAAAATACATAAATGTTCAGTCACATAGAAAAGTTAGGAAAGAGTTGCTCACTTATTGCAGGTGAAAACAGAATAGAGAGGGCGTTGCCAGATATACATGAAGGAACACAGAGCCAAATATTCATGATGATGAGGTAGACATGCATGTTTGTGCAGAGCTATAATGCCCTGGTTAAGTACTGAGACACATGTAACACAGCTTCAAAACAGAGCTGTCAAAGTACCATAATTAGCGGCTGCTGAAATAGTTTGCGGTGGGATGTATTGTACATCTGTAATAAACACAAGGCTGCCATAAATAGCACAAAGTCAAGATCAACATGAAATTCAGTCGCTATTTTGAACCTTTGGAAACATCTTCAGACCCTGCAGCCACTCTGTGATTGTTGCGCTCTCAGCAACACAACCTGCCAAACATTTGAACGGCTCAAATTACCCGCTGCCTCGCACGCAAAAGCTTTTTGTTTGCATAAAGAGAGAGACACGCCGCAAGCAGGAGCTGTGCAATCTAAATCCTCCTCAGGTTGACATCTTCACAGGGTTATTTTTAGACCTCTACTGGAATCTGCTTTAACAGTTTACATTATTGAAATACTGAACAGGGTTTGAATAGTTTTCTCACATATTTCAGAAGGCTGTGTCATCCCCTGCTATCAGGACAGTTATCTGTAGACAAATATTTACTGAAGAGATGTGTAACAACAATAAAAAATAAGAACAAAAATACATGAGTGGAAAATACTTGTGTCTCTTATGTCTTAACACATGGTAACACAGATCATGCTTAATAGTCATATATTTATGGCTATAAATTAAAGCTGGTGACACCACCGATTGCCTTTATAAGGCCCTGATCGGATTGGATTTTAGAGCTGATCCATTATTGTTTTCATCTTGAGATAGAGTGAATCAATAACTGAGTTACATTGCTGCTTTGCATGCAGCACCTGAAATTTTTCCATTACATGGACAATAGTCCAATAAAAGTTCTGTCACCATTTTGCCATAATTCCCCTATTCTGTACTCTGACAGTTTACCATTTCAAAGTTCAGTTTTCCATTTCATTTCAAATAAAGTTCTTGTATTGTATTGTATTGTATTGTATTTCCTTGGTGTACATGTGTATGCTTTAAAAAACTGTAATTAATGAAAACTGAAGCTCTTGCCAGGTCTGTCATCCCCCTGAAATCCACCGCACCACAGTGTCATCCAGTGTGCTCATAAATCTCCCCAGACTGATGTTGACAGAGTCAGACTGAAGAGGAGACAGAGTTGTTAAAATGATTTATCACTGTGTGATTAAAGCTTAATATATAGACACAAAAACCTAAGACTGAATAAATGATGAAATCTTTTGTTCATGGTATGTATGCCAAACCTTTGGGCTTTTACTAATACATCAATACTACAGGTTATCTTAATCCTGTTTAGTTGTATCAGTTTACCAAGTAAATTATATCCGCTCATTAAAAGCACTGCATAATCTCTATACCTCACATTTTAGAGGTGACATTAATAGGCTAATTTATAATCATCAACAGGTGTAATTATGCTTTATATAATAATTATCTGTTTTTATGAGCATAGTTTGTTTGAAGTTTCTGGCCTTTATCTTTTAAATGTTGTACTCTTGGAGTTGTATTCTAGGCATATGTAATGATATTTGAATTATGGGTTGCACACTTAAATAGCCATTTGTATATATATATTAAAAAATGAATCTTTCATGAAACTTTAATCCTAGCATAAAAACTTTGACTTTTTTTTGACAGTTTGTGCTGTAACCATTGTTGAGTAGTGTTTCTTTTAAAACTAACATGTAAGATTACTCTGATACCTACGGAGAAAAATATGTAATTCTACAGTATTTTACAGACACTAATCTGTTAGTTTGCAGCCTGATAACATCACTAACAGACATAAAAACCTTGACAGGTCCATACTGACAATGAGCTGGGCAGAGGAATGCAGTATTACACACAGGCTGTGTGTAAACAACTGCCACTTCCATGCAGTCCTGATGTTCTAAACTTGCAAATACACTTTTTTGAGTTTTCTCATAATGATTATTTATTTCCACTGAGATTTTTGTGTGTAATGATGCAATAAACGTTGGTATTTCATAAGGCTTATTAACAAATAAGTCACATTATTTGAGTCTCCATGATTGAATCATCTGTACAAATAAACCCTCCTGATTTATTAGCAAATATTTAAGCCATTAGTTTGTTCACCAATTTTTAAAATATGTTTATTTTGTCTTTGGTGATGCATGATACTCAAACATCCCCCTTTGTTCCTTTAAGTCTACCTCCTGATGTATGAACGTGCACACTCACACACACACTATGGCTTCACAAGCTGCTGCATGCACTGACCAGAATGAATACATGCCACTTGAGCTCCTGTCATTGTGTGGTTAGCTTACAGGAATCCATCCCTGACATGCCACCTTTCAAAATAGTGACTTCACCCTGGATTTGGTGTCATAGACAACACAAACAGATCATTATACCTGAAGATGAAAACATTCACACAGAGCTGCAAACATGTCACCTATAGAGAAGAACTCAACGCATAAACAAAAGTTAAACCTCTCATCAGGGTAAAAAAATATCTGCACATAGTATAATGTCATCATCAGTTTCCAGGTGGTGTTTGAGGATGTTATTCTCCTTTATGGGGACACTTGTGCAGCACTAGGTTGAAACCAGTGATTTGGTTTGATAACAGGAAGTAAGAGGGTGGATTACACACATGGGTTGTTGAGTTCAGTATGCCAGGTCAGCCTGTGTGAAGGAGATGAACGTAGAACATAAATAGAGAGTTTAGAGGTGTCTTTAGTGGGTCTGTTAACCCATCTATTGCACTATATTCTAAAATCATATAAATGTTTTATGCTTATTCAGCATTCAGCAGCAGGAAACTTCAGAGCCACATATATAAAACACAATAACACAGGCTTTAAATTTGGCACAGAGGGCATCTTGTCTTTTTCTGTTTGATGATCACATTCAAAGCAAAAACACAAGGGTGGAACTATTTTTATGCCATTAGGATGCAAGTATTTTCTGTAGGGAGGGAAAGTTCAGGCTGTGATAAATAATACCGGCTCTCACCTGCAGGCACCACACCTCTAAATACAAAGGAAACCTGCGCCACCTGGTTGTCTGAGGAAAAATAGTCCCAAGGTGTGTGCCAGATCGCATTTCACAGGTGAGACAAGTAATAAAACTGCTCTTAATGATGTTTTCAGAGCACATCATCACTCACTTTGCTTAATATTGTATTATAAGATCATGATGAACGTTTTGTGACCATGGGTATTTAATGTAATGACTTTTACGCACGCGATGTAAGGATGATTCTCCAAGTATTTTGAGACCCTTTAACTCCGCCCCTCCTGGGTTGGTCCTGAGGTGAGCTCGGTATAAAGTGTTGCACACAGACGTGTGTAGGTGAGACGAGAAGCAGCGTCCTGGCAGGTGGAATGGAGCTTAAGGACCTCTTTGGATTCATATGACGCACAGAAAGTCCGGACTTTACGCATATTTAAAAAAAAAAAAGTCTAAGAGGGAAAAACGACTGACATCATGAAGTTGGAGGTGTTGTATGGCAGTCATTATGACACCAAACATCTAGAGATGTGCAGTGACGCAGAGGGGAGCGTGCGCTCTCCTTTTTCCGCAGAGGAGGAGCTGGGGTCGGATGGGGACTGTGTGGTGCACAGCCCTCCTCCACCTGTAACTCAATGCGCAATCCCTAAATCCAAGCCATACACACGGAGACCCAAACCTCCTTTCTCTTACATCGCTCTCATCGCCATGGCAATCCGGGACTCCCCATCCGGACGTCTCACTCTGGCGGAAATCAACGACTACCTGATGAAAAGATTTCCTTTCTTCAGAGGCAGCTACACCGGCTGGAGGAACTCGGTGCGCCACAACTTGTCCCTGAACGACTGCTTCCTAAAGGTGCTTCGGGACCCGTCCAGGCCGTGGGGGAAGGACAATTATTGGATGCTCAATCCTCAGAGTGAGTACACCTTTGCGGATGGGGTGTTCCGGCGCAGGAGAAAGCGCATCGATAAGAAGGAGCAAAGGGCAGAGGAGGCGCAGAGCGCGCAGCAGCCTGAACGCGCCACAAAGACGGACGTCAAGTTTACCAGCTCGTTCGCCATAGAGAGCATCCTCAGCAGGCCGTTTAAGAGGGGCACTAACAACGATTCCTTACGGATGCATCACTCCTACAGCTGGCCGAGCTACACTGAACTAATGATACCTCACTCACATACACCTGCTGCCTCTTCTTCACACGCCAAGGCGCACAGCCACGTGGATTCCTTTGGTGCGCATGTGTCATATGACGCTGCACTGCTCACACAAACACTTGTGAGAAATGAGAATTTGGACTCTTTCTGGTGATGAAGAATCATCAGCGTGCACTGATGATGGAGTCAGCAGGGGGGACACTTTTATAGTGGCTAGGTGTTACACTTTTTTATTATTATGCCTTTGGTCATTTCCAATCAAAGTACCATTTTATTTTTCATTTTATACACTTTTGTTTTTTAAGTGTCATTGAAACGACTGTTAATGTTTTTGTTTGTCTGACAAACATGCTGAAAATATGCACCTTGACTGTTTTTCTCCTCTTCTTTTAAAATTCTGCTTTCATCGAAATAAAATGATGATGTGATTTTCTGTCTGTTTTGTCACTCTGGAAATATTTTCATTAAAAAATTGATATTCAACATTGGATCTGAACTGTACCAACTTACATTAGATTTAAAAGGATGCCTGCAGTTCTGGCTCCTGTGCATGTGTTCATGAGACTCCACCTTTCAAAATTCCAGGAGTTTTTAAAGCTTTTTGTGTACTTACACTTTTGTTGACTAGTTTTTAAAATCACTCATTTTAACTTTTAATAAGTATGTTTTAGGAGGGGTATTATACTTAGATTCTTTTTAAAATGTAGCCATCTGTGAGGGGGAAAAGTAAAAACTAGGAGTTAAAACAAGGAGGTCCAAGCTTTCTGTCAGTAACTTGAAACTGGTAGTTTTGCTTCGACAATACAGTGATCAGACATGCATAAAGATAGAATGTTTCCACATTAAATCCAAAAACAACAGCTACATTTCACTTTATCATTAAGTTGTGACTTTGCACAAACAATCTGTTTGGAGGTTCACATTCTATTGTTTTTGCTCTTACCGGAAAGATTATATTTTACTGTACACTGCCCTCAGGTATAAACACAGAACTTTGAGTAAGTTTTATATGAATTGCTTTTTAGTGGGCAAATATTTTTGATTAGTTGAGTAAATTTTAACTTAAGTAACTTAACTTGATTGCAGTAGTCTTGTACTTGTTCACCTCTGCTTTTTTAGCTCCATGTGCGGTTCATATCATTTTATGATTCACAAGTTTTATTGTATTTCTAACAGTCAAACACAGGCAAAGCATCATACAGGAGAAATACTCCTAAGCATTTTTTATGCATTGTCCTTTAAGGTTGTGTTTTGTCCAGTCCATTAGTCTATTTTTCTGTCATCTTTGCAGAAAAACATAGTCCATAATGTTGACCCAACATCATTACATAATAGACATATGATTCTATGATACATTAGCACTACAGAATATAGTTCATTTAACTTGGAGAGCTAAATAAGAGAACAGGAATGGCTCTGAAAGATTCATAACATCTCTTTGATTATATTCATACTTTGTCTAGAAGAGCAGAAAAGTTGTTCATATGAGGCCCCCCTTCCAAGTTCTATGACCCACCTCCAACCCCTCGATAAAATCTGTCTACCCACCATTATGGAAGTCTGAATCAATTCTGCACAATCACAGCTTTTCACTGCTGCTCATATCTTTAGAGGTTGATAAATGTTACTTTGGTTGGGGAGGAAAACAATGCCTCCAGCATCTCTTGGTCTGCAGTACATAAACTAGGCCTACATCTGGTCTCACCATTACTATACATGGTACTGTACTGGTAATAGTAAACGTGACAACAATGGTTATGGTTAACATCAGCAACAATGACAATGATGCCAATTTAAATGACATTAAAAGCAACAATAATAACATTAATAAGAGGAAAGTTTAATGAAACCGTTTCAATAAATTAAACATCCATAAAAATAATAAGATGGAAAAGCAATAAAAATAACAATAATAACAAAGTAATACAGAAAACATGCATAATAACAAGAAACAATAACATGACAAGTATAAAGGACAGTAATAATACCACTCAAACATTTTAGATAGCATTCAAAATAATAAAAACATTGAATTATTCAAGAAAAAAATTACAAAAACAACAGCAGAATAAAATAAATAAAACAGAAATTATGATGATACTAAAATTATTGACAATTACTAAACAAGAATAATAACAGATGAAGCATAAAAATGATTGAAAAAATATCGATATTAATTGGAGTAAAAACAGAGCATTACTCTAACTCAAAAAAAGTAATGAGTAAGAACCATAAGTGACTTTATAAAATCAGTGACTTTAATAACTATGACGTCAAAAAATAATTATACAATAATATTAAAAATAAAATGATAAAAATAGCAATGTTAATAAGAACTTACAGTGCTAATAATAAGAACTGTAAAATAATAATAATGTAATAAAATAAAAATAACAATATAACTGTAGTAATGAAAACAACAACAATAATAATTACATCAACAATAATGATAATGATAATTATGATGATGATAGTAATCATGTAATATTAAATATAAACTAATAGCATTCATAATAAAAATGATTATATAATAAGACATAAGTATAAAAACTTGTTCCATAGTTTCTAAAGTCAAAATAAATAGTTTATCTTCCTCCTCAGTGTCCATGATCCTTGCTGCTGCCGGCGGGTAGGGGTCATCCACTGTTTATATTTTCTGTCTGCTCTGCATGGAGCTGTCGCCTCGGTCATCACACATGCGCAGGAAAGGCTTTGTACAAATGGTGCATCCTGAGCGAACTCAACCCGAATCCACAATAGGAAGAAATGTCCTCCAAGTAGACCCATTCTTCTGAGGCAAGAAAGTAAATTTCCTTTAAAGCAGCTGCGCATCCTGCACACCGCGGGGCTCCTTGTTTGATGTCGCACCTAGAACCATGTTGCTGCATGGGAAATAATTCCACTTCACGTGCTGACTGTGATTTACTGTGGAATGGCATGCGTAAAAAGCCCCGTGCGTAAAAGGCGCAGAGAGGATATTTACAGCAGGAAACATTGCAAACAGTGATTAAATATCTGATCATCTGAATCTTTCTTTGACTTTATTTAGAGTTTCCAATCAAGTCTTCCCTCCGAGGATGAAATCCAGACTACCAGGGGTAAACTGATACTTGCGCTCTGTGTGTGGTACGTTGGCACACTCTGATGGAAAAAGCATGCTTCCTCTCATGTCAGAGTACTAATCCTGAACAGATTCCAACAAATGAACCCTACAGTATTCCTTCTCTCTGTACACACCTTTACCAAATGACCCCACTTTTACGCACTAAAGGGGCAAAATCGTTTGAAATTTTCCTAATTTTCTCGCTCTACTTAAAAACATATCTTTCCAATATTTGTGTGACAAATGCTTCCAGAGGTGTTTTGGAAAGTGAGCCGTGGGAGGAGATTTGTCTTCCTCTCTTGCGCCGTGTCCGGCTTCTAGTCTGGCTCGTGTCCAGATGGGGAGGGAGTAGTTCCTGGCGATTTCTTGGAGGGATTTGGGGGGATAGAGGGGCAGAGAGAGATTTAACAATTGATAGGTGGTCGGGTTGTGTTTGGCCGGCTGGATATCCGCGAGCAAAGTCGAGGGAGCCTTATTCCCCCTCTGTTATGGAGTTATTGCCAGCGATGGACAGAGGGAGGAAGGAGGAACAGCGGCTGATGCTTCTTGATTTTCACGGTTATAAACGCGCACAGCATCACACAGCGACACTGCTCTGTTGATTTTTGCACACGGGGACTTTTAATAAGGTTTGAATTAAAGGAAAGGTAAGCTGCCCAGATGTTTATTGAGCACAGACAGTGACGGGGACTATATAGGTGCAACCATGACGACGGAGAGCTCCAAGCAACTTTTGGATCCATCTAATCCTCTGAGCTCCAGCCCAGCGCTGCTGAGCGCACAGCCAATGATGGAGAGCGCACAGGCTGCATCCACCAAATGGAAAAAGGGAAACTCTGGCTTGAGACGCCCTGAAAAGCCGCCATACTCATACATCGCCCTCATTGTGATGGCAATCCAAAGTTCCCCGAGCAAAAGACTAACTCTGAGCGAGATCTATCAGTTCCTTCAGGCCCGCTTCCCTTTCTTCAGAGGATCATATCAGGGCTGGAAAAACTCCGTCAGGCACAATCTCTCCCTGAACGAGTGCTTTATCAAGCTGCCTAAGGGGCTCGGTAGACCCGGGAAAGGCCACTACTGGACCATAGACCCTGGCAGTGAGTTTATGTTTGAGGAGGGCTCTTTTCGCCGCAGACCACGCGGCTTCAGGAGGAAATGTCAGGCTTTGAAACCCATGTACAGGATGATGAACGGGATCGGCTTCGGTGCGTCAATGCTGCCGCAGAACTTTGATTTCCAGTCTCCTTCAGGCTCTTTAGCATGTCACAACAGCTACAACTTAGACCTCATGGGTAATACAGTGTCAGGGGGCTTTGAGGGACTAGGGGGAGGGCATCACGTCCCACATATGTCATCAGCCTCCGGGTCATCGTACATGTCGGCGTGTCAGGGGAGCTCCAATGCGGACTACTGCGCGGAGAGCAGCAGCAGCCCTCTGCAGACCCCTCCTGCCATGGTGGGCACTTTAGACTGTCAGTCTGCTTATGCTAATGCAGCCTCACACTGGAGCTCACCTGGGGTGTCTTCATACATCAAACAGCAGACTTTGACGTCCAGCAGCAACACTTCTTCTTCTCTGCACGCGGGGATGTCTCCATACTCTCTGGAGCAAGGCTACCTGCACCATAACGCACGAGACTCCTCTGACATTCCAGGTAAAATCTAACAGTGGGATTTATTTATACATTTGTGCTGCTTTATTCCAGTTTACACCTTTGAAAAATGAGTAACATTCAGTGAGATGTCAGCCCTAACAGGTCTATACTTCATGCGTAAAATGCGTTTTTCCCATTATTTTTCAAAGGTCGTGCATCAATTTCGCAGCTTGAATTGATTTCAGAAATATATACATAAATATACATATAGTAAAATTGCGTTTAATAATCGTTCTGTAAACAATTCGTGACTATAAATAAATGTGAAACACAGAAGTGCTGCAGTTTGGGGATAACTGATCTGGTTGAGCCTCGTTTTTCAGTCTTTTTTATGTTGCGTAATCAAATGGTGTGGAACGTGCATTATTATATCTGCAGCAATCAGCCTCACGTTTAATTTAAACTCATTTTAGAGATTAGATTATGTTCCAGTGAGGGTTTTGGAGAGGCCTGCAGAACTCATGTGAACAAATGAATATAAAGAAGTGACAAAGTCAAGCAGGCCTTCACAGAAACACAAAGTTAGAGAAAGATAATCATTGCAATGCAGCGTCATTATCCCAAACATTAAGGAAAGATGATATTCTCTGATGTTTTTAGATTTCTAAATTTATTTTTCTAATGATTTTAAATGCGCACAACTAAGCCTAACTCTTATATCTTCCAACTTATGGCCTTTTAAAGGTGTTTTCCATCGCCCTCAAGACTCATATTGAGTTGCCATGTGAACATTATTACCATGTAAATAATAGTATTATTTATTTTTCTAAATCTGGAATAATCTGGCATATCCAAACGTCGAAAATGGCGTCAAAACAACATCTTTACGCATTATATCTCCAAAAGTTAATTTTTTGATAGCCTCAGACTTGAATATATTGCAAACATAATAACTAAAATAATATTTTAGTTTTGTTTATTTACATCTATACTAACAGGCTAAAGTAGGCCTTATAAGTCGTTGATTAGTTTTACCAGACACAAAAAGGACATATGATGGTTTACGTTTTTTTGTGCAACCTGGCAACCCACAAATACTTTGATTTAAATTATACCTGAGGAAGGGAGTAATAAAACCTTATCAAATTGTTTTCACTTTCCCGCCAAATCATCAGGGAAAATAATAAATAAAATGATAAACATGTTTTTTATAAGTGAAAATGCATACACGCCTGTTTGTTTGGAGAAATGTTCACAGATCTGAGCGCACTGCTGCCGTGTTGATCTGACCTGCTGTGTCCTCTTTCTCCTCAGTGGGTCTGTCCCGGTATTCCGCTCACTCCACTCCCGTGTGTGACCGGAAAGACTTCGTCTTAAACCTAAACGGAATATCTTCTCTCCATCATCACTCCAGCAGCAGCGGAGGATCTTATTATCACCATCAGCTCCATCACCATCACCAGAGCGTCTATCAGGACGTCAAACCGTGCGTCATCTGACCAAAACAAATACAACTGCCTTGACTTGTTTGCGACATTCAGACTACAAGTGGAGATTTTTTTTCCCCACCAGTATCCGGCTCTGATGAACAAATTTCCAACCACATCAGTCCCGTTAATCTGGAGATGGAGTTTGTTTGTTTTTTAACCAAAGAATGATAAACTGTGAGAAAGCGTTTGCTTCTTTAAATGGATGCGTTTTCATGCAAGGACAATCAGCAAGATTTTTTTTTCTAAATGGGGAAAAATGTTTTCAAAACCGGCCCCACAGTCGACATGGAGTCATCTGTACTCATGGGCTTACATTTGTTTTCCTGACGTTGTTGAAATTTAAGACATTTCAGTGATTTATTTTCAAAGGAAAATCTGAATTGTTTGGTAATGTCTTTGAAAGAAATAAACGTTTTCATCAGTGCTGAAGTTCTGTTCTCTCGTTTATTCATGTTTTCCAACACTATTATTATTATTATTATTATTATTATTATTATTATTGGTTTCATTTTAGATGTACTTAAATGTCCATTTCACACAATCGAAATCGAGCTTGATTAATGCTGACTGGACAAATCATAAACTACCGGAGGCACTCCTGACTTAACTAACCGATATAAAACATAATGAGCCTCTTCAACTAGGGGTGTAACGGTACAGAAAAATGTCGGTGCATAGCTTGGTTTTTAAGTCACGGCTCGGTAAGTTTTCAGTCTGGTAATTGAAGCAAATAAATAAAATTTAGTTTTTGATTTTTGAAATTGTATTTAAATAGACTGAATAAATGACGTTTAAATTATTAATAATGCAGCAACATCCTTCCAAAAGTTCTTCAATGATTAAAATTATTAATAAATAAATACATTTTTGAACTACTAGGTTGTTTTAATTGATATATTTATACCCATTCTTTAATCATGCTCGTTTTTACAGTGCAGGTGTTAAATAGGCGTCATTAGATAAAGAAGCAGGCCGTCATCTCACGGAGCGTCATGACGTCATTTTGCTTGTTATTAAAGGGATGCTTTCTTCCCCTTCTAACTTTCCGTCCACGCTGAAAATCCAGTGCTTATTATGAGTGTGGTGTAGTGTTCATTTGACAATATCCAGGCATTTTGTCTATCAGAAAAACTAAGTTCAGATGGGTTTAATCTGGGAGCTCAGGGGTTGAGGATAAATCAAATAAAGTAAACTTTGATTTAGTCAGAGAGCTACAAATATTCTTGGTCGCTAGTAGATGTTTAGCTGAATAGAAAGAAGGCTATGTAAAAGGCTGTTCAACTCTAGGATGACAAGACTGTGCTTGAGGGTTTTCATGCAACAAGATCGCCACCTCGTGGTCATTCAGTGTTAAAGTCTCTAAATGACAGCTTCTGATGGAAAACTGCACTTACATCACTTCATCCTGCTAAAAACATTACAATGGTACCCAGTGAGACTGTAATCGATTTGGACATCTTAAATATTTAGTAGATATCTATCAGATATTCACTGAGGATACTTTGGAGACAAAAATGTTACTGTCCCTCATTAAAAAGACTATTTGACCTTTTTAAAAGTTATGCACCTGATCTGATACAATGATAGATGTTTTTGAATAGCAACAAATTTCTGAATTTATGGAAAAAATGTTGAAAAGAAATGAAATGTTTTCCGTCATTAGAGCTATGGTATTGAGATGTCCACTCTGGGCTAATGTTCAGGTTAAATGTGATGACAGGGATTTCACATTAAACAGTAAATAAAAACAAACCAGTTGAATTCACTGTAATGCTGTTCTTTCTGTTGTGTGTTTATGATCGTACATGCCTTTTTGGAACGTCCCTACATTTTTGTCTAAATTCAACATTTTGGACAAAAAAAAAAAAATCAAATCACCGAATGAACCAGAGATAGGAACTTTTCTGCTAATACACATTTACAAAATGGTCTTTGAAATGTTCCAAGTTAAAAAAAAATGGTGTAGCCATCTCTTTATTATCTCACAGTTCTCACCAGGGTTAGAAATGAACTTTTTCATCTACCTGCCATGTGGCTGATGGATTTAAATATCCACCAGCCACAAATATTTTTTACCAGATATTTTAACAAGCAGCATTATTTAATAAGGTATAGCACAAATATCAAGGCTTATTCAAGTCACAGGCTATTTAATAATAGGGAGTTGTGGCACACTTATCCAAACTGTCGCTCATTTAAAACCACACATTTTGACCAATTTGTCCTGTACTCATATGTGCAAATATTTGCTGGTCTTCCTACAGGTGCACCATAATTCATAGGCATTTCCCTGCGTTACAAGCTTTAGACTTACTAGAATTTGATTTTTTTTTTCCGCAATTTCTGCACTTGTGCCAAAATGCATGCCTTGTTTTAACTTCTTAAAAAATTTGACAAGCAAGACATTGGTTCAAACACATTTAGCACAGAGTTGCAGTGGAGAGCTGCTCTCATATGATACTGGGTCAAACTATGCCAGCACACAGCTGCCTGTAAACATTTGACAGCAGCTCTGACACAGGAGGGAGGACGCCAGATTTTCTGGGCAGTGAGTGTGTAAGTCTGCTGACTCATCATATCAGTAGGAACAAGCAGAAAAAGGGTTTTAATTTATGCTGTTTACTCAAGAAAGTCATTTTTTTAGGTTAGGCTACTTCTATTTACCCGCCCCACTGGCTGGTAAGTTGAGCAAATTCACCTCACTGATATCAGCAGTCTCTGTGTCCTCTCTACACTTGTATTTTACTTTTCATTCCTTTCTCTTTTCTTTCTGGTCCCTCTTCTCTCCTTTTCCCCCTATGCTGTCCTTCTGCCTTACTATCTGCATCATATTATAAAAGGACTGTTAAGAGTTTGTATTGGCACGTTTATGCCTTTTAATTTCATTTTCACTCTAAAATTCTGTGTGAACCCAGTGTAAATGTGTGTATTTATGTGGCCCGTTTTGCCTAAAATATTCCCCACTGAATCAAAGCGTCTTTTCAGATTGAATGTTTAGTTTAAAAATGTTTCCCTTATTAGATATGAGTCTATTTTGTTGTGCCTTTCTCTCTTTCTGTACCATTTCCTTCCTTCACTTCATGTAACACTTTGCTCCACCCAACTCAAAAACCCTAGACCGATAAAATCTATTGTTTTTTTTCTCAAAAAGGGTTATAATAACAATTCAAAATCAGTCATTGTGACTTGCAGTGACATTTTAGAGCTCTGATGCTCCAAGCTTATCAGGCCTGAGATACACAGCATAGCAAACTTACAGCTCAAATGTTCCAGTCAGAGCAGTTTTACAGTCTATCTGACTAATCTAATATTTTGATAATTTATTCATAGTCTTTGGAAAACTGATCTGAACAGTCGTGTGCAGACTTTAATTTTAAGGATTCTTTAAACATGACTTTGATTTCAGCATAAACCTCACCAAATAACCATGTTTCTTATTGTACATTTAATTAATTTTACATGTATATTTTTTATAAAAATGTGTATAATATACAATTTGAAATCATTCAAAAATATTCTTTGTTTTTGGAAGGCATCTGGCAACCCCCTTTCATTATCTTGTGACCCCCAAGTGGGTCCTGACCCCCACATTGAGAATCACTGCTTTAAATAGTGAATGATGGCAGCTATTTAAAACCTAAAGACTACATGATGATGGTTTAAGCAGCTGTTTTACTAGCACATACTGCAGGACCCTTGTCTATTAACCCAGCTTATTCATGTTTTTAATTTCTTATGCAGCACCTACTTGTCGGGCATCTCAGTTTTATCTTTTAATGTGTTTAATGTTGATTTTGAGATGTCAAGGCAAGGCGGCCAATAAGGAGGGATAAACAGGAGAGCTACCCGGGACCCAACCAAATGGGGGCCTATGGAGGTCAGCAAAACCACGATCCTTTGTAAAGTTAAGCTGTGGAAAACATGACTTTTTTTCACCAGAATAATAATCACTCATCAAAGCAACAAATTAATTTTAAAAAATGTTTGTCCTTCTTTATGTGGTAGTATTGAACATCCTCCCCTTAAAACAGAATTAAAATTGGTTGAGAGTGGGAAAAATGGATTTAAAGTGGCAAAAATGGGTTAGCAGAGAAAGTAAAACGGTGAAAAGTGGCAAAAAAAAAAGGCAAAGAAATTACAAAAAGGGGTTACAAGGAGCAAAAATAGGTTTAAGTGACACAAAGGGAACAAATAGTGAAATGCAGGAAAAAAATGGGCATAAAAAGTGGGGAAGTGGGTAGTAGTGGCAAGAATGGCATTAAAGTGGCAAAAACATACAAATAATAAATAGTGAGGAAAAAGACATCAGATTAAAAAAAGACTCTGAAAGGCTGTCTGAATTGATTCTCTCAGGGAAGGTTGGACGTTTGAACCCCAGCCCCTGCAGCCGTATGTCAATACAGTGCGTTTAGAAAGTATTCAGACCCCCTTCACTTTCTTTCAGTTTTGTTTTGTTGCAACAACTGAAAAATTTGAGTTAATAGAAAACTTTTTTTTTCAACGTTATGAAAAAATAAAAAAACTGAAATATCACATTTTCAAAAGTATTCAGACCCTTTGTAACAAAATATGAAATGCATATAAGAGCAAAAACCAAGCCATGAGTTAAAAGGAACGGCCTGCAGAACGCTGTGACCCACACTGGAAAATGGCACTCCCCAAAAGCCACTGCGCAATTTGAACAGTGGTTTTTTCCATGATTCCCAAATAGAAGATGTTTGGCACAACCAGGACTCTGATCAGTCCAGCACGTCTTTGCTGTCCTTCAGTGTCCTACATGACAGAGAGGAGGATTCAGAGGATGTTGGTGATTGATGCTTGCAGTAGCAGGATGGTAAAGTATTGACTAGCTCAGTGCAATTATCAGTTTTAATTTGACTAAGAGTAAGAGCCAGATTCCCTAGAAGTAACACTGCCAGGTTGGAGTTACTGAACTCACCACAGACTGCATGGTGCATAGCTGCTATTTCTTACAAAATCTAACTGCATTTATTCTTTTATTTTATTCACAAAAAATAGAAAGTGTGCTACTTTTACTAGTTAAATCCAGATAAATTACTCAAAATATAAACAAAATCATGTGTAAGGGCTAGAAATAGACACTTAAATAAGACTGTACTCTGGCCACTGTAAGGCTGCATGCACTAATTAATCAGAAATCATTAATTAATGTAATTTATTTGATCATTTATTTGAATTTGTTTAACCAGGAAAACCTAATTTAGAGTAAGAATCTAATTTTCATCAGGAGTACAATTAAAAAGGTACAGACTTAAAAATACAGAGCAATTACAATCACAGAGACACAAAATCCTGAGTCACAGAGCAGAAGATCATTAGTCAAAACATCTACAGCCCAGTGCATCCTCCTCTAATGCCTTCAATCTCATTTTTAAATGATTTAAGTAGACCAGCTCCTCTAGACATAAGGTCTCCTGTAGCAGATTCCACCTGAAACTCATTTTGCCCATTGCAAGACAGACTCTGGGGACAGATATAAGAAAAACATCTTGTAGCTGAGTCACAGATTGAAGACTGTAGCTTGCAGCACTTTTCACATGAATGAAATCACACAGTATGAAGAAAGCATAGTGCCCAGTTGTATACAGTTACCAAAGATTTAAGGCATTAAGAAGATGCATGTATAACTGGGGCATCACCATAATCGATTAGAGGCATAAAGGTTGCAGCAAAAAGTCATTACTTTGCATCTTAAGGTAAAAAAAAGTTTATTTCTGAAATAAAAACCCAGATGCAGCTCTAACTTCTTTACAAGTTGATCAACATGAAGCTTAAAAGTCAGAGAATCATCAATCAGGAACCCAAGATATTCATAAGATGATTCAATCCCATCACCCTGAGACGGAGTAAGAGAAGGCGGGTTCAGCCACTTTTTCTTTGAGTTTGAAAAACATCATGAGTTGGATCAACTCACACACAGTGTCCTGTACAATGTCAAAGGCTTGTGAGAGACGGGAAGTCTGATGCTGTGGAGAGGAGCTATAAATGACAGTGTCATCCGTGTACAAATGAACATTTGCATTGGGAACATACTGACCGATGCTGTCGATATTAAATGTAAATAACAGTAGCACTGAGACTGAGCCCTGAGGAATACCATTTTTAATTTCAAGGTATTTAGAGGTAAATCCCTCCTGCACACACTGCATTCTGTTTGATGAATAGTTTTCATCAAACAGATATAATAAGACACACTCCCAGCTTGATGAAAACTTTTACCAGTGGATTCAAAGTGTGGATGCACACTTTTTTACCTTAACGTTTGCAGAAGAGGGTGTTAGTTGTACTTCACAGCAGTGCTTCTTCCAAAAGTGACATCAGTTTCTTTGAATCAAATATGGAGAATACGGAGAGAAGAAAGCAGTGTTTTTTCTTTTAGATGACATCTAAATACTGTCTATTAGCCTTATAATGATTGCAAATCAAAGTGCAACACAATGAGAAGATGGAAAAAGACAGCCTATATCTGCATAGCCTGTTTATGTTCTAATCAAGTTTGAAATAGTTAATTTAAAACATTAAAGCCATGGTTTTATTTTGTGACTGACTGTCTGACTGTTACCACTGGGTCTTAATCTTTTCACTGTCCACAATTCAACCTGATTTTGACATTGCATTTCCAGGATCAAGTCTGGGGATTTTAAAAATATTTACTTTGCCAGCCGCAGTACTCAACTAACCGGGAAATCTAAAGTTTGTTTACAATGTCAGTGAAAGAAAAGAAATGTGGTTGACTGGTTTATTTTGTAAATATAAAACCCTTTTACTTTTTTCCCACAGGAAATTTTGCTGAGCTCTGCTGTCTGACTGTATGTGAGGGACTGGAAGCTTCAGACTGTCGTACTGCATTTGACCAGTAGGTGGCATCAGTGTCTTTTAAATGCTCCACTCCCTCTTTGCTTGCTAGTAGACTACAATATCTTTACATAGATTTAATTTGCCATTAAGAAAAGATACAGGTCAGCACCAGAAAAGCACTCAAAAAAGAAGAGATAACAGAGGGCCTTATTTACAGACATACTGGACTTTTCTGCAGTTACCATAAATTGAAAGATGCTGGAAGACATGTAGGTTAAAATGTTTGTGTTGTAAAATACATAGAAATATTAGGATTGTCAAAAGATTAGTCTCAGAATTCCTGTAGTTAATTTTGATTAATCATAATTTTTTTAATGCATCCTAAAATTCCACTATTTTGAATTTAAAGCTGTTTTTGCATCCATATTTTTCTACCATCTTAAACAAGGGGTAATTGACTTCCTGTTTGGATACAGACCTGCTTTTTTAGGTATATCACTGATTTTTACACAAACTGAACAAAGAAAAAATGAACTTGTTATGGATTGAAAGGGCATAAGTGAGTATTTTAGACTGAAGGGAGACATTACATAGTAGCAGGGTTAGAAAGTAACTAAATACATTCACTCAAATTACTGTAATAGGCTATTTTTTGGCGTACTTTTACTTTTTGTTGTAGTTTTTGAAATCAGTCATTTGACTTACTCACTTAAGTATATTTTTATTGTACTTAATGACATTTTAAGAAGCATCAATACTGAGAAAAAAAGACTAAATGACCAAAAGAGGAGGTCCTAGCTCAAAAGAAAGAAAGGCTTCATTCTAAAGCACTCCGTGCTCCTTCCATGTATCTCTATTCCTATGTTTTGCATTTCCACATCTTGGGTTGGGTGTCCTGATTCCTGTAGGAGTGGAGAGGTAGGGGAAAGTACCAGGGTGACATGGCTCTTCAAACTAACCTTGTTGCATCTGTTTTTGTAAATGTCATCAGTGACTTTCCAGGAACCTGAAGGGTGGTCCCATTTTATAGAGAAAGATTTCGCCACTATCCGAATAAACTCCAGCAGGGCAAGGTGGCGTTAGAGAATGAGGGGTGGAAGTAAAAGTCAGAAATGGAACTGAGCCAAAGTTTCCACATTACATCCAAAATTTACAGTTGCACTGCAATGCATTAAAATATATACATTTAATTAAACAATATGGTCAGAAGAGAGAATCATACTGTCTTACTTTTTTGTATAAAGGAAAAAAAAAGTTTCAACTCCCTCAGGTATCAAAAACTACTGATTACTAAGCACTTTGAGTAAAGTTTGATTATTTTTAAGCTTTAACTTGAGTAGATTTACAAACTTGTAGCTTTACTCAAGGCTGCCCATAGGGGAGGATAAACGGGAGAGCTTTCTGGGGCCCATGGAGGTCAGAGAAATTATTGTCCATTGTAAAGTTAAGCTGTGATATCCATATTTGTTTTGTTTTTTTTACTGAATAAAAACCACTCTTAGCAAAGTAACAAAACATTAATTTTATTCATATATGCTGATGTACAGTGTTTCACAAATTTATTAGACCACCTGTCATATTTGTCTCAGAGACCATCCAGCATCATGAAGTGCTTTAATGCAGACTCTTTCATTTTCAGTGAGCTCTCCACATTTTACCATTTTGAACAGGAATAAGGAATTTCAAACTGAATTCACCCAAATCTGAGCCGGCTCACTGGGCTTCTCTGAGAAGTCAGAAATTAATCAAGCATAACATTCAACCACTAAAACTAATTCTTCTGTTCAGGAATGCAAGTAAATAACTATAATTTGACATATTAATCAAGAAATATTAATGTGCTTTACTATTTTTTTAGTTTTTCTGTAAATCAGTAAATTTGAAAGTGCATGGATAACAATAATAATTATATTTTAGCATTAAAAATATCATTTGGGTTAAAGAGCTTCTACATATTGGTGTATTAACCATTGCAGAAACATAAAAAAGGATTTAGGTAATTACCAATGCTGTTAGTTTAGGGCAGCTGTGGCATAAACCTTACTTTGGTTAGGGTTAGGGTGGTCTAATAAATTTGTTAAGCACTGTATATTTTAGCCTTTTTCAAAATGTAACCCTGCTTTATTAAAGCAGAATAACTTTTTACTGGTGATGTTAACAATGTGGATGGGCACATTGATATGAACGATTACGAAAGTAATGTCACACTTCAGAGCCAAGCCACGATGTGCACAAATGTCAGGATGTCAGAAAATAAAGTAGAAAAGAACTGAAACAACTTATTGGAAAAGAATTAAATGATTGTGAAGAAAGGAAAAAGGTGGCAAAAAGGAAATGGCAAGAAAGAACTAAATGCAGAAAAAATGGGATAATAGTGGCAAAACAAGGAAAAAGGGCAAAAATGGGCAAAAAATCAGCAAGTAAAGGGCTAAATTGGCAAAGAAAGCAGCAAAAAAATCTGTTAAAATTGGCAAAAAAACCAACCCAGAAACAAAGGGCGTTAACTGACCAAACAGATGCAAAAATGGGAAAAGTGTCAAAACTTGGTTAATAGTGGGAAAATGGTGACGAAAATGGGTTTAACGTTGTAAAAAAAAAAAAAGGGGGATAATAGTGGCAAAATAGGAAATAAAGAGCAAATAAGTTAAAAATTGGCAAAAAGTAGCAAAAATGAGTTAAAGTGGCAAAAAAGTGGTACAAAAAAAAGAGTTAAACAGGAAAAACTGGTTAAAAAATTGCAAAAATAGACTATAAAAAGCAAAAAAGGGCATGAAGTTGCCAAACAGAGGCAAAACAGGAAAAAATGTCAAAAAGTGGTTAATAGTGGGAAGAAGTGGCAAAAATCAACAAAAGCAGCAAAAAGTGCCAAACAGAAGTGGCAAAATGGGCTAAAGTGGCAAACATGGACCAAAGGCAGCAAAGATGTGTTAATAGTGCTAAAAACGGTGACTGAAAGGGTGAAAATGGGCCTGAAAAGATTAAGTGGAAAAAAATGGATAAATTACAGCAAAATGGGATCAAAGCACCAAACAGAAGTGGTATATAGGTGTAAAACAAGATGAAATAGGGTTCAAAAGTAGCATCAATAAATAATCCCAACACCAGAACCCCAAAACAGTTTGACATC
Organism: Cheilinus undulatus; assembly: GCF_018320785.1. NCBI lineage: Eukaryota > Metazoa > Chordata > Actinopteri > Labriformes > Labridae > Cheilinus > Cheilinus undulatus. The sequence continues at coordinate 22,514,166 of NC_054877.1, forward strand.
GTTTTCAGCTCCAAATGAGATAACTGTTAGCCAGCAAGCTAGCACCAATGCTACTGATCCAACACACATGCATTAGCATCATGAATGAATCAGAGCTGGAGAGCGCCCTTCTCTGGGGGTTTTCATGGGACCAGACAGTTCTGTAGGCAGCCCTGGTCCTACCACAGTAGGACTTTTACTGTAGAACAATTCCTGTACTCTTTTCACCTGCATAACACAGGTGGGTCTTATTCTATGTCTGACGGAAGACGGCAGTGTCTACTAAAAGGCACAATGAATCACGTGATAAACAACGATCTTTAAAATGTATTATATTTGTTGTGGATCTAAGTTGATCGATTAATGCGTTTAATCTCAAAACCCCTAGTTGATGTATTTAGAATGGCTTGAGAATTTATGTTGTTAAACACTAGAGGGAGCCAAAATGATACCTATAAATATCTATCTATCTATCTATCTATCTATCTATCTATCTATCTATACAGCCTACATACATATTCATATAGCTATCTAGGCCTTTATACTGAAAAAACCTAGGCTATTTAAAAGTGGCTTCCATTAGTACAAAGCAAGTAATAATATATATTTTTATAATAAATTATAATTTTCAACTCTTAACAGGTTACAGCTCAAGCTGACATTCAGCCTGCCACCTAGAGTTAAATACATTTATTTGTTACCAATTGAAACATTTGTAGTCAGTCATTTTTTTTTTTTTTTACCGTGATTCAAGGAAAATCTAACTTTTGCGTTAAAATTACACTTAAAATAAAACAGACAAATCTGCTGACAGAAAAAAAAATCTGAACAACGTCACTACAAAAGTAAAACTGGTCTGCTTCAACAATAACACTGCTTTGTAATTGGTTATTTAAAGTCAGTGGCCTGATTGTTCCTCTCGTCGTGTCGCTGATTATCTTCCCATCCATTCAGGAGTGTCGCTGAGGTCCACTCGTGGATCCCCTCAATAATGAAGATATGAGGAGGTCTGGGTGGGCAGGCAGGCCGCTGTATTAAGTCAAAAGTCCATCACTGAGTAGAGTCAACAGCCCGAGGCGCTGTAAAAAGTTCATGCCCTGGTCCATGTAAGGAGAAACCGGTCGAGCAGCAGGCCACTGCACGGACGTTTAATTGAGACGACCTGCGGAGGATTACTGCGATATTGGGACTGTAACTTTGCCTCACAGTGACCATTTACGATTTCATGCACAGTCGCCTTTGACAGCAGGGCCATACAGAGGCCTGCAGGTTATTGAAGCCCTTTTTAGTCGAAGTCTGCTTTAATCCACATCAGCCTTACATTAATTATGCACACCGTTAAACATTGCAGGGACTATATTTTTTACCTTTAAAGATGGTTTCAAAAATATCCTGCACATTCTGTCAATGTGGCAATAAATCATAAAGGCCCTAAAACATTTAGTTAGCAGCGCTTCATTAAAGGTGTCACAGCCACCCCATTTGGTCCCCAGTCCTTAAATCCTTTTTTACTGTGAATAAACTCTCACACCTCTTAGCCCAAACTGTCCTTTAATTCCTGCTGTAATGAGATCTCACTTTACCGCCCATTGCAAATGATGTGAGGCTTTGATCTCGCAGTGATCTGCTGCTGCTGTTGAGGCTTTAACTAGTAAAAATGCGCGTTCGCAGAATGTAAATGTGCACGAAAAGTGCGCCATTTGGTTCTTAATTTAGGCAAGAAATAAACGTAGAAAACGGAGCATAAATAGGAGTGACAGCCTTGTGAATTCAGCGTATTCCTATGCGTAAATTTATTTTTAAAGATAAGCTGATTTTTAAAATCTTTAATATCCATATCATTGTGATCATTTAGAAATGTTTCCATTTATTTTTCACGTATTTCTGTTTGATTAAGACTTCAACAGGACTGACAGAGGATGTCTTTTTGTACCAAAATGTGCGGGAATTTGCCCTCCACGCTCTGATTGCGCACATGTGTGAGTTACTCTGTCACGTCTGAAGTCTTGGCTGGAGTGGGCTGGGAGTTACCGACACCTCCTCTCTCTAGTTAAAAAAATCTCTGAGTGTGGCCATCAGCTCTCTGCTCACTCTTCATGGCCTCACTCCTCATTGGATAGCTCGCGCACTTTTGGGGAGGAGCTCCGCCCGCAGCAAAAAAGGAGGAAAGAATTTAACTGCGCAAAAGTGTGTGGTGACGGATATCCAAAGTTCAGAACTTTTTCAATGTGCGTTTCATTGACACACAGACATGGGGACGGCCTGAACGCAGCTGAGCTCCAGCACGCTGCTCTGTTGTTGAGACTTTTCCTCTTTCTCTTTTTGGAGGAGCTGTGACTTGTGCGTCAGAGGAGGGAGAAGTGGAGCTCTCCGTGTGCGTAAAGTTTGGAGCTTTTCTTTCTGAAGACATGCAGGCCCGCTACTCCGTCTCCAGCCCGAACTCTCTGGGCGTCGTGCCGTACATCAGCAGCGACCCGAGCTACTACAGGGCCGCAGCCGGTGGCGGATACACCGGGATGCCAGCACCTATGAACATGTACTCTCACGCGGCGCATGACCAATATCCTGCAAGCATGGCGCGCGCGTACGGGCCGTACACCCCTCAACCTCAGCCGAAGGATATGGTGAAACCCCCCTACAGCTACATCGCGCTCATCACCATGGCTATCCAAAACTCGCCTGACAAGAAGGTGACCCTGAATGGGATTTACCAGTTTATCATGGAGAGGTTTCCATTCTACCGAGACAACAAGCAGGGCTGGCAGAACAGCATCAGGCACAATCTGTCCCTCAATGAGTGCTTCGTCAAGGTGCCTCGTGATGATAAAAAGCCCGGTAAAGGCAGCTACTGGACCCTCGACCCGGACTCTTACAACATGTTTGAAAACGGGAGCTTTCTGCGGAGGAGGCGGCGGTTCAAGAAGAAGGACGCGCTGAAGGAGAAAGAGGAGCGGCTGCAGAAGGACGTCACAGCGGTGTCGAGGCAGCAGGGAGGCCGGGAGCAGGAGCAGTCGGTGCAGGGCTCCAAGCCGGTGAGGATCCAGGATATAAAGACTGAGAACGGGACAGTCACGCCTCCGCAGGCCGACTCGCCCTCTCTGAGCACCGTGCCCAAAATCGAAAGCCCGGACAGCAGCAGCAGCATGTCCAGCGGGAGCCCTCACAGCATCCCCTCCAACAGATCCATCGGTTTGGACAGCTCCGAGCACCACCAGCACCATGGCCAGGCCTCCACGCAGGGCTTCAGCGTGGATAACATCATGACCTCCCTCAGGGGGTCTCCACAAGGGGCCACGGAGCTCCCCTCCGGCCTCAGCGCCTCCACCAGGACAGGTATAACCCCATCTTTGTCCTTAAACTATTCTCCAAGCCAGACATCAGTGTATAGTTCCCCTTGTACCCAAAACTCTATCTCCACTACCTCCAACGCCACCTATCATTGTAACATGCAAGCCATGAGCTTGTACGCCGGGGACAGGTCGAGCCACCTGGCGCCGAGCACCACCGTGGACGAAACGTTGCCAGATTACTCCGTCACCACAACCTCGTCCTCCCTGAGCCACGCGAACCTAAACTCCGCGCAGGAGGGCCACCATGCGCACCAAGGAAGGCTGACTTCATGGTACCTCAACCAGGCCGGAGACCTGGGCCATCTGGGCGCGACGTACCCCTCAGCGCAGCAGCAGAACTTCCACTCAGTCCGAGAGATGTTCGAGTCCCAGAGAATCGGCTTGAATAACTCACCGGTGAATGGGAATAACAGCTGTCAGATGTCATTCCCACCGAGCCAATCCATCTATCGCACTTCGGGAGCTTTCGTATACGACTGCAGCAAGTTCTGACCAAAACAACAACAAAAACAAGCTCAGTATTTTCCTCACGGTGTTTGAACTCTTTCAGTAAAGCCAACATTTCCCCCACATGGACTTTAAATGAGACAGAAAACAAACAGAAAAGACTTGATCTCGTTTTTTTCTAAACAACAGTGTTACTGCAAATAACACGTAAGTCTCTTTTTGCTTTTGTGCCTTTATTCTATATGTTAAGGATATGTCAGTTTTCATGGACGTGTAAATTGCATATAGTAATTTATTTCTAAAAAATGTAGCCGGATATTATGGACCAAACACCAAAAAGTGTTTTTAAAAAATTGAATTTCCTTAAGTGTCCAGAAATTCTGTTCCATTATAAAAGTAAAAAAGGAACGTGTATATCGCCGTACTATTTCAAAGATTCTTCCTCTGTTGAAAAGTATTTTGAAGGATTTGTTTGTTTGTTTAATAAATTGTCATTTTATGTGAGTTTAAAGTTACGCCTCGTTTCTTGTAGACTTGAATTAAGAATAGTGATATTGTGTAAGTAACTGAGAAGTAATATTTTTTTATTTTGATTGTGATATGACCCTCTGACAATTAGGAATTTGATGGTGTGCGTTTTACGCACAACGTGCGTAAAAGTTAATGCTATTTGGACTAATCTGCTGCACTGACATGTTTCTACTCTTAAAATCAAATAGAAAAATATATATTTACTCACAATAATGCCAAATTGTGCTCATCGCCCTCCCAGTTTCATCTGTGGAAACAGTTTTTATCTGCATGCAATAAATAAAAAAAAAGCCTTTCTGCTTCCAAGCTGCGTGCGCATCCAAACACAAACCACCCAGTTAGAAAGTAAACAATGCAGTAATTCTTCGTGCTAATATGCATTTTCTGCGCGTGCTTTTATTGTCATATCAGTAATGTGAGAGGATTTATAGGAACTGACGTTGACCTGAGGCCTGCAGACCTGCAGCCACTCTGCACACAGCAGCACTACTTTGTTTTGGATCGCGTTGTGTGTTTACTGGCGCATACCACTGCTTACTTAATATCATACCACACATGCCAAAGATAGTGTTGTTGTCACTTTACTTCTGATGTTTGAATTCTCACCAGTCTGACATGACGCTGACGTAGACAGAGACAACTAGGAGTGTCACGTTTTTATTCTACGTAACTCATAGCGGTTGTTTGGAGTGTGTGGATATTTATTTTCAACAGTGAGTGGAGGTTAAATCAGATTCACATGTTCCAAATGTCAAATTGATGATCTGTTGTAGTCTTAGTCTGCGGGGTTTCCTTAAAAGGGAGAATGGTATGTTTCCCCTCAGTTATATGGTTAAAGAAAAGCTTTTTGCTTTTGTCACATTAAATAGAAACCAATAAGTAATTCTAAAACAGATTCTTTTTTCTTTTTATATGAATCAATTTTAAAAAATCTTTGAATTTAGAAAAAAAGCAAATCTAAGGTTCTGACAATCAAAATAATGCTTTATATTTTTTCAAATGTACATAAATTTTTTATTTTAAGAAATTTTCACATTTATTCACACAACCCCCAAAAACATTTGCTCTAAAAACAATTTAATTAAACATCATTTTAAAATAGTAATAGTTTGGAAGCGTGCGTAAAATTACGCATGGCTGCAATGCGTAAAAAGACAACGGTTATAATAGTAGTAGTAGTAATAATAATAATAATAATAATAATAATAATAATAATAATTGTACAATTCATTTGGACAGAGAGTTCTTTTAAAACCCAATCAGGCAGTTAAAGCATGTTCGGCAACAGAGTTTAGATTAAGAAACCATTTATACATTTGCATTGTCTTTAAAAAATGACCACACTCTATTTTATTCACATTTGCTGCAAAGTTAACTGTTATGTTTTCTTGTAAATTAGAGCAGTTACGTTTTTTCTCCCACAGGGGAAGAGTGGGAGCCATCATGCCCCACTGACTACACCAGACTGAAGTTAGAACCCACGGCAGAATTACGCACAAAGTTGATCCTCAAAGTTGAAATTGTAAACTTTAAATTGTGATTTTTTTTTTCATATCTGGATTGACATCATATTATTTCTGGTAGCTCAAGAAGGACAGCAGAAATCCTGAGAGTCCAGCTCATCCAAACAGAGCTGAATGGTGACAAGCTGCAGGCCGTGTGTGTACATGTTGTGTAATCGTGAATATGGAACAAACAGCCATAAAACAAAACCGAAAAATATTCCAATTGTTCATCTTAGCCACAGTGAGCTGCTGCTCCTCCAAAACTCAGCGATTGCACCGATTGCTCCTAAAAGTCATTAGATACTTTCCCAAGTTTGGGGCCTAATAAACAAACGTCGTGTTAGCCCAAAGATTGATGGCGCCCTCACAGAAACGAGCAGGTCAGGAAGGAATAAAATTCAATCAGAGACGTGGAATCGTTTTTCATGAGACGGAAAAGGCAGAGAGGGAGAAGGAGGTCAATGAGGAGGATGTCGGCCGCCAGAGCACCCTCAACAATGTAACAGGACATAGCACGCGCACACATGCGCGCGCTCACAGAGACAGAGACAACAAAGACGAGCCTTGCTCATAGTGTTTGATTTGATGTACTCTAAACAGTAAAAATAGAACTGAAAAGAGGATAACGGCGCAGAAAATGAGCTGATACTGTAATTAACAATGAGCCCATAGCTTCCTATGTGGGGCCCTACAGGGGCCGTCATCCTGCCTGAGGGGTCTAACATGAGAATAGATACAAATTAAATTTCTATTTCATTTCCCCTCAAAGGAGGAGTAAAACTGAAGGAAATTCTGTAGTTCTAGATATTCAGGAGATATCTTCAACACTAAATCAACAACAGCCCTGATCGGATGCATTATTAAACAGGGGCCTCGTGTCTGTTTGGGGCGCCTCTGCATGCACGGAGATTTTTTGGGGATCCTTGATTCAGCCTGTGTGAAAGGTTCCGCCACATTCCTGAAAGCACACAGCTTGCCACGGGTGAAATAGCAGAGACAAGAGCGGCTGTAGAGCCAGCATTTAAAGTAGAATATTACAAAACTGAAACTGTTCATGCATTTTGATAGCTTGTGTGTAAAATATTTCTTAAAGTGTGTTTGTAAGGAGCACAGAGCCTGTTGTTTCCCGAAAAACACAGAATAGTCCAATCCAAATAATATGATCATTTTTGGTGTTGATTTTACGCAGTTCAGCGCCGGTGAGATGTTTGCATTTGTTTAGGTCAAAGTTAAAGAAAGTGCATACACAAATACACCACACACTCATTATTTAAGATGACACGGATACAGCTTAAAAGAAAATCATTTCTTTATTTTAAATCCAAAAATAAAGCACACCAGTGATATCTATCTTTACCAAACGGCGATGATGCACGCGCAAAGTAAACATCTGATCACTTAGCATTCTCAGTTTGACCTTCTTCTCTGATCAGGCCTGAAAATAATATTATTGATCCTTTATTGTGACATTTTCCCCAATGTTTATCAATATCAGGACAGAAACTATTTGTGAAAGACAGAAGGATAAACATTAGAACATTAAAGCCATACAGCAGAGGAGGGAAAGTATATTCAAGAAGACCGTGTATATTTCAAAATAAAAAAACATTTAAATGTTTAGCTGTGCTCTTTAAAACTGTTATGTCACTATAAAACTGCTGTGGCCTCAAATGGTTTCTATCTTCACGTGCAAGATGCATATTTTTCAATAAAATTCAGTGGGTTTATGGGTTGATTTTTCAATAGTTGTGTGTGCTAGAAAGACTTTTCGTTAGAACTGAAACTTTGTTCAACATTTTGAGCCTTTACTGCCTCAGGCACACCTATACAGCAAGCACTTTGTCATATTAGCATTTTTTGAAGTCTAGAACCTGATAATTCTTACATCCATACTGGTTGTAAAGTGTGCCAGCTATGCGTAAAAGCGCAGTGCAGTCGTGCCAGAGCTTCCCAGGAGATGTCTCCTGCTTGTTGTAGCCTCGTGCAGACTGTGTGCACCTGTGTGTGTCTGCAGTGTCCAGCTCAGCTCAGTCGGGATGGAAAATGTTTCAGCTCTCTCTGTGAGCGTTCAAGAGCCGAGCTCCGCGCGCCATCTGTTTCTAATTAGAAGTCCATCGACGCAAATGCTGTCTGCTCTGCGGCCAAACGAGCGAAAGGTTGGAGGTCCAACACTTGCCTCCCATAAGGGGATCTCAGCGCCGCGTGCAGCCTTTTAATCCTGCGTGTCTCATTTTAAAGACAAACAGTAATTTTTACAAAATAAATGATTCGCCCCGTTTTGTCCGATGAGGTGTAAATAAAACATCTGGATTTAAAAGAGTTTAAAACCATCCTTTAAGAGAACCGTATTGAGCTCGTGCAGATCCGCTGAAGCTGGATAATGGAGCTCTGTGGATTCAGAGCGACCTGCGAATAACCCTGCAGCCTTGGCGAGTTACCTCAAAAAGGAACAGAGTTTCCTTCAAGTTGCACAAAAGCTGCTTCTTTCTGCTGCGCGCGCCTGCGGCTTCTAATTATAGCACGTTTTTACGCGCCTGAATGTCCCAATTATCCCGCGTGACATACAGTCATTTATGGTCACCTGTGCCGTAATTTTATGAATAGCTACATGTTTGATTTTCTCTTTTAGCCGACGACTTTAGGAGCGTGTTTTTAATCTGAATAACCTTCAGGAATAAAGCTTCATTCTCCAGCAGGTGTGAGGGATAAAATTAAAGGACATTTTTTATTTCTATTTATTTATTATCCCACTTAACTACAAGTTTATTAGCTCAAATATATGAAGTTACTGCGAGGCAGGAATATAAGGAAACTAACGCAGTGAATAGTAGATCAATCACAGATGAGGCACAGGAAACTCAGCGTTATTAATCTATAATAATAATGATAATGATAATAATAATAATAACAGTTTAACATGTGTGTGTTTTTCCTGTGTCCTGGTAGCAGCAGCTAGCAGAATAAACCTGAACTGTGTAACTGGTGACATGAGAAGAAGACTTCAAAGCTGTCCATCTGCTGCTATCTGAGCCACAGTAGCAGTTGTCTGTGTCTTTCGAGGCTCTCATCTCATTTTATGGCGCGAGCGAGGCGGCCACTGGGCTATGAAAACATCACGAGCAGACACACACACACACACACACACACATGCACACACTAGTGTTTCACTTAGAAGACAGAGTCTTTTATTTTGAAGAGAAGAAAACACAATCATATTAGACGGTTTGAGCATTACAAATGTCAGAAATGCGTAATGGTAAACAAAGGTCACGATTATGGAGATACTGGGTCCATGATATAGTTTTAATACAATTTGACGGCCTTATTTTTATTTGGAAATAAGACTGAAGAAATTATTTTCCTTTAAAATTAAACACAATAAAACCAAAAATTAAATTCAGTCATCTTTTTAATTCTGAGGTTGTAGGGTCGGATCAATATCTGCTGCTGCTGCTGCTTAAAAAAATAAGTATTGCAATTTATTTTTTGTCTTAACAATTTAAATAGTCCCTTATTTTTTTTGTTTTACTAAATTCTTTGTTAGAAATAGCCTTTAATTTTCTGAAATGTAAATGTTTCGAAGAGCTTTTTAGGGATCATGATGTTAGATTTTTGATGATATTCAATATGAAGATATTTACAAATCCATACTGATACTGATTTAATATATTAATGTAGTTCAGACTTTAATCTTCAGTCATTTAAAGACACTTTAAACTGTAAGGAATGAGGATAAATAAAAAAAGACTAACTGATGTGGGTCTGTTTGTCCTGCCTGAAACTCCAAACACATTTAAACAGTTATAACCAATATTTATATGTGATATCTCAACTGTAAATATTGGCAGAAAAAACAATGACCAAAATATAGTGCTGTGATTCTCAACTGGACCCACAACCACCGCTGTAATATGAAACTAGAACCCAAAAATTGGACATTTCTCAACCACCAAAATTAATTTAATGAAATACGTTGCAGGTTGGCCCTTATAGAAAACAAATCACGACTGAACAAATGCAAACATTTTATTTCACTCTGTTTTGCCTTTTTGAATTTAAATTTTGGTTGTTTTTTCAAATAAATTTCAAGAAATAAAGATATTATCATAGGAACTTTCTCCAAGATATTTCCGTCCACGGTAACCGGATCTCAAGAAAACATCCAGACTTTACCCCTTGTCCAGCAAAATAGAGTAAAATGAACATTTCTTCCTGTAGGGCATCTTTGCATCCCAGATAGTTTGCCTTATTTTTTTCCCAGGCATCAGTTTGTGACCCACTGAATACAGCCTTGCGACCCACTTCTGGGTCCCGACCCACCAGTTGAGAACCACTGATGTAGTACATCTCTATTGTACTAAATTTGCAATATAAACATTGTTTTGTTTGTTCTTTTATTGCAGACTGAAATTATGCTTCAGAACTTAACAACTGAATGAGGTTTGCACAGTTTGATATATTATTATATGATGTTATCAGAATGATATTGGTGTTGGCAGATAGCTTAAAAAGTTCACTAGCGATATCAGCAGGTATGAAAATTTCTGCCAATATTTACAACAGACGTGTCACCTATAAATGTTGGTCTGTATCTGCTATGGCAGATAAGAACATTTCTGCTGATGTTTACTTATTGTGGTTACAAAACTCTGCCTGTACCAGCTGTAAATATTGGCCATATGAGCAAATCAGTTAGTGAAGTTTAAGGCTGGACCGACAGACCTATGTCAGTTGATGTCTTTTTCTTCATTCATCATCATTCCCTCAACTTTAAAGTGTGTTTTAAGAACTATTATTTGGTATTTTGTTCATCCTTAAACTTTAGATTGTGTGTTTTAAGGACTGAAGTTTAAGGTCTGAACTGCATTTTAAAAAGAAATCCAATTTTGTGCATCCCTAAACTAAATTCTTCAAAATTATCCTATCTATAGAGGTGAAAACAAATCTTGTGTATCAATTCTTGGGCTATCAGCTGGATGTAGACTTTGTAAAATTTTTTGCTGTTATGTAATCTCCAGTTTAATGCAAAGATTAAAAGATAGAAATGAATAAAAATGCTGAGTACAGTGGTTTTGAATATTGTTAAAATAATGGAATTAACATAACACGCGCTATTTTGAATAAATGATATACATGTCCTAATTCAAACACATATCTGCATACTCGATCACATATTTCTCCAGACGTACTCCCCAGAGTTTTAAGACCCGGGAGGTGGGCGTCCATGGGTGTCATGTGCACCAAAAGAGGAGGAGACAGTCCTGGAAGTAACCCATCTCCCTTCTGGGTCCTTCAGTCCCTCAACAAGAGCGGAGAGAGAGAGAGTGACATCAGCCTGAGGAGGAGAGACGGTGATTTATTAGTCTGGATGAAAACTAACTTTGTTTGTAATAAAGGGGAAGATGTTTTAATGTGCATATGTGTTTGTGTGAGTAGAGGTAAAGGCAGTGACATTTTTGATGTGTGTTAATGATGATAAAAACCCCAAGAAAATCTTCTTTAAACTCTTAAGATACTCAAGTTTCTCACAGGGTCTTCCTTCTTCAGTGTAGGCTTTTATTTTGAAGTTCAGATTGCAGGTATAGTGTCATTGCAAAACTAGCAACAAAGACAGGACTGAAACCCTGTGCTCTCTGGGATATTGAGTCTGAGATAAACCAGAATACATTTTTCAGAAAAAAACATCACTGTGCTTTTTTAATAGTGATCACTGATGAACAAAGTCATCCTATATTCTCTCTGTTTAGCAGGTGAAGATTTTGTTCACAGATTTGTTGAGTGGTACCTGAATTGATAGCATTTAGAAACTAATACTTCACGTCTTATTGTTTAGTGTCTTTAAAATGTGCAGGGGCCCAAGGATAAAAACAGTCAATGTCTATAAACCTTTTTATACGCTATTAAAAAAAAAATTCTGTTAATTAAATCCATGTTCTCTCACTGTGAATGCAAAACTTCCACCTTTTGAAAACTGAATGAGCCGATACATAACCAAGTTTATTACAGCCTCCTTTTAATCTCCATTCTGCTTTCATAGATTTTAACATGTATGGGTCTGTAAACAGTAGCTTTGTGTTTTTGTACTTTTTTGGCTTTTCTTGTGCCTGTACATTGAAAGTAATATAGCACCAGAGTGCATGCATAAATAAAGTGGATTCTTAATCAGAAATACACTGATAATAAAAATAGTTGAAGTAAGGAACGTCAGCAGACTATTTTCAAGCACATTTACTCACTCAGGGACGGGGATTTAGTTAAATTGTCTTTAATCCATTAGGGCATATATGAATATACAATTAAAACATGAGCAGGAGGAAAATGTTTGCTTTTGACCACACAGAATCTTCTTCAGGGAGTAGGAGTGTCAAGACATAGAGGTAAATGAGCTGCACTTACACTATCAAGGAGCATGGAGGATAAATAACAACAGCAGGCATATTATTTACGTGAATAGTCAGTGTGAATTTAATGAAGGCTTGGACTTATATAGAAATATACATCATGTATGGTTCTTTTACCTTGATACATGCAGAGTATCTTCTTCATATTTGTCTGTAATGATAGATGACATTTGTTGTTGTGATCTATAAATACAGAGATCAAGCTCTTATTATGTCTTTATATTTTCAGCAGTGTTAGTCATCACTGTTCTTGTTGGCTAGTGACAGCAGGACTGATTCAGATTGCTATGGTTGCCAATTCAGTCGCAACACCATGCACACAGAAGACTCAAGATTAACTAAGTGGACAGTAGCTTTACTGTATGTAATTTTATAAAACAATACAGTGTTATAGGGCAGGAAAAGACAGGATAGGATAGGAGAGGAGAGGATAGGATAGGACTGGACATGACTGGACAAAGATAAAGAGAGGACAGGATAGGATCAATAACTTTTTTTAACAGTAGCAATAAATGTGTGTAACTGTATAAAACAATACAGTGCGATAGGATAGGATAGGATAAGATAGGATAGGATAGGATAGGATAGGGATAAGAAAGGAACAGACAGGACAGGATAGGATAGGAAGAGACAGGATAGGATAGGGATAGGACAGGAAGAGACAGGGTAGGACAGGGTAGGACAGGATAGGATAGGATAGGATTGGATATGAAAAGACAGTATAGAGAGGGATAGGATACGATGGGATGGATGGGATAGGACAGGGTAGGATACAACAGGATAGAAACCAAAATGATAGGGTATAAAACAATACAACAGGATAATACAAGGAAGTATTTGAAAGAGACGGGATAGGATAGGAAAGGATGGGATAGGATAAGGCAAACTAGAATGGGATAAGACAGGGCAGGATAGTATGAAATCGAATAGGATACGATACGATACTATACGATTAGGGCTGTCAAATGATTTAAATTAGGCCTATTAATATTAAAGCATTAATGCTCGTGATTAATTCGGAAAGATTAACACCTTAAAAAAATAATAACCCAATTTAATCATATGACTAAGTTTGACCACAACTTCCTCCCGTAGTCCTCCTGGGCGGATGATTACATCCCTTGGGTGAAAAGGTTAAAGGCAGATCAAACGCAGCCAGCAGTGATGAGTGAGGTGACAGACCCAGGTCTGCTTCAAGGCAAATTACGATTTAAAAAGCTGCCTAACGGAAGTCTGGATGAAACAACAAGTTGTGTGTACATACTGCGACGATGAACTGTCTTTACACCGAAGCAAAATGAGTCTGAAGTACCACCTCCGGGCAAAGTGCATCTTTGCTAAAGTTTGCAAAGATGCTAACAACAACACAGGATCAAGCAATGATGGCTAATGTTGCTAATGCTAGCAAAGACGCTTACAACGACAAGGGATCAAGCCAAAACGTCAAGCTACATCGGCGCAGTCCAGCAGACCTGGATTTGTCCCCAAAAAGACAACATCTAAGCTAACTATTGGGATGGCTAATGGGTCACCAGAGACTGAAGACCATTGACATTGTCGACAACAAGGGGCTTTAAGACATCATCCGGGTCACCTCGGATGACCCGTACCACAGAACACTTAGGAGAGCGACTGTCACAAGAATCCGTGAACTGTATGACAGCTAAAAAGGCAACTGACGAGAGACCACTGGACATCAGTCAGCAACGTCAGCTACCTCGGGGTAACAGCACACCTGATCATTCACCTTACAGCAGAAGTTATTTAGTACCTGATGTGTTTGTCTTCTGGGCTCGTTTGCAGTTTCTAAATATTATTGCTCAGTGAATTAAGACACTCTGATTTACAAACCACAAATAAGTTTCAAACTTGTACTAATTTATCTCGAACAAAATACAAGTAAATGGTAGTATTTTGAATGTTAATTTAGAGAAAATAATAATAATCAAAATAATAATAAACATTAAAAAAAGCACTTTCAAATTGCTTTACATAAAGTCAAAATAATGAAAATAAACAATGTTTAAAAATCTAAAAATGACTAACACTGAAGAAGTGCTGTCATAAATCATGATTAATCACAGCATAGTGATGTGATTAACTTGATTTTTTTTTTTACATAAATTGACAGCAGTAGTTTAAATATTCAAATAAAACTGGGATTACTCTCATAATTTTGGTACTTAATGATTAATTGTACCTTTTTGTTGTGTTTTGAAAGACAAATAGTTTTATTTAAGACAGTTTTTGTGTCATTTAGCCTTTTTTTTTTTTTTACCATTTTAGATTAAGAGTAATTAATGCTATCTTTAACTATATTACACTAACTATGGACCTTAATTAATTGTGATTAATGCATTCATGCTTACAGCCCTAGATAGGCCAGGGTAAAATTGGATACAATAAAACAGGATGCAAGACAACCTGACACAATAAGATACACTTAGGAGAAATCTGTCTTGGACTGAAGTGCTGCACACATTTGGCTGTCTCCTCAATAGGGTAGAAAAAATAAGACTTCACTCAGAAACAATCAAAGATCCGCATAAAACAGTTTTATATACTAATTACAGCAAAAGTTTCTCAAACTTTAAAGACTCTTACAGCTTTGATCCAAACTCAATTGAAGTCTTTAAGTGGCAGATTTGCACTCATTCATCCTCAATAGTTCAAAAACATTGTGTTCACCCTTGCAATCAGAATAACAGGTAGCAGAGACTTCTATAAACCCCACTACCAAAACACACTGATCATAAAAGTTACACTTGTGTGTAATGGAGAATTCCTCTGCAGAATGGGGTGTGAGGTGAAACACAGTTAAGGAAAACAACCTTGTTAAAAGAAAAACACTGACTTATATGCCACAGCTATTAGAAATGTTCACAGTTTGTGACGAGATGCTGGTTTCAGTCATTAAAAGTTTTATTTCTAAGCAGTCTGGAGAGCGTATGATAATTACACTGATCTTATTTGCAGCGTTAAATTTGAGTGAACCCATTTCCTTTGACCTGAAACAGCGTGAACATGCTGTATGAGGCTGCTCAAGTCATAAAATATACAACAGGGAACCAAAACAAAGTCTACTAAATGTGGTCAGACATTTTTATAATATATATTAAAACTCCATGCATCCAGTCAGTCATGCATGTAGAAAGGCTAACATAGCTCTGTGTGGCGATCCAAACTGGATCAGGTGTCAGCTATCTGAGCTGGTGTCAATGGACTATCTAGCCTTTGACCTCTGACAGGAAAACCATTCCTCCCAGTGGTCTTTTTCTACCAGCCATTGTTTACTCTTCAGCCAGTTAACTAATTTTCTCTTAGTTGTCCTTTCTCTGTTTTCATGCTCGGCTGCTTTGGAAAGAGGAGAAAAACACAGAGGAGTAGAGGGTCGAGGAAGGGAAATCAGCAAAAAGTGAGGAGAAGAGATGGTAGAAACTGATCTGTAAAGACAAAAGGGGTGGGGGGTGGGGGGCATAAATACTTGTTTGTTAAGTTTCAATTATGAAGCTCTGATTTTTTTTAGAGACTTTGTGCTCATGTATTTACATTGATTTCTGGAGCAGCTCTCATCCCTCAGATGAGGTTAAAACATTGCTGGTTTTGCATCAAATTTTGCATTAAGACTGCAGTAATACTGGTTCTTGTTGTTAGAATGATATGCAGTGCTATAAATGAAAAAGAATTAAAGTGTGCATATTTGTTATGACTCAGTGTCTGGCCACTGCTATTATATTTTATCACGGTGGCTAATGTAGAAGAAAACCACAAACCTAAAAATAACTTCTTAAAAATATTTTTTCTGCTGATCTAAACCTAGCCTAGTTGAATGTTAGATAGGGGGCTGTACTAATGTTACTGATTCATGCATTAATATAAATAAATGATATCTGAATAGGGTCCTTTAATTGGGCCCATGAGGGGGGTGCAGTTTCTGTGGGCAGGCCTGTACAGTAGCAGTTTAACAGTAGCTGCTAGTGTTGTGTCTATTTTGGTAAATCATGAATTCAATTAGTCGATTTTCAACTCATGAATAGGAACCTAAGCGTAAACAACTATTCTGAAGATTTGGTAGTTGATGAGCACTGTGTGCCGACATTGCAAATGCAGCCCCACCGTGCATTTGACACAGCTCCAGTGCTCGTTTCATTTTCCATTGTGTTTTCATATTATGCTTTTGCAGTTATCAAGCTGTTTGTCCTTGAGTTTAAATAATGCTTTGGATTAAGGTCAAGTAAGGTTTTGATAATGATACCAGAATTGTAAACATCAACACAATACTAGGTTAGGTGAAATGATATTGATGCCTGTTACAAAAGATGGATATTTCAATTAGATTTACTAGGGATGCATAGCGCTGGACCAAGTTGGAGAGATGGAGAGCACCTTTTTGATTCAGTCTCTGTTACACAGACAAACTGATGTCTCATCTGTTACTATACTATGATTGATATCCAGGGGGAGGGGTCCGAATGAGAGAAGGAAGCACCAGACACGGCTCTGATAACTCATTCACCCATCTAAATGACTTTTATTGGTGCTAAAAGGCGCAAAAAGTCAAAGTCAAATCTGTGCTGAAAAAAATGATGAAAAAAAAGTTTCAGTGTGCAAACATGACCACTACAACATGAAACTGATTTTCTTTCTTTTTAATATGTGTAACATTTAAAAAAAAAAAAAAGAAAAAACCTGACTCAGCATACAAAGACATTTGATTACCACTATAGTTGTGTCACCTCACTGCTGCTTTCTTCTTCTTTTATTATTTGATGGTGGTTAGCAAACAGCATTTAGTCACACTAATGCCACTAACTGGCAGTGATACTGAACTACAACCATGATAACAATATAAAATAATGGGAAAATATTTTGAAGATGAGAAAAAAAGTCATGACATCTTTATTTTAGTGACCTATTGTCTGTTAAAATATTTGAAAGTCATAGCCCATCCCTACTTGCAACCGTACCACATCAATAAAAACAGAAGCCCTTAAATGCACGATATTGGGTAATTTTCTTGTCTTTATAATAAAAGGCAGTCAAACTCCTTAACACCATATTATTGCATAAATACATCGGCAATGTTTTGGTACATGCCAGTCTATTTCTGCAGTGTAGACAGTTCTCTGTTCTTCTCTTGTGCCAACTTTGGGTTGAAAATTATTTAAGCTCTGCAGTTTTCTAAAGCTTATTTTACCATAGATTGTTAGACTGACACAGGATTGTATCTTTAAAAATGAAGTGAATCATTGGACATTTTCACAACAGTAATTTAGGTCAAGCATGATAGAAATGAATCATTATAATAGCTTGTTCAAGTCATGAGTCTGGTAGCCTAAAGTTTGAGCTATCTTAAAATATTCTGAGACTTTTGAAAAACATTTTAATGATGCACACGTACAGTCATAAGCCTGAGACTAGCACAGCAAAGCTAGACTATGAATAATAACATATTTTTGCACATTTCACTGTGTTTTAAAAGTTTAAACAAAACTCTGGTGAAGTTGTATTCACATGATATCCGTGGCTCTTCATGTGTTGCTGTGTGGAGTGCAGGTGTGAGGTCTTCTCCGTCTGCTGAGAGGCAGCCAGATGGTGTTTGTGTGTGATGGCGAGCAGCAGCGATACAGCGGTGGTTCCTTTCACAGATCAGCACTCATATCTCTGTTCCATCTCCAGGCTCTCGGCTCATATAAACATCCCCCAGTCCACGGCCCTCTGATGTTCTCTCCATTGTGTTTACAGTGAGAAGTCAGGCAAATACGTGAACTTTAAGACAATGAGAACAAGGAGCAACAATGGGCAACGTGGCTGAGCGGGTGAAGGAAGATTAGTAATGTTTCAAGAAGATTTTCTTGGTAGATTGAGTGTAGTTTTCATAGTCTAGGGTGTCCTTTAACTCACTTTTTATCCAATTGGATTTAACCTTTATCTTTGCACAATGCTCCACATACACCGCAAAAACAAGTTAAATCTCACCGACTCTGCGTGGAGATGGGCGGATCCAAGAAAGAAAGAAGTCACGTTTCATCGCTCTGAGCCTGTGGCAACCTAAAAGAAGAGTTCAGACAAAGTGTAAGCAACACACACGAACACACACGTAAGTGCTTACTCACAACTCTGGCTCATTCTGCCAGAAGGTTCAATTGTCTTTATGAAGAAGCAAATGAGATGTAGCTTTCACTTTTGATTGAAAAAAGTCATGCACAGTCCCTGAACTTCATGCAACACTACAACTCAAACATCAAAGCATGCTCAAAGCGATTGTCTCCCCCCTGCTCCTTTTAAAGCGCCTGTTTTCCAGCAGGACAAAGAAGAAAAATCCCCCGAACATCAAAGAGCGAGACAGAGAAAGTAATTTAGCCTTATCTTAATTGAGCTGCAATTTTAATAATGATCTTACACATTGGGACCGAGGAGCAGAGAAGGAGCTGCAGGCTGCTGGACGAGCGGCTGCTCTACTGCTCTACTCATGTAGTCTAATCTCAGCTCCAGACATGTCATTGGCCCGTGATTTATGATGACCTAATGTTTTGTTTACTTCATGCTCATAACAGGCGGGCCGATTGCATAGGGCATGCCGTATGGGGAAACATGAAAGTGCCGCGGCTGCTCACAGGGCTGCAGTTCACAGAAATAAACAGCTCTGTGCTGCAGCCACCTGGCACAGCAGCCCCCTTTAAAACTGATGTTTACAAAAATTCCAGACTGTATGTTTCATTGGCTGACGTGAGGCAGCCATCAATCTGTAATGTGGAGGGTTAAACACTTGATTTAACCTCTGGAGGAACACATTGACCCTGCTGTTCATGCACTTTCTCAATAATTGACTCGCCTTTGCCAAACGACAGTGCAAACAGACGGGGTCTGACAACTGTTGACAGTGAGGTCAAGAGTCCAGTAAGTCAGTCCACTTTAAGGGTCTAACATGCAGCTTCTGTTTGTGGTTTTATGCTTAGAGGCACTCGGACAGTCCTATTTCATACATACAGGAAATTCTCATGTTTCTAAGGAGAAAAAAGCAACAATAGCGGCTTTATGTGAGAGATTCTAATATACATAAGTAGATATTAGGCTATGACACTGTTATTATTGTGCATTCTTAAAACTTTTGTGTCTGATTTGGGCTACACAAAGGAACTGAAATATATTCACTTGTGAATAAAGAGATGCTTGTGGCATTTGGCATGTTGCATGCTAGCAGATGGTAAGGGTAGGTTGCAAAGGTCTCTTTAACCCTCATCGCCAGCGTTTGAAGTGTTATACCAAGGTCTCACCTTTCTGATGCGGGCAGTAAAAAGTGATGGCTCCATGTGTTTTTTCTTTACAGCACACTCTTAAATCTTAGAATGTAAGCTTTAAAGCTCCTGTGAGATGATCAAGCAGAAAAATGAACTCTGGTATCGCTTTATGAATCAAAACAGTAAAAAAAAAAAAGTTGATTAAGAAGGAGATTGACTCCGTCTTTGTTCTTTGAATCTACTGCTGTGAGGTAGATGTCAGTGTAAGAATCAACATTTGGTCCAGTCACTGGTTAATCTGTATTCCTAGCTACCATTACACCATGAAGACAAAAGAACACTCCAAGCAACTCGGACAAACAGTTCTTGAAAAGTGCAAGTCAGGAGATGGATACTAAAATACCCAAGTCACTGAAAATCCCCTGGAATTCGGTTAAATCCATCATAACGAAATGGAAGAAATAAAGCACATGTAAATCTGCCTCGATCAGGCCATCCTCGAACTGATGACTACTCTGAAGGAGTTACAAGCCTCACAGCTGAGATTGTAGAGACTCTGAAATTAGCTAGCAAGCTAAATCTGGTACAAAGCATCTTTTCTCTTTTAAAACTAATGTAATTTTGTACATTGTCCCTGACACAAATAAACTAAATAAACTAAACTAAAGTAGTTGGGTTCTTCACCAGTCAAAGCTTTATGGGGGAATGGCAAAGAGAAAGCCACTGTTGAAGAAAACTCAAATTAAATCTCAGCTAGAGTTCACCATAAGCTGTTCGGTGGAATAAGCTGCCAATTGACCTGAGGTCAGTAGGCACTTTAAGTTCTTTTAAGAGTGGTCCTTAAACACTGCTTTTCTCTTATGCCTTTGACTGTTAGATAAAGTACAACATATTGGCATTTTGCCTGTGTACACATGACTTGCACTGTACATATATGTGTGTGTGTGTGTGTGTGGGGGTGTGGGGGTGTGTGTGTGTGTGTGTGGGGGGGGGTTGCTTGAATTGCTGATTGTTTTTTCTGTTTGTTTTTAATCTTCTGTAAAGCGCATTGAGTTTACGCCTGTATGAAATGTGCTATACAAAAAAAGCTGAATTGAATTGAATTGAAAATACGGCATGTGGGAGACGCTATGGTTCTTTGCTTTAATGAGACCAAAATTATGCTTTTTGGCCATCAGACAAGACCCTATGTTTGATGAATATTAAGAACTACACATCACTACAAACACACCACACCAAATGTGAAGCACGGTGGTGGCAGCATCATGCTGTAGGGATGCTTCTTGTCAGCTGTCCTTCGAAGGCTTGTAAAGGTAGAGGGTAAAATTAATGCGACAAAATACAAGAAAATCCTGAAGGAAAATCTTATATAATCCACAGGAAAAGCATGACTTGGGAGAAGATTTATGTTCCAGCAAGACAATGAGCCTAAGCATACACAGAAAGCTACATGGAAATAGTTTAAAGACAACAAGTTGAATGTTCTGGAGTGGCCAGACCAGACCTCAAACCAGTAGAAAATCTGTGGTTGGAACCTGGATAGGGCTTTTCATGCAAGCCTGATTGAGACTTATCCACGCAGACTCAGAGCTGTGATTGCAGCCAAAGGTGCATCTACTAAATATTGACTTCAAGGGAGTGAACATTTATGCAGTCACTTATTTTACAGTACATATTTTTATTTACTTTCTCACTACCTTTCTTAACCTGAGGGAGACACAGTGGATACACTGCAGTCTGTTGTTTGGTTGAAAGTATTGTAAATTCCAATGTGATGCCAAGAATAACAGACGAACACAAACTGTGCCATTTTTTGTACTGGGCTAAAGAGCTTATCCTACATTTTGTCATAAACGTATTTTTAAATGAAATTGTGATTTACTATGTAGCAGATAAACCTTGTGCGTTTCCTTTTTTTCTCCATTTTTATTGGTACCAAACAAAATGTTACCAAATGAAGAGCTGTTTGGGAGCCAAAAGACCAGCTCTTACTACTGAGCTGAGAGAAATTATCCAGATCTGTAAAAAGAGCCAGAATTCTCCCTACTAGCTTTAAGTATGTTTTAAGTCAAGTAAACTCATTTTTGCTGATGTTACTGCAATCAAATTCTGATTAAGTCTTACCTTTTTTTCTAAACAGTAAGAAAACCATTCAGTTTCATGCTGCTCAAGTCTTTTAATCTCAGCAAGAACAGTTTCTTGGAAAAGGTTTGAGCCTAAAGCCCACTGACCGACTCAGTAAATCTCTCAATCTCATCTCTGCAGACATGCATTTAGTCATTCTTTCCTCTGCTGACTCATAATACTGCCATGCTGGGAGCTGACCCACCATGGGCCTGAGGTCAGATTTTTTTATGACAAACACTCCTTCTATGTGCATAGATATACTAATAAAAGGATGAGATGAAATCACTTTGGATATATACTTAAAAGAGGGTTAAGATATTAACAAAGTGGGTTTGGCTTAGATTAGAGGCTGTAGTTATGTATGTAGATGCAGGGAAGGTGTATGGGATATACGGAGGCCCTGAAGGGCTGCTGTACTATTTCAAGACAATTTAAAAAACAGTTCACTGGACACCAAAAAACATGTTACTAATCCCAAAAATATTCAATGAAATGTGAAAACATTTTAGAAAACTTGAACACATTTCAGGAATAAAATATTTCACAAAAGGTAAAAATAACACAAACACATAGAAATCTTACAAAACTATGGCTGCAAGCAGCGCTGAATGGGCCCTCGCTCCTTCACATATGTCGATGTCTGGTGCATGTTGGGCTTGTTGCTCTGCCTCAAAATCTACTGCTTCATGGATCTCAGTCAACCCCTGGAAATGGCTGTTTTCCTTTTTATTTTCCAACAAAAAATTCAACATGGTAGACTTCTTGTTGATGTAAGGATAGAGGTCCAAAAGGCTTTTTTTCGTGGGTCCTTCCTTGCTAAATATTTTTTTTTACAAAGTTTAAGAATCCTAGATCTTAAGTGGTCTAGGGGCTGGGTTTTTAAAAATTTTGTGAGGGGTGCCACTGAGCCATTAAGCCATGCCTACCAACAAAATGAATACAGATTATTTTACTGATCCACTAGGAATTTTTCTACTTAATATCATGGCTGTTTTTCTATTTTTACCCTCTAATAAAACTACTTCCTGTATCATGGCGAACAATGGCTCTCACAATGGTGCAAGGCGTAGGTCTTTGGATGTTCTGGATGCAAATTTAAGCTGGATTTGATCAACCATGTAGGAAGACTGATTAAGAATTAAGAATTTTCACAGAAATTTTTGGTAATGTCTTGGAAATGTTAAGGGAATTTGCAGAGGCATCTGGCTACAGACCTCTATGGTGGGGCATTTTGGGCTCATCTGTTGCAGACCTCTATGAAATATGGCAACCTCAACCGTGGGGCGGGAAGTGACATAGTGACCCTTGTTGGGTTTTCCTTAGTTTGTGGTGTGTTAAATAAAAATTTATTCCCCCCAGTAATTGTTTTGATTTTTATTCATAAAATTCTGCTGTTGTAAAAGATAGCCAGAAAATATACGTCATTCAGTATTTCATTCTGGTTCCAGCAAGAGTAGTGAACGCCACTTCCTGCCCCATGGTCGAGGTCGCCCCATTGTAGAGGTCTGCAACAGATGAGCCCAAAACGGCCCAGCACAGAGGTCTGCAGCCAGCTCCTCCTGGGAATTTGAGGGAATTTTTTGTGTTTTGGATAACTAATAATTTTAAAGATTTTTTTTGTCAAGACTTCAACAACTTTTGGTGGAAAAAAACACAATCTTTATCAATATGACTTCCTACAACTAATATATATTTTTTGTATTGTGCAGTAAACTTGGTCTATTGTCCTAATATGCAAACATGATTTTTGGTGAAAACACTTAATGTTCAATGGCCGGGCTTAAGTTTTATACTTATCAGAAATTATATAGGTTTCAAAGATAAATCTTTGGTTGATTTGAAATGGAGAATTCAGAATTTAAGCATCATAATTTCTTATCTTTCCTTTTTTTGCTCTGGCAGTTTTCTATTTATATTTGTGTACTTTTTGAGCACTTTAAAACTTCCAGAATATATTTTACAGGACAAAAAACAAAGTTACTTAAAATAAAGTTACAAATATCTTAAATAAATCAAGCAGTTACTTCTAGTTGTTTAATTTGTGTTTCTGTTGTTTATAACACTGCCCAGAAGCCATGCCTTTTACATCCAGAGATGGAGTTGTCAATCGTGTAAATATTTTTTTCTCCTACCCTGTCTGGCCATTCAAAATCCAATTTGAAAATCCCATCAGATAGGCATTTCCTCCTTCTGCACCAGCAACCAGAGCAGGCGACTGCTACATTCTTATCTTATCAGAAGCAACAATCTTTCATCTCGTCGTGCCCAAACAGGGAGAAACAGAATCGTAAGTGGTTTTCAGTTCCCACCTTTACTACAAATAGAGAGACAAAAACAAAGTTTCCTCTGTCATGGACTAAGATGTGCTACTGGCTTTGTTTCAAGCAAAAGAGCACAAAGGAAAATCCTCCTCTCGCTTGTAATACTCCCCTGGCTTTTTCCTTCATTTTCTTCTCTCCTGGCACAGCAACATGCTCGATAAGAGCAGCGACGCAAACCGTGAGCCCTGTCTGGTGTGAGCAGGAAACACAAGGGAATCAGTGGTGTTGTCAATCAGCAACAGCTCTGCTGCCGTCAGAGAACAGAACAATAGCTACGCTCTCCACTGGCATCGGAAAAAAAAAGTCAGCCAGCAAGCTCACAAACAGTGACAGAGGATAAAGTTATAAGGAAAAAATGAACGTAATCAAAGTTTATAGCCCACTAGGTATTACCCTGCTCCTAAGATGATTCCATTTAAAGTCCCCTCTGTTACTCCCTAACCTTGCTCTGTAAGATTTCTGAAAGCTTGTGTTGAAATCAGGTTTTTATTCTAATTTTATAACATACCTGGTATTACTATGATGTTTTTTTTTTTTTTCAATATCTCTCTCACCAAAAGAGCAGACGCCCACCACCAGTGTAAGCATGAGATTTGTTTGGGGCAGCAAGATAGTGTTACCCCTAAATTCCACCAGAAGCATGATCGGTCCATCTCCGCCTCGTCAAGGTAATGGAACGGTAAAGTTTCAGTTTTTGGCAACGAGAGTGCTTTCCAACCCATTTGAGCAGTATATTTCAGAACAGAAATACACGCTAGAACTTTAGAAATAAAATTGGATTGAACTTCTGTTAAGGATAAGGGTAAGGTATAAGGTAAGGGTTAGGATACCAAAAGTTAAAAGTCCAAAACCTGACCTAAAAAATGTTTGATACAGGCAACAAAACAGTCTACTTGCAGGAAAAAAGTTTGTTGTCCATTACAACATTCTAACGCAGCCAGTGTAGCTCACGTAGCTTCATTAGCTGCTTAAGCTACGTGGATAACTTAAAAACATAGCTAAAACTAAGCTGACAAACCAGCTTTGTATCTACTTCATCTGCTTACCAAGCTCATGTTTCTAAAGCTAATTTGGCTAGAGATAACAGACCTATGTAGCAAATGTAGCCAAAGCTAAGCTCACAAGGCAGGTATGTAAGATATGTTGGCAAATTATCTACTTAGCTACATTATTTGTAGCTATGTTTGGTAAAGCTTACATTGCCTAAGCTAATGTAGCTACTTTGGCTTGTGTTGTAATGTTAATTACCCAGCTAGCATAGGTATGTTAGCTTTAGCTTAAGCTAACAAAGCTAAAGCAAGCCACTGTTCATGTAACTACTTCTAAAATGGGTCTATTACTGAATTTAATCCCAGATTAGACCTCCAACCTTTCTCTCTGTTTTATATATGAAATGTTTCTCAGTCTGGAATGTTTGCAATGTGATTAATCACAGCACTTCCTTTCAGAGATATACAGCATCTTGATGGACGCTCTTTCAGAGCTATATGGTCTGCAGCCAGACCCCTCTCAAAAAAGTCAGTTTTGCTTTGACCAATCCACAGACATTGTTCAATGTATCAAGTCAGTTATCACAATGAAAACTCAGAAAGATATCCCATTAGAGAAATGTTTTTAAGTGTCTAATACCTGTTTTGTTCTTAAAGTCATAACATTCTTGCCTTGGCTTTCTTTACACGGCAGGAAATCCAATCCCAATCACCCAATTGCAAAGTAAAAGCATGATACAGTATAAAAACAAACAAAGCCTGCAGACTTGTTAATTTAACACCGTGGCATACATTATTGCACAGGAAAGGTTTTTTACTGCCAACATAAATACATTCCACCCTCATACTACACACACTGGGGATAGAATATAATCAATAATACAGTAACAAGTGTAACTAATAGCCCTGCAATGTAATGATGATAGATCTAATTGCTTCTGTGCAGTGCAGAAATGAATTCAGGTTTCTGAAGCTAAAAATGGGAAAACAGATGGAAAAAATCCCCTGTAAGACTTTTACATTTATGGAAAACACGGAACTTGGATTGACACACAAGCCATCTGTGCAAGACAGGACGCAGTGAGTGCATCCTTCGGCTGACACTTACTGAAGGGGAAGTCAGGCCTCTAGGCTGCCGTATGACATCAGCACAGCAAAAGCGACACCATTTATCACCAAGCAGCGAACATGGAGACATTCATAACATCCTGACAGGAAAATCTTGTGGAAAATAATCACTTGGGCTTTGATAACAACTTGGCTCCTTCTTTTGCTCCTCATTTGGATGGTGTCCTGTGCTCCCATGTTATTCTTTATCTCTGACCTCTATTCATTTATCACATAGTATACCTGCCATAGAGAAGTAGAGATGTTCCTTTGTAATTTTTTCCTCCCTGATAGTGATTCTATGATACTTAAACTTACTAAATGGCCAATACCAAAGATCTTTCCAATACTACCATGAGTAAGGCACTGAATCCCTAACTTCTTTGGGTGCCAGTCTCCATGCAGCTCCCTCACTCTGACATCCCTCCATAAATGTATGTCTATAGGGCCTACCTATATTTTTGGGCCTTTGTGTGTTGCCTGATTCACAATAACAGAGAGAAAAGCTCAACAGTCTTTGGTAAATAAATAAAAAATTAAAATTATATTTGAAAATATATAATGAAAAAGTTTAAAATGTGCCATAAAGAAGGGTTTACAGAGAAGTAGCAATCGTGATAATCAAGACTGATACAGATGTTTAAAATAGCGATTACCTCCTTTGGTGTAAAACTCCCACAGTGCCAACATTTTCAGCGTTCAAAAGGTTTATTTTCTTTTTACACATGAAACAGAACAACACTGTGAGGTCTAGCAGCTTTCAGTGGCGTTTTAAGTGTTCTTTGTTCATCAGGGATACCCTGATTGATCAGCAACCAATCATGATCAGGAAATATTTATGATACATACATGACTGAAAATATTGGAAAAAATGTCGGACATCACCCCTAGACACCTGGTTCAACCGCTGCTGCTGAGACTGCTTCTGCTTAGTCCCCTGCTTAAAGTAGCTATTTGAAAATCATCAATAAATGTTGGAATCTGGAGAGGGGTCTGAAGTTTGATCAAAAATTAAACTCAGCCTAATTTATTAACAAAGTCTGGCAGTTACATTGATGAAATAACCCCATTGCAAACATTACAGACTAAAAAACAATTTATAAATAAAACAGAATAAGGTCAGAGGTCTAATCTGGGATTAGATTATCTATGGACCTGTTTTAGGTGTATTTATGCCAACAGTGGCTTGCTTTAGCTTCGTTAGTATTAGACAAAGCTACCGTAGCTATGCTAGCTATGTAGTTAATGTTACTACGTAAGTAAATGTAGCTACTTAGCTTTAGCTTTGGCAACATCATGCTAATATATGAGTTAGTTACATAAGTAACGTAGCTACAAGTTAGCTTGATCAAATTTAGCTAAAGCTAAGATAGCTTTGTTAGCTTTAGCTACAATAGCTATGCAACTATTTCATGTGAATAAAATATGGGCTTTGAGAACTGTTTAAGGTGTATAATATTCAGCTACATTTCCAATGTAGCTTACATAGCTAATGTAGCTTTGTTAGTTTTAGACTTAGCTAGCTTGTTAAAGCTTGAAAAACTTTGTTATGCATAGGTATAATTGATACCCATAAATGAACACAGGTAATAAAGGAATCATCATTTAATATAATTCAGTTGTCTTTACTATATGATACTTGTTGCATTGCTTCTTGGGAGGTTATTTATACTGCTCTGTTGAATGTAGTTGGAGCATGTTGTTGACTGAATAAGGAAAACTTTTGTGACTTGTTTTTAAAATCATCTCTTCTACTTGTTGTATCATGACACTACAAAGCTAACTAGACAGACCAACTACTAAACCAGATGATAGCCAAATATAAAATACAACTGGTTTGGTGATCAGCCAAACTCAGTCATTGGTGATTGTGATTGGCTGCAAAAAGCCTGATTGGAGCAACCCTATAAGCTTATTTTGTCTGTCATATTTGATCATGAAAACAGACCAGAGTGTCCAGCAGGCAACTACCTCAGCACATCCCCAATTATACGCTTCAGCGATACGCTAAGAAACTTTCAGTTTGTGTTGATTTTATTGTCCCCTGAGGATTAATAGTACACCTTGTCACTTGGCTAGTCTTGTTCATGTGTAAGCTATGTTTTTGATGAAAAATCTTTATTCTATTGCCTTTCAGCAGTCATTCATATTACTCACCATGGTTCTTTGCTGTTAAGAATATAAACCAAGGTCTGCTGTTCACTGTGTCAGACAGTTGCCCTGTGATAGAGATTCCAGGCATAAAAAAACCCATGAAATAATCCGTTTTGTTTAATTTAGTGTACCTAATAGAGATATCATTATTAGTTTATACTGTTTCATAACCAGCTAAGAGCTCCTCACAGGAGCTTTCAAAGGAAGACAGTTGTCAACTAAAAGTAAAAAAACCTTAGCACTATCATCTCTCATGGAAATAAAAGTTAGTGTGATACCCATGATGGCAACCTCACAAAAGAAGAAATGGCAGATGACCAAATCTTTCCAGAACACACTGACTTGGGTCCAAAGGTCAGTCAGCCCTTTCCCGTCTGAGTAAAGCCCAGAGCCTATAAGCATCTCTTTGTAAACGACCTGCTCTCACTTTTAGTTCTCCCTTCTGTTCCGCGGCGAGAGTGCAGCTTTTGTCATGTGTCAGAGGAGCATGGACGGCAGCCAAGCCTGTCCGTGGGTCTTCCTATTTTGACACCCCGAAGCACCTGCCCTCACTGAAGCATGGCAGGGAACGTCACAGGGAGAACAATAGAGAAAGGGCCTCTTTCCAGCCACTCCTCACCGGCTGATCTATCACCCACTGCCTGTCACTCAAAGCCATTAAAGGTCAGTGTAGCTTGCTAGCCTCAAACTCTCAGGAGGACACACCCTAATGGACCCTGCCAGTTTTACACTCACTTTTTCCTCTCCGCCATCTCTCCTTTCCCCCCTTTCAGAGGTCAGACGAGGGGGATATCCCAGAAGGAAATTCCTGAGCTCTGAAGGAGGTGCCTGAGCTCTCTATCTTTTTCTCCATTACTTTAAGCACAGTGCTGGGTGTTATCTCTCTTATGTAATTTAGTGCTGGGTGCTGATAACAGGACCTCAGAAGAAATTACATTCCTGCTGAACAACATTACTCCTACTTTGATTTTTCTTTTCTTGGCAAAAACACATCACCTAGTGACAGACAGACAGTTAAGAATTTATCAAGTGTTAAGATGTTTGACAATATTGCATGAAATTGGCTATACATGCATGTTAACAGTGAGCCTTAAAACTTGGACTGGTACTACAATTTTAATCTTCTTGGCATGTTTGCTCATTAGTTCACTATTGTAAGGGTATAATGGTAAAAAGAGAGCATTTTCGTTCTGCACTCCTTTGTTTTGCTATTGTTTACAGGTGTCGCCATGGGTGTGTTTGTAGACTCAACTTCAAACAGCAAACCGGTGCTTCAACTCAGATAATAATTCATAATAAGACACATTAAAGGTGATGACGGGTAAATTAATGGTGCCAAATGACAGTTTGGCAATAACCTTTTGCCCACGCAATAACTCACTTGCTCTGGACTTACTAATTAGTGTCCAAAGGTAGAGATTTATGAAAGGTCTTCCTGACTTTCCTCACTTTTAATCAAAGTGCCTTTCAGAAAAAAGGTGCCTGAAATAACCCCAAATCCATGCAGTGATGCCAAAAATGTCATAAAAAGTGTTTCCTGAAAGGTCAAATGGCCCCTGATCATAAATTGAACTCTAAATGGTGGTTTTCTCCCACCTGATTCATCGCTCACATCCGCTAGACCACACCGAAGAGACGACTCGAACAGCAACAAGACGTATTGTGCATATGCAGAGGCACGTACACTCAAGCAAGAGTGTGTTCAGCCATATCAAGCCTGGCATTCCAACCCCTAGCATGGCTGCAAGAAATGATTTAGGTCTCTTCCTCTTTATAAATGCATACCTTCACTGTAGTAAAATGAGGGGGTTGCTGGGGAGAAAATATGAGGCACCTGAAGCTGAAAGGAGACAGGTCGTTGTGGCGGTACTTCATGCCGCACCTCGTTCTTCTCTGGCGTTGCGAAGACAGATAAATCTCTTTTTTTTTTTTTAATGGCAACTCCATCATCAAGTGCAGGAGATAGAGAGCTTGTTGCTATGGTAATGACAGCTCACCCCTATCAGTGCAGCACACAGGCCTGAAGTGGAGGGAGTTCTGCTCGACTGCACGCCCTCCATATGCATCAAGAGCAGATATGAAAGGACTGTGTGTGATAATGCATATTGCCTGTTGATGGCTGGATATGGATGTTAACCTTTTGGGAATTGGATGAAAAATGTTTAAAAAGTTCAACTAATATTTTTGACATATTGATAGGAAAAATGAAGAAAGTCCAATATACTACAACTTCAAATGAAGGCTTTCCACAAGACTTTGGAGTGTTTTTGAAGGAGTTTGTGCCCATTAATTTCTATAGAGCATTAATGAGGTCAGGCACTGATGTTGGAAGAGAAGGCTTGGCTCTCAATCCCTGTTCCAATTCATCCCAAAGGTGCTTGATGGGGTTGAGATCAGGGCTCTGTGTGGGCCAGTGAAGTTCTTCCACTTCAAACTCATCAAATCATGTCTTTATAGTACTTGCTTTGTGAACAGGGAAGTAGTCATGATGGAATAGAAAAGAGCCTTCCCCAAACTGTTGCCACAAAGTTGGAAGCATTGCATTGTTCCAAATGTCTTGGTATGCTGAAGCACTAAGATTGCCCTTCAGTGGAGATAAGATAAACCCTGAAAAACAGCCTCATACCATTATCCCTCTTCCACCAAACTTCACAGCCAGCACAATGCAGTCAAGCAGGTAGCATTTTCCTGGCATCTATCAAACTCAGACTTGGCCATCTGACTGCCAAACAAAGAAGTGTGACTGGTCACTCCATAGAACATGTTTCTATTGAGCCACAGTCCAGTGCTTTACCCAACTCCATCAGACACTTGTCATTGGACTTGATGATGTGAGGCTTGCATGCAGCTGCTCGGCCATGGAAAGCCATACCACAAAGCTCCCACTGCACAGTTTTTGTGTTTACATTACTCTCAGTGGAAGTTCAGCTATGGAATCAGTGGTGGAGACATTTATGCACAATGCATCCTAGGAGTAATTGACCCTGTTCTGTGATTTGGATGAGTTGCTGTTGTTCCCGAACGCTTCCATTTTCTGATAATATCACTTAGAGTTGACTGTGAAATATCCAACAAGGATGAAATTTTACAAACCATCTTATTGCAAAGGTGGCATCAATCACAATACCATGCTTGAAGTCACTGAGGTCTATGGAACGACCCCCAAATGTTTCCAAATGGAGACTGCATGGCAAGGTGCTTGATTTCATACACCTGTGGCAACAGGTCTAGAAGAAACACTTCAAAGCTAGCGTAGACTACACTGATCTGGGATTAAGTTCCAGTTTGTCCATTAGAGGTCTAAGAAGCAGTAATTAATTGATTGCTGGATAAGCACATAAAATCAATTTTTTATCACTATCTTGGATTACATATTCCATTTGAGGTGGAATAAATAACTAACCTCAGCAGATATCACCTTTCCCTGTCAGTACCATTTTTTCCTACTGAGTAGAGCAGAGGACGTGAAGGGAAAAGTCCTCAAATGATCTACTAACAGCCGCGGGCAAGCTTCAACCACAAGGCTGTCCATCATCATGCTACAGTTCCTGCCTCTGGGTTAATAGTGAACGTGCAGATAATGTCAGTCAGTTTAGCCTCTGCAGTGACAGCTTTAACCGGCAAGGGTTGCAGCCTCTCAGAAAACAGCATGTCTTTGTCTGGCCTTTGTTTTGAGGGAGTGCAGAGTAAAAACTGGGCTTAAATTAATAAGTCTTGTTAAATGTTCTTATTGTTTTGTAATTTACATTTTCACTTCACTTTTTGTATATTTCTTCACAATTAGATCGCCTTTAAACTTGCTATAGTCAAGGAAGCTGCTTAAGAGTAAACTGGATTATAGAATAAGTGAAAGGGATATGAAGCAGTTTGAAAATACAAGTGCCTATGATGCTTAAATTATGTCAAGAATATGGTTTATATAAGGTAAAATGATAATAGGTCCCAATAATGCCATTTAGGGTACTATTTATCCATCATGTTGATTTTTTTTAAGTGTTTACAGCCTATATCATAAATATTTTTTCCTCTCCCACTCTGTGATATAGAAACCAAACTTCCTATGAAGATCTTTGGAATACAGCAACCAAAAAACTAAAACCAGACAAACACACACCAAAAAAACAATAAAAGTAAAAAAAATATAGTTGAGTAAACTAGAGCTGATCTGAAACTTTTATTTTAGCAGGGTCATAAACCATTCAAGCAAAAGAGATGATAGCAGGTCGCCTGCCTCGTCCATGGCAGCTGTCAGCCTTGGCTCGTGGTTCCCTTCTCTGGGTCAGAGGTCATCCAGCTGTGGCCCCCCTCCCCCTCCCCCCTCCCTCCTCATTCTCCCCCTGACACAGCAGATGTGGTCGGACCACCATGGCGAGGGCCTGACCACATCTGGCTCTGATTACAGCCAGACAATCCAGCTTTATCAGCTCCATCCACTCCGCTGAGCTCGCCCTGCTACACTCGTTCTCCCAAGAGGTGATGTGTGACACATTCTCAACTCACCAATACTGCTTTATGGGATGATTTATACTGTATTTAAGTCAAGAAATTCTATTTTGGTTTGCACACAGTGCTGGCCTCTGCACTGTTCTTATCTGTATGCAATATAACTTCTCTTGGTTCGTAATATCCTGAACTTTCCTCTTAAATAAAAGTAATAGACCTTGCTTTTCAAACTAATGACTTAACAAAAAACTACTTAACCTCAATCAACATTTGCCTGTTCTTAAACATGGTGTTTCAACCATAAATTCATAAAACAGTACAGCGGCCTGGAAGTGCAATAAAAAATAACAGAGTCTGAAACAATTTTACAAAGCTTGAAACAAATTTACATTAACCACAACATTTTTACATTTCATAAAACACTCTGACATTATCAAGACACTTTTACAAATGACAAAACAGATTTACAGTTTACGAAACAAATTTATGAAAAAAATCCTATACGCTTTTGAAACAATTTTACAAAAACATTTTGACATTTCAAGAAACAAATTCAACATTTAAAAAACATTAAAAATTTACATTTTTCAAAACAAATTTACAAAACATGAAACACATTACATGAGCTGAATTTTTTTTTCAAAAGTTGTAGAGCACTTACACATACAGACTTTTGGGAGAAATTGTAACAAACCACCGGGTCTTACAGAATGGGAATGTTCTAATTCCAGGAGTGACCCAAGTTTTGTAAAATTGTTTCAGACTTTGTTATTTGGGATCAGACTTCTTAAAACACATTTACATTAGCCAGACACATTTCTAAATGATGCAACCAATTTACAAGTTACAAAACAAATTTACAAAAAATTTAAAGTGTTTAAAAACAAATGTACAAAACATGAAATGCATTTACATGAGCTGAGGCAAATTTACAAGTTTTAGTACACTTTTACAACTTTATAAATTAGAAATTTACAAACAACAGTATCTTATGGAAAAGGAATGTTTCAGAATTAATTTTTGTGTATCAACATTTGTAAATTTGTTTTGTTATTTTAAAAAAAATGTTTCGTTTAATGAATTGTAACACATGTATCAATTGATGGTAATTTGTTTCAAGCCTTGTAAAAGTGTTCCAGACTTTGTTATTTTGTATTGCACCTCCAGGCCACCATAAAATAGTTAAACTTTTAAGTATTTTTGATGTTACTCATTCAGCTCTGTTAGCACCACCTTCATTCTGACTGGCAGTCTTGTGATCAGGATGAGAAATATGTCACACTTGCAGATAGAAATCCCAACATCCATAAACAGGGGAGTTTGAGAGAGGATTATGTTGCATACAAGGATCACTGGCTGCAGTTTATTTTCCCAGGGTGCCTTTCCCATTATCCCCACCCCATTGCCAATGAAATCTCCACAGCCCTTAGTTCCCGTGGTTACATTGGGATATCTCAAATCACTTCAAACAAACACTTGAGGGATGAGATGGAATTCCTCGTTTATGAAAATATGAACCTGAAATTGAGTCTGCCATGAAAAATCTATGAAAACTATGCAAGCGAGAGAAGCTTAATGCTTGTTTTTAACCTGTATAAAACCATTGTAAGGCAACTGCAGTACCACCTGACTCCTCCTTGATCCAATGAGCTTCATAACTCAATGCTAAATACAATTCATGCTGTGTCACATTGATGCCGTGACTCCTGAGGCCTGCTGTCCTCATCACATCCGAGGCTAATGGGAGAAGCCTTCAGGTTGGTTATCATGATGCTTTAAATGTCTCTAACCCCTCCATCCGTCCAACCATCATCACCCACTTTAACCCCTCTCAACCCTTGCAGCAGCCCAGCGCCAGGCCGCTCTCTGCAGGCTTCCGCATGTCAGGGGGTCCCCGTGCAGTCCACTCGCAGGGACGCAGGCATGTGCACTAAAGCTGTCACCACCTGCTACTGCTGCCAGTGCTGGAGGTTATCTTCCCCACAGACGTCCCAACTGGACCACTGTGGCTGTTTGATCTGCAATAGCACTTCATGACTTTTGTTTTCCCCAAACTTTTACTCAAAGTATCTGAACTCATGACACAAAAACATCAATTTTTCCAAAGGTCAAACTCTCATTGCAGCAGTGCCACATTTACAGAAAAAAACCCCACAAAACCCAGTAAGAACTCATCAACAGTGATCCCTGTCTTTATCAGGCCACACTGCTGATGAGACTTGGGGTCAGGGATCCTATCAGCAAAAGGAGGAAATGGGTGAGGTTTGTTGCTCTTGAACTGTGAGAACAAACAAACAAAATGCTAATTAGAGAAGCTGAGATGTTAATGACCCCCTGCTGATGGTGAAAACTGCCTCCTGTGAGGAGGGTGCATGGCCTTTTTATGGGGTCATATAACCCAAAAGGTTGTTTTGATTTGCATGTTTAACACTGTGATGATTTCAAATGTTAGTGCTGCAATTTAGCAGGAATGTAGGCGCAGGAAACCACATACAATCCAAATTTCACAAAGGTTTGGAGAGGGTAAATGTAAATAAAAGACTGTTGATTTGCAAAATATTGAAGTCCTAAAGATTGCTAGAAACTTTTTTAATCCAGAGGAAATTTCAAAAAGTTTCAGATAGGCAGGGTAAACTTGAGTCTCTGAAAGTCCTGTCGTTCCTCGCACAGGCAGCCAGCTTTGTCTGTCTTTTTGGTCAAACAGTTCACAGTCCCAATAACTATCAGTGGAACTGAAGGCTTACACTTCCACCACATGGCTGCTAGACTAGCCGTTACCTTTGCTTCAGCTCTGCAGGTATGAGGTGAACAAAGCCGGCTTGTCCCATTGTTTGGAGTGCAAGCAGCTTCTCTCTTCAACAAACAAGTTTTTAACCACAGTATTGCCGATAAAAAAGATGCCATATCCTTCGTATATATATTCTACACCACTGGTGTAATGTAAAAAAATAAAAAACTTAAAACAACATTTAAAGGGACACTTCAACATTTTGGCAAATTCGCCCATTGCCATAACTCCTATAGTCTTAGTAATAGGTTCGTTTCCATTAGTTGTCGGTGCAAGCTGTTTCTAGATATGGGGAGACCGATACACCAGCTGCACAGTTAACGCTGTGTAAACAGACAGTATTTTTTGCTTTCCCTCATCAAACTCATCAAATACACAATCCAACAACTCCAAAACGCTCTGGTGGACAAGTTGTGACCTGTACATTCACCACGCTATGAAATAATAACGTATAATTATGTAACATCACCTCGAGTAAATCACTGGGCGGAGTGGCACAGTGCATCAGCCATGTCTGGAGTATAGTTCTGGCTTTGCATTTAACTTTAAAACATCTCAGTCTTGTAATGTTCCATGATTATTTCATAGCTTGGTGAATGTACAGGTCACAACTTGTCCACCAGAGCGTTTTGGAGTTGTTGGATGGTGTATTTGATGAGTTTTATGAGGGAAAGCAAAAAGTACTGTCTGCTTACATAGCGTTAACTGTGCAGCTGGTATATCGGTCCCCCCATATCTAGAAACAGCTTGCACTGACAACTAAAGGAAACGAACCTATTACTAAGACTATAGGAATTATGGTAATGGGTGAATTTGCCAAAATGTTGAAGTATCCCTTTAAGTATGAAAATCCAGGATAGAATTATGTATAGACCTTTTTTTTTTTTTTTTTTTTTTTTTTTTTTTTGAGGTAGTAACATGAACTCTGGCTTGCTTTAGCTTAGTTTGCTATAACTAAAGCTAACAAAACTACACTGGCTACATAATTAACATTATGTCATAAGCCGATGCAGCTATGTTAGCTTTAGCAACATCAGCTCTTGCAAATGTATCTAAAGCTAACTTAGCTTTATAGATATGTAGCTCACATTACTGCTTTGTGTGCTTAGCTTTGGCTACATAACTAATTATCCTCCATAGCTCCATTATCTACGGAGCTTATGATACTAATGGAGCATTGTAAGCTACACTTGCTGCATTCAAATGTTTTCATGGTGGACATCCTTTTTTTTACTGTAAACAGACTGTTCAATCGGCTTTATTAGTTGCTTGCTTTGGGTTGCTATTACCAAACTGCTTCTAAAGTGTTATTAAAAGGAGAGGCGATCCTGTAGTATATAAAATATATAAATGGGAGATAAGTTTAGGGTCACAACTGACA
The DNA here is from genome assembly GCF_018320785.1 of Cheilinus undulatus. Classification (NCBI taxonomy): domain Eukaryota; kingdom Metazoa; phylum Chordata; class Actinopteri; order Labriformes; family Labridae; genus Cheilinus; species Cheilinus undulatus. The sequence continues at coordinate 22,550,930 of NC_054877.1, forward strand.
TAAATGCTTCTTTCATGTGGCATTTTGCTATTTCTCTTGTCCCTCTCCTTTTCTTGCTCTACTGCACCCATATAGGAACCTGTGCCAACTTTTTTGAAATTTGTTACTGGCATCAGATTTGAAGTATGCATATAATTAAAAACATTTTATAGTTTCATCCTCTGAAATGTTGTCTGTTTGCTATGTTTGACTGCAAATATGAGGTTTTAATAGGGTTGTCATATGCCCAGCTTTAAGCTAGACACTCCAGAATTTAAATGCCTTGTCTGCTGTCCAGCACAGCCTCAACCCGGATGCTTGTTTGTCCTCCTTTTTGGAGTATCACCTGAATGTAACTCAGCATATTGTCCAATGCTGTAACACTTACGGTCTAAGGAAAGATTGGCCAACAAATATGATTGGCTGAAAGTGGTGTCAAATGATTATCTGATATATCATTGGTTGAAAACGTAAACAAGCTCCCGTATGCTAGCTTCCTACATCATGTCGTCAGGTTAACATAACGTCAGCATGCCAAAAAGACAGACCTCATTCAATCAGGTCAAAAGAACTCATTTATTGCAAAAAGCAGCAAAGATGGCTTACATTCACATTATACTCCTTGTGTGAGTCTGCAGGTGTAGGTATTTGTTGTTTTAGCAAGTGCTTCTCCTTATTATCACATTAATGACGTCGAAGAATTGCAGATCCGTGCTGGTCATGACCGGTCTTGATGGAAAATCCTGAGCCCGGCCAGTCCGAGACCGAGACAAGACCAAGACGTTCAAAATGTGGTCTTGAGACCAGCCTCAAGACCGTTCTCGAGTACTACAACACTACTAAGTACAGCAAAGTGTCCTCTTTTTTGGTGCTGTGGAAATGGCCACCCTAGGTTTAAATGTAGCTACACACATCATATTCAGTTTTTATTTTGCCTAGCTACATTTACTTTACTACCCAACTTTTATAGGTCATTATTTGCTGGTTGGAGCATCAGGAATAGGCCTAGCACTTGCAAGTACATTATGGTGGTGGTAAAACTCAAATCACAAAAAAAAAGGTTAAGGAAGTGATTATAACACAGCCGGGTAAGGATTAGCTTAGCTAAACAAGAAATAAAAGGAACTGGTTAGTTTGTCAGCCTCGCTCAGCTTTTAAATTACTTAAACAAATAAAACATCCTATGAGGATCATAAATAAGGCTGTGAAGCTCCTATAGGTGTTTTTTCTCTCTTCTTACAGAGCTAAGTTAGCTGTTTCCCCTTCAGTCTATGCTCAGCTAAGCTAACTGTTAGTAGTAGCCTCATATTATTTAATAAATATGAGAGTTGTATACGTTTTCTTCTTTGGTATTCTCCAGAAAGACAGTAAGCCTTTTTCACTAACCCCAACAAGTTATTTTAAGATAAGCTAATGAGAACTAATGCTCTAGCTTTCACGCATAGCATTAGAGGTTGTCATTTTCTCACATAATGTGTCTTTAATCTATTTTCTAACTTTCAGATCCCTCCCTAATGATTAGCATATGACATATATGCTTAGAGAAACCCAGTGTAGAACTTTAAATCGTTCACTGACATGGGACATTTAAGTGTGAAAGCTAGCTAGCACCAAATTGGTATTTAGTGTTTACTGACAGTTAACTTTTCTCTCTTTATTAAAGCGTTAAATCATTCAAATCAGACTTGCTGCCAACTGGCTTAGGAGTTTGCTACTTTTTAAGGTGTCATCAAAGTGGCCCAGTTGGTTGAACCTCCAACATGTGTGAGAGTGTTTTCTTTTGGGGGGGAGAGGGGGAGGTCCACGGGACTGCAGGGAGCTAATTAGAAGCTATTCTCTAACTCAGGGCCAAATGGAGCAATTATCTGGCCGAGTGAGTAGATAATTCCCTCCCATTCATCTCCCACTGTCAGGGTCTCTCACTACCCACCAACCTGTGCCGAGGAGTGGATGCCAGACCCTGCTGACACCTAACTTCTCTCTCCTGTGCCCTGTGTCACCTTCATGTAGGTAACTCCCTGCTGTCTTCTAGCAATAAGTAACATGGTAGATCACCTAGTTGATAATTTCTCCCATGGATGTCACATACCATAGCAGGATTTATGACTAACACAGCTCAGGTTCACCAAATGAGTCTGTTGGTGGGAGAGCTGGGTTAAAAGGATGATTAATGCGACTGCCTGATAGGTCTAAAGCTGGAAACAGAAAAATATGCAACATATGGTCCTGCTGATTGAATTAGAATCATGAAGTTGGCCCAGAGACAAGAGGAGAACTTAATTTACTACATTGCTTTTTCTTCTAAACTATTGTTCTTCACATGACCTGCAACAGGTGATAAGTCTGTTTACATTCAACTTCAGTATTTTGGTACGCTTCATGAGAATTGTAGGCAAACATTTTTCCCCACGTGGGGAGTCTGAGACCTTTGTCCAAAGTTTACCATTTCACTGCACATCCAAGGTTAGCAAAAAAGTTCAGCCTGCTGACAGGAGCTGCCATTTATTACTGTGAGAATATCACTCCAAACCAATACAAAGCAGGCATCCTTTCAACAAGTTTACTGCACTGAAAAGAAGTGTTGAGTAAACAGGTCTAAAAGACTGCATTCATGCAGAACTGAAGCAGAGAGTCAGAGTCAGTGTAAGCATGCTGCTGTTGAAATGAGTCCTAAAGGAAAGTAAGCCAAAAGAATAAGAGAATGGACAATAATAGGTTGTATCCACCAAAAGGTCCGGTTCTGGTTTTTTCCACACATTTTTTTTTGCATTTCCATACAGCAAAAGTTGGAAAAGGTCCTGAAAAAATGACTCGTACCATCCCACTTTTCAGCACCCTTCCATAGGGTACCATCTCACCTATCCCTACCATAGTGGATCCCTACCAGGTGGAGCTACACACACAACAATAGGGGGTTGTGCTGCATGTGACTTCACATTCATAGCCTTTACAGCCCGCCCACCAAGTGAGGGCATGAGTGTCTGTGGAAACGGCAACTATTTTGGGGTTTAGCGTACCAAACAGTACCAAACCGTACCAAACTGTGCCAAACTGTACCAAACCGTACTGAATCAAACCAGACCCCCTGATGGAAACACAGCTTAAGTAAGCAGAGGGTAAACATTAATTACTAAAAAAAAAAAAAAAAAAAAAAAAAAGAAAAAATCTGCTAAGCATACCTGAGCTGTAATCCTCTTATGCATTGTGGCTTTTCAGACTACATTCAGGTGACAATGAGTATGCAGTACTGAAAGACAAAATTACATTATGTCAGTATACTCTATTTATGATGTGGATACGAGAGCTATTAGTTTTAATGCTTAATGTAAACCTGTTGTTTAGAGGGATTTGAAGTCAGCATCTTTGCTATCAAGCCCTTAAAAAGAGGAGTGGAAAGTAACTAGTTCCATTCACTCAGGTTTTATGTAATTGAATAGTGTTTTGGGGAACTTGTACTTTTTTGAGTACATTTAACCAGAGTACTTTTATTGAGTACAATGCTCTTGTACTTCTTCAACTTCTGTTGACTACATAGTAGCACTTAACAAGAGAAAGATTCCACAACACATCCCAATGTGTCTCATACTTGGGACGTTTGGGGATAGTTTCCCATCATGCCCTTGGGTAGAGTGTTTCGATGTTTTTTTATATGTGTTCAGTTGTGTTTAAATGTTACCTGTGGTACAGTGCCCCCTGCTGGGGTTCTTTTGCTCATGTTTCTGGTGGAGTGTTGTTGTTTTTGATGTGAGACACATTTGAACCATGAGTGAAGTTATTAACCGAGTTAGAGTTCCCCTCCTGTGACTTTAGATCCTTCTTAAGGATGCATAGGGTGTATTCTTCATCAGTAGGAGTTGGATTCTCTGCTTTGTTCTTACCAGAGAAGGCCCATCTTGCCTAAGTACAATAGGCATGTACTTTTTCCTCCTCTGCTTAAAAGGCACAGGTAGCCCATGCAAATTATAACAGTTGAGAGAAAAAATGTTAGAGCTAGTTTTGAAGTGATTCAACTGCTAATCTCTGGCTCTTCTTGTTTTCTCTCAAACTAAAACTTATATGGCATCTGTTTGTCCCACAAATTTGCAAGAGTAAGCCAGCTTTTGGTCAACCCTCCATGTCTCCAGAGAGATCAGATTAATAGAGGCCATATCTCCAGCCTCCGCCTGCACAGAGAGGTCACTGAGGCAGAGGGAGATTTAGGAATGTCTGGTATTGGTTTGGGCGCCACTAATAAAATATTCAATCACTGAAGATAGAGAGAGTTTTAGAGGAGAGCACCCGGCCTCCCTTGTCCTCCCACCTCCACAAATACATACCCTGTCACACCTGAGTAATCTGTGCATGAGGGAACTTCTCACTCCTCAGACAAACATCTGTGTGACAGAGCTGTATTTGAAAGCCTCACGTCCTATGTCCCTTTCTCTCTTTCACTTCCTCTCCTTCCCCTGCAGCTGAGGTAGGGCAGCGGGTGAGAGGAAAGGGGCTGAGGCATCCACATGACCTTGGAATTAGTCGAACTCCTGGGACTCAACTTGCTGGGTGGGACTGCATTGGCAGCTGCTGGATTTTTCCCTCCCGGGTGTACAAGATTAATGCATGCATTGGGGTTTGGGGGTACTGAGGCAGTGAAGGGGCTTTTGGGACATGTGCAGTAGGAGCCAGAGTGGTTCAGGACAGACCTGCGAAGACTAACTCATTCCGAAATGGGACAAGGACTTAACTAGAGTGTGATAAATGAGCAGGGGCTACAGCAGATTGTTGTAAATATGGTTTCTTACAAAATGCTGCCTTATGAAGAAAGAGTCAGCAGTGAACAGACAATGCATTTCAGAGTATGACCCTTGCATCACACTGCTACACAAGGCCTGTTTACTGCTTCCTGTAAGGCCACACACACACACCAAACACTCTAGGGATGGAGAAATTTCCTATTTTCTCCTCTCAAGTTTTATTTCCTTGAGGTAGAACAGTGATTCATTCAGAACCCTTTATTGTTCTTTTAGGGATCCCAAATGTTGATTTGTTAGAGTATCTCACAACATATGCTGTAATTTAAAATGTAGTTGAACTTTCTGGCATGCTTTCCATTTGCAACCTTATGAAACCCAGTCAGTTCACTGTCTCTAAATTTCTTAGCAGAGGCTTTTACAGACTCACGTTGATAGATGAACTTCCATGCAGAAAGCTTGGAAAATGTACCCTGTACTTATGGAATGACAGGATGGATCAAAAAGGATGACAAAGATATATCTAAAACTTTTTTAACTACATCTTGCACAGCGTGTGCTGTTGTAAGCCTATTCTTACCTAAGCTGCTGTAATATCAGGCAAAGTACACACAGAACTGCTGTGAAAGCAAATAATCTGCATGTTTATTATAATTCTTGGTTGACTATGAAGTACTTTGAAGGCACCCCTAACAATGCCAAAAGGCATCCCAGGGTGCCACAGTATCCTGGTTCAGAAAGGCTGTTATAGACATACAGTTCGGAGGTGTGAACCGTTGCCTCCATGAAGTCCATTAATCCCTGATAATTGGACACGTCGTTGGGCATTAACCTGCTTATACCATGGTCACTTGCCAACGAAAGTAATTGATAAAACTACTTATTTATAATTTCATACATTTTGTGATCAAAATAGAAAGTTTTACAAAAACAACAACTTCTTTCCCCTAACAACGCCTGAGGGCTTGACTAATAACTGGAATAACCATTCCAATCCCATAACATTTTTAGGGAATGTAAACGCTATTCACTATTCCAGTAAATAGTCGGGCCATAGATACCAAGTCACAACGGAACAAAAAAAAACTGTGCGCTCAGCGCACTTTCAGAACAGATTTATCAATGAAATGACATGAAGATGAGTGAGACAGAGAGTCATGTGATCAGACTATAAACCTGTAAGTTACCATGAACAGTCATCTGATAAAAATCTTAGTTTTAGCAGACCAGCTGTTTGAATACACAGAATAATTCCTCCTTCAGCACTACGAGGTCACAGACGTGAAACAGAGCTGTTCACGCCCTGCAGGTGCTGATTGTCTGTCAGACACGTCAATATTTATCAGATATTATCATGCCGGTTTATCAGAAGTGTTTCCTTTGGCTCTACAAAGAAATAATAGCTTTTTTCTTTTGTTTGTGTTATTTGAATCTTCTGACAATAGTTTATAGCAGTTAGAACAGGAGGGAAGTGAGTTTTGTACAATACTCACCTCTCAGTGTTAAGGTGATGGAGAGAAGATGTACGTCTGTTAGCAGAGTCGGTTTGCTCAGCGTTTCTAACGTGCATATCCAGTACTAGACCGAATTATTAACGGAGGAATAATCAGTGCTGCTCTAACTGGATCTCGTGCCCTCTCGCTGAGAGGGAGAAAACTTTATTGACACACGTCAATAGACACACAGCACATGCGCATTTTGTCACATATCCAGCGCACATCACTGGCTACTGTCGCTGCTCATTTACCTAAGTAAACACAGAACAGAACCTCTCGTTACAATTGAGAGCATATTCGTGTTTATGACAACAACGTTGGATATAAAAGATAAGACCATCTTAGGTTACAGGTCTTAAACCTAGAGTCCTAGAGTCATTTTATTTATGTCAGTGAAGTGACGGTTGATGACGGTCCATAGGCTTCTTAGGCTTGCAACGCTCCCTGCTCAGAAAGTATGACTGTTTCAGGTTGCTATAGTTACTCCTAACAGAGTAACGGCTAACAGCTGCTGCGCATTAATTTGGAACAGTGAACTACTTGGGACTACTTGAGAAGTTCGAAAGGTGTCCGTATATCAGAAGTTAACTGACACCAATGGAATTTCTAGAGCCAATCAGAATCGAGAATTCACCAAGACCATGGTATAATTTAATTTGAAGCATTGCAGGATGCTGTTAATTGCCTTCTCTGACACATATCCTGAAGCAGGGATGACAAGCGCAGAAAATTCTGTTCAGTCTTCTCTCTTATGGTCCTGTTTACTTTTTTAGGATATATAAATACATTATTGTTTGTTTCAGCCTTTTTTTTAAACAGTTTAAAATTCCTCAAAGGATCTTTAAGGACAAAGATATAGAGAATCTAGAGAAGAGGCATATTTGGACTTCTTTTGTATCCAGTTCCATTGACCCCTGCTGGCGGTTAAAATAAAATGCAGGCATAAGGCACCTCATCAATGAGGCAAAGAAAATATCTGAGGAAAATTAAGTCATGGCCCTTTAAGAATATAAAACTCAACAGAGAACAGAGCATTTTATCTGTAGTTTTTGTTGATTTAACATAAAAACACACCCTCAGAGAACTCAGGATGGCCCTGTGATACATGATGCCCAACGTAACAAATCTTCAGTGGTCTTTTTTCCCACCCCAGGAGGCACTTTTACCAGCAGCTCCAGCACAGTAGGTCTTTAAATGGAGCTTCCAGACATCAGCTGAGCTCAGCTGCTCAGGCAATCAGAGTTTTTTCTTTGTTTTGGCTGTGCATGCACGTGTGTTTGTTTGTACACTTTGAATAAGTGAGTGAACGTGCTGTAGCATGATGCATGAAACATATTAGTGTGACATAAATCCAGTAACCTCAGGTACTAAGTGTCACCAACATATTTAAATAAACTGAGAGGAAAGACCGGGCTGAGTGTTGACTCGCTGTTTGACTTCTGTATGTGTACTCAGGCCACATATATCTATTTATCCAACTATATTTTGATTAGGGGAACAAATGTAGGAAGATAAATGCCGAAAAAGTCGGGTCCCTCCAATAAGATGTATATTTTTCCTGGCCCTGTGAAGTAATTTATAACACTAATCCTGTGGAGTTTTCGTGTGTAAACAGCATTTGAGATTATGTAAAAACATTTTAAGGATTATGTAAAGGAGCAATTAGTCAGGAAAGCTGCAGGCTCTGCAGTACGCACGGACACAAGTCAGAATGGCTGCTCTCAACAAGCCTTTTCATCTGGTATTAATCGAAACATTTCATTTAAGTTTCTTTCTTCTCGTGTGTAAGTTTGTCTATCTTTCTGACAGGTGTTGAAAACTTAAAGCTACTACTCTTTCGAACAAAGCCGTCATATCTGCTGTGGTCCAGTCAGCGGCTCATTCCTTTTATTCCATGATTTCTCTCTTTATTTGAGTTCCCACTGACCTCATGACGTAGCGTGGAATCAGGGTATTAATCGGGACTTAGGCTCAGCCCGTTCCCGGCCTCTCATCTTGGGAGTGCCTACAAAGGTGCCCGAGCAGACCAAATCCTGGCTTCATTTCTCCATATGAACTCATTTCCTCGCCGTGGTTCTCGAGTTCATGGCAATGTAACCTGAGGAGAGCACGGACCGAGGGCCTCCAGGGGATGAAAGCATCCAAAAGCCTGAGAATTAACCTCTCAGGTCAACTGCATTATCCACCTCTATTTATAGTTAAACTTTAATTTCTAGCGGGTGAAAAAAGGCAAAAAAACAGGATTACAGGGGTCACAGCAAGAGATTTGCAGTTAATTAAATCAATCGTAGAGATTGACAAAATCTGTGCCTTTTCCCTTCAATATTCTGTCCACTAAGTGACATCTTAATTAGATTACAGTACTATATGTTTCACAGTCACATTTCGTAACAGTGCCAAAGGTCCTTTTACTTTTTCGTTTCTGGGACATGACTGGAAAATTATAATTAAATAATTATAGTAAAGAGTAAAAATAATCTGCAAATCAGACATTTTTATGACTTTGTTAGGCAGCCTCTATTGTTTAATCCCCCTACCTCACTTTCCCTCTCTCACTTTCTTCAATATTTGCTGATTGCTTATGAGATTTTAAAAAGTCTACACGTGGGTGTGTTTAGGATAAAAAGAGCCATTGACTGTCCATCAGTTTCTTCTTCACTGAAAAGGAAAGATGACAAACCTAGGTTTAAATAGCCACCTGTCTTTGGAATCCCCTGAAATAACTTGAAAATAATAAACACTTTAAAATGCTCAGTCTTTGCTGTTCCTGTGAATTTTTTGAACTCCTACTCAGCTCCCAGAGGGAGGAAGCAGAGCAGTCTGGACAGCTAATTTTAAACTTATCTCACAACAGAATCAGTTAGAGTGATAGGAATAGCCGTTTCAGTAAATTTGGTCACAGTATCAATCAATCAAACTATTTGTTTAGCTTTTTACATGCAACAAAAATGGAGCAATAAATGCTTTGAATCGACAGGAACTCAATCAACAATCAGCACCCTACCTCAAATTCAATACGCAAGGTTAAAAAAATGTTATAGACAAGGGACTTGATATGACAAGAGACAAACAAGCTGGAGAATCCCTATCATGAATTTATAATGAGGAAACACAGGTGATAATAACAGTACATGATGCAAGGACATGGATAAAGGCAGGAATGAATCAGTACAAACTCATGGAGAGATGAATGTAATGTGTAAATGCAAAAGAAGAAGAACTCTGGTCAAAATGGGATTAAGTGTGTGTCACTGAACAAGAGTGTACATTCAGTCTCCTATTATGCAAAATCAACTGTTGTACTTAAGTAAAAGTACTGTTACTCTGGTTAAAACTGACTTAAGTAAAAGTACTGGTCTAGAAATATAATCAAATATAAGTAGAAAGTTCTTAATTTTAAGTTTAAGCACTGAGTACTGAGTAACTACAATGGCTGAACAATTTAGGAAATAATGTTGCAATATTTAATTTGAATTTGGCATGCTTCTTCTAAGTTCAAACACAAGCAATAAATCATTGTGTACCACAACCAACACATTATTAGATGGATTAGACGTACACTGTTCTTCCTCTAGGCTGGGCATATATTACAGGATGATAAAACATGATGCATGAATCTCTATGAATGACATATCTAGATTATTCTACTCTTTGATCACAGATCTCGCTATTCTGATTTAATTTAAAGCCCTGAAGCAATCATCATGGCTGACCAACTTTAAAAAAGATCTAATTAGGATTATTCTGACTCATATTGCGGATGCAGTGTAAACGGTTGCATAGAAGGGAATGAACATTTTATGCCTTTCTCATTTTAAATAAAACAAAAAATAAGAAAATAGCATTTTTGCAAACTATTCTGAAAAAAATGATGCTTCAAAACTTTTTGAAGGAAACTGTTCTTTTTGACACACATTTTTAGTCAATGAAATATTGCAACTTCTGCAATTTGGAGGACCCCTGTGGTTTCAGCACTGATTACTAAAAGGCACGTAGTCTGAAGACTAAATTAAGACTTAAATTAAGATGCCAAACTATCACTGGTGCTACATGTAGATTAATGAGGGAAAAAATAATCTGAAATATTGTACCATCAGGGGGCCTGAATACTCTCTAAATGCTTCGTAATTTGCTATCATTTCATAGTCCAGGTTTTCCTTCTCAAAACATCTTATTTAAATCTTTAAATTATCCTTAATACATCTGAAGAAAGGATTGTTTTGGTATTACTACCTGAAGCTTTCATAAGTGAGTCATAATTGGCGCTCATGCATTTCCTATGGAAAATGATTCATATCAGCTTTGGCCATCAGGGACATACAGCATTTAATGTTGACCACAAAGGTGATGTCTAGAAGTGTCCCCCCTCAGGAGGATCTCTGTACACTGCAATGTCCAAAACACTTCAGTTCAGTATGATCATAATTATCTTAACTCAAGTATTCAATGTAATATATATAATTGCTCATATATAATGTTACGTTAAATATAATTTAAAATTACAACAGCCATGTGTGTGCGAATTAACATTCATTGTGTAAAAAAGTATATGAAATAATGCAGTAAAAAATGATTGGTGCAGGTCTTTGCCCACTCTCTCTCTTTGTGTCTCTCTTCAGCTGTCCTATCTAATAAAGACAAAAGACAAAAAAAAGTCTTAAAAATTGCTTATTCATGAGTTAACTCACACCCCAGGTATACTTTATACTGTATGTATTCATTCATTCTGTACAGCATTTATGAGGTCAGGTGCTGCTGTTGGGCCAGAAGGTCTGGCTTGCAATCTCCATTCCAGTTCATCCCAAAGATGCTTGATGGGGCTGAGGTCAGGGCTCTATGAAGTACTTCAACATCTAACTCATCAAATCCTGTCTATGTAGTCTTTGCTTTGTGCACTGGTGCACGGGCATGTTAGAAAAGAGAAAAGGGTCTTCCCCTGACTGTTGCCACAAAGTTGGAAGCGGAGCTTGTCCAAAATGTCTTGGTGTGCTGAAGCATTAAGATTGATCTTCAATGGAAATGAAGGGCCTAGCCTAAAGCCTGAAAGACAGCCCCATACCATTATCTCGCCACCAAATTTCACAGTTGGGACAGAACAGTTAGGTATGTACTGTCTCTCAGCATCCATCAAACCCAGCATCGCCCATCTGACTGCCAAACAGAGATGCATGATTCAGAACAGAACAGAACATGTTTCCACGTGTTGGTGTGCTTTACACCACTCCATCTGACACATGGCATTCGATTGAGTGATGAAATTTCCTGAAACAGCTTATTGCAAAGGTGGCATCCTATCACAGTACCACACTTAAAGTCACTGAGCTCTTCCAAGCTCTTCAGACGACCCATTTTGTATCACAAACGTTTGTAAATGGAGACTGCATGGCTGGGAGAGTGCAGTTAATCGAATAATGTGCCATAGAGCCATGCCAAGGAGCCAGAAGTACACTTGTACAGCAGAATGAAATGCAGTCATTGTTTATCCTACCTACACCTGTATTAGGAGCAAAAGGTCTGGGTCCTATTTGGGACAGCTCCCACTATAATAAAGGGTTATTGAGCAGAAACTTAAAACCAGGTGACACCTTGAAAGAGAAGATGGATGATCATCTATGTGAACATGATAATGACTGAGTGCTAATTGCTCCAACAGAGCGCTCTTCTCTTTGCATTGCTCCCACACACCCCACCCATCTTTCTCACTGCAGTTTGCAGCTGCCCCCCTGAACCCCATAGTAATGCAAACCCCTGCTCAGAGCACAAAGGGAGCCTGTGTGAGGTGTTCACCTACCCCCACCTCCCACCTCTCCACCAGCCAGCCTCTCTCTTTCTCCCCCAGTGTGGCTGATGTGCTCCATTTGCTGGATGATGGACTGAGCGGGACAAGGCAAAAGTTCACACACCTTTCCTGTTCACATGGCAGAAGGAGGCTGGTTTGACCCCACCAGGCTGATCAGGGGGAGTGAAGGGGATGGGGGGCACCTCCTATGCGCCACTGCTGGCCCTCCTCCTTCTCTGAGTCCTCTTTGCACTACAATTTGTCCCCTCATTTGAGACCGGCCACGCCTCTGTTGTCCTAATGCCATAACTGCTCTTGACTGTGCTTGGGCTGCCATTTCCTTTCCAGAGATGGAGAGAGGAGGGGGAGGTAAAAAGAGAGGAGTTTCTTTGTATAGGGTCAATAAGTGAGCTCACAATGAGCATACTATGGCTTGGGTAACTTAAAAAAAAAATGGCTTTCTTTTATACCTGTACCACATCCTGTGAAAATTGTGCATTGCAGTTTGCATTGGTCATTAAAAAAATGTGTGTGATAAAAAAGCATGTGCTTGCATCTTTAATCAGTATGTACTCAGCATGTCTGGCTAGCAAGCAAAACAAATGGCAGAGCCACCACACTTCCTCTTTTCCCACAATTCAGCTGTCCCAGGGAAAAGGAGCTGCCAGTGACTGAGCACAATTTGGCACTCCCCCCTTACCACCACCAGCCACTGACCCCCCACACACATGAGCGCCCACCCTCGCTCACACCCCTCACACAAACATGTACTCCGCTGCAGCCCAGAGGAATTCATTTTCTAATTTTCCCTGACTGAGAAAACAATACACATGCCTTAACAATGTTGACATCTCTAATGCCTGAAAACGCAGTAGTAATGGAGCTTTGATTGGTAGTAAGTGGATACAGGATCACACAGGGAGCTCACTCACAGTTCTGCAGCCTCTCTGACCCCCTCTGATTTCATAGCTTGTAGGAAAAAAAAGAAAAAAGAAAATATCCTAGGCAATCTATTAATGAATTGATGATGCATTTTAAAATACTTTAAAAATAAGCTTAGGTGATTTTAGAGCTATAAACACAAAGCTTTAAGCATATTCACTCCAAAATGTCCTTCTAAAATCTTAAAGGACTGTATTTCTAGATTAACACTTGGGTGCATTCTCTGTTTGTGGTTATACACTAACTATGGAGTAACACATTTAGACTTTATATGTGATTTATTTCTGTTGAGATAAAGGTCAGACAGCCTGACGCACCTGACTGAGGACAGCAGCTCAATTTAAAGGCAGGATTTGGGCAAACCAATCTGACCTGCAAGATTTTGTATCATGTATATTATAGAATGAGGCAATGCTTCAGAATTAAACTGTGTAATTAATATGCACCGATTAATGCCACAGAGAGGATATGACACATTTGAAGTTTCTTTAAAGCTCCTGTGAGGAATTTCTTTTGCTGCCTATGAAACAGCCTAATACTGATGGCTCTATATGACTCATCAAAGCAAACTAGACAGTTAACAATAACACTGATTATTTATTTACTACTCTAATAAATGTTTGAGACCAGCGCCAAGGGGTAGGTGTCAGAGGAAGTGAGTAACAACACCAGGGGTGGAAAGTAAGTAACTGCATTTACTCAGATTACTGAAATTGAGGATCTTTTTCAGTTTACACTTTGAAATTAGTACTTTTATCTCTACTTTAGAAAGTTTTAACCAGAGTAACTGTACTTTTACTGGCCTCAATTCTCTTGCACTTTTTCCACCTCTGTTGACAGCACATACAGAGAGAATGATTCCACATCACATCCTAGAACAGCTGTGTAAAAATCAGAGAGTTGAAATCTCAGGGTTAAAAATTTCAGAGTTGATTTGAACTCCCAAAGTGTAATTGTAACTCAGTTCTGAGGGAAATGGCCTTCATTTTTGGATTTTTTGACAGTGTTGAGCCATCAGTGTTAAGTCATCTCCGTATAGTCAATTTATCTAAGCTCCGCCCACTGTGATTTAAAATCTGGGAGGATGTGTGGGCAGAGTATCCCATTATACCCTTGGGCAGAGTGTTTAGATGTGCTTTATATGTGTGTTTAGTTGTGTTTAGATATTGCCTTATGTACAGTAGTCCTTGCTTAGTCTCTTTTGCACTTGTCTCTGGTGGGTTGTTGTTGTTTTTGATGTGAGACACATTTGCACCATAAGTGAAGTTATCCACAGAGTTAGAGCTCCTGCCTGACTTTGGGGCGTTTCTAAAAGATGCCTACCAAGTATTCTTCATCACTTTGCATTGCCTTGCAATGAGGTTGATTCTCTGCTTTGTTCTTGTCAGAGGAGACTCACCTTGCCACAGATTTTCAAGAGTTTCTGCAGCTGAGTCGTATTGTAAAATATTTCAAACTTTCAAAAATTTGAACTGTATGTGGTGTGGAACAATATAGGCACTTTTAAAGTTTCATCAACCTGGTTGGAGATTCTCTTGTCATTAATGCCAATAAGGAAAGATCATATTTTACTGTACATCTTCTTAGTAGTTGTTCAGTTCTCAGGACTTATAGTAAACTTTAAATTTGATACATTCTACTTTTACTTGACTAGATTTATAGACCAAGGTTTTACTGAGTACCCAAAAGGGTAAATATGTTGTCTAGACTAGAGTTCAGCATCCCAGAGACAAAGCAACAAATAACAACACTGGTTCACTTTTACTTGAGTAGATATAGTTGTGTTCCTTTTCCACCTCTGAACAACACACAGCAGAAATAATCTCTTTTACACATTTTCAGTGGCAAAGATACACAATACATGATACATTTAAGTGATAAAAGACAGCAGAGGGAAGATTTCTTTTAAAAACCATTACTCAAGCATTAACAAGATTAACAAAGAGGTTATAGGTATCACTTTGTTCACAGGGAGCTCAAAAATTGACATCAACATCAACTGAATGCTCAGGGGCTTTAATTTAATAGTGTATGTTTTGATAGAGTTGAAATTCAAATTTGATGAACAGTGAATATTAGTTCAAAAATGATTGTTTAAGATATTCATATGGAACATTTTTTCATGGTATTCAATGCATTAGCCCTTTTCAAAGCAGTCTTTTGTTTTAAAACCATAGAACCAAATCTTAAGAACTGGTAACAAGCTTTTACCAGTTAGATTTTGACTGTAGATCCCACAGTGGGGGTTGGCCCCCTCTTGGGGGCTGCAACACGATGAGAGAGGGTATGAGATGCCTCCTAAATTAAAAAAAAGAAAGATTTAAACTGGATTCAAATGGTATGTTTTACATAGTGGCCGACTCATGATGTTCAGTGAGCAGATGCGAAAATAATGAAATGGGCACAGGCTGACTGATTCTCACTCAAAGCTTCCACATTTTGGCACCTAGATTAAGCCAGTGAGTAGAGTGCAAAGGATGATGGTTATGCAAGGGCCAATGGTAACTGGAGTTCCCGCTTCCCTTCGCTCTTCTCCACTTAAAAAAAAAAAAAAAAAGAAAAAGAATTTTTTTTTTTACCCCTTAGACCTACGGTTTGAAACCCGGAGCTAAAGCTAAAATTACTTTCTATGATTAAATCTTTACAGTTTAACACAGTGTTAATATTGACAGCTATTTTTAATTTTAGTCTTAGTCTTTCGATGAAATGTCTTTAAGTTTTAATCACATTTCAGGCATTTCTATGTTTTTTAGTTTTAGTCTAGTTATAATCGCAGAAAACTCAAAAACATTTTAGTCTAGTTTTAGTCCATAAGAAAGTCCTCACATTTTAGTCTTTTCTTTTAGTCCAAGCAATTTTTTTCTTGCCTAAATCTGGTACCAAATCCTGGTAGCATGTTCTATGCACTCTACTAAACCTGGGGTCCCTGCTTTCTACAGCTGAGATACAGATGCATTGTTTTTGACAGATTTACCCACAGTGGAGAAATATAACAGATTTTGAACTTTTGAACTGCATTACATTTTAGTCTAGTTTTAGTCAACTTGACAAAAACTAAACTTACTTTTTGTCAGTTTTAGTCATCACAGATCTATTTGTGTTAGTCTTAATCTAGTTTTTGTCATGGAAAAAAAGGCTGTCGACAAACATTTTTAGTCATAGTTTTAGTCAGCGAAATTAACACTGATCTAACATCCACTTTAATAATCATAGATGTAAAAACAGTAAACTTTTGCTTTTTGGCTGGTTATGTATTCTTGTGAATGTAATTGACATGACCTACAGTATGTGACAGTAGTTGCGTACCCCTCCTTTCATCTGATCAGACTGTTTTTCTCAATTTTGTCATCTTTTTCTGTGGTCACTGCTTCTTCTTGCTCCTTATGCTAATCCTCAGCAGAGATAAAATCCAAGAATAAATCAAGAAGCTCTTTCACGGTTAGTAACTCACTCTCTGTGGTGCTACCACAGAATGACATACAGTATGAGTGAAATAAAAAAGATTTTGACCAAAGTTATGAAAACCAATCATAAATTATCATTGCAGCTACAAGTCATGTTTCTGCTGCAACGCAACATGGTGCAATAGTAGAACATTCAATCGATGTATTACAGTTATCCTTACAAAAAGAGTTTCATTTAATAAATGCAAACACCTGCATCCGCATACAGAAGTCCTGTCACTGTCCATTGTAGTTAAAAACTGTGTAGAGGATTTAGCTGCCTGCTCATTATTACTGAGATGATGTAAAAGTGTGTCTAAAACATTGTTTTGTCCTTGGTTCACATTTATTGAAATCTAACTAAGTGCCAATACTTAAACTGACTGTATTGAACTGTGTGAAACACTTGTGTTAAACCACTAGCTTGCACCTTAAAGGAATTAATATACAAGAAGGTATTAAAGTGCAGAATCATGCATTTCTCCACAATGGAAATCACCGATCTGAGGTTCTAAGGTTAAATACTGCAGGTCTTCCATGACAGGTCCTTGTCAGACAGCACTCATTAACCAGGTTGTCTCCCATGAACACCTCTGTCTGTTATTAAGGCTAATTGTTAGCCAAGTTAACAGCAGAAGTGACTTCCTTTCGCTCGTCCTGCTGATTTATAGCCATCCACATTCCTGCCTGAGACGATTCACACCAGTTCACCTGTCACATACATATACTAGTAGTAGTAGTGTTGCTAGTACTTTATGACCACCTTGACTGCTATGCTAATCAAGCCTATATATCAACTAAACATACACCAAATAAATGTGCTTGTGTTTCTTTAAAGAAATTCTGGCAGAAAAGTCTCTCAGTTCCTTTTTGGTTATTTACCATAAAACATTACAAAACATTTTAAATGTCGTTAAACTGCTTAATGAATGAAATAGCTGATTAACAAATGCTTATGACAATAGTTAGCTTGTAATCAACCTCCCTGAGTCCTTATAGTGTCTTACTGATGAAGTTGTGTTTATTTCATGCAACAAAGCCTATGAAGTTGTGAACATAGTCTAGATAAAAAGCCAAAAATGTCAGCTATTTTCAATAAGTAGAACAAAACAATCAGTTATTAGCCTAGCATCAATAGTGGAAACAGCTAGTCTGTCCTCATTTTACATTAAGGGGATATTTCTGTATTTATGACGTTGAGTTGTATGAGGTTGACACTCCGGATGGATGTGTGAAACACATCCATCTGGAAAACCTCCCATAGACAGTGTTTGAGAAAGGGCAGACCCTCTGAAAAAAAAACTTGGAGGGGGACTGCATTAACGTTCTGTGTGTCACATCTTTATGGGCCAGTCAGAGCAACAAAACATGTGACTTCGAATGTGTGTGCTGCTATCGAGTAGTAAACTTCATAGAGAACTGCTTAATGTGAACCATGGCTTGCTTACGTCACAATTCCGTCACACCCAAAAGTACTGCCTCTTACTGCTGATTGGTCCTTTCACTTTCCCAAAAGGCCCAATCTGTTCAGACGGGAACTTTGTAAGATGGATTCGCTAGTGAGAAACACGGAAACGGGCGAATCCATCTGCTTTGCAAGATTAAGTGGCATTAGCCTCCAGTGATTTCAGTGTGCGTTGCCCCTTCAAAAAGGGAGGAAGCTAGGCTATACAATGTAGCAGATGGGTATAGTTTCTCCATGTAACTTTGCGAGTTTTAGGTAAACATGAGCCAAAAAACCCAATATTGACTCAACTGTACGTCATATCGAAAAGTTTTGAAGTGTTTTATATTTTACACAGAAAACCTCTGTTATTTCACCATGGGACTGGCTATGTGCTCTTCCGTCTTATTGTGTTTGATCAAATTGGCATGATTTTTTTTAAAGACAGCAAATAGATTGGACTATTTTCACTGCAAACTGCTAGGTTGACTTGCTATTGCTGAAAACGGTTTTCATGTAAGAAAATCTAACAAATCCAACCCAAGCAAGCAACAGCCTAAATAATTTTTTAAAAAAAAAGCTAAATCAGCTCAAATTTTCATGGACTAATGTGCGGTCATGTACATAAGTTTCAGGCATATAAGGTACTAAGGATTCATCATGGGCCTGATGTGCCACATCCCCAACTTAGGGAGGGGTAGAGTCAAGGTCAACACGTGTGTTGCTCAGCAGCCAAGGTCAAGCTCAACAGCATCTCTTTTGTCCAGGCCTTTTCACCCCTGGTAATATGCCCGGAGGCTGCCATCAGTGTTCAAGCCCTTGGGACATCCACAGCATGATCACGGGCTTGTGGCAACCCTACTTTCCACCAGGATGGTCCCATAGGTCATGTTTACTAACTACATCCACTCCTTACTCCAGCCTACATCCTAAAGGTTCCCATGCTCCTGGTAATATGTAAAGACATCCAGAGCAAAAAAAAAAACAGGGTTTTGTTAATCCTCCTTCCTGCCCAATGGTGCCCTCACACAGCTTACTCATCACATCTACGCCTTACTTCAGCCTCAGTTTTTGGCTCAAACATGCCTGAAATATCTGCACAGTACTATGGGTCTAATGTCATATAGAAGACCAAGTATCAGTAAACTGGCTGTAGCTGGCTGGTAGCCTTTTATTGACCACAAATTAGCTAATTTTGGCTTTGTTTCAGCAAAACAGGCCAAAATATATTGCCCAAAATATAACCCTTTTTTAGGAGTCCGAACAACATCCTATTTAGAGGATAAGGCTGGAAAAACAGGTCAAAAGTCACACAGACATTTAATTGTTGTAGTAATTCTGATTTATGCACAGGCAGGTCACAAACCACTCAAACACTTTCTTACTTAGCGATACAAGCCTTCAGTTTGACCCCTGAGAGATGACATCGCTCCCATGTCCATGATCCCCTGACCTCATCATGTCCCCCACCATTTATGTGTTACCATAAAAATCATCTGTTTCTGGCAAATCCAGCCGCTGAGTGACTTATGCCTGGCCCAGCATCCCGGGGAGGCGGCAAAGCAGGGCAGTCCAAGCCTGGAGACAGGCTAGTTCTGGATCAGCAGCCCACACAGACGAAAAAGGACCCCTTCAATCATTCCCATGGTTCTTATTCTGGGCAGCAAGCGTGGTGTCTACAGTTTCCCAGGCCCCTCCTAAAAAATGACACATTCTCAGACCAGATGCTTCAGACAACCAGTACAGAGCTGTGATTATTAGCAGGGCCTTCTTTTTTTGTCCAAGAGAAGGGGCAAGCTATTTTTAACCAACGATGAAAGTTTGAATATCCATCCACCCCTTGGGGACACCAAAAACTGCTGCCAGATACTGCAGGGTTTCAGCTCAGACAAGGGTGTCCAGTACTAGAAATGCTACATACTTTGTCTCACTGCACAGAACCCATAGAGCCATTGTTGAGTGATTGAGAGGTCTGTAAGGTTGGTGTGGGGCTTTTTGAAGCCCTGCAACTACTTTCTAGTTCCTTTGTTGGCTGGCAGTGAGTGCCAGTGGTATTCCAACAAAGTATATTTCCCATACATTCCTACATGTTTGCAGTGGTGGCTGTCAGGAGCGGCATGAGGATGACAAGCTGGGATTGAGAGCAGAATGAGGGCTGTCAAAGCTTGTCTGAATAAGATCTGATGAAGAAAGACAATTTTGCAAACAGGACAAAATAGAGTGTGGTATACAAAATAGGCAGGGATTGTTATTTTCGGAGCTTCAACACCTAAACAAAAATGTTCTTCCCTGCCTCCTTTCTTTTGAGTGTTGCAATGAAAACAAATGCAGCACACTTTTCAGGAATATGTGCTTGCAAACTGCTATGTCACTTTTATGCACTCTCAAATGTTCCTTTATTTATGATCGAACACACTGGCTGCACTGATTTAAAATCCTCTGAGTCTTGTGTGCTTTCTGTACAGTAGGGGGAGTGATGGGGATTCGGTTGTGAGGTCAGACAAAGTGCAATAACAGCGAATCAATTGAATCAATGTCAGACCTCTAAATGTGCTGTGTCTAGAGGTCCTGGCTGCAGTACAAGGCGTGCACAGTTCACACAGCCATGCTGGCCTGCCTTAGTTCTGCCTAAGAAAGGCTGCTGATGATCAAAATCCCCCTTTGGCACATTTTATTCCCCATCCATATAATTAATAAAAAAAAAGTTCAGTCAGTACCCACTGTGTTTGTTAGAGCCACTCTTAGATCAGCTGTTTGCACTCATAAATTCTTTGCAGCATCCCTAATAGAAAAATAGCATTGCGCAAATAGTTTTTGCATGCACATTTAAGGGATAAAACTGACATGCTTTGTCGTTATGATGATGGCTCTCTGCCAAACTACTCACAAGAATTCCTCCTGCTCCTCAGACTTCTGCAGGCGCCAGCCACCGCTGCACTGGAAATGACTACACCGAGGGGAGGAGAGGAGAGAAGGACTATTTTAGGAGTTTGCCTCAAAATATTTCATAAATTATGACAGGAATGAGCATATGCAGGTCAGTGTGAGTTTATGAGTCACTAATATTGCCCCAGATTGCAGAAGGGCTGGAAAAGCAATGTGATGCATGGGGGAGTGTGTGTTTTTGTGTGTTTGCGCGTTAATTGTTCAGCAAGGGGGGTAAATGGAAAGAACATGCAAACTTCTATTACTCTTTTTCTCTCTCTGTCTCCTCCTTTCCTCATCTCTCCATCTTTCAAGGGGAGGGAGGTCTCTGAGTTTCTCAGGAATGTTGACTTCTCTGTGCCTCGGTCCCCTGGGGGACGTTGGTAGGGGTCTTGACCCTTCTCCTCCTGTATCCCTGGAGCCTATCAGCTAACTAAGTTAGCATGAGATAACTCTCTGCTGCTGGCCCCACGCTGAAGCCTCTTTTCCATCCCTCCCTTTCTTTGTCTCTCTCACCCTGTGCTAATATGAGACAGAAGTTTTATTTGAAGAACTACAACACCTATCACATCTCTGTCTAATATTGGCCTGTTGCAAAATGTATCTTTTACCACCTATCTGACTTTGCTGATTAACTTCACTTCCATCATCATGCTGATGGCACTGTTACGTCTTGCTGATCCTTTTTTTCATTTCAGTGAACTTAGCTGTTGAGTTTGCATGTGACCACACTCCTAACTGACCAGACATTTAACATACTGCTAAGAATTTAAAAAGTAGAGTAATACCATGAAAATGCATGACAGTGCCATCTACAGTGCCCTCACTGATGCTCCCATCACCTGGAGAAGCTGCTTTCCATCTCTGCAGTATATGCTGAGGCCTTGTGGAGCACTTTACATGTCACAACAGACAAAGGGCAGTCACATCCATTATGCACAGTGCCTATAAAAAGTATTCACCCAGCTGGATGTTCTACCATTTTTTTACCTCTGCCAAGTAGGTTATGTGATCAGCAGGGTTTGTTAGTTTGTTAGTTAGTTTGTTAGCAACATAACTCAAAAAGTTATGGATGGATTTTGATGAAATTTTCAGGAAATGTCAGAAATGGCATAAGGAAGAACTATTTAGATTTTTGGAGTGATCCAGATCACCGTCTGGATCCAGGAACTTTTTAAAGGATTCTGTACTATTGGGAGATCAGGCTAATGGTAGAGGTCTGCGGTCTTCGAGTGTGATCCGGATCACTCCCAAAATCTAATCAGTTCTTCCTTATGCCATTTGTGACATTTCCTGAAAAAGTCATCAAAATCCATCCATAACTTTTTTATGTTGCTAACAAACAAACTAGCTAACTAACAAACTAACTAACTAATAAACTAACAAACCCTGCCGATCACATAGCCTCCTTGGCGGAGGTAATAAGATTGTCTTCCAGGATTTCCCTGTCTCACCACATTCATTTTCTCCTCTACCTTTAAAAGCCTTTCAGAGCCATCTGCCAAGAAGTATCCCTACGGCATGATGTTGTCAACACTGTTCTTCACAGTGAGGATGGTGTGTTTTTGGTGATGTGCAGTGTTTAGTGTCCGACAAACATAGCATCTCGTCTGATGGCCAGAAGGACCTATTGGTCTCATCAGACCAAAGAACTTACTTCTTCTTGACCATGGCGTCAACATGCCTTTTGGCAAACTCTTGTCAAGATTTAATGAGTTTTCTTCAACAGTGGCTTTCTCTTTGCCACTCTTTCATAAAGCTTTGACTGGTGAAAAACCCAGGCAATGGTTGTTGTATGCAGAGTAGGGGTGCACCGATTGCAATTTTCTGGCTGACCACCGATCACCGATCTTTAAAAAGCCTGACCTGCTGATTCCAATTTTGGCCTATACCGATTTTTTAAATAACTGACAGCATACACCTTCAATGTTCCAATCTTATTTTGTAGAAATACATTGAACAATACCCGTGAAACAATACAAACTTGTTGTTTTAACTGCACATGAAGTAGTTCTCTCAAATATAAATAAAAAGCTTAGAGCATTGCTGTCCAAACTACTAAATTATATCAGTTCCTTTAGTTCTTTATTTTTCACATTTTAGTAGGTAGAGGTACATATGAAACCGATCTTATCCACTGATCTTATTCAAGTATCGGCCCATCACCGATCCCCCAAAATTAAGGAAATCAGCGCCGATTCTGATTTTGGCTGATCGATCGGTGCAACCCTAATGCAGAGTCTTTCCCATCTCAGCTGCTGAAGCTTGTAACCCCTTCAGAGTAGTCATTGGTGTCTTGGGGGCCTCTCTCACTAATCTCCATCTTGCATGGGGACTCAGTTTGTGAGGATGGCCTGATCAAGGCAGATTTGCAATGATCTAGCATTTTGGAGGTATTTTGGCAAATTTTTGTATTGGACTACATAATTACAAAAGGCAACTATGGCATATCATTATATATACTTCCTCAGAACTTCTCATATTGACATGTCAGTTTTTAAACAGACAACTCATGCTTCAAACAGACTGGTAATAAAGCTCCTGGCCTGAAGCGCTCAGTGACTGACCCATGCTGTGACCCTTCCATGTCATGCAGACAACATTTATCAGTACCATGAGCTGGAGATGACTGATCCCCCTCCTGTTTGTTGTGTATTTTCTCAAGCCTTTCTTATTTCCCTGGTAGGTCAGTAACCCTGTGATTTTCTCCCACACTCTGGTTAGCATTGCCTGGCTCTAGCACTGGTCCACCTCTTGTTCCTCTTCACCCCTCACATTGCCCCGGGTGCTGCTTGAACTTAGGGACACACTTCGTCCCTCACTGGGAGAACTTGGAACCAGGAGGAAATGGGCTTTTTCTTTCCCAAGGTTGGGACAGGGAAAGCTAGGGAAAACATGAGGAATGGCTTAAAAAGAGGAAACATGGAGATTAGAGGGGCTGAGAGAGAAATGGACAAATGCTGTTTAAAAAGAGTGTCAGCACAGAGAAGATGTAAAGTTTAGTGAAGAGTGGATGGACACGGTGACTTTTCAATAGCTCGAGGGTAGAGTTTCTCAATAAGAAGCTTTAAAGTTGGAAATGTGGTGCTTCAAATACGGGATGAACTTCTAACCTTAAATCTGGATTCAGTTATTTGGGTAGAAGCTCTTCTGTGCCATCCTTTCTTCTTGTGCCATGCTTAGTATGAAACCACCAAATACCGGCTATTATTTGTCTTTATGATTTCCACTCGTACTGAAAAACAAAGGAAGTAGACAAGTCTATACCTATGGTAAAGTGAACAACCTGATTTCCCCCACTCTCCAATTGAACCATTTATAGCTCGTCTCTTAAATGAACTATAGCTGCCTGCAGACGGATATTACTCATAACTCCAGGCTCTGCCAAGTCCTGCTCTGAGGACCATTAAGGTGTTTAAAGTCAGCCATTCATATTTGTGCTGGATTGCCATTAGTCTCTTTTTAAAATATCCCCTGAAATTATTTCATGAAATACAGCTATGGTGATTAACTGCATCATACTTAACCATCCTACAGTCCTGTGTATTGTTGAACACCTCCCATATTATATGGCCTAATGACCCCTTTGTGTTTTCAGCCTGCAATATTTCACATTTTAAACTGAAAATGTAGAACTCTGGCCAGCCTGTGGCTTTCAATGAAGGCTCTCACCCACTGGGTCCATTTGTGAAGTGCAGCTCAGCTTAGTGCAGATGGGTCATGAGAGCACGAGTTCATGCAGGAATAAAGAGAAAAAAAATGCAAACAAGGCATAACTATGCCTGCCTGAGGTTTATCACAGTTCATTTACTTCGCGTTTTGACATAATGTTGATATGGTGATAAAATAAACAACAGGCAGTGTGTATCTGGTGTTTTATTTTGAAATTGACTGGATGCTTGATACATTTCACTGTCTGACTTCCTGTTTGTGCTGATCTGCTCTGTGCAGACCAGTGGTGGGTAGAGTACACAGTAAAAATAGTCAAGTAAAAATACTGTTACTTATCAATGATAATTACTCAAGTAGAAGTAAAAGTACTTATAAAAATAAGTACTCGAGTAAGAGTAAATAAGTAACTCATTAAAAAACTGCTCAACTAGTAACTTCATTTTGTGCAGTTTATTAAAAGGTATTGCATTACAACAGATTATTCAGGGGTAGTAATGTAAACTGCACATTGTCATGAATAAAGTGACATACCTTGCCAAAATAGTTGGAAGAAATAAAAAATGTAACTTAATACTCAAATCAGCAGTCAAGTTATGTTTGTTAATCACAATTATGGGATGAAAAATTCAATATAATGAGAAAAAAAGACTCTCTCTGTCATTTTAGTTATGTTATTTCCACAAGATGATTTTAATCTCTCATACATGAATTTGTACCTTGCATTTTTAACTTTTTAATCACGTTATATATTTATTTTATCATGTATTAATGATTTTTGGCTAATATTTATGAAATCAACCTTATGAATTGTCCTCATTTCTGACTTTTGCCCCTTTTTTGAATTTAATTTTTACTTTTTAGCTCCGATTTATGAATTTTTATCCTGAATATCACTCAACAAATTCAACAAGCCAAACTGAAACTTATCAAATCCAAAGACAACTTTGGCCCACTAGCCCCACGTTATAACCATGTTAGGTATAATCACTGATATAAGAGATATGCCACACACACATGATAATAGTATCACCTATGACATCAAGTTAAATAATGTAGTGTAAAATCACATTTGTGGCTGAGTTGCATTGGTGGTTGGACATGTGAAATCATTAATTACTGACACAACTGTGTTTTTTGCAGTCTGCAAGTTAAAAACAGAGATTTGAACTTATATGTTAAACTGACTAGGAGTGCAGTCATTAGCTTGTTTAGCTTACTTACTATATCGTGCTTAGATTTGACGTGCTATTTTTGAAGCTTGAGATTTCCACCGTTTTAGGTAGACACAGCAGGCAGCGCTGTATGTGGCTGTTGTTCCTTGTTGTTTGAAAGGCAGAGTCTTGATGTTGTGCCAGGGATGAACATGCTCCTCTGAAGGAGACGCAGGTATGACATCTTCAGCTATTATGTCCAGCTGTTGATAAAGATCATCAACTATTGCTAACAAGGTTAAAAGTTACTTTAGCCGACATGAAAAGGCCCAAGAGTGTAACTGATGATTGACTGTATACTCGCATGGTAAAGCTGCTGTCACATAGTAGCATACACATTTAAGCTGTAAAATATACAATAGGCACGTCCGTGCCTTCAATAGTCCATATATTAGCAAGCGCCAGGAGGAGGTGTCATTTTTAGCACCTGGGTTTGGCCTAGTTTTTTAGTTTAGTTTTATTTATCATTATTTCATCGTGCCACACACCAAAAGAGATGCCCAGCCCTCACATACTTACAAGACACTGAAATACAAAACAAATAAGAGCAACCAAGCAATGACAAGAGCAACTCATCACAGTACATATCAGACAGAAACAAATAAAATGTTAACATAATGTTGCTCATTGGCTATTAGACCTTACACTCCTTATTAGACAGCAGCTTTAGTTTTCTTAAGTCAAATATAAAGTGTCCTCTTTTGCTGTTGAAAGGCATTCAACAGAAATTGTGGAAGTTGAAACACCTAGTTACACCTAGGCCTAGTGTAACTTAGCGTCTGCTTGAAGGGGCTCAGTTATCAGGCATCTGATGATGATTTCAGTTAGACTTTAATTCGCTCCTCCTGATATAGAATATGTTCTTTGGCATGCTACAGTTTCTCCTGCACTTACACAAGCATGGTCATGCAATGTGCATGTGAAATACAAGTCAGTGATTCTCAACTGGTCAGGCATCAGTACCCAGCATCAACCCCCTTAAGAGAAATCACGGCCGAATTTTTTTTAGAAATTTCCAACCTCTCAAATTTGTATAATAAAAAATATTGCAGTTTGGACCTGAAAGAGAACAAAACACAATTACACAAGGAGACAGGACAAAACAAACATGCAAAAAATGCACGTCATTAGAAACAGACATGAATGAAATCTGGTAGTTTCTCAAGGAATTACCTTATTTTCTTGGGAAGTAGAAATCTTGAGACTAATACAAAAATTTGTTCAGCATCATATGAAATCTAAAAATAGATGCATGAATCTACATTGTGTCCACTTAGGGCATCCATTCAGAGGTTTATTTTTTTTTGCCAGTTTTGTTTTTGTCTGGTGCATATTCGGGTCCCACTGGAAAGAGCTTTTCGACCCACTTTTGGATCCTGACCCACCAGTTGAGAACCACTGGTATAGCTGATAGGCTCATTATTTTAAACAATGGAAGCATGCCAGAGAGCTGTATCTGACAAAAATGACACAAAATAAGCCACAAAATGAGTAAACTGACCCTCAAGTTGACTGTGAATTTTTTCACTCTGCTGACTGTGAGACAGTGCATCTTGTAAACTGCGTTTGTAATATTACAACGTGATGACTTGGGATGGTTAACTAGTTAAAGCTGCATATCAAATTAGCCGGTGCAAGATTTACGAGTCAGCTGAACTAATTTTTTGTCATTTTTTATGAACACAAGCCTGAAATCCTGGTCAGATGCCAATTTCAAACTGTAATGAAGCATCCTGTAAGTAGCTGCTGTAGCTTAAGTGATCACTGACTTCCTGTCAGAGCTTTCCCGATACTTCACTGGACGTAACTATGAGAAGCTTAGCGGTTAGCATGTCCTAGGAAAAGCGTGGTATTACTGTTTTTTCTAACTAGAAAATGGACATACAGCATTGTGTGGGCAGTCAAGGATGATACCCATGTATAGCTACTCAACCAAAGAGAAAGAGACCACATATCAAAGCACAATATTAATCTGCAAACAGGAATGAAAACTGGCGTAGCTAGCTGCTAATTTTAGCCATACTCTACACAGCATATCATCATAACTGCTATCATAATGACTGTGTGATGAATATGACTGTTTTCTACGTATTTCTTCCTCTTTAGACAAGTCAGGTAAACGCAATTCAAAAGGGCGTTTAGCCGAATAGAGAAATGGAAGCCTGGAAACATCCTTAGTGATGACGTAACCGTGCTCAGGCGAGGTTGGGCCTGGAGCAATGTGAGTGCAGCCCAGTGGGAACAGGGGAGGGGAAACAAGCTTGCTTCAGCATGGTTCAGGCTATAGTATAAGCACACCCTTAGTGTGATAATAGACTGAGATTTCACCACAGTGCCATGATTAATTATTATTCAACATATTTGCCCTGTGAAGCATTCTCTTAAAAATGACAGAAAAGTAAGAAAGCCCTCTGTTTATCAAAGCTGTCAAACTCAAGCATATGCCGGCTTTCGGAAGAGGACAACATATATTATTTGAGGCAATTGTACATGTATATTTTAGCACTCTAATATGTACATTTATGATGTATGTAGTAAAACTAAGATATGAATTTAATCTTTTGCTGGTCAGCCTTCTTCAAAAGTGTGCGAGAAAGAGAAGACAGCACTGTTTCACAATGCGCATACCAAATTAGTGTTGAACTAGCTTGAACTGTACACATGTTGTCCAGTCACAGCATTTTGAATTTGAAATTAGGAATTTATTAGATAAACATAGCACTGATCTCATGCATGAAGCAGATGCATACATGTTAATTTATCAAGTAATCATCCCACTCCATCCTAGAACTCTTGCCGATCGTTGAAATCATTATGGCTGAGGATAAAGAATATCAGTCATCATCTCATTTTGTGAAACAGAGAAACAATGAAACAAAGTGGTAAGTCTCAAGTGTTGGAGTGTCTCACTTAACTCACCCTTGCAGCTTGGTATTATAAAAATGTGGCACACTACATGTGAAAAAGAGAAACTTTTCTGTGTGCCTGTGCAGAAAGCCCCCTTGGGGTGCTTTACCCTGGAAGACTCTTTATATGAGAGGCCAGGGAGTCGTCCAAGCGGCTTGAGTTACACCAGGCCTCAGTGACCTCCAAGTCATAGGGCTAAACACAAAAGTGACAATGTGGATAATTGCCTGCTGAAGATAATGGACCGCTGATTGAGATCAATGTCTTTCCTAAACACTGAAAGTGGTGTAAACTAGCGCTGAAGGATTTCTGAGCTAAAACATGGAGAAGCGCTGAACAATAGACGCTCTGAAGTGATGGAGATGCTCAGTTGACCTGAAAATGTGTGGAGAGATGACTTTGTAAACACCGGTGTCAATCACAGCACACAGCCACACTCTCACGCATGAGAGCTCTCAGACAAGGACACAGGCATGCACGCACATGTAACCTCACAAATCGCACAGACAAGCAGTACATTTAGCACACTGAATCATTTCTGTACTGCTGTACGGACCCAAACAATTTAAAGTGAAATTTTAGTTCAAAAAGATCCAGTGTGTGAGGAAGCAAAAAACGTCTGCACTGAAAAGTTACACTTTTGCCTTTAAAATTTTGCATTAAAAACGATGGGTTCCTTAACCACACACATTCATTCATCTCAGTTGGGAAATATATTCAGCTAACTATACTGTATATAGAGTTTCATATTAGACACAATAGAATAACAAGTGTAAGCACAAAGATCTTGACTTTACATGGAACATAAAATAACCATATCTTTAACATACAACATCTGATATGTGCAGTGCCTTGTGTACGACTCAACTGTGGCATTAACTGCAAAAGCCATTTTTCACAGCTTTTCTCCCTCATACATGTAATATATCTCCACAGAGAGCGTATTTTACGTCTTACTAAATAAACACAATAACATAAATGACAGTATGGCTCCAGTGAGCATGTCCAAGCTGTACAGTGATGGTTGGAGTTAGTATCGTGTTCTGCCCACCTCTGTTGCTTCCTGGCTCTTTTTTTTTCGTTAATTCAGGAATCTTATCAATAAAATTATATCTCAAATAGAGATGTTAGCATTAATACAATAACATTGATGTATTTAAGGTCAATAATTAGTTATCCAAAAAAATATACATGCTTTACTTTCCTTTTTAGCACACTTTGTTAAAGCTATTTCAACGTATCACTGCAGCTGATTTCAGCTTTAAAAACTTAAAGACAGCTGTGGATAAGCCAAAACTCATCTACACCTTGTGTTTTCAAATATTTACATTTTTACTGTTCCCTTATTTCTTTTTCAATCCATAACATGTTAGTTTTTCCATATCAAGTTAATTTCATAATTCTTGATAAACCCAAGGTTCCTTATTTTCTTAAAAAGGAGAAAAAGAAAAAAAAAACAGCAGGTCCATACAGGAGGTCAACTGCCCTTAGTTTAAGGCCAAACAAAATCCAAAATGAAACCATATCTCAAATCACATACTTCTGTGAGTATACTGCATAACAGTACACTAAAATGCAGCACTTAATTAGTATTGCAGTATTGCATTGTCTCAAATCAAGCACTGCCGTTTTTCACGTACAGGAAGTGACAACGGTTTAACAACCTTTGTCTTCTTAGTCTTCTTTTTTTAACAGGAAGTTACAAACAGACATTAGGTGATTAAAATAGAAATTTAGCAGCTATTTTTTTTTACTTACTATTAGTTTCCAGTAACTTGTAACATTACCAACTTGAAGAGAATAAACTTATTTAGCCTTTAATTGTCTTTTTCTTGAGTGAAACCTGCTGCTGTTTCTTATAACACTTTAGCTAGCCAGCAAATGCTAATGTTAGCTATAGTGCTACCTTGCTAACAATACAATATTCACTACATCACCTACTTGAGAACAAAATTATTAGCCCCCCTATGACAATTTCAGTTTTTCTCAAATATTGCCCAAGTGCTGTGAAACAGCGTGGAGAGTTTTTAACACAGCTTTTCCAAACATCCTAGTTTTATTTCGGATGCTTACATTATTTTACTTTGGACACAGAAGTGAAAATATTCCACAAAAAACAGAAACTACCAGGGTCAAAATTATTAGCCCCTGGTGCTAATAGTCAAAAGTGTCTCCTTTTTGCTGGATAAGAGCCTGCAGTTGATGTAGTTTCAAACAAGTCTCTGACAAGTCTTTAGAGGAATCCCCATTCTGCTTTGGCAAATCTCTCAAGCTCCCCCAGATTTGATAGCCTTCTGGCATGGACCTTCACCTTCAGTTCACCCCACAGATTTTCAATGGGATTTAAGTCAGGGCCACTCAATAACGCTCACTTTGGTCTTCTGAAGGTAGTTCTTCACCAGGAGCCACACATGTTTTGGGTCGTTGTCATTTTGAAAGAAAAAGCGACGACCCAGACCCAGTCTTGTTGCTGACTGCTTCAGATTTTCTTTCAAAATCTCCACATATCCTTCTTCCGTCTTGGTTCCTTCCACCTTGATAAGGTTTCCAGTTCCAGATACACTGAAGCATCCCCACAGCATAATACTCCCCCCCACACACATTTTTCACTGTGGGGACGGTGTTCTTCGGGTGATACGCCTCTCTCCTCTTTCTCTAAACATCACCATTGTCTCTATGGCCAAAGACCTCTAGTTTAGTTTCATCTGACCAAAAGACACGCTTCCAGTATTCATAATCCTTCTCCAGGTTGTCCTTAGCAAACTTCAGTCTGGACTGAGGGTGTCTCTTCTGCAGAAGTTGAATTTTTCTTGGTCTCCAACCTTGTAGTCCATTCTTGTGCAGGGCTCTGGTGATGGCTTTCTTTGAGACTACAGTCACTGACTTGTCTAAGTCATTCACTAGTGTCGTGGCAGTTGTTCTGGGGTCTTTAGACACATCTCTCACTAGTTTTCTTTCCAGGGTCTTTGAAATTGTTCTCTTCCTACCTCTGCCAGGCTTGTTTTGGACTGTGTGGCTCTCATTGAATTTCTTGATTTTACTTCTTACTCCAGTCCTTGACTCTTGGAAACGCTGTGATAAATTGGTATATCTTTCTGCTTTGCGGGAATCAACAGTTCTTTTTCTGAAGTCTAAACTGATTTGTTTTGAGCATTGCAAAGTTAAGGCACATCATTGACCAACAGCGGTTTTTGCAATGGCTCGACCAAAAAGTCAGTTCTAAAGGGGGCTAATAATTTTGACCCTGGTAGTTTCTGGTTTTTGTGGAATATTTTCACTTCTGTGTGCAAAGTAAAATAGTGTTCCAAAATAAAACTAGGATGTTTGGAAAAGCTGTGTTAAAAACTCTCCACTCTGTTCAACACAGCTTGGGAAATATTTGAGAAAAACTGAAATTGTCATGGGGGGCTAATAATTTTGTCCTCAAGTGTATATGGCGTTCATTGAGGATGTGATTTGTTGTTCTACACTCAGTTCTTGGCCTGTTTTGAGTGTGCCAGTAGTACTGCATTTGAGTTTACTTCTCAGTGTGAATGCATGTGCACTTATGTACTCAAAATGATTAGTATTTAGTATAGAAGTATGCCATTTGGGGTGCACTGAGTTTTTTTAAAAGCAATGGCGTAGCCTAGACAGATAAACACATGTCCATCTCCTGACTTATACTTTTCAATAACCATTTCTCTGAGTTGCTTGGAGTGTTCTTTTGTCTTCATGATGTAATGGTACCCAGGAATACTAATTAAACAGTGACTGGACTACAATCACCTGAGACACATTCACTGCACTCAGGTGATCCCCATTTCACTAACTGTGAGACTATACTAGCACCAATTGGCTGGACCTCTGTTGAATTCAGTCACTTTAAAGGGGATAAATATTTCTGCAGTCACTTATTTTACATAACATATTTTTGTTTAATTGACATAATTTTGTAGAAATCCGATTTCACTTTGATACTGAAGCAGGTTTATTGTGATTTTTTTGTCAAAAAAATCTTATTATATTGACCATAATTGAAACAACATCCAAGGGGATGAATACTTTTATATAGGCACTGTATGTATCACTTCCCACCAGTGTTAACTGTGTCTGTTTTTTAGAAGGAGCTCATTTTTGTCACTGTGGGATTTTGGCTTTAATTACTAACCCAGGTTTCCTCAAAAAGGCACAACGTGTTCTCACATGGTGGTAGTGTTTCTCCTGTGGGAAGTCTCTGCTTTAGTAAAGCCATTTAAATGAAGAAATCATAACTGTCATGTGGTATGTGTTTTTACCCTTATGTTGCAAATTAACATTTTTTTTTGTATCGTATCATGCAAAAAGATGTCAAACAGACTAGTGTCAATGGAGCCACATGTGATTGTACTGGCTTTTTAAAATTTTAGTGATGCACAGTTTGTGACAACATAGGATTTAAGTACACACAGTTTATTCAGAGCACTGCCACATCCTCTAGTTTTGAGGAAAAAAATGCCCAAATGTGACAGAGAAATCTCCATCTATCCTCATCACACACTGAACGCACAGACACAACAGATAGCTGACTTCAAACAGAAAACAAATTGACCTTGATTGGGGCTAATGTATGGCAGGAAAAGAAGCAGCAACAGAGGGAGTCTGGGTGGGATGCTGCTGACGGGGGCTTAAGTGAGGGAGGTGGAGCAGGGCAGGCCCAGTGATGCTTTGGCACTTTGATGTAAACAAGATGAATATCTGGCATGTTTACGCTTAAATTTGGTGCCCAATTGTGAGACGATTGCTTACAAATTGAAAAATGAAGATCAGGTGCAGAATCTGGGAGCAATACTCACCTCACTCAGAGGAAACTGTAGACTCAAACACTACAGAGCACACATACATAAACACACAGGCAGACCTGAGTCTAGCACAGTACCCATAGTCCTCTTCAGGTCCACAAAGCTTAGGCTGGGTGAAGCTTACATTACACGACTCATTCTACTTTCACCAGCCAAATGTGTGCCCATAAACTCTCTGCTAATGTATTCTTGTCACATATTTAAGAAAGTCGTAAGAGTATTTATAGAGCGTCCATGCTAAGGAGGGGAGAGGGAGCCCTAACTCGAGCTGCACTGCTGCTACCCTCGGTCCTGGGAGAATTAAAACATCTTGTTTTCATTACTGGGGGGGTCAGCAGAGCGGGGGAGGGCAGAGAAAGAGGGAGGAGTGGAGGTAGTAGTTTAATGTGTATGTGTCACTGAGTGTTTCTCTGTACTATAGCATTGTGTAGTGTATGTAATTGTCTAGAGAACTACGAGCATTATCCCTCCAGCGAGATGGTTCAAAGTCTGTGTGGACAGAATAAAACGCTGATGACATCCAGATGACAAACATACCCCCTTTACTCACAGCGATCCATCGCCAAGGAACTGCGGTGGACATGACATGGCATTAATAAGAGTCCACTTATATCTCTGCTTGTGACGGCTTTCTATTTAAGACATATGTAGAGCAGCATGTTACATGTTCACTGTGGTAATGTGGTCAACAAGTGTGTAATTTCTCATTACCACAACAGGATGCACATAGTTAAAGTACATGGAAAAACTTCTATATGTGCATAAGGCCATTTTTTCTGACCTGGCTACCTTCCTGCTGTCATTCATGAACTGCTGACCCTTATCTTGGCATTTCTTCAGAGCTGCTTCTCTTAAACTAAGACCTTATACATACACAATGGCATGTTTAAAGCAGAACAAACTCCAGCCAACAAGAACTATAAATCATTTTTTAATTATAAAGTTTTCACATTTTTAAGAGTCAAAAACAAAACTGACCAAATTCTGCCTATTCTCAATTCTGTTGGCTTGGTTGAAAATTTTTCTACCGTCAGGTTAAATGAAACATCATAAGACAAGAAATTTGGCTACTGCCTTTATGACTCTAAACAGGACAAGCAGTGTAGATAATCTTAGTCTTTTACAATGGTCGCTATGTCAGAATAGGTGATCACAGAGCTATAAATTCATGCCATGACTTGACCGACAGACATGGCATACCACACAGAGGTGCATGATCAGTCGTTGCAAAAGATGTGATGAGGCGAGAATGACTCTCGATGAACCTTTCAGCCTCAGCCAACGCCTCTGCAGCTGAACTTGAAAATCAAAGGAACAACTCAGGCCCTCACACATCACCCTTAAGGCTTCGTTATGCTTTCTGCGTGGACAGCCACACAGATACAAACTAAATCACGAGGCCAAAGAATATACCTAGCTCCAGCTTCCTCGCAAAAAAACAATATGCTTCCAAAAGCTAGGGGGCTGTGTACAAAAGTCATGTCTGTAGACATGGATTTGTCCCCAAAATGATCTAAGCTGATTAATGCAATTGCTAATGGGTCGCCAGAGACTGTAAACCATTGACATCGTTGTCGACAAGGGGCTTCAAGACATCATCCGGGTCGCCTCGGATGACCCATACCACAGAACACCTACGAGAACTACTGTCACAAGAATCCGTGAACTGTATGACAGCTAAAAAGTTAGCTACCTCGGGGTAACAGCGCACCTGATCGTTCACTTTACAGCAGAAGTTATTTTGTGCCTGATGTGTTTGTCTTCTGGGCTCATTTGCAGTGTATAAATATTATTGCTCAGTGAATTAAGACACTCTGATTTACAAACCACAAATAAGTTTAAAAACTCTAGTTTGTTTAGTATTTCTTCATTTAAACACCATACCTGTAATAATTTATCTCAAACAAAAATGCAAGTAAATATAAGTACTTTAAATGTTAATTTATACATAATAATAATAGTAATAATAATAATAATAATATAGAACTTTTTTTTAGTAAAAAGCACTTTTAAAGGGCTTTACATAAAGTTAAAATAATGAAAATAAACACTTGATAATAAGAACATTTAAAAATCTAAAAATGACTACAACTTATGAAATGCTGTGATTATTCATGATTAATCACATTATAGGGATATGATAAACTTGATTATTTTTTTTAATCAATTGACAGCACTAAAATTAGTGTAATTTGGGGGCCCACAGAGATGAGAACGATCTTTCTGGGCATGCTTTGTCAAACCTGAGAAGAGTTTCTTCCTTTTTCTTGAATTTTAGTCTGCAAGTTGTACCATGTTATCTTGACAGAGCTTGATTTAGTGTTAAAGTATGCTTCAGTTGTTTTAGTAAATTTTCATTTGAAGGTAAAAACGGTCACATGGTTACATTTTTTGGTACCTCATTTAATTCAGTAAATTTCATGGATGCAATCCAAGAATCTGTACAAGTGAAATTACCTACAACTATTGGGTTTTTGGGTTACATATAATATTACAAATACTCAAAAAAAGGGGGCCTGACAACACAATCTCCAGTTGATTCAATAATGATGACGTTGGAAAGTTGAGGAGGTCAGGCTAGAGTATTCCTGGAAGGCTGAACTGTACTGCACCTTATTCATTGATCTATCCAAATAATTTCATGAATGATATGCCCGCTTAATGCTAATTCTAAAAGCAATGACCAATAAGTTGCTGTAGTGGGTCTGATATTTTTCGCTTAGTCTACTGCTGAAATGCATTTACATTGCTCTAGGTTCAACCAGATCTGGGCTCAGTTAACTCTTACCTCTCTGCTTATGCCATTACATCACTGACATCTCCCCAGAAAACAAACTCTAATAGCAGAGGTTGCAAGTTAGTACCACACTATTAGTTAGTATTGCACTTTTGATAAAAAGGAGTCACAACAAAATAGTGGATTTTTGAAAGGTGGCACAGGATTATGTTTCCCTAATGCCACCCAGTATTTCCATCAAACTAATGGACAAACATAAAATATATCCCAAATCAAATGAGCTGAGTGGGAATAACTGATTTAGGAGAGAAAAAAAAAAAAAAAAACATTTCCAGTGATTATACTGTGTCTCAATGTTGCATATTGTGCTGTGCTGTGTGTGCACGCATGAGCCTCTGAATCCTGTTAAATCCTACCTCTTCCATGCCTGGAAGGACCAAGGAGGTGCACTGTGCATCTGAGTTTCAAAGTAAACTCTTGTAATTTCCATTTCCCAATATAATTTCTCCTTTAATTGCACAGATTTATTTTAAACACAGGCACATCGTTGTTTTAAATAAGAATTTACATAGTTAAATTGTGTTCAAAAGCTTTCCCTTTTTTTAGTAGAGTACAGTACAGTGCATGTTAAGCATTTAAATACTTACGTAACCTGATTTCTCTGAGAAGCTTGGCTCCTTTAGCACTTGATAATATACTGATTGTAATCTACATCCTCCCCAGATCATCACAGGGCTTAGCAGAAATACTGCAGTATTAAAAAAAACAGGAGCTACTGATAAATCATCATGTGAACGGACCTCACAGATGCTCAATACTCAACACAAGGGATCTCTTTGCTGATTTTAGTTCAATATCGTTCAGTGCATGAAGTTCCTGCCGCACAATTTTTGTGTTTACATTAATGCCAGTGGAAGTTCAGAACTCTTCAGCTATGGAAACAGCAGAGTGCTGGCAACTTTTGATAAACCATGCGCCTTAGCAGTGGTTCACCCAAATCTGTGATTTTACATGGCCTTCTGTTTCAAGGCTGAGTTGCTGCTGTTCCTAAATGCTTCCATTTTCTGATAACATCACTTACAGCTGGCTGTCAAATGTCCAACTTTTAATTTTTGTTGTTTTATGCAAGAGTACAGCACCATCCAGGATCCATTGGGATGTTATTAAAAAGTTTCTTAGTTGTGTCTTAATGACGTGAAGAATGATGTAAAATCAAAACTACTATGTAAAAGTGATGCAGTTTAACAAGTGATACAACTTTTCTTACTTTATGATGAGATTTGTTGATATTATCTAATACCAGAGCCCGTAACCAATCACATTTTATTATTTTAATTCAACTGACTGTGGTACTATGAGAAAAAAATAAAGAGTAAAATCACTAAACCGACTGATTAAAAGCAGCAAAACTGTTCATCAGTGTCACCGATCCTATAAAAACACCACATACATGCTAGCACAGGGAACAAGAGGGAGGGAGAAACAATGACTTCCTACCTGAAACACCCAACCGTTAGCAACAACACATGAGATAACAGTGCTTCCTCTGCTCCCTGTGGGCTTGGCTTTATCACTTCACATGTGTGTTTATAAATGCCTGTATCTGTTCATACAGCAGGAGCTGAGAGAAACACAAATCCTGCATTCTTCCTGAAAATGTTTTTCCTCTGTCCTTATCACACACAGCTCATCCCCTGTCACAAGCACAATATTGACTGTACATCTGCACCATCAGAGTCGTCAGATCATCATACTGTATGCAGGGCTCAAAGGGAGTTTCTTCTCCACATGGGAGTGATGTTTATCAGATATAGATTATTTTTTTCTGACATATCGGGTTATGTTTCCAAACAATAATGTATTTTCAGTCTTTGAAAATAAAAAATCTAATCTGGTGTATAAATGACAACTCAAGACTGGAGAAAGATTTATCTAACTATCAATGGAAAAGATATGTCTACAGTAGAAATGAAGTCCAAAGCCCAGATGTCAAACTTCTTTGATTAAAAGCTTACATGTCCAGTAGTTCCACAGGCAGCACGACCTGTGTCTCCATCCTCTCAAGGCTCTTTGAACACAGCAGCAAACACGTGTAGTGGAAGTGTCGGAAACAGGTGCTTTGTGGCTCAGGCAGCTCTCCCTGTTTGATATCCTTTATAAGAAACAGACGGTAAGTGCCGGGCGTGTCCATAAACACAGCACGCACAGGCCTGCAGAGACCACTGCCTGTCAGTCCTTCTGTGCTGTTAGATGGAGAGTGATAGGACTTTCCAACACAGTTATTAGTTTTAAATGATGACCAGGGATTTTAAAAGTCAAAGAAGGTGTGATACACAGCTGCATGAACTGCTTAATAACATCTTGGAAATGTGTCTTTTGCATTCACTGAAAAAATGTGACCTTACTTCACCATTATCAACAAACATCTATTGCTTTATTTTTTTTTATCACATAAACATAATTTCTTTCTAAGCCTTAAGACCAGAGGTGGGTAGTAACATGTTACATTTACTCTGTTACTTGTACTTCAGTAGATTTTTTCAAAAATCCTACTTCTGAGAGTAGTTATTGAGCAGAGTGCTTTTTACTCCTACTCCGTTACATTTGTGATGAAAAAACTATACTTTTACTCTATTACACTGGGCATCCACTGGTCGCTACTTTCACTTGTCTATAATTTATTTTCATTAAGTATTTTTTTACACTCAGCTGAGCTCTCAAAGCAGTGTGAGGTAAAATCCTCAGCACCATAGGGTAAACAGAGGAGTGATCCCTCCCCCTTAACTATCAACAGCTGGAGATAATGGCTGAAGATGTCATACCTGCGTCTCCTTCAGAGGAGCGTGTTCATCCCTCGTCCAACATCAAGACTCTTTGCCTTTCAAATGACGAGGAACAATAGCCACATACTGCGCTGCCTACTTAGTCTACCTAAATGGTGGAAATGTTAATCTTCAAAAATAGCACGTCAAATCTAAGAAACCACGTTATGGTAAGTAAACTAAACAAGCCAACAACTGCACTGCTGGTTAGCTACACGTATAAATTCAAATCTAGTACCGCTTTCCCACCAAAATTAGCGTGTAAAAGTGGGTTTATTTAAACGCGGGTAAACCCGCTAACAATCTGCAAGTGACTCCTATCCCATTGCCAGCAGGCGAGCTGCGTGGCTGTTTTTTTTTTTACTCTGGTGCGTCAAGCTGATGTCATCACGTTGGAGACATCATCATCATCAGCTTGCCGAAACACAGTTAAAGCCCAGTTCAGACCAAAGATTTGCGACTCAAGACGGTTCTAGAGTGAGTCGCAGCAGACTGATCTCCGTCTGATGGAGTCGCCATAAGTCATAGAGAGTGGGTTTAAGAACGCAGCAAGCATAGAAATGTGAAAAGGGAAATATAAATCTCGTTTTGAAAGGCAGTATACACCCATTGTAGCATGGCAATGAAATTTCACGGCACATATAGACACTAAAATGCTTTTCAAGCTCAGTCTTTCTATAACAGAGATATCTGCTGAGAATAATTAATGTTCTACTGACATATTCAGCTCCTACAGCCTTGAATTTCTCATGGATTATCCAATAAAGCGCAGCGCTTCCTACTTATGAGCACAGCCAAATAAAGTAAAGGAGAATCTTTTCTAAACAATGTTTCTATTTAAATTTTTCACATCTATATGCTTCTTGGAAATATTAGGCAAACATCGATTTTTTTAATGATTTAAAACAGAAACTTCAGTCTGCCAAACTCCTGTCTCCTCCATCAGCTGTCATCTGGCTTAACAGCTGATAGAGGAGACAGCAGTATAGACACCTGATAAAATCCCGTGTCCACTGCAGGGTCAATCGACGCAGGTCTGAATGCCAATTAGAGCCTTTCCCACTGCCGACAGGAGCCGATTGTTAGCGGGTTTAAACAGGTTTTTCTGCCAGTGGGAAAGGGGTATAAGTTTTAACTTGCAGACTGCAAAGTCACAGTTGTGTCAGTGATAAATGACTTCATGTGTCCAACCACCTATGAACTCTGCCACAAATGTGATTTTACACTACATTATTTAACTTGATGTCATAGGTGATACTATTATCATGTGTGTGTGGCATATCTCTTATATCAGTGATTATACCTAACATGGTTATAACGTGGGGCTAGTGGGCCAAAGTTGTCTTTGTTTTAATAAGTTTCAGTTTGGCTTGTTGAATTTGTTGAGTGATAATCAGGATAAAAAATCATAAATTAGGGCTTAAAGGTAAAAGTTAAATAAAAAAGGGGCAACAGTCAGAAATGAGGCCAGTTCATAAGATTAATTTCATAAATATGAGCCAAAAATCATTAATACATGATAAAATAAATATAATGTGATTAAAAAGTAAGAAATGCAAGGTACAAATTCACGTAAGATTAAAGTCATCATGAAGAAACAAGATAACTATTATAAAAGAAAGAGTCTTTTTTTCTCATTATATTGAATTTTTCATCCCATAATTGTGATTAACAAACATAACTTGACTGCTGCTTTATGTATTAAGTTAAGTTTTTTATTTCTTTTACTTTTGGCAAGTTATGCTACTTTATTTATGACAATGTGCAGTTTACATTACTACCCCTGAATAATCTGTTGTAATGCAATATGTTTTAGTAAATTACACAAAATGAAGTTACTCACTACTTGAGTAGTCTTTTAGTAAGGTACTGTTTTACTCTTACTCAAGTACTTATTTTTATGAGTACTTCTACTTGAGTAATTATAATTGTTAAGTAACAGTACTTTTACTTGAGTACTGTAACTGTGTACTCTACCCACCACTGCTTAAGACACAGATTTTAACCCTCTGAGTCCTAACTTACTTTAACCATTGTGTCTCAGTTGGATTTATTGTCCATAAAAGCTTGTAAAACATCAACCCTGTGGTGCACAGTCAAGCTCTAAACATTTTTTTCAAGACAACTTCGGCTTTAAGAATATGTGTGCTGCAGTAATGTCATTCGAAAAAAATTAAGTTATGGGACTGAATAGGAAAAAGAAACAACTAAACAGAAATTGAAACTCAAAGATATTCATGTGTGACACACAGCAAACAATAATGGCTTGACTATCTTCACTGCAGTTTAAAGTCACCCAAATCTGCTTTTTTTCTAACACACTGAATCTAACCTTTTCATATCAGATTCAGACCACTTTTATATGTGGTACAGCCAAACAAGAAATTCAGATTGGAGCACAAGGTCAGAATTAAGTAGGTGCAACCCATGCACCCATAAAAACTTTGCCAAATCTTCTTTGCCAGTGCCAAACAGCTCATTTTGCTGTTTCCATTGACTCTTGTTTTGAGCTTCTGGTACCCACAGGTGATGACAATCAGGTGCCCATGATTCTGCCTAGGGCAGTTGGATCGTAGGATCAGAGTGTGGAGAAGACACTGAGAACGCTATGCTGATTGCTGCACCAATAGAGTGACGTCTTTGGGTGAAGGCAGTGTGATGGTGTGGGGAGGTATCTCCCCCACTGGAGGAATGAGTTTTGTCATCATTGGAGGTAATCTCAATGCAGAGAGATATGGAGATGAGATTTTGCAACCTGTAGCAATCCCATATCTCTACAGCCTGAGACTGTGGAGATAATAGTTTATCAGAGATTACCTCTAGAATTTGGGAGTGGAGAAGATGGAATGGCCTGCCAGCAGTCCTGACCCTAACCCAAATGAACATGTGGTATCAGCTTGGGCATGCTGTTTGTGTTAATTGTTCATTGTTAAACCAATTGTTTTTTGTTTCTTCAGACTTCAATCATCCAATCCGACAAACAACACCAAACAAGAGTCAGTGGCAGAATCAGCTGTTTGGCATTGGCAGAGAAGATCTGGCTATTTTTTAATTGGTGCAACCCACATACTCAGCTCTGCTGCTCATCCCACAAATGCATGATCCTTACAAATGTGGCACCATTTAAAAGGAAAATAAACAGACTTTACAACAGTATAAGATTTATTTCCAAGAAGCGCTGTGACAACAAAATAAATTATCAACCAAACACTAATTTTCATTCTTTTTGTGTTAACTTTAGTTAATTTATGCTTATTGTTTAAATTGCTTATTTGGGTCATAAAGAGGAATAGCTACTAACTTAAGTCTATTTTACAACCAGCTGAAAACTTGTCCCAAGTGCAAAAAGGGTCTTGTTAATTCTCTTTAATTTTGCAGCAAATCTTCTTGCCTGTTGGAGTCTTAGCACCTGTCTTAATCAACCAAAAATATTCCACATCTAGAAGACAATCATGCATTTTTAAAAGAAGCAAGCAATTTAAACTATGGCTAAACGATTTGGAAAAGTAATCTATGATCTAATTGTGATTTTTTTTTTTCCAGTAATGTGATTGTGATTTAATATGCAGGTTCCTCATCTTATTTTTCAAGACACACAGGCAATAAATCATCCTATTATAACAAACACAGTGTTAAGACTAAAGCTGAATGATGTTGAAAATAAGTCATACAGACTCATTGAAAATTCTGTGTTAATTGTTGAATTAAAAAGATCATTTTTATGTTATTCTCCTTCTTACTAAGTAAAATATACACAAATATGTTTGCATGACATGTAGAGCGTAACATCTCTCCTGCAAAAATGTGTATCAAACTGGTATTTTGACACATTTCAAGTAAAAAAAAAAAAGCACTTTCTGCAATCTGAAAATTGTAGGACATATTGCAATTTAATTTAAATTTTGATTGATTGCTCTGCCCTAATTTAAACATCCTTCATTTCAGCAGGATTACCTACCATACAACGACATCATGGCTTAACTTGTAACTCCTAAGCATCACCCTCGGGAGTAGCAGAGGCCAGGACTCCTGACATTCTCGACCTCCGTCGGCCACAAACGATGGTGCCGCAATAAAAATAAATCACTTGTGATGATGTGTTAATCCGCTCTGACAAAAGCGTCTTGCCTCTGAATTAAGATGTCATTTTTTAACACCAATGTGACACCTGTTTATAATAGGAGGCCTGGAGTGACTTATGTGCCTGTTATTATTCTTGCCTGTGAGCGGAGAAAGTGAGGGGGACTGCAGCCTTTTGTTTTACCATCAGTAAAGCATGTTTAAGATTAAGTCATGAGGGAGTGATAGGAAATTTTATTATAGGAATTAATTCATTCGAACAGCACATTTGGGATCATACCAAAAGTGCAGATATCTCAGTTCCCATGCATTTCTTTCATGCCACATGTTATAAAACCTTAAATCAATTCTTAAAACTACAATGTAATATATGTTAGAAATCCCCCAAATGGCCTTATATACCATCAGGACTTAGCTTCTAACACAACGCAGCGCATACGCTCCCTCTGAGAACACACAAACGTCACCCAGTGATCAGAATCAGCTTCCTGTGTAGCTGAATGCTTTGGGTCTGCTGCTGTCAGACTAAACCGAGTCGCAGTCGGAGCATGCAGTCCAGATGTGAGCCGAGGTGTCCGCCCTCTCAGGCTAATCAGATTGATTAGGGGCAGTAATCTGGCGGCCTGGCACTGGACTCTGCCCTCCATGAGGCTGAGCAGTGAGAACTCACAAGATGGCTGGATTGTTACACAGTCCAGAGCAGCCGAGGCCTGCTTGCTCCATGTGAACGCTGCAGCAGAGAGGGACTCTGACTGAAGCATTGTGAGTCTGTTTTAAATCAAAACCGGAGACTAAGAAAAGGACCCAGCCGCGTTGGGCATTCGAAGACGGTTCTTAAGCATATTTTTATCCTGTTTTTTGATGTAATATTGAAATGATTCTTGCCTTTTCAACTTGACTTCCTTCCATCGGATGAAACTGCCCCAAACTTCAAATCAAAGCATTCAGCGTATAAGAGCGGAGCCTATAAACAGGCGCAGCAACAGGAGGTCTTATTCAGCTCCGGTCTGAATTTCAGACTTTGAATCCAGCCCATTGAAATGATTCGAGAGGGATGTGGGAACTGAGATAACGGCGCTGACAAGCTCACCCAACGATCAGAAAAGGAAATGTGCTCTCAATGACC
Organism: Cheilinus undulatus; assembly: GCF_018320785.1. Taxonomy (NCBI): domain Eukaryota; kingdom Metazoa; phylum Chordata; class Actinopteri; order Labriformes; family Labridae; genus Cheilinus; species Cheilinus undulatus. The sequence continues at coordinate 22,595,040 of NC_054877.1, forward strand.
TTACTGTTACCCGTAACAACGCCACATAAGTCTCCTCTTTCTGATACCGGTCTGGGTCTGAAACATCCAATTCAGTCCCATCCCAGGAACTAGCCTTCCTCTCATTTCCTGTCTGCACAACAGCCGTCGCCTGTTTAAATTACGCCCCAGTGCCTCCTGAGTTCCCCTGCACAGAGCTACACTCTCTCCTGCTGGCTCTCTTTCTTTCTTTCTCTTTCTTTCTCCATCCCTATTGGCTCCAGCTGCCTCCAAATCCCAGTTTTTCTGGAAAGAGCCCAAGATGCTAACAGGGTAAGATTGCTGATTGATGCCCCTGCAAGCTCCAGAGAATAACTCAGAAAAAAAGTAGGCATACAGAAATAATTTCTTTTACAATGCATTTGATTCAAGAGGAATCACTTGAAAATAGTCATTCACTTATTTAGTTAGCTGAGCAGATTTGCAGTCTCACATTTGCACAGTAAGTGTCAAGTTACTGAAGACTAAACTCTTGAATTAGCTCAGCGAACAGACAGGAAATGGCTAGCCCAGCTTAACTTATGCAAAAATGATGCACACAATGGTGGATTTTGAAAGCTCATTTATTAACAAGTCAAATCCGGTTTGTTTTTAGCCTATGGAAACTGTAAGGTAATGATTATATGAAGTATAATAGGCTGGACTCACTCCTTGAGTCATATAGTTTCTATCCACTGGCAAACACAACCCCTTTACTGGCTGGTTATAAAACATCTGATTTATTCATGTTGTTGTGCAGTTTATACAAAAACATCTACAACTGATGCATTTTTGTTTGATGGGTTTAATAGCTGTGATGTTTTTGGCTTTTAGCATTTCACCAGTAACTGCTTTGTTGTTTTTAGCATTCCTCCTTGTGCAATTAAAGTCTTGTCAAAATCTGTTCATACAGCACAACCACGGTTGACCAAAGTATTGCACAGGTTTAAGAAAATCTTAATACAAAACATGAAAAGAAGGCATCATAACACAATAAAAAGACTAACAAACAATGATAAACAGAACAGATAAGAGAGAAAATGTCAAGATGTCAAAGCCCAACTTGTTAAAATCCACTTCAAACAGGTGAGGCTTAAGCAGACAAAATAAGCAAAGTAAAGGGAACTGTATATAAAGACATATTGACCTTTAAGGTAAAAAATTGTGTCTTTGACAAAGAAACACACTAGATTTAAACATTTTATAGAGCTAAAGAGATCTGGATATAAGGTACTAATTTTGTGCAATGTATTGATGTCATAAGATTGCAATGCTCTTCTTTGCATATTTTTCAGATTGTGCTGACCTAAATTGACATTACAGTAACTTCTTCCTTATCCTCCTTTTAACTAAACACTCCTGTCTGAAGTTATAGAGACATATGCCTGTCATATGACATCATTACCCAAAGGGCATTGCATAAAAATGGCAGTGTATGTGAATCTATTTTTAAAATTTTCAACAAAATGTCTAGATGTATTGTAGGGATGTTCTGCCTTTTTGGCCTCTAATCCTGATCCAATTTTTTAACATTGATTATCTACTGATTCCAGGTCCTGATTCAAACCTTTGACTCGACTCTAGCTACAATTCTTATAAAACATATTCACCCCCTTGGATGTTGTAACCGTATATTGATTATAAATATATCTGCCACGTAACTATAATTTGGCTTTTTATGATAAAAAAGAAAAAACAAAACTCTTAAATGTCAAAGTAATGTCAAAATTTGTAAGTTAAAATAAGTGACTGCATAGATATTCACCCGCTTTAGGGTGACTGACCTAATTCTACTGAGGTCCAGTCAACTGGTGCTACTAGTCTCACAATTAGTGAAATGGGGATCCCCTGAGTGCAGTGAACGTGTCTCAACTGATTGTAGTATAAAGACACCTGTGTCTAGAAGTTCCAGTCACTGGTTAATCACTATCCCTGGCTACCATTGCACCATGAAGACAAAAGAACACTCCAAGCAACTCAAGGTTATTCAAATTATAAGTCAGGGGATGGATACAAATGCCAAGGCACTGAACATCCCCCAGAGTTCAGTTAAATCCATCACCAAGAAATGGAAGGAATATGGCACATGTATAAATCTGCCTAGATCAGGCCATCCTCACAAACTGAGTCACTGTGCAAGAAGGAGATTAGTGAGAGATGCCACTAAGACACCTATGACTACTCTGAAGGAGTTACAAGCTTCAGCAGCTGAGATGGGAGAGACAACTGTTGTCTGTGTTCTTCACCAGTCAAAGCTCTATGGAAGAGTAGCAAAGAGAAAGCCACTGTTGAAAAAAACCCAGATTAAATCTCAACTAGAGTCCACCAAAGTCTCCAAAGACTCCATGGTCAAGTACTTGGAAGTTCTTTGGTGTGATGACCGAAATTGTGCTTTTTGGCCATCAGACTAGACACTATGTTTTTGTCTGACATCAAAGACTGCACATCACCACAAACACATCATCCTCTCTGTGAAGCACAGCTGTGGCAGCATCATGCTTTTGGGATGCCTCTCAGCTGGAAGACTTGTAAAGGTAGAGGGTAGAATGAGAGCCGCAAAATATAGAAAAGTCCTGGAGGACAATCCTAATTAGTCTACAAAAGAACTAAGGCTTAGCGAAAACTACACGGAAATGTTTTTTGGCCATCAGACAAAACACTAAGTTTGGCACACACCAGACACTGTATATCACCACAAACACACTATCTTCACCACTGTGAAGCACAGTGGTGGCAGCATCATGCTGTGAGGATGCTTCTTGGCAGCTGGCCCCGGAAGGCTTATAAGACAATGACCTGAAGCACACATTGAAAGCTACACAGAAATGGTTTAACAACAAGGTGAATGTTCTGGGGTGGCCGAGTCAAAGCCCAGGCCTCAATCTAATAGAGAAAAAGGAAATAAGCCTGTTTGCTAATATTTGTCGCAGCTTATGTGAGCACAAAAGGAATAAATATGTCAGTATGGGGTTATTGTTTGAAATAGACAGGACTTCCAAATTTCACAAATCAGCATTTACAAGCTTAAAGCCCTCAAAGTTTAAAAATGTGGGTTTTTCTTCCAGCTGTAATATGAGTGCAACTGAAGTAAGAGCTAATATCTTCACCCACAACTCTGTGTGACCAGGTTCAGCTAGCTCCCCCTCAGCGCCACATTAAAACGTCAACACTGAAAGCTTTTTGTGCAGCCACTGTCTTCATCTTTCAGCGAGTAGACCCTCAGCAGGAACAACACCACATATACAAGGTGTACCATATAAAAAAATAACCAACAATGCAGCAATAAAAAGGTTAATTTTGAGAAGTGTGAAGAGATACCGGTGAAAACCCGACGCACTCATTACCTCTGCTTTTTAACCGCAGCGTCCCAGAGCACAGATGTTATCGCACACTTTCACCACACACAGGCTGCAGCCTCTGTGAGATGGACATCGTTACCTTAACTAGAAATGATGTGGCTTTTAATGAAAATACAAAAGTTTCTGCAGTGAAGACTGTGTGGCTATTTCCCTGGAAGGCAGTTAAAAGTGAATTTATTGTACTCGTTTACATTTTTGATGCATGTTCCAGAGAAACCAGGGAATTACAAACTACCGGCCTATTTTTCTCCTCTTTGAGTATGCATAAAGGTAAGTAAAAAGGCAGCCATTTCTTTTTTTAGATATTTCCCTTACTGTTGTGGCAGTACTGTGTGGAAACTGAGATTAGGGTGATCTGCATGGCCGCCTGCATTAATCCTACACGTACATATATGACTTTCAGCTGCATAAAAAAAAAAATAGCACTATGTTAAGAACTACCAAACCTCACCTGCTGCTTTGGTACAATTTGCAGACAAAATCCCATCTGCAAATCAAAGTATTTGCTCTACCTTCCATGTAGATTTATGTGCTTACAAATAGTCATGCATGCTACAAGGCTCGAGTACAGTAAGGGTGGAGGTGTAGTTCGAGATGGATGTTGATGTGTGGGCTGACCCAGATCCATTTTCCCCCTGCACTGCATTTGTCAGAGACCCACCCTGGTTTAGGCAAAGTTTGTTGGTCTCTCAGGTCACACCACCCACTGTCTGTGGCTCCCTCAACGTGCAATATCAGCTCAGAGAATTGAAGCTTCAAATGACAGCAAGGGGCGTTGACTTCAATCTGAACCCAGTATGATATCAATGAATGATGAAACACATTTTAAAGCCTTTAGTAATAGTCAGGCCTTCTCTTATTTGTTGTTCCCAAACATACACCAAGTATCCACCTTCTTTTTTCCAACTTTGCCCTGTGGTTTTTCCTCTTTGGTAATTCTTTTCCAACTGCTGGTACCTGCGTAGACGTAAACGCACAACTCCCACGAAAACAAACAAACGAAAAAAAAAAAAAAACAGAATTGTGGCAAAGATGTGCTTAGGTTGAGGATGTCCTCTCCTCTCCAGTATGAGCCAGAACAAAAATAAAACAGGCGTGGGAAAATCCTAAGTTCATTCAGCATGGATTGTACTGTAACAAATGTCAATAAAGTTTGCTTTAAAAATTTCAGCAGATGAACTCTGAAATCACATCTTTCTGTATTTCAGTTTTTCTTTTGCGTGGCTCAAATACAAACACAATTCCTAACTTATTGCTTGAAACAGATAAGTCTGACAAGGTCCTGCACACTGCTACAACCTTGCCATTTGTAGACGTCTCGTTTCCTGTGGCCCAAGTGAAGGAGTTTAAGCATCCCAGGGTCTTGTTCCCGAGTAAGGGTAGAATTGACTGCGAGATCAACAGGCAGATCAACTGTACCGTTGTGGTGAAGAGGGAGCTGAGCTAGAAGACAGAACCCAATTTACAGGTTGATCTTCGTCCCAACCCTCACCTATGGTCATGAACACTAGGTGAGGACCAAAAGAATGAGATCGCTGGTTTAAGTGGTCAAAGATTTCTCAGGAGGGTGTCTGGGCTCTGCCTTAGAGATAGGGTGAGGAGCTTAGACATCCGGAGGGATCTTGAAGTAGAGCCACTGCTCTTTTGCCTCAAAAGGAGCTGGTTGAAGTAGTTCAGGCATCTGATCAGGATGCCTGCTGGTGGCATCCCTGTAGAGGTCTTCCAGGCACTTCCAACTGAAAGGAGACCACGTGGTAGACCCAGGACTCACTGGAGGGATTACATATCTCATCTGGCCTGGGAAGTCTTGAAATGCCCCAGGAGGAGCTGGGAAATATTGCTGGGGAGAAGGAAGTCTAGGTGGGTTTGCTTTGCCTGCTGCCACCGTTACCCAGCCTTGGGTAAGCTGAAAAAAATAAATGGATGTATGGATGAATGGATGGAAAAACAAACACTGACAAAACAGCAATGTGTGAAAATGATATTATAGGTTTACTTCCAAAGGTACACCAGAAGTTTACCATAGCTTACATGTCAATCCTGGGATAGACAGGTGGGGTGCTTGAAACTTAAACTGTTCAGTTCAGGGTTCTCCAGATCTTTTTTTTTTTTTTTTAAGTAATGCAACATTTTGGCAGAAATCCCTTCCTGCTCCCCATCTGGAGTTCCTCGCTGTGATATGAGAAAATCCACAAACAACCTATATTATTATGATCTATATGACTTCAGTGGGGGAGCTCTGAATATTTTGGCTTCACTACCAGGTGGCTGTTTCTCTGTCCATCTTAATTTATAGTAGGTGACAAGTTCAAGTAGCTGTGTTCACCTTAAATAAACAAAAAACATACTAAAATGGAAATAGCACAATTCAACCAGACCTGCCTGGACCCCTGAAAATGGGCCTGCCCCTGTTGTGATTTACTGATGATATCAGTCGTATGTGTTTATTCAGCTGAAAAGGTGCTGACAGTAACCTTATTTTAAGTTTTTGCAAAATTTAACTAATTGCTCCCTCTTTTAACCTATTGTTGCACGTTATGGCCCCTTTAACCACAGTCTATGCTCATTTCTGCTCATTTCACTCAACCCATTTTTGACCATTTTTCCCCCTTTTCACCCATTTTCACCCATTTTCACCATTTTTTCCGCCATCATCTGCCACTTTTCACCATTTTGACACTTTGTTACCCCGTTTGAAAACTTTTTCTGCCCTCATTTGCCACTTTTCAAATTATTATTTTTTTTTTTTTTGCCACTATTTGCAATTGTTTAATTATTTTTCCCTTAAAGTTGTCTTAATTTTTTCTACTTTATTTTTGAAACCTGGACTTTTTGGCACATTATGACTTAGCTATAAAGTCTGACATTACTTTCCAAATGGTTTAGGTCAATGTGCACATCCACATTGTTAAGTTACTTCAACATGAACATGACATATGGGAATCACTCTGTATGTTGTCTCTGCAAACAGGACAAGAATTTAATCAAACTCTTAATGTATCATTAGATAGTTGTACTGCCGTACCAAAGACTTGTAGTGCAGCTGAGCAGGTCTTTTTACCACAGAGAACACACAGCCTAATGGTGGCCAATAAAATCAAAAGTACAACAACCCCTGTTGAGTTTCATGGTCACATTTGACATCAATCACCGATGTCCAGGGTCAGCAGTGCAATTCTGTCTGCGGGACTTCTCTGATCACTCCCTCACACTACTGGGCAAAAAAACAGGCCTCTACATCAATGCTTCACTGGGAGGGCTCTTACTGGACATGAGGCCGTTACTGCCAGGAGAAAAAACAATATCTTCAAGCAGTAGTACTGCTGGAGGTCCATTTAACAACGCTCCTCATACGATGAGGGCAAAACCTGCGAATGGGCTTTTTTCTGAAGAAAGGGAGAAAATTGTGTTGACTTTGGAGTCTCTCTTGTTTCTCTTCATCACAGGAGTGAGGGGTCCAGTGGTTTTAATAGGGCACACGGCTGACATTTTGATTTGGGCAGTGGTCTTTTGACTTTGATGTCAACCCCTGCAAGTTTCCACACAGAAAAGGTTGTGACACGTCAAGGTGGTATGTGCAATATTTACTGGATTTCCCTCATTGTAGCTTGACTCTTCATCCTCAGAGAGCACTTAAGTGTGAGAGAATAGATTGAAAATGATCAATCACTGGCGCTCTTCAGCTCACATACACAGTGACTGTGTTCACACCCCGGCTTCTCTTCCTCTCCTCTCTTTGACCTTTTAGTTCTGTGGTCCATGAACAACTTTCTTAATCCTCTCAGTGGTTTAGACACATAAAAGTTGTTTTTCCTGCAGTCAAGCTTCGCAGTCACGTCCAATAAAGGACATGGGGAATTCCCAGCATGCATATCTCTATCACAGAAACCAAAAAATAAGCACAAGTTCAGCTTCTTAGATCTTAAAGTATAGCTCGGACTGCATTATTCCTGTCGTACAGTAAGAGCTGTCTTGTTTGGTCTCATATAACAAGCACAGAACTTATTCTCATTCAGTATTTATTCAAATTTGACATGTCGTGCTGCGGTGCCAAAATTCTTCGGCAAAAAATTGTGCCCATGTGTTTTCTTTTCTTGCGCATGCGAAAGACCATTTGGAAGCAATTTTTTCTTTGTTAATATGAGTATTATTTTAATTGTAGTAATTATAGGTTAAACTGTTCGACCACTCGCACGGCGCTCACCAGCTTTAGACAAGCTGACATCCTTTCACTCCATTTCTTCTTTCTCCTTTACTTGTGCACAGAAAAAATAGAAATTCAACATGAAAATGGTGAGATGTGTCTTCTTAAGGCCTGTAAAGCTAAATCAGCTTTTGCTCTTTTGATGATGTAGCATTTCTCTTGAATGATCAATCGATGTCAGTCCCAAAATAAAGCATGAAATTATACATTCATCCACCCACATGTGGACTTTTTTGCTTAATTTGAACATTTCTTTCACTGTAACAAATCAGCATATGATGGTCATGGTCAGAAAAAAAAACTCTCAGGAGAAAGCTTTTGGGAGTTCAACCATTTGCCAACAAACCTCTTTGTGGTTTCCTCTTTCTTTGACCCCAAAATCACAGCAGAGATACAGCAGTCCAGCATAGAGTCTGGTAAAATTAACCTTCAGCAGACCTTACTGGTGGGTGGTACCACATACTGTATTTCACTTACATGTAGCTTTGCTGAAACTCAATTATGTAAGAGACCCGCCTGCTTCTAGTAAAACATGTAAAATAATGCTGGTAAATAGACCCCTTTTTTATTCATCCTTAATGTCAAAGTAAATCCTTTATCTGCTCGAGCAAGCCCAGGAGGCAAATAAAACCCTTCAAAGTCTGACTTTCAAGAGAATAGTTTGTGTAAAGTGTATTTTTTGTTAGAAAAGTGAAAGTAGTAATTGTCCACATTCCAACAGTTTCAATACATAAACTATGGGACCATCAGCCGTGAACAACCCAGCTGCTAGCAATTTGTGTAGCAGATAATAATCAGGCTACATGCAAAGCAGCGTTCCTCTGTCAGACACAGAGGCTGTGGCCCTTGCTGTATGGGATTTGAGACTTTTAAAGGAATGGTTGGTTTGGTTTAAATAGCCTTGGACAAAAAGGAAAAACTGGACCTCCTCTGTCTGCATTCACAGTCTCACTCTGAGGGCAATCTGGATCATTTATCAAAATGAACCAGGGCCTGCTATACTTGTACTGTAGTCTGCATAAAAAACCATGTGGAGGAAGATATAGTCTTACAGCTAAAGCAAATTTTCAGAGGAGATTGGCAATGCACTAATTAAAATGCTTTTATATGACTGTTAATGTGCTGTGAGTTTGCAAAGTTGTCAAGGAAAAAATGATCATGTTTTTCTTCCATCGGTCCAAAGGCTGTTTAAGTCACAGGAAAATGCTCACTTTGTCTGACACCAACCCTTAAAAAAGTTAAGGAAAAAATAATTTTGCAAGAGCCACGATCTGGGGTGTGAAATATGTTTAATACTCAGTATGATTGTATTGAGCTTGATAGGGAGAGGCCTCATATTGGTCTTTGATGAGGGCCTCCAAATCACTTAAGGCCAGCTCAGACTACACAGTTTTTTTGGTTGTTCACGATGGTACCATGCCAGACTATGCAACCAAATCTTGTCCTGTCTTGGCCGACAGCCTGGCCACTCTATAAGAGTGATCCCGACTGCTCACCGTATGCTGACGTCACCACCGTCTCCGTGACTGAGTGCAAGTTCACAGGTTGTCGGGGGGGCGGGCCAAAGAGTGTCAATCACTCTGCAACAGGAGCGCTCGTTGTGATTGTAGCGGTCTTTTGCTAGTAAAAAAGTAAAATAGGAAACAACTATGGATTGGATTATGGATAACAGATATGGATGTATAAAAATGAAGACAATATGGAGTGGCTCTCCTTCAGATAGTTTTAGGGAATAAAAGGGGATAGAAGTGGTAAATCTTGTAAATGATGATGCAAAGATGATGAGCAAATGTTCTCCTGTTGCTAGACGTCAGGATTCATGTTGTTAACGTCAGGTCTGGGTGTCAAACTAGACGACGATGTACGAAAAATTCTGACTTGCTAGTCTTGTTGAGTCATGGTCGTAGGGCGTCTTGGACACGTCATTAATTATGTCACACTACAAGACCGTATGTCATTCCTGATGCTCTAAATCGGGCCCGAGTTTTGACAGCAGAGACGTTGCAGTCGGGCCTAAATCTGGCTGAATTCGTGTAATCTGAGCCGGCCTTAAGACAGACTCCAACAGGTATACTGACACACCTGCAGCTCTCCTGTTCCAACCTCCTCATTACATAGCTTTGTTTTTTTCCAAGACAGTGGCTGCAGACCACAGGCTTCAGATGCGCCCCCTTGCAGACCACTACTATGAGATGCCAGTGGAAATACATGCTGTTACAGCTGTAGCCAAGTGATAAGAAATCCTTTTAAATAATTGTTCTTCATAGAAATAGGTTAAAGGCTACTATTTTGATTCAGGGGTTGTGTAGTTACTAATTAAACAATTCATTTTAAACATATTGTGATGTATGATTAAAGTTGTATTTATCAGCATTTACTGTTACTATTTATATATTTGGTATTCTTGGTTATGAAATTATTGTGTTATTTCTTTTATTCAATTTCAAATTTGTTTTTACATTTACAGTTTTACTTTTGTACCCTTTTGCCTTTACTCTGACTTAAGCTGCTTAACAAATTAATTTTCCCCTATTTCTTATCACTCAAGTGTATCAGGATTTATCATTGTACATTTTTCCTTTTCTATTTCAATGAGATTTATTTACAAAGCCAGGGTAAATAAAAGATTATTGCGTAAATACATCCAGTGACAAAGAAACTATGGCATTTCTCATTGTCGTCACCACGTGCCCACAAACGCAGCAACTGTGGCGTCCTCCTGGGTGATTCATGTCCCTGCTAACTGTCTCTCAGGTCCCTCCTCAGCACATGGTCACCTTGTGAACAGCTGGGTGAGATATTTGATTGGTTGTCTGGCAGGACTTGTTGACTGTATTGTATGTCCTGTCATTGGTGCTCTATTCTTACATGAATGATCAGGTTTCATTTCAGTCAGACATCTACCTCTGAAACTAATCTTTCTTTAATAGAAACTCCTCAAAAAATGTTATGTTATGGTTTATACACTTGCCGCAAATTGCCAGTGACATTTTAATAGAATCTATCTGAATATATTTTCAAATCTGATGTTGAATATGTCAGAACAAATTCTCAGTAAATTGCTCTACATAAAGTTTTATTGAATCCCATCATTCATGCTGTCTGTGCAGATTGATGAGCAGTTGTCAAGTAGCAGCCAGCACCATCTGATACACAGGGAGCTGTATCAGGTCAACACAGAGCTGCCACTGATCTGGATCCCCCCTCCCCACCACTGCTGCCTCAACAGGTGCTGCTTCAGTCAGAGAGATTAGGTGATCAGTGTCCTCAGATTCCTTCCTGCCTGGAATGTCGTCCATGCAGAGGAGGATCGGCCTCTCCCAGCTTCCTGAGGGGACGTTAAGGTAAGATGGCCAGCTGAGTAACAGAGTGAAGGGGGCTAGAAAACAAATAATACATCAATCAACAACAAATAAAATCCACTCACTGCTATTATTAGTAACAAGGTGTTTGAGTTAAGTAAAAATACTAACATTACCTTGTAAGCATTACAGAGGTCAGTTTTTCCTGCTCCTCTTTGGATTTGTCTTCATTTTAGTATAACTCTAAAGAACCTGAGGGTATTAGTTGTGATTTCTTATTAACAGTCAACATTTTCTCTCATTGTGAATCTTTACAGTTAAAATGTCAACAAAGGCTGTTTCTACTGCATGCTTTCATTCATGTTACCTCTATATGCTGATGATCTTGTTTACTTTTGTTGCTTATGTGAGAGGCATCAGTGTTTAATTTTTCTGTTTCAAAACCAACTAAAAACTCCTCACAGGACCTTTAAAGTCAAAATGTTATCGAGCCACAAAGTTCATAAAAGGCGAAACTCCAAGTGGGTATGGTTCAATGAAAGGTTGGACCATGTATGTGTCATGTTTCCTCTTGGTTAAGCATGACCACAGTTGTTGAGCATGACCACAATTGTTCCCCATAGTCATAATTATAATCATGTCAACAAAGGTCTCCTACCCTTGTCAAAATAGTCATTTTAACCCAAGCCATGACGTTTCACAATGTATAAAATTATCCACTGACTTTGCTCAATGTCTGGTTGCATGAGCTGTTTTTGCCCAGTCAAGTATTTACTATAATTTAATGGTCAGTGTACTTTCAGCCACTGGGTGGGCAGGCGGGCAGGCAGATACATACATAGATACATACATACATAGAAAATAGAAAAAATGTAGCAGCAAAATCTGCTCAAGAAAGAGGTGGGCACGCCCACTCACAAAAAATACGATTCTAACAGATTTTAAAAACATGCCTCTGATCAGAGTGTAGCTGCTGGGTTCATGTGCGAGAGCAGAGAGAAAGAAGTTGGGGGTTAAATTTACTGTTTTCTGGCACAAATCTCTCCGTTATGGTGCTTGAATGACTCGCAGGCCACCAAGGCTGATAGATTTGTGAAATTTACCTCACAATGAACAAAAACAAAGCATAACGGACAGTTAACTTTCAATGAAGGCAGTGATATCAGCTAACAACAGACTGTACTGAAATTAACTGCTCTTTGATTTTATGTCATTGTAGTGTTAAGAGGGCGCAGTAATACCCCATCAAGCCGTGCTCAAATAAAACCAAGCCAGGAAAGAGGTGAAAATCTTTCTGATGGTCTAAATCCAAAATTCAGTCAAACATAGGTCTCAGGGTTTTCACATGTTTACAGCAACCTTATTCCAACATCTCTAGTTTGTTAAGATACAAAGTCTGGATTTCGCTTTACAGGGAATATAAAGGAAATTTTCCAAGACCTCCAGAATTAGTGGAAATTTAGGTTATACTTGGCCTTAACAAGTCATTGTGCTCCATCATCAGAAAAACCAACTTCCTTACAAACAAGGAAAAGAATACTATATTTCGTATGTTGTACAGTAAGATAAGTCTATTATCCTCATATGTGGAAATCATTTTCAGAATTCAGAAATAAATTGTAATTAAAGATTTTAATCATTTGGCCCTACTTTGAATATAATCTGGGCTATAGTCTTGAGTCCGGGTAAGGGTCATTGTTGCAGTGATGATTCAAACACCAGGTACATTAGAAGCAGAAGCAACAAGTCAAGCAACCGAACAAGTCATTTTAAACTGCCATGAACAACTGGTATGGGGTTGTTTTGGGCAGACCCCACCTTTAAGGGACAGTTTGGTTAGGTTTGTTACTAACATTTGGTGTCAATTTAAGAACTAGAGAGGAGAATAATTGTCAGGTTTTCTGGCTGATATTTGCATAGAAGCATATAAAGCATTTGATTTAAGAAAGAGAAGAAGAAGCTGAAGCATTAAATAGCATTGTTGTGTCAGCAGTTACTGAAATGTATACATTATAACCAAACCATGACCGTATGAAAACTGTTTTGGAATGTTATAGCCCACCTACAAAAACACAGAGAAGGAATAATAACTCAGCAATCATGCAATTTAGATTGAAATTAAGATGCGGAGTGAAGGAGTATTCTTTTTTATGAAAGGGTCAAAGGCCATGGAGGGATTCGAGACAGTGATGATACAGAGAGGGTGCTGTGCTAAAGGGTGGTGTGAGGATGGAGTTGCAGGCCGGCTAAAGCAAGGTCACACATGCTTTGTGTCCCCCAGGGAGTCATGTGGGACGAGACAAGAGTGGTGCCTGCGTTTGAGGTGGGCGCCACACAGATGAGCTCATGAAACGCTATGCTATCCTCCTAGCCGGGGGTGGGGCATGGAGGGTGAGAGGAGAGGGCACCCCAGCTATCAATCACCTAGGGTTGAGCGGGGGACCCACTGCTCCCAGATCAGCTCGACAGGCAGGAGGAACACAGGGCCAAGGCCACATTAAAGGCATTGAGTGTCCCCCTCCTCAGCATGAGAGGGTGCAGATGGAGTCAAAGGAGAGAAGCAGAGGGGATAACAACCAGGAGGTGTGGTGCCAAGTAACCAGAGAGGTGTAGCTGAGCATGGAGACAAAGTGAGGAGTCGAGACGGGGGCAGGGGAGGGACACTTCTGAAAGAGCGGACCGTGAAACTTGAGGCAAAGACAGAAAGAGACAGACATTGTCAGAAGCCCGGCTTACGACTCAAAGCTTAGTCCATGAACTCATCACCTCTGGTCACATGTTGTGCAGCATGAACAAGAATGTTTTCTATTTCTTCGATGTGTCCCTGCTTGCTAAGAGGCAGGAGTTACTCAGGATCCCGTTTTGTGTTCTGTGCAGGAGAGTGATCCTCCCCTAAGTGTTGGCAGAAATCACACTGTAAGACTCGTGGTGAAACGGTCTGCAGGCACACAGGCTCACGCTCAGGGGATGTGGTGATGACAGACAGGCCGCAGATACAGCAGGTACCAGTCAGAGTCCATCAAGAGGCGGCTCTGGAAATTTAGTCGAACACAGACAATCCTTACAATGTGGAGAGAGAAAACTCACATTACTATCAACATGAACGTTTAATAATCTAGATTTTTCTGTAAAGGTTTTCTGATTATGAGAAAGTATTCTTTTATTATAGAAAATTTAGTGAGCTGGCAACATCATCCATACACTGATTCATTCATACGTCACCCATAAACAATCATAGTGTTAGATCTATTCATGCCTACACTATTATGAACCAACTTTCTTACTTTCTTATTAAATGACCAAAAAAAGACAAAAGAAATGGAAACCTTATTAAAAAATGTAGCTAATATGCAAAATTAAAAAAAGATTCAGAGGCCTGCAAGTACAAGCTGATTTCATTTTACCAAAATTCATTCTTTATATAGCCTTAAAGTATTCATCTTGCACCAGTTTTTTGGTGTATGATTTCAGCTGCACCTTTGAGAAAACTACAGCACATAGCATATCACGGTGAACGGAAAATTCAGGAGTAGCAATGTTGTGACTTTTTACGGCCTTAGAAGATTCCAAAAATGCCCCAAAATTACCTGTTAAAATAAGTGGGAAAGTGCTGAAACAAAAAGATCCAACTAGCCCCTCTTTTCAGGCCTAAAACCCAGGGATAGGTCCATGTATCCCTTGTGTACAATGGATTTTCAAAATAAAATCGTTAATAATTTCAAACAGAATTCTTTTTACTCTTGAGTTGAATTGAATTCTAAAAGGAGCCTACATCATCCAAATTCAATTCTCTTGACGCTCATGTAGAATGGATTTTCAAAATAAGAGCCTCAATCATTTCAAAGTTCCTTGCTTGAAATCCCTTGAAGTATTCCAATTTTTAGAACAGAAGCCCGAATGTTCTGTTCCCTAGAATCCTAGGAATAGACTGGATTTTCAAAATATAAGCCTCCATGATTTCAGATTGAATACCTTCAATTTTGGTGTAGTTTGTAATTTTCAAATAAAGCCTAAATCATCCAAATACAATTCTCTTGATTCTCACGTAGAACTGATTTTTAATATAAGAGCCTCAACCATTTCAAAGTTAGTTGCTTAAAACCCTATAAGCAGACTGGATTTTTAAAACAGAAGCTGTAATCATTTAAAAATCAGTTTCCTAGAATCTCTGAAGTACATTGGATTTTAAAAGTAAAAGCCTAAAACATACAAATTGAATTCTCTTGACTCTTATGTAGAATTGATTTTCAAAATAAAAGTCTCAGTATTTCAAGTTAGTTTCTTTAAAATGTTTTAAGCGGACTGACACACTCACAAACACGAGTCTTAATCATTTGAAAATCAATGTCTTAGAATTCCTCAAGTAGACTGGATTTTCAAAATAAAGGCCTCAGTCTTTCAAAGTTTGTTTCTTAAAATTTTTCTAATGAACTGAGATTCACAAAAATTAGCCTTTATCATTTAAAAATCATTTCCCTAGAATTCTTCAAGTAGACAGAGTTTTTCAAATTAAAAGCCTCAGTTATTTTAAACTCTCTGGAGTAGATTGGAATTTCAAAATCAAGCCTCAGTCATTTCAGTTAGTACCTTAAAATCCATTTAAGCAGACTGAATTTTTGAAACAGATGTTAATAGAATTTGATACTCAAGACACATTCATGGTCCTAAGGAAATATTTTTCTAAATGCCTATGTTTAATTGTTAGCCTTGTTTTATTATTAAAAAGCACCATTTTCCATCATATTAAATATTGATTTTTCACCAGCCATGGGTCAAATTCAAAATCAGTGTTCCATGCTCTGTACACTTAGATAATTTACAAGCCAGGATTATTTCTATTTTTAAAAAATGTATTACGTAGTGTTCCCTTCTTAGAAGTCTACATAAGCCTAAGCCCATATTGTAAAGTAACCATTGCCTGCTTTTTAAAGGGAGCACCTGTGTCACATAAATCTGTAACAAACTCCCAGACTAGTATGTTACATTTCTAATAAGCGTCACCAAACAGGGAGGGGGGTAAGTGAAAAAGAAGGGCTACTGTATGGGTCTGTAATAAGAGCCAGCTGTGGCCGGCCATGTGGGCTCTGCACTGGAGCATGTTGCTTGAAGATTTGCGCCAGGGAGAAACTGGCAAGCACATCATTAATCCGGCTTGTTGGTATTGTTGCCTTTAAAGAACCTTGAAACGAGCAAATTGTCTTTTAATTAGGGAGAAATCCCCCCAAGCATAAAGTGCATAATCAGACTGATACATTTCTCTATACAAGAACTTAACAAGCCAAACCCCCAGGCTGCATGCCTGGTATTATACATAATAAATGTATGTGCATCTGAAAGATAATAGAATGGAAACATAGAATTATAGTCATACAGTCACTGAGCTACGTAAAATCAAACTTTGAATTTGTTGAATTGGTGTTAGTTTAACAGGTTGCTGGATTTGCTCCAAAAAGTGCAACAGGACATAATCTGAGCCCCTAAAAAGAACATGACTGTATAGTCTGCTTACATAATTAAAGCTGAGAGGGCCTGAAATAAAACATGCCATTACACATTTTCTTTTTCTCTCTGAGCACCACATGCAAACATGTGAAACCATGTGCACATATGAAGAGGAGAAGTAAAAAAGAAACATTCCTGTCTGAGCAATCATTGTAAGCACTACATCATGTTTATTAACAGTACTAAATCAGAGTCAGTGCCGCTGAGGGCAGCTACAGTACTCCTCAGGGGCCTCCAGAAAGACTGCGCCTGGGTGAGCACAACATTGCACATTTGGAGTGTGTAATAGGACGGCTGGGAGTTTTTAAATACAGAAATATTTCCTGTATTCCCTACTTTTGACCTTCAGTCTGTCTGTCTCTAGCTTAGTCAAAATGTGTTATGTGGACAATCCTCTGTGAGTGAGAAAGGCAAAACGATATTAATAGCCACAGCCTTGAGCTCTGTCTGACTTGTTTTACATTTTTCAACCAGCTGCACATTTTTTAAGTAGATAAATCATTAAAGCTCAAATTTAGAGAGAAAAAAGTGGCACTGCTCTCCTAATAGTAAGAAAAGCAAGAAGATGAAATCTTAACCTCCTCTAAACCTTCTACCTCCACACCCAGTACCTCCCCTTGCCTTTCTCTTCTCTCTCATCCACAGCTGTAGACCTCCAAGGCCCCTCACTCTCTGTGTGGGCCAGGGGCTGCGCCTAGGACCCAGGCAACCAGGGATGAAGTGGTAAATTCATACACATGCCCTTCTAGAACTGCACTTAAAGAAACTCCTTTGGCCCCTACGTTGGTAATTACCACTTTGAGCAAATACCTTCTCCCTCTCTCTACAAATTGCTGATAAGCTGCTTTTCTTACACACAGTCCACTACTACCAGTAATTAGCAACATGATCCCATACCATGTGCCCACCCTAGTGCCTGCGAAAACATAAGCTCCAAGTATGGAGACTTCAGTTTTTGAGACTTAATGTTTGAATAAAGAGAACAACTGGTATATGCTAATGGACTAGAAATGTGTTGCCTATTCTGACACACAAGTGAATCCTTGAATTAGAGTGGATCTTCAAAATAAAAGCCTGCATCATTTCAATGTTAGCTGCTTAAAATCTCTTCAAGTAGACTGGATTTTCAAAACAAAAGATTCAGTCATTTCAAATTGAATTATTTTGACCCATGATTTGATTGGAATTTCAAAATCAAACCTAAATCTTCCAAATTGTAATTCTCTTGACTTTCATGTATAATCCTGAATCATGTCAAAGTTAGCTGTTCAAAATTACTTAGGCAGACCAGATTTTCAAAACAGAAGCCTTTTCATTTGAAAGTCAGTCCCCTAGAATCCTTACAGTAGACCCGACTTTCAAAATTAACCTTCAAACTTTTCAAATTGAATTATGCTGGTTTTATAGT
Organism: Cheilinus undulatus; assembly: GCF_018320785.1. Taxonomy (NCBI): domain Eukaryota; kingdom Metazoa; phylum Chordata; class Actinopteri; order Labriformes; family Labridae; genus Cheilinus; species Cheilinus undulatus. Next base: position 22,612,812 of record NC_054877.1, read on the forward strand.
AAATTTGATCTTCAAAATAAAAGCCTGATTAATTCAAATTGAATTCTCTTGACTTTCATGTAGTTTTCAAAACAGAAAGCTTAAACATTCAAAATAATGAGTTCTTAATATCTCTGAAGTAGACAGGGTTTTCAAAATAAAACCTGAATTATTATAAATTGAATTATTTTGACTTTTGAGTAGATATGAATTTCAAAATAAAGCCTCAATATATTCCAAATTTCTCTTGACTCTCACGTAGAATAGATTTTTAAAGTAAGAGCCACAGTTATTTCAGTTAGTTACTGAAACCCCATAAAGCAGACTGGGTTTTCAAAACAGATGCCTTATATTCCAAAGTCAGTCCCCTAGAATTTGTGAGGTAAGTGTGACTTTCACAATAAAAGCCTCAGACATTTCAAATTGAATTCTTTTAACTCTTACAGAGATTGGAATTTCAAAATAAATCCTAAATCATGCAAACTAAAGTCTCTTGACTTTCTTGTTGAATGAATTTTCAAAATGAAGTTATCAATAATTTCAATTAGTTGCTAAAAATCCCTTTAAAGCAGACTGGATTTCAAAACAGAAGCCTTAATCATGCAACTGTCAGTTCTCTTGAATTCTTGAAGTACACTGGGAGTGCGGTGGGAGGGAACCATGTACCTCACATGGACAAATCTGTCATCAAAAATGGTCAGTGGTTTAAAAAAGATGACTGAAAATCAACAGACAGAGTAGACATGAGTCTGAGACATATTTAAGTATATAATCTGCTTTAAACAGCACTGTATTATCAATATTGTAATGAGCCAAGTATTGATCCCTGTGGAATCCCTTTGTAACTGTTTCTGTTGACCTAGCACCAGCTTTGCCATAGGACTGAATTAACTTACTGGGTTGATATTAAGGCAAAGACTCACTCTATCTGCACAACAACTGTCTGAATGTCTTCTTTTGTGTTGGCTAACTTGGCCTGTCAGGTTTTTAAATCACTTGATTTCATAGTAAATGGAAAATTGTCAAAGCATTGGCTAAGGTTAAAATTTCACATGAATGCTATCTGGCTATTTGGTACTCAGGTGCACCTGCTCCTTCCTGTCTGGATAGAAAACAGGCAAGAATGGTTTTATTCGAGGTGTAGGGACAGTATATCTTGGGTTTGTTTTTATCGGGCTTAATAAAACTCTAGCATCATAAAGCTTTGAGAGTGTGGGAATGTTTGTGCCCACAAAAACATATTCTGAGAACAGTGTTGGAAGAGTGTCTTGGTGTAAAAATAGGCATGCTTTTGCTAATTCAGTTCATTCAAAGGTTTACTCAGGCTTTTAATACAGGGCAACTGCTTGCAAAAAGGATATGAATAAAAGTTTCCTAATTTGAAAATACTGCAAATAATGCAGCAGATACAAATGGTCTAAAATGGTGTAAAAACTATATTGTCTAAGCAATGCTGTGACTTTACAACAGATAGGTGAGGGGAGGTGAAAGGTGCATGGAACATGGAACATGGGGTGAGTCGAAGGCCTGCTTGTAAGGCCTCCAGGCCAAGGGATGCTGAGCACTCTTCACCCGGGCAAAGGTTCATTCCGATCATCTGGGCCAATCTGTTCCAGACGTGGTAAATGACACATTATTGGATCCAGACCTGACAAGGGCTTTGTGTATATTACATTACCAGACACCAGGCTCACTTAAGCTTCATTACCTACATCCCTCCTCCCCACCAAGACAGAGAAAAGGCGAGTGTGAGGGGAAGAGAAAGGGCAAGGTATAGATCTCACCCTGAGCCATGCACAGAGGGGGCTTTTCCCCTCCAGGTTGGACGATAGTCTGCAGCTAGCTCACCATCACACAGCTTTCTCTCTCCCTCTCTTTTCCTCCCTTCTCTGTCTTCTCTCTGCTTTCTGCGCTGGGAACCTGTTAAATATAACAACACCAGAGTCCACTCTGGAACACCCAAGATGATCCTGCCCGCAGGGATTTTTGAGGAGATATTAGAAACACACAAGAGAAGTCACTCCACCCTTCTCTCTTCCCACATTGATGAAACTAATGGCATGAGTTGATTTGAGAATCACAAAATAGTCACTCCTTAGAGGATATTTTGAGTCAGGCTTGTACACAATAGAGTCAATGCTTTCTCTATTATGAGATATCCATAAGTAGGGATATTCCAAGTGGCTTACTTCCTATTCAGTTGAACATTTAAATTCAGACAAGGAGACTATTCTAATGGTTTAAAACATGCATAAAACAGACAGAAGAAGCACAATTTAAGTAGAAGATAAGCATATCATGCAGATATCTTTTGACTTTTAATGGCTGTCATGACAACAGTCTAAGTCTGTGTGCTGTGCCGATAAAAGTGGTGGATGTATTGCCCTTTTATTGATTTTCATAAATTAATCATGACCGATTTAATTTGGCTTTTTTGACAAAAAATTACGAAAAAAAAAACACTCTTTAATATCAAAGTGAAAACGGAGTTCTACAAAGTAATGTCAATAAAACAAAAACATGTCATGTAAAATAAGTGACTGCATGAATATTCACCCCCTTTAAGGTGACTTACCTAAATAAACAGAGGTCCAGCTAGTTAGTGCTAGTAGTCACACAATTAGAGAAATGGGGATCATCCGACTGTGTCTCAGTAATTGTAGCATAAAGACACCTGTGTCTGGAAGGTCCAGTCACTGGTTAATCAGTTTTCCTGGCTACCATTACACCATGAAGACAAAAGAACACTCCAAGCAACTCAGAGAAAAGTTTATTGAAAAGTTTAGGTCAGGGGATGGATACAGACAAAATTCCAAGGCTGTGAACATCCTCCAAAGTTCAGTTAAATCAGTAATCAAGAAATTTAAGGAATATGGCACATGTGTAAACCTTCCTAGGTCAGGTTGTCCTCACAAACTGAGTTCTCATGCAAGAAGTAGACTAGTGAGAGAGGTCACCAAGACACCTATGACTACTCTGAAGGAGTTACAAGCTTCAGCAGCTGATATGGGAGAGACTCTATGTACAAAAACTGTTACCCGGGTTCTTCACCAGTCAAAGCTTTATGGGAGAGTGGCAAAGAGAAAGCCACTTTTGAAGAAAACTCATTAAATCTGAACTAAAGTTCACCAAAGGGCATGTGTGAGACTCCATGGTCAAGTGGAAGAAAATTCCGTTGTCCGATGAGACCAAGCTTTTTGGCCATCAGACAATGTGCTATGTTTGGAGGACACCAAACACTGAACATCACCACAAACACACCATGCCCAATGTAAATCACGGTGGTTGCAGCATCATGCTGTGGAGATGCCTCTCAGCAGCCGGCCTTGGAAGGCTTGCAAAGGCGAATGTGGTAAAATATAGGAAAATCCTGAGTTTGAACAGTTTTGCAAAGGAGAATAGAGTAAAATTGCAGTGTCCAGATGTACAAGTCTAAATTAAGACCTATCCATACAGACTCAGTGCTGTGATTGCAGCCAAGGTGCAGGTACTAAACACTGGCGTGAAGCAGGTGAAAATTTGTGCAGTCAGATATATATTTTACACAACATTTTTTATGTGATTGACATTACTGTGTAGAAATTTTTTTTTTTTACTTTGGCATTTAAGAGTTGTTATTTTTTTTTGTCACAAAGCCAAATTATATTGATGATGATTTATTTATAAAACCAATGAAAGGGTAAAACATCCAATTGATTTGAAACTTTTTTTATAATTAATTTTCATTTATTTTGTTTGTTATTAATTGTTATATCACCCAAGCTTCCACTGCAACATGAAACTCCATCTCCCCATCCCCTGACCTCCATACCTTAAGGCCTGACTAGACATTTCTTAGTCAAGGAGAGATGTGATCCTCATCTCTGCCCATTTTGTTGCTTGTTTCTTGTTTTATCAAAATATTTTATCTAATAAGGTGCATTTTGTAAACAAACAACACATTTTTTTGTTCTTTTATGTACAAAAATTTCACATAAGGAAGAAAAGCTGTTGAAAGTTGGCTTACTGGTTAACTTTTAAAAGCTTTTAGATATGTGAAATTCATCAATGAAATGAAAATGGAGTCGTTTTCTAATTGAACAGAGTCTTCAATTCAAAATGAGAGGCAAGCCATAGAGGTGAGGGGGACTGAGCTCCGCATACCTGTCATTTTTTGTTATTGCTTTGATCACACTCTTTACATACTGTGCATTTAAGATAGTACAGCTATTGTGGCACAACTCTCTGAATAACATCTTAAATCCAGCATATCATGGTGAGAGGTTTTCTGTGGGTTGGAAACCTCATCATTTGCTTAAAAAACATACACATGTAACCTGACACGCCAGATGGATGTGTTTCACACAGAAAAGGCAGAGACTTTGAAAAAACTCTGAGTCTGATGGGGTGAACATTCTGTCTGTCACATCTCTACGGGCCAATCAGAGCAACAAAACACGTGACGTAGCCGCTATCGAGCTGCGTGTGGGCAGCTACTGAGGAATAACGTGAAACATGGCGACTATAGACATGTACTCGACTTTTGTCGTTTTTGAAAAGAAAACAACTCACTGCTGTTCTTTCTTCTTCTTTTATGGAAGAAATGTTGTCAAGTTCTGATAAAACTGGAGCTTTAGCACTAGCCATGCTAATCTCTTCCTCCATAACTGCACCAGCTCTTGCTGCTGCTTGTTTACGTCACGACTCTGCTGCGCCTGAAAGTACTGCCCCGCGTTGCTGAGTCCTGTCACTTTCTAACCAGGCCCAAACGGTTCAGATGGGAGCTTTGCAAGATGGATTCGCCAGTGATAAACAGGCAAACAGGCGTATCCATCTGCTTTGCAAGGTTAATATTCATGAACACTCTTACCAAAAGTTTTATAAAGGGCGGAGTTGATTATGTTTCCACTGGTGGATTTGAAACTTGGACAGGTGTGTGTGGTACTTGAAAAGAAGTAGGGAGTTTGTATGAAACTGCTCAGGTATACATTCCACAGTGCAGTCTGCAGGCTCAGATTTCGTACTAAAAACCGAGGCTTCAGGCTGTAATCCAAACATGTGAACCTGGACAAAAGCCTTTTAACATAAAATGATTTGGTAGCTGCCTTTGCACTGAGACAGTTGTCAAAGATATCCAATGAAGACTTACAGACTGTAGAATACCTCTCTATAACACACAAACCACCACACCTTCTTGACCTCCACCCGCAGTAACCATAATCACGTTACAAATGGACCTATATTCTGAACAGCAGGCATTTAAATGACAATCACCGTCCACGCTTTCTCGGTTGCATCACCTGCCAGGGTCCAAGGACAGGGGACGCTGCAACAGGAGCCACACTAAAGATATATGTGCCTCCAGGAATGATAACTGAAATGTGCACTCACAAGCGTCACTGAAGATATATATGCCACAAGGATTATGGTTACAGTAAGAGGCCCACAGCTGTAGCTTCCCCAGTAGCCAGAGAAAGGTCGAGAAACCACATTATGGATGCTTTGCCATGTGTAACATGAAATAATAACAGCTGCGCCATGTAGGACCTTAAAGGAGTGATGTTTTTATTATTTTTGGTGCTAACACCACTTTGGTTCACTTGTTTTTTATGTGATAACTGGGTATTAGGCAGAGCATATAGGGCAAAGCATAGATTTAAAGAGTCCAGTTAAAGAAGACATTTATTTCATGCCAGCACATGTGGAGAAGAAGACTTTTTTTAGCGTAGTATGCCGAAAAATACTTGAGGGAACATTTATCAACATCAGTTTCATCGTTCGTCACTTTCTATGTGACATCACTTATTTCTGTTTTCCTCCTCTGCTCAGTCATCGCTTCATTTTTTGTTTATTTAAACTTTGTTCATTGTAGCCCGCTAGCTTCAGGATTAATTTTGATGCTAAATACAGTAAATAAGCCTTATGAAAGAGTGTATTTTTTCTATTGCTTTAAAAATAAAGAGTTTAATTTCTTAGAATCCTCTTGGACCACACCTTACCGTAAAACAATAGCACTTTACAGGGAGTTGTCATATTCATTCCATGTTCCTATAATTTTGATGTTCCTTTTTTATGCTAATTCAGCAGTGACCATGTCTGAATGTATCGGTAGTTGTCCTACACGTAACTAAAGTGTGTTATTCTGCCCTTCACACGTCAGTCTCTGTGTCTGACATTATATCTATGCTGTGCGAGGTTAGATGGTCATGGAAGGCAGCTCCAACTACACTGTTCCAGCTCATTAGCCGTGATTAATCGGCCTGCGAGCTTTCCCATGGTCCCCTTCGCCTGGTGGAGACAGAGCTCACCTTGGAGGGCACAGGGAGTCCAGGCAGCTCCAGCAGCACTGTTAACACTCTGCCACATGTAAGAATGACGAGTATACACTCAGCTCAACTAGACTCAGACATTTTTACATTTGCTTGATTGCGCTGCTTCTGTAGAAATGGAGGAATTTTTTTTTTTTGTTTATTTTTACTATGTTAATTCTAACAACATGCATTTAAAGGGTAAGTTTTCTACCAAAAGAATTTTGAATTATATTTTTATATTCAAATCTTCAAATTTTTGAAAAATAGTAAAGCATCCAAATCAGAGCTGTTGCTCATTATAAACATTTTCAAGGCTCTGATAATCCCGTTTATGGAAGTCAAATTTGCATTAAATATATGAATCATATTTTTTTCATGTGTTATTTTTTACATTACGTTTTTGCACTTAAAGGGTTAAATTCCCAATAAAATAACTAATATTTGTTATTTATGATTAGGTCTGATCTTGATTCAAAAATTAATGCAAAAAGAGGACCGTTTTCTTTTTTTTTTAGATGCACCGTAATTTTCTTGTTATTAATGTATGGCGTCCATTTTTTTGCATTACAAACATCGGGGGTTTTTGCAATTTATTATGCTTTCAACAAGACGCAAAGGGAATTAATTTTAAATATATAGAAAAACAAATTAATTCAAAATGGATATGTGCTGGCTTTGCAAAGAGGAAAAAAAATCCTTTTTATAAAAATATATTTAAGGAAATAAACTGAACTCATTTTAAATAAAAAAAAAATTCCCATGACACATTTAAAAAGAATAGTGTTATCTTTATTTGATTTGTGTGACTTCTAGAGTTTGTTCAATTTGATTTGTTTTTCATGGCAAACATGTGACTGGCCCAACAAGTTCTTATAACATAGTAATGTAAAAAAAATTCAGACAGTAAAACAAGAACATAAACATATGGTGTAATGTTATGTATTTATCACAATGATGCTGGTACTTAATAAAAATATAACATAATGCATCATAATGAATTAGATTCTGTCATGACCCTTGGATTACTTTCTAAATAAAGTCATGATCAAATAGTATATTTAAAAGAAAATAAATTTACAGGATATAATACAGAATGATTTCTTAGTGAAATGAACCTACCTGAATAATTTTTATATTTCTGAATGTTTGACCTCACAAAGAAGCTCCGCTAACACAACAGAAGAACTCCAGGTTTGTTCACACACAAATATACATCCATGTAGGTCTCCTCAATTAAGACATAATAAATTCAGTCAAGCCTTTGTTTTTTCACTTATTGAGGAAATATGCTTTCTAATCCGCTGATATAAGAACCATCTGTGTAAATTCATGCCCACATGGCTGGCTGTGTTTCACTGTATCTGTGCACAGAGTGATGAACTCACGGTGATTGGCTGAAGACTTTCAAAGGATCAGTCTCATCTTCAGTCTGCCTCTTTATGCTCCTTCCCTCAAATAAATAAATCTCGTTTCTGTTGGGTCTCCAGCCGCCCACACACACTCACTGACGTAGTGTGTTATCGCATTTGTAAGTGAGGGAGTTGGATATTTTATTGTAGTTGTTTGAATATGGAGAGCTTAATCTTTTATCTGTGACACCCACACATGGTGGAAGATTATTCTTCAGGCAAACCAGGGAAAACAAAGGTCGTCTTTTCTATTTAGCTGGTGTAGCTTCTGCACCATTTTTGGTTTATAAACATGCTTTTTTCCTCCTTTGCATGTAACTTTTTATTTTGTAGGTATCATTCAAACTTTCGAATATCATGCAATAGTATTTTTTTTGCATTAGCTTGCATTTCAAGTTGAATATATGATAATGCCATCTGGAATAAGCATACAGTAGAACAGCTTTTATAAGTGAAAAAAATTGATTTGTTTATAGGCTGACAATTTTATTTTGAAATCCCACTGAGCTAAACTCTTAACTCTGGTCAGTTTTTAAGCCCTGCATTTAATATGAGACTTGTTAGTGAGCACACATGCCCAAAATGAGCACATGCTGAACCTTGTTTAACTTTTGTTTAAATCCGCTGTTCCAAGATAATTCAGACACAAATATGCTTAAAGCTGCAGAGGTTTCTTAATTTCCTGTGCGGGCCACACACAACTGCACAGATCTCTTGGCTGCTGACTGCACAGTGAAACTAAGCCTCACAATCCGCTGTCATTATTTGTACTGTAAAAATAGATTTCAGGGAAGGGCTTTGTCTCCCACTTATGAAAAGTTAACAAAATAATTAACGGATTGATTTAATACTTGTTCCTCTGTGTGCAGCAATTTTCTAATGGTTGTAATTTTTCCCACAATCCCAAAACGGTGGTATGCCAAAAATCAATTTTTACACATGGGTATACAAAATAACACAATATTTATATTAGATAAGATGATGAAAATAAATAAAAGTCAGAATGAATACCTAATAACATCTAAAATTGTGTTAATCAGTGTGCTCATCTGTTGACAAATCCTCATCACCATGTGTTCCCTTTGTTTTCCCTCTACAACTGAGTGCTGTCTTCTCTTTTTAAGCACCTGGCTGTGTGACAGGGGCCACATCTTCTGATCCAAGCCAATCAGTCAGTCAATCTCTGCAGTCAGCCAGCTGAAACCCACCTCACGGGGACGACCTTGTTACCCAACAAATGCAAAGAAGGTGCTGAGAAGAGAAAAGCAGAGCAGAGCTGGAGTTAAGCTGCACAGCCTGATGTTCAGCAGCAGAATCACAGCAGCTGAACAGAGCGTTCATTGTCTGCAGCAGACAGCCCTCAGCTCTGCTCTCTGTCGCCCCCCTCCCAAAGCTACACCATCCTTTATTACTGCAAGATGCACTGAGGGGTTACAAGGCTTACTGTTGTTATTACGGGTGTGCAAAAATAAATAAAGCTCCACTTTTAGGACTCAAGGACACATCAAAAACCTTGTGATCACCTCTTTAAAAATGCAAATTAAGATCATGTGATAATGAGTTAAAAATAAATCGCTCACCGAGTTCAAAAGCTTACCTCAAATTTGCCAGAGCATTCCTCTGGTTTAAATAGTACAGACCTTTAATCTGGATGTAATTCCCTCAGACAATAACACAAACACACACGAGATAAAGACTCAATGACAACTTATCTGAAGCACACATACACATGTGGTGGAGTAGCGGGAATCAGCAGGCAGCAGCAGTGACTGCTGAATAATTCACGAGTGGAAATGCATGATTGATGTGGGACGTTTCATTTCCACACCTTTAAAAGGTTTCTTTTAGCTCTGGCACCAGCCGGCCGAGTGGTCTCTGCAGTTCAAAGCCTGGCATGGATCTGGCCTTCCTGGTCGGGCTCTCGGGGACAAGGGCGTCTTTATTATGCAGTGGGAGTACCAGCAGTGGTGGCTGGGATTCCACACCTGTGTTTGCTCCTTACCCAATAATTGAGCTCTGCGTGCTATTTTGAGCTCAGAGCACAAAGTGGCTCACTCATAAGGAGCTCAGCCTGCAGAATTCTGACTCCCGGTTTGATGTGGCTGGAAAGCTGAAAAGCTTCAGATCAACCCAGCGGGGTGCAGATACACTTAGGAACATTCGGCTTAATGGACAAAAATTTAATTAATCTAAAATCTAATAATAATTCACTGGTGACTGGTGCATCATTATCATTTTTATACTAATAAAAAAAGTTGTATCTTAAGTTGATTGTATATCTTGGTATTTTCAAGAAAAACTTGACTATAAATCTGTTTCAATAATTGTTTTTACATCACTTTGCCATCAAGCATTATGTTGCTTATTTTACTTATTTACTTGAGTGTTCTAGCCATAAACTTAATTGTTATATCTGCATGTCCCATGTACAGAAGATGTTGTCCTCAAAGCAGGCAGCCTTCAAATCCAACCTGTGGCTCATTTCCTTCATGTCATTCCTCAATCTCTTATCCACTCTTCTATCCACAATAAAATCATAAAAGCACCTGAAGAATACATCAGAAAAAGGTCCCCCTTGGTCATTTACTTCTGGCACTGGGTTTTTAAAAAATTAAAACCAATAAAACATGTCAAAAAGATGCTGACAATGACCATTTAGTGTTTTGTTTTGTTTTGTTGAAAAATAAAGCGTTTTCTTTTTCAATCCTTTAAAAGTGTTGATTTTGGATATATGAGGTTTTGGCCCAACATCTGGAGAATTAAAGTGATAAAAAATATCAGACTAAATTATTATTTTCACAGTTTAAGAATATGATATAAGCTGTTAGCAACAAATGCATCAAAAATACGTTTAAAAAATGTTGTAGTGTTACAATAATTTATTATGCCAATTTAAAAAAAAACATTGTTTGGGGAGAGTACTTAATATGAGTCGGCCCTTGTAAACTAGTAATATAATGGTAATTCGTGAAATTATCAAGTAAGTTCTCCGGAATAAGGTGATAATAACCTAGTGATAAGTTGACATTTTACCAAGTAATAACTCTATAATATTAAAAAAAGTATTTACTTAGTAATAATATATTGATTATCAAGTAATTCTGCCTAATATTGTGGCAATTCTGTGGTAATTGGGTGGTATTTTTTGGGTGTGCCATTTTATCTTTCCTAACCTTAGAAATAAGATGATAATTTCTGTATAAGTTGTTTGATAATAGCCAGGTAATGTCTTTATTTGGCCCACTAAATCAAAGTGAGTCCTTCCTGAATAATTTTTAAATACTTTATAGGCTTAGGGTTAGGTAAGGGGTTTAGGTGTTAAGGTTAGGGTTAGGGTAAAACACCACCTAATTACCAGGAAACTGCCACAACATTAGGAGGAATTACTTGATAATGAATACATTATTACTAGGTAAATACTTCCTTAATATTACCTTATTTCCTAGTTATAATGTGGTAAAAGGACAACTGAATACAAGATAATTACCACATTAAACTGGGGAAGTTACTTGATAATTACACTTATTAGTATCTAATTATTCAGAGCATTTTCATTTTAAGTCCCAATAATACGGGTCCTGTTTTGTAGTTTTTTCATTTTGCAATTTGTAGGCAAATCATTGTCATACTTTACTGTTTAAACTTCATTTCAGACCAATAAAACATAAGAAATATTGATATAACATGACATTAACAGAAGGATGAAATCAATACAGCTCACAAATTCAGAAACAGAATTAGAATCAGCTTTATTGGCCATGTAAACAAGGAACTTGGCTCCTCAGACATGTTAAATAAACAATATAAAATAAGAAATATCATTTTACATTAAATATGCACAAGCCCTAAATAAACATAATAAATTATATATAACAGTCTTTGTGCATTAGTGGTACACTTTCACAAGTACAAAGGTGCTAAGTAAATGTAATCAAGAAGGATGAAATACGTAACGGTGTGGCAGACTTACATGAGATAGATAAGTTATGCTCATTTTGAAACAGTGCAAAGGTGCATGTGAGATGAAGGCTATATTTTCTTTATGTTCTTTTATTTTTGTAACTTTAATGTTTTATTTGGGCTGTCAGGACATTGTGCATACCTGCAACAAAATTTTCCATTCTGGTCCAAAGCTGATCAGAGCTCAGCCCGGGAGGCCATGTTGGTGAGGTGGCTAGTGATCCAGCGTTCATGTACTGATATTACTGAATGACTTCAGGGTGTGAGTAAGCAGTATAAAATGCACTAATGTTAGCTTTGTTTTAACATTGTTGGTACAAGTTCTTTAGGCAAATTTTGTGTGCCAGCGTTTTGACTTGTGCATACAGTTTGCATCACTGGTGCTGCAAATCATTATTTTAAATCATATATACTTTTCTTTGTCCTTTGCACTTACATTTAAGTAACAGAAACATTGTAGATGTGTTTTGACAGGCTGAGTCTTAATCTGCATTATGATCTGTAAGTGTCAGATGGGTGGTGGTCACCTCTGATGTTGTCTCTGGTAGGCAGGGAGCTTATTTCAACTACTTTGCTGGCAGTGCAGCACTCACAATCAGCAGGTTTTTGTGTAGATATCCTAAAAACAGTCACAGTAGTGTAACAGAGTAAAGTACATAACGATAATTTATGTTTAGCTCACAGAAGTGCTGCTTGAGAATGCACTTGGCTATTTTATTTTTGACATGCAACTGGAGGTGACAAAGTTTTATGTGTACAGTGTTCCCAGTGCTGTAAGAGAAATATGAATATCCACAGACAGGCTGAAGGAGCTGACTAAGTAAGAAGAGACAAAATGGAAATGAGTGAAAAGAAAAGCGAATCTGAGCCAACACACTGTTAGTGAGCGAAGTCAGTTTAGTGCGAGGGTCAGTCCAAGTGCAGAGAGACGTCCAAGTCAAAACAAACACTCTCTTTGGCTTCTGACGGGACAAGGCGCTCACTTTTTCCCACAATCCTCCAGAACAGCTTAATTCGTAGTCACACAAACTAGGTGGTCATCACAACAAAATGTTCCAGTAATGTAATTTAATTTTCACATAAAAAATGTCCACTTTTCCTGCCATGAGTGTGATGCGTGTTATATGTTTTCACAGAGTGACAGTGATAGATTTCCAGTTGTGTTTTGTGTTTCATGACGGCTCTGTGCTGCCAGCTCCTAATGATATTAATAGGGAGGGTCGAACATGTCAAAACATTCCTCAGTTGTCAAGCAACCTTGCCCTGGTTAAACCTTAAAATAATGACAGAGATGTTGTTACCCACCAGCACAATCCAAATGGGACCAATTTTGATTTAAAATGTTAACTGGCTATGTAATTTATTACCAGGAGACAGGAATTCTGACAAATCATTCAGCTCAGCTAACTCCACTGTGGCAAAGTTCAGCAATTAGGCTCCTATATAAAGAAGGTCAACTCCTCTGCATCGGGCGTGCTGGATTTATGTGTGCTCATGAGCAGGCAGACGGGTTCAAAGCCCTGCGTAGGGGGGCTGGAGGTTGACACATGGGGAATTTCAGAAATATGGAAGAACACACACGTTTTGCAGTAAATCTGACCAAAGACTAGTGGTCTTTTAGGAGGGGAGAGGAGGCGGTCAGTGAGGGGAGGAAGGTGGAGTGTTGAGTGAAGGCAAAGCTAAATAATCAACCTGAGATGGGGGTCAAATGTTTGCAAGTCATCCGTGATATAAAAGAGGCAGAAGGCGGGGAAAAAGAACAGGAGGATTATGAGTTTTTACGGGCTGATTGCAACATAATAGAATTTTTAAAAAGGTTTTAAGTTTGAAAAGTGCTTTAAAAATGAAAACTCCTAATGCAGCTCGCACATGTTAAATTTTGACTTCCAGTCAGCCAAGCCTAAACCCTCTGTCAATATTTAGCTTTCTTTTAATGGGCTGGTTTTATGCTACTGTCCGACTAGGATGGCCAATGAGTAGCTTCTAGCTCTGTCTCACTGTGAGAGTACCTGAGAATAGCCGAGTAAAACATTACACTCTGCTGGTTTATAAAGCAAAACGTGACAGTGATTCACGACTCATTTCAGCACAAAATTAAAGATATACATACTCAAAAGTTTAATTGAAAGGAGCAAAACCATCAACTCTAAAAAACAGACTTGCCATTTTTTAACTCCTCAGATAGGGACATTTTCATTTAATCACAAACCCACATCTATTCTGGGTTTGTGATTGGGATGAAAAATCACATAATGGTATAATGGGATCTTTTTTTTTCATCTGTGCATCTTTGAATACCCTTAAAAGTAGGGATGTTCCTATGCATCTATTTTCCCATTTGGCTAAATGCTTATCCAAATTGCATTTAACTGACTACTCTAAAGCTGTGGTTTTCAAATGGTGGGTCAGGACCCAAAAGTGGGTCATGAAGAAGTTTTCTGTGGGTCGCAACAAGGTGTCTGAAAAAAAAAATGGCGACAAAAGTCCTGAAGTCCTTATTGGACATGCATGGATACCTTTTATTTTACCCTGTTATAGGTGCCATATGCATAGTTTGTGTAATTAATGGCAATTTCAGTTCAGTTATTAATCAGCGATGATTTAATTGCGTTTTAAAAGGTATTACTTGAGTATAATTTAATTAATATTTGCATGATTATTATTTACATGGTCATAGTTATTTCAAGTTAATGTACTGGTAAATGCTAAGGATAAAAATGAGAGCCTGTAGCTTTAAGAAGGTCCAATGAGTTCGGTGGTGCTAGGTGACCTTGTGTGTAGATGGCATGAGAGCCGAGAGGAGCTCGCGGTTTTTCAGAGGTTCAGACTGTGTGGAAGTGTTCGTACATATTTTGAGGCCGTGTTGGACAGAAAATGTAAGCAGTTGGATCCCTCTATGTATCTTATTTTTTTGTAGTTTTTGTTCAATAAATCTGAGAAAACCAACTTTTGTGGAGGACACACTTTCTGAAACATGCATCAGCCATAAGCTCCGGTGGATGGTTTTATTGGAAAACCTACACCTGTTTCACTGTGAAATTGGGTAAACTTAAATGTTTGATTAATATTTCAACTAATTTATCTCCTCTTCTTGCAATAAATAATGACTTTTCCCATGATAATGAAGTAATTTCACAAGTTCTCTGACTAATTGGTAAAAAATTACACATAATGACGGTGAAAGAGGGTATAAAATTAGTTAGTTTTGTCCCGTTTCTTTTTTCTATATCATATTATTATTTCTATATTATGCTTCAAACTGCAACATATTCAATAAACTAAACATGTGTTTAAAATTTTTTGGCAACTTGGGTTGCGATCTGTCGTAAGACAGAATGGTGGGTCCTGAGACTGGACCAGTTGAGAACCACTGCTCTAAAGAGAAGAAAACACTTAAAAATCAGTCAATTCTATCACAGGGTTATTGAGTTAGCCATGCTGTACAGAGTCTATAGGCTCAAGTCACACCTGCTAACATTAGCAGCTAGCTCCGCCAGCCTCTGTTCCTCTTTGCAGATTAATATCGTGCTTCGATATGTGGCCTGTTTTCACTTCGGATGAGAAGTTAAATACGAGGTCAACCCTCGACAGCCTACATACCACTTTATTTCCATTTATTGCTTAAAAACTGTCATACTGCACTGTTCCTACTACACACTAACTGCTAAGCTTCTCATGTTGACATCCGGTGAAGTGGTTGGGGAGAGCTCAGACAGAAGGCAGCGGCCATTCACGGAATCTACAGCGGACTCTAGTGGCAGGACGTTCGTCACAGTTTAATAGAGCATTATACACCGGGATATCAAGCCCATGTTTAAAAGAAATTATAGGTAATTGGTCTAATTGACTCGTTAATTTGGTAAACAAATTTAACCCTATCCCTACTTTAAAGTGCCTCATGCCTTATGTCCCAAGATCAACAAAAACTTTATTTTAAAAAATCTGATAAAATAAAACCAGTAAACACAAAGAAACAATGTATTAGTTTATCACATCAAGATCAGTGACTTTCACATCAAGATCAGTGACTTTCACATCAAGATCAGTGACTTTCACTGTCCTACATCCTTTAGGCCTACACAGCTTAATTAAGAGAAAACGTCATATCTGCTACAGCACATTTTGGTTAGTCTGGACGTAAATCTACTAGTTAAGACCAACCTTACATCTCTGTGGTGCAACAGAACAATGACACAATTTAATTCATAACTTCACTAGTTTCAACGTAGGGTTTAGTGTGGACTACGCCAAAGCATAAGACAGAGCTTACGTATAGCTGGTGTAACAGGCTGCTGCTGTGTGAAAGTAAAAGTAAAAAGTGAATTCATATACAGTATAAGCACTAGGAACTCTCTTTAGAAGCATCTAACATCACAGGCAGGAACTCTAAACTCAGTAAATAACTTCATTCATGGTGCAAATGTGCTTCACATCAAAAACAACAACAATCCACCAACATGTGGAAAAGACTGTTGTCCACAAGTAAAAGTACAGTTACTCTGGTTAAACTTACTTAAGTAGAAGTAAAAGTACTGATTTCAAAATGTAATCAAAAGAATTGCAAGTATCCAAAAAAAAAATGACTCAATTGCAATAATTTGAGTAAATGTAATCTGTTACTTTCCACCCCCTGGCTGCAAGCATGTACTTAAGCATGTATTAATGACTCAGGATTTTGCATGAGTAACCATTGCTTGGGAGTTGTACCAAAAATGGTTGTCACATCATAAATCATTTGATACATTCATCTAAAATGCATGTATTTCAGTTTGCATTTTCATCTGTTTATGGTTATTATTTAAAATAAGGAGATATTGGGCTGTGTTGCATTTTATTTTGCATATTTTTTCTCTTTTTTGTCTTATATTTAATATATCACAGGCTGTACCAACTAGATTATATTAGATTGGATACATACTTTATTGATCCCAAAGGAAATTCAAGTTTCAGCAGTTCCATATCATACATACACAACAAGGGTATAGGTAACAAAACAAGAAAACAGAACACTTGCAGCAGCTCGGTGTTGAAATATGCGAAAAGGTACTTAGTTAAGCTAAGTACAGGGGTATAAAATTAGAAAGATATACAAATTAAAAAAGTAAAAAGTATAGTATAAAGAAATTCCTATGTACAAGATAAACTGTAACATATTGTGCTGAGTGTTAACAGAAGGGCGACAGACGGAGGCAGGAGAGTTGTAGTGAGATGGGGAAACATTATAAAAAGACATATTTTCATTAGCAGTAGATGAAACTCTTGGAGCAATATTTACTGGTATTACTGAAGCAATTCAGGTTAAAAAGAAGGTACCATGGGGAGTTTGTGGATATCTGAGTTAAAGACAGACTTTTAAAAAAATCTAAAACTAAATAAATCCCCCACCTTTGCTTTTGCTGGATGCCTTCATTCCTCTGTTGGCCCTCATGGTGCTGAATCCTGGTAGATCCACGTTAGCATCTGGTGTGAAGCTAGTTAGCCATGCCCTCGTGAACTTAAACAAACTACTCCACTGTCTCCACTGGGTCTTGATCAGCGCAGTTGGTGCGCCCATCTTGTTTGGCAATGCAGTCACGTTTCCCATGAGAACTGAGGGGATAGCTGGCTTAGAACGCCATCGTTTGCTGTTCACTAGCCCGGTTTTTACCTTAGCTCCGGCTCTACACCCTTGGAACTTCCGCAGCAGCTCTGGGGTGATGGTGTGGCGCATGCCCTCCTGTCTGTTTTTCCTCAGCACCAGCAGATCTTCTCTCGAATAAACGAGATTACCAGCGTTGTCATGTGAAAAACCTTGATCATACCCATAGGATATATATTTTTATATATATATATATATGTATATAGGCAAGCAATTACTATCACTAGACCCACCGCAAGTGGCAGGAAGAGCAATAAAAAGTAAAAACAAAGTCATGCATACACGGAGCAGCTGAACACAGCAAGTTATCGCAAGCGCCAGAACTTGAAGCAAGAAGAAAAAATATATATATATCATTGATAATGTTAAATAACTATATGGAACAAAGCACAAGCTGCACTGTTAGTAAAAAAATAAAATAAATAAATATGAGTGAGGAAATTTAGAATTATAAACCTGGGACTTTATGTGCCTTTTTTTATCATTGAACCAAACCCAATGACCCCAAAACCAAAGTATGAACAGAACCGTGGCCTTTGTGAACCCTTATACCCCTACTCTACACTAGTTTCAGTGTTGAAGAATTAACTCTGCCAGACTAAACTCAACTTTGGTGTATTAACACTGAGGGTAATACAATTTACTATAAACCTATTAATGATATGAAGTACCAGTCACACAACTTTAATAAAACATTGTGTATTGTGACTGTGGCTCAATCTGTAGCGTTGGTTGTCAGTTCAATCCCCTGCTCCTGCAGTCAGCGTGTATTCCATTCTGAGATATACAGCATCTCAGATGACTGTTTTGTGGAAATGGCTTACACAGATGAACAGTCTGCAGATAGACTGCTGAACAGACTAAACCATATTGGTTTTCTATTCAAAATGGGTGTAAAAAGTGGTTTCTGTAACCACAGGCCCTTAATGCTGTTGCAAAAATGTATTATTTCAATGTAGACAAATGTTGAGTAAGTGTCAAGGCTCAGCTCTTCAATAAAATGCCATTTAAAGGTGAAATGCGGAGTTGTAACAGTTCTGCTGCTGTAAAAAGTGATCGCAGCGTGCAGCACCTGCACAAGTTTTACGGAGTTGCAAAATCAATATAGTGAGCCATCAAGGACTTGGCCATGTGTTGATATTTTTGGCATTACAACCCCACTCTCTGTCCTGAATAAAAAGTCCCTCCACCAGCACCTGCTTAGTTTTCAGCTCTGACTATCCTGATGAAGAGCAGAGTTGTTCGGATATTTGCAGAGTCTCATTTAAGCTGCATGATGTATGAATAAATTGACTGAGCAGTTCTTACAATAGGAACAAATATTGCATCTTTGGGGAACCATGGGGTTTTGTGTTGACTCTGTGCTTTAGGGGCTTTTTGCCAGTGCAACTTCAGCATCAATTAAAGGGTAATGCTGCAGGGCTACAAGGTTTTGACAGTGATTTGCTAATGGGCCACTTGATGAGGCCTTAAATCACACTACTTTCAGGAATATTTAGACTCATAACACACATTGGCACATTTTGCAAATACTCTGAAAGATAATCTAGTCAGATAGGATGGCATCCAGATGTCATGTGGAAAAATGTTTATGGGAACCTTGATGGAAAAAGGAGATATACTGGCAAATCTCATCTTGAAGAAAATGCTGGTCTAGTCTCTCTCTCACACACAGATCATCACCCGGTCAGTGGTGTAATATGCTTCTTCAGAGTGATGTCACATGTGTTTGTCTTGCTCCTTTATCCCCTGCAGGACATGAACACGGGGGTCAGAGCTACAGAACCCACACACAAACTCATGTCTGCTTCAACTTTGCAGCCAAAGTGCAAATCATGAGAGTCGACGTCAGCCATCATTTAGCTGTCAGGGGTGGAAACAAAATAGATGAGAAATGAAGTGCTGGGACTGGTCTGACCTTGTGGATGATTGCGGCCTAAATAGCTGGAACTGAAATTGGGCATTTTACACCCTGGCAGCTGCCCAAGATGCAATTTGTCCCCTTTTTAGAGGACAAGATGGCAGGAGTAGCATTCCATGTCAAACACCAGTTTGCTGGGAACTCTTGAATCCCAAACGCTTATACTACTGAGTAGAAAAAACACAGGATAAATGGTACTTAATCTATATGCCTTACTCTCTCATACTACAACACTGATATTAAAAGATAGTGTCAGAATATATGATTATAATGGGATTCTTTCCATCATATTTTCTCATCTTTAAACATAACAGGAATTTTTTTGTTTTGTTTTGTTTTAAAAGACAATGTATACCATACATACAGCTGTACAACAGAGTCACAATTATCTCACATTTTCATAAAAGACATGCTTCTCCTTTAATGAAACCTTGTGCTGTTTTCAGAAGGCTGCATGATGTTATTATATATAATAAGGCAGCACTCATGAAAACAGGCAGTTATATGGTCAAGTTTTCGGTGGCACATTAATAACAGTCAGTAATAGTAGTCTTAATAACCCTTACAGTAAATGCTTCTGGCAGAGATGGATCGGCACAAAGAACCAAGTTAAGTGGGCGAGGTGCAGCTTTCCTCTCTGCATCCAAAGAAGGTAAGCTGTCTTTATACCAGCTCATTTTTTGCATCATAACTCAAACAACACATGAAAACTGTTCTCAGAAACTGGTTGAAAAAAAGGTCTATCTGGTAGGGGAAGTCTTTTTAAGAAGTTGTAAGGATATACAGCATTATTATGCTTATTCAATTTCATGTCAACACTACTTGAGGATGCCTTCTGATGCAAGCTCTAAAAGCAGCAACTCATTTTAGCATGAAGACTGATAACTGTCTAATCTTATGCAAATATCAGAGTAGTGGTCATTATTTGACATGTTGTACAGTTATTTTATTCTATGCAGAAACCATAGCGATGGCTGTATTTTCAACATGGCTATTCGCTTATCTAGCTGGAAAATTCAGCTTGTATAGCATTTTTTGAGTTGGTTACTGAAAGTGCCTTTTACACCACAGGTCACATTTACTTAGTAGTCTCACATTTAGTAAAAAGGGGATCACCTGAGTGGAGTGAATGTGTCTCAAGTGATTCTAGTTTAAAGGCACCTGTGTCTGGAAAGTCCAGTCACTGGTTAATCAGTATTCCTGGCTACTATTACACCATGAAGACAAAAGAACACCCCAAGCAACTCAGAGAAAATATTATTGAAATGTAAAAGTCAGGAGATGGATACAGAAAAATTTCCAAGGCACTGAACATCCCCTGGGCTTCCACTAAATCCATCATCAGGAAACGAAAGGAATATGGCACATGTGTAAACCTGCCTGCAAAAAGGAGACTATTGAGACAGGCCACCAAGACACCTATGACTACTCTGAAGCTTCACTAGCTGAGATGAGAGAGACTCTGCATACGACTGTTGCCAAGTTCTTCACCAGTCAAAGCTTAATGGGAGAGTGGCAAAGAGAAAGCCACTGTTGAAAAGAATTCATATTAAGTCTTGACTAGAGTTTGCCAAAATGCATGTGGGACCCTCCATGGTCAAGTAGAAGAAAGTTCTTTGGTCTGATGAGGCCAATGCTAATGTTTGGTGGACACAAAACTCTGCATATCACCACAAACACACCATCTCCAATTTGAAGCACAGTGGTGGCAGAATCATGCTCTGGGGATGCTTCTTTGTAACTGGCCCTGGAGGGCTTGTAAAGGTAGATGGTAAGATGAATGTGGTAAAATAAAGAAAAATCCTGGAGGGCAATCTTATTCAGTCTGCAAGCAATCTTGGAGAAGTTTTATTTTCCAGCAAGACAATGACTTGAAGCATTCAGTGAAAGCTACACAGAAATGGTTTAAAAACAACAAGGTGAATGCACTGGTCTTGGACTGATCTAAAAACGTAGACTTCATCTACAAAAAGGGGCAGAGCCGCCTCTTTTGCCTGAGAACACTCTAATCAATAGACATCTGCAGTAAGACGCTGCAGATGTTTTATCAGCCTGTGGTGGCAAATGTTCTGTTTTATGCTACAGTCTGCTGGAGAGGCAGTGTAAAACACAAGGATGCAAGGCGTCTGGACAAACTGGTGAAAAAGCTGGCTCTGTGGTCGAAATCAAGTTAAACTCATTGGAAGATGTGGTAGAGAGATGCACAATGAAGAAGGTGGAGGCCATTCTGGGGAACATGGATCATCCACTTCATATCACCCTAAATGACCAAAGAAACAACAGTGGTGGACGGCTCCTCTCTCTTCGCTGCAGGACGGAAAGATATAGAAGATCTTTCATACCATCAGCAATAAGACTATATAATTCTACCATAAACAGATGAGACTCCAGACAAATGAATTTTCCTTCGGGGATTAATAAAGTTATTGTATTGTATTGTATTGTATTGTATTGTAATATTTCAGAAAATCCTGAACTGTTCCTTTAAAATGAAGCTTATTAGAGGGAAAACACATCTCTGGTATTTATCCCAGTGGTATTTTTTTTCAGTAGTCCTCTTCCAACAATCTGTACCCTTCCAGAAATTGTATCAGCCACAGGTATTTGGGTCTGCTACTGTAAAGTGTACTGTATGTGGCCCTTACCTCAGTTATTTTGTTAGTTTAGGAGCCTAATCCAGAGGTACACCTCAGCAGCATCTGCCTGCGACTGCTGGGCTTAAGTCTCTGAGCAGGGATCACTTCTAATGGAATCCAATCCCTAGCTGTCTGTTTGAGAGGGCTGGAACTAATCGATTTGAGGGGAGCATCTGTGAAAGAGATGTTCAGAGATGCAGCACTGGAGCCAGCAGGGCTACTGTCTGATGCCCCTACTCTGGCATTACGGCTCAGCATTACCACTCGATACGCCAGTCAAGCACTGGCTTTGATGCAGAATATGGTGCGATGTGAAACGATGAAGCTGGCACATTTTCCCCCCTGACTCTCTGCTATCATTTCTTGTGCGCCATCTTTAATCCTCTGTCCATGCCCCTCTTCTTTTGCATATTTTTTTATATCAGTTTCTGCGATAAGTCCTTCCCTCTCTGAACTCAATCCCCATGTCTGGCCCTCTGCTTGAGCCCCTCAGCTGCTGGTCTGCTCTCACACTAAGCCCCTTGTTTATATCGGGGACGCAATTAAGTTGAAGCCAAGAAGAGGAGTCCCAGAGAGAGCTGCAAGAGTGCAAGCTTGTGAGTCAAATTTCAACTTGTGCACTCACACGCTCCTCCCTCCTCCCTGATTTCACTCATTTTCTCTCTCCCTGCATCCTGTCTGCAGCCTCTTTCCCTTTCCCCTCATGAGCAAATTCATCTTTTTAAAACTGTTTGATAATAAAATGTTTGGGTTTAGTTTAGAAGGTTCCCTTTAGGAGAAATAAGTAGCTGAGAATGCTAACTGAAACATCTAACACACAAGACATTAGCTCATCTGTGAGTGATGTAACTTTAAACTCAGATAATTTATTTATTTAAGGAACTTTTCTCACCCAAATATCAAATTCTACCCATATTTGAGTTTCAAAAACACCCATTTTAAGTACTTGTATCAGTTAACTACTCTTAATGTTTTTCCCTTTTTTTTGTCTTGCAGGAACCGGCCGGAGTGCTGAGTTCACGTTCTCCACATGTGTGGTCTGCCGACCCAGGGGACCTATCCCAGAATCCCAGACACACGTGTGCAGGCAGAAGCAGTAGTGCAATGCAGAGTAGATAAACAGTGCTCTTATTGGCCACTGGGCACACTCCACATCTAAACAATGCAAAGGTAACGACTCAGCAGAAGTGCATCACAAAAAAAGTGCATTACAAACATGTTTATGCAAAAAAACTAATTATATTGCTTACTCTGATTAATAGAGATGTTAATTTCTTTAGTTTTTTGCTTAACTAATAAATAATGCACCACAAAGTTTCACCTGTGGCTGTTAGATTTGTTTTAAAACATCACTCTTTCCTCTCAAATTTAGTGTCAACCCTCTCGACTCCACATTCCAGCACAGCAGTGCAAGTGTGCCTCACTTTCTCGGGGGAGACGCCGGAGAAAACTCCAGGGATGTGTGCAGCGTTGACGGACAGGGGGATAAACACAGGGATTGTCCCTGACCTCCAAACACCGGTCTGCAGGAAGACGAATAGCCCCCCGATGGGCCCTGAGCAGATAAAATACACCCTACCGTCTTCAACACCAGGTGTGACAGCCATCAGGGGTGGCCTATCAGCAGGAGGCACTGCAGAGGGAGGAGGTAAGGGGCGAGGGGGCACATTAGGAACATATCAGCAATTACTCTCGCCGTTTATTTTTCTTCCTGCTTTAACGCCTGGACACCAAGTTACATTCATCCTGAGTGTTGATTGTATCTTCAGGTCTAAGTGAGAACACTTTGCAGAGTCATTTGTCGATTATCTGATAATACACCTCGGCTTGTTAATGTGTGTTTGAGGGACAATTTAAAAGCCCTGTGGTTTGTTTATTTGTCAGAGATTTTTCATCTGTGAATTTGAATCTGCAGCCTTGGTTTTATCTTCCTTCCCTGTTAGTTGCAAATCAACTCCTTTATGTAATGGAATTCACAGGGTTCGAGGACATGTTTACCTCTTTTTCCAGGACCATTAGGCACCAAGCAGCTATATCATATCTGACACAAGAGAACGGCCTCAATCTGTTTAAGCCATGATCTCTGACTGCACGGGCCCCACATCTTCAGCCTGGCCTCTGCATGCAGAGATATGAAGAGCGATGATAGTCATTTATATGTCCTGAACTTATGACATTTAACTCGTTATGGGTGCAGACATCCCACAGTCCAGACAAATAAATATGCTCCGCTGTGTGTAGTTTGAGCTGTGGAGCAGGACAAAGGTTTTGCAGACCACAGAAATAGCTGGAAAATAACTCCACTGAGGTGAAATTTTAGTCCATAAAACAACCCCCCCCCCATATGCTAATTCTGTCAAACGGCCTTTTGTGCATTGTGAAGTGTTAAATTGACCCACCAAACTAAAAAAGAAAGAGTCTGTGTGCAAGCAGAGCTCGTGTGAAAAGGGAAGCCCAGACCTCTAATTTCCTGTGTGAGCGTTCGCCGTCCAACGGGAAGGCCAGAGCGCTCTGCGGCTATCAGAAATCAGCCAATAGTCCCCTGAGCCACCCCTGCCCTCACGATACCCTCTCCCACCCCCCCTTTTCCTCTCAGTCCCGGCCCCAGGGCCACTGTGAGTTAACCTCGCTCAGCCGTGACCAGAAAACAGAGTGATATCTTACTCATCTAATCCCCTTCTCAGTCATCATGCAATAAAGTATGACTCGCAACCCTTGACCTCACAAGTCAGAGAAATCCGCTCCAAACCCCTACCCCTCATCCACACTGCCAACCCCCAGCAAAGGACCCACAAAAAAGAAAAAGTCTTAGAGTTGGAAATGATTAAGAGAAGCAAAAGCATTATTGTTGCAAGGTAGTATAATTGAAATTTCCCCCTGCGGGACTAATAAAGGAATATCTTATCTTATCTTAGTATAAGTGTTAAACTCGATTTAAGCTTTAAAACGATGAAATCTCTGCTACAGACTTGATACTACTTAGTTTAAAAGGTTTAGTTTTTACAATATTAAAACATATGATAGTTTAATTGGACTATCAATACAAAACAAATCTTCATGTTACAGCTATTCAAATTTATTTCAGAAATATTGTTTTATGTACACTGCATCAGCTGACTGGCCAGTGCATACAGTGCCTATAAAAAGCATTCACCCTTGGATGTTTTACCCTTTTATTGATTTTGTAAATCAATCATGTTCAATAGAATTTGGCTTTTTAACTACAAGTTTTACAAAAAACACTTTCTACAAAGATTTTTACAAATTAATGTCAATTAAATAGAAATATGTAATGTAAAATAAGTGACTGCATAAATATTCACCCCCTTAAAGTCAGTTTTTAGAGGATGCACCTTTGGCTGCAATCCAAGCACTGATTACTTTCGGATAGGTCTCAATCAAGCTTGCACATCTGGACACTGCAATTTTCCTCCATTCTTCTTTGCAAAACTACTTAAGCTCTGTTAGGTGTAAACAGGGATCAGGCATGAACAGCCCTTTTCAAATTCAGCCACAAACTCTCTATGGGATTGAGGTCTGGACTTTGACTTGCCAACTCCAGAACATTCATCTTGTTGTCTTTAAACAATTTCTGTGCAGTTTTCACCGTATGCTTCGGATCATTTTCTTGCTGAAAAATAAATCTTCTCCCAATCTGCAGTTATCTTGCAGACTGAATAAGGTGAAAAACTGAATATATTGCTCCATTCGTTTTACTCTCTACCTTTACAAGCTTTCCAGGGCCGGCTACTAAGAAGCATCCCCACAGCATGATGCTGCCAACACCATGCTTCACAGTGAGGATGGTGTGTTTGTGGTAATGTTCAGTGTTTGGTGTCCACAATAGCATAGCATCTGGTCTGATGACCAAAAAGCACCATTTTGGTCTCATCTGACCAAGAAACTTTCTTCTGGCCTACTTGACCACAGAGTCTCCCACATGCCTTTTGGTAAACTCCTGTGGAGATTTAGTGGGTTTTCTTCAACAGTGGCTTTTTCTTTGTCACTCCCTATAAAGCTTTGACTGGTGAAGAACCTGGCCAACAGTTGTTGTATGCAGAGTCTCTCCAATCTCAGCTGCTGAAGCCTGTAAATCCCTCTGAGTAATCATAGGTGGCCTCTCTCAGTAGTCTTTCTGTTTTTGAGGATGGCCTCATAGGCAGATTTACACAAGAGCCATATTCCTTCCATTTCTTGAAGCTGGATTTAGAGGAACTCCAGGGGATGTTCAGTGCCTTGGAAATTTGTCTATATCCATCCCCTGGCCTAAACTTTTCAATAACAATTTCTCTGAGCTGCTTGGAGTGTTCTTTTGTCTTCATGGTGTAATGGTAGCCAGGAATACTGATTAACCAGTGACTGGACCTTCCAGACTCAGGTGTCTTTATACTACAGTCACTTAAGACACATTCACTGCACTCAGGCGATTACAATTTCACTAACTGTGAGACTTCTGAAAACTTTTTTGGTCAATGAAAGTCAAATTATATTGACCATGATTTATTTATAAAATCAACAAAACGGTAAACATCCAAGGGAGGTTAACACTTTTGTTGGCACTATAAGGCTTTGTTTAAAGACATAGATAATCAGAAATGAGCATAAATGCTGTATAAAAGTGTTTAAAGTACAAATACAGATACTTTGTCAATGAGATATGAACTTTCAGCTGTGTGTCTGTGTCTTAGTTTTCAGTCATAAAGTTGTTATCAGAGGGAAGCCTGTTGAGGGCACACAGCTCATAAAAACACTTGACATTGTTTCCATAGCACGTGAGTTCTACTGAGTCAGCAAAACAACCTCATGCACACAAAAAGCAGAGACAAACACAGCAGCTCTCATTCTCTGCACTGAGGAGCATCTGTGGCTCCTTGATGCATGTGTTAGATAACAGAAAGAACATCCTCTTTACGTTCTCCTCCTGTCATGCAGTGAAGAGGCCTGGGGTTGGTGAGAAGAGGTGGGGGGTGTATATGTGTTTTCCTGTGTTTGGCTGGGTTCAGATGACTGTCATGATTAAGTCAAATGAGCAGGGGAGGATTTACAGCCCCCCTGTGTGGGGAGATAAGGAGAGAGGAGTCACTCTGACTGACAGCACATGCCTGGGAGGGAACATAACCCACCTGATGAAGCGAGGTTTTAAACTTTCAAAATCTCTAACTCGTCCTCTGTCACATCCATCATGCATTACTCTCTCTCCTCTGACTGACTGCTAACAAACACTAAAAAAGAGCCTCCAGCCTTGAGCAAATCCTGCCTTCAAAATAAAACATCACAAAGCTGACACCTCAGCTGTCTCTCAGTGTTACTCACCTTGTGTCTGCCTTCCTGGTGTAACAGTGCTGTTTCTGTGTCGGAGCCCTCCCAGAACCCCTAAAACACACCCCCTCTGCTCTCCCCTTTCCTCAGTCTGAAATAAATCAATGCTGGTTGGAGCTCACTTGTAATAAATCAGGCCCTGTCCTGGACTGGAGCCTGCCCAGTCAGCCTGTCACTGCCTGGCCTTCACTCAGGATTAATTAAAGGCCTGATATAAAGCCCAGATGTGCTGGAGCAAGGGAGCCTGAACCCCTCTGAGCAGACCCTCTCTCTCTTTTCCTGCAAACACACATGCATTGTGTATCTGCTTTTGCACACAGGGCTGGATCTCAACATGCATCCATGTCTTTTTGGTAATGTTCATACATTTTATAGAGCTAATACTATCCTCTGTATTCTCATCCATATCAGCTCTTTCCCTCTGTGTTAGTCAGATATAAAGTCAGTAGAGGCGGAGAAAGGGGCGTGGCCACTGCTAATGTACTAATATATGTTTTTGCTTTTGTTTAAACATCTGAGAGAAAAGATCATCTTGGGTATGGTAGCAATTCAAAGAGGTCAGAGAGCCAAGGTATTCTGAAAGATTTGAAAGATTTATGAAAGCCTGGCTGTGTAATGAGCTAATATTTATAATATACTCCTTAAGATTATTTGTCCGTTTCCACCACCAGCACCACTGATGATTTATAATTTTAAAAATGTATAACACCAAAATGTCAACCTTCTGTGAAATTCTGTTCATATATCCACTCAGTACTTGGTTGGAGCTCCTTTTGCACAGATTACTACATCTATGTGACATTGCATGGAGCGAATCAGTCCTTGGCACTGCTGGGTTGTTATGAAGCCTATGTTGAGTCTGGTGTCTCTCATCTTTCTCTTGGCAATAATTCAGAGATTCTCTACAGGGTTCAGGTCAGCCCAGTTGTCTGGCCAGTCAAGCACAGTAAAACCATGGCCAGCCAACCAGTTCCTGGTAGTTTTGGCTTCACTGTGGACAGGTGCCAAGTCCTGCTGCAAAAGGAAACCAGTATCTCCATAAAGCTTCTCTGCAGAGGGAAGCATGTAGCATCAAAGTCTCCTTGTAAGATGACAGCTATGACTGTGGACTTGATTAAGCACTGGGGACCAACAGCAGCAAATGACATGGTTCCCAAACACATCACTGACTGTGGAAACTGAAAACTCTGGACTTCAATTTCCTTGGATTCTTTCCCTCTCCAACCTTCAGACTCTGGGGCCTTGATTTCCAATGAAATTCAAAATAGACTCTTCACTGAAAACAGGATTTTGGACCACGAAGCAACGGTTCAGTTCTTTATCTCCTAAGCCCAAGAGAGAGGCCAATGACGTCTGTGGTGTAGGAGTGGCTCAACACTAGGAACACGACACTTGTAGACCATTTCCTAGACACGTTTGTGTGTGGGGGCTCTTGAGCCACTGACTCCAGCCTCAGTCCACTTCTTGGGAAGCTCTCCTAAGTTCTTGAATCTTTTTTGTTTGACAATCCTCTGAAGCTCCTAGCTCAACACTGTTGGTTGTGCACCTTTTCTTGCCACACTTTTCCCTTCCAGTCAACTTTCTATGAATATGATTTGATACAGCACCTTGAGAACAGCCTGCCATTTCAAAAATGACCTTCTGTGGCTTACCCCCCTTGTGGAGGGTGCCAGTGATCGTCTTCTGGACATTTGTATAGTCAGCAGTCTTCCCCATGATTGTGGTTGTGTGTGCTGAGACTAAAGGCTCAGGAAACCTTTGCAAATTGGTCTTTTACACAATATTTTAATATTGTGAGATTGTGGATATTGGATTTTGGTGAGCTGTAATCATTAAGATTAGAGCAAGTCTTGAAATGTTTCACTTTGTGTGAGATAAATCTATGGCACGGAACGACACGGCGTTGGCCCTGGATTATGATCTTCCCTACTGTCAAACTATTAAATGAGCACTATATGATCCACAGAAATGTGAGTTTGAAAATACTTTAACTCTTCTGTCCAGGTGTTGATCAGTGAGAATAAAAGTCAAGTTTCTTTATTACCATGGTTTGCCTGCTACATGATGCAAATAGCGATGGTGTCTGTGTGTGGATGGTGAAATCTGTCTTTATTTCAAGATTGAAAAGAAACTCTTACAAGACCTCTTGTCAATCTCTTCCTCAAGACTGAAAGTTACTAAAAGACTTAAATCAGGTGAAACAGGCCTGTTTGAGAATAAACTAGGGGCTTCTTGGAGACAAGAAATGAGAGAGAGGAACAAGAGAAACTACACATGTTTTTGCCAACATCTGAATTTCTTCAGCAGCACTACAATAAAGCTGTTATGTCTGACTGGTTACGGATGGCTGTCAGTGTCAGAATCTTAGGTCACAAATGAAAGAAGAAACTCCAACCTTGTGGCTGCAACCTGAATTGCTGTATTTTAAATTTAGTCTCGAAGCCTGCAGGGTTCATGTTTTCCTGAATCTCCCCTCCAGCACTTCACAGTTGCCAAAGGGGAAACGGAGCAACAGAGTTTTAGCTCCTGCCAAGAGTGCAATGAGCCTGGGCTGTTTGTGAGGTCAGGTCTGGGGCTTTTCAGTACCGCAGACTCATATCTCCCTCCCTATCCCCTTCCCTCACGTCAACCAGAGACGGCCACTTTCAGTGCACCCATGGGAAATGGGGAATTCAGCCTGCCACCCCTGAAGAACATATTTTTAAGCAAGGCCTCTTTTTGTAGACATATAGCTAATATTGAAAGGAATGTGTATTTATAAATAGAAAATGCCTAAAAGGGGGCAAAGTCTTTTTAAAAGTCTAGTCTTTTGCTCAGATATCCTTGTTTCGATCGAGTGGGTTTGTGACATTGTAGACTGAGGCAACACTGTGGGCTGGCAGGAAGCAAAAACTAAAATATCCTTTGGGGAATTCTAAGGGATACAATTCAAAGATAGTTTGTAAAGTGTATCATGATACCGTAGCAATATTGAAGCACAATGAGACTTCTTGAACCAGAAACTTGAATTTATTTATTCATTAATCATGAAATGGGCAGGTTACTAAAGCACTACCCTCATTATATGATTGTTCAGTCTTAGTTTAACCTCTTCATTGATGGAAAGAGACAGGAGGATGATACCAAATATTTACTGTCCCAAAAACTAAAATCTCAGAAACAGCTTTAGCAGTGGAACTCTTAATATTAACTTTTAGCTAACTAACTTGTTTCATAGCCTCTGTAGTTCAGTTTAACTTCCAGCATTTTCCTACTTTATCATCTTTTAGCTAGACAGGACAGCTTTGAAGCAATACATTTATTTCAAAAACAGTCTGGTTGCAGACCCTAGCTCTCAAACGCCCCCTTGACCATCACTGTGAGACGTTGTCTCTGTCAGAATGGAGGTGCCGTAGTTTGCAAGTACAACGTATTTCCAGTTTTAGATTTCTTTTTTTTTTTTCAAATTTCAACTTTATTTATACACAAAGTCTGGCAGTTACATTTAATCATATTGCAGATGTTACACACTAAGCCAAATTTCATAAATAACACAGAGAAAAAGGTCAAAGGTCTAACTCACAGGATTAAATTATGTACAGTATAGACCCATTTTAGAAGTAGAGATGCAAACAATGGCCTGCTTCAGGTTTGTTAGCTTTAGATAAAGCTAGCACAGCCACACTAGCTACATAGTTATGTCACTATTTAAGCCCTTGTAACTTAATTAGCTAAGTTAGCTTTAGCAATGGGAGCTTAAGCAAACATAATCAATTAGATCACTAGTTGACCAGATGGTTGCAGTCAGCCATGTACTAGGTTTTAACCTAGTCTTGTTTTATAAATGATACTGAAATCCCAGTCAAATGCTCTTTTAAAAACTGTAATAAAGCCTCTGCCATTTGTAGCCACTGTAGCAGTTAATGGTTGCTGCCTTCCTGTCAGAGCCTTCTCCTGGCACTTTGCCGGACGTAAACATGAAAAGCACGTGGCATTTAGCATTTAGCATGTCAGAACAGTGTGATAGTATTTTGAAATAAAAAATGGAAATTAAGATGTATGTAGGCTTTTGAGGGTTATACTTATGTATAACTATTCAGCTTAAGTGATGAGCGGCCACATTAAGCAAAATATCTGCAAAGAGAAGGTTGTTGGTGCTAACTGCTAACTTTAGCCACACAATGACTACTAAATCTGACTGTTTTTGGAGCATTTTCTCCACTTTGTACTCGTCAGTTAAACACACTTTAAATGTGCATGTAGTGGAATAGGGAAATAGCCTGGAAACATCCTTAGTTAGCTCTAAGACCTTGAAGGGCAAGAGAAATAGTGCTGCCACTGCCACCTCTGCAGACAGAGGTTTTTGTAACAAGAGTACAATTCAAGAAGAACAGTACGACTAAATTTCAAGCCACTGGAAATTAGAATAAATAAATTGGTCTAAAATTAGAAAAAGGCATAAGAGCCCAATAAACACAAAAATGGAACCTGTTCTGAAAAAAAAAAAAAAGGCAGATGAAAGTTGCGGCATTAGTGTGTATGCATGATTAGAACAACGTAAGATCATTTTTCTTTTTTAACTCACAAAATTTCCAGATGAAAAAAAATGGACTCAGAGTGCCAAGGCCTCTAGCCTTAGGTTGCAGTAATTTAACTCAAGAAATATCTGTTTTACTTGATAACACCAAGTAATATGGATCATTTAATGGATTATTTTTAAGCAAATTGATCTATTCTTCAGGTTAGAGATGTAAAGTAAGTTTCTAAGCATCTATATGGCCTGTAATATCACTGTTGCTATGAATGCTTTCTATTTAATGGTGGTTAGAAAACACAATTTAGAGATGCTAGCTACTGTCTGGTGGAGAAACCTGTTTTTTTTTTTTAAGATATCCTGTCTACTGAAGGCAAAGAAGCCCAAACATTAATCTAAAATAAAAAAATAGATTTTTATACTTTTATGACTGTTCAGATACTTAAAACTCATTTCCAATCCCCAGTGATAAAGTGCAACATCTACTGGACAACTACTCTAAAAGTTGCATATGATGTCAGCATTATTAGTACATTTTGCTGTCATTATTGGCCTTCAAGGATTTTTTTTTACTTGACCAATATATGCACTAGCAGAGGCACAGAATAACCATCCCCATAACATATACAGGCCAATCAAATCTTTATGTAGAAGTGGTTTTCTGCTAACAATAGCATTTTTTTTTAATGAGAGGACTGTTTTTTCAGTGGGGATGTGAAATCTAAAACTCACCGATAAAAAAAATACCAAATGTTGTTAAAAAGGAGCTCATATTTATTTTTCACTCCACGTGAACTGTCAGCTGTTGATTATGTTTTTTTCACAGGGAGGCAAGGATATTTCATGTCTTAGATACACAGACCATTAATGTAATTATCTCTGTCATTGTGAGCATCATAAGTTACATACTAATCAGCCAATCATCATCAAACACCATACCTAGAGTCATTATAATTATTCACACCATCATTGCCCATGCTTATAAGCATGCTCATATAGTCTGAGGTTCATTTCTAGCAGGCTACAAAAATAGTCAGTGTGTTCAGCTTAAAATTACAGAGATCATATTTCTGTTTAGCTCATTTTTACATGCTTGAGGAATCGTGTAAATCACATTTAAAAGATATATACACCTCATTATAACAGTGCAAGTCTAATTCAGCAAAGTGCACTGGAGAATATTCAGACCTCATTTGTGGTGTAAACACATCTTTACTTACCCAGATTAACTCTGCAGATCAGATTACCTTTTCTTCCCCCACGTCCCTCGACAGCACTGTTAAGGAAACCCACCCCACTATCCCAAAGCAACTGGTGCCCCTTCCATATTTTCTCTTAATTAGATGTGTTTTAAGTCATTACAATCCGTGCTCATGTTACAGCAGTTAAGCAATTTCTTGTGTATGTTACTGTGAAGTGCGCCTCGGCCCGCTCACTGGATGTCGAGTGAATCTCAAGGCCACAAGCAACGAGAGCCGTCCATCAGTGGCGGTTATTAGGGGAGACCACCGCTGAACCAGGGCCATTTGGTAGGCTTAATAACAGCGTGAATGGGAGAGCTGAGGGACAGGAAGCACAGCCAGACAGGCCGATACCGAGAAAAGCACTTTTCAGTGAAGGAGGCCTCTGTGGAAAAAAAACAATGACAAGGCCTATTTCTGCCTGAAACACTCTCACAGCTTATTTCCAGATGACAACACCGTGATATCACTTCATGCTTGATGTTTGAAAAATAATTTTGGAAAAAAGCCTGAAAAGTAATCCCATCTAAGTTTTACAATGATGGCCAAAAGTTAAGTGTGAGAAAAAAATCACATTTGAAGCACTGAAGCAGTAATTTAAGGATTTCTATCTGTCCTGTAATCCAGGTTTCTGGGTTAGATCCAAAGCCCCTTTGACAGTAAAGATTCGGGACCCCACGTGTCTTAACTGCCCATCAACATGGGAGGCTTTCACTTTACAGCCCGGGGTTTATTGTGCGACAGCTTAAACGTAGCTCAGGTTTCACTCAGGGACTATTTCACTGTTCAGCTTCTCCCCTCTCCTGACTGGAGAATAAATGGGTGAAAAAGGCATCTTGGCTCTGGGAAGCAGAATTGAATTTAGTGTGAAGACAAACTTTAACCAAGAGTTGACCCTTAAAGCTGTGAAACAAAGATGACTTCAACAGTAAAGAAGCTTCACGAGATGCTCAACTTGAGGAATCAGGGGAAGAGCAAAGCACCACCCTATTTGTTAAATTAAACTGTGTGCAGACTACACCTAATGGCAGCATCAGAGTTTTGTGATTCAGGGTAATGCAGCTTGGTTGCTGTGCATTTTCATGGGGCTTTTTATGCCTTAATTTGACAGGGTAACGGACAAAATAAGAAAGAGTGGGAATAAACATGCAGGAAAGAAGCCACAGGCTGGAGGGAACCCAAGCTGCCCACTTGGAGGTCTGTCCAGGGGTGGGACCTACTTAACTGCCAGACTAACCAATATGGGCTAATGATTTTTGACTAAACAAATAATAGAACTAAAAAATTCCAGATTCATTTATGGGGGTTAAATAATTGTAGTGCATGTGACTTGATATGTAGCTAGTAGGGATGCGTCTCAAAATTGTTGTTGACACGTGACAGTTTCAAACAGAAGTCTTAGGGGTAAAAGAGAAGGGAAGGGGGAACTAACGTTACCACTGAACAGGCCCTTGCGTACCTATCATCCTTTGCACTCAACTAGCCGGCTCAACCTAAAAGCACGAAAATGGTGGATGCTAACATAGGAATTACGGCAATGGGCAAATTTGCCAAAATGTTAAAGTATCCCTTTAAGGAGGCGTTCACAATCTCACTTCCCCACAACAGTGCAAGGGCTTATCAGATCACAAGGTGTATCGATGAATATATCACCAAAGACCTACAGCTATTTTCCGCTAATCCGACACACCAGATAGACTGTTTCATATGTCTATTGCATGGATGTATTTCACATTCATCTGGGAAAGCTCCCATAGAGAATGGTTGGGTAGGGCTTTTCAAAAGAATCCAGGAGGAGATTGGACAAATGTTCTGTCTGTCACTTTCATGATGTAGCGTCAGCTTGACAGGCAAACTTTGCTGTAGTGTGTAAACAGTGGAGCATGATGTGGAGAAAACTTATATGAGAGAAGTGAAAACGTCTTTCCCACCAAGAAGAGCTTATGGTGTAGCTCTTTGCTCTTGTTTTATGAAAGAATAATGGCATAATTCTGATCAAATTGCAGCTTTTCTACTGCTAATCCCTCCAGCGTTAGCAGTGATTGTATACACCAGTACAATACAGTAGAACTCAACCTCCCCTGTAATGATCTCAATCCAGTGCTGAAGCAGATCAGGAGAAGCATGAAAACATCGTTTCTGTCTTGTGGAGCTTTTGATGTGGCTCTATGCAGGTTGGTAGAAGAGAAAAAACACATTTCCCATTGCCCTCTTTCCTCTTTAATTCATGAAGGAATGTGGTGCAATTCTGATAAAACTGCTACTACAGCCAAGCTAGTTGCAGCACACTAGTGGCAGCCATTGCTATTAGCTTTCAGTACAACAAAACCCCACAGTAGCTACTGCCTCGTTCTCCTAAAATGATGCTGATTGGTCCAAACAGTGTTCAGTGTGGCACAAATGTTGTGGATCTGAGCTTTTCAAGATGGATTTGCCTGATGACAGACTGGCAAATCCATCTGCTCTGCAAGGTTAACTTTCAGTTGTGGACAACAAAGATTTTTAACACACTGGAGTCACAAGTATAGGCATAGGTCATAAGTATATTTTTTCTAAGCCTAATGCACACCTATGGCACCTTATTGCACATATTGTAATATTGAAAGTGCAACTGTTGTTTAATAAATGCAGATGCCCTTTTTCCTCAAGTCTTCATGCTGTTTTTTTATACAGCAAAACTATTCTGTGGACCTGCTACCAAGGTATTTCCATACCATGAGATTTTGATACTGTTACATCCCTACTTGTCCCCAGTCAACCATAGGAGACAAACAACTGGGCCTGCTCACATTTACACCTGTGGTCAATTTAGAGCCGGAGTACTTGGAGAGAACCTACGCATGCACAAGTAGAACTAGCAAACTCAGAAGGCCCTGACTTAGTGGGATTCAAAGCAGAAACACTCTTGCCACGAGGCAGCAGCACTAACACCCTTCACCACTGTGCAGCCACACTATCATGCCCCACTAACTATGTACAACCCCACAATACTGGCTGTGAATATGAGCATAAAGTTTTAGATCTGTCAGTACGGTAACTAACTTTTTAGGCTATTACTCACCAATACCAACATTACTGCAGATGATATTGTACATCCCTAATTCATATCCCTTCTTTGTTAATAAGATCACAAGGATTACATTTGAGACCTGTTCTTCTCATGAAGTGTCTCGAGCTAAAATTGACATTGTGTTGCTCTGTGTATAAAATGTGATATGTAAATAATGTTTGACTGGACTTGACTTCAGTCTTTTTCTCTAAATCTGTCAGAAACAACCAAAAATTACATGTTTTCAATGGAAATTTGGGTGAAATAATGTATACATGCATATCCACCTCGAGCTTTGGTAATGATGACAGTCTTTCTCACATGCACCCTTATCATCTAACACCTGGACTACCTCACGTCTCCACCATATTAGCATTCCTTATGCTGGAATTAGCAGCCCTACAATCATCAGATTTAGATTGTCTATTGCCATTACACATCTATTAAACAAAAAAGATTCTTCTCCCAAGTGGTGTATACATATCAACCCATAATTTAACACATTGAATTACAGACCAATAAATACTTTAAAAATCACTGTCACACTCTAAGATATATGAACCTAGTGGTTTTGCACCTTGCACAAAATTGGGGGTTGAAGCCCTACAAATAAAATATCTTCGGTCTATACCAGCCTATAAATAAATGGAGCTTTGCAGGCTCATGTAACGCTGTATTTCCTGTGATATGTCTTTGTAAAACCACTGAGAGCCAGCCAAGTCATTAGTGGCTCTGACATCAGACTTGTGTGAGGCCTGGAATAACTCCTTATCTGGTTAAATGGACCAAAGGCTGAGACAGATTTACTGCTCAGTATGAAGGCAGCCCTGAAACAAGAGACATTACACCCGTGTTTTTTGATCACTTTGAGCTCTGTAATTGCACTGAAGGGAAAGAGCTGCAAAACGATACTTTAAACTACTGAAAGAGTCACACTTCAGAAACTCCCAAGCTGTCATTGTGAACAAAGGTGCATTCATGTGTTATGCATGAGACACTGCCGCAAACTCTGCGTTCATTGATTGTAAATATCAAATATGAGTGTGGTATTCCCATTACAGAGGATGATAAAAATCTGCTTTGTCAATAGTCAGACTATTTTCATTTTTTTGTGTGTGGTCACTAAGAAACATGTCTGGTTTGTAGGTATTGGTATGACTGTTTGTTGTATCTGGGGAGCTCATTGGGATGACGTGAAGCCTGCTATGAGAGGCGGAGGAAAGATGAAATGAAATGATGCTTGGCCAGACAAAGATCCAAACCAGCAGCCATAACGCTGACCACTACAACCATCCACCATGACATCAGACACAGGTTTTTATTTACCATGAAACCTGTGAGACAGATACGCTAATACTTAACTAAACAAAGACAAAGTTCTCACTATCAGCCACAGGAGGGTCTAAGGTTTGACGTTCATAATCTTTGAGCAAGCAGAATGCTGTTTTCGCTTCAACATACTGACTTGTTTGCCTCTAATGAGATAGGTTTGATTGCGACTAAACAGAAACTTAAGCTCACAATTTTTATATACAAGCTACTTATGTCTACATTCTGGCAGCACTTAACTCAAAATTTGCTGTTCTGGTGGTGTAGTGCTCAGTAAGAAATGATTTGTTTCAAACAAAGTCATAAACATAAAATACAGAAAACTTGGGCCCTATTCAAAACTGCTTACTATGTTCATGTCTATAGATTTGGCAAATGTAAAATGCAGTCATCAAACATAAGGGAGCTCTGTACACCAGCAAAATACCAGAACATAAACTTAGCACCAAAAATATGGAAATTTGTGTTTGATAGATTATTTCTTTGTTGTAACAATGCTTCTTGGCAATAAATCTTATACTTTTGAAGAGCCTGTTTATTTCCCTTTTAAATGGAGCCACATTTGTAAGGAACATGCATTTGTGGGATGAGCAGCAGAGCTGAGTATGTGGGTTGCACCAATGAAAAATTTGCCAAAAGCATTTTCTCTGCACAGACTTGTTCTCCCATCTCTTGGAGACAAAACAGTGAAAAAATTAACATTCTGTGACTAATGGTTTTCAAAATATCTACATATATACAAAAAAGTCCATGTGCATTTTTGCAGTTAGATTCATTTGTGCCAATTCTTTAAGCAGTAGAGACGCAACATCTTGCTATTGGAAGACAGCCCCTCCCACAATGCACTGCATGTAAACATTGGGCTCTATTTTCGTAGACCAGGGGTGTGTCCAGGGCATTTTGCAATTTTTGTGCAAGGCGCAGTCCGGCGCAGTCCAGCGCAGCGCGGCGCAGCGCTGCGCACTCACGCCTCCATCCCTCCCACTAGCGCAAGTGGATAAGAGGGAGGAGAGAAGGCGTGAGTGGGTTTAACACAGTCGATTGTAATCTTCACCAATCAAATGAATGCCTCTCCTTGCCTTTAAATGTGCTGCAGGCAAGGCGCAGTTCCAATTTCACCTCGCCACCACCATGGATGAAGACAGCAGCAGCAGCTCCCAGGAGTAAACTGATGTGCTGGTCCGGGAGGTCCAAGCTCGCAGTACCAGAATATATGATGATGCTAACAGACCTCCAGGGCTGATGATGCAAAAACTGCCTAGGAGGAAGTTACTAATACTGTCAATCAAGTTTGCCCAGATAATCTGAGAACCGCTGCCCAATGTAAAAAAAACGGTTCAATGATGTAAGGAGAAGGGCCAAAAAAAAAAGCTGTCAGAGCAAAGAAGGCAAACAGTGGCCACCGGGCTGTGCATCACAGGCCACGATGCGCGTCACCGTGTGGACCACCTTGTGAGACAGATGTAATCTGTTCCTGTGTCATGAATAGGAGTACAAAATTAAGTGACAATTACATTAAACACAGCAGCAGGCAAACCCAGGCATCATGCCTGTGATCCACCTGCATTCCTGCTATGTCATCACCAAATAGGAGAACCTTTGGTGATATATTCTCTCCCGGTATCTCCTCCTCATCTTCCTTGCAATAATGTACTCCATATTTTTAGATCACGTTAAGAATAAAGATTAAAACAGAGAAATATGGGCAATCACAGGTAAATCCTAAAGACACCGACTGACTTACATTTATTCAGCGAGTGTCTCTCTCTTTTTTCTTTTCTTTTGAATTTCATGAGATGAGAGAAGCCGAATACATACTCCGTTTCGGATGCTGTGGCTGTTTGTGGTTGGCTGAGAGATGTGAACTCGCTAGTTTTTATCACTCCCAGCTGCCATCAGGTTGACTTTCAATTACGCGAGACAAACATCTTTGATCTGACATCAGATGTGACGGGACAATTTATATAGATACAAATGTATATGCTGGTTCAGACGGTTACATTAAATAGTGGTTGCTGTGATTGTTTATTGCATTGAAATGTGCCTGACACTCTGGAAGCCTGCATGTGAGGTTTTGGTGACGTGTGCGCACTGCGCGCCTGTCAGCCAAATTACCACTACACCGGGAGAATAGACCAGGTTGGAGCTGGCGGGCTTTCAGCGCACCTTCCGCGCAGTGTTTTGGCACGAAATTGTCACTGCGCCAAGCTGAATCTGTCGACACCTCCCCCTGGTGCACCGCCACACTCATCTCGGCGCAGCCCGGTCTACCAAATTGCCAAATTGGCTGCACACGGTGGTGCGCCGGACGAAATTCCCACTGCATGGGGTGCGCCACGCTCCGCCACCCTGCGCTGCGCCACGAAAATAGAGCCAATTGTCCTCAACAAATGTGGCGTTACCCATCGAAGAAAGACGAAGTACATGATCGAAAATGGACAAAAAGATGCTTATTTTCTGATCTAGCGCTGTGGATTTAATCTTTAAAGACCCTGAAAAGTCACCAAAGTTCCGGGCTCGCTAGAATGGCATCCTTAAGGACTATGGAGGCATCAAGGATAGCAAACAAACAACAAGAAAGTCAGCTTTCAGAGGGAACAAAAGGAGCATGTCCATGACTTATGATTTAAAAGTTATCAACGTTTTTCTAAACTGTATCACTTGTTGTTGTATACGACAACACTGTCCTCAGAGAGTCTGTGAAGTCAGCCAAGTTCTGGGCTTACTAGAAAATATCCTGTAAGAGCTACAAATGCATGAAGGACATATTCAGAAAGGCACAAACCAGAGCTTTCACAGGAAAAAAACAAGTTAGGGTCTACGACTTACAGTTCTAAAGTTACCAAGCAATTTACAAAGGGATGTGCCTGCGGCACGGATCTGTGCCGCGTGACCTCTAATGGTTAAGGAAAAAAATGTTAAAATATTTTCACAAATTGGCAAAAGTGAGTTAAAAGTGACATAAAGTGGTTAAATGTGGTAAAAATTGTTAAATTAGGCCAAAATAGAATTACCCCTTTAAAATCTATTGTATCGTATTTGATAAACCCTTGTATGAGACCTCTATCTTATCAACATGATATAAATTACTTAAAAACATTTCAAATGCAATCAGATAAATCATAAAAATACCCTTCTGTGGATTATCAGTTGTCATAAACTCCTAGTGTATCAAATGTTACACAAAAACATTTATTATTACTATTTGTGACTTTGTAAATTTGAGTCGCTGCTTCATCATGTCTCCTTCTCGTCTCACCGTCTGTCAGTCACACATCCATCAGCTGTTGGCTGTGCGTATTATCAATCAGAAGCTTAACATGAGTAGCACAATGGTTCTGCATACTGCAGTGGTAAACTAAGCAAAACAAACTCTGTTTTAGCGCCATAGAGTCCACTGTTAGCTCCAAAAAGCGAAGTTAAAGCTTCAGTTAAACGTGTCCTGTTTATTGTATGACAGCAGACAGACACAGACTCACTCACCAACGCACACACATTAACACACACACTCATCTGTGCGTCGTGTCCAACACTGTTAAAGCTCATATGAGGAAAAAAAACACAAAACGATAAAACAATCTATTAATTTAAATTACAATGTGTTACTGACTTACAGATTTATTTTGAGTGTTTAGAATATGGATGTCCTTAAAGAGGATGAAAAATAGTTTGATTTTACTGATGCAGCTCTTTATATTTCATTCTGTTGTAAACGGTGCTTAAAATACTTAAATAGTTTAAATGCTTTTACTATATATAATTAAGTATAATATTAAAAATAGTTATTGTAATTGTAGTGATGAG
Organism: Cheilinus undulatus; assembly: GCF_018320785.1. Classification (NCBI taxonomy): domain Eukaryota; kingdom Metazoa; phylum Chordata; class Actinopteri; order Labriformes; family Labridae; genus Cheilinus; species Cheilinus undulatus. The sequence continues at coordinate 22,653,900 of NC_054877.1, forward strand.
AGCATAGTGTAGTAAATTAAAGATTTTGTAGACTGTTAAAATGAAAGATTTGATTTGAAGAGCACTAAAATGTACAGTTTGAGTCAAAGTTAGACAAGACATACTCCTTGGAAGCATTAAAAGCCTATTCAGTACTTGGTTCAAACATTTTTGAGTAGACCTGAATGTGTTGCAACTATGACTATTAGTTGTATAAAGGACATATTATCCACCCGTGTATTTTTTCCAAAATCACAAAAAAGTGTAAAAATCGCATCTCGTCTCGTCTCATGTGCCAAAATCTTGTCTCGTCTCGTCTCGTGAGATAAGTGTCTCGTCACACCCCTACAAAAAACATATATGTGACGTTCTTTGGCCATTTTACCCTTTTTTGGGGGTTTCAGCATAAGATTAAATAATTTTCAGTTCCAAAAAATGAGAATTTTATGTCTTTTATTTGAGTCACACAAACTCGTAGGAAAAAATTGTGAAAAGGTGTTGAAAGTGACAAAAATGGGTTCAAGATGGCAAAATTGGGTCCCAAGTGGCAAAAACGTGCAAACATTACGGAATAAAGTAGTGAAAAAGGGTTACAAAAACTGGTTAAAAGTGTTGACAAGGGGCTAAAAAGTGGCACAAAAAATGATATCAACATCAGAACCCAACAATAGCCTGACACACTTTTCAGCACCCAAAATGAAGATACAGTTGACCAGGATGCTAATACTAAAGCAGCTGATCCAACACAGATGCATCGATATCATCAATAAATCACAACTGGGGAGGGCCCATTTACTGGCCTGAAACTACATACTACTGTCAAACGCAATGCCGCACATGCTGCACAACAAAAACTCAAGTTTAGGCAAGTGTATCCGTCAAAATTTGTGTTTTCAGTTTACTCAGTTTGTCATGGGAGTTTACTGTCACTATTAAAAACCACAATATAACTCAAATTTTGCTGTAAGATAATAATAATAATAATAATAATAATAATAATAATAATAAGTTAAAGTAAGAATATAAAATTCAATAAAAAGATATCTTAAGATAAGTAGTGGCTTATCAAAGAGGCAGCCAACCCTCATTCAAAAAGTATCCAGCACAATAATATAACTTTTTGCCCTTCTGATGGTACTGACGCTACCCTCCCACCATGTAAACCCTCTATTTGTCTGACCATTTTTAGTTTCCTGAACTGCATTATCTGGAACAAAAGTGGGTGTTTTTGGCCCTGCTGAATTCTGGGAATTCTGGAGTTGTTGTCTGAGGCTCTCAGCAGCTCTGAACTCCCTCTTGGCAGAACTTCATAAGAGGACTCATGCAGCTCAAATATTTCGGCTTCAAATGAGCTAGAAAAACACGCTCCCACTGGGTGGTTAAAAGTGGGCGTGTTTTCTCTGAGCACTTGTGAAGGATGGGGGTGTGTGTCTGTGTATGTGTTTATGAGCTGTCTGTGTAAAACTTTATTTGTCTATCACTCATGATGGCAGCGCTTTGGATCCAGCATTTTTCTGATACTCTTCCAAACGACTTATCTAGTATACTGTGATTATTTTCTTGATTAAAAGAGCCCAAACAATCCCTTTCTCAGCAGACGAAAATTAAAATATTTCAGCAGGAACAAAATCATACATAACAAGATTAAAATGAGATCAAACATGAGAGAAAGCCTTCATCACAGAAAGTCAAAGCTAAGCATTCTGAGTTCCATGATTCTCATCTAACATGTTTGTATAAGGTCAGTATCAAACCCATGGGCTGGTGGCCAAAGATAATCTGACGGAATTTAAGTTTACCAACCAAAAATGTACAAAGTTACACAAATGACTTTGTGAGGCAGGAGCTGGGTGCTGAATAAATCAAAGACTATGTTACGGCCATTCTGTAAGACCACCCCGGCTCTGAAGCTCCTAAAGCCTACCCACAGGCCAGAAAACAACCACGCTGGCCGACCACTGAACTCCACTATTTCTGACTCGGACAAAAATCCAAAAAGGTAAGTCCATGGATAGCCCCGAAGCAGAAAAACAAGCAGGCTGATCTGCACACTCAGGCCGCTAAAATCAACTCAAGCTCAGTTTAAACAACAGAAGAGAAAAAGGAGCGTGTATGAATGTAACGCTTCAACAATGCATGATCAGACTTAATTTTACTTATTTTAATGTTTAATTTATATTTGATTACATTTTTGTACGGGAAAAACAATGCCAGGACAGGTGAGTCAAGTGTTTCAACATTTTGAAAAAGAGAGTAGCTCATTATCAAACAGAAATTCAGACCAAATTTAGTTTGAATATAAACAGATTCTACTTAATGATCCTTTTGGGACATTTTACATCAGCTGTGATCCTTAAAGGCAATCACAATTCCACTGTTCCTGTAATTATTATACTTATACAGTGATTATTTAAAAGTGAGCCCCTCTATACTGTCAAGGATGTTCAGACACATTACTGTTGAAGTACACAATACTATCCCATATTCTCTGGTACTGGTATATTTGTTAAAAGAAATATAATGTTGACTTTATTATCCCCAAGTTTTCTATAATAATCTATTTTTATTCAAATATTTAATCTGGCACTTAATACATACAAATCTAAAAACATCATCACCCCGTTTAAGTTAACATGTGTTTTATATCTAGAAACTTAATTCTGAAAAACTGATACAGAGCAATGTTATCCTGAGTTTAATCTTTATCATTTTTCATCCACACAGCAAAGAATATTTAACATATCATCTTTTTATCATCTCTCTGGCTGTAATAAAAAATAATAATATCAAAATACAAAAGTTGCATATGGTATTTTGAATTTATAGAAATAACAGGATAGAACACCGGCATCATTATTCTTGTACCCCGCATTTCTACTTTAAATGGATAATAGATGCTTACAGTCAAACTGTGAAGAAATGACAATTTCAAACTTGATTTAACTCAAAGTCAAACATACATATGACAAATACACTTTCCCAAATTTCAATAAAAAGTCAACTTTTGTTATCAAAGCTATGTATGAAATCACTGCTTTTATGGCAGCATTTTATGCAAAATTAAACTAAGGAACGTAAAATGGACATTCTGTGTTTGAATTATCAGCTTAAAAAAATAAATTTCCTTTTTAGTGTTAAGCATTTGTGACAGTAACAATGTTACAATTACAGCTTACTCTGAGCAGATCTGCCCACAGATTTGGCCAGATCCCTGACAAACCCAAGAATAGGCCCTTCCCAGTTGTGATTTATTGATAGTATCAATGCACACTTACTTCAATTTGGAGCTGAAAATCGTGTCAAACTGTTAGTGGGTTCTGATGTTAATGTTATTTATTTGTGCCACTGTATAGCTCCTTTTCTGTAAAGTTTCTGCCCATTTTTGCGTCTTCTTTTGCCCTTTCTACTACTTTATTCAGGCAAATTGGGGTCCCTTTTTGCCAATTTTCTGCAACTGTTGGCCCCTTTTTGCTATTCAAACCTACTTTTCCCACTTTTAACACAATTTTTCCACCATATTTGCCCTTTTTTGCATTTTGTAACCCCTTCTTGCTGCTGATAATATTTTTGCCCAAATTAACCCATTTTTAAAAAACCCATTTCACCTCTTTTCCCACCAATCTCTTTCCACTTTTATTACTAGGTTCTGATGCTGAATTAATTTGTTTGTGCTGCCATAACCCCTTCTTTGCCTAATTTTCTGCCATCATTATTTACCACTTTGCCACATTTTTGTGCATTTTCTGCCAGTTTCAGCTTTACTTTTTTATACCTATTTTTGCAACATTAAAGCAATTTCTGCCACATTTTAACCCATTTTCATCACTTTTTCCACCTATTATTGCCTCTTGAACCTAATTTTTTTGCTACTTTTATGTCACTATTTCACGTCTTACGCCCATTTTATGACAATTTTAAATGCATTTCATTGGGTTTTTTGCCCATTTTTTTTTTTGCCACTTTTAAAGACAGCTACATACTATAGAATAAATAAATAAAAAATACTTCTTTCATTGAAAAGAATGGTGATTATTTAGGTTTAAAATATTGTGGTTATCACAGCTTAACATTACAATGGACCATGTTTTCGTTGACCGCCCTGGGCCCTCAATTTAGCTGGACCCCAGGAAATGTTCCCTTTATCCCCCTTCATGGGTGGCCTTGCATCTGAGAGTAAGTACAACAAAAGCATTATTGTAATATCTTGGTCAATTTGTTCAGGTAAGTCCATCAAACTAGAAATATCAGGTAGTGTTGGCAGGATTTTTAACCAGCAATCAACCCATAAGAGGAAGAAAAAGTGAGTTGATGTGTCCATGTGGCTATACTGAAAATGCAGCTGTGAGTGGGATAATTTTGGAATGTACAGGTTGATCTCAAATGCATCCATTTTAATGTAAAATTTTCTTCCTGCCAAAAGGTTCAGCAGAATGTATTGTAAGCTAAACACCTTAATAAAAGGTTTCATTATGATATAAGCTAACTCTAACTAAGAGCACATAAATTTCTCAATCTAAGAAATAAAAGTCTGTTGGGGAAATATTTATGTAGAGTCAGGATATTATTACAGCCTAGCTGGGGCCTCCAGTGATGCTGACAGTCACCTGCTCATGGCCTCTCTGGTACTTTACAACACTTAGCCTGTAGCGCTGAGCTAACAGCAATGACATCATTGTCTCTAAAAATGCTGGGGAGGTATGGTGCCACACAGTTACCAGACTTTATATCCCACACCAGCAGGAAATGACTTCATCCTCTCAGCTATTCGCTCAGGGCCTATTTACCAGTTTTCCCCAGGGGAGGTGGTCAGCGGGGGGCTGGCACATTATATCACAGCTCCAGACATATGTCAATTAAAGGACACTTCTGAAGACTTTAGAGAGCTCCATACACCTGTATTTTTATTACACTGCCTTGTTGCTATAGAAACTATTAAAGTGCAATGAATAAGGGCCTGTATCCATGACTGCTGTTTTTTTGTGCTGGCTGTGCCCTTTTTTTAAAAACCATGTAGTTTAGTGTTTTCATAAGAAAGCACCCGACATCAGCTGTTTCAGAGCTCTCAGGTGAAAGAAAGTTCATTTTAGAACACCATGGCGCTCATATTGGCTTTTTCCATGTTAATCTGAGTTTACAAATTGCGGTGATGTCACCTTATAACATTTTTTTTGGTCAGTGAGGATCTGAAAGAGGGAAATAATTAGAGAAAACATATTTGGAAATAACACAGTGTAATGGCAAAATGATGACTGGTGACCAAATATGCTTGACTTGAAAGCACTTGCTTTGATTTGTATGCAGATGATTCTGTTAACTACATAGATATTGCTTTTTTTCCTTTCCCTTTTTCCCCTTGTACTCAAACTAATTCAAAATTCCCTGAAATAAAAAACATACCTTTCCTTCCTAGCTAAAAAACCTAGTGATGCCAAAAAAGTCCTCCACTGGTCACCTGAGAGTTTCATATCTTTGACAAACTGCACGTCTTAGTTCTGAGGTTCATGTACTCCACAATGCAAGCACAGGCGTGACTCCTCTTAAAACCCTGCTGTAAGCTGAGTTATCAGGCTAAACTGATCCTGGCTGGTCTGCTTTTGTCATTATTTACAGTGGCTCCACTTGGCTTGAAGGGTGCAAAGTGCTTCTAATAAACGGTTTAGGGTTTCCTCATCTGCTTGCTGCCTGCCAGCCGCTTTACAAAAGACTATCAGAGCTCTGACAGCAAACGGGGGGAGCCAGACCCTTCACCGGGCAAAAGCTTTACATTAGGTTAAAGCTGGGAGGCGTAAAACAGCCCTATGAAGCGTACACATACGATATATAAAGTCAGTCAGACGGACACAGAGTATAAATAACAGACAAGCCACGGCATCCATGAGTGAAACAAGAGAACTATTAGGCAGTGTTGAAGGGCACTTGCAGTGGAGACAAGCCAGGTGATAATATTTCTCAGGTAAAGAGATGTCCAGATAACGATAACACCCACTATCACAGAGGATGAGTGGGGGATGAGTGAGAGGTCCCAGGCCTTAGGTAGACCCCCTTACCCAGCTCACGGCTGGGAGGAGATACCACAGGAGCAGGGAGGCTGTTATTCTCATGGCTGTCTGGTTCATCAGCAGATTCTTATCATGCCAACAGACTACACCTTGACTTCAGTTCAGTGGTACACTGAAACTAATTCTAATGGCTTAAACCATGACATGAAGCTGACTTAAGTTAGTGAAGTTCTCATGGAGGTGAGAGAGAGCAAACTACTCTATAGAGTGTAAGTTTCATCTTCCAGAGGCTCTTCACTTTTGTCTTGGATGTCTCACATTGCTGTCGTCATGCATCGCTGTTCGCCTGGTCATTTAGCCAACAAAGAAGATGAAACCTGAGCGATCCCTTGGTTTTATCTCCTTAAATCATCACTTAGCTATGGAATCAGAGATTTTATATTTGATAGTGCCAATGTCATCACCTTTCATGGGAACTCAGAATGGTTACGCTTTATATCAGCACAGATCAGTTGGTACAACTTCAGCTATTTCTACCCTCACATACTTATGCTTTGCAGAGCTCTACATTTCTTTTTTATAGATAAACTGTTTAAATAAAACATTTTCATATCATTATTTTTGAAAATCAAACCAATGTGATCTTCAAAAGTAAAATATATGCAAACTTTAAACTTCATTTTGAGATATCAGATAGATTCAGTGCCTGTAAAAAAGTATTCACCTCTTTGGATATTTGACCTTTGTCTTGGTTTTATAAATCAGCCATGTTCAATATAATTTAGCTTTATGACCAAAAATAAAAGTCTGAGTCTGTTTGGGTAGGTCTCAACCAGGCTTGGGACACCACAGTTTTACTCAATTCTTCTTTGCAAAACTGCTCAAGCTCTGTCAGGTTGGACATGGGTAGGTGATTGTCTTAAAACCATTTCTGTGTAGCTTTCGCTGTATGCTTGGAGCCATTGTCTTGCTGGAAAATAAACCTCTCAAGCTGTAGTTCTGCTGCAGCCTGAATAAAATTGCCCTCCAGGATATTCCTATATTTTGCCGCATTTATTTTAACCCTCTACCTTTACAAGCCTTCCAGGGCCAGCAGCCAAGAAGCACCCCCACAGCATGATGCTGCCACCACCATGCTTCATAGTGGGGGTGGTGTGTTTGTGATGATGTGCACTATTTGGTGTCTGCCAAACATAAGATCTTGTCTGATGGCTAAAAATGTGTTTTTCACTGGTCTTTCAAATTGCAATTTTCCAGACAATAGAACACAATAGAGGAGGTAACAGATGTTTTCTTTTACTCTGTCCAGTTTGGTGATTTACTGCTGCCCTTAGTTGCACACAGAAATAGTCTGGAGATGGGAGGTAATGTGTGGGCCAGGGGTTCACTTTAATTGAGTGAGGATGAGATGTCCAGCCGTCCTCCCTCCTGCCCTCAGAGAAATGGAGTGGAGCAGAGACGCCTTTCTGACTCTGAATTAATCAGCCACATCTCCCTGCTCAGTTAACTGTGGTTCATTAGACTGCTGGGAGAAGAAAATTCATGAGCAGATACACAAAGGGAGAGGGGATCAAGGAATGCAGAATTATCACTGAGAGTTTTGATCCAAACAACTTTCAGAGAATAACCATACTCTTAAAATCTCCCAGTACTGTATTTACCGTGGTGACAAGTCCACAGTACAGTGTTTATTGCAGTATTTAAAAAAAAAAAAAAAACTCAGAACAGCAGATGAAGACTTTGAAAAAATGACATCAACATTTATTAAACAATTGCACTTTAAATATAACAATATGTGCAAAAAAGTGTTGTAGATGTTCAGAGTCTTAAAACTGATTCAACATTTTTAAAGCTCTATTAACAAATAGAGGATAGAGGAAATGGGATGAAGTATGGGATACGGGAGACCTAAAAGTTCTTTTAATAAAATAAAAAACTGTACCAGCTGGACCTTGTTAATAAAAAGGCATACCTACTGTATGAAATTTAGTTTTTCAGACATTCTCAATGCTACCTATTTTATACTTTGGCTCCAGCGTGTTTATTAGCCTTCTAAAGCCTTCATTGTCCAACACAAAATGGCCATAAGTCTTTGGCGATATATTCACCTGTACTCTTTGTGATAAGTTGAGCTTTTGCGCTGTCTTGGGGAAGCGGGGCTGTGAACGCTTCCTTAAGAGTCTTTTGGTCTGGCCAGATTTTGCTCCTCTGATCTCCATGAATCTTTTCAGGATGATAACTTATCAAGTGGCTCCTCAACTGATACCGTTACACCCCTAGTAGACAGTGCTTCAAGTGGAAAACAAGTGCCAGTACTCCCCTTAATCAAGACTGATTGATTGATTGATTGATAAGGTATATTTACTAAACAGAAAAACTGTGTTTTGTCTTCACTCACAAATTTCCCATAATAAAGGGGAAATGCCCTTAAAAGTTGACTTCTTCCAGCACAGACACTGAAGTAAATTTTTTCCTCATTGTGAGAAATGTATGAATGAAACAAAATGTTTTTTGTTTCGTAAATATGCCTTATGAGGTGCCATTTTAATTAAACAGTGCCCTAAGTTTAAAACAAAAACAGAGGAGATAGGTGGAGCTGGGTAGTGCTAACCTTGCAAAGCCAACAGATTGGCCAGACTCCATGTCTGACTTTAGGGAAATCCATCTTGAAAAGCTCTTGTCTGCAGCGTTCGTGGCTAACCAGACGCTGTCTGGACCAGACAGTGTCATTTTAGGAGAACAAGGCGGTAGCTACGGCCGGGGTTTAGTTGTACTGTGAGCCAACAGCAACTTCTGTGTTACTCACAGTAAGCTTGGTGGTGTGTAGCGGCAGTTTTATCACAACTGGACATTTCTTTAAACAATAAAGAGCAAGAAGCAGCATTGAAAGCCTTTTATGGCAGAAAAGATGTTTCAGCCCTTTTGCCAACTTGCTTTGGCATGAGTTTGCAAGAGGGGAAGGGTGGCTGGGTCGTAGTGTGGGCCTGTATATGCAATGAGAGCTGGTGGAACAGTTAGCTTGGCTGTAGCATTGGTATAGAGGCAGTTTAATCAGAACTGGAACACATTTTGTTATTAAAACAAGAGCAAAGAGCAACACTGTAAGCTCCTCTTATTGGAGAAGACGTTTTCACTCTTCTCTAAACTGGCCGTGTTGTTTAATCCACATCCTAATCCACAGGTCCTAAACTATGGTAGCATTTACCGGTAAGTTTGTTCCAGAGCTGCACATGCGTACTACTACATCACATGTTTTGTCGCTCTGAGTTGGCTGTGATGAATGTGATGGATAGAGCGTTTGTCCAATCACCTTCCAAGAATTTTTTTAAAAAGTCCTGCCCTTCCCAAAGGCCTTGATAGCAAGCTTTTCCAGATGAATATGAAATATCCATATGATGGATATATGAAACAGTCTATCTAGTGTGTCAGGTTAGGGTAGTGCTTGTTAGTACTCGTCATATTGGGTTATTGTTTTGGTTTAGAGCCCCCTGGTGGTGGACTTAAACATACTGTGAGTTTAAATAAGTTTGTTATTTTATATGCATTTAATAATTTCAGATAGGCTATGATTTTCCCTTCTGGGAAATATAATACATTTCTAATAAAGGAATTCTTCACATCCTTGAATAACTCCTAAAAGCCTGATATCAGCTTCAGTAAAAAAAGAATTGATCTTTTTCTTTATGTTGGCTCTCCAGTCTCTTATCAACTCTTTCACTCAGATCATCCTTCTATCACCTCCTTGTCCTTACAGGAATGCGTCCGTATGTCCTGGAGAGGAGTGGAGAGGAGAGGAGAGCTAAAGCTGCTTCTTGTAATGATCCGAGCTGTAAAACAGTGTCAGAAAAATGCTGCCCTCTAGTTCTTCTTCCCTCCCCTCCTCTTATTTCTTTATGACTCTGTAGCCGCATTTGTTACTGGTTTGATGGGCTGGGGGAGCCGTCCGGGGCCCTGGAGTACAAGATATTATTCTTCACTCGCCCCCTCGGCCCTCCCAAAATAACAGCCTCCAGCCTACTGTTTAAAGTCTCTCAGCAGAGGGGGTGAGGCTGGGGGAGAGGGGGGAGCAGAGAGGCTGAAAGATGTCTCCATAGCTCTCCTTGGGAGCAGATCAAAGTGGACCATTCCTTCAACCCCGTGGCACCATAATGGTTTGGTGGAGTCCGAGTGAGAGCCCTCGCTGCTCGAGATGTTGTAACATGGATGATTAGTGACAGAGTAATACTTTGAACACGCTCCGTACAAAGGGAGACCCCAGCTGAGAGAGAGGCTTTAAACTTTCAGGAGGGAGGAGGGTGGAGAAGAAGGAGGAGGAGGTGGAAATATGGGGGATCTTCGGCCACAGGAGAGCGTTCAAGACCAAGATGTAAAAAGATATCACATTCATTTTTCCCCTTTTTATACCCTTGGCGGGAATGAAGGACAACAAATAGAGTGTGGGAGGCAACACACATGCCTGTCATAGTTTCCCTTATTGGAATAAAGAAGTCTGGGACGTGTTTTTCAATGCACAGGAAGCTAGAGTTATTTTAATCCGCACATATAACAATTAAAAACATTTTCATTCAGAAGACATTTTTATGCACTTAAAATTTTAGAATGGTTTAGTTATATTTGAGGGGCCACTTATTTTTCATACAGGTAGAGTTTTGTTATAACAATTAAACAAGAACTTTATTGGTAAAGTTAGTTAATAGAGCAGAGTAACGTATTAAATGATCAACACGTAATTTTCTAATTAATTACAAAATATATATAACAAAATATTTGAAAAAGAAATAATGACAATTAATCGGAAGCCAAGAGTATTAGACAGGAGAGAACATCCAAAAATTTATAAATATAATGTACAATAGCAAACAATTTACTAGGGCTAATTCCAATGTTAGACTATATAATACGATACGATACAAAAGGATATTTTACATTATAATACAATACAAAAGGATATTTAATGATAGAATTTGATAAGATTCAGTACAAATTACATTGTATGATACAATAAAAATTTATATTGTACAATTAAAAATGCTACAATACAATATAAAATGATATGATACAAAACAAAAGGATATGGTATGACAAGATATGATAAAATATGATACGCTACTAAATGATATTGTACAATATAATATGATATGATTCATTACGAAATGATAAGATACCTGTTGCAATTAAACTGCTTTCCTACAGCTACATCAGAGCCAACAGTTATGACAGCAGCAGCCACTGGATACACTGGAAAACCCCACCTGTAATGATCACAAACCCACGCCAAAGCAGACCAGGATAAGAGGGAAAAACCACCTTTCTGTCATCATAATCTATCAGTGTTGCTCTCTGCCCTTGTTTTAATGAAGAAATGTTACCCCGTTCTGACAAAACTGCCGCTGAGGCTAAGTCTGAGCTAATCAATCATTGTATTCAACCACTCACAGTCCAGCTAACCACCACCCTGTAAACTCTCAAAAAATCTGCCAAAGCAGGTCAGCATAAGAGCAACAACATCTCTCACATTATTAAATGCTTTAAGTGTTGTTTTTACTCTCTATTTCATACAGAAATGTGGTCCAGTTCTAGTAAAACTGACGCTATGCTAAAGCTACAGCCAAAGTAATCACCACAGTGGAGGCAGCCATTGCAAACAGCTTTGAGTACAACTCAAATATAGTGCATATAGTTACCGCCTCATTCTCAGAAAATGCTGATTGGTACAAACAGTTTTTGGTTCAGCACAAACATGGATTAGAGCTCAAGACAACAGACATGGAGTGGTTAAGGCGAACGCCATGTACGCAGGCAACCTGGGTTTGAATCCGGCCCGTGGCACCATTTCCTGCATGTCTCTCCCCGCTCTCTTCCCTGTTAAAGACATGGAGCCTGGCGAACCCATCTGCTTTGCAAGATTAACGATATGAAACTTATATATATATTAGTGGTATAAAATCAAATGAGCGCAATTTAAGATCAGCAATTCGATCCGATCAGCCCAGCCGATAATTTATGTCAGCTGTTGTAAACGGAGCATAATTTATGACAGACCGTAAACGCATCAGTATCACAACAAAGCAACAGTAGCAACATTAGTATTCCTATGTTTGAAATGTCAGCAGTGTGGAAAGACCTCAAATGTGAGAGTAAAAACAGTCCAGTTGCCACTTGCAGCATCTGTAAACCACCGTTTCACGAGTTGGTAGCAGCAGTTAAAAAATTTGATCTGTCGTCTCCAAACTAAACATACAGTGGAATACGTGACTTCACTATAGCAACAGGCAGCTTAACGGAAGTAACAACCTCTGGACTTTAAGAGGAAAGACAAGTACCCTCGAGGGAGTGATAAGGCCAGAAAGATAACAGAAAAAGTAGTAGAATTCATCGCTTTGGACAACCATCCCATCACCGAGGTGGGGAATTTGGGTTTTTGTCGTCTTCTTGAGCTTTTAGACGCACACTATGCCCTGCTGTCTCGACATTACATTACTGACGCTGGCTTGCCAGAGCTGTACAACAAAGTACAGCATACTAGAAAATTTAAAAAAGCAACTTCACCGCCGTTGGATCCACTACAGACATTTGGAGCTCTGATGTTTGCCCCATGTCACTGCTGAGTCTCACTGAACAGTCCTCCACCTTTGAGTTAAAGTGTGCAGTATTACATGCACGCCAGTTTTGAGGGTCTCACACAGCAGAGCATGTAAAGCAGGCAATCAAGGATGCTGGTTTTCCTAAACAAGAAGCAACAACTCATTTTAAAGTAATAGTGAGTAAAGAAATAAAAGTGAGGGTGGAAAACATAATGTGCAGCTCCAGTTGCACTTTACAAATTTCACTGTAAGAACAAGAGCCTCGTATTTGAGGTTTATTGCAATGCTAGTGTTTTTGTCTATGTCTCAGATTAAGCTGCTTCATTTGAATAGGAATTTGATTTTTGAATCTGTATGATTCATATGTTTTTGATCCCATTCAAGTTAAACTGTTTTGACCTCAGTTTTTGTTGTGACTAATTTCTGTCAAGTAAATATGTACCTATATTTATTTATTGACAGATTAATAAAGTGAAACAGAGCTAATACACCAAAATGTGATTTTGATTTTTATAACAATGTTGGCTGTGCTAAATTAAATGGACTAAGTTTGAGACATCTAGTAGTTATTCTGTTTACTTCAGTTATCTTTGTAAACAAAAACAACTGAAACTCTAATCTAAGTAATTATGAATATCTGATCGGGACTCGGTATCGGCAGTTACTCAATATTAAAAAAATCGGGATCGGAGGCCAAAAGTGCTGATCGGGACAACCCTAGAACTTGCACTGACTCTGTTCCTTTACATGAGCGTTACTTTAGTGGTAGGTGATGGCTATGTAGGTGTGTTACTCTGGGCATCACTGAAGCAGCATACAGTTACAATCCCTCAGAAATCAAGTCATGTCAACTTCATATGAAGGAAGGACAAAATGAAATATCAGCCCGTCTGTAAGATTAGGAGAAAAGAGATCAAGTACAACAGCAGCATATACTGAGATGACAGAGCTAAAGATTAGCTAAATACTAATACTAGCAAGCAGAACAAACAGACCAAAATAGTAAACACTTAACAAGAATTATGCACAAGTAAAAAGTTATTTTAATATGTATCCCCCCAACTTACTGTCAAAGTGATAAAATAGATAAAATGGAAGACAGAGTATTTTGAAATGATTTTTTCTGCTTTTCTCAGTTTTGCTAATGTAAACGTTTCTTGGATTTCATAATCAGTTTGAATCAAGTCCTTTGAACTATTAGACTCAGAGTTATTTCTAAAGATTAAATAAACTGATCCCACGATAGCCCATACAGCTCAGTTTGTAGATATGAAAAATAAAATGTATTTGTTTTTGGAGAGAAATTGAAAGTCAGTGGCTGGAATGTGGAAATCGCTGTACTAAAATATCTGTTTAAACAGAGCTCCAGTTGCTCTCTTCATTTTAATCTGGACGCTTTTTTTCTTCACTCTGTGCGAGTTTCACTCAACAAAGTCTTTTCTTCACTTCAAGGCATCAGGGGATCCCAGCTTACTGACAGGATGAACCCAACAGTACTTAGAGAAGCCAAAGCAACAAAAAAAAACAATAAGACAGATTTTAGCATTCCACACAATTGTGTATTCTTATGGCAGATGAAGGATTATTCTGGAAAGTGAAAGGTTTGAGGAGGTCACTAGAGCTCTCCCAAAAGAAACATCAATAGTTTCCTGATTCTCCCATCGACCTCTCTCTCTCTGCCTCTAAAAACAAACTCCACTTGTGCTCTCTTTCTAAAAGCACAAATTAGTACATCGCTTAAAGTTTCTGTTATAGACACAGAAATGAAAAGCTGAGTGTGTAAATGGGATAGTAAAACACTGAGCATTTAAGGTACAGTATCTATAAAAATGATTAAACCCCTTGGATGTTTACCCTTTTATTGATTTTTAAATCAATCATGGTCAATATAATATGACTTTTTTGACCATTTGACCATTAAAATAAGGCTGATTGGCCTAGTTATTCTCTGACCGATAACAAGCATAGATGGACCTGCTGACAGATGTGAAATCTGGCCAATCCATATGCTTTGCAATATTGAAAAATCGGGCTCCCCGCTTGTTTAACTGTCCCCAAAAGGTTGAAGGCTGGTGGCCGAAAAGTGTAAAGAAGCTGTAGTCCTCAAAGTGGGCAGCCAGGGTTTGGATCAGACTTGTGGCTTCCTTTTGCATGGAACCCCCTACTCTCTCTCTACCTGATTCTACTGTCCTATCCCTCAAATAAAGGATCTCTCAAAAATGAAGCAGCTCTCCCCAAAAACTATTAACCATTTCTTATTGACATAACAAGCTGTATTGCACAAATTTTCTCTTAGTATACTGATACTTTCTGTTGTGCATTAATAATCATATCTTCTTTAATCAGTAATTTTATACAGTATCTGAAGGTATTCGACTTCAGTATGGTCACCAAACATTTGAAACAGTTAGGAAAAAATAGCCATGATTATATTTAAAATTATATTCTTTTGTATTCAGGAACTGAACTAGAATCAACCCTGCAGCTTTACATTTTTACTGCAAAAACATGCCTAGTGTATCCGTACAGCAGACGGATAAGGTCAATGCAAGGCTTAAGAAACAGGCTATGTAATCCACTTATCTTAAGTGGGCTTTGCCTGCCTCACCTGCTTGCCTTTTAAGAAGAACAGGAAATAGTGAGGGGAGGAAATGCTCACCTGTCCTCAGGCAGCCATGACAGAATGAAGCACAGCACATGAAGGGCTCTCAGCCACATTATCACTGGCTGGATCATCACACGGGTAGAGGTGTTTTGGTGCTCGCTTTATAGCCGGATGTTGTGATACCGTCTTTTTGCATGATGCTCAAACAGTTGTAATGTGTGTGGGTGTATGTGTCGAAACATCTGCTCCTACCCTAGTGAATTCCCAAGTTTCAAGCAGTGACACTTTTCATTGAGTCTAAAAATATTCTAAATATTCCGTTAAAAAATAAACAAGTTTAAAAAAAGGACAAAAAATAAGTCTTTTATGGCTCAGAATAGCTTGTCTCTTTCCGCATGGCTTTCATGTTAGAGGAAGTGCAAAACAATCATATTGTTACATTGTTACATTTCCTCCTCTCGCTGTGAAAGGCTCACATTGATCTTTATGAGGCCACAGACGGTCCGCTAGGCTCCCTGCAGACTCTGTTAACACCACATTAATAAATATCTACACCTTATGTTATAAGGGTATTTTTTTAATCCTGCGACACACAACCACAGTTATAACCAATATTCTTTTTATCATGTCAAAGATATAGAACAAAGTCAGCTTTTATTTAGAGTGCCAATAAAAAGTATTTGCCCCTTAGATGTTTTACCCTTTTTTTGTAATTCAATAATGTTCAATATAATTTTGCATTTTTGATCCAAAAAATACAAAAAACCCTCTGCAATGTTGAAGTGAAAATAGATTTCTATGAAGTAATGTCAATTAAACAAAAATAGGTAATGAAAAATAAGTGCATAAGTATTCACCCCCTTTTAAAGTGACTGACATAACTCAACAGAGGTTCACCCAACTGGTGCTGGAAGTCTCACAATGGGGATCCCCTACACTTAAAATTATTTAGTTGTTTGAAATTGCAATTCCTAGTAATCTCTACTAAACCTTGAGCACTAATAACGTGCTTAAGTTCTCTTCACAAAGTATTTTTAGTTATTTGAACTGAAGTGCAACTGTTCTTTACTTAAAAAGCCTGTTTAAGTACAATGCAAAATCTCTATTTTACTCTACTAGGGTCATAAAGTTAACGTTTCTTCGTTTTTTCAAGGCAATCAGTTTGCATGACTTTTTTAAGTCAAGTTAACTAATTGGATTTTACAGTGTAAGAACTGAATGTGTCTTCAGTGATTGTAGCATAAAGACACCTGTGTCTACAAAGTCCAGTTAATCAGAATTCCTGGCTACCATTGCACCATGAAGTCATAAGAAAACTCCAAGATACTCAGAGTAAAGATTATTGAAAAGTTAAAGTCAGGGCCACCAAGACACCTATGACTACTCTGAAGGAGTTACAAGCTTCAGCAGCTGAGATGCGAGAGACTCTGAATACAACAAATGTTGCCCTTCAACAGTTACAACTTTATGGGAGAGTGGAAAAGAGAAAGTCACTGCTAAAGAAAACTCATTCAATCTTGACTAAAGTTCACAAAAGGCATGTGAGACTCCATGGTCAAGAAGAAGTTCTTTACTCTGATGAGACCGAAATGGGGCTTTTTGGCCATCAGAGAAGATGCTGTGTTCGGCAGATACCGAACACTGCACATTGCCACAAACATCCATCGTATGAAGCACGGTGGTGGCAGCATCATGCTGTGGGGATGCTTCTCAGCAGCTGGCCCTGGAAGGCCTGTAAAGGTAAAAGGTAAAATGAATGCAGCAACATATCAGAAAATCCTGGAGGACAATTTTCTTCAGTCAGCAGAGATCTACGGCTTGGGAGAGGAATTATTTTCAAGCAAAACAATGACCTGAAGCATACAGTGAAAGCTACACAGAAATTATTTAAAGACAACAAGGTGAATGTTCTGGAGTGGCCGAGTCAAAGCCCAGACCTCAATTTAATAGAGAATTTGTGGCTGGACATGGAAAGGTTGTTTACACCTGATCCCTGTGCAACCTGACAGAGCTTGAGCAGTTTTGCAAAGAATGAAATACGATTGGTCACTTATTATACATTACATATTTTTATTCAATTGCCATTTCTTTGTAGAAATTTGTTTTCAATTTGACATTAAAGGTTTTTTTCCCAAAATCCTAATAATATTGACTATGATTGATCTACAAAATCATCGAAAGTGTAAAACATCTAAGGGGATGAATACTTTTTAAAGGCACTGTATATCCCCCAGAGCTTCGTGGAGACCAAAACAGAGATCAAAACAGAATAAATGATAGACTAATGGTCATGTGGCTAGCAACATGACTCCTCATTAATGTCAGTGTTAACAGTTTCTGTATTCTGGTGGTGTATTTATTGTATAGTATGTGGATGCTGTAGTTACAGCTAGATTAAAGCAGAAATGGTTAAAGGACACTGGAGGTCATGGTTCAATGACACAATATTATATTACAACATTACATCTTTTAGTAAAAACGAGGTGAAAACAACCAAATCCCTCATCAAGTTTCAGTACATTAAGGCTATTTGGACCAATGACCATTTTTCTTTCAATTTCAGTAACAAACAATGTACTATGGAGTGAATCAGGACATTAAAGACACACAGAAACCAAAGAGAACCTGTTTTCCTTTTTTTAATTGTCTTGTTAAAATCACCAGCCTTAAAATGGCTGTGCAGCAGGACCATGAAAAACCTATTTTAAAGCACAGTTACACAGACAGAGATCCATAATTTACTAAACATGTCACAATGTTGAGTCATGTACTTAAACTTGGCAGGCAGAGGTGAGTGATGTGCTTCGCTCACATGAGGATGGAGTTTGAAGAGAGAAAAAGAGAAATCCTTTCCTATCTCTTTACAGTCACTGGCTCACTCTGACTGTCAGGACCAGTCATTTTGGGCTGCAGCTGGTATTAATGGACTGACAAACTGTGTTAGAGGCAGATAATGAGACACCAAAGGAGGGGCACAAATAGACATTCATTTCCTCTGAGAACGATAGGAAAATAATCTGTTTTTGCCTAAAACACAATAGCTGTTTAGAAATAGAAGAGAGGCAGACTCTTTCTCTGAGTAGCCTCAACCAGTGAGGCTCTATGTGAAGAAATGCAGAAAGTGACAGTTTGCATTTTCCTTTCAACCCCTGAAAGCTGTCAAGCCAACCAAATTAAACTTTAATCAAACCAACAAATTCATTCAATCGACCATGTAAACCATCCAAACAATCTACCCAAACTAATCAAACTATCATGTAACTAAATAGAAAACAAATCCAGCCAATCAACCAAATAAACCAACCAACTAAACTTGACCAATCAAACTTTCAAACAACCAAAGCTCGCGACAAATCCTACCAATTATTCAAACCAATACTAACTAACCAACTCAGCCAAGCAAATCATCCAAACCAACTAAATAACCAAACAAATCAAACTCTCCAACCAACCAGCCAACCAATCAAAAAAAGAAATAACCAAATAGACCAATACACCAAACCACCAACTTTATATTTCAGCTTATAAACACCATTTTTTATGATTATTTTACAAGTAACAGGAGACCAGGACATACTCTTTTTTTAATGTTTTGTGTCTGTTTGTTTGCTGAGACCCAACATTGATTCACCTATAAGAAAACACTTTACAACTACTAACCAGCCTGAGCCAGCTCCCGTCACTACAGGCTTGCAATTTGTTGTCTTGGATGAGCCGACAATTCAATCTCACCAGTACCACCAAAGGTTTTTGTTAGATACGATATCACTCTTTTCTTTAAGAAATGCTTATGAGTACATGAGGAGGCAAGCCTCTTAGTCCATAGGTAATTTGCTCCTATTTACTCTTAATGGCAGCGACAAATAAACCACAGTAAGCCGGACAGATACTGAGATGATTTATGATACTTTTATTTGTATAAGAGGTGGACAAGAGAGTTTAGATTTCTGGTCATCACTGAAGACATGTTGTTAAAAACCACTTGAAAAAAAGCTGGGTAGTTGTAAAATGGAGAAATCTCTGTGTGCAAGGTCAATATTGTATGCTCATGATCTGGCCCTCAGGTGGACCTACATCAAAAACAGGCACTATTCTGTTCAGGAAATCACTGCATGGGCTCAGGAACACTATCCATGCCAATGACAAATGCTAGTTAAAGCTGTGTCATTCAAAGAAGAAGTCACATGTGAACACAATTGAGAAGCACCGCCATCTTCTCTGGGCCAAAACTCATTTAAAACGGACTTAGGCACAACAGAAAACTGTTCTGTGGTCGGATTAATCAAAATTTAAATTATTTTAAAAGTTGACTCAATCAGACTTCAAATTAAGGCCGTAAGATACGCAAAAAAAGCTATAACTATCTCCCCACATTCACATCCTACCCCCACAATGTTAGGGTCCAGCTGTTGCTGCTGTTGTTGGCCCATTTGGTGGTAATCAGGTAAAGCCAGAAGGCCCACATCCTCTCTCTGATTAACACTTCTCAAATTCTAACACAGTTCTTCTCTCCTCCTCCCACTCCTGAATACTCCACCACAGAGCCCAGATTTACCCACTCTACCCACCGGACAATGAATAGCTCTGATTCCAACACTGAAAGCAGCCGCAATTATTACCTTTTTGCCTTTGATGAGAGAAAATAATGTGCCCTCTCTGTCTGCTCCCAGCCCGACTGATAGGTTTCATGCCACATTTGTTTATTTTACTAAGGCAGCAGTTTTCCTATTTTGTAATCAGCTGAGTCTCTGAAAGGTTCCTGGCCTCAGCTTTCCTACCTGTCGTGGAATCTGGATGGTTCATGTGCTCCATAACCAGAGCTGTCAGGCCCAGTGAAGTCAAGACACAACACACAGATTCATCTATGAATGTGTGTTACGGGAAGTTTCAACCCAGACAATTTTGTCTGGCCAGAAATGTCTAAAGAGAGGGAGAAAAAGAACATCCAATTAAGTTTTCCCCTCATTTACGTGGAGTAATGTTTTGATAAGCAAGTCCCCTGTGATCTTTTAGCACGAAGACGAACATGTTCACAGACTGAGTTTCAGTTTGTGGTTTGTTGATTTATCGCTGATTGACAATTGGTGGCGCTGCCATGTCCACATCAGTGGGCACTTGCCAGCTGATGTAAACTTAGAGATAAACAATGCAGGTTGGAAAAATGTCAAAATATCTTTTTTTGGAAATGCTTTCAACACAATTTTAAGGTTTCAGGGCGAAAACAGGGATTTTGAAAACAAGTCTGGATTCTGTTGTTGTGCAGAGAAACATTTAAAGGAACTCCAGTCTTGCACACTGATGCTTGTTTCTATCGTTCAAAAATAAAGAGAACTGAGGTTAAGGCATGAAAAGGTGAATTTTCCAGTGAAAACACAACACAGCTGAGAGCAACAGAAACAGACTTAAATAAATCAGAACGTGGCTTCATCATCACCTAGCCTCATCGGTGGAAAACAAAGGAAAAATAAGACAAACAGGATTTTGTTAAAACATGGGCAAAAAGAAGCAAACATGTGACAAGAGGCAAAAAAATGCACAAAGAAAAGTGGCAAAAAAGTTGCAAAAATATCCACGTTAAGTAGTAAAACTGTGTTGAAAAGAGACAAAAATGTGTAAAATTGGAAAAGGGGCAAAGTAGATGGAAAATAGTGAAAAGCAGTTAAAAAGTTGACAAAAGGGTTAAAAGTGTCAAAAAACGGCAGAAAAAAAGTAGCAAAAATTAGTTAAAACTGGCCAAAAATTTGAATGAATGACCAGATAAGGCAGTGAAAGGGGTTCAAAAGTGGAAGAAATTAGTTACAGTGGCAAAAATGGGCTAAAAGTTTCAAAATTTTGAGATACTTGTCGAGAATGTCCTTTGAAGTTCAAGTATTTTGCTTGCAATTTAAAACAAATTTGACACAAGGTCTCAGAAATTTTCATGGAAATTTAAGGAAATCTCTGGATATTTGGGGGGATTTGCTTGGACATACCTCGTATTTTTATGGAAATGTTGTGAATATGTTTGTATATTTTAGAGAGTTTCACTGAAAGTTTTGAGGAAAATAGTTTAGAAATGGGAAATATATTTGTAATTTTGGGGAATTTTATTTGATATTTATTATTCATTGTTTTTTTTATTTTTTGAAAGGGGAGGGGTCAATTGAATTTTTTTAAGAATTTAAATGGAAACTTCTGGTAACTGAATGTAATTTTCATAAATTGTTTTGGCAAAGTATTTTTAAATTTGGGGGGGATTTAATTAAAAAATTTTGGTTGAATATCCTCAAAAATTTTTGGGACATTTCATTAAATTTTGGGAAATATTTTGAATATTTCAGCTAAATGATAAAGTTTCACTGAAACATTTGGGGACATTTGAAAAAAATGTTGGGGTACTCTTTTATGTAAAATTCAAAACGTTTTTTGAAATTTTAAGGAATTTGTGTGGATTTTGGAAAGGAAAATCTCCAACTTTTCAGAGCTTTTAGTAGAAATTTTGTTCATGCTTGGCCTTCACAAGTCCTTTTGGTCCATCTTTTAATTGGCAAGGAAAATGACTCCCCTGTCCTTCTCTCAATGACCGACACTGTTTCTCACTGACGACCCCCAACAACTGACTAATGGGGCAACACACAGCTCAAACGGATGCTCTGAAAACTTTCCAGTATTGTAATTTCTCCACAAACAGGACCTTTAGGAGTTTTATGGGCATCATTTGTTGTAAAAACTAATCCTGGTTCAAATACAAGGCTGGGCTTTTGCACTTGGGTCATACTTATCCCAAATAAGTGGAAGAAACAAAAAAACGCATTCCAAAGGAAAGCTCAGGTCTCAGGAGGTTTATGCTGCTGTTTGATAGTAAAAGTTAACTTTAAAAGGTAATAAACAAACTTTTTTTTAAAAACTATATCTGTTTTAGTAATCTCAAAGCCCACCTTTCACACACTGATGTTACTCTTTTACATATTAGCTTCCCTGTTAGTATAAATAAGTAAATAGCTCATATGGATAACATAAAGTTGAGCCATAGATCTTGCACCATCATATTTGGAGGCCCTTTTAAGCCGCTCTTAAAGTTTGTCTCAGATGTGAATCCCATGATGACGAGGATGATCTCCATGATGACGTTGTGTTTGTGTGGCTCTGTTATTAGCATGCAGCCGTGTACACAAACTGAAGCAGGCTTTGTGGTAAAATAATCAGAGACTGCGGGAGTCTCCTTCCTCTTCAGATCAGGCTGTGAAGTTTACAACCTCTCCATCCTCCTTTTATTTATCAGTCCCATTCTTTTGATAGTATCCAATGTGCCTGACCACATTTCCCTCCGGTGACATGCCTCTTTTCTTTCAATCCAAAACAAGGTCTTTTGTGGCAAGGCACCCTGCTGACAAATCTACTAAGAAGTTTCTTTGAAGCTTTTTCCAGTCTGTCTTTGCTTTATTAACCCTTGATCCTGGATGACAACATTTTTAACTTCATAGTAGTCTTATCAGCTGGCAATGCTACTGACTCTTTTACCTCTGACTCTTGGATGTAACAAAAAAAGATCCCCTTTTCTGAAATGTAATCAGCCATACTTGATTACAGGCAAGGAGGTCAGCAAAAACATGACCTTCTATAAAGTTAGTCTGTAATAACCATATTTATGTTTTATCTGAATAATAATACCTTTTATCAAAGCAACAAAAAATTTGTTTAGGTATTTATACTGTTATGAAATAAAGCCTTTTAGAAAATGTAAATCCCTTGTCTTTAAACAGAATAACCTTTTGTTTTTCTTAATCACCTCAAAATTAGCGAGAAAATGAAGTAAAAGGAACTAAAACAACTTTAAGAAAAAAATTGTGAAATAACTAGAAAAATTGGTATAAATTGGTTTAAAGTTGCACAAATGGATTGAAACTAGCAAAGATTGGTGAAAAACTAGTGAAAAGTGGTTGCAATGTGGGCAAAAATGAGATAACAATGGGTTACAAACATACAAAAAGGTCAGAAACATGGTTGGATAATGGTGAAAAGTAGTTAAAAATGGTCAAAAGTTGGTGCTAAATGGCAAAATGGACAAAGAAGATGTATAAATGGGTTGAAAGTGGCAAGAATGGTAAGACATAGAGGCAAATGAGTCAAAATTGGCAAAAAGTAGCAAAATTGTCAAGAAAGTAGTAAAGAGGGGTTAAAGTGGCAAACCAGGGTTAATGCGGAAAAAGGGGCAAAAATGGGTGGAAAATAGAAAAAAAAAGTTTAAATGTGGTGTAAATTGGTAAAAAATGGGTTAGAGAGCCAAGAATCGGCAAAACGGGGTTAAATTGGCAATAACTGGTAAAGAAAAGTTGCATAAAATGGCCAGATAAAGAGGTGAAAATGGGTCAAAAATTGCAGAATGGGTGAAAAGTTGCAAACATTTGGAAAGAGGCAAAAAGACACCAGAAAAGTTGGCAAAAATAGATTAAAAGTGGCAAAAAAAAAAGTTTTTAAAATGTCCAGGAAAAGCATGAAAACGGTGTTGAAAAGTGGCGAAAACTTGTTAAAAGTGGAAAAAGGAGCAAAAATGCAAACAAGGTTTAAGAATATCAAAAAGTTGAAGAAATGGCCAGATAAAGGGGTGGGTTAAAAAGTGGCAGAAATTAGTTAAAGTGGCAAAAATGGGCTGAAACAGCTGTGAAATGGGGTTGAAACATTGTCTTAACATTCTTTTCAGCGCCAAAATAAGGTAATTGTTAGCCAGGACCCTAGCACAAATGTTATTGATCCAACACACATATAATCAATAATCAAACGTAATCACACATCGATAAATCAAAACTTGGCAGGGCCCATTCTCTGGCCTTTTCAGGGGTCCAGCCAGTTCTGTAGGCAGGCTTGATTACAGAAGGATTGTTTGACATCAGGCTGTTTCTAGTCTGGTATTGCATGGACATGTAGAAATCTAAATTCAGATGCATCTGCTTTGACACCATTCATAATAAACAAATATACAGCTGTGGGTCTTCTACTTGGTCTAAGAGCTGCAAAAAGGTAAAAACTGGGTTCCTCTTCTTGTAAAAGCAAGTATGTGTATATTTGGATTATATATGAAGAGGAGGGTTTACTTGGAAAAGCTGAAGGTGTTTAATAAACCAGATTTCTTTGAGAAATAGTTGTTTCGTTTTCAGCATGTTACCTGGGCTACTGCTGTCTCTTTTTCTTAAAGACAGCACCACCCGTTGGATGGCGGGGGAGGTGCCATAATCGAAACCACATCGTAACTTCACATACAGGTGACAGCATGTGGTAAAGGTTAGTTACCAACTCCAAAAGTGTGACCACCTGGCACAAATGAGCTCCCCAGAGAAGATTTACAAACCCCCTCGTCTGAAACCTCAGCCCCTTAACTTAAACCACCCCTCCTCTCTCTCACTACCAACCTCAACGCCAGTTTTAGCTCTTAAATCTCCTCGCTGCTGCAACAGAACTCTGCCAGTTGCATGGAAATGTGCACATTTCATGTCTTTTCAACAATTGCACACAAACTCTTCTTTCCTTCTGTTTCCCACCATTTCAGTGGAAAAGTGATGACATCTTACAAAGCTGCTGGAGTTTCATCACATTAGTTCTTAACACTTGGGATTATAAAGAAAAATCAATGTTATTCAACAGTAGATCAGAGATCTAGCCCAAATTACTTTGCATCTTAAGTTGTAATTATGCATGAACACAAGTACAGAGAGAGATAAAAGTATATTAATTGGCAGAAGACAAAAAAAGGTTGATATTTTAAATGATTATTCAAAACACAGTAAGTGAGTTATCATATTAGTGTAAAAATTGTCTATAAACAACTTAAATGTTCAATTTGTGTATGAATAGCAGTATATGTTGCAAACGTCTTGCATTAACCTGCCCCTTGAGGAATAAATGTGAGTAATTAGAAGTGAACTGAAACAGGGAGTCGTTCTTTGTGTGAAGTGAGCCACAGAGAGAGAGAGAAAGGAGAGACTGATTTTTTACACTTTCTGCACAATTTCCTCTCTATTTCCTCCCTGAAGACCTCTGTCTGCAGAATGTGCAGAGTGTGCTTTCCATGGACAGGAGACCATGGAACCTGCCAGAATAAAAAAATATATATACGTATGAAAAAAGAGGAGAGAAACGCTCCTCCTCCTCTTCCCTCCTGCACTGCAATAGAGAAAGATGGAGTTATTACCCAGAAAACCTCTGCTTTTTTTTTTTTTTTTTTTTCTCTTTTTGTCCCAGAGTTCCCGTAACCCTGAGCTTCCATTATAACCAGAATACTTGGACTGCACACCGATTACCCGCTCTGACGTTAAGAGAGGAGAAAATAGAATAATGGGTGTAGCATCAGCCTTTATTTCTGTCCTGCATCACGCCTGATTGGTGTTCATGGGAGACTGGTGTGAAGTTCAGCTGTGGGAGAAATATTAGAGCAGTGGGATCAGCTCCCAGCATTCCCTCCTTCCCACAGACTCATACGCCTCCGTTTCAGATTTGGAGAAAAGCCATTATAAGAGTTAGCAACTCAACTGTACATTGTAAAAAATCCATGTACTCACTGAAGCCTTTATGAAGCCATAGCCATGCTAGGATATAGTAAGAGTTTGTGCCCATTTCTGCCATGCATTTTTTGAAAGAAAGTCCTAATTTGCTCCCTATTGAGACAACTACTGATATTAGCCCTTTAAAGGGCACTCATTGAAATACATGGAAATTCACAATTTAAACTGCAATTTAAATTGTGGCCGCAATTTCCTCTCATGCCAAATATGGTTAAATGGCTGACATTTACAGGATCTGATGTGAACATTTCAAAATGCTATTGAAAAAATTACCCTCCAGAGTTTATGGTGCTAGCATTAGCACAGGTAAGATAATCAAAAAGAGGAAACGAAAAGACTTAAAAAGCCCCATAATGGCCTCAACACCCTCTGAGTTTAATCAACTGATGATATTGTTAGACAAATTGGATACAAATGAAAACAATATTTAGCAAAAATGATGAGATAACAAAACAGATGTATAGTGCAAATGAACCGTTTCATTTGATGCTAAAACTTTTTAACTGCTAGCAAACACATCAAACACATGATAAATGCACTCTTATACAGGCACAGTTGCTCTTATTAATCTTGCAGTCATCCATGTCCTGGTACTACATGTTTACCCTTGTAACAGTCAGTGGAAAAATATTTTTTTTTCACCAAAACAGCAACATCTATCCATCTTGATCATTCACTTAGGTCCATTTGGAGGACAAAAAAGTGTAAACATCAACAAACCAGCTGACAGGGACACCCATGGCAACATTTGAGCTGTGTCCTTTAAAGCCATGGTCAAAGACACTTCTCACCCTCATGTTTTCATCCACACAGTGGGTCCTAACAGGTGTTGAGGATGGCTGCAGTTGGCTTCCATTTGTCCTGAAGAAATTGGTGCTGAAGTCCAAGGGCCACTTCCAGCACCTTCTGACACAGACTGGAGGAACCCGTGAAGCACAATGGGTGTTAGAGAGCAGAGGAAACTGGAATAAAGAAGGAAGGGTGCCCTCTTTAAAACCAGGAAATGAGACTCCAGGATGCCAACTGCTCACCACCAAGGACCAGGTCAGACACAGAGATCCTCACTCACTCTGAGGTGTCTAATTAACCTTTTGTAGGGTTAACTCATTTCAACACATAATCAGTAACGCATCCAAATACTGCCATGGTTTATCCTCAAAGGTAAAAGCTGCTGAAGGTAATAAATGTTCACTCCACATGGCGCTTCAGGTTACAACAGGTGTATTTATTTGTATCATATTTGTTTCTCAGACAACCGATGTGTCCTTTATGAGTCATAAACCGCTGCTGTCAATAAAAGATAGCATCATACGCTCTTAAACCACACTTCACTGCAAATTGTAAGGCGGTTATAACCTCCCTTCTAGTAAAACTCACACAAAGACACATGTATGGGAAGAATCAGCTCTGGATAGTTGAACAGTGGGAGAATGCAGGAGCAAGGCCAAGGGCTGGGAGAGGGGGAGATAGATGGAGTCATTAAGATAGCTTTGGTGTCAGTTTAATTCATCAAGCTTGATAAGGCCATGGTCCGCTGCCAAAGAGCAAGGTGTGGCTTTTTTCCTCACCCATCAATGTCAGTGGAAGCGTCCATCACAGACCGTTTCTTCTTCATGCTCTGGATATTTATAACCTTAATGATAAGGGGCTCATCAGGATTGTTCTTACAAATGTCCTTTCACATTCCAGGAGGGATTTGATATTTTTTGAACACAGAAGTCAAACTCTATACCAAATTCTGGTTAGTTTCCTTTTTAGCTTAGGAGTAATCATCTTTTCTGAGCATTATTTTTAAAAAAAAAAGTTTACATTTTTAATTTATTTATGATTTAAAGCTCCTGTGAAGGTTATTTTTAGCTTTTTGGTAGAGAGAAAATGACCCACAGCAAAAAAAAAAAAAAAAAAAAAAAAAAAAAAAAAAAAATAAAGAATAATAGAAAAAAGTAATAGAAAATGAATTCCACTATGGTAAATGAACACAATAAAGTGCCCCCTTTGGTGGCCACTCAGTGGACATAATTTGCCAAAGTGCCCTCTGAAGTGCTCCACAAATAGACAAAAATGAAACAGGACAAAACATGCATGTTTTATAGAGTCTCAACAGAAAAAAAGTAGATTAAGTGCCCTTTAAGTGGACATTATATATGACAAAGTGTCTCTAGGTTACCTTTAAATGGACAGTACATGATCACTGGCCTTACATGCTGCCCATTCAGTGGACAATAAGTGATAAAGTCCCCGTCAGAGCTGTCTTCCAGTGGGAAGGGTCTTCTCTCAGTGGATGAAACCAAGTTTAAAAGTATAGAAATTGCTATCAGCTCCCTGGCATGAAGTTCATTTTCATTGACATTCTCCCTTGTCTTTCTTTGTTAAATCAGTGGTAAAATAGTTTGTAATTCCTTGTCTGTTTTTACAGAGGTGTAGCAGCTGTAGTCACAATAAAAACATCAAATCTTAACCAGGATGACACATTTGACCTGAGGCTAAACTGTGGCTGCACGATACATACAGATGCACAAAATGAAGCACAGCACAGCTAAACTGAAAGATTACTCAACCAACCACCTTTTCCCTCTTTACCTTACCCAGATATTGGCATGTGAATCTTTGCCGTGAGCACTGTCTCTCTAGGTGATGATGGATGGATTTTATCAGCCGTTTTGTCTCCTGATTAAGTGCTTTTATGTAATATAACCTCCAATTTTCTAGTATGACTCAGTAGCAAACCACACCTGATTGGTCCTGTATTTTCTCTTTGTTCTGCCTCCACAACACTTACATGACTTGGGTGCACTTCTCCTAACCCTCAACAAGCTCTGTAAAGTGAGAAACCACACAACTGGGTCATTCATATCAATCACAAACACCATCAAACAGGGCTTCTGTTTCCTAAAGGATTCAGACGCACACTGAATGCAGAGCTGTTCTAAAAATAAAGGTTGCCAGTTATTGAAATTCAAGTTGCTAAAACAGGACATTTTCATTAACGTGGGATTGAAAGCAGAGAAAGTTTCCAATTTTCAACACCATTTTGATAAAGTTTGTGAAATATTTAGTATAGTTTGTGATGTGCCAATGAAAGAGAGCTTTATGCTGATCTCCAGGGGTGCAGCAGGGTGAACAGAGAGTCTAAAACTTTAGCAGAGGAGAGAGCTGAGGCCTCCTGCTGCATTTAGGAGGTGTGAAGGGCCGTGCAGAGTCCAGTGTTCAGCATCTGTCCCCTGAGCAACAAGAGAGGCTGTGTAGGGACCGGCTTACCTCACAGCACAAAGGACGTCCTGTGTTTTCCAAGCTTGCGCACACAGAACCGCACAGAAACATATGACCTTTAAAGGTTTATTCCTTGTCAGGAGGCGTGTGTTTTTCTGAGCTCCAGCTTACAAATACTTGTTTGCTGACAGCCTGCTGGTTCTGTGGGGCTCACAGCAGAAGAGTGAAGAGCTTTAACCCTCATGCCTGTCCCTCAGGCTGATAAAGTGCTCTGATAAGCAACGAGGTGCTGGTGAAAAGTGGCTGGCCCTCAGCCCCCACGGCTACAATATGAAAGAGTGGCTTGTCTTGAGCCAAAGAGATGAAGAGGCTAGACGGAAAAAAACACTGCAACAAAAACGTAAAGAAGAAAGAAGCCGGATTAATGATGCAGCAGACGTGCTGCAGAGTATGTGTGTGTGTGAACATGTTACTTTCGCCACCAGCTGTGGGCAGTGGGAGGGGGGCAGAGCGTGTAAAAGTGGGGGAGCCCTGCCATGTGTTTATGTTGACTAATGAGCTAATTACCCAGGCCCTAATCTAGCTCAGCTTGTGTCATTTCACAGGAATGCTGCAGCAGTCAAACGCTTGCAGATTATGGGTCATTTCCTGACAGTTAAAGGCAAACTACTGCTGCAGTAATTCCTCCACACATCAGGCGTTAAACCACAAAGGCTGCAGACTCTCCATTTGCTGTTTCACAAACTTATTGTCCTAAAATGAGACTACAGGACCTGGTTTTATTCACATAGAAAATCCTGCAGGGAATTAATAGATGTTTTGGATCTTTAGATTTCATACTTAGATTTAACTGTTTATATATCTAGAGCTGTGAGTAACTTTCAGTTTGTGTCGATTGCATGTACATATATATACCTTTTTAATGTAAAGCATGTTATTACCTTGCTGCGAAGCTCTTTGAGTTAAACCTACCCCCAGCAGATAGTTCTGGCATTTAAAGAACCATGCAGAAATACATAATCTTTACAAAAGCAGTCTTTTTTTTCTTTGTGGCTCATAAGGAGTTGTTGAAATGAATTCCAATCTGTTTCATGATCATCTAGAAACGTCTAACAGGAGCTTTAAGATCACTCTGTTTTTATCATAGTAGATAATACAGCTGTAAACTCTGGTGTTGACAAGATACCAAAATTTAACTTTCATACCGATACCAAGTTTAGTATCATGATAATCGATACTTGAAACTTGAAATGATACTACTTTAATACTCGACACCCTGGCCTGCCCACGGAATTTGCTCAGAAAATGGACCGGCACCAGTTGTGATGTATTGATGATATCAATATGTGTTGGATCAGTAATGGTGCTGGCATCTTTTTTAACAGTTACTTCATTTTAAAGCTGAAAAGTGTGTCACGCTTCTGTTGGGTTCTAATGCTGAACATGTCTATTATTTTTCTTTTACCTCTTTTCACCATTTTCTGAGCAATTTAGCCACTTTTTGGTCACCTTTCACCAATTTTTTCTTTTTAATCATTTATGTTCCACTTTGAACCAAATTTTGCTGCATAAAACACATTTCTTTCTGTCTCTTTTAAACCATTTTGACTTCACTGTCCCTTTTCCAGACAATTTTTGCCTCTTTTTGCCACTTTTAACCAATCATCCCTAATTTCTACCTATTTTTTCCACTTTTAACCCCCCCCCCCTTTTATTTTGAAGGCTTTTGTATTTCCATCCTGACAGTGGTGGTGGCTGACAGCCATGGTCTGAAGGAAGGCATCTAAAGTCGTTATCATCTGATGATCTTGGGGACTCGGTTCAATTGGCAATGAAATCGCAACATTATTCCACACTCATGTGGTTTAGTTTGTTTTGATATTGCTCTTGGTCTAACCAATATAAACAGAACAGTCTGAACAATATCAAGCAGTCATAATCACTGCTCATTTGCAAAAAAACGGCAATGAAGAAGAGTCAGAAATGGCTCATCGACTGGCCTGAGCAGAAACTAGAAATCTGTCTCCTTCTGCCGGCTTAATGACCACATAAAAAATGGAGCAACTTGAAATTTATGCAGTTTTAGGATTTCTGCTTTTGCTTTGGTTCTCATGTAATTTTCATGTCACACGAAAAGGGGCCCACTATGAAAAGATTAGACAATAAGCTGTCCAGTATGTTGTTCTGTGCATGAGTCAACTGAATCAATACCGAAGAAGAAGGTGAGCGTATTAACATGTATTTCAATTCAGGACTCTCTGCTGTTGGATTGCATGTATATGTGTGAAGAAAGAGCAGTTTGGGCAAAAATTCAGCTATAGCTTTTCTATGGTATCAGTGGAAAGCTCTCAAAGGCAAGTCTACAAAAACATTGTACATCAGTTAGAAAGGCTACATATTGGGCTAAAGTTTGGCCCTTGTCTCTGGACAGGTCCACTGAGTGTTGAATTATTTGTTCAGTGCTACATTCCCTGACATATTGCTAGCTTTCATCTGAGAAGTATTCAGAAAAAAACATCACTAAAGTAGCTACCACTGCACTCGAACTGTCAGAGGTGAAGTAACTCATTTTAACATCTCAACAAACCTCCAGAGAGATCGTATTTTTCCCCTGAAACAATGAAGATGAAAGTCAAAGATTTGAGGAAAAACAGGCAAAAGTTGAGAATACTTTAAAGGATTGAATCAATCAAATCTCTCCGTCAGACAGCATGGGAGGTCTCCACCCCCTCCACCCACCCACAGCCAGAGGTGTGAGTGGGGATTTAGTGAACTCTCCCCTAACCCCCCTCCTCT
The DNA here is from genome assembly GCF_018320785.1 of Cheilinus undulatus. Lineage (NCBI taxonomy): Eukaryota > Metazoa > Chordata > Actinopteri > Labriformes > Labridae > Cheilinus > Cheilinus undulatus. Next base: position 22,685,608 of record NC_054877.1, read on the forward strand.
GTTCATCATCCCCCTCCCCTGGGGTGTAGCTGCTTCGCTCCCTCTCAACAAGCTCCCATCCATCACTCCTAAGATTTCACTTTAATAGGTGGTCCTCTTCCTCCGCTCACACAGGCTGATGGGAAAATTTAAGGACGGGGAACAAGACAGCAAAGGGTTAACACCACAAGTGATTTAAATGTATGATAGTATCAAGTTTTGGTGTCAAATACGGAATCACTAAAACATTACCTATTTCCATATATATCCATTAGAAATTGGGATGTTTCAAAGCTTCTGGGGATACTTCTTATATCTTTGTTGGTTGTCCTGTAAGAAGTATTCAACTCTTTACAGCCATCTTACTTTTCAAAATTTGAAAAAAGGCCCTTTGGCTTGTCACCTACCCCCCACCAGCTGTTTCTGATACAAAATTAACCATATAGAAAAAGTTCATCTTGGCTTCGATGGTCTTGTTTGTTCTCATTATTAATGTCTGTTCAATAACCAACTATAACAATAATAATAATAACTAGAAAAGTGATCGGAGAGCGCAGACCTCCGCCATTAGCCCTAACTCCCAATAGTGAAGAATCCTTTCAAAAAATTCCTGGATCCATCCCCATGTGCCCCCCATCTCAGCATTCGCTGATTACTCCCTCCCCATTGGGGTGGAAACATGGCGAGGCAAAGCATTGACTTCACTATGAGTTGACTGTTAAGGCAGAAGCATTGCCTGCTGGTGCCAACAGATGCACTGACAGTCTCACCCATGGCCTCACTGGATGACTGGAAGTCATGCCAGAGGCTGAATATTCCTCTATTCCTCCCAGGATTGTGAGTATTCTTGCTACAATTCACTGTCTTTCTCTCTGTTATGCTCCGACTCGTCTCCTCAACTGGGCGTGCATCTTTCAAACTCTATAAACTCCAAAACTTTGAATAGAAACACACCAAAAATGCTGCTGGGATTGAAGTTACTCATGTCCGCCATCTCCTGGTGTAAAGTGGTAACAGCGCAGACCATTAGCCCTATCTCCCAATAGTAAAGAATCCTTAAAAAAATTCCTGGATCCAGACGGTGATCCGGATCAGTCCCAAAATCTAATCAGTTCTTCCTAATGCCATTTCTTACATTTCCCGAAAATTTCATCAAAATGTGTCCTCAACTTCTTGAGTTATGTTGCTAACAAACAAACTAACTAACTAACAAACGAACAACCCCACCCGATCACATAACCTCCTTGGCAGAGGTAATAATAAGAGAATACATAACCGAATGAGATGGCCTGCTTTGTCCACAGGGGGAGCCAAAGTCAACACAAACATAAAAGTTCCTCACAGGAGCTTTTATAGAAACCTATAGAGGTAGAATGAACATATTTTGGTCATTGTAAAGAAAGTGTTCCATACAATATTCCACTGAGTTATATATTAAAGAAAAAAAAAATTTCATACTCAAAGTAGACATACATCTATACAGTATATTTTATTGTTTACATTTGAAAACAAGTAAATTTCTCAATATCTTGACTTAGTTATCATATTATCTTGGCTGGTTTTCCTGTGGTAAATATCTGAGGATCTCTAGAAATCAACCAACATTTTCACATTACCACAGAAAATGTAAAATACCAAACACACCCAAATGTCCTCCCAGGGCTCCTGTAATGATGTGGGTTTTTGTAAACATGTTTGTTTTGTCCTTTCTCCTTGTTCAATTGTTTTATTTAACTTAAGGTGAAAATCTCAGGCCTGCCCACATAGCTAGCTGGGCCCCTGACAAGGCCCAGAGAATGGGCCGTCCACAGTTGTGGTTCATCTGTAGTATCAATGTATGTGTGTTGGATCAGTAGCATTGGTGCTAGTCTCGCTGCGGGTTTACAAACATTGTACGTGCTGGGTTTTTTTGTTGTTTGTTTTTGTTGTTGTTTTACTTTTTTGCCATTTTTGAAGCATTTTTGTCACTTGCAACACCTTTTGAAAACTTTTAGACATTTTTTTTTTTTACCAATTTTAACCACTTTTATGCCTATTTTTGCTATAAACCCATTTTTCCTCATTATACCACATATACGCCTCTTTCTACCCATTTTGACCTTTATACCCAAATTTGCCTCCTATACCCATTTTGCTGCTTTAAGCCCTATTTCTATATTTAGCCCTATTTGCACCTTCTGATCTTTATCCTTCAGTAGAGTACAGCAACATCACATGTCACATCCCATGCACAGACTTTTTTTAACTTTCTGTTCCAAAGGTCTGGTTTAAACTGGGGGGAGAAGATATTTATTTTAAGTTTTCTGCTCCCTCTACTTATACTGAATAACAAAAACACCTTGAACTTTGTGTTAGTCCCATTGGATGCTGTGAAATTGATTTGGAAAGAGTTGCAGGCAGGTAGATGTTCTTTCTGTCATATCTCTGATTGTAGTTCACTTAGTTACGGCTTTATCAGATATGCTGCTTCCTGTCTCGACAGACATTCTTGGAAAAGAGATTTTAATCTCAACAAGTTATTTCTTTATTTAATACAGGTCAAATAAAAAAATCAAACCAATAATTTCACCAGGAATGTCTTTGTTTTGAATGAAAAAAAAAAACCCAAATATCTTCAAAAGATTTGAATCCTTCTAAATTCCTTGGTACACCTGCAGTATGACACCCACAATGCTTTGTTTTACTATTGTTCCCCAGTTTGGTCCACATCCACGGTTAAAGCATGTGACACCAGCATGCTGTAGGAGCCCGGGCTGGATCTGCACTGTAACCTCCCTCCACATTCAAACAGAAGGCAGGTTGGTTGATACTTAAATGGCCTCTGTTTGTTTTCCTTCATGTCCCGTGTGTTCATGTGAGCCCAGTATAAAGGCCCACGTCCTTTTGAAGGGGATCGCACCAGGAAAGTGAGGGGGGAAGGAAACCTAGCTTTGGTGTTTTATATATGGACAGGAATGACTTCCCTCAAATAAAGACGTGCTCCTTTCTACCGCTCTGGGCTGGAACAAGCCTCTTGTTTCCTGTCCTGAAAACTCGCGGCGGGTTCGAACAATGCGCCCGGACAGAATACAGCAGATGTCACGTCTTGAAGATTTGGTGCAACTGACCACAAGTTCAGACTGAATTGTATGTTTACAGTATTTGTGACATTTGAATGAACCGGCTCAATTGTGCCATTTGGATTCATATAAATGCTGAAACAATAGATAGCAGCTTTTGATCTGTACTGGAGGACAAAAGGCCAAGATGAAAGTGTTTCCTCTCAGGAGGATGTGAAACCTCTTTAGACTTCTGAATCATGGTTGAATTAATTAAACCTCCATATTTCTGACTGGCGTGTTCTCACTACAGACAAAGGCTTCTCTTCTTCTGCCTCCCTCCACTGGGAGCTCGCCATGCAGTGTTTCTCACTCGCCGCTGCCCCCTCATCAAATTACAGCCCTGCTGCCTCCTGTCATGTTGGCAAACAAAGGTCTTAAAGCGCACTCCCAGTGTAATTGCCTCTAATCTCAGACATAATGTGCTCTTTCATGTCAACCGATCACAGAGAAAAGGGAGCTGTTGTTCTGTCTGCTGTCCTTTTTCACCCACTTTCACTTTGAGGAGCACGCTTTAATGCTCTGCTTTCTTTTCCATTCTGAGGAGGAAGAAGGCGTTTATTGTGACCCAGTATAAACATTTTTACAATATTAAAGTTGAGAATTGACTCTGGGACTGGAAGACTTCTCTAGCTGCCATGCACTTTAACACTAAAGGCCAGATTTCCAAATAGAAAGAGTGTGAGAGGCCATTTTTACCACTATCTCTAAAGATACACAGAGAGTCACTACAAACAGAAATACGGTTATTGTGTTGAGATATCTTTTTAAAAAATGACATAACAAAACATGTGCATTTAAACCAGTTCATTTACACAAGAGCATGATCAGCTCTCACAGCAGTTAATTTAATATTTTTTCCCAGTTTATATAATTCTCACGGGTTCCAAGTAAAAGTTGCACTTGTGATAGTGTTGATACTTTAACTCTCTTGTAGTGTTAGTTTAACTCTCACAGTGTTTTTTTTTTTTACACAATATTTTGTTATTTCACTTTACTTTGGGTGTAAATTTGAAATATTCACAATTTTCATTATTGACACAATGCAATGCACTTCTCATACTTAACTAGAAAAGCACTCGCAGAGCACAGACCTCCGCCATTAGCCCTATCTCCCAATAGTACAGAATCCTTAAAAAAATTCCTGAAACCAGATGGTGATCCAGATCACTCCCAAAATCTAATCAGTTCTTCCTTATGACATTTCTGACATTTCCTGAAAATTTCATCAAGATCTGTCCACAACTTTTTGAGTTATGTTGCTAACAGACTAACTAACCAACAAACGAACAAACCCTCCCGATCACATAACCTCCTTGGCGGAGGTAATAAAAATCGTGACTTCACATCGAGCACCTGTGTAAAAGTCAGGTGTCCTGTAGCAAGCATGGAGCAAAAAAAAAGAAAAGAAAACAGAACATAAAATGATAACTTGAGAAGGCACACCCTTTACTATAGACCAGTGATCATCAACTGGTGTCCCAGGGGGCAGGCCTTCATAGCTTTCTATCCTGCCTCCAACAGACCACTAAATTCTGAAAATATGCAGAGGATAAAAGATATTGTGGGTTTTTAGGATATCTTTTGTCTTTAAATCTCCACAGCTATTAAATAAACCCCAAAGAGATCAATATTTATGATAGCTTTAGCGAAAATGACTTAACATTTGATCCGTTTTACAGAATTCAACCTGTCAGTAGTTATTAGGTATATAATGCATGATAAACACATATTCAGCAATCCAAACCTGATTAAATTGGCACTTTATCAGCTTTCCACTGAAAATGCATTTGTCCTGCCTGAGAATCAAGACAAAAAGCCTGTTTCTTGCACGTTTTAACCAATCATGGCACAGAATTTTCATAACAAACCCAGTAATAGACAACATGACATCCTACACAGCAAAATATGTGAAGTCAGTTTGACAGTCAGAGTTAACACCTTTACAGTGTCCACACCACAGAGTCTTGATTTGTCTCTTTCTGGAGAGTTGGTACCTTAACACTTATTAAGTGTCATTATTGTCTCTTTTTAGAGTTAAAAATGGACTCTTCCTAACATTAAGCAGTGTTACTTTAGTTCAACATTTTATTTTAGCACTAGAAATGTATTCTCTCAGTGTTATCCACTGTAAGTTGTAAATATTTCTGTAATTATTGTTAAAAGGAAATAAAGCTTTTACCACAACAGTTTGTTATTTCCTTTCACTTCAGGTGTAAATTTGAGGTTTTTACTGTTTTAATTAGTCACCCATTGCAATGCACTTAGCATAATTGATAAGGATTGCCATTTTATATTGGACATCTGTGGCTAAGTCAGGGGTTTTCTGGTAAGGATGGAACAAGAAGACAAATACAGAGTTGGGAAATACTCTTCTTCGATGCAGCAGGTGGAAAATCACTAGCCCAGTGGATAACTTCACTCATGGTGCCTAAGTTTCTAACATCAAAATAATCCATCAGAAACATGAGCTAAGGAATCCTATCGCTGATCATTGTACAACAGGCAACATCTAAACACATCTAAACTTTCTGCCCCAGGATATGATGGGGAAAAATCTGCCCCCAAGATTTGAAATGGCAGAGGGCGGAGCTTAGATTAAATGACTCTCTACAGAGTTAGATCAACACTGAATGCATTAACAATGTTGAGTAACTTCAACACTGAAGGCCTTTTCTGTCAGAATGAAGTTAAAAGTACACTATAAGAGTTCAAATCAATTCTGAAGTGTTTAACATTGAGATTTCAACATAGCAGTTTTTGCTGTGTATGAAACCCTGAGAAAATGTTAGTTCATGAGAGTAAAAACAGTGCTTTCCTATGTCTCTCTCCATTACAGAGGTGACAAGAGCTAATAACAGCCTAAAACCTCTTCAGTTTAGCTTAATAAATCTATTCAACATCTTAAATTTGTCCAATAGGCAGTTTACGCATTGAGGAACATCAATGCTGCCTAGCAACAGAGATGCAGCTACCACTGCTGAAAAATGTATTAACGTAAGAGCAGCAAAAATCTGTTCAGACAAAAGTATGGGCTTAATAGGTAGAAGTGATCATACTTTCTTTACCTTTTGTACAATCTATTATAATCATATCTTGAATTAAAATTCAGACGTCTTTAGGAAAAGTCAGGCAGCATTTGTAACTTTTTTTTCAGCAAAGTTATACGTATTAGGAATGTGAAAACAGCCAAAATGACTGCCATGGCCTTTCTAGTGTTAAAATGTGTGGTACAAGGCTTCAAATAAACACCATGAGATTGAGAGAAACTTGCTAGGCGGTGCAGTAGTTCTCCTCCACCTTTGGCCTGGTTTCTCTCCGTGGCGAGCATCAGGCAGTCTGCAGCTGGAAGTGTTTCCGCGGTTTGGCCAGGTGTCTCTCTGCCCTGCCTGGGACAGAGGCCTCAGCGGGGCCTGGGACTGGAGTGTGGGAGCTGGAGGCTGGAGGCTGGCTGCCCCTCGGTGATCTGAAATGTCCCGCAGACCCACCTGACTGCTGGTCAGCTGTAACTGATCTAACACAATAGCAGCGCCGGAGGGGGAGAGGAGAAAATTAAGATGTGTGTGAGCGCACAGGGGAGAGATACGGAAAGAGACGGAAAGAGGGGGGATAATGGAAATGTTGGACAAATTCTCCAGTTATAGAGGCCTTTTTGGTTAGAAACCTAGACCTTAATATGGTTTCCAGGGGCTTTGGCAAGCAAAGATGAACATATCGAGTAGAAAACACAGTATCTGATATCTGTGCTGGGTAGAGAGAGAGTGCAGGGTAAGAGGAGATGCAGTGTTTCTAAAACATTCAGCTGGGGCTTTTTTAAGGGACCCAGCTGTGCGCCCTGGAGGTCCTGCAGCTCGTACTGTGGCAGAAAAATCAGCACGGTGAGGGCAGACTGCAGCTCCACAGCCTGGTTAGCCGTGACCTGATGTTCCAGGAGCCTCAGTGAATTGATGGGCCCCAGGGGAGCCATCATAAGGGCCCTCAAACAATCAGCCATTCATGCTTGCAGCCGCTGCAAGAGGGCAAAGACTGAGCAGGAGCAGAAATGCTGAAAAAGCTGTTTTTGGATTGTGAATTCACATTTTTAGATGCTTCTTCTATGGATTTGCATCCAGAACTTTTTATAAGCATGTAATAATTTCAAATTTTGCAAGAAATTCTGACCCTGCTCCCTGAAAATATTGCTTTTAGTTGTGAAATTTTAAGAAGTACATGAAATAAGTGTAACTCCCCTGTGAATGTGGGCAGAATATTTTTGGACAGTGTGGCTGAACTGGCCAGATCCCATCACGCCTCATCTGCCAGGTCTACACGCCGCTGTTACATAAGACATATGAGCCCTTCCAGACATCTAGACTAGTCCTTATGTGGACAAAAATGGGTGTGTTCATGGCGTCCCCCTCGCCCAAATCCATTTACCGTGACTAAATCAACTGACCTTCTTTCTCCATGAGCTGACTCCTCTCGCTCTCAGAGATTAGAGGCCTGGAGGTCAGCTGCACATCAGATACATTTTTCTACCAGTTACCAGCCAGTTATTTATAGAGTGAGGACAAATATACAATAGAAGGAGGGCAGTGGTTTGGTTTGGGATAGGAGTGCACGTTTAAGCCCTGGGAACATCTGTCCTTTCAAAGACATCTCCTCCTTGGAATGATCAGAATCCACAGCAGGGGTGACGGAGCTGCAGCCAGAGTCACAGAGATGGCATGCAAGTCAAAACAGAAGTACAGGAGGGAGGAGGGGGGATCTCATCAAAGCCCAACCTGGCATATCACTGAGCAGAATGACTTCAGTATGATTCAGGCTAAGCTGGGAGCTCTCACCTTAAAATTCAGGGGGAACAGAAAAAAAAACAAGCATCAATTTCTTTATTAACTTTAATTATTTAGCCTTTGAGAGCATTCTCATTGTGATACAGAAATCTCTTTTACAGGAGCCAAGACGAAAGTACAAGAATGTCACCTCCTATAACAAACAATACATGGTAGCAAAGATGAAAAAGTCAGCAGCGCACAGGTGAAATGATCCTTACTTCTGGTTGAAAATCTTCTTAACTCATTCAGCACTCTACTTTAATGTTACCCTGTAGATCCCTTAACGTTTACAATGATAAAATGCCTAACCTCACATGCACATTTGCACTAGTTAATGTATACTATCTTAAATGATCTTGTAAATCTGCACACATCCTTGTATATGTTGTACTTTTGTTCATGTCAAGTCAGCATTCTTGCACCCTTTGCACATCTTGCAACCATACTATTAATTACAGCAGAAAATCTAACTGTAATTTTTTTCCCCCACTACAATTTAATATGCAATTTATTTTAGGTTCCTCCTCTTATGTAATTGTCAACAAACAAAAGCAAAAATCAATCTATATTATAACCATGCAGCGCAGTATTAGGTTAATTGAACTAGGTTATTGCCAATAAGGAAAGTTCATAATTCACAGTACAGCTCCTCAGTAGCTTGTACAGCTGGGTGATTAATCTAAATTTAGATTCATCACAATATGTCCTACTACAATTTTCAAATAGCAGAGGGTGCAGTATTTATTTTGACATATGTGTCTAAAAGCAGTTTCATGTATTTATTTATTTGTTTGCATCAGAGATGTTATACTCTATACCAGTGGTTCCAGTTATTTTTCCATTGAACCCCCCTTCACATATCTGAAAAGAGCTGCATTGTATTCCCTTTCATATTAAATATGAGAACGGCAACAATTCATATTGCTCCTGCAATATTTGCCAAAATAATCACTGCTAGATATTGTTTCAAAATTGTTCAACCCTGTTTTTGTGACGATCGCTGCAAGGCTTTAAGTTAAACACATCAATAAGTAGATCATGTTATGCCATCCTATCAGTATACCTGGCCCATGGGAAGAACAGTTTATGTTTAGTCTGTCTGATTTTGTGTTGGTTATTATGTGAAAATATTAATCGCTTGCGTTTTTGGAAAAATACATCACATGAGGAACTTGAAAAGTAATTGCATTTAAAATCACAAATGCAATATTGGAGAAAAATCCCAATCTGATTATTTTCTCAAATCATTCAAGCTTAGCTGCTCAGTACTTAAAGCAAAGTACGGTAGTCTTGCACTTTTTACACCCCGGTATGAGCAGTATTCATCAGAACTCCAGATAAAAATCTGATTTCAAAATCTAAAGCTGAAAAATGTGGTCTGGGTTACTTATAATGAGAACTTGCAAATGCAACAAGCAAAATGTAAAAATGTCTGTCTGAATCTGAATTAGTCACTACATCTTATTTCAAGGCACTCACTCAGTAAATGTGTTTGCTGTAGTGGCAGATTTTTTAACATATAACAGTTAGATGAGACCATATTTTTCTTTGATTTGTTTAACCTTGAAGTAAGATGTTTATCTGGACTTATCTGGCTTATATTGAGCACGATAAGGAAAACTGGATAATACACTCACTAAGATCTTTATTTCAGTGTAATATACAGTAGACGTTGTGTTTGACTGCATTTACTCGGCTACTCATCCATTCATCTTCGGGTAGATTTGCCTTATTTTGTGCACACAAAAACTAACATGTAAACATGTTATACAACACCTCAACATATAAAAAAGTGATGTAAATGTGTACATGCTTGTTTGACACAATCTCTGTTTAGTCTGTCTGCTTCAGAGATGCTTCACTACACAAATTCAACCACGCCAACATTCCCAGCCTGACCTTTCTCTCAATGCCTCGTTGATTCTTACTGACATACATGGAAACAAACGCACACAAATACTCAAACACACACATGGTGCATTCACATACACACTAACAAAAATGTAGGCAAAAGCAAACACCAGGGCAGCTTCATAAATTCCATCTACCTTTTATTTTTCATTTAAAAATCAACATTTTTGGAATTAAAACATCAAAATGCAAATTATTTATTTAATGGTTATTTTTGCAAGCTTGAGAAAAGACAATACATATACAGGATGATATAAATAAAATACTGTATTTTGAGATGACAAAGAACTGAGACCATTGTTTCATATGAATAATAAATAAATTCCTCTCCATATTGCTTGTGTATCTGCTTTTAGCACAATATCAAAATCTATTGTACTTCTATCCCTATAAATAATTACAGTTGTCATTACGTAGTGTGGGTGATTTCTGTAGTAAATAGTTCATTATTTCTTTTTTTATTATGTGTGGGATTTTGTGACTAAGCTCAAAATAGAAAAACTGCACAAAAGGATTAATTGAAAATGTTTTTTCTTCCTGTGGCCGTTCTGTGTTTTACTTTCTCAGCCATGCATCACAGAAGCAGTGAGGAAACTTTGAGGATGAACAGCAGACTAAATAAACTCAGTGAAAGCAGAAATATCTACACTGGCTGAGAGATGTATGCATTCTGGTTTCTAAAATGTCTTCTCTTATTTTGTTCACAAACCTCTTTCTATTGAAAACAAATGTTTATTGTTGATTTGGTATGAAGCAGACCGAGGACGTATTTTAAAATTTATGACCAGTCATTTGTCAGCCTTTCTGTTCCCATCCATTACACAGTTAGTCCTGTACAAACACAGGACAACACACAGTTCATTTTAAAAAAATGTTTAGAAACCTTTCAATAAATACCACATTTACAAAAATACCAAATATGTCAAGTTGAATTAAAAAAAGACTGATCAAATATTTGCATAACGGTGATGTGAAAAAAATCATTCCCTTAAAAATATTTTAGGAGGAGCATCAAACTAACACTTAAGGAGCATTTAAAACTGAATATATAATCCAAGTCAATACTTAGTCTAATTAATGAGAAAAAAGATTTTTATTTTTATTTCTATTTTTATTTATTTATTTATTTTAGTAATTCTGAAAACAACACACACAGCAGGCCTACACAATTAAATAAACCTGTGTAATTGTAACTTAATTAATAGCAGATGCTTATAGAATACTTAAAATATGCAACACAAAATAACTAATAAAATGTTCATACTATGGAATGAAGAGGAAATGACGTTTGACGATTTGAAAATTACGTCAATAAATAACGGTCTAACAGAAGGCCTAATACAGTCCAAAAGTTCACTGTCATCTCTTTCTTTCACGATTCATTTGAAAATATTTAGTTAATTTTAATATTTTAAAATCTTCAGTTTGTAGGTTTTTATATTAGTTTGATATCATTTAACGACATAAATTGATTCCTTGATCCTTCTCATTCTAGCTAGGCTTTATGACACACGGAATCGTTTAACAATGGTTGAAGTATTCCTATCAAAGAAGAAGAAATTAGGGGGTTAGAAATCTTTTTTGTCCCTCTCCCAGAATCGACCGTTGTTTCTGAGGTCCTAAACACGCACGCTCACCTCCATCCTCTGCGTCCCCGTGCAGCAGCGTGCTGCTGACATCATCAGAGAACTGTAAAATCCCGACAGGATGAGTCAGCTGATTAGTGTCAAGCTGCGGAGCTCTGAGCTGTCTACATACAACAAGCAGGGCTGGACTCTATGGAGAGGTGCTCTGGTTTAATGAGTCCGACCTAGAAACGTCTAAGTGTTGATGTTTCCACTGCAAAAAATAACAAGAGGGGAGGGGAGATAATATCATGAAAAAAAGTAAATAATTAATTCAGAAAAATACTCTCAATAAAAGAGCTTGACTTGCTGTACAAGATGATTTACACCATAATGAGAAATGTGTGTACATATACATATATGTACAGTGCTTAGCAAATTTATTAGACCACCTGTCATGTTTGTCTCAGAGACCATCCAGCATCATGAAGTGCTTTAATGCGGACTCTTTGATTTTCAGTGAGCTACCCATGTTTTACCATTTTGAACAGGAATGAGGAATTTCAAACTGAATTCACATTTTTATACCAAAATTTAAGCTGGCTCACTGGGCTTCTCTGAGAAGTCAAAAATGAATCAAGCATAACATTCAACCACTAAAACTCATTTTTCTCTTCAGGAATGCAAGTAAATAACTATAATTTGACATATTAATCAAGAAATAATAATGTGCTTTACTATTTTTTTTCAGTTTTTTTGTAAATCAGTATATTTGAAAATTCATGGATAACAATAATAATTACATTTTAGCATTAAAAATATCATTTGGGTTAAAGAGCTTCTACATATTGGTGTATTAACCATTGCAGAAACATAAAAAATGATTTTGGTAAGTACCAATGCTGTTAATTTAGGGCAGCTGTGGCATAAACCTTACCTTGGTTAGGGTTAGGGTGGTCTAATAAATTTGTTAAGCACTGTATATCAATATCAATAATATAAATATAAAAATTATAGAAACAAAACAATCAGAGAGGACATGTTCTAAATGGCATCAGAATGTACTAGCTTTTGAAACTAAAGAAGTAGAAACTAAGGGCAGGTTGTCCACTTTCTAAAGTCAATCTATGATGGTGTTGATCTGTAGAATATGGATTTTATCCAATCAATTATAAAGATTAGGACTGTGGGGGATTTTTGAATTCTTCAAAGGGTGAAAATTACTTTAGTTGGTTGTGTGATGATTAATCAGCATAAATTTTTTAATTGCATTTTAAATATAAAAGTCTTTGATTGTTTTTTTTTTTCCTTTTGTTGTTATGGTCCCATAACTTTTTTAAAATTCAAGTATCATCACAGCAGCATACATGATGTTAAAGCAAAGGCTGTCCTGAAAATAAAGGGCTAGTTATAAATTGACTTGTACCACAGGGCTGTTGTTTTATAAGCTTTCTAACACAATAAGTCCAGGTGAGACAAAACAGTTAAAAAATTTGGGCTATCGCAAGATACAATTTTTAAATGCAATTAATCCCAGGATTTCTGTAGTTATGAGTGATTAATCACACCCTTTTTGTAGCAGTCTGAAATTTAAAGCTATGTCATTTTGGATTTTTCTAGTGTCTTAAATTAACTTCCTGTTTGGATACAGACCTGCTTTTATAGTCACATCAAAGATTTTAATATGAACTTAGCCATAGAAAAAAAGAACTTGGTATGGATGGAAAAGGTAGTAATGAAGCAGTGACAAGGTCAATGTGTGATAACACAAGGTGCAGATAACTTTCGACTTCTCCACTGAGCTGTTTGTGAGTTTTTTTTTAACTCTAGACATTAGACACTAAGGAGCAGAGTTTGACTCATTTTACATCACTTGTGCACTGTGCACAAGTACCATTTTTAAACAAATGTATCAATCAATGTGATTAATTGTGACAGCCATAAATTACAAGTACAATTTTACACATATAGATATAAATGCAAAATTCTATCGATATGGAGAACACTAGTTTTGTTAAAATACTATTCATTTTCTTACTTATTGTACAGAAACCAGCCTATTTTACATTTTAAATAGTACTATAATCTTCTATTATTGACAGATTACATAGACTGTACATCCTGTTCATCTTCAAATATTACACAAGATTTCTGAGGGGTTGAAAGTGCAGTGCATGCTGGCATGTCTACAACTTTTTTCTTGTTCTTTTTTAAAATATTTGCTAAAACTTTGAATTTGATGTCCTCAATAAAGTCACAAAACACAAAAGTTCAGAAATACAGTGACTGCACAAAAATAGTGAGATACTTTTAATCATAATTATTAATATATTTATGAGAAAAAAAATCCTATCAAAATTTCAAATGACAAAAAATTGGATAAAATAGCCAGCAATAAAAGTAGACACCAGATCAAATATTAGAGATAACTAAAGGTTTCAAGATGAATCATGAAAAGAGAAAGAGTTCAACATAGATGTCAAACGCCTTTGCAGGAAAAAGTCCCTCTGTAATTACATTTTAAGAGCAGAGGAAGCTGTAGGTTTGAACCCCGTCATTTAGTCGGCATTAAATAAACACAGGCCCCATCAGCGTCAGATATGCCCTCACACAGGCACACTGTAAATAATGACTTTCATAGCCGAGAGTAAAAAAACACTCCAGGGTCATGATTAGGGCACGAGTGGAACAGTGGTGCCTTTGAAAGCTGATATTTACCAACATATTAATATATAATTATTAGTTATGTGTGGCACCATCATTTAAAAACATGTCCATCCTGAGGTAACTTGTTTCTTATCCAGTAACACAACACATGAATGATGGCAGCAGCTTTTTCACAACAAACAGTAACATTTGGATCAGAACTATTGTAATAGACAGAGAGGGTAATGTGCTGTTCATGGAGAGGTTTGCAGGATTTCCACACAAGTGAAACATGATATCTAACAGCTCATGTCGTGGAATTTCTATTCTCCATGTGCCCCAGCTCGCCTCTGAAGCTGAGCCAAAACCCGTCAGCGTACTAAACCTCTGTGGAGATATGCAGTACCCAGGGATTACACTGAGTCAATGACAAACAATTATTGTGGGTGAATTTAACATCAAAAGCTTCAATTTGTCAGACAAAGTGTCAGAGTGGGATTCCTAAGATAGCACTGATTTTAAAAATTCAGGCTGATTTTGTCTTTAGAGGTGAGTGACGTGATGATCACTCTTGTCATCATTCCTCATGATTGAACCTATTTTTTCCTGTCAATTTTGGCCATTAAAACAGAATCAATTTTGCATTGTAATTGTGTAAGGTGGGCTGATGATTAAAGCTTAAATTTCATCTTAAATACAGATTTTATAACAAGCCATTTAGAAGATAAAATCCTTTTTTAATGCTTTATTTGCTCAACTTAACGGCTCAATAACACAGACTGTTCCACTCCAGCTGTGGCTCAGTGATTTAGACTGACCTCCATCACCTCAACAGCAACATCAGCATTGTGAAGCATTTTTAATTTCAGAAGAAAAAATTAAAAGAAACTCTTGTTTTCAAGAATATTTACAAGGAAAATGGAAAACTTGTTAAATATATCTGGTCAAATGTCACTGAATTGTGCCAAATATCCCATCCACTAGTGTTTCCCCAGAGGTCACACTAATGGTTTCAGTGGTGCCAAATATTTGGAGTAATAGCCGGTAACTGTGCTATCTCTATCACTACGAGCTGTCACTCTCTGCCCTGCCGCTAATTAAAAAGGCCCCGGTGCTTTATTTGTTTGCACACACTCACGAGGGCAGACAGGAACAGTCAGGCGTGGGGGCATGACAAGCACGTCATGCCCCTTTAAATCACTCCCCTGTGCCAAAACGCTGACACAACGAAAAGATCCTGACAAAACATTCAGTGTGTCCCCCAGTGTGGGCGAGAAACGTACAGGGAGGGAATAAATGATCATCACAGTGATTTATAGGCAGATTTTCTGACACATTCTTCCTCTTTTCTTTCATTTTTGGTCATTTATCAGATTAAATGTCACATAAATTCAGCAACATTTCTTGTCCTTGAAGAGTTTTCACAGTACATCACACAAAACATGATCTTATAACTCACCATATTATCCCAAGCCTCCTCATCTTCATCCTTTTCTGTCTTGCTGCAGAAGTGTCGTTGCTACCCTGCTGAAATCTCTGCGTCCCGAGAAGTGACACAAAGATGGGGCTGGCATGGAATAAAAGACATTTTAATTGTGTTGGACCCTGCAGGGCATCAGAAGCTGCTGCTGAGGCCTCATGGCTCTCTGCTGCCACCTGTGGGGCAACTGTTTTACAGTCAACTGTGCAGAATGTGCTGAGTAATGCTTAAGAGGACTCTGTGCTTGTGCAACATTTTCAAGCTTTTATTGTTGTAGAAAACTGACACAAAACTATTTTTCTTACACTAAAATGTTTTTCTTTGATTTTTATAGAAAAACAGCATATTTTGAGATGGATAATTTGACTGATTCTCCAGAGGGCAGCGGTAGAAACTGGCTTGATCCTGACTAAATCTCTGTAAATGACTTCTTGGAAAGTGAAAACGCCTGTTTTGCATGACTTTATAGCCCAACAGGAAGCAGTTGAAACTTAACAACATAAATAGCAATCAAGCCATGAGTAAACCAATCAGCAGCTTTGTTTCAAAATATGCACCAATCAATTAGCGAATGGATTTCCTTCCAAATGAACAGACCAAATCAAAGCATCTCAGGAAACACGTTACGCACAATCTGCAGTTTGTTTTGTTTGAATGCAGACCCTCTGGCAAAACCTATTCTCACTTTCTGGGATTACATTAGCTTCAAATGCAGCAGAGATTGTCCAGATTGTAAACAATATCTGATTATCTCCTCTTTATCAGCACTTTATAGCTTCAGCTTTCTATCCTCAGGCTTTTGAAAGGCAGCCTTTTGGCCTCATTTGTACTCCAGCCGCACTCACACAGCTGTCTCCCAGCCTACAAGCAGAGCTCCATCACCTGCATCCAGCTGCAAACCACAAACAGATTGTAGTTTTCCCCCTGGAGGTGGATTTCTGTGCAGTCAGGCCATCATCGGCACGAAGATGAAGAGGCAGAATATTACGTAAAACAAGCCTCGCCAACTATCAATAAAGAACTGAGTCTGAGCGCTTTGTGCCAGTGACGGCTGATACAGCAGTAGCTGGGAATTTTGTCTGAGCATGTGACAACATTTCCCAGACCACTAAACATTGAAAACAGACCAACTAGGAAACATATTGCATTGATTTAGTCATTTGACAAATAGCTCTGGAATGAGTATCCCCGTCCAGACGTTTGAGAGCGGTTGTCATATAAGTAGTGGATAAAAGGAGACATGGATTCTAATTTTAAGAACAGGAAATGAGACAATGACAGCGGACAAACTTATCACATATTGAGATGGTTGTGGTATTCATGGTGAGAAATGATCTCTGGATGGTTTCTTTATTGTCTCTCCATGTAGTCATTCTCAATATTTTAGCAGCATCTGGTTCACTGCTGCAGCTCATGTCTAAATGTTTACACTACAGGATCTTACTGGATTATTTTTCACAGAGAAATTCCACCATAATTTGACAGTTTGTGATTTCGTTTTTCTTATTATGACTTTCTGCCGCATTTTCTTGCATATGGGTCAGTTGTTTTGTTGAGTCTCTATTTACATTTTAGCAGGCATTGTTTTGAAGATAGCTTGTTAGCTAAAGCTGGGCTCACATTAGATCATTTTAACTGATTTTAAAAATGTGGGAGACCACAGAGGTATGTTTCAACCAGTTTGTAGCATTATAATCCTCCAGTCTCAAATAATGGACAACTTGACGAGACCACGAGACCACACACCTGCCATTTAACAGTGGTGATTCCATACGCACAAGATGTCACACATACATGATCAAACGTGGCTTCAGAAGAAAAACAAACATGGATGATGATCAACGTCTTCAGCTGGCTGTCCTGGCTTGTGTTATACTGTGCCTATAAAAAGTTTTACCCCCTTTGATGTTTTACCATTTAATTGATCTCATAAACCAATCATGGTCATATAATTTGGCTTTTTTGACCAAAAACAGCAAAAACCTCTTCAATGTAAAAGTGAAAACAGATTTCTACAAAGTTATTTCAATTTAATAAAAATCATGTAAGGGAAAATAAATGACTGTATAAATATTCACTGACCTAAATCAACAGAGGTCCAGCCAATCAATGCTAGTCTCACAGTTAGTGAAATGGAGATCACCTGAGTACAATGAATCTGTCTCAAGTGAGTGTAATCTGCATTCCTGGTTACCATTACACAATTAAGACAAAAGAACACTTCAAGCAACTCGGAGACAAGACTATCAGCAGAAGAATAAGTCAGGGGGTGGATAAAGAAAATCCAAGGCACTGAACATCCCCCAGAGTTCAGTTAAACCCATCATCAAGAAACTGAAGGAATATGGCACATGTGTAACTCTGCCTAAATCAGGCCGTTCTCACAAACTGAGTAACAGTTACAGTAACAGTAACAGTAAGACACCTATGATTACTCTGAGGGAGTTACAAGCTGAGATGGGTGACTCCGCATACAGCGACTGTTGCCTGGGTTCTTCACCGGTGAAAGCTTTATGGGAGAGTATTAAATCTGGAATTTGCTAAAAGGCATGTGGGAGACTCCATGGTCAAGTGGAAAGTTCCCTTGGTCTGATGAGACCAAAGTGGAGCTTTTGGCCATCAGACAAGACACTTTGTTTGGTGGACACCTTACACTACATAACAGCACAAACACACCTCACTGTGAAGCATGGTGTAGGCAGCATCACGCTGTGGGGATGCTTCTGAGCAGCTGGCCCTGGAAGGCTTGATAAGATAGAGGTAAAATGCATGCGGGAAAATAAAGGAAAATCCTGAGGACAATCTTATTCAGTCTGCAAAAGAACCACGGCTTATGGGATGAGTTATTGTCCAGTAAGATATCGACCCAACACTTATAGCGAAAGCTACACAGGAATGGTTTAAAGACAACAAGGTAAATGTTCTGGAGTGGCTGTGTCAAAGTCCAGACCTCAGTCTCATAGAGAATTTGTGGCAGGACTTGAAAAGGGCTGTTCACACCCATTCCTGTGCATCCTGACAGAGCTTTAGCAGTTTTGTAAAGTGCCAGTGGTGTTCAGTTGTGTAAGCCTGATTAGGACTTATCCACATAGAAAAACCTATCCACATAGACTCAGTGCTGTGACTGCAGCCAAAGGTGCATTTACTTAATACTACTAAAATTATATTGACCATCACTAACTTATAAAGTTCATGAAATGTTAAACCATCTACTGGGGTTAATACTTTTTATTGGCACTATATCAGCTCCAACACTACATAAATTGGAGACAATTGTTTTTTGTACACGTTTAATAAATAATAGCATAGTGGGACCAGATTGGCATAGCAATCAAACTACCAACCAGAGTTTAGGTGGAGAGTCACACTCGCAGAGTAACAAGTCTGTATGCTCACAACAGCTATAATATCATAATTTAGAATTTTGGGGTAGCCACTGTGGGCATAGCCACCCTTGCCCATCCCTTTGATCCACCCTGGCTGGTAATAGGTTAAGTGCTAGTGTCATTTGTTGGACTGAAACTAAACTGTGCTGTTTTAGTATTGATATAGACCAATCGTTCTCCGGATTTTTACTGTTAGTTGTTTTTTTAAATATAAAATAACAGTGAGAGGTTGACCTGGAAAATGAACCTCTGATCAAGAACACAGGAGAATGTTTAAAATCATTCAATTGCATTTGAATGTCTCTCCCTCCACATAATATCAAAATCAGTCCTGAATTATGCCTAAACATGAATGTAAAATCAGCACTAAACATCCATCCATGCTCACAATTACCCAACTGTTAAACTACCTCCATGAAAGCCTCCTACTGGGAGAGCAGGATTTCTCCCTATTACAACGACCAGGAAGCATCATGTGTAAGCAGCAGAGAAAACAGATCTGTTAACTGCTGCAGATCATGACACTGCTGTATTTATATTTGTCTTTGGCGAAGAAACAACTCAGCCATTCCACTACTAACCACAGCCATCTTTTTTTGTCCATAAGATCCAGACAGACTAACACAGGAGCCTCCAAATACTACCACGGTCAGAGGTGTCGAGTGAAAGAGAGGCTGTCATTACTGCGAGTCAGAGCTGTGCTCTCAGCAGCAGGAGTCAATGCAATAACGGGACTGACAAAAACACGGAAAGGTGAAGACAATGGAGGGTGTTTCATTATGTAAGTGGCTTTGTGAGTAGTCCATATGTTCTCTTGAGGCAATACATTAAAGACACATTCAGTGTTTGCACTGCAGGGATTACAAAATCATGATCATGCTGGACATCACGGTTTATGCTTCTGGCTTTAACTTTGATTTGTGAGGTCTGACTGATGTAAAAACACATTCCTGGGCAAGGATCAATCTAAGGAGGAGTTTAGATGCCAAGAGGTCCAGTAAGTGAACAGCCGTGTAGAGGAAGTACAATCTAATGCATTGATGCTTGAAAGAAAAGTTAAAGGTGCATGGTAGTGCAGGAAAGGAGTGCCCTCCTACTTTCAGAAAACCAAAATAATAATGTTAGAGACATAATTTGAGGAAAAGTTGAGGAAATATTCGATGACACTGGCAATCTTGCTCTGAATTGTTCTTCTGATTTTGACAAAATAAGTTAGAATCAATGTCAATGTCTCCCCCTGGGCATGATTAATGACATATAATGCATATAATTCTGTGTGTTTTGTTTTTCCACCTTGGAAACGACTCATGTAAGCATATCCACTCCTTCTCAATCATTCACATTAACAAACACGCACTAAAGGGTTTCCTTTGACTCCCAATTAGAACTGCTGGACAAAACATGTCTCCTGCTTCAATCCAAACTGTCATTCTTGGAAGTTTAGTGGTGGCAAGATTCACAACATGTGTTGCGTAAGTTTCACAATAGACCTTGGTGAAGATCAAACATTCAAACAGAGTGACATATAAGAAAACACATTGAGGCTACCTGGTGTCTGATATTTAATCTAATTTTAGCAGCAGTTTAAGTTTTCAGAATGCGCACAAACATACAAAAATATCATCAGATTCTGATCCCTACATATCTAAATAAAAATAGTCAATCCCTGACATTGCCACTTCTTTTTTAAAAAAAGAGAAAAGATAAGACTGAGAACAGAGAAAACAGAAGTTATGTCACGTTACAGGTTGCATTGCTCTGACTAAACACATGGTACTGTAGCTAATTAATTATTCTCCAGGGGCATTTTCTCAGTGATGGGCCGTGATGTTCATCTTAAGCTTGGTTTGTACCTCTGTGTTGAATGGGGGGTAACAGTTCACGGATGTCAGGGATCAGTTTTTACCTTCATACCTGTGGGGTTACAGTGCAGTAAGGGATGGCTCATCTGGAGAGGCAACCAAAAGTTATAATTTACTATAAATCAAGGTATCCCTCATGTTTTACTTTAACTAACAAATAAATATATATGCAAAATAAAAAGCAACACAGACATGAATAGTCTAATATATCAGGATTTATAATAATATAATAAACACAATGTTTGTAATGCATATAAAATACATGCATTGCAGAGCTATGTATCATATTTATGATTTATGATGTGTGCAATGATGGCATCGTAACAGGTGTAACAATGTTTACTTGTGCAAAATCCCAACTCATTTACGTCAGTGTAGACTAACTTATGTAAACACAGGATAAAACACTGTAATGGAGCGTGAACAGAGCACTTAAATATGATTTTGTAGCCAGAGTTTTCTACGACTACGTCTAGACCTAGCCAAGAATGGCAAAAATACATTGTTTCAAAAATCAAGTACATTCAGACTCACACAGTTCACAATACGCATTAGGTATAGTGATAATAAAAGTCAGCTATAACAGTGGCATACAGAAATCTACATATCTAGTTTATGTACGTAGCTAAGATCTTTGCCAAAGCTCCCATTGGTAAAGCTAACTTGGCTATAGATATAGAACTACATAGTAAACACAGCTAAAGCTAAGCTCTCATAGCAGTTACATAAGCTACATATCTACATTACAAATTTAGCTTTAGCTATGTTTGCTAAAGCTCCCATTGCTAAAATTAACATAGCTATAGACTACAAAACTATGTAGCTAATGCAGCTAAAGCTAGGCTCACAAAGCAGCTACATATCTACATTATCTACTTAGCTAACTAAGCTGTAGACAACAGAACGATGTAGTTAACGCAGCTAAAGATAAGCTCACAAAGCAGCTACATAAGCTACATATCTACTTTATCTATGTAGCTAAGTTAACTTTAGCTATGTTTGCTAAAGCTCCCATTGCTAAAGCTAACTTTGCTAGACAACAGAACTGCATAGCTAATGCAGCTAAGCTAAGCTCACATAGCAGCACTACACTACATAGCTAAGTTAGCTTTAGCTCCATTTGCTAAAGCTCACATTGCCAAAGCTAAGTTAGCTACGTTGGCTTGGCTTACGTTGTAATGTTGATTATATAGTTAGTGTATATAGCTATAGCTAATAAAGCTAAAGCGAGTCACCATTTTTATAATGGGTTGATATATAATTAGACCTCTGACCCTTTTTCTCTGTTTATCTAAGAAATGTTTCTTAGTCTGTAATGTTTGCAATGTGGTTATTTCCTGAATGTAACTGCCAGTCTTTGTTCATGAATAAAGCTGAATTTAAAAAAAAAAATCTAAAACTGAAAATACAATGTTCCAACAAATTACAGTTCTGTTCTGAAATAGGCGGCTACTCTGATGAACGGTCTATGAGATGCAGCTAACTTTAACTTCAAAACAATCTATTTTACTAAATAATGTGAAGTAAGGTAGATTGTTTAAGCTAAGAGATGCTTGATTAGCATCTCAACAGTATGTAACTCTACTGCTGTGTGATTTGTCAAAGGCTAGTGACCTGTGGGTTAAAAGAATATAGCCCGAATGATCAGCACATCACCTGTCACTCAGTAATACTGCAGAGGAGAATAGTGGAGGATGCTACAGTGCTTGGACAGTCAAATACAACCACATATAGAGACAGTGAGTGTTTGGTTCCAACTCTAGATCCCTCCAATATTTTAAACACTCAGAGTTATTTTTGGAGTTATTTTTTCATGGTTTTGCCTAGTTAGCCCATTTAGTCCAGCTGTCCCTGGACTGAATGGTGACATGGGAAGAGGAGATGATAAGACAAAACAGGCTATCTGGTCCTCAGTGACAAAAGTTGGGAGTGCAAAGGCATTTTCTCTGTTGCTATACAAAAGTGAAAAACTGTCAAATCACTACAGCATCACACATTTTCTAAATTTATCATCACTCTTCATCAGTGTTCCTGATGAAGCCTGGCTGTCTCTACCCTTTGCAGCCCCAGGTCACATTCAGGTGGAGCTTCTGTTTGACGCCACAGGGCCATGATCCCAACCTGAAAGGCCTCCTTCTTTATAACTCTGTGACCCACGGGCCCCAGACAGTACGCCTGGCAGCCCACTCTGCTTTTATTAAAGCTTTTCCGGTCCATCACTGTACGCATTGTGCCAAAAAGATGGCAAGTATCAAAAGAGACGGAGAGCCCGAGGTGAGAAAGGTCAAAGAGATGTACAAACAAAGGCAGAAACAGGAGATAAGATGTCAGACAAAGAGATAGCGAATGCAGCGGGGCGAGAAATGTGTTATTGCCGTCACTGATTCAGGTCAGAGGGGTGTGAGACATGAGTTGGCAGAGCTGAGTGCAGGGGCTCGTTGGAATATGTGTGAGGCCATAGGAAGTGCTGTGTGGAGAAGATAACAGAGCATGTGTGTGTGGTGGAGGAGGTGAGGGGTGGGAGGAGGGGGGGTTGAGAGAGTAACAGTGTCCTCAGCCCTGCCCTGCTTTCCTCTATTCACTGCCCGTATCCTGTCTGTGTGCTGCTCCCTAATGGCTTTTAATGAGCCACTGGTGGATCCCGCTGCTTCCTGCCTTCACACAACATGCCAGGCCAGAAAGCCAAGCGATTCTAAGTATGATGAACAGGTTTGTATTCTTTTCTTCTGTTTTTGGTGACTTTACAGTCTGCTCTTAAATGCCTTTGCTCATTTGATACTTAGTGTCCCAGGTTATTTGCAGCATTTGACTGAAAAAAGTCAACATGAAGTCAGCATTTTCTACTCAAGCATAAAAGTATGAATCCTTCTTAACCCTCTCCTGACTGTTTCTCTATGCGGCCTTTCTCTCCCCTCATCTCTGGCAGGAATCCACAGCTCAGAGTTGTGTCTCTTGATTGTGTCTCACTGTGATAGATGACAGGTGAGAGAGTCTCTCTGATCCCTTTGACACTCTGTAATTGAGTTAAGAAGGCTGGATTAGAGGCTCCTTTTGAAAAGGGCTGAGGTCAGTGCTCTATTCTGCCTGATGCATAGCTCCACAAAGGGAGAAAAGGCCTGACATTGATGGCAGGAATGTGAGCGCATGAGATACAGAGATAGACGGGGGAGAGAAAAGGGGGAGACAGTTGCAGAGGAGACTGTGCGGGGCTTTAAAGATGTTCTTAGGTGAGGATAGAGAGCAAAGCTTGTAAAGTGGGACGTTTGCCCTTTTGTGTCTCTCTCATGCTGATTTTATCAGCTTGCTAGTGTGAGCGATGGATTTAGTGGTGCTCTGTTGATAATTCCTGGAGCAGGCTTGGGGGGGGGGAAGCGACGTCATATGTGTATGCATCGAGTTGTTGGTGCCACCACACTAGCATAGCTACATCTAACACAAACACAAAAAAAAGCATTTTGGTGGAAAGCTCTGTAAGTTGGTTGAAAACTGTCCGGCTAAATTATTAAGGCCACGTTTACATGATGATTTCACACAAAAATGACAACATTTCATTTATGAACTTTTGAGAATGCCAGAGTTTTTATTGTCATGTAAACTGGACAAATGTTGCTCCTTCTGAAAATTGAGGCTTACACACATGGGCATTACAGTTCTGGTTAGTGGGATGAGTAGGTGGACTCCAGCAGCAATAGCAGACTCATGAGCTCTGTATGTGCTGCTTCATCCCGGTTGACTTTTTTTAAAATTTATTTACTTGTTTTGAAGTTTAGGATGATTAGGCGTAGCTGTGACACTGAACCAAACAAAAGGACCCAAATGCAAGACTACAGATACAAGGCAAAGCCCATATTCTGTTTAATTGTTCTGAGTGGGTAAGTAGAAATCCAAAAAACAGGCAAATGTAGAAGGTAGTAAAACGAGGTCAAAAATGTACAAGAAACTGGTCAAAAACAATAAGATCATTAGGGACTGCTAGGATGCTGACACAAGAGATGAGGTGAACTGGAAGGGAAGCAAAAGACTGGAGAGTATAAATACTTGAGAGGTGTCTTGCTGCAGACAGCAGAGCTCCCTCTTGCAGACCAACACTGTAAGATTCCACCACTATCAGAGCAGAAGTCATGTAATTTGTAAAACATATTTTGAGTTTAGGATTCTTTTTTAAAATTCAGCTTTATTGATGAACAATGTCTGGCAGTAACAATCATGAAATAACGACATGGCAAACATTACAGACCAAACAACATTTCCAAAAAAAAAAAAAAAAAAAAGAAAAGGTCAGAGGTCTGATGTGATGGAATTAACATATGAATAGACCTTATTTAGAAATAGCTATGACAACAATGGCTCTCTATGGCATCATATGCTTTAGCTAAAGCTAATGTTGCTATGGCAGCTACATAGTTAATGTTACTAGGTAAGACAATGTATTTACATTAGCTTTAGCAATATGTGCTCCAGCAAACGTAGCTTACATGGCTTTTGGTTAATGGCCAAAGGTAAAACTAATGATGCTACAAAGCAAAAATAGCTAACGTTAGCAATGTAGTTACATAAGCATTATCAAATGTGGTATTAGCTAATGTAGCTTTGTTCACGTTAGCCTTAGCTAGGTAAGCTACGTAATGCCTTGTTTCCAAATACGCATAGCTAAGGAGGTAAATCAACAGAAAGTCCAGTCATTCCAATGGAATCTCTGAGAAGTCTAACACGCCTGCGAAACTCCCCCCATGTGTACGCTGTAAAAAATGAAATTCTGTGGTAGATTTTAGAGACAGACTGTATGGCAGTGTGCTAGCTGAAACAGCTGCTGACAAGATAACAGGCTACAACAAGTCATATTTATCAGCTTGATACAGTATGCAGTCATATTAACCACTTTGATATGAAATATGTTAGGATTTATCAGTTGCTTTGATTGGTTGGCCAACTTCTTCAATTATTTCTTGATATGCAACATTAGTTCTGTTTTATCTCAGTAATTCCAGAAAACACTTATTCCAAGCAGCTTAATGGCGAAAAATCATGCAATATCATCCTCTTCCCAGTGGCCATAGGTAGTTTATCAACTTTTAGTCCACCTGTAAATCATGCAGTTCCTGACGTTGGACACTAGGAGGCATTACCTGTATATTTAGGGACACATGAACATCAGTCAAATAACGCATGTGGAAATGAGGCGCATGTGTGTTTTCATGAAGGACAAGCTTTTTTTTTTTTTGTAAGTTTTATTAGATGTTTTGTCATTAGGTGTTGCAGGTCGGG
This sequence comes from Cheilinus undulatus, assembly GCF_018320785.1. NCBI lineage: Eukaryota > Metazoa > Chordata > Actinopteri > Labriformes > Labridae > Cheilinus > Cheilinus undulatus. The sequence goes on from NC_054877.1 coordinate 22,711,614, forward strand.
TCTTTGACTTTTAATTTATAGTATCCTCATTCTTACCTTAACTGTAGTTTTAGCATGTTTTTCCATTCTGACAGAGGCAACATCTCAGGATAGTGGTCTGCAAGAGGGGGTGTCTGAGATCTGCAGTCTGGAGCCAGACTATTTCGGAAAATATTACTAGAGAAAAGCATCTGAGATATTTATTAATAGAGAAAGCTAACACAGGCTGGCAGTGCTTGTGTAAATTTTGTGTAGAAAGTAGGTCAGTTTGCCCCAAATGCACAGGAATCTTGGGCTCTGTCCTTAAATGAGTGCCTTCTTCAGAGTTACCAGTCACTTGACACACCCATGTTTCTGTTAAATGGCATACCCTTCTGTAGAGAACAATACTAGGTTACTAGTGGAGATAAGCCAGACATGATAACATTTGCAGCTAAAGAGAGCTGAATGAACAAACTCATCAGAGTGTCAAACATACAGCTTTGTTAAACATAAAATCCTAAATCATGGTTGACCTAGCATACACATGCCTAATTATAACAGGATACCCCCTTTTTAACATGTTACAGTCTGATTATTTCCTCTTTTCAAAACATTACAAACCTTTTTGCAGTTGTTCTCTACAGAAACCTTTCTCTTGTTTTTGGTCTTGTGTTTCTATCACAGCCTTGTTTTGAATATAACAGCTGGAATCAAGAGACTCTAGAGCTGCAAACAGCACAGGGATAATGGCAGTAATTCATCCTGAACTGACACAGCAAATCCTCATTTTTTAAGGTCTAACAATCAGGTAGTGACAGTTAAAGTCCCCCCTAAGGTTTAGCTCTCGTCCTCACCCTGGGAGGTAGAAACAACCAGAGTCCTGGATGGCTGATGTTTACTGCTCAGGCTGTTACAGTTTCCATGAAGCCCTGTTCAGCTCCATTCATAAACTTGGTGAAATTGGGTGGGCCAAATCCCTTCTGAGTTGATAACAATGATTAGAGCTACATCTGCCATACCTTTGATATAGAAAACTGTGGAAGTTTTGCTCTTCCCAAAGAGAGAGACTTAACATCATGTAAGCCGGCAGACATTACACTCTGTTGTGTATGAATATAGTGAAATCCAGCCATACAGTTTCAGCTTTAAATGCTGTAAATCACAGCTGACTAATTTAAGTAAAAATCACCTATTTATTAGAATCATTCTGCCCATAAATGAGTATCAAAGATTCACAAGACTTTACATCAGCCTGGCCTGCAACTTCCACGTAGGTGTTGCTTCTCCATTTATCTCAGAAGTTTGATGTCCACGCTGGGCATGATGTCACACCCGAGTTGAATGCAGTCCATTTGCTACCAGCATGTAAGATTAACACACACACAAAAAAAAACCAACTAGACTTTATTTGAGATGATCATAAAAAGAATTGGGGGAGATACTGAATTTCTAAAACCTTAAATTAATCCTTCTGTTATTGTAAAAACTGTCTGCCTCTATTATTCAGTTGTGATTTGTTGCACTTGTTTCTTTTATTGGCCCAATCCCAATCTAGGATACAGGACTCATTAAAAGAAAAATAGTATCAAATAATCTCTACTTTCAATTTCTAAAGAAGTGCCCAACATTTCTTCAGCAGAGGCTTGAAAACAAAAGGAGTAAACGCCCAGCCAAGTCTGTGCAGTAGTGACAGCAGCAAGCAGATGGTGATTAGTTTAATGTTAGTCATCACCGTCATGATGGTGATGATGATGACAATAATAGCTTGAGCAGCAGAGAAGGATTATAGTTGCAGGTGGGGGGTGCTAGGAGGAGGAAATGTGATTATATTTGTGTATGTGTGTCCATGCAAACACCTGAGTGTCTTGGCAACGCTCCTAGGAAGGGTCTCGGCCATCGGACATCCCTACTGCAGGGCCACCCCCTAATCAGTGGGAACAAAGAGGGGAGGGAGTCTATGAGCTCCAAAATAGCATGAGAAGTAGGAGGAGTGGAAGGATGTAGGAATCTGATGCAATGGCCTCTAGTGTATCTGTTAGTAATAGTCATCTTAACAGTACTTATAGGAGAGTCGTGTAGTGAAAGAAGATTTACAACATCAGATAGTCAAGAAAGCAGGGATGGGAGGATCTCTCACATCACAATTAAAAAAGCAATACTAATATGGACAATTGAAATCAATTTAACAGTAAATATAGTGTTGAACACTTTCTAAACCAGAAGAGGGAGCTATCTGCTTGGGAATCTTTTGTTCAGCATTATCAGAGGGTTGTAGATTTAGTCAGTCTTATCTTTGAGTTAGCTATAAGCAAGTTCTAGATTCAAATGTGCATCATGTGCTCCAAGTGTAACATTGAATAGTCAAAGCTGCACCTGGTCTCATCATGCATGTCTTTAAATGTTAACAGAGAGGTGTGTGCTGCCAAGTAGCATATTTTCTATCTATTCACTGCTTCAGTAATCTTCCAGATATGTAGTCCAGTTACAGCTGACTCTGTCTCGCTCATTCTCATGCCTTTGCAGTGATAAATCTGGAAATAAGATGCACTGTCACCGTGCCTTTATTAGGATTAAAAGTTTTAAGACCTTTGTGATTCATTGTTCAATTAACAATCTGTTGAATAAGCCCAACTTTATAAATTCAGCCCTGCTTAATCCTAGGTTTAAAAGTTACACCACAATGTAACTTAAACAGCATTTAAAGCCAAACTGGTGCACAAGGTCTAACTTCAAGTTGGTCATAACTTCCAGCTTTAAGTGCGATATAATGTTTTACAAAGGTGTACAACCAACTGATGTAGTCAGCTCCATTAGCTAAAGAAGAGGAGTGTTGTAGATATGCTGAAAGCAGTTTTAGAAAGATTTTTAGGTCTAGAGTGAGTAATTTTTAAAAAGTTTGAATGAGTAAGTAAAAAACAAGACATGTGCTGGGAAGTGAGTTTGAAACCCTGCTTATCGGACCTGGGCTAATAAGACATCTTGGAGGCAGTTGTAATGGCCAAAAATTACAACAACTGGAATGAAAACTTATGATGCATGATGCTGCCACCACCATAAATCCCACGGTTTTAAAGTCGTTTCATATTAAAAAATCATCTAGTGTGTGGCCGGCCTAAGGGGGGTGAATATTCATGCAATGTACTGTGAACCCATATCTTCATAAAGCTTAGGAGTTGAGTGTGTCGCTCCATTACTACAAGAGAGTACAGGAGAAGGGTTAGTGAGATTTACCTTGCTGTGATTATGGTGGATTTCATTAAGCAAATCTGATTATTAACTTGCATGTGGCTGTATGAAACTCCTTGGTCATTATGAAGTGACAGCAAGAAAAACTGTGGCTCTCATGGTTGAATCGACTTCCTGACCCCACAGCGACAGTGTTTTCTGTAATTGACTTTTCCTCTTAAAACACCTCAGGGGTTCACAGGATGTTGAGAAGAATTGGGTTTTATATGCATGTTTACATTATCAATCACAACACAAACCTGGATTAAATATGCGATTGTTTTTCCACCGGAGTCTTGAGTAAATGTGCACTCAGTATTTTCATACGTTTTTAAAAGCAGATTTTCACAGAAATCCATGCGGGCAAACTTCCATGTCTGTCACTCTAAGCAGGCCCGGCTGTCCCCTCTGTCTCCTTTTCATGATAAGTCCTTGTTCGCATGGAGAAAAGCCCATCAAAAGCAAAAGATGATAAAATGGACAATAAGCGGGGGCCACCAGGTCCCCCCCTTCTCTGGGGGCCACAGATTAGGCCTCCCGCACTTCCTTTGGAAAACAGGCAACCGGACCCAGAGGAAGCTCCTGTCAGCTGCGCTCGCTCACCTCCCTGGCCTCTCTCGCTCTAATTTGTAACTCCTCTCTCTCACTCTGATTCTCTCTGTCTGCGAGATGAAACACAGGCCTTTCCATCCACAACCTGCCACCAGACTCCACCCGGATACCACAGGCCGAGCTTCATCAGGCTTCTGCAGCATGTCACACTCATTTTTATTTTTGCTTTATATTTTTCCATATGGGATTGTCACTGAATTTAATGTCTTTATCGCCATAAACCATAGAAGTGTATGTGTGTGTGGAGGGGCTGTGATTACAGAGGAAGACCAATCTGTAAATAGAACAGCAGTGCTCCTGCTGAGAATATCCTGCAGTCTGCTTAAAGGGCAGGACAGTCAGAGGGTGGAGGAGGTGGAGGTGGGGTCAGGTGGTTAAAAGGGGTTGAATATGGACCCTCCCATAACTGCAGAGCCAAATCACTGTTAAAATCATCAGACAGATAATCGTCTGTCGCCTCCACCCTCCTACTGTCTTGAAGATGACCCAGACAGCTTTGACAGGTCTATAGGTGGATTTTTAACCTCTCACTTCACAGCAGTATGCTGAGCTAAATTAAACCCGGATCCATATGTGGGTGTTTTAGGACCTTCAACTTTTGCAAAAATATATGAAGTTTTTTGATCAAATATGGTCAGATGCTGCGTTCCATTTACCTTTGAGTTGGAGCTGAGAGTGACATCATATCTGAGATGACTGAGCATGCGATACTTCAAGTTAGTTATTTGGGGTACCAGAGTTCCTCCCAGTTTCAAAGTTGTAATTCTGACTTTAGGAGGCATTTGAGATGATAAATCAACTGAAATGCACCAAGAGCTTCATGCACCAGAGCCTTTGTGTGTGTGATATGATTGGTGGATTAGGGTGGCTAAAACATTTAATTTCTCATCTGACACACTCTTGATAGAGCTGTAATGAAGTCTTCACGACAAAAGCAAAGCCTACATGGAAAAATGAGATGTTAACAGAAAAGTTCCTCATATCTATCCATGTATTTATTTAGTTATTTACTATGTTTGTTAGTTAGTTAACCTTTATTAAGTCTCAGAAACCATTGAGGTCTCTCTTTAATTTACAATGTCGTTGAGATTCAAAAATGTAAAATAAAAACAAACCAAGAAAGGATGATCCCCAGTTTAAACAGTTGCACTGTGTTGAAGTGGTTTATGATGTTCATCTCAAATATTAGAAAAAAAAAAGTTGTTTTTTTTAATTTTTTTTTTATTATAATGTGTGATCATTCATATGTTGTCTGTACGTTCTTGTTGATCAGCATTATACTGCACACATTTTCTGCCTCTAGATTGTGTCCAAGTGTTTCACATTTCCGGTACTTACTGCAGAGTAAATCAAGCTTCAGTTCTGAGATGTACTGGCCACTGAGTGTGTGACTCCCATTCTGATACAATCAGGTGACTTTTCTGAGACTGGCATTCTTAATAAATGAGGGACACTTTCATGAGGAAATTGTAAATTAGTTATAAAGACTGTTGATGGATTAATCCAGCTATCTAAAATAGAGAAAACAAAGTGGATAATGATTCAAGTCTGCTGTTTTGTTTTGTTTTTTTTTTTGTCCACCAATACTATGACTAAAGATGTGAGTTGACCACCTTTTTCCATCCAGAAAAACTAGACCAAGACTAGGTAAAATATAGAACTTTATGGGGAAAAAAAAACGGATAACGAGAAAGTTTAGCTGTTTATCAAGGAAACTAAGAAGATTAACATGTTACTGCTAGAATGTTGGATGTTCAAAGTCCATGATATTCCTCCATTGTGTAGAAAAGATATGTCAGCATTTTCATCAGTTTTTTCTAGATCACTTAATTTATGATAGTTCATTATTATGAGTGAGTGTTCATGTTTGTATTAATTTTACTCATTGTTTAACTGAATTACTTAAAAGAAAATACATGTTTTGACTAAAATAAACCCTAAAATGTAAGGATTTTGACTAAAATGGACTAGACCTCTAAAAAGAAACTCAAACCTGAATAAACTGAAAAAAAAAAATTAAATCCAAAGATTAAGACAAAAATTCAAAATAGCTGCCAAAATTAACACTGGTTTCTGTAGACTTGTTAAGATAAAAAACTGACTAAAAGCAAAATTATACTCCAATCAGTGGTTGTATTTAAGATATCCTAGTCATGATTTCTAACTTGTGAGGATTGTAATTAATGATATCTACTATGATGTTCTTCCTACACAACTTTTATTTCAGTCAGGACCACTTTGTCAAGAAACATGCATAATATGCAGTTGTAACTTTTCCTCTTTATGAACAGTAATGAATTTGCTCTGCTGTTGTTTATATTTGGCAGTGTGGCTGTTCTGGACTCTCCTGTCCTTCCACATGTCTATGTGGACATTCCTGCTCTTCCTGTGCCTACAAAGAAAGCCTGAGCCAGGGAAAGATGCAGCAAAAAATCCAGAGTTGTGCAGGCATCACTGATAACAGAATGACATGAATTAAGCCAGTTATAGCATAAAGGAGGAGCTGGGATGGAGGAGGGTTGCAAAAAAACAGCTTGCAAAGGGAGCAGAAAGCATAGCCCAGCTAGAGCTGTTTAAATATGGCAGCATGACTGCAATTAGCCAAAAGTGTGCTTAGAGCGAATAAGCTGACCATCAGCTGATGAGGGCTTGCGTGAAACCAGCTGATCTTATATGGCAGCGCTTGACTCTGTGGCCTGCATGAACTAACGCTGTATGCTCAATTTCAGATATCCACAGTGTCTTTCTTCCAGGACAGAGCAAATGTTGATAAAGCCAATGGATTGGCTGGGTTCCATGTCTGTTATCAGACAATGTGAAGCTTCAAGCTGAGATGCTTAGTCCCATTGAATGAATGACTGAACCAATAAGCAATATGAGAAGAATGAAGGGATAGCCCTGTGCACGGTTTAACTGAAGTAACTGCAAGCCTGTGAAAATGGCAACTAGAGTAGTAAATAGGTTGGATGCAGCTTTAGCTACACTTTTATCAGAACAAGCCAATAATTCTTTATTACAAGAAGAGCAAAGAATTGCACTGAAAGCTTCCCCTGCTACAAAAGATCTTTTCTAGTTTGGTGGTTAGGTCATGCCCCACCGACTCATAATGAATATGGCAGACAAAACATTTATCAAATCACCTTTCCAAGTTTCTTTTTTAAGGTTCAGTCCTTGCCAAACACCATATAAGGGGTGTTGCCCAGTTGGATGTGAAATGTCATGGATATGTGACACAGGCTATCTGGCGTGCCCGGGTTAAAATGATGTTATTTTAGCCATTTATGTGTTTTGGGCTTCATTTTTCTTCAGATATCTACAGCATCATTTACTCTATCCAGAATGAATGTTCTGGACATCTTCAATTTTAAAAACATTTAGGAAAACTCTGGGCACAGGACATCACACTTCCACTTACACATCCACCCCACCCTGATGCCCTCTGGTCAAAGAGACTGAGCATTGAGGTTTGGAGAGTTTGTTCCTTGCTGCATTCGCTGAGCTAAAGGCCTCTCCGAACAGGCCAGAGTGTGAACTTTGATATTGTTTGCTCTCTGTTATGAAGTCTGTTTATCAGCTGCCACTTGATTTGTTTATCAGATGGATGTTGTGCTGTGAAAAGGAATTTCCTGTTTGGGCCAATAAAGTCTAAATCCTAGAAATCTACTATCCAGCTGTTGCTAGTCATCTTTTTTGATATTCCAAATACAATTATGGGCATCTGTAATCTTATTTTTTACATTTTGGTTACCTGAAATTAAAATTGAGACACATACATTTCAGAGTTATAATTAACTGTAGACTTAAGTTTAAACTACCAAAATAGATTAGGTAATTTGTTGTAACCATCAGCTTGTATGCACACATGACCTTAATGTCTGACCACTTATTTTTGTTGGCCCATTCAGCCTGTTTTTAGCAAAGCCTCTGGCTGCCCAAATCTCAGCCATTACCTAAGTTACTACATTTCTTTTCTATTGATGGCAGATGCACTCATATGAAAAAATATGTGAATGTAGCAAGACTGCACAATTTTCAGAGTACTCAACAGAACCCATGAAAATACTTTCATAAACTGAAGAAGCAGACCCTGATGACTGACATGTTTAGTGTCACGTGTAGTTATTATTGAATCCAGGGGTTGCGTTCTGTTCTTTGTTGATGTGACAGGCGTTTTAGAGAATTGAAATCCTGTAGGTTCTATTTCGAGAAGAACCACCGCAGGCAGTTTGGATCTCTTGCTGGCCAAGCCATGCTCCTGGTGTGGCCCCATATGGAAAAGCCTTAGTGGGGTTCTTTGTCAGGCTTCCTTCAGGCTCAGCGGCCACTGAAGGCTGGCACACAGTGTCCTCTTCACCACAAACACTACCACAGGTAATGTTTTCCTGAAGCCATGCCAAAGTTTTAAGAATTTCCATGCATCGAGGAAAAAGACGCAGACATACACATGAGACACAAGCAGTCTGTTCAGCCAAGACCTGCAGTGATGCAGTCAGAAAGCAGCATACAGCTCTGCTGTCCTGGAGGCAAAAAGGTGAGAGGATTAGTACTCACCACAACATTAAACCACACTGAACCTTGTTTGATTCAATCAAGTGTTATAAAAAGCAGGCTCTGACCTAAACCTGTTGCTTTTGAACCTGTGGTTGTGTACATGTGTATAGACGTGTGTATTTGTGGTGCAGAGTGAGAGAAGTCTGGCTCTCTGCCACACTGTCAGAGCATGATCCTGAAGTAAATGTCATCATGTTTTCCCCTGACAAGGCTGACAAATTGACAGGAAAATCCCATCAAGTGTAATCAGCATGATGAGATTAAAGGTGAGACACTGGTTCTTTCATAGAAACACTTATTTAATGTCTGAATGCTGGAAAAAGCCCATACATGAGCTACTTTAAGTCTGCAAAAATACCTGTGTCAACTCTATACATGCTCAAATGATGTTTGCTATTTTGTCATTAGATTTTCTGACTCTTTATCTCAAGTTTCACGTTAACTATGCATGCCTTCAACATGTTACCTACTTTTATAACCACTATCTAATTGTTGAATCAAGAACACCTTAACTGAGCCAAGTGAAGCCAGCAGGTCTTTAGATGTTATTCTAGGGTTCTTTTGTGACCTCCTAGATGAGTCATTGATGTCCTCCTGGAGTCATTTTGGAGGGCTAGCATTACTGGGAAGGTTCACCACTGTTCCAAGTTTTCTACATTTGTGGATAATGGCTCTCACCATGGTTTGCTGACGTGTTCAGGAGAGCGGATAGGGAAGGGTCAGCTGCTTGACACAGGAATGGCAACTGTACTTTTAAAGGCACCTGGTGTACTTTCCTAGGCTTGATGCAGCTCCCCGCATACTGGGTGACCAGGACCCGATGGGCTGGTCCAGACGCTGGGGGCAACCGCGTGCGTCGTGGGGGGGTAGTTAAGAGGATACCTGGAGAGATGGGGCACGAGCCTGGCGCAGGCCTGGATGATGGCCATCAGGAGGCCAGAGCAGTAAAGGACCAAGGCTGACACAGCAAAGTGCAGAACCAGCATATACTCCCATACCTGACCTAACCTGACTCTTTGTACTTTATCCTGATTTTATGTTGTAATTTGTTTTTGTGTGTGTCTGTGTGTGAAATTGCTGCTTGTTCAGAAAAATAGAACTGTATGTTGAGTTAATCATGTTTGCACACTGACTCTGAAACTTCCATCTGTCATATATTTTTAGATCAGGTTCAGTTTATTGCATTTTTTTCACATCTGTTCAAGTCATATTAATGGGTTGATGACAATTCAAAGCTGCAGCTGCAGCTCCCTTTCTCTCTCTCTCTCTCTCTCTCTCTTTGAAACTTGACAGAAATTTTGCATTTTCCCATCCATTCTGCTGATTTCAACCATAGAACATACAGCTGCATAACAAGTAAGACAGAAATGAAATGATGCATGCTTTCTCTCTCAAAATGCACAAGTTTGGTGCGCCAGTAGTCGAGTGGTTAAGGCGCATGCCATATACGCAGGCGACCCGGGTTCGAATCCGGCCCGTGGCACTATTTCCTGCATGTCTCTCCCCGCTCTCTCCCCTGTTTCCAACTCTATCCACTGTCCTATCAAATAAAGGCAAAAAGGCCAAAAATAAAATCTTAAAAAAAAAAAAAAAAAAAAATGCACAAGTTTGTGCAACCCATGAAGGGCCCTGCCAATACTGGACGAACCCAGTGTTTTCTTTTGTCTTTTTCAAGGAGTGACAGAACTACAAAAACAACATAACTGCTTTTTGTCTTCACAGTTCCTTATGTCTCACACTGCAAATATTTGCAAAAAAATGGAAAAAGAATCACACTGGAGCCAGTGTGAAAGGTTTGTGTGCGTGACATTTTCTCGTGTATTAAAAATAAAAAATGCACCAACAGGCTGTTCTTGATGATATAAAGACCTGAATGAAGGAAATTATTCACAATTTTTCCTGAGTTCATATGAGAAATGCAAACTTTAAGACAAGGACAAAGTAACGCAAACATAGTACTACTATAAAAGCTGACCTACAACACAGAAGCCTAAAGATATACAGTAAATATATGCAGTTATGGGGGTGCAAAGGATGCCTTTCATTTCTTCTGAACCAGAAGCCAGACCTCAGCCAGACACCAAAACACCCTGTTTTCTCTAGAGACAGGTTCTGTGATTTGATAGGGACTGGGCCTCAATCTGGTCAGGCCGGAGCGGAGCTTAGTGGGCTCGCAGAGGAACGGCATGTGATAAATGGGTCTTATCTGGAGGTTGTGGCGTTGGGAAGCTGACTCTGTTTCCCTCCGATTACATTAGCAGGCAGGAAAATGGGACGTGGGGGAATGGCTGGAATTCCACAGAATGAGGGGCAGACGTTCATTTTCACTTGTTTTTGCCGACTGATAAAGAGAGTAGGAGGAGGTGTGCCAGTCTGGGTACGACATGTGAGGTCTCTGTGTTATTTACTCCAACTGTAGTGTTTTTATCTAACAATGAAGAGGGGAAATGAAATGAAACCAGTTTAACTTTATCTAAGTGTACACACCCGGTTCAATTTCAGCCCCAGAGGTTAATGAAAGGTTTGACATGTTCTGTGCTGCCCCCCTCTGACCCCCGACCCCCTGTTATAACACAGTTTAAAGCCAATATCCTGGTGAAGGCAGGGGTCCTCACCAGTGATTCATTGCTAGGTATCACAGTGACACCTGTGCACTTGACTGTACTTGAATGAATTGTTTCCCTACAGACCTCAGCTGTGGTCGGTTTAACACCAGTTTGTGATCAGTAGCAAGTTGCTTTGAGTAGTGGACACAACTAAAGGAACCTGATCACATTAGATTTCTATCAACATAATTAGATTACTTTAAATGTATCATGATAGAGTAGAATAAAACATGTAAACAAGGATTTTGATTCTGGTGTTATAGGCTAAGGGCTTTTGCAGGTTCACTAATTTGTATATTTCTAGTCATTTTTTTTATACATTTGATCACTCAAAGCGTAAAAAAAAGGGTTAAATCCTCTGATGCTCAAAACAGATATTCAAAATAGATATATTAATGCAGTATAAGTGTATTCTGTCAAGTAATAGTATTATCAACATTTTGTAAAAATTCATCCCACTTTGTTGTGATGAAAAAGGAAAAAATCAACTACTTGAGAATATTTTAGAAAAAGAGATAAAAAGTGACATTAAGGAAGAAGGGGGGTAAAGGGGGAAGAGAGAGTGATTGTGATAATAAGTAAAGGCAGCAGCCCAGACAAACATGGCGTGGTCCTTCCTCACTGACATCCTGAGGAGGAAGCTGCGGTTCTCCGGCCTCCTCTCTAATCCCTCAGAGACGAGCTCCTCCAGCGGGTCATCGGAGCGAGCCCGGATAAACGCTTATTAACACTTTCCCTTCCGCTTTCCCTCTTTCTCTGACTCTCTTTTTCATATTTCCCTTAAACTCCCGCTCAGATCAGAATGTATTTGCTGTCAGCATTTTTCATTGTCTCGTTGCCTGTGTCACACTAGCATAACTGAGGTTATGCTAGCTTTATGTAGCCCATGTTTGCACACTTCATTTTGCTTTCCTTTTGTATCTGACTCTCACTCTTTGTTATACTCCCCTTTCGCTCAAGATGAGATTAATGCCAATGTATTCTCTGCCTTTTGTCGTGTTAGCTATGCTGCACTCTTGCGAAGCTTAAGTCCCCACATTAACAAGGCTCTACCTTTGGCTACCCCTTTTTCTCTGACCCACTCTCCCTTATTCATTTTTCCTTGAATTCACCCTGGGATAAATAAAGGCTCATTCATACTCCCTGTACATAGAAAGTTGTATCCCTATCATATCATGACCCATGTGCATTTCGGGGATGGGTTACAGACTCCACTTCTCTGTTTCATATCTCACCGCCCATGTAATATTAGCTTAGCCATGTTGCTGTTTTAGAGGGATCTGGCTGCGGACCCTACATCTCTGATGGCCACTCTCACAGCCTGTTCATTTGAGATGCTGTATATCACAGAATGGAAATACAAACCAAAGCTTTCAAAATAAAATCATATCAAACTTTCTTTTAGGGTAATAAAGCTGAGTGAACAGTCTGCTTACAGGAACAAAGCTTGTCCTCCATGACAGCATTCTAATAAAGTAAGTGTAGTTTATGTAGCTCTGTTAGCTGCGTAACCTTCGTAGGTAACGGAGCTATGTAGCTAACAGAGCTAAAGCTAAGCTCAAAAAGAAAGTACATAAGCTACGTATCTACGTAGTCTATCTATGTCATCTATGTAGCAAAGATAGCTTAAGCTACATTTGATAAAGCTAACTTAGCTTATTGGCTTATGTAGTATTGTTAATTATAAAACCAGCGTAGCTACGTTAGCTTAAGCTTAACTACCTCTAAAACAAGAAGGTTCTGGTTGCAGACTGTACATGTCTGGACACTCTCACAGTCCATTCATCTGAGATGTTGTATGACTCAGAAAGGAAGTGCTGTAATTTGCCAGTACAACAAATTTCAAGTTTTGTTTTGTTTTTTAAATGTAACTTTATTCATAAACAAAGTCCAACAGTTACATTCATGAAAAAATACAATGCAAAGATTACAAACTAAGAAACACATCATGAATAAAACAGAGAAAAAGATCAGGGGTCTAATCTGGGATTAAATTATGTATACACCCATTTTGGAATTAGTTACACAAACAGTGACTTGCTTTAGCTTTGTTTGCTTTGGCTAAAGCTAACATAGATGCACTGGCTATATAATAAATGTTACTACACACGCTTATGTAGCTATTCTAGCTTTAGCATTGTGAGTCATAGCGAATGTAGCTAAAGCTAAAGTAGATTATGAACCTACATAGCTTACATAGCTACTTTGTGAGCTTAGCTTTTGCTACATTTGCTACATAGCTCTATTATCTTTAGCTAAGTTAGCTCTAGCAACATGAGCTTTAGCAAACATAGCAAAAGCTAACTTAGTTATGAAGACAATGTAGATACATAGTTTTCAGAGCTGCTTTGCGAGCTTAGCTGTAGCTACATAAGCCATATAGCTTATGCAGCTAATGTAGCTATGTAAGCTACGCTGGCTGCATTAGAATGTTTCATGGAGTACAAGCTTTTTTTCCAGTAAGCAGACTGTTTACTCGACTTTATTAAAAGTTTTGTAATCAGGTTTTGCAGGTCAAGTTTTTGACTTTTAACTTTTGGTGTCTTAATCATTACCTCAACCCTCACACTAACCCCAAATGGATGTTTAATCCATTTTTATTTAGAAAGTTTATTGTGTAATTCTGCTCTGAGATGAGGGCGTCTTAGATGAACAGTCTGTTAGAGTGGCCATCAGAGAGGACCAGCCTGCAACCAGACTGTTTTGCATTATTTACACTTTCCCTCCTTCTCACACTTTTTTCACTCTTTGTCATTCTCCATTGAAATCCACTTTGGGATCAGTACATATGCCTTCTTTCCCTTTTCATATTTGTGTCACGTTAGCCTGCCTGTTTTGCTAGCCTTAGCTCCTTTCATCTCTTTACCACAATTTGTCCCTGTTTTTCTAACTTTTCCAAGAGTTTCTCCTCATTCCTTTCCTTTCCACTCTCCTCATCATTTATTTTCCACACCTGCTTGTCATAGTTATGAATGTGTATCATCTAGCAAATAACTGCAGATATCCACCAGACATGCAGGACAGCTAGCAGAGGGGAAATCACCACTCAAGGCTCCATAAATCACTATTCAGACAATCAAGCTAATTGCCACTCAAATGGCTTCCAACGATGCTCTAATTGAATAAGGTGACTGGTGCATTTAAGCTGAACTCTGGAAAGAATAATCCAAAGAGTATGTGTGTGTTTTTAAGTATTGCAGGCGTGCTGGCATCAGAGGCGGTGGTAAACGGCCCAGTTTAGCATTACAGTGGTGGCTCCCTGTGGGCCTGTCCTCCACTGTAGGAGCAACCTGAGGAATTGCAGGCACTCAGGGAAAAAAGGCTGGAAAATAGAGTGAGACCAGAAGAGAACCAGGTTGTGCCAGTAAAATATGCGTGCCGCAAACACACAAGAGTAAGCAATTTAGACACAAACTCACGAGTGCATTTTTGCCGCAAAATACAAACGAGTCCATGTTATTTTCATCCTCCTTGTTTAAACATTTCTTTCTTTTTCAGCTTCAAACGCAAAAGAGTTGATGGACATGTTTTGAAAAAGGCGTTACCATCAGAAACACGGAGAACACATTTTTTTGTCACCATGTTGAGTCAGTATTACGGTGCTGTGTTGTTCTGCCTTCACTTAGTTCCCACATCTCTTCATCCTCTCTGTGGTTATCTGCTCTCAACATGCCTGTCCAGCTCAGTGGGGGTCCTCCGGTAGAACAAACCCACACTAGCGGGCATAGAACAGTCCAACGACCCCCCCCCTCCCCCCACCCTTCCCCTTCCCACTCAGTCCCACCATGTCCCTGTCTGTATGCCCCACCAGTCAGCCTTATGACCCGGCTGCTGATAAGACTTGAGGCCCCGCGGTGCACAGCGCCTGGTGCCAGCACTTCCCTCTCATTCAAAGTCAATCTGACTGTGTCACTGATGGGATAGGTGATCAAAAACAGCAGTCTGGCTCAAAAAGTTTTGAGACAAGGGCTCCACTGCATAGTAGTGAGACCTGTTTAACTCTGTTTAGTTCTAAGAAAGATTTCCTGTCATTCTAGCAGCACAGCTAGAAGGATTCATTGCTAGAAGTCTTTGGCCCAGCCCCAGACTTCACATTGAAATTATTTGATGGATTGCATGAAATTTTATGTTGACATTTGTGGTTTTAGACACTGGATCCAAATGACTTTGTTGATCCCCATACTTTTTTTTTCTTGTTCCAAGAGTTTGGGTCAAACTTGTGGTTCTGAGTGAAACAATTCAACAAATACAGAATGGATTTTCATAAAATTTAGCATAACTCAAAATGTGATAACTTCAACTTTTGTATACCTATTAGGTACAAATTATTACTTAAATAGTCAGCAAATGTCTCCAATAACGTTCCAATGAGCATCAACAGTAGTGCTCATTAGTACATTAGATTAATAAAAAATACACGTATCTACCTTAAATATCACAGTTTCTGGTCTCTACAAATAATGAAAATGTCAATCCATAACATGTCAGGTATGGCTTGCAATTTCTAACTGTTTGCCAACAGTTTACGAGAAGTTGATACCTTGTCATGCAGTCTCTATGTTCCAACATTTTGTGATACAATTTTTTTATTCCATAGTCAACTGTAAGGGATATTAAAAAGTGGAAGCATCTAGGAACAACAGCGACTCAGCAACAAAGCAAAATACCAAGTAAAATCACAGAGGGGGTCAAAGACTGCTAAGGCGCATGGTGTGTAAAATTCTCCAACACTCTGCTGATTCCATAGTTGAAGGGTTATGAACTTCCCTTGGCATTAATGTCAGCACAAAAACTATGCGGAGGGAGCTTCATAGAATGGGTTCCCCTTGCTGAGCAGCTACACTCAAGCCTCATATCACCAGGCCTAATGCCAAGCGTTAGAGGGAGTGGTTTAAAGTGCACTGGACTGTGGAGCAGAGGAAACATGTTCTGTGGAGTGACGAATCATGTTTCTCTGTTTAACAGTCAGATGCACGAATCTGGGTTTGGTGGATGCCAGGAGACTGTTACCTGCCTGGCTGCATTGTGCCAATTGTGAAGTTTGGTGGAGGAGGGATAATGGTATGGGGCTGTTTCTCAGGGTTTGGGGTAGGCCCCTTATTTTCAGTGAAGGACATCTTAATGCTTCAGCATATCAAGACATTTTGGGCAATGCAATGCTTCCATCTTTGTGGCAACAGTTTGGGAAGGCCTTTTTTTATTCCAACAAGACTGTGCCCAGATACACAAAGCAAGGACTGTAAAGACATGACTTGATGAGTTTGGTGTGGAAGAACTTGACTGGCCCACACTAAGCCCTGACATCAGCTCCATGGAGAACCTTTGGGATGAAATGGAATGGAGATTGCACCCAGGCGTTCTTGTCCAACATCAGTGCCTGACCTCATAAATGCTCTATAGAACGCATAAATTCCCACATTGTTTTAGTATGGCGCTGCAGAAGATTGGACTCAAAAGCCCCCAGTAACTAAACGGCTGATGTCACTCAGACTTCGTCCAATATTTTCTACAGTCTGTGGCTGTGACACAATAATATGGATGTATAGCTTACTTTGTTTTGTTTCAGTTTAAAAATTTGATGAATTCATTTCACCTGCCATAGGACTCTGATTTGTTGAGGCTAAATAATTCATATTTTTGCCACAAACTAACCCCTATAGATGGGGACACACACCCTCACACACGCTACTGCGGAAACATCTTTACATACAAGCCTTCAGTCAGTCCCCCACTCAATCATTCAATAATTCTCTCGAAAGCACACCTATTAACAGAGAGAGAGAGTGCGCCGTCTGGCATGGCTGAGTGTAGTTATTTGTCTGGACACATATAACAAGGCTCATCAATCTTCTACAGGGACTGTTCAGAGTTTGGATTGAAAACACCTGGGCCTCTGCTGGCCGACTCCTGAGGTGGAAACACGCTCCTGCCCTGTCAGAGCAGCGAGGATTGGTGCGTCTGACACAACCACAGACAGATAGAGATGGAGACCTGGACAGTGTGTACAACCAGGCTGGTGCTGAGGTGTTCTGGGAGCTGTCTGAAACATTATCCCCATACTTCCCCAGCAACAGTGGAAAGAAAGAGACAGAGGAAGACAGATTTTAACCTCTTCATTCAAACCATGAATACATCTGTTGGAAAAGATTTGGAGTGGAAGAAAGCAACACTTGTGCCCCAGCAGTCAAATTAAGAATGGTTGGCAATCCCCCCAAAATTTTACAATAGTTAATGTAATTTCAACCAACCCTTTTTAAATCTTATGCAACCATTCCATTACATCCAATTTCTGCAACTTTTGCAAATCCTACAAAAAAAAAAACTTTTCTTCTGACCAAGGTGTCATAAATGTCACTAAAGTCAAATACATGTTCAAAATGCTACCTTCTGGGGTCACTGTTTACCACCTGTTTTATATATGTGAAGTGCTGAATTTGAGACTTTTTTTGTTTCCCACTGTCAAAGCTGTTGTTTCTTTGAGAAGCTTTGAAATCCAGCCTGAAATTATACTCTCTTTTATGGGAGTCATTAAACCTATGATAAAATATCACAATAGAAGTCTAATTTTGATAAATAATCACATTTCTAATGTATAAATTGAAATAATTGTCCCAGTATGAAATTATTAATGGTTTTATACTTGTGCATAGCCTAAAATAAAAATCAAGAGGAGAAAAAACACATATAAATACATGTGTGCATCATCTGCATATAAGTATGTTTTGTAGAACTGTTGGTTAGTAACAACACTAACTTTTTTTTGAATTTATGTGTTTGTTTATGTATCAATTTGTCAATTTATTTATTTATTTATTCATTCGTTGTTGTTTTTTTAATTTATAAGTGCCATCATTTTTTTCCAAAAAGAGAGAACCTGTTAATTTTGAGAAACCTTTCTGTCATTAAAAAACAAAAAAAAAATTCAAAATCCAAACTGGTACCAAATGAAGAGCCATTTGGAAGCTGAACAACCAAATGATGTAGATCTCTTAAAAGAGATGGATTTCTTATCACAATGAGAGAGGCTGATCGGACATCATATGAGGAAATGCAGGTAAGATTGGGACAGGACAGCTAAAACAGGAGTGTTGTGTGACACTGCTTGTTCAGGCTTCAGACTAAAGCTTATTTCATTTCTAGCCTGAGTTTTTAAAATTTTCATGCCTGAAAATTTCACTATTTTCAGGACCCAAAAGTAGCCTAAGAGTTAACATTGTCTTTATTTTAGCATTTCTTTATGCAGAAATTACTACTTGCCTCCCATCTGTAGAGTTCCACTGCTGCATGACATCATCAGCAAAGAAATGACACTAAAACAGTTTAGTTTGTTTCTTGTAAATTTGCAACTTTATAATCTCAAAAATGTGACATTTTTTTCTCAGAAATGTCTTTTTCCTCTTGAAAATGAATGGATCCTTATCATTCTTCTTATTTTGTAGAGTGACCCTATATGGCATTGTAATCTACTTACAATTTTCCTAAATTTTGCTGATAGTAAGGGGGAGACTCTTTTGCTCCAGCAGCTTCGTTTTGAAAATAAATGCCCATAAACATCCCAACTAGCATCACAAGTTATCTGACATCTGCCACGAAGTCGAGCATTTTAGACCGTAATCAGAATCAGACTTTATCAATCCCAGACAAATTTTTAGTTTTTTTTTTTAGAAAAGGAAACAATATAAAGAAAATAGAAATAAGAATAGACACAGACATCTAAATAAGAAAAACAACTGGTAATAAGAATGTATAGAAGAAATGATCAGTCAGAAATACGCACATTAACAAGTAACATAAAACTATCAAATATTATGAACTAGAAAAAATGGGGAAAATATGTATAAGGGCAATCATCTTTAAAAAATCCATTAAAATCTGGAGGAATCTGGCAGATCTATGTCTCAGTGAATGTTGCACCTTCTACTGGGCAGTGATTGAATGCTAACATGTCACAGCAGTGAGGAGGATATTGGCTTCTTCTGTGGTCTCGGTGCCTTCCTGAGCTGTTCTTGGCTCTTTCAGAGATTGGGTCAACTACAGGAACAAGAAAGGTGAGACCTGAGGTAGACTTTAAAGAGTGCCCATGTTGAAAGGCTGGTATAACCCACAGAGGAAGGAAGAGCGGGCAGTCTGAGGGTGTTTCATAAATACATTCCTGTCAAAGCTGAAGCAGCGCAGACAGAAAAACATGTGATAAACGAATGAAACAGAGAAATATGATGAACATGTACCGTGTGTTTATCTGTGATCATGTGTGGGTAATAGAGGTGCTCTGACCCCAGGCAAGTCACTTGACTTCTCGGCACCTCTGCCTAACCCAGCTGTATCAACACATCCCCGCTCCACACAGGCAGGCGGGCGGGTGGGCAGAGGGAGGGTGGTGTGTCAGCAGCCTGGACCTGGGCCCGTCACACTGACTGGGTGTTTGTGTGGATGAAGGGGGATGCTGGGTGGTGGAAAAGAGACCTGCACCCTTCACCACAGCTCCTCTCCATGGAATTCAGATCATTCCTCTCCACCCCCAGCGTCCCCCTGCTGGCAACCGTGCCCTGAGTAAACAAACAGCCGGGGTCAGGGGCAAAGCAATCAGCACCACCAGGTCGCTTTAATGGATGGCTGTGTTTGCTGACAGGTGGCTCAGAATCAAGCCCGCCTCAGTCCAACAGCCCTGTATGAAGTGTTGTCATGCAGAGGTCTAGATGTTGCATTTCATTTTTTACAATCACTCTTGCTGCAACACTTGCAGCCCTAGAATACTGGATGTTATTTTGAACCATTTTAGTTAGCTTCAATATTTAAATAAGCCAATATGCCAGGTTTTTCCACTTTATCATAAGTTGCAGAAGTTTGCTCTTTATCTCTAAGTACATATAATTAATGATCAGATTTTTATGGAGGGAGAGCATGAATCAACCAGAATTGTATTTTCAATGCCGGTTTATTTTCTTATGTATTTTGTAGCTCTTTAGTTAAGTGGCTTAGCTGCCATCTAGAATGATAATTTTATAATCACAGGAAAATAAATGTCATACTGGAGTAATTACAAACATTACAATATGGCAGCACAAAGTTTGTCTGTACAGGCAAATGCTTTATGAGCTATTCTTGACTTAAAATACTGACTTATAGAGAATCTTTTAGACAATCTTAACATCTTTGTTTCATTCCATCATAAGTTTGAGCACATGATTCAAAAATCTACTGAAAGTATTGCTTTAACAGAAACTCCTCTCCAACTTCATTGTTTTAGTCATCAAGGTCATTGTTAGGATTCAACCTTGCAGTATGACCTTTTGGAGGAACAGTTTAGTCTGTAAAGACTTGGGTCTGAAATCAGACAATTGCCAGTTCAAGTCCAGGTCAGACCAAGTCTGAGAATTGGTTTGGAAGCTGGAACTGGAATTAACGCCTGCTTTGAACTGAAGCATCTGCTGAATGGCATCACATCACCATAACACAGGCACAGTTTCTGCCTTTTCTGCCAATTTTAGATACAGACACAGCACCCTGATGAAGGATACAAGCTTAACAAACAAGCACATCCATCTCACGCCTGATTTTTTTATTAATCAGAAGATTTATGCAACAAAAAAAAATGTACAAATGAATTGGAATCGAATGGAACCAAATTTTTTTTTCCAATATGTTTTGACATCAGCACAAAGACCTGAGACAAAAAATGACAACCCTATTAAAAAATATGCAGACAGGAAGCTAAACTTTCTATAAACTAAAAGGTTAAACTTTCTATGCAGACAAGAGAGTTTAACTTCTTATCTTCATGTAAACAGCTCCTTAAAATCAATATATATTGCTGATTTAAGGCCAAAACCTCATATCCTTTCCGATTCCTGCACTGTACATCAATTAACAGGGATTTAAAGAACCACATCAAGTTTACCATAGTGACTGAAACAAACATGATTTGGTCTGTTCAAACAACCAAGACCAAAATCTTTTGCCAAACTTTTTATACACCTAATCTTTCTAAACTCGCTTATCCCCTTTTCTGGTTTGGAGTTTAAATTTCTCTTCTTTATACTGTAAATATCAATCCCTCTGTGACCTTAGTGCTAAAACAAGGCTGAAAAAAATCAGCCTGTTAAATATATGCTGGCATACATCTGTAGCAATCTACAACATAATTATGATTCTTCTTTGGTTTAGAGGTCAGCGAGGAAAGAACACTTTAGGACCCTAAAATGCACAACTTCCTGCTTTAATCCAGTTAAAAAATCAGTAGAGAACAGATGTTGACATGTAGATTAGTTAGCAAAAATAGTCTGAAAGATTTACATTGATGTGAGAATTTTAAATTCTTTACAAATTGATTCTATTATTTTAAATGGTTTCATCCCCATACATGCTTCCAATTTTTGAAAGATACTAATTGTGATATTTTCATTTTTACCTCCTTTATTCTTTATTTTCTGAAGTACAAAATCAGATGTTTCTTTCTGAAAAGTGTCATATTCTCATAGCTTTGTATGGTGTGAAAAGATGTGGCCTGTAGCAGTTTCTTTTCTCCAAAATGTGTATTTTTTATTTACTTTTGAACCTTTTTAGTATTTAATAAATGTGATTTGATTTTGATGTCAGATTGGGGAGCATGTAATGCAAGATGCATTTCTGTGCAAATGGACAATAATGTGCTATCTTCTTTTTTTCTGTTTCCTCCTTCATTTTTAGAATTCATTTAGAATTTAAAACAACATTCTGCTGCAACATATGTTGTGTCACAAGTGCAGGTTCCTAACGTAATTGTAAGTGGAGGTAGAGTCACAAAAGTGGTGCCTTTAAGATTAAGATGAAGGTTATCATCATGTGCAAAGCAACACAGCTTACACCATGCAATGAAAAACTTACTCTGCCAGTCTCCCTTCTACCCAATTATAAAAAAAACACGAAACAACAGTATATGCATTTAAAAAAGAAGGTTAAAAGAGAAATAAATAAATAAAATCACAAAGAGATCAATAAAAGGTACTCATTCTGTACAATAAGGTGCATTAGCCCTTAAATTATTACACTGAAGAGAGGTAAAACAAGGTAAGGTCCTCTGTTTGGTTTAGTTTTTTCTTTTGGTTCAAATTTATTGGCCATTGTTATTTAAAAGGGTGCACTTTTATTTTTTTTTAAAAACTGATATAAGTTCTGGACCTTCTACCTTGGGGGTAGGGGGTTTCAAACCCTCTGAACAGCCTCTGGCTGCAGGTTTGGCTGCCCTAAGTTTGCAGCTGGTGCTCTCTACTTTCTTTGGCACATCACTGCAGTGTTCGGCAAATTCTGAAAAATTTTTCTACCCCAGCTGAATAAAAGTGGAAACCTCATTCAGATGAGGTACAAATGAGCGTGGAGCCACAGAGCCAAGAAGTGAGAGTCCTCTGTGCTGCTGCAGCAGTGGGGGCCGACCTGCAGCCAGCCGCTCTTTCAGCGAGCCAGCGTCTGTCAGAGCAGGCAGCCCAGAGTGCAGAACTTACCGGAAACCAGGGCAGTTTGATTGAGTTCCTGTTATTGACTGCTTTTTTATGTGGAGAGCAGGTTTTTGCCAGGTTAATTTTTTCCTCTGCCAGCTGTCAGAACACAGACTGCACAGAGCTGCCGGGCCGAGCACTCATGGCCCCACCAACACTCAACTCCAAACAGTCGTTTGTCATGCGATGGCTAGCATGCAATATTTGATAAGCAATTATAAGCCTGAGTGCTCCTTTTTTACTTCTGTTGCACAATTGTTTTAGAGGATGTTAGTCTGCATTTTTGGCTTCTGTGTTTAGAGCAGGAAACCCACTGCATCCCTCACTCATTAAATCATGCTGGGGATTGGGATGCTCCTGTTCAGAGGAGGGCTAACTCTGCAGGATGGAGGCAGAGGAGGTTAGGCGGTGAGAGGTAATGCATTGTTTGGCCCTTCTCCCAGCCTGCAGAGAAGCTGCTGCTGGCTTGAACAGTCTGAAAGATGTGTTTTGTTGTACATTAAGTTGTAGCACTGCTGCCATCTGGGTAAAGACCTTCGGTCAGGGCTGCACAGACGTGTGCGTGGTTATCGGTGCCAGAAATAATACCAATAAAACAAAGAGGCCCATTCATTCCTCCTCCCCCAAGATGAATTTACCACAGTAATGATATTAGAGGTTCACAGAGGATTAGCAAAGTAGCAGGCTTTTTTCTCTTAATGTCACTGCGAAGGGCATCCAACATCCTTAAATCTATCTGAACAAGGACCCAGTGGATAGAAATTAAACATGCATCATATCTTTAACAGCTGTGAGAGCAAGTCTGTCTTCCTGTTGTATGACATTTGTGTCACCCCAGGAAATGAATGCAGGGTTTTATCATTTTAACGAATCAGTTTAGATTAGAAAAAACAGAAAGTATGGCATTCAGATCACTTAAGAAAGCAGCTCCATTTAAGAAAAATCCAATAATGCCTCTCAATAATGGTATAAAATGTAAACTGTTATACTGTGTGTCTTCTCACTACACCAGATCCCACAGGTAGCTGGTGTTCATATTAAATGTCTAGACAAACAATCTCCTCTCTGAGTGCGCCTCCTCCACCCTCTCCCTTCACCCACACCCACATCCTCTTCCGCTACCGTTGAAACAAGTAAGTGAAGTGTGATATAAAGACTACTGTAAGCTTTAAACCCCTCAGGTAGGTGAGAGAAAGATTATAAGGCTATTCTCACTGGGCATTTGCACAAAAATCCACCTTACTCTAAGTTTGACGATATCATTTATTTATATGTTCAAAGTCCTCTATCAAGTGCATGATACAGTGCCAATAAAAACAATTCACCCCTTAGATTTTTTTACCCTTTCATTGATTGTTTTAATCAATCATGGTCAATATCATTTGACTTTTATGGCAAGCATCCCCACAGCATGATGCTGCCACCACCGGACTTTACAGTGGGGATGATGTGTTTGTGGTGATGTGCAGAGTTTGGTGTCCACCAAACAATGTCTGATGGCTAAAAAGCAACATTTTTGTCTCATCAGACCAAAGAATTTTCTCCCACTTAACCATGGAGTCTCTCAAATGCCTTTTGGTGTCTAGGTTTCTCCAACAGTGGCTTTCTCTTTGCGACTCTCTCATAAAGCTTTAGCTGGTGAAGAACCTGGACAACAGTTATTGTAAACAGAGTCTCTCCCATTTCAGCTGCTAAAGCTTGTAACTTCCTCAGGGTAGTCATACACACGTGGACAAAATTGTTGGTACCCCTCTGTTAATGAAAGAAAAAACCCCAATGGTCACAGAAATAACTTGAATCTGACAAAAGTGATAATAAATAAAAATTCAATGAAAATTAACCAGTGAAAATCAGACATTGCTTTCGAATTGTGGTTCAACAGAATTATTTTAATAAACAAACTCATGAAACAGGCTTGGACAAAAATGATGGTACCCCTAGAAAAGATTGAAAATAATGTGACCATAGGGACATGTTCAACCAAGGTGTGTCCTCTAATTAGCATCACAGGTGTCTACAAACTTGTAATCAGTCAGTCGGCCTTTTTAAAGGGTGACAAGTAGTCACTGTGATGTTTGGTGACATGGTGTGTACCACACTAAACATGGACCAGAGGAAGCGAAGGAGAGAGTTGTCTCAGGAGATTAGAAAGAAAATTCTAGACAAGCATGTTAAAGGTAAAGGCTATGAGACCATCTCCAAGCAGCTTGATGTTCCTGTGACTACAGTTGCACATATTATTCAGAAATTTAAGATCCACGGGACTGTAGCCAACCTCCCTGGACGTGGCCGCAGGAGGAAAATTGATGACAAGTCGAAGAGACGGATAATACGAATGGTAACAAAAGAGCCCAGAACAACCTCCAAAGACATTAAAGGTGAATTCCAAGGTCAAGGTACATCAGTGTCAGATTGCACCATCCGTCGTTGTTTGAGCCAAAGTGGACTTCATGGGAGACAACCAAGGAGGACACCACTGTTGAAAACAAATCATAAAAAAGCCAGACTGGAATTTGCCAAACTGCATGTTGACAAACCACAAAGCTTCTGGAAGAATGTCCTATGGACAGACGAGACAAAACTGGAACTTTTTGGCAAGGCACATCAGCTCTATGTTCACAGATGCAAAAATGAAGCATACCAAGAAAAGAACACTGTCCCTGCTGTGAAACATGGAGGAGGCTCTGTTATGTTTTGGGGCTGCTTTGCTGCATCTGGCACAGGGTGTCTTGAATCTGTGCAGGGTACAATGAAATCTCAAGACTATCAAGGTATTCTAGAGAGAAATGTGCTGCCCAGTGTCAGAAAGCTTGGTCTCAGTCACAGGTCATGGGTCTTGCAACAGGATAACGACTCAAAACACACAGCTAAAAACACCCAAGAATGGCTAAGAGCAAAACATTGGACTATTCTGAAGTGGCCTTCTATGAGCCCTGATCTAAATCCTACTGAACATCTCTGGAAGGAGCTGAAACATGCTGTCTGGAGAAGTCACCCTTCAAACCTGAGACAACTGGAGCAGTTTGCTCATGAGGAGTGGGCCAAAATACCTGCTGAGAGGTGCAGAAGTCTCACTGAAAGTTACAGAAATCGTTTGATTGCAGTGATTGCCTCAAAAGGTTGTGCAACAAAATAATAAGTTAAGGGTACCATCATTTTTGTCCAGGCCTGTTTCATAAGTTTCTTTTTTAAAATAATTCTGTTGAACCACAGTTCAAAAGCAATGTCTGATTTTCATTGGTTAATTTTCATTGAATTTTTATTTGTTATCACTTTTGTCAGATTCAAGTTATTTCTGTGACCATTGTGGGTTTTTCTTTCATTAACAGAGGGGTACCAACAATTTTGTCCACGTGTGTAGGTGGCCTCTATCACTAGTCTCCTTCTTGCATGGTTACTCAGTTTGTGAGGACGGTCTGATATAGGCAGATTTACACATGTGCCATATGCCTTCCATTTCTTGATGATGGATTTAACTGAACTCCAGCAAATCTTCAGTACCTTAGAATTTGTTTGTATCCATCCCCTGACTTATACTTTTTAATAACTTTTTCTCAGAGTTGCTTGGAGTGTTCTTTTGTCTTCATGGTGTCATGGAAGCCAGGAATTCTGAAGAACTAGTGGCTGGTCCTTCCAGACA
Organism: Cheilinus undulatus; assembly: GCF_018320785.1. Classification (NCBI taxonomy): domain Eukaryota; kingdom Metazoa; phylum Chordata; class Actinopteri; order Labriformes; family Labridae; genus Cheilinus; species Cheilinus undulatus. The sequence continues at coordinate 22,737,680 of NC_054877.1, forward strand.
CAGGGGTCTTTTTTTTTTTAGAATTACTTGATACACATTCACTGTACTCAGGTGATCCACATTTCAATTATTGTGAGACTTCTAGCACCAGTTGGCTGGACCTTGAATTCACGGCCACTTCTTTTCCTAGTGAATGCTGGTTTAAAGCTCACATAATATGGTGCAATTGATAATGACTGCCTCATCTGTGAGTTTATAAAAAGCAAACAAGCCTATAACTCAAAATGTCAGACTGTATTTTCAGATTTTTTTGGCCTCCTGGAGGCAACAAAAGAAGCTGTAAACACTGCGCTGAAATGTAATAAACTAATAGGGTGATTTGTCAAACACAATAGAAAACAGTTGTAGCTGCTTAAAACTTGCAATTCAACACAGAGAGACAGACAGCGGGTGATGTTCAGGACATGGGTGATGGCGGGTGTAGTGGCACTCTGATGTCACATCCAGTGAACCTGCAGGGCGACTCAAGCGCTCCAAGTTTTGGATTCCACAGCTCCTGTCATCACCTCTACCTTGTTTAGTCTGAGTGTCACTGTCTATCAGCTCACCATTACCCTCAAATATTCTTCTTTTTTCTCCCTGAGGACAACGAGGAGGAGAAAATTAAATCCAGAAGCAAAAGGAAGACAGACGTTTATTGGGACATTTAATGCGATGCAGAGATTCTTTTTCTGATTTCAGACAATATTAGAAAGTTTTCTTTATGTTTTGCACCATTTGTTTTAGGGTCCATTTCACACATGCAAAGTAACCCTAAAATTAGGGTTAGGTTTGAAAATTATTCAGGGAGGACTCACTTTAATTTAGTGGGCAAAGTGAAGAAAATACCTGGGAATTATCGGGCAACTTATACAGAAAATCATCAACTCATTTGTTTGAAATTGCTTGGTAAAATAACACCTATTTACCAGTAAACTGCCAAAACAATACAATGAACTACTTGACAATTAATACTTTACTGCTAGGTAAATACTTCCTTAACAGAACCAAATGTTGGCATTGTTACTTGGCAAAATGCCAGCTTATTAATTATACCATATTACTACATAATTACCACTTATTGCTATAAAATTAAGAGGTCATTAGGGCCCACTAAAATGAAGTTTTACTGAATAAATTGGCTGCTGGATTCCATTGTTCAATAACAATACAGTGTTTTATTTATGAGAATAAAATCAGGGGACTTACAAAGTTGGTCCATTTTACCCAAAAAGGAGGTGAAATTTTCTACTTTAATGAGTAAAAAATGCAGTTATCCTTTCCATTTTGCCCATTCTAATTCCCATACATGTATTTAAATAATTTAATAATAATTTATGATGAGTCTATACCTTAAAGGGTATTTCAGTATGGCTGTCCCAACTTTGACGTAATGAGTAAGGAGTACAGACTATGAATTAAAGACTGTAGAAACAAAGTTTAGCCTGAGGTTCCCAATATTGTACAAATGCATATTGCTGGTTGAGCAGTGGCAGTTTCAGTCATTTGTAGGCCCCAGGCACAGACTAATATTAGACTCTTGCCCAGTTTTCCAAAAGCAATCATATCCAGTGAACTACACAGTTCAAAGCATATTTTTTTGTTATGAAGCCACAGAACTGCCAGATGTACCCAGACCTCTGTTATAAATCTACACACAGAAAAGAATCATCCCCCAGGCTAGCTATACCTAAATATTTTGATATGTCTCTAATCCAGGTGTAACATAGAATTAGACTGATTAGGGCAATATCCATTCTGACACAAATCACAGTTTCTGATTTATTATATGTCATTTAATCACAGAGTAACTCATCCATTCATTGTTTCAATATGTCTGTAGGAATCTACCTAATCATGATTTGCCTGGTTTGAAGAATTTTGTAGCATTGGGCTTGGATCTCACTCCCAAGAGAGTAATTTGGTTAATCAAAATCTGTTTTTGATTCTAAGTTTATGCAGTCTTGGCCTCTTTTAGAATTTCATAATACATTTGTTTCACATGTATGTTATATTTGATGCACATCAATGATATCTTTATTTCGAGGCCCCTTGGAACACAAGGCCCCAGGCAATTGCCAAAACAGAGGCACCTTTAGTCCACTTTTGTTTCAGAAAATGGGAAAAAGGAAGAATTGAGGTTGTGTCTTGGACCTAAGGTAGTTGAGCAGCTGTTGCTGGTGTGTCATTAGACTTGGATTATCCCAAACAGAGACGCAGCCTCACATCTCTTTAATCAAGGATATTTACAGCAGCTCATGATATGTCATACAGGCGCCCCCCTCTGGCAGAAGCCCTGACCTGCATCTTCATATCACCTCATTCTGTCAGTCTTTTATAAACTGCTGCATGATTCCTGATTCTTCAAGTCCTTCATAATAAAAGCCTTAAACCAGGCATCTAAATGTTAAATACAAACAACCTGCAGCTTCATCAGCGGCCCCACACCGTCTCAGACCACCACTCTCTATCTCCACACTTTCTCACACTCCTTTTGCCCCTCCATGTTTAGAGCTGTGGCTTCAGACTAATTGAATAAGCAGCGACCCTGTGGAGCGCCTCTCTCAGGGATTAGGATATGATCTGAAAAGAGCGCTCCTCCGAGGGCAAACACAGCCAATTTAGAGCCATTTCATGCTCTGCACTGCAGCACACGAGAGGCCACACAAACACACAGCAGAGAAAAGTAATTCATAGCCGCTCAAATCAGGCATGCTTTAAATTCTGCTCTTTCTCTTATGAAACACAGCTGCTTTTCTTTTTTCTTTTTCATTTTTTTTAGGTCCTCCCCTGTCTCCACTTTATCTGAAGGGACTATTAACTATGAGATACTACTTCTGTGTGCGCCTCAATTACATGTTAATCAATGGACAATAAGATATTAAGTCTTTGCTATTTCTGAGTTTAAAACATCAAAGATGACATTCTGGGAAAAAAACGTGTGAGATGTTTCTGTTAACTTGACTTCTTTCTCAATCTGCATTTTTAAAGCTCCTCTGAGGAGTTTACAGATTCAGATTAAAGTCAGTGCTGACGCATTTATATGACTACCGTCAATAAGTCATTGGTACCATCAGTGATGTGAACAATTCTTCAGATGGTTATTTTTAATGTGTGAAAATGGAGCAGAGGGTCTGGTGTTTTTCTGCATTTTCCACAGCAGGATTCTAAATGAGTGATAAATGACTGTTGAAAGAACAATTAGATCATTTTATGAAAAAGCACTACCTACACAAGTACAGGGCAAAGCAGCAACAAAATAAAATGTAGCACTTCACCCACAGACGCCACCAACATCAACAGGAACCAAAATATTGTTGCATTAAGCTCTTCATTATTTAATCCCTTTCTGTTATATGCTTTGTATTTGTTTGCTCTTTTACTACGACTCAGTAACCCTGCATGCTGTGTGCTGAGAGGACTCCAATAATAACAAATGGAGCAAATTAGCCGCAAGCTACAGGCTTGCCTTTTAACCGTTTTTCTCCCTAATTTAGTCATGAACATGTTTTAAAGCAGTGGTTCTCAACTGTTGGGTCACAGAGCTGACCTCAGAATGTCGCGAATGTGTGTCTGGAAAAAAATATGTAGCAATACCTTGAGAAAGGGTGAATTTAAATGTTATAAACAATCAATAAAGCTGCTTTTCCCATGATAATGAGGAGATTCCTCAAGATCTTTAAAAAGTTGGCAAATATTAAAACAATCATCATGGGGAAATGGGGTTTAAAGAATGTTACTGTTTGTCCTTTCTCTTTTTTCAGCCGTTTATTTTTTCCACCCAAGATCAAAATTGTAGCAGTTTTCATACAATGAACATGTGTTGCCCATGATTTTTGGAAATTTGGGTTGCAATTTGACATTGAAAAGACTGTTTGGTCCTGAGACCAGACCAGCAGAGAACCACTGCTTTAAAGGACCCAGTAATATGCTGTTTAGCTAATAAACCATGAGGGGTACTGGTTTGATTGAAATGACAATTCAATTCAAGATGACACGAGGGAGTAGTGATGCGTTGTTCCTGGATAAGATGGTTCTGAAAGTAAGGCCGGCCACACACTAGACGATTTGTTAATCTGAAACGATTTTAAACCCGTGGGAGACCACAGACTTCAGGACAATTTCCAAAGATTTTTCATCTTTAATCCTCTGAACGCACACACTAGACGACCCAGCCAGATTGTCAGATCACTGGAGACCACACACCTGCCAACCTGCCTACAAGCTTGCGTGATCACGTGACTTCAGAAAAAAAAACAACACGGATGTCTGTCGATAGCGTCTTGCTGTCTCTCCACAACAGTGTCCTGGCATGCGTTACAGGTGCAGCAACAATCAAAAAACAAGGGAAAGACTCAGGACTCTCCTCGCTGGAATTCAGGTACGGTTGTGTTTATGGTTGTGAGTGGTGAAAGTACGTATGATTCGTCTGGTGACGCTACCCGGTGTGCTTGCTCTCATTGGTTGTTGTGGGTACTACGTCAGCGGCAATACAACCAAGAATGGTAAGTATCAAACATGTTTGATATTTACGACGCGATTTGGAGCAGTAAATTAATTGTGTTGACACCACACACATGCAGACTACAAAGACAAATAATCGTTTGCGACAAGGCTCCAGTCGGTATACGCCCCCACGATTGTCGGGGGAGTCAAATCTTTCCCTAAATCGGGCTTAAAATCCTGTAGTGTGAGGCCGGCCTTAATAGGATTATTGCCAAAAGATCTATGTTTAACTACCTAATATTATGAGAGCGTATCAGGGCCATCCTGATTTTTTCAAATGTAAAGAGGATCTGTCTCTTTTTATAAAAAAAGGTGTTTTAATTTTAAAAGTTGTAAATGTAACTTTTTGAGATTGTAAACTTGAAAATATCTGATTGTGTGAAAGACAGTCATTTTGAATGAAGCTGTTCACTGCACCAGCACTGCAGTTCAGAGCCTGATAAATGATACTTTTTTTTACTGGGATGAAGCATTAAGGAAATACTTGTGATTTCAGCCCAGAGTCATCACATTATCAGTAACATCAGGACAAAGTCAAGACATTTCTGCAAACCAGAGCTATCCAACCGCAATTTTAATTTTAAAATTCTTGTAAATTTAGGACTTTACAATGTTGGAAATGTATTACTTTAAAAACCAAACATTTTTTGGTTTATTGTGTCAAAGTGTAGGACTTTTTAAACTTTGAAATTTCTGGGGGGGTTTTCTGATAAATACATGACTTTTTAAACTCTGAGATTCTGAGTTTTGTTGTTTGTTTATATGACTTTATAATTTCATAAATTTCAAGATTTCCCCCCAAAAGATCAACTTTACTACATCAAAAATTAATGACATGTCTTTATTTTTTATCTTTAGAGTGGCTGTGATATGCCGTCAAACGTTATGTTTTTAATCATAAATCTAAAGAAATAAAATTTTGACAGCATCAGAACAGACATGGCTCCGTGCCTCCTACTGAGATCTTTGGTGCCTCCCAAGGGGGTTCCTAGACTCCAAGGTTGGGAAACACTAGTCAATTTCTGATTTTTACCTTCGCCAAGGAGGTTATGTGATCGGGTGGGTTTGTTCATTTGTTAGCAACATAACTCAAAAAGTTGTGGATGGATTTTCATGAAATTTTCAGGAAATGTAAGAAATGGCATAAGGAAGAACTGAATAGATTTTGGGAGTGATCCGAATCACCATCTGGATCCAGAAATTTTTTAAGGATTCTGTACTATTGGAAGATAGGGCTAATGGCGGAGGTCTGCGCTGTTACCACTTTACACCAGGAGATGGCAGACATGAGTAACTTCAATCCTAGCAGCATTTTTTGGTGTGTTTCTATTCAAAGTTTTGAAGTTATTAGAGTTTGAAAGATGCACGCCAGAGACGAGTCGGAGTGTAACAGAGAGAAAGACTGCGAATTGTAGCGAGAATACTCACAATGCTGGGAGGATCAGAGGAATATCCACCCTCTGCCATGACTTCCAGTCATCCGGTGAGACCATGGGTGAGACTGTCAGTGCATCTGTTGGCACCGGCAGGCACTGCTTCCACAATGACAGTCCACCCATAGCACAGTCAATGCTTGGCTTCACTGTGTTTCCAATCTACCAGGGCAGGTGTAAATGGTAAGTGCTGTGGTCGGGGGGCACATGGGGACAGATCCAGGAATTTGTAAAGGATTCTTCACTATTGGGAGTTAGGGCTAATGGCGGAGGTCTTATTTTATTGCTAAGAAACAAAAGGTCCAAGATAAAGACTGGAGATTTAATGACACCATATTTATTGCAATCTTGAGCACTCTATTTCAAACTGATTGACAGATTTGCACCTTTTCTTTCCTTATTTTTCCCATTTCTATCAGGGATCCGTATTTTTCTTTATATTGACCCCAAATATGGTGTTTAAAGTCTTCTTTATCTTGTATTTCTTTCTCTTTAGCTTGCTTTTATTGCTAGTATTTGTCTTAACAGTATAATGTCTATACAGCTTTTTCGATTTGTAATGGCTTGTCAGTTTAATTCTGGCACTTTTCATTTTTCTCCTTTTTCCTATTTTTTTCTCCTTCTCTTTTATTCTCTCCATTTTAATGTCTTGCATCCTCTCAAATTCTCACATAGTATTCTAGCACTCAGTTTGGTTCTCTTGCTCGGGTTCTACTGCTGTTTCAGTTTATCAGTTTGGTTTTTGCTTTATGTGTGCATACTTTTGCTGGTGGAGAGTTGTAGTTGTTTGGGTGCTTTTGCTGATGAGTTCTTATGTTTGGCTGTTATGTTAGCTTTTGTTGATTTCTTGTTCATTTGTTGTTTTTTTTCAGATTAAATTTTTGGGCTTTTAAATCTTTATTTGAGAGGTAAGACAGTGGTTATAGAGTTGGAGGCTGGGAAAAGAGAGAGTGGGAAATGACATGGGAAAGGAGCCACAGGCTGAATTTGAACTCAGGCTGCCTGCTTCAAGAACAACAGCCTGTGAATGTGGGGCGGACGGACCCAATCACTACCAGCGACCTTTAGGGTTCTTATGCTTTGTTCTTATATATTCTTCTGCTTGTATGTCATAGCACTTTGTATTTAAAACTGTGTTTTTCAGTCCCTTTATATGAAGTTATTTTTCTTAGTCTAAAATTCTCCTTTTTTTTCTTTTTAATTGTAACACGTAGACTTGATTTTTAAAACTCTCGTTCTATTTCATGACGATAATTATTCTTTAATGCTAGCAATAAATCTGACTTTATCTGTGTGGTGATTTCAGTGTGAAAATCCTTTAATCCTCACATCTTCTCTCTTTTTTCACCTGCCTGCTTCAGCTTTCCTCCCCCCTCTCTAAATATGAAATTCATAAGCGTTCCCATCACCTTAAACACGGTTTCTTGGGGCTCCAGGGTTCAGAGGAAGCAAGTCAAACAGTGTGTGTTTTATTACATGCCTCAGTAATCCAGGAAAGGGGAAGCACATGTCTCAGTGAAATACGATCGAATTCAGATTATCTGTGGATATTTTGCCCTGTTTTAACCTCGCACATAAAATGAATCATATAAAAGTCTGTCCTAATTCAGCAAAGGTTATTTGTTACGTGGAGTCTTCTTCTTCTGCTGCTGTAGTTTATGTCTGCCTCTCTTTTTCCAGCTGCCCATTAGGATTGTGGCTTCCCCTGTGGCCGTCTATTTCTCCCCCCTGGCAGAAAGAGAAGCATGCCATTAGTTCACCAGACCTGCCGTTGCTGTCAAAATAAGAGCAGGGAGTAGATCTATTAGATACCTATATTTCCTGCTAGGACGGCCTCAATCTCTACTTTCCCCCCTTTGGCACATTAAATTGAGAGACAAAACCCAGATGACTGCTTCTGAATCTATGAAAACATGCTCTAAGTACACTGCTTTGGATGTGGATTCTCAAAGAAAATAATGAAAAAGCCACCGCTGGAAAAAACGACTTTCTCAGAGGACATTTCAATTGAGAAGACACAGCTAGCTGTCATGGTCAGCTACAGCGCCAAATATTTTTAAAGTTATTTTTCTTTTGATTCTATTTGTTTTATGCCTTTGTCTTCATGTTTGGAGAACTTCTATTATGTTTGCAAGAATTCAGCTTCAGCTTTCATCTTTCCTGCAAACAAAAGTAAATCATTTTGCTGTGACACAGCCAGCACTGAATCCTCTGAGCGGTTTCACCTCATCTATCTTTATCATGAGAGTGAAAAACAGTTGGAAGCCATCTTTGGTATTTAGTGCAGGGTTTCACTTCAACAACGAAGCAAGTCTGATTCCTTTAAGTGGCGCGGGGAACGGTGCGAGAAAGATTTGTAATAAAAGCTCGCTCAGGTAAATCACTTTTCAACCTGTCATCACCCACCGGGCGCATATTATTGGAAACAGGCGGTGTGTATAACATGTGGATGTTGGCTACTTCTCTCGCCATCCCTGAAGACCAGGGCACCGCTGAATTCCACACTTCTTTGTGAATTATCTTTGACCTCCAATTGGCAGACATTTTGATGTCTTTTTTGGTCTTTGCCAATTATTTGATAGCTAAATAATTCATGTATAAACTTTAAATTGCAGCTGGTAGATTTAGAATGTTAAGTCTTAGTGTGGCGGGCTTTATTTACTTTAGCACCAGCAAAAACACTGTAAAAATACTCTGTTACAAGTGAAAGAAGCAGTGAAAATCATACCCAAGTAAAAGTTCACCTGTATTATTATTTTATTATCTTATTATTAAAAAAGGGGCATTTCATGCATTGTTCCAGTGAGGTTATGCCCATCTTTGCAGTATTTTGGCATTTACGGTGCCTAATGTGTAGCTCAATTTATTAAATATCTGTTTGTTTCACACATCCATCTGGGAAACCACTGATAGACAGCATTTGGGAAAGGGCAGAGCCTTTAAAAAAAAAAACTCGGAGAGTGATTGGATGAAGGTTCTGTCTGTCACATCTTTACAGGCCAATCAGAGCAACAAAAGACGTGATGTCGTAGCCACTACCGAGGTGCACGTGCGCCGCTACCGAGGAATAAACTTCATATAGAACAGCATAACACGAACCATGGCGACTGTAGACATGTCAGTACACAACTTTTGTAGTTTTTGAATATAAAACATCTCACTGCTGTTCTTTGTTTTTCTTTTAACGAAGAAATGTCAAGTTTCAATAAAACTGGTGCTTTAGCAGCATCCACGCTAATGTCTTCCGCCATAACTGCACCGGCCTCTCGGTGCTGGTCGCATACATCACGTCTCCGCCGCGCCACAAAGTAGTGCAACTTGAAGCTGATTGGTCCTGTCACTTTCTAACCAGGCCCAAACGGTTCAGACAGGAGCTTTGCAAGATGGATTTGCCAGTGAGAAACACTGAAACAAGTGGATCCATCTGCTTTGCAAGGTTACTAGACCCCAGTTTACTGATAAATGTGCTTCACCATATTGGCATGTCAAACCAAGCAGCAACATGATTAAAAAATGGCTAAATTAACACAAAATGAAACAATGGACATCAAGAAGATGGCAGGTAAGGTGTATAATGTGCCACTCTAGAAATCTAGTGACAGTGCGTCAGGTGTTTTTTTTTCTTTTTTGTACATTTTATGTTATATACCTGAACCTTTTGTTGTTTGCACTCACACACAAAAAAATGTTTTTTCACTTCTCCTGTAGATTCATTCATGATTTCATCAACGACTAGTCAGAGTCGACTCGACTTTTATCACATGAAAATCGACTTTAAAAACTCTAAAGTCATGCAACCCTTGGTTAACACTACACAACTAGATGGCAGACCTGTGATTCCATGATGCAATAACAATAACATAAGCACTACAAAGTATGATTTATTTTCACTGGATGAACATAAACAAGAAAACACCAATGGCACTCAGAGTATCATAAAATATGCATATATATCCTTCAGCAATATAGCATATAAAGTTTATTACTAAACGCATCCTTAATATAATGTAATGTAATGTAATTCTGCTGGATATAATTAATGCATTTTATTTTCTATTTTATTTGATTTTAATTTTCTAGTTTAAAATTATGAAATGATCTTAAATGTTGTACGTTTTACTCTAAAAATATCTTGTCCACTTTTTGGCATCTAGGATGGTGGCAAACATCACAAATTAAGGATACAAGTTATTTATATATTCAATTCTTATTTGTTAATGAGTAATAAACTTGTGATCTATTGATTTCCTTTTATGATATTGGTTAATAGTCTCTTATAATTTCTATAGAATTCTTAATTTTAAAATTGTTACATTGTCAGAGGAGGAACTGAACGTATCAGCAACTTCCTGATATATCAGTGTCACTTATAGCAGCTGCTTGAATCTGCAAGTGTGGTATTTTTAATTAAATATTTGCATTAAGAAACATAATTTGCTCAGCCATATAATCATAATTTGGCAAAGAATTCTATGGTTGGATTTTAAATGTTATTCCCTCCCTGCTTACTAGAACCTCCGAGGCCCTTTAGGCCCTCAGTTGGAAAACACTAGTTTGGTGTGTTTGAACCTGAGTTTGCGTATGTATATAAATATGTTGCTTAAGTGCAGCATTTCCCTCAGAAATCAAGAGAGTACAAGTCTACAGATATAGAGAGTAGTGAAGTGAATAAATTGTATTTTATTGTACTGTCCCTTGAGCAAGTTTGTTAACAATGAAAATAAATAAGTATATAATACAATAATAGTACTAATAGTTACTCTAATAAAACAATCCACTCTTATTAATTCTAATCAGATGGAAAATGTTTGTCCTGTGAGGAAAATTAATCCACAGTTGTTCCCACCTCTGTCTCGCCAACCTCTGATCCTCTGAGCTGAGTCTCAGGGCAGTTGGCTGTTTGTGTGAGCTCTGAATCTTTGGGCTTTACGGGCTTTCCTCTTCCCCGGGCAGGCCGAGCCGAGAGGCTGCTGACTCCACATTCTCATCCCTCTCTCTCTCTCCGCTCTTCCTCTATCCCTCCATCCCCCCGGTGACCTGTTTACTCTCTGCAGCCCTGCGGCCGTGCCACCTCAGAGACACTCCAGACCACCAAGGCCCTGGCGGCCTCCTCGGATTGGCCGGCAGCTGCGCCCTCACCATGGGAACGGCGGGGAGAGGTGCTGCAGTGGGTGGGGGAGTGGTGCTGATGGTGGCTTTGGTGGTGGGGATTTTTTTTTTTATGCTGCAGTGGACCAGGCAGGAGGGTGAAGGTATGATTACATATGGCCAGGCCTTGACATTTGGAATATATAGGTATGTTGTTGCATTATGGGGCAAGGTGACTTCTTATGAAAAAAACCCACAAGCATGAAAAAGTGGAGGCAATTTACTAAAATAAGGAGCAAATTGAGGCTTTTTCACCTCTCAGCTTCAGATTCTACTGTTACACTTCGTCTCAGCTCCGTTTGGCAGCAGCTTTTCATACCATCCTACTTAAATTTCCTCCATAGCCATGAATGTAACAGGAGATGTTATTTTTGACACTGAGAAAATGGGGAGGGAGGTCATGTTGGCCCCTATTAATAATGACTGTCCTGGGACTCTTTCCACAGCTTTGGCTGCCCTCTGCTGGTTAAAGGCTGCACTCCTCTCCTTCTCTAATGGTGTGTTTGCACATGAACTACAGAAAACCACAAAAACAACCACAGCAAGTTCTATTATGACATCTATTTTTGCATGGGTGGTCCTGTTTTTGCATTGTTGAACTCGGTGACAGCAGCTCTTGCGAATGCAAAACGACAGCGCCGGCCTGACGTCGGCCAGTTGGAGAAGTTTTGCTTAGGTCAGTCTGTCAGCGACCCATCAAAGCAAACTGCACCGGCCAAACTGAGCTCGCAGATATTGAATGGTTTTCTCAAACTGGCAGAACATTTCAGTCTGCGAGAAGGCTGCCATGGTGAAATGACAGGGAGTAAAGGCAATACTGGTTTCAGCTCTGAATGGTATATGAGGTGTTCAAAGACTTACTTTTGTTAGTGGAAGGCATCCAGACATGGAGAGACTGGGAAGGATACAGGTGTTTGTGCCTCGACATGCAGCCACTCTGCAATAATTTTCTGCTGAGTTTTTGGAAAGTGGGTTCCCGTTTGGAGGCAATCAGCAGATGTGAGTTCTGTGGGCCTGCAGGTTGTTGGTCACTAACTCCCAGACAGGAGGGAGGAGGGGGATCTGCTGAGACAGCACATAAGGGAAAGGTTAAGTCCATGATTGAGCATATTAAAAAGTCTTGCTTGTATTTGTGTACTTTTAGCAAGCAAAACTCCCATGCTCTGCTAATATTCATGTCCAAAAAGGAGGCGGCTACAAATAACCTTTAGGTTCAAATTTCTGGAGAACTCAAAACAAAAAACAAGCTTCTAAAAAAAAATCCAAGCACCTTTTAAGCTGAAAGGAATTCTAAAGATGGCTTTCAAGTCTCTACAAAAAGTCGCCTGATCTGAAACAAAAGCTGGAACAGTGGGGGAAAAGGGGGATTGTGGGTCCTGACTCCAAAATGTTTGTGTAGGGTCTTCAACATTTGACAGCAGCAGGATATGTGTGGGCCATTGTTAGTCCCTCTGAGTGCTACCTCAGTGGTACAACTTCCTCTTCTTCCACTGACCGCTTTGCCCACTCAGGCAAACACACAACAACATGCACACATTAATCACAACTACGCATTACTCTGTCATGTGTTGGTGACTTATTTTGAAAAAGTTTGGAGTTGAAATAATAATTTATCATTTTGTATCATCATCAAATCATCTAATTTGTTATTTATACCTTTTGTTTGCAACCAGTCTCTCTGGAAACACAGCTGTTTAGTGAAGTCAAAGCTTTGGCATGTGCAAGAATTATAGCCTATCTAATGTAAAAATAAACTTTAATTTCACCTAATAAAAACAAAACAACAGACATTTAAGTAAAATTATTGTAAAAGTGTTCAAATTATTGCAAATAAAACATCAATTTTGATAAGGCTGGTCACTATTTTTAATTTGAACCATGATAAATGACTGAAATACAAAGACAAAAAAATAAATAAATAAACAGATCTTTGATACGTTTGAAACGTAAGAACAAATCCTGATTATCTTGTACCAGTGTGATTTTTTATTATTTCACATTCCCTTTCTCTGCAAAGCTCTGAAAAAATCACCTTTTATATTTTCTCTTTAATTTACCATAAGTCCCATTGGGATAAGAAAGACATTTTTTCAGATTAGATCTGTTATCGTTCCTCTGCTTTGAAAAGGTTTTAAGAAAGATCACGACTCACTCACATATAATAAAAACAAAGATAACACAAGAAAGGGCACCATGAAAAACATGAAAACCACATATAAAATACAATTAAAAATGTGATCCATACATGAAGAATTTTTTAAAACATGATGATATGAAATAAAGTGAATATGCACAGGGCAACTGATGCCTGACCTGGCCATGGTTGCAGTCTAACAAACCCACAAACACATAAACAAAGCTAAAATAACACCATCAAAATCACGTAATACAGGCTGTAAGTGCAAAGGGGCCTTTCAAAAACTAAATGCCTAAATGCAGTGGTGATAAGTTGTTTTTGGAAACACTTTATTTCAGTGGAGTCTAATAGTCTAGTAATTTTATGATAATAAGTGGTAATATGTCTAGTAATTTCTCAAGAACAGGGTGGTAATTACCTTGTAATAAGTTGGCATTTTGTCCTGTAATAACTTGGAAATGTGGTAATATTGAGGAAATATTTACCTACTGATAATGTTTTAATTACTAGTTCCAAGTAGTTTCTTGTCATATTGTTGTAATTAGTTGGTATTTTACCCTAATCCCCTAACCCTATAAAAACTACTTGAATTTATTTATTTAGGATTGGATCACTTTAATTTAAGGGACCAAACTAAAGAAATTACCTGGAAATCATCAAGCAACTTATATAGAAAATGGTCTTCTTATTTCTAAGAAACTATTTTTTAAAATGCCACCTTTTCATCAGAGAACTGCCACAATATTACAGGAGGTAGGATTGGAGGGTTAGAGCATTAGGGTTAGGCTTAGATTATTGCCAGAGAATTTCCACATTATTAGGTGGGTTAGGGTAAAATACCACCTAATTACCAGAGAACTGACACAATATTATGAGGAATTAATTTATAAACAGTACATAATTATGATCTCCTTATCATTACTGAATTATTACTTGGTAAAATACCAGCTTATTATGAGGGAATTAACACCTTATTCTTGGGTTAACCCTAACCTCTTATTCTAGATAATTACCTTTATTTCTGTAAAATAACTAGGTAATTAGGGCCTACTAAAAATAGCACTACCTTGTTTTCTTTTTCTTGCTTATTCTATTTTCTTTCATTCATTTTTGTTATCTTTCGTTTTAATATCTTTATGCTTTCTTTTGGTGCTTTCAATGTTATAAATGTCCTGTTTTTTCCGTCTGTAAAGCACCTTAAGTAACTCTGTGACTCGCCTTGTTTCTGTCACGAAATTATTCCTCATACTCTTAGATATATGCTGAATTATGTCAGTTATTCTTATTTAAGATTTGTCTTGTGTAAGATGCATTACAGTTCTATCAAAATTCTGGGTGCAATACAGAGCAGTATTTTTAGATATGTTAAATATAATTTAGTTTTTATATGATTTTCAGTCAATGAAACATCACAGTGGGATATAGAATATATGCTGAAAAATGTTTTGCTGAAGATATAGACATTTACAGAGTTTACAGATGTGCTGCATCATTTGTGTGCATATATGAGGCAGAAAATATTGTAAAATTAGTTCCTATTATTTAATGGAATATCAACCTCTTGGACCAGCATTTGGAATTGCATGGATAATTGAATAAACTTCTCTTCTTTTAATATAACAATTTCAGTGTTACCAGAAACATCTACCTGTCAGTGCTTCCCAGCTGCTATAAATTCCCCGGCCTCTACCAGTAAAAGCATGAACATCATCCAAACTCCCCTGAACAGACACCGATGCAGTAAATCTTTTGGCCTGTGCTGCCTGCCACACAACACATAAAATGTCTCCCTTAAAATGGGCTCTTTGTGTGGTCAAGTGAATATGGCCTGAAGAATGAACCGCAGCACTGTGACTCTTTTCCTGTTTCCCTGGTCTAAAAGCAGACTGGACTTAAAAATGAAGGCAGGCCCAGGAAAAAATGCCAACCAAGAAGAGAGCAGCAAAGCTGGCTGAAACATGGTCAGATATCAGATTTACCTCAGGGGTTTTACCTAACCCCCAAAGATCTGAACTCCAGTGGATGTTTATGTTACTCAACAATAACACAAATGAGGTTATTAAGCTGCTGTGGTTGTAAAATGCTCTCAAAATATGCAGCTTTGCATTTTTTTTTTCTTATTGTTTTTACAGCGGTGCATTATGACATGACAGCCACAAATGGACGTGAAAAAATAAAGCTTTAGCTGTTTTTGCACCTTAGTCTGACCCTTGTCTCTTAATTTCAGAGACTTGTCATCAA
Source organism: Cheilinus undulatus (assembly GCF_018320785.1). NCBI lineage: Eukaryota > Metazoa > Chordata > Actinopteri > Labriformes > Labridae > Cheilinus > Cheilinus undulatus. The sequence continues at coordinate 22,753,124 of NC_054877.1, forward strand.
ACAAATCTTTCTCTTCTGTCTCAAATCGTGGGAAACATTTCACACAACAATAGCATCAGTCTTAAGGGTTGCCATTTGGGTGCCTTGTTCAGTGTTTTTGTTGGCGGTGAAAGCTGTTTTTGGGAGTCGGACAGATCAGGCTAAGGGTTTTTTCTGAGGATTTTTTTCCGCTCAGTTCGTGCTGCTGGGGACGAGGCTCAGATCATCGATCACTGTGCACAGCGGAGGAGGACAGACACCGTGGGTGGGATGGGAGAACATTGCCAAGAGATGTACAATATGGATGTATTTGCAGCTTATGTATGTCTAGCATTTGTAACATTGAAAAAATGTGAGCATACGTGTAAATCTGTGGGAGCAGATCCAATAAAACATGACAGGAGTATGTTGTGGGCAGGATAAGTAGATGTTTGTGTGGTTTGGGGTCAATAAGGAGTTCATTTGTCTAGCTGCAGAGGTCTGAAGTGATAAAAACACACACACTAGCAGCATGTTCATACACCAACGCCTGCTTGCATTAGCACACTAACCTCAGACACAGAGAACACGCTCCCTCAGCCTGTTTGAACAGGACGCTTGGCTCCATTTAGTCCCCTCACTAAAGACTCCTCAGCAAGAGCCTAAGCATAAAAGAACGGAGCACTGAGGCCTGATGGATGACGGCTCTTTCCAACACAGAGACCTCTCAGCAGGGCTGGCAGACTGAACAGAGACCCCGTGCAGGCCGAGGGGTGAGCCAGAGGGACGAGTAAATACAAAGCTGATGGAAAGGGCCCCAAATCGGGACCGGCTGACCAGCAGTAGGGCCCGAATGGGAGGTGATACGGAGCCAAGCAGATGACCGAGCAGCAGGGAGGCTCTCAGATCATTAAAGGCTTCAGCTTGGCCATTTGATCAGTGGAGAAACCACCGACTGAAAACACTGAGCGCAGCAAGATGCTGTGTTTCCCCCTCGTCTGGATATCAATCTGTGTGTGGGTGGGAGCTGGCTGTTTGCATTTCAAAAGTCATGTTAGACTGTTACTGCATAAATGGGTCCTAGAATTAAAGTGGGCATGGCCCCTTCACAAAATTCTGAACAAATATGAGCAACTCAGACATTTATGATGGTTTAAGAATAATTAGGTTGGAGCTATACAGGTTGCTTACATACATGTGTATAGATTGTCTTCTTTTAAACTGCATTAAAAATATTTAACAACATAGAAGCAAACTGTACAAACATATGTATGAATCAATTCAAAGTAACAGTACATCATATCATAGCAAGTGACTTTTTAGCTAATGTACAGTTAGCCTGTTAGCATTGGCGTCTATTAGCATATCAAGAAAAATAAATACATCCCCTTCCAGACAGGAAGTCTGTCTCATATTCAGGCTCAATAAGCTTAATATTGACTATTGTTAATCTTTTTTTAGGTCTCAGACTGTTTATATCACAACTTACTTGTATATTATGGCTCATCAAGTTAGCACTTGAATTTGTGACAAAGCATATTAGTATGGCTGATGCAGAATAAGGTGTCTCTGCTGAGGTTTAGAGATAAAGTACAAAAGTGTACTAGGGCAACACTAGAAAGACAAATAAAGAAGATCAGGTAGTTTTCCAGAAAAAAAGTAGAATTTTTTGTGGGGAAGAAATAAGGTTTTGAGATTATAAAGTAGAATATTTAAAAGAAAACCAATTTTTTTTTTATTCTTTGTAACAAAGTATAATTACGATTAGATAAGGTTAATCATGACCCTTTTGGGTTTCCTACCTCACCAGCACATTCTTCACCTTACTCTAACTCAATTTCACAACAAACTGTAAAACTCATGCAAATAAACAAATAAATAAACCAGAATTACCAGGTAAAAAAGGAATAATTTTAAAGAAAAAAAAACTTGAAATTTTCAACTTTAAAATGTCATAAATGTTTACATTTTAAACTAAAAAAGTTTCAGGTTTATACTGTAATCATATACTTATAATATTTAAATTCAGAAATTTACCAGGATACAAACTAAAAACAGTGGTTGGATATCCTGAGTTTACAAAAACATCTTTCTTTCCATATGACAATGATAATGAGATAATTCTGGACTAAAACCACAAGTGCTTCTCTATTGTCCAATCTCAGGGAACAGTATCTAGTTTGATTAGGCTCTCAACTGCTGTACTAAAACTGCTTTATCTGGTAACGTATGAAGTTTTTTTTCCACCCAACTGGCTATTTTTGATTTTATAATCTTAAATATTCTAAGATTTGGTTCTTGCAACATAAAAAAAATTCAAATCCAAAATTTTTGAGGATTTCTCATAAATCTATAACCTTTTAATCTAAAAAAAAAAATCAAGTTTTTTTTTCTCGTTCTTTTGAGCGTGGCTAAAATATGCTGTTGTACTAAAAAATCTATATATTGTCATTTTTATTGTTAAATTATTTTAGGTGTTAAAAATCCAACAAAATGTACTTTTGCTCACTCATAACCTTCATTTGAACCACAGAGTAATAATAAATACCAAAACCTAGCATAACAGCTACTAGAAATGAAGATATTAAGTCACACGGAAAAGATTGCTTGCATTAACAAATATTAGCCACATTTGCTTTCAGTCACACAAGACAAACCAATAATGTATTTCTAATCCCATACTGTAGGCTATACAAAACACTACAGTATACTATAAGCATACTGTATTACAGTACACTTAAATGCTACTTAGATGCTACTTCTTTTCATTAGGAGGATTAATGCTAGCTGGGGAAAATGAAGGTTGACGAAACCTCTCCCTATTGCTAAGCCTGTTCTCTCTCTCTCTCTCTCTCTCTCTATTCTAATCTGTCTCATTTTCCCTCTTTTTTAATTTCTCTTTCTCTTATTTATGTGTGATGTTTGTACTATAATTGTTGCACTGTAATCATGAGTGGTGTTAAGGAAGGTAGTATCGGCATTGTCACTACCTGGAGCTTGCATGTACGGAGCCTGGGTCTGTTGAAGGTGGCATGCTGTTGAGGCTGTGTGGGCCATGTGGTAAGATAGGTAAGATGATGTCTCCGTGTTGGCATGGTGGGTGCTGGGAGCCGGCATGGAGGGGGGTGGCTCTGGGACACTGAAGATCACTGTTCAGCCCTCTGGAGGTGTCATAGGACTTACTGGACGAGACACTGACGAAGGAGGGTTGCCACTTGACAACCCTGGTGAAAGTGGGTTTCTTACTACCCATCAGTCTGCACGGTTTACATGTGAAGGCAAATAGTAATGGATTAGGGACTTCTTCACTGAGCACTGATCCTCTTTATAGGGCACAAGTATCTTGTGTTTCATTCAAATTTTTTTAACAGTGGATGTTTAGTGATTATAATCAAATTTCAAAGTTATTTTCACTCACGACTGAATTCATTTCCCTTGTGTTTTATGTTAACATTATTTGCTTCAGTGAAATAAAATTGTGTAGCCGTAAATCCCTTTTTCTTGATTGAAATGTGCAGCTGTTGCTAATAACATGTTAGCTAGTGGATGCTTATGTTAGCTAGCCCACTAGCATGCTAGGAGTATGATGTCCGTTATGTCACCGATACAGTGTTCATCATAGACTGTAGAAAGTATTGGACAAACCGTGTGTGACATCAGTCTTCTGCTTACAATAGCGTTTGAAGCCAATCCATGGACGCTTCCATATTGAAATCGCAGTCACAACCGAACTTTGGATCAACCTAACGGCTCGCCCACTAAGCACGACTTCCTGTCAGCCTGCTAGCTAGCATTCTGGTTGACAGAAACGGAGCCTCTGCCTGCTGAGCTAACTGTCAATCAAATGAGATGCACCCATCAGCTTTCATCCTAAATATAATCCAAACGATCGTGGTACAAAAACATTCACCCCCCGTACAGTGGGAACACAATAAGACACTAGCTAATGAGACACGTTTGGTGTTTTGAATCAGGCTGTAAACCAGTTTATTTTGTGTGTCAAAACCAGCTGTTTAACATGTGCAGACGGGACTTCCGGTGTTCCTGCAGCCAGCCTCAAGTGGACACTTGCAGTATAGCAATTTTTTGCACTTCCGCATTGGCTTCATTTTTTAGCACTGGAGGTTGCCGCTTGGTTCATTGACGATGCAAAGTAGTATACTGCATTTGAGTATACTTTTAGTTTGAATGTCAAAGTATTCAGTATGCAGTACAGAAGTATGTGATTAGAAACAAACTGCAAATTTTGCTTAACTTTAGCCTAAATGAAACCAACTGTTATGAATGCAACTTAGATAATCCCAATTAATGGAGTTGAGGTCACTGCATCCAAACGTGAAAACACAACCATAAGCTGAGCAGTAAACCAGAGGCGAATAAATGGTAGCTGCGTGTACCTGGTGTGAAGTCTGGACCTCGTCCACAGCGTCCTTCCTTGGTTACCCGACAAGCACAGTCTTTGGCTCCCACAAGCTGCCAGCCCCGTCTGGTTGGTTTCGTTCAGGTTTTGTTGTGTGGTGGTGGAGAGGTGGTGGAAACCGTGGTGCAGGTTTAAAAACGCACGGGCTAAACTCATGTAGCTAAGTGAGCACGGTGCAGGCTGAACAACTTCACATGTTGGTCCATCAGATGTAAGAGTGAAGTAGTCCTTTACGACGTCTCTATAGCATGGCTGTGCAGCTGCTGCAAATCCCCGCTGCTGTCTGTACAGGTGTCCCCAATTTTACAATCAACCGGTTTTCAAACACACAGACCAGAAGTGAAGTCTCCCAACACCGACCAGTGTTGCTGGGATTTGTGGTCTGTATTTCCCAGGCTTTACCTGACAATATATTTATACACAGCTGCTGCATCTCTGTTTAATACCAGCTCATAGTTTCAGGGGAAAAGAAACGTGAGAAAGAGAAAAGACTCCAAACCTATCCGTAACACCAACAAAATAAGAGTTAATAGTAAAAGCTGGCTTTACAATGACAGACAAAAAGAAGAGACATCAAGAGCAGGACTAACACTTCAGACATTTGCTAACACTAGCTAAATTAGCTTCTGGTCATACAACAGCAGATGTAGCAAGTTTAAGCTAATATTAGCTACACTGGCAACAGGTCATACCTCACCAAGCAATATTAGCTAACACTAGCTAACGATGGCAACATTAGCCTCTGGCCTACCCAGATAAAGCAGATGAGTTTAGTTCATTTCCAAATGAAGGCATGTCATTTTTTATTTTGCTTTTAATTGAGTAAAATAGAGAGTTTCTTCTTTCCCAATAACAAATCTGCTAAAATATCAAAGAATGGTGGAAACATGTAAGAGGAAAAATGTGGTCCTACATAAAGACTAATGTTATCAGTGATATCAGGTTTAAGAGGACTTCTTCAGGGGAAAACTATGAAGGGATAATTGGATATTGTGCTGTTATTGGTGGCAAACCTCAGCAGCTTTAAAAACAGATCACTCACCCAGCATGTTCCCACCGCTGGACGTGACAACACGTGTACTGCCATTAACTGAACATAAACGTGGTCTACCCCCAACCCCACCCCTCGCAAATCAGAACCACCTGCCCCCCGGCCCTGAGAACTGGCTGCTCCTCTCTCTGGACCTCCTTGGAGATGGAGAGCGCCTCTTATTTGGACAAACGTCAGGGCCAGCTCCAGGGCTCTTACATGAAAAGCAGAGCAGCAAGGAGAATCTTACCCTTCATGAAGCCTCCTCCAACCCCAGACCCTGTCTCCTCCCTTCTGAGCAGGGCCCAATATTTTTTAATTACGTACAGGAAACTCCAGTTACAAAGGACACTTTCTTAGTGGATCTGCAGGGAGGCTGAGAGGAGTTCTGGGGTCACCCTCATCTTCTTCCAAAGTGTGTGTGGGCGGTAGGTGTATTGGCTAACAAACTAGAGATCATGCCACCCAGAGATTGGGGTCACTACTGACAGCCTGCTTTCCCAAAGCCAAGATGGCACCTGGCCTGGCAATTCCCTCTAAACAAATAAAGAGAAACACCAAAACTACACAGCCATCACCTTTTACCAAAATTAATCCACATCCAAAACCAAAATCTAGAACAAATCCTATAATACACTCCCCTTCACATATATTGCATAATAACACCTGTCCATATCAATAATATCATACTTAACAGTGCAAAAAAGTAGACTTGTCAGTACATTTTCTTTCCATCCTCAGCTTCTTAGCTCTGGTGGTCTCTAACTGACAGGAACTCAGACACTATTTGTTATTTTTAGGCCCAATAAGTCCATCTGGTTTTGGTTTGGCTCCTCGAGATCGCCCCTGGAGATGTGGATGGAGGGGACTTAAGGGTGAGGCGAGGTGGTGGAGGGGCAGTTCTTCTAGGAGGCTTTTTTTCTCCTTCTAAATTGAATTTCTCACCATTCCAACCTGGGCCTTGGACCAAGGGTAGAGCGAGAGCCTGTGCTCAGCTTCCAACCCTCAGGGTCCTGGAAATCTATGTGCAAAAAGTAAAAGTCAGAAAGAAGGCGAAGACATCTTGAAAGAAATCAGTTTCACCTGTTCATCAAATGACTTATACAGTATGTAGTAATTGCTAATAAGTGACTCAGACTCTCTCTGCCTGGGTTAGTTATCTAGAAGAGTGTGTGAACTCTCTCTGAACCAGATCCTCACATGAAATGCTTTTGTGTGGAATGAAATGGTGTTTTAAAATAAACAAACGGTAGACTAAACAAAGCTTCCAGTCTTTGATAGGAATCCAGGGTGGAAAGTATTTTAATTTCATGAATTAAAAACAACCAGATATACCCCTGAAATAATTATTTCTATGTTATAATATCTAAATGTATAATGTGAATTTCATAATAGACAATAAAACAATTTTACCATCACAAAAAAGAGGAAAACTTTTCCATAAAAAAGCTAACCTCTGTAAAGATCTGTGAAGTGTTCATGGTTGTAGCCTACATGTAGTAGCCAGACTACCTGTCAAAATTGTCTTCAACAACAAAATTCACAACTCAAATTCAAAAAAAGTTGGGGCCCTTTGTGAAATGAAAATTGGTAGTCTGTGGTTGTGATTAACAATATGGGTTTATGAGATTAACAAATCATTGCATTCTGTTTTTATTTACAGAGCCTAGGTTTTACATGACCTAACTTTGTGGACCTGCGGTTATACATTTTTTCAGAAATGTTCTCAGTATTTAATTGTATGGAAACCATACAAGTCTTTTTTTCTGTTTGTGTGATGAATGAAAAAGTACACCTTAAGTATGTGTACATCTCTTGTAAGTGTACAGTATAGCCAATAGGAAAGTGTTCTACAGTTACAAAGTAAATTGCCAAACTTATCGCTTTAACTCCACTATATTTGAAGGAAAACATACACATGACTCCACTACATTTCTATGAGTCTCCTTTTGCTCTGAAGTGGAATGATTGAATTTCTTTTTTTTTTCTAAAATCCAGTCAGAGAGACAATAAAGTGTGTGTGTGTATTTCTGCATGTGGTTTGCCTATGTGGTGTTTCTGTACCTGTAGGTTGCATGTCTCCATAGTTGAACACAGAGCAAATGAGCAAATTTCTGTCAGATCAGGTAGTTCATTTGATGGTTGCAGCGGAGATGACTTGTATCTTTACTACCCATGTTTTCTCAACTATCAACCACTATCAATCTCAACATTTCTATGGTTAATCACAATTCATCTTTTTGCCACATTGTAAAATTCCAATATTTTACATTTAAAATTTAATGTGTTTCAATTTGAATTCTTGTACTATCTAAGGATGATTGACATCCTGTTTGGGTACAGATCAGCTTTTATTTTGAACGAAAGTAAGGAATTTACGGTAGACTGAACATTATGATACAAACTTAACCACTGAAAAAAGGGACTTTTTATGGTTTGAAAAGGGAATAAGGGAACAGTTAAAAGTTAAATGTTTGGTCTCATGACATTTGAAAACATTTGATTTTACTCTGTTTTCCCATAATAAGGATTTCTTAGTCTATTTATCTCCCTTTACAACACCATTCTCCCATCATAATGAGTTGATTTTAGTCAGTGGTTTTTTTACAAGATCTTTAAAAAAAAAAAGACTCTCTATCAAAGAAAATCAGAGCTATTATATCAGGATAAGGACATAGATTACAATTTTGAGGAAAAACAGCTGGAAATCACTCATAAGTACAGGAAAACAGAATAAAATAAAATGTGTTAATTTATTTCCTATTAGGCCTTTTGTATTAAAGCATTTCAAAAACATTTTTAAATTTTTTTTGGAGTTGAATTTTTCCGTCATGGGTAACTCACTTCTGTTATCTCCTGTTACAATCTTTGAAAAGACAAATTTATGAGTTATCATCATTTTTTAAAATTTCTTCATGACATTTAATGTTCTCAAAACAGCTATTTCTAGCTGTCTGTGTCTTTCTTGTCCACTTTCTGAGAAGAACCTCTACCATAGCAGGCAGAGCTCTATATATTTCAGACTATCATACAGATAGGACACGGTTTCCATCTGTCTCATCTATCTTTCTTGTCCAGACATGGTGCAGGACATATAAATCAAGAAAAAAAAAGAAAATAACCCAGAACTGGGAATTATTTTGTTGACCCTTGCTATTTTATGGCTATGACATTCCCAAACTACTAGATGTAAAAGTAGTCAGCTACTTTGTTGCTCTGCTTGATGGTGGCACAGTTTGCTTTTCTGGTATTTCTGTACAATTAAATACATGTTTTCCCATGGTACTCCCCCATAAAGTCTGCACTTATCCCTGAGTAACCCTGTGGCTTTTGTAAAATGAGACGTTGCTGTCTTTAAAATGACACAGCAGGCTGAATGTAAAGGTATATTTTGTGGAAATTTAGCTTGAAATGTACACATGGCTTTCAACAAGTCCATTTGCTTCTTCTCACTGACATTTTTCCTCATTTGTTCTGTGCCTCAGTCCTTCCTCTGACCTCTGCAAAAACCGAGGATACCCATTTTTTTCCTGCACAGTATGCAGGCCAAAGCTCCATTCCCCCCGACATCATCATCATCATCCCACACACTCTGTTTATTTTCTCAGGTGAACAAACTGTGTTGCTCATGCTGGCTCCCTCAGATGCTCTTTATTAGGCTCCTGGAATCAGCTGTACTTTCATCTGGAGTAAGACTGAGTTTGTGTGTGTAAGGTTGGAACTGAGATTGGTGAATTATTCCCAAAAATAGTTTGCAACATTGTCACAGTCAGAAGAAGTCTAAAGTTGTTACAAGGTATTGGAAAAGCAAAACGTCCCCAGAATAGAACAAGGAAATATGCTTGGAAAATGTGGTTTATGTTGGACTAGAATTAGAACTGGGTGATACAGGTCTCTTAAACCCCACCTCCAACGCCCTGGGGCCACTCCCCCAAGTCCTGCCTTTTGATGCTCATTCAGGGTTATTGTTAGGGTCTGGGTTAGGGTTTGGGTTAGGGTTTGCTAGGGTTAGGGTTAGCCAAACAGAGTGCTCCCAAACTATGAGAAGGCCTGGGATCTTTCAAGACCAATCCCTCAAAACAGGCTTGATCATTTTAAAGAGAGAACAACAGGTGAATATTTATGGAAATACAGCAGTTTGAAAAAATTTGGTACAGTGTAAGGAAGGGCACTTTAGCATGGTGTCTTTAATGAGAGGGTACCTTGTTGGACACATACACCATGTTTTGTCACCGGAAGGGCACCCTCAAGGGCATTTTGTCACTTTTTGTCCACTGGAAGAGCCCTTTTTGAGCACACTTGATGGCCCTGATTTTAACAACCTCAGAGTACACAGACTGTTCGTCTCTGATGGCCCCCTCACAGACCGTTCCTCTGAGACATGGTACAGTATGTCTCAGAACAGAAATACACAATAAAATTTTAGAAATTTAATCAGATAAAACTTCAATTTAAGGTTAAGGGTTGGGAGACGAAAAGTTAAAGTTTAAAAAAACAAGCCAGCAATACTTCATTACAAAACATTTAATATAGTTGAGTAAACAGTCTGCTTACAGGAAAGGAGTTCATCCTCCATGAAGACATTCTAACACAGACAGCAGAGCTTATGTTACTCCATTAGCTACACAAAATATGTAAATAACGGCAGCTAAGTTAGCTACATTTGCTAAAGCTCACATTACTAAAGCTAACTTGGTGATAGAAAACAAAGCTAGATAGCTACATGGCTAAAGTGGCTAGAGCTGAGCTCATAAAACAGCTATGTAAGCGATATATATATTTTATCGTTGTAGCAAAGTTAGCTTTCGCAACATTTGCTTAAGCTCACGCTGCTAGAGCTAACTTAGCTATAGATAGTGGAGCTAAGTAGCTATACACCTGTGCAGCTAAAGCTATGCTCACAAAGCAGTTCATAAGCTACATATATGTAATCTTTGTAGCCAAGTTAGCTTTAGCTACATTTGCTAAATGTCACATTGCCAGAGCTAACTCAGTGATAGATAATGGTACTACGTTACAACATAGCTAGGTAGCTAAGGCAGCTGAAGCTAAGCTCACAGAGCAGTTCTTGGGCTATATGCCTACATTGCTAAGTTAGCTTTATATAGGTATAACTTTGATATACCTAATTTAGCTACATTGGCTTATGTAGTAATGTCAATTATATAGCTAGTGTAGCTTTTTTAGCTAAATCTAACAAAGCTTAAACCAGCCACCATTCTTGTGACTACTTTTAAAACAGGTCTTTACCTAATTTAATCCCAGATTAGACCTGTGACCTTTTTCTCTGTTTTAATTAGGAAATGTTGCTTAAGATGTAACATTTGCAATGAGGTGATTTCATGACTGTAATGGCCAGATGTCTTGAATGAATCAAGTTAAATTTAAAAAAATATTTAAAACTGGAAATATGTTGTAACGGCAAACTACAGTGTCTGAGATCAATGTTTTGTGAGAGTGGCCAGTAAAGATATTTGGTCTATAGCCAGACCCCTCTCACTAAAAGGCACCCTGGGTGGCACTTATGTAATACTCATAGGAAGGAAACCCCTTTTTTGGAGGGTAATTCCTAATGTTTTATGTACCATATGGGCATCCAAGGGGTTTATTTATTTATATTTATTACTTACGTTAGGTTACTGGGGGGTATTACTGCTCCAGCTCCCCCTCTGAGTCCACCAGTGAAAGAGACCATTCTTGAGAGTGAGATACAAGATTTTTACTTAAATGTATAATTGCAATGGTGCTTCTGGCACTAATTCTTTGAGCGAAAATAAGTAAAAGTACATAAGTATAAGTAAAAATGAAAATATCATAATATTTTTAAGCTTGTAAGAAATAAAAGAAGGGACACTTTTGTTTTAAGACACTTCTTTAGTTTAATGAATGTGTGCACACTTCACAAATACATGCTGGATCTGAAATAGTTAAAACTCAGTGATGACAACTTATTTTACTTACACTCTGTGTTCAACAAAAATCATTACATTACATTACATTCATTGTCAAGTTACAATAAAAACCACAATGTGGTTCTACGAAGGGTTTTTTTTTTACTTAGGCAACATAAGGTAGGTAGTGTTTTGCTAGTAGGCCTTCACAGAAGGCAAATATAATCACTTTTTTGTGGAAAAAAGCATCTACAGTAGCATGACTATGTAGCTAGAATGGTGTTGCAGCTCAAGCATACAGTACAATAAGAAAAGTTTAAAAAAAGTTATTACATTGTGAATCAAGATGAAGCTATAACTATGAATAAACATGAAAACATAAAATCATGCAACAAAGAAATACACTAATACACGCAGCTGATAAGACATTAACTGTGTGGGTGATTTGTTTTATATGAAATAAGAATGTACGGGCACTTTTTCTAGATACATCTGGATGAGGAAGGATTACAAAGGAAATAAAAGAAGATCTGTCTGCACAAGCCTTTAAAACTGTGTTAGCTTTGTGTATAATCTATGTTAAAATAAATAATAATATAAAGTGCACATACTACAGCTCATCATACAGACTGCTCAGATTCCAGACATACTAGACACATCCAGCTATTTCTGCAGCCCTCACCCTAACATGTGAGAAAACATGGATCTTAATCAACTGCTTGGTTTTCATTTACAGCATAAAAAAAAATAGTATCAGGGTAAATTTGGAGCCAAGACGGGAGAACTGTTGCAAACTTAAACACAGACACATGATACTGGTTGTGTTGTAGCCAGCACAGAGATATTAGAGGTATGTTTTTATGTATCAATACAACATGAAAACAGCAGCAAAGATAACCGCACAGTGTTTTTACATTTGAGGACACTGACAGTGGCTCAATTAGTGGATATTTCATTGTGAAGTTAAGTTATTTTAAGGCAAAGGTGCAAAACAATTAAACATTTACAGTGTATAAGAAAACATGACATCCAAAGAAGCTAGGTCACATTATGACATTAGCACCAGTTTGAAAAAACGCCTTTTAGAAAGGGATAAAAATAAACCAAAGGCCTTACCAAGAAATGTGAACAAAGACATTTAACAGATTTTTCCCACACTGTTTCAACAATAACTGAACATTTAAGCTTCCCAAAGGTAGAATTTCTTATCAGATTGTTTAATGTCATAAGATGATTTTATTCAGCCTTTGTTTCTCTCACATTACACGTGTTAAATTCTACTGTGATTGTGTGTTATTTGAACTCACAAAACAATCTTCTGACCTTATTATTTGGATAGAGCATTATTAAAATGGTGGGGCAATCCACTGTTTTCGCCAAGTTAAACAAAGGCTTTTTTTTTCATTTATACATAGCTTCAGTATCTTTACATAAATACAACACAGTGGATCAGATTTCAGGAAAGGTGTATGTGGTAAGCAGAAATTCAGGGCACGTCACCTCCAGGTGCACCCACTGAAAACTGTGTTATTTACACGGACGGGAAGGTTGGTCCAAGTGGCCACAACTGTAGCCATTGCATCACTGTAACCCTGAGGAAACACAGTGACAATGGATCGATTCACTCTCAAAAGACCAACCTCGGTTTCTTCAAGAATGCTACATAGTCTAACAGGCACTGAAAGCCTACGTTTCTGCTGTGCTATCATACCGCACAAAATTTGAGACATGCCTCCACCTTGTGGATGCAAGCTGATCTGCTTCTATGACATCTCTTTGTGAAAATAAATTGATAAAAAAAAAAATTTAAAAATGAAAAAGATTAACTGAAGACCAACCTCAACTGTCAGTTGTAGGCACACATGATGATCGCCTTGATCTGCACATAGTTTTCTGTGAAATAAAGAAAACATAAATGAAAGTTTTATAGGAAGAAATGTGAAGGACAGAAGTTCAATTTCTATTGTAGGTTCCCTCATCTCTTTCAGGCATAGGCAGTTTGACTGTAGGAAAAGGTAGGCAATGTCTGAGGCCTCATGCTGCAAGGGGCAGCAAGACAGTCTTTATAGAATCACAAAAATTATTTCCAATGATTGAGACATGCGTTTTGACTGAAACTAAGGGGCCAAAAGTGAATAAAAATAGCACTAAATTAGATTCTGATTATACAAGAAAGCTCTTAAGGAGAACCCATTGCCAAAAAAGCCACAAAATATGTTCTTCATTTTTAGTACTACCCTACTACTACTACTTTTAATAATTATAATAATAACTAGAATGGCTGTCTGAGATGGCAGACCCACACCTAAGCAGCGCCACCGAGGAACTCATGCTCCCATTGATTACTATGGTGTTCAAAATTTCAAAGTCCGAGAAAAACCAACAGGTGCGTGGATCATTACTAAAATCTTCAAAATCTTCGATTCTTCCCTGTCACCATCCCAATATTCCCTGAAAGTTATCGTGTACTCATACAAACAAACAAACAAACAAACAAACAAAGATACGGAACCCTTTACATAACCCCTTGGTGATTTCATCGGTGTGGGTAGTAATATTAACAACAACAACAAAAATAATAAAGTACAAATAATGTTATCATTATCATTATAACAGTCTAGACGGGTCTTGATTTAACATCAGTTATGGATTGGCACTAAAAGAGAATGATTGATTTCGACTTCATCTGTTCTGAAAACCAAATATTGCACCAATAGTGATCACATTTTTATATTTTTCTAAGTTCCACCAGGTCTAAAGACTTGTTAAAATATTTAGAGGCAGGGGGTTAAGATACTCTTCTAAGAGGTGAGCAGCAAGTACTGTTGGATTTTGAGCATTTATATGTCCAACTTGGGTATTTGTTGTAGTTCCCTAGCTATGTTACCAGAAAAGAGCTGCTTCAAAGTATTTTGTTCATGTTTGAATTGCTTTTAGCTAAATGGGGAAGGATCTTTTACTGGGCTCAGCACCCTTACCAGGTATTCAGTGTGCCCTAAAGCCAGTTCTGCTTACCAAAAGTGGCCCACTAGGCCATTTAAGTTAAACCAAGTGCTGTGTTTGTGTTTCAGTTGCTTTTTTCAAAAGTAAAACAGGGAATCGGTGTATAGTCATAATTAATGCACCCCAGGAAAAGTGTGTATTGTACCTTTGTATATAGACGATGATGAAGGCCTGTGTCAGATAGCCAAGGATGTCTTAAAGCCTCAGATGCACCCATCCTCCAACTAATGAAAATAAAAAACAATAAATGAAAATTATGTTTATGTTTTAAACTCTTAATCACAAAGAGAAAGAGTGAGATAATAAATACCTTTTGTTCACCACCAACAGCCTGGTGATGAAATCTTTGGCTTCTTCAGACGTATCTATGAACTCTTGTTCCTCAAAGCTCCACTTACAGGCCAGGATGTTATTTAGAGTCTCGTTGTCATCATCACCCAGGAAGGGGCAGAGACTACTGAGCCTGACAGGAATAAAGAGAAAGAATCATCAGTATTAGTTTATAAGGTGTTGTGCATGCATTTATGCATGTTTACTTACAGCATGTATGTGATGACACCCAGGCTCCACATGTCAGTGTTGAATGATACAAAGTCGTAGTTGATGACTTCAGGAGCGAGAAACTCTGGAGTGCCAAAATTTACTCGCAGTTTCTCTCGAGGCTTATATCTAAGAGGAATTATTGCAGTTTATTACATTTTTTCAAGGTTACGAGTCACTTACATGGTTAATATTATGGCAGCAAAGAGCTGTACTTACATCCGAGCTAGACCAAAGTCGATGATTTTGATCTTATTTGTGATTCTGTTCACACACAGAATGTTTTCTGGCTGAAATGATGTAAATACATTACATTTTATTTATCTTTTTTACAGTTCTGCTTTGAATTTGATAAAGTAATAGTTATACATCTAATGAAAGTAATACCTTCAAGTCCAGGTGGAGGACATACATTTTGTGCATGTACTGCAGACCCTCACAGATCTGTCTGATGAACACCACAGCATCCAGCTCCATTAGAGTGTAGTTTTCATCGATGATCCTGTCAAACAGCTCACCACCACCAACACTGAAGTTCAAACAAACAGAAAAAAACACACAAGCACCCTGAATTAGAAAGATTTTAAATCTGAAGTTTTTGTTTTATTTTGGTTGATAAAAAGAGAGTAAATTTGTCAGTTATATAGTGCTTAACAAATGTATTAGACCACCACCCAAAGTAAGGTTTATGCTACAGCTGCCCTAAATTAACAGCATTGGTAATTACCAAAATCATTTTTTATGTTTCTGCAATGGTTAATACACCAATATGTACAAGCTCTTTAACCCAAATGATATTTTTAATGCTAAAATATAATTATTATTGTTATCCATGAATTTTCAAATTTACTGATTTACAAAAAAACTGAAACAATAGTAAAGCACATTAATATTTCTTGATTAATATGTCAAATTATAGTTATTTACTTGCATTCCTGAACAGAAAAATGAGTTTTAGTGGTTGAATATAATGCTTGATTCATTTCTGACTTCTTAGAGAAGCCCAGTGAGCCGACTCAAATTTGGGTATAAAAAGGTGAATTCAGTTTGAAATCCCTCATTCCTGTTCAAAATGGTAAAACATGGAGAGCTCACTGAAAATGAAAGAGTCCGCATTAAAGCACTACCTGATGCTGGATGGTCTCTGAGACAAATAGGGAAAGACATAAAGTGTTCTCACATTGTGGTCAAGTATGCTTTGGAGTCAAGTGCCGAGACTGGTACTTACAAAATGAACCAAGGAAGAGGCAGGAAACCAAAGTTAACTGAAGCAGATGTCAGACACCTCAAGATTTGAAGTACTAGAGACAGAAGGAAGACAACTGCTGATCTTCAGGCAGAGATGAATGTTTTTGTGATGAATATTTGAGGCCTGCAAACATCCAGAAACGCCTCAGATTTGTTTTTTGGACAAGTCCAAGTTCGAACTCTTCGGTCAGCATCGTTGTGTTTATGTCTGCAGAAAAGCTGGAGAATGTTTTGATGCCAGATGCATTGCACCCACAGTGAAACACGGTGGAGATTCCATTATCGTATGGGGTTCCATTTGTGGATTCTGGACTGAATCTGATTGGTCGTGGGTTCATATACCAACAAGACAATGACCCAAAGCATACTTCAAAGCTGTGCAGAGACTATTTGACCAAGAAAAAGGAATCTGGAGTACTGGAACTGATGGACTGGCCAAGTCAAAGTCCAGATTTGAATCCTATTGAACAAATTTGAGATTTAGTAGATTCAAAGATTAATGGCACGAAAGTTTCATCCAAAGCTAGTCTGTGAGAACAGCTAGAAACTAACTCGATAACAAAAGAGACTGTGAAAAGTACATAAAAACAATGCCAGCAAGAATGCAAGCTGTTATCAAGGCCAAAGGAGGCCATACAAAATATGAAGTTTTTTGGTTACTATGTGTGGAAAAGGACTATTTAGTTGTTTCAGTTTGTTATTTGCCAAATAACTAAAAACTAAAATTTTTAGTTTTAAACAAGCTTTTGAAAGATTTCTAAAATATTTATGTTTTCTTGTTTTTATGACAGGTGGTCAAATAAATTTGTTAAGCACTGGACATAACATACAGAAAACAGAATTTAATTGGGTATTTTTGGAGTAATCCCACTTCAAAAGTTAAAAAAAATCATTCAAAAATATAAAAGGAGTGCATACTATTCAAGTACTAGGATGATGTCGTTCCTTGACTCATAAGCTGCATAGAGCTGGATCAGGCTGGCATGGTCCAGAGCATTCATGACCTGGATCTCATTCTTCACCACCTCCTAAGGGAGCAGAGAGCCAGATGCAGAAGCCGACAAACAGACCCAGAGGTGGACGGACACAGACAAGCAAACAAACAGACAAGAGCCACGATGAGAGGTGTCAGCTGTTCCCTGCTATGAGACAATGCATCTTCTCTTCTAGGTCAGATATTTGTCACCTAGGTGAGAAGTATTCCCTCTGCTTCTGTTCCAACTGGCCTTGTCATGCATCAGTGTGTACTACAAGTTGTTACTAAGCCTCTTTTTTTATATCATGTGCTGTGGTATTAAAAGTAGTACTAACTAATGAACGTTAGTTTGCGTTACCTTTTCTTTCAGACTCCGGGCTTTGATGACCTTTGCTGCCAAAGTGAGACCTGAGGAATTCTCTACACATTTGTGCACCTGACCAAAGCGACCCCTGGAAGACAGGATGGGAAAAAAGACAGAGCTAGAGTTGCAGAGTTACAGTCCACATCTCTGTTACCTCAAATAGAAGATCTGAGCTGCCTTGTAAAAGTGTTTTATGTTTCCATGACAAATCAAAAAGTGATCTTCCCTCAGGAGGAAAGTTTTACTGTTGGGCTGTCTTGTTGCCTAATCTGTTATTTCATTAAATCTGAGCTGTGCTGTGTCTCCTCTTTGAAGACTTGGATTAACACTTAGTGATTAGCTACCAGCTGGCACCAGGGATATGGTTTCACATACCACCCAGGCCTGGGGTAAAAATAGCCGCAGTGACACTGAAGCTATGAACCAAGGGAGAGGAGAGGTGGGAGGGTTATGCAATTAGGCTTTATGGGAATTCAAACGCTCTTTCTTACTGTCTTTGATCTGATGGAGATGACTGGTCATTGATAGCTCTGAGTCTCTTTACATTACATGGAGATTTTTTAAGTTTATTGCTCACCCGCCCAGGACCTCCTGCCAGTTGATGGTGTAGAAGTTGATGATCTGGTTGGGCTTTGCAGAAACGATGCGGTGATTAAAAGGTGCAGCTGGAGGAGGGCTGGTGTCTGAAGTGGAGAAAAGATAAAATCTTGTTTAATAAGTCAGGAGGAATGTGAGAACACAGGAGCTTCATTGTGAATCAGCTGCAGTTAAGCTTTTCAATGAGTTCATCACTGCTCTAATCAAGTTAGCACATGGGGCATTAAGGTGCTATGATAAACTTCAACCAGACACAGTTGTTGTTGTAAATATTTAAGAGGAACAACTGTGCTTTAGCACAATGAGTCTGAGGGTCACGCTGCTTCAAGAGCTTCATCTTACATCCCATAACATGACTGTGACATATGAGCTCTCAGGGATCCTCAGCAGTGGCTATAACAAGGATTATAAATAAATGGCTCAAAAACAGTGTTTTTTTTATGAATCTATTTTATATTGACACCAAAAGATAGCAACATGTGTTCTGTACTTCTCATGCTTTACCAGGACAACATCATTTGGATCTTTTCCACTTTAAGCAAATTAATCATATCCACTGCTAAAATTTATATCTGGTCAATCCATTACACATCCCTGTGAAAATGCACTTATTTTCCCACTTTATTCCAATTTTAATTATTTTACATCATCCTTTTATCTCATATTTTGTATGCTCCACATTTCTATTATACATCCCATGTGTGTTAAATCACTTAAATCCACATTTCTGTATTTTCAGTGAATATGCCTTAGGGCTAGAGCTCCTTGTGGTGCAAAAGAAAATAACTGTATTTCAGCCAAAAATCTCACATTGAAGTCTGATTAAGCATTTATTGTGAAACATGACATATTTGGCGCCAGGCTCCAACTTAATCACTCCTCACTGATTTTACATACAGAATTTGAGGAGCGATAATATAACAGCTTTAACCCCTAGTCAGAGGGGTGGATGCTGGGGTGGAGGTGGGTTGAAGGCAAGAGCACAGCAACGATCCAGGCGCAGCGATGATGCAGAAGAAGAGAAAGGAAATCTTGCAGCTTAAATAGCCCACTAGTTTAGGAGGATGTGAGTCATGTGATTTGATAAAGATGCATGTCAGGTGTGAATGATTGTGCTTGAGATTACTGGCAGAACTAACTCGCAGGCTTCGTTTCATTTTATAAATTTCACTTTTAAAAGAACTTCTAAGTGCTCTCTGGTACATAATAAGGTTTTTTTTTCCTGCTGGGATTTAACTGGGGGCTTTTTGCTGTTATTAAAATAGGACAGGGAGGGGTGCAGATGGCCTAGTGGTTAGGTTGCTCCCCGTGTGCACAGGTGGCCCAGGTTCTTATCCACCCTATGGCTCCTTTCCTGCATGTCTCTCCCCTACCTTCTAATCCCTGTTTCTAGCCATTTTCCTCATCTCCAAAATAAAGTTATAAAACCCCAAAATTAAATCTTAAAAAAATAGGACAGTGAATAGAGAGGAGAATGTGGAGAAAAAATGTAAAAGACATTCAAGAAAGAGCTGCAGGCCAGATCTGAACCTGGGCTATATACTTGGAGGACTACAGCCCTCATTTAAGGGGTGTGATAAGAATTAGAAGTAAAAAGTAAATATTTTCAGAACTTTAAAGGGGACATATTATGCAAAAATCACTTTTTCAGTCTTTTCTAACAAAAATATGTGTCCCTGGCCTGTTCACATTCCCTCAAGTACCAGAAAAATCCATTCCCTTCCACCCTCTCTTTCTCCACCTTTCAGAAAATGTGTGCTGAAACAAGCTGTTCCAGAAATTTACCCTCATGACCTCACGGAGGGAGTAAGCACCCACCCCCAGGTTCAGTTGGCCCTCCCTGCTTGGAAGAAAGTTCTGTCCTCCTCTCCTGATCTTCCTCTCACCTGCCAGCTGAGATGCTGAATAGTTCAGTGGGTTACTCTTCTGACTTAGATCTGGGATATTGGTGGTTCAAATCCCAGTCAGGTCCTTAACTTTGGATAAAAGTATCCGTCACATTGTAACATCAGGAGTGCCACATCCATTTCCTGAGAAGGGTGTGGTCAGGGACAGAGTCAGACAGCTCATTACCATTTAAAGCCACAGACACAGAAACAGCTTGTTCTGAGCATAGCTGAAACAGAGGGGTTTTTAGACATGCAAAAATCCAATACTAGAGTGTTTTTTTTTTTTTCAAAAACAAACTTCACAGGCATGTTTGGGGGACCACTGAGAACAATACAAACTTGTCTTAAAAGTGTAAAATATGTCCCCTTTGGGGCGCGCCGGTAGTCGTGTGGTTAAGGCGCGCACCATGTACACAGGCAACCCAGATTCAAATCCGGCCCGTGGCACCATCTCCTGCATGTCTCTCCCTGCTCTCCTCCCCAATTCCAACTCTATCCACTGTCCTCTCTCTAATAAAGGCACAAAAAAAGCCCAAAAATAAATTAAAAAAAAAAATAAATATATATATATATATATATATATATATATACACACATATATATGTCCCCTTTAAATAATATTATTTGTTAAATACACTGACACATTTTGCGGTTTTACCACCTGAAACACTGGTTTTGCCACCTGACATTTACAACTACTTTCAGATTAAATGGGCAAATGATTAGAAACATATTGTTACTTCTTTTCTTGTTAGAAAATGGACACATATATTTTAAAATAAGATCAAGAGTTTCAAGGTAAAACATTTTTTAGCAGTTTTACATTGGTTGTACCACCTGACATGGAAAGTGTACCTGCCCATCTCTGACTGAAAATAAATGCTTATATCTTTACTTGAAAAGGATCTACAAACTATTTCACTCTGCTATGAGTGTCAGCTGGAGTCAAATAGATGATAAATTATACTACAATATGTTTTAATCACTTAAAGAAAAAATTCCCATGATAATGATTGCACCACCTTGGCATAGTTTTGATTGATACATTTTGAGAAAATGTGTTTTTTTCAAGTATTTCAACCATAAAACTATGCTAAATATTTTCATTTTAGTTTCTCATGATTAAAATGCCAATACCGTCAGTAACCTGTTCATTTACTCAGACGGTCACGCCACCTGACATTTTTAGGGTTTGAGATGCCAAAATATGAAATCATATTATACTATTAAAATATACTGAAAATGTATCCAAACAAAGTAGGTTTCATAAAATAAATTGATAAATGCCAGTAACTGATTATCTGTTAAAAAAAAAAAAAAAAAAAAAAACTGACCCATACATAAAATCAATGTAGTTAACATAATAATAACATATACCATGTAAATCTAGTAAGTTTAACTTGTCATAAAGATATTTACAAACGCAATATAATTTCAATGTAGGAATTTGAATTCAAACAAAAACATTTTAGCCACACACAGGATATTTAACAAGCTCAAACATGTGAAGGCTGCAATGGTTTTCATTTCTTCTGGGTCTTTTTAAGAACTAAAATCAGGAAATGACTGCATTTGTTAAAAGTCTTAGAAAGTACTGCAGAATACCGTCTTACCTATAAAGTATCGTTCTATGTCGTCATCATCCTCTTCCTCTTCTGCTTTCTCTTCTTCTTTTTCCCTCCTCTCTCGCTCCACCCTCTCTTTTAGATCTAGCTTAATTTCTACTCCATCTGCTCTGAAGACGGCCCAGCCGTCAGACTCAAGACTCTTCTCATCATCCTCTTCGTTTTCTTTCTTCTCCTCCTCCACCACCTCCACAACCTGGGTCGTCGTGTGTTCCTCCACTACAAAGTGTTCCTCAGTCACAAAGGGCTTGATGACACTGACTTCTGAAATCTGGACTTTTTCTTCAGGGGATGAGGAGGCATCTTTGTTGTCATCACTGCAAAAAAACAAGAATGTGTTATTTTTTATTTTCCCTCCCTACTTAAGATGTTGCTTAAGGCACAGTTTAATTGATTATTCAGCATCTCAAAAGATTAGGTTACAATATCAATGCAATATGTGGATGACAGAAATAACAACAGTGTTCATAAAAGGCAGAAGTTAATATATAAAAACCCAGGTAGCTGGGGTTTACTCAAATTCTCATGTTTATTTTGTTCAAGATTTCTGAACTAAAATATGAACAGACAAAAAAATTCAGTTATAAAAAGGGATAAAACCAATACTGAAACCTCTGAACTTTTATGTCTGCCTTTTTGGCAATATGGTCACTGAAACACACAAATCCTGTAAATATTCCATTTAGGATTCCAGGAACAGTTTAAGACGATTTAAGAAATTTCTTCCATCAAAAGTAGGACTATCAAATGCTCACATTTTTTTTTCATTACAATTAATCTTACAATATATGTTGTTTATTTTATTTATTATTTATTTGTTTGTTTATTTATTTTCATTCAAAACATTTTTGTGTCATTTTGGTTTTTTTTTCTACTGTTTAAACTAAAGGTAAATTACTTTCTCTTTGGATACAGACCTGCTTTTAAGGGTAGATTAAATGTTATGACATGAACTTAACCACAGAAATAGAAGGAACTTGTTATGGATGTTATGGAACAGTAAAAGGTAAACTTTTGATAATGCAAGGTTCAGATGACTTTTGACTTGTCCACTGAGCTGTCAGTGAGCTTTTTAAAGTGAAAGGAGGCATTAAGGAGCAGTAGTGGACTTATTTTAAGTCTATGTGGCCGTAGGGAGATGTCACTGAGGCTTAACCGCAGTGTGTTGAAAGGGACAATAAAGCATGCAATCAATTGCAACAGCAACAAAAAAACACAAACTGTGGGCCTTAATTAATCCTGATTATTGTGATTAATCTCGATTAAAAAAAAATTCTAATTAGGCCTTGTAATTAATTAATCAAAATTCATTGCATATGTTGATTAATTGAGAAAGACTGAATTACTGGTAAATTTAAAGGGGCTATATGTAATTTTTTGAGAAAAAAATTAGTGTAGCGACACTGCTGGCCATTGAGCAAATTACAACAGTATTGTGTTGCTTGTCCACGACAGCGCACTCCTTGCACATGAATGAGCCTCCGGTTTATCAGCTGATACACAGGCAGACCAAGGTGATTCACTGGCACCATGTAAACAGAGGAGGTAAGTGAAGTAACAAAATAAAACACTAAATGAGTGATGTTAGTGTTGTAACATCTTTGTAAGCAAGCTAACGTAATTTAGCATACGTTTTATAGAACATAAACCACTACATTGTATTTCATGGTCCGAAGTCATGCCCTACCTTTTCTACAGAAAGACGGCCATCTCTGGATCTTTACTTATTTCAAGCACAGAGCTCAAATGCTCCACCGATATTTACCCTCGATTTCCCCCTTTGTCAGTCAAGCTCTCGTTTAGCTGGATGGGCTTCAGCAGATAAAACAACCTGGTTTTTTTATGTTTACACTGAGTTTGAGTGGGTGTTTGGGTTGCGCTAGGCAGTCGTTTACTCCCGGAAACAGCCTTCTCCATTGCTGTTTCTTTCCATTCTACACACCGTAGCCAGGTATAAACATAGTGGGGGGGTGCACGTACTACGTAGCACCCGACAATCATCCGTTGAGATTGCACGGAAAATTCAGCATTCGAATTCTTTACAGATAAATGACTCAACAGGCTTATACAGGCAAACAAGGAAGAAATAAAGAGCCACGTTCATCACATTGGGATAAAGTGCGCACCAATATATACTCAAAAATGGGAAGTGAGAAAGCAAAAAAGTTACATATAGCTCGTTTAAAGATAAAAGTAACAAAACAATAAAAGGAAACGCTTTTGAATGGCATGAAAACTTTCTACTAGCTTTTGAAACAGGTGAATTAGAGATGGAGGGCAGATTAGCAGTCAATCAAGGTTGGTGTTAATCCATGGAATATGGATTTTATCCATTTAAATTATAAAAATTAAAGGTACAGAGAATTTTTACGCGTTCCATTAGAGGTTACAAAGCTTCTTTAGCTGGTTGTGTGATGGCATCAGAGAGCGATTAATCAGCATGTATGTTTTAATCACATTTTTCACCCCTGTGATTAACTAATCAAATTTAATTGAAAATTTTGACTGCACTAGTAAGTTTTAATTAAACCTCCTATAAAGACATTTTTGTTTCTATTGATTTTGGTGCCCCCTTCTGACTTAGAGGTTTCTCTGAAAAATAATACATCCTTGAGTCTGTGTTTAATGTTGAAATATATTGCTCATCTTGAACCTTTGTCTTGCAAAACATTTTTTTTTTTTTTTTTTGCAAGCGTGCAGTTTATTACTTTGTCTTACACATACCCTGTCCTCTCAGGTTTAGGCATTTAAAAAAGTCAATAGAAAGTAGACATCTTGTTCCTGATGGTCTTTTTCACTATTGTAACTCATACCAAAACATCAGCATCACTTTCAGTCTATTCACACCCAGTTAAAACTCCTTACAGGAGTCTTTAAAAATAACCTAACATAGTTTTCTTAAAAGCTGATGACTTGACAATGTCATCGTAACTTCCAGAATCATAAAAGTAACACTAACCTTGTAACAGGCTTCTCTTTCTTCTCTTCAGGTGCTGCAGGGAGCTCTGGTGCTATTTTGGCTACATCTTCAGTTGGAGATACAACCTCATCCTTTTTTCCCTCTGGTTCACTGATCTTCACCTCTTTCTCTTCAAGTTTAGGCTCCTGTTCTTCTTTCACTGCCTCCTCCTCCACCTCTTCTTCCTCCTCCTCCTCCTCAGTTACAATCTCCTCTACCTCATCCTCCCCAGTCACAGTCAGTTGGGAATCTTCACGCAGGTAATCCACCAGGTTGCAAGGAGGAGCTTCAAGTTGTTGATCTTTGGGGGAAACTCCAGCCTCCAGATCCAATAATCCAGAAGCTGTCTGCTGGCCTGATTTCTCTGTATTTTCCTTGTTCAGTTTCTGCACCTCTTCTAGAAGCAGGGCCTGTTTCTTCAGGGAGATGTTTTCTAAAAAATGTCCACATGTAATTTAGTTTTAGTCTCTGAGAACTTGTTAAATGTTTATCATAGCTCTCAAACAGATGAAGACACAAAAAAACAGAAACTTAAGAGTATTTTTGTATTTTTTTAGGACCTGCTGTGTCTGGGGGCTTCATCTTCTTCTGAGCTTTCAGACCTTTTGGACTCAGACAGGGCTTATCTGTCCCATCCTTTCCTTTGTGATCCTTCAGCTGTGAAATCAAACATGTAAACATGAGAATTAAATTCTGAAGGACATTACATCAGTCAAAATGTTATGAGCCAAAGCTTACAAACCACTTTTGTACAAATCAAAAATTTAGTTTTGTCATAGTGACTATTAAATATCCCAAAGCTAAATAAAAGCCTAAAATGTATCATCTCATAATGTTAAATGTTAAAAAATAGCAAAGTGGTATTTACACGTTAGACAGGTCATTACATGTTAAACAAAGTGAACAAGAAGCCAGACTGAAGCAAGAAAAGCAAAAGCACATAAAGTGTACTTTAAATAGAAAGACCAGTCCTTGTATACGTACAGTCCATATGCACAATAAACCTACAAAGTTTCCACATTTGCGAGAGGCGAGGAAATGCTTTGGCCCACGGAGCTTTATCTTGTGAGAAGACTTTGGGGAACTGGACTCACATGCAGGAATTATCTCCTGAATCCCTTTACTGGCCTTATTAGAGGTAGGTTTCTAGTAAAAAGACAAGATGGCAGTGCTTAGTAGGGTTTCACGAACACATGAGGAATGGAAGAAAAAGGCATGTTAAGCAAGAAAGTAAAACAAACGAGGATGAACACATGATGAAGGCTGGCATGTCAAACAAAACAAGACAGATGAATCAGAAAAAAAATCCATGAAATGACAGTGAGCAGTTTTGATGATGTTAGGGCAGCACAAAACATGGCAAATGAAGTCAAATTAATAACTGAATGAAAAAAATGACAGAAATAATGAAAGAAAGAACACTTGTTGGCAGCTTACATATTAGCACATTTATTGCCTGTCTCCATGCGCAGACTGACTTGTATCATGGCATGCCTTTGATTATTCATGGCTGATGGATAGACAGCAGCAGGGCAGAGAATTTATAGCTTATCACTTGTCGCACTCTGAGGTGGAATGCAATGCCGACCCCCCGAGCGGAAAATATTACGAGCTACCATAGGCTGTTGTTCAAATTTCTCAGCTGAGGAAACTCACTAAACACTTCGTGATCAGGTTAACATGGAAAAACCTGTCTTGAACCCTGGGGGTCTCATATTTGTCCTCTGAATGCTGTCGTGAGGTAAACAGCACAGAGGGATTATTTCCAGTGCAGTGTTTCCCCAGTGACAGCTGTGTTTACTGGAGTTCAGCACTCTGATTGGGTGAGGGGGGAAAGTGTGAGGAGGCTGTAGTAACAGGTATTACATGGTGGATATCTCACACCTCTGGAGGTGAAGGAAGAGGGGGCAGCCACCTGACAGGTGCTCTGACGACCACAGAAATTCCCTGAAATGTGAGTCACACATGAGCTGTCAGGCTGGCATGTGGTTATTAATTATCAGGACATAATCTCGCCATAAAATGGGATCAATGCTCTTTAAGATTTTCTTCACCTTTCAGAAATATGAGCATAAAAACGGCTACACCATGTACTGGGGTTCCTTCACACTTTTAAAAATAAAATATAGGGCTTTGAAGACCTTTAAAGACCTGAAATGAAAAAAACTATTACTACTTTTTGCCAGCAAACTATAAAAAAGGTATCAGAGATTCCTTTAGACACTGGACCAGAACTGAATTTTCTGATTTAATGTACTATTTATGAAATGTCAAGTGTAGGACTAAGACATTTTTTTGGAACCTAAATGCCCAGATCTGATGATTTCTGGCACATGTAATATCTCTGTTCTGCCAATATACCATATGGTGATACTTATCATAACATATTTTCTGGTGTTCTAACCTGATATGAAACAGTTTTTGTTGGTTACCCTCCAAACCCCGCTGGATCACTGCATTGTTCTCAACATCTCAGGAACCATAAGACAGATCTCTATGGATTAAATTGTGATCTGAAGCCTACCTTTTCCCTGATCTAAAGTGGGCTCTTGCCATTTATATCCCTTCATTTGAATCCATGCACAAAGCGCAGCGGTTATTCAGAGATTTGATACTACACACCCACATTGCTAAATCCATGATCATTTGACTAATAATTATGTTTTAGCAGTCTTCTACCAGTCTTCATCTTGACACCAGAAACAAAAGTCAACAACTTCTTGTTAGCCTGTCAGCCCATCACAATGCTCCAATTTCTCTATTGTTTTCTTGGTGGTAGCAAGTTAGTCATCTGCCAGTTTGAAAGGTATGAAAAAAATACTCCTTTATGGCCCAAATAATGAAAAGAAGATGTTTGTGCTCCTAAAATGGGATTTATGTGCATTTTATGCACATGTGCAAAAATGTGAATTGATTTAATGGAAATAAGTGATAGTGATAGTGTCTTTTGTGTCTTTGTTAGAAAGTTGTTATTTTTTCCCTGATATATAAGGCCTATAGACATGCAGATGTGAAAAGTCATGGTCATTTTTGATTAGAGTGTGAATTGTAAAAAGCTCTGTGAGTGATTTAATTTGTTCTCTTCCTTTTTTCTGACCATTTAGCTTTTGAAACATACATTTGACATCCTTGTAGAACACATATTCTGATAGCCCAGGTTGTCCTGAAAAAATTAGGTGTTTGTAAATTTATTGTGCTTAAAAGGGTTGAGATTGTACATGCATCTTTGTATAAAAAATACAGGTGGACCAAAAATAGCAAAAACTGGCCCAGGGTTCTAAGGGTTAAAAATGATAATTACACTTTTTCTCAGGGAGGTTGTCAAAATAAGTGGAGCCTGTACATCTTTCATAGTGGACAACTTGACAGGCTTGAGAACTGTAATGTGGACAATCAAATATGCAAAAAAATAATGATTCCAATCAAGTTGGCAAGAAAGCCATGACTTCATGATGACATATGTCACAGACAAAGTGCTACTTAAAATTCAAGACCTCTCCAAAGTAAAAATAACACTTTTTGTAGTCTTAAAATCTAAAGGGTCCAATTTATGAATGTTAAAGACTTTTCAAGGATCTGCAGGAACCCTGATGTACTGCCACATGAATATTCCTTATGTTTGTGATAGTAATGTTGTCATATGACGTCAAAGCAGCTAAGGTGAGTTTGCACTTTACTCATATGAGGTCACAGAGGAAAAGGGATATGACTCTGAACGCTGATGCAACACAAGTGTTAGGAGAGTGGTGATAACATATTCCAGATCTGTAAGTGCAGCACTTAGTGACCTTTATACAGCCGTGGTTTATCTTGTGATTGCATAATAAAGAAAAACTCAGATATGATTCAGAGGTGACCTGAGTTTTGAATGGAACATAAAGGGTTAAAGTCAGGCAAAGTGGAACCTTCAAAGTCAAATACTTATATAAATGCTTAGCCTATGTGTCTTTAAAATTGAATTAGATCATCAGGGAAAAGACAGATTATCTCTAACTAGTTACTCAGTATGACTGCCATTCCTTCCATGAACAGATGTCAAACAGGACAATTTATAGCAGGCTTACAAAACAGCCATTATGCATTTCTTATGGCCAAGATTCATAAAGGACGATGAGAATTTCTGTCAAGAAACATCAATTACAACTTTGCAAATGAGCAAAATCAGAAGAGATACTTTGCCATATTCTGTTCATAGACGGCACTAAATTTACACTACTCAAAAGTTCCATCCAGGAGCTTTTAGTTAACATCACAGTAACTAATTAACATCTGAATTTACCATTTTTTATTTTTATTTTTTTTTAACTTAGTCTGTGGTGGAAATTCCTGAAATGCTGCAGACCATGTTATAAGCAGACATAAGTGGAACCTCTAAATCATTCATTCTGTGGCAGCATTATCAGCAGGACACACAGTAAAACTTTATAGAGAGCTATTTTGAGCCATGGGAAGTTCAGTAGTTCGCCAAGAAGCACATGGCAAAGACTTTAGGCAATAAATAGTAATACCTGCATTTAAACAGAGGGTAACAGGCGATGACAGAAATGAAGACTTATCGGTAATAAAATAGAAATGTGCTTCGTTTAAGTAAGTCTGCATGGGAAGCAGAGAGAGAAGAGGAGGAATCCTGACTCATCACAGTTCCCTGAAACCTGACTCCTGCTGAGCTGAAGGAGTTAAAGCCCTTTCAGACCACAAACACAGCAGCCCTGATCCAAAAACAGCATTTCTAAACTGGGCCGCTCACATTTCACCCCTGGCCTCACACCGGCCCTCTCGTGCCCCGCCGGGGGTCCCCTCATGCCGGGGTGGCTATGTTGCACTCAGCATCCACCGAGAATAACTGTCAGCTATACATGCACTTTCATATAAGTGACATATTTATTGTGCACTAGCTTATATAACGCTACAAAATTAGGTGTCTTAATTACTTTTGCTTCAATCAGCACTTGGCAAGTGTAAACATGTCACATCCCAGACACTACCTGTTACCCCTGCCCTCTTGGAGAGGTATTTAAGACACTGGCCAACATTCACAGTCCAGGGAAGTGTTGGAGAGGTCAGCTAAGCTGCCATGATCGTTTTCACATGTTCTGCCAGGAACTAGAAGATCTTTGCAAGATCTAAGAAACCAAAGTCAAAGGTGTAATACATAGCATGTTATGCAAGACAAGAATGAGACTGGATGTCCATGGTGATAGAAGCTCTGATAGACACTTTCACCTTGAAGTCTAAACCTTTAAAACTTGAAACTCCTCAACAGCAATAATCCTACTCTTTGCTCATACAACAGGTGCAAACCTTGAGTGAAAATATGACTGCATGTGTTTATTTCAGGCTCACCTTCTCGATCTTTTTGTTTATTGTGTCTGTAGATGACTTCTTCTTAATTGCTTGCTTGCCTTTATTGTCTTTGGACTTGGAGCCTTTCCGACCTGCAGGCCTTTTGAACATCAGCTCCATAACCTTCGATTTCTTCACTGTCTCCCCAATGAAGCTGATCACCTGTTGCATGCTAAGGACCAGCTTCTCCATCCCTTCCAGCTTCAGAGCCTGCTGCTCGGACCGCTGGTTCACCGCCGACATGATGGTGCTCATCTCCTGGTAGATCTGCCTCACCTCACGCCCAACCATGTTTGTTTGGTTCACCATCTTGGGAGGAAGATGGATCTCCTCCTTGTCCACCTTCAGATTCTCCATGTCCTTTTCGATGAAGTCGATATCTTGAGACATCCCGTCTAGTCGATTGAGGACCTTTTCTTGGATGTTGATGAGCTTGTCCATCTTGCTGCTGAGCGACTCAATCCGGTTTTGGATGAGGTCAAAGCTTGAGCTGTTGCCATCTCCTGCTTTTTTCAATACAGAGGAACTCATGGCTTCCGGTGTTGTAAAAATCACGTTAGGACACCAACCGGAGGTAAAAATAGGACCGAATGTGTCCTTAAAGAACAAAAGACCTTTTCAATATTCGTAGCCAGCTCTACCTTTCAGTGCTCCCAGTTTGTGTGCAAACAATTAAAAAAAAGATCACCTTCTCAGTGGAAAGAAGGTGGTTCAAGGTAAAAAAAAATCAGCAACCACCGCAGATCCAGATAAAGATTTTAATCCTCTAAAGCTGTAAGGTGAGCTTTGACAGCATTCAAAAAAGCCTGTGTTTCTCTCCCTCTTTATCCCCGGCCGGCGCCTGCTTCTTTCCACGCTGGAAGTGGTATTAAGAATGTAGTGAGCCGGTGTCCCTAAATGTAAATGGGCAGCCTACGTCAGCAGGGGTCAAGTGTTTGGGGTGGGGGTTTGGCAGTGCTTGGGCTATGAGACATTTGAGAGCCTTTATGTGTTAAGCCCACCTCCGTCACTCAAATGCTGGCTGTCAAAACTGTCACTGTGTACGACGCTTCTTCAGTGTGTGACAATGTTCATTCATTTTTACTGTTTTTCCTACTCAGATGACGTTTACAGGAACTACTTGTGACAGATGGAAATGCCTGGTCCAAAGGAGCCCGAAAAGGAGAAGCAACCTGCTTGGCTGCTTGTATGAACAAAAACTTTTATCGGATATTCAAAACACAATTTCATATCAATAAAAGACTGGAAAGAAAGTCACAAAGTCTGCTGGTTATATGACACCGCTGTCTGTCTGTGGAAG
The DNA here is from genome assembly GCF_018320785.1 of Cheilinus undulatus. Taxonomy (NCBI): domain Eukaryota; kingdom Metazoa; phylum Chordata; class Actinopteri; order Labriformes; family Labridae; genus Cheilinus; species Cheilinus undulatus. The sequence goes on from NC_054877.1 coordinate 22,784,267, forward strand.
ACTGTGAATGACAACCATGTCGCAATGCAAATTCTCCCTTTATCTCTCGAATGCCTGTAACATGCACCCAATGTCAGGGGGAAAGAGGAAGCCTGTGGTCTCTGGCTGTAGGGACCTACAGTAAGATGTTTAGTCCTGCTGCTGAAAGAAGAGAAGGCTGACTCAGATGATTTATATCATGACTGCTCTTCTGTCAAAAACATCCACTGATAACCTTGCTTAAGTGAGTAAAGGATCGTTTTTAACTTAGCTCTTGTAATATGATCAGAATCCATGTTCCCTATAAATCAAAATATGTATGATTTATTCCAACAACAAACACGTGTTAATGCTAACTCACATGGTCTAAAGGCATATTTAATTCCTAAGTAAACTCTGAGCTACACTAAGGATTTAACACTTTGGGAATGGGCCACTAGATGAACTAATGATCTGTTACTAAAGATACTTTTGAATTTCCTTACTCAGTTTATAACTGACCTCTAGATGACTCCAGCTGTCCTACAGCCACTATGGTGTCAATACTTTTGACATTAGAGGCACAGACTGCAAACTAAGCCATAGTGACCCCATCCTAACTCACTGCACTCCCTTTGGTTCAAGCCAAAAACCTAGGCTCAGAGGTGCAGACACCGAGGACGGAAGTGAACCTGGCAGATATAGTGGAGTCAAGTGGGGTTAAGGGAAAGTAAGGTAATGAATAAGTCAAGTCACTTATTACTTTCCTTCGTAAGTGCAGAGCCAAGCTGCTCTGTGCCATTGAAATGTTAGGACACTAATAAGAACAGATTCACCTGCTTCATTCTTCCTGTATTTTTATTTTCATCTGGGTTCACTCCCAACAGATCACCACAGCGGAAAGAACTCTGACAGGGCAGAAACAGATGGAAGTAAAATCAGTCATCAATCACTCAGAGAGTAAGAGAGACGGCTCAGTCACACCTGTCTATGGAATCCAACAGATGACAGACAACGTAGGTCAATTGCTGCATGTTGTGTCAATTTGAGGGGCATGAACAGCCAACTCTCATGCAGAGGTGTGCATGGAGCACACTGGACTTCTTTTCATGTAAACAGAAAGAATGAATGCTAACAGGAGAGATTTTGAACTGCAGCTTTGGTAAACTTGTTATTTTGCAAGGCATTAGAGGTCAACATGCAAGACTGTGATTGCTCTATCACATTATATCTGTCTTTGCTAATGGCTATGGGGCACTTTAAGGTTATCAAACCCTGCAGGGGATATAAACAGACCCTTGGCCTCGGCAGCTTATGACACAAAGTTAATATCAAGTGTATATCACTTTCACTTTACAGTGAAACCTATACCAAAGAAAGTAACGGCACCATGGCTGGGACTCAAAATCTTCTCTCACCTTCTCTGCCAAGCCCAAGCATGTGTACACATAGAGGGAGCAACTGAGAAACACCGGCCTGTCTACTGCTGCATGATGGAAATGTTGTTAAGTTAATGTGACAGCAAAGTAATTAGCATGTTTAGGGGAAATTTCAACCACATGAAGGCTCAGAAAGCTAATGTTATCAGGGATAAAATGTTCCATGAATGTGGTGAGTCCTGGGTGACTTTGCCCTTTGAACACGTATTGACTGACGCTAAGAGTGAAAAAAAATTAAAGGTAAAATGATATGCTGTAGGTTGCTTCACAACTTTAAATAGCAACTTCTGACTTTTAACTATCATGCATACTTTTATCCTTAATTCCAAATCACTATCATGTAATTGCCATTTTTATTTGTTGTGGTGTGCTCAAGACAAGTTAATCGAAAAGCAAGTTAACTGTGTCTGTGTTGCCATGGCACATGGTCAAAGCTAAATATGGGAATTATTTTCTTGATTGCTAGCTTAGTTGAATAGTCAATATCAAAAGAATGCTCTTTACATTTATGCCTGATTTCTTCAATACATGATCCAACCGCCATGATTAAAACAAAAATAAAGATAACCCTGTTAGACTTAAATGCCTTAAAATGTGCTAGAACAGGTAAGGTGAACTTGCTGATTATCTCACACATGATAACATAAACTTAGAACAAACTGTAAGGAAATTTGCGTTTGGTAGATTATCTCTATGTTGTTACTACGCTTCTTGGCCTGTTTATTTCCCTTTTAAATGATGCCACATTTGTAAGGAACATGCATTTGTGGGATGAGCAGTAGAGCTAGGTATGCGGGTTGTGCCCATAAAAAATCTGCCAATGCCAAACAGCTTATTATGCTGTTCCTATTGACTCTTGTGTTGAGCTTCTGGTACCCCGTGAGCTTGGGTCCTGCTATAGTGGTCAGTTGGGGTCTGCTCAATGTTTGATTGATCTGGATTGGACCCTTGCGATAGGGTTACTCAACCTGGTGTTCCACATAACCACATAACAGCACTATTTGGAGTGAGCACTAGTACCATTTCCAAACTGAAGGCCAAGTTCCATGTAACGGAGGACTCAGAGACAGGCCACAAAGTGGGCTTCCAAAGAAGACGACTCCCCAAGAAGACTGATTCCTTGTCAGCACTTTGGAACCTTAGGCCGTCTTCTACAGATTTGCAGTGAAGGTTTGTAGGATGATACGGCCGACAGCTCTCCGCCCAGGCAATCCAGAACAGACCACACACAGCCAATCTTTTGTCTCATAAGACTGCTAGGAAGTCTGACCTCAACCACACTGAATACTTGTGGGATCAGCTTGGGCATGCTGTTTGTGCAGGAGTGACCAACACAATGAATGGTTGAAGAATGGGATGCTACCCCACAGCAGTGTGTGACCAGGCTGGTGTCCAGCATGAGGAGGAGGTGCCAGGCTGTTGTGGCTGTGTATGGTTCTTCCACACACTACTGAAGCTCCTATTTGTTAAATGAATAAACTTGGAAATTACAAATATGTTTTTTTGCTTCAGACTTTAATCATCCAATCCTCCCAAAAACACCAAACAAGAGTCAATGACAGAAAAAACTTGCATTGGCAGAGAAAATTTGGCAAATTTTTAATAGATGCAACCCACATATTCAGCTCTGCTGCTCATCCCATAAATGCATGTTCCTTACAAATGTGGCACCATTTAAAAGGGAAATAAATAAGCTTTCCAACAGTAAGATTTATTGCCAACAAGCATTGTTATAACAAAGAAATAATCTACCAACAAAAAGGAACTTTTCGTGCTAAGTTTATATAGGAGATGTTGATCACTTACATACTAGATTAGACACTTCAAAATGGTAATCAATGTCCCATGTGATGAAAAAAATTTAGCATGTAAGTTGTGTTTTTTGTAAGAGATGCACGTCATAAAAACAAAGACTGACTCCAGTTCTGACGTTAAAAATGGCCATTCAGCTTATGGCTGATACCAACGGCATGGGCTTTTTCATCACTTCTTTTGGTTAACACTCCCACTATGATGACAGTTTCTCTTATGTTTGACCACGAAAACTGATCATACTTTGTCCAACAAGTCACAGCATATGCCCAGTAATAATCTCCTCTCTGGATCAGATGTTAGGGGTGCTCTATGCCCACATCAAAATTATATGACACAACAAATAAGAACTACTGCTGACATATAAACTTGCACTATTTACCAGTGGCAGATGTCCGTCAAAGGGCCAATACTGATGTAAAAGCATGCATCTGCTAATCTAGCTATTATAAACAACATCATGTTTTGTTGTATCAGCCCTGAATTACTATGGGATTTAAACTGATACAGGACCAAGAAATTGGCAATCCTAACAAAATGAAAAACAAATTATCAGTGTACATTAGTGGTGAGTGTATGCATTATAGCTTCTGCAAACAACTGCTTGTAAACAGTCAAGTAGCACAAGTAGTTATATCAAACCCAATAGTTGAGTCTGATGGTTTTGCTTCTACAGAATAGCTGGTTCTGTTGGTATTTTTTAGAAAAAGCGCATTAAAATGCATGAATGCTTTGAGGTTAGACAGTGTCTTCTCTCTCTCTGAACAATAAGTTCTTATTTGAGGTTATATGATTGAACACTGTGACCTGCTTGGTCTTCTGTGTTGGGCTTTTTGTTTGGCACGGGGACAAGATGAACTGTTAAAAATGGAGCAGCACCTCCCTACCAGAGAACACAATGTCCTAGGGAGTAGCGAGGCAATCGATGTGGCTACTGTCCAGTCACCTCTCCAGACTCAACTCATACGCGCCATGCAGCCTGCCAGCTCTGGCTTCACTTTCTCTAGGAAACTTGTGGGCTTATATGTGTGTGAGAGCCATGAAACTTAACGCCTCACGCTAATGTCTGAGACATCTCTGTTCTTTCTCCATCATCTCAGGTTTTCTGCTGGCATATAAGCACATTTTGTCACTGCCTTTGACATATTATTTTGCTTTGTTTATATCGTTATGTATTACTTCATAAACTTCATCATCTTGGTTTTATACCTTGAGCCTCAATGCACACATGTGCATGTATGTGGGACATGCAGTGTCCAAATTAAAGAGATCATATAACATATGGACTGGTGCCTTTTTAGCATCTGACATGCTCAGAGGGTCTCTAAGTCGTGTGAAGATGCATGTGTCTGATCCAAATGGTGACTACAGGGTTTTGTTTTGAACAGCAGGGGGCAATGTGCATCTGTCGAAAGAATGAATATAGACATTAGAGGCAAAGAGTCCAATGCAAAGTGAAGCTTCACCCAAAAAATATTTAAATGTAAAATAAATTAGCTTGCAAGGCAGAAATTAAAATAGTGAAAATAAGATTTTTATTTAAAGCAACATACATAGAGGCATCTCAAGTAGCAGCAGTAGAATGCAAAGGTTTTCCTGCATAGAGGAAGATAAAGCTGGGAGATGCTTTCATTTATGAAAACTAATTTATGCAAAAGAAAATATGGGTTTCCGCACATGAGCTAAAAAAGACTTTGTGTGTGGGATTTATTTTTTCGTGCTCTACCATCATATTAACTGTATAATGATTGTGCCTGCCCACAGATTTTGCTGGGCCCCTGATAAAACCTCTCCAGTTGTGATTTACTGAGATTATCAATGCATGTGTGTTGTATAAGTAGCATTGATGCTAGCCTTGGTGCCACTTCTCATCAATGTTATGCATTTTTCTGCCTCTTTTTGCAGCTTTGTGCCTATTTGTGCTTCTGTTAACCAATTTTTGCCACTTGTTAATCCTATTCCATCATCTTTTCTGCCCATTTTGCCACTTTCATGTATTTGTTGTCAGTTAAAACCCATTTTCATACTTTTCTGCCCATTTTTACCATTTGCCACTATACACCAAATGTTGCCACATTTAACCCCTTTTCACTTCTTTTTCTGGCTGTTTTTGCCACTTTCTACCAATCTGCACCACTCTCTGATTATTTTTTTCCTCTGTTAACCAATCGCCTCTTTTGACCAATTTCTGCCACTTTATCAGTCCTATTTCACTACCTTTACTGCTCATTTTGCTACCTTACAGTTATTGTCACTTATAACCACTCTCACCGCCCATTTTTGCCAATTTTTACCCATTCTTGCAACTATCAACCAAATGCCACTTTTAACCCCTTTCACCACTTTTTCTGGCTGTTTCAGCCAATTTTAACCCAATTTTTCCACTATCCACCAAATGTTTTCTTTGCCATGTTTAACCCCTTTTCACCAATTTTTCTGGCTGTTTTTGTTACTTTTAATAAATTATGCTGCTCTTTGTCCTTTTTTCCCTGTGTTTACCAATGTTGGCTTCTTCTGACCAACTTCTGCCCCTTTTTTATCTTATCTAACCATACTTTTCCCATTTTTGCAACTCTAAACACATTTTGCAACTTTCCATCTAATTTTGCCTCTACCAATTTTTGCACCTTGATTTATCCTGTTACACAGCCTATACGGCCCATTTTTTTGCCTCATTTAACCAATTTTTGCCACTTTTCAACCCTATATCAGCACCTTTGCTCCATTTTAAGAAAGGAGTTTAGATTTTGAAGGCCCTGTAAATAAATTAAAAAATGTTTCTTTGATAAGAGTGGTTATCATTCAGGTAAAAAATGGAATATGGATATCACAGCTTTACTTTATATTGGACCATGATTTTGTCAACCTCCATGGACCCCCAAGGTGCCGTTTATCCCCCCTATGGGTGGCCTTACCTACTGATAGTTAGAACCCCAAAAAGGACTCAGTTTGACATAAAGAAAGACTGAGAAACCCAGTGAACTGCTTTATTCAAGAAGCTGGAATCACTTCAATTTTGTCTTTTTAGAGAATCTAACTGGAAATAACAGTTTCAGTTATAAAGTGCAAAACAGAGATTAAGAATAAAGATTATATCTTCAAATAAAGCAAAGATGTATCTACTTGCTGCTCAAAGTAACTTCAAAAGAGCTACAACCAGTGTATTTCACTTTCTATTCAGCCCAAGTAATTTTATTTACTGCGTTGATAAATAATATCAGTCTACTACAGTATCCTGACTAAAGATTGTTCCCACATGCATTATTTTTATCATCATGGAAATGTAAGAGGAGCTTTACATGGCGGATGTCATAAGGGTATAAAGCAGGGGTGTCAAACTTCCGGCCCGCGGGCCACTTCCGGCCTGCCAGCAGGTGCCATACCTAAACGAGACGTTTAGGACAAAAGACAGACATTTCAAAAAAATATATTAATTTTTAATATTTACTACATTAAGTGTTTGAAATACAAAATTTCTCTCATTTTTCATGATCTATTTATAATATAGAAAAGAAAGATCATAATACGATGTGATATGATGAGTTAAATATGGCACATTAAACCCTCAGGGAGGAACATCGTAAAAAGATGCACAGCAGCGCAACTACTTCTCAGCTCTGCAAACATGCTGTCCAAAAAGAGGCTGATACAGGCTGCATGATTTTTAAGACTGAAGGAGAAGGATTTATTCTCTATTTATTTATTTATTAAGATGAAGAACATAACCACCGTGCACAGCTGCACTTCGCTCTCTCATAGAGTCAGGTCCCGTCTCCACCTCAGTTTTCCTGTTTCCTTCCTCGGGCCTTAACGAACGTCATAGGTCTTTGCCTTGTAAAACCAATGTTCTATCCCTGTGGGGGATTGAAGCAGCTCTCAGGAAAACAGATACTTTCCCTGCATAACTGTCTGTCAGCCACAAATGCAGACATCGTATCTCGCCTCTGGCAAGCGACTCAGTTCAATCTCCAGCCTGATTTAATCCCTCATTATAATAAATCTGTGATGCCAAACTAATATCAACTAATTTTATTTACATGCAATTTAATTTTATGTCAACAAGAAGTGCAATTCAGGTCTTGATCACTTACATTTAAATGGGACATAGTTTATAAATCCTTTAGCATATTTAACTCCAGATCTCATCAAATGGTTAAAATTCCTCTCATACAATAAAAAACAGATTCTTTACAGCTGAACATTTAATCCTCATCTGGACACAGACTGTCCTATGACACAGGAGATCGGCATGTTTGGTCTTGGTGCAGCCCCATCAAGGCATCATAAATACACATGGAGATGGCCCCTTTCATGAAGCATGCATGGATGTCAGGGGGATCAGAGAGAACTGACATGCAGAAGAAAGACTGTTGTGGCTCAGACATGTGCTTAAAAGTAAAGTTTTCACTCAGTAGGTGAGGGTTTGTAGCTCTGAGTAGTCTCTCTCTCTCTCTCTCTCTCTCTATCTATCTATCTATCTCCTTCCCTCCTTTCTCTTACTCATCTCCTCTCTGGACTCTGTGCACTGATCCCAGGCCAGATGAAATAAGGATCAGATTAGATTTTGTGAATGTCTCTTTGGAACAAATCCAGCCCCCGAGCCTGAATGAGTTTGACACTCCTGGTATAAAGAGTTAGTGACAGAATGTAAAGAAAGCTCAGCCATATACTGGGGTCCACAACAGCAAATGTCAGTGTGGATCTCTGAATACCAACAGAGGAATGGAAACAAGAGAGGCGTCAGCTCTGTCCCTGAGGTAAACTATCATGGTAGTATGGAATGAATAAATGAAGTATGTGTGTATTTATAAATATGTAACGTGACAACATATGATATGCAAGAATAAGTAAATATAGAGAATCAGGACAGGGAGATTTGGTCATAGTCATTTTTATATAAAAAGAGTAATAAAATGATTAATATTACTGAGTGAGGTAACATGTTTGTTGCTTTCCCACCATACTCAGTGCCACAGTGATGCAACCACTGTGCAGAAGAAATGGAGGCATCATTGATCACTAGATGGCAGCATAATCAGTATTTTTAACCTGTGTTTGATCAATGAAACACTGCAGTGTGCCTGTCAGCCTCTAGCAGAACTCTATGTACCTTTAGTCTCTAAACTCTGCATTATAAACACCACCAACCACTTATCTCATGTTTTATCCTTCCTTACACTATGTGTAACGTATAGAAACACACATGCATCATAACCACCAGTCTCATCTTTCCCTATAATACTGAGCTTTGCATTTCTGCTGGAGGGATTAGCCACCATATGTTCAGTTTACTAATCAAATCAGACGTGACATTTAACGGGAGGATTACATTGTGAGTTCAGGAGTAATCTCATAATTTACCAGATTAAGCAGTCAGCGAAAATTACTTAATATGCAGGAAAAGCGGCTTCTTCACATATCAGCACATACACATTATAGAAAACATTAAACATAAAGGAATATAACTCTCATATAATGATATCAAAAATGTAATGTGTTTTCAAATGAAAGTGCTTATCAAAGTTCCCAGTAACAGAGCTGATGTAAGAATAGCAAAACATAAACAGACAGGTGCTTATCTGTTGTATGAGGCTTAAGTAATCATAATACTATTATCAAAGCGGAAACTCATCTCCATCACTTGCTAAAATTAGTTGAAGTGGCTGACGGGCTTCCTTTGTGTGTAATGTGAAGCTACAATACAACACACAAGAGCACATGAGCCTCTGCTGTTTTCCTTTAACAACACATGTGTTGTGTTCAACGCCGGTTGTGAGCTGAATTTTACCCGCAGATCTCAGAGTCTTGTCCTGCATAATTTATAATGTGTTTGATACCAAAGGAGAACCTTTGCCTCATCAGAGGAAGCCAAGAATAACATCAAAGGGAATAAAGGGAACAGCAAAGTGCAAGGAAACTAGCTGTGCATGGTGATTTTTCTAAGGACAGGTTCTATATGAATTCATGCTATCTTTAAAGTCAACAATCTTTATTTTAGGTTTGTTATATGACAGGCCAGTGTGTTATGAACCACCAGGCCAAATTTCAGTCATGAAAAGCATCTCTAAGTTTAAAAATTAAGCTTCAAAATCATGAAGAATGAGGCAGTAAAATCTGCTCTAGGAAGTGTGGTCATGTCAATTGAATGAGCTGAAGTCATGCCCACTCATGAGAAATACAATCCTCACAGATTTAAAAAAAAAAATTCTCTGATCACAGAGCAGCTGCCTGGCTCTGTGCCAGAGCAGAGAGACAGAAGATGGGAAACTGTACTGTTTTCTGGTACAAATCTCTATGTTATTATACTTTCAATGACCTAAAGGCCACCATGGCTGATAGACTTGTGGAATTTACCTTACAACGAATGAAAACACAGCATGTAACTGGCTTTTAACTTTCAGTGAAGACAGTAACATCAGCTAACAACAGACTGTACTAAGATGAACTGCTCAGTGATTTTACATCGTTGTAGTACTGGGGGGGCAGGGTAATTCCCCATCAAGACTGGTGATGTCATGGGCTCAGACAACTTTGTAACGGTTTTAATAAAAAATCAGTCACACATAGATCTCAGTAATTTCACATGTTTACAGCAACTTTATTTCAACATATCTAGTGTGTTAAGACAGCGTTTGGATTTCACTTTACAGGGACTTTAACATGCACATTTCTCTTTTACTTTTTCATCATGGGTGCATTTCAACTACTGTGACTCAAAGTTCAGAGGGAGATCATAATCAATGCAGAATAAAGAAAAGATGCAAACAAATCAATGTGTCAGTCAAAACATAAAGGCTATCCTCTCCTGTTTCATTAGACATTCCCATTGGAAGACAGAGAGATTATCAGAGGAGGTTATTAAATGTTGATCTTTACCCAGCTGCTGCTGCCCCCTCTAAAGACACGCCAAAAAATGCTGAAGGGATCTACTGTGTATTAGAAACTTATAAAGGCATCTGGTTAAATTATCATTAAGAAGCATCCAGCTAGCACTGTGAAAAAATTCAATAAGCTTTGAATAGTCATTTATGTGATATGAAGCAAAAACTGTACAGTGTATTACTTCTCTTTGTATTATGCTTCATATATTGAACTACAGCTGTGCATATACAATACAATACAATACAATACAAGAACTTTATTTATCCCTGAAGGGAAATTCAATCGTCTGGGAGTCTCATCTATTTACTTTAGAATTATAAAGTCTAATTGCTGATGGTATGAAAGATTTTCTAAGTCTTTCTGTCCTGCAGCGCAGGGATAGGAGCCGTCCACCACCGTTGTTGGTAATGTTGGTATGGGGTAATCTCCAATGGTATATAATATTTGATGTATTGCAATTGCACAAAACAATCTAACAGGCTATATCAATCAAAGATAAATCAATATTTGCAAGGAAGAATTATAAAATCTTTAAAGAAATGAAAAAATATAAAAAATCAAAAACATTTGCTTCCCCTGAAACAAACAATAATGTGCCATTGCCAGCATGAATTTGTGTCTTCTTCTAAACCTTCTAACTTCTGGAAAAAAATGTTAAAAACAGCATATTTATGGGAGAACTAGCTAATATAAGAAAAGTTTTGACCCAAGTTAGCTGTCATTCTACCTTCTCTAAGCCAGACATTCCAGTGAAAAAAATTAACTCTCTGCAGTTATGAAAGATGATTCTGAGAATGCTGAAAATGCAGTACATAAATAAAAAGAGAGCCCCGATGAGTTAACAACAGCATTGCTAAGATGTTGAATTGTTACATTAATCTTTAGAAAGCAAAATATACCAGTGCTCCTATGCTGATGATTTACTCAAACAAAACAGATCAAACTGCGTTTTTACCTTAATGGAATACCTCAGCGGAGTGAATGCTCTGCGTCTCCTCCTGTAGCAGAGTAAACCACACAACCCACGCCAGAGGTAGGAGGCAACCGTACACATGCTGTTTACTAGCCAAATGTCCCAGCCAGTGACAAAGTTCTCCATGGCCTTAACTTTGCTCCTCATCCTTCTGCTCTGGCTTTCCTCTTCCTATCTTTAACTACAAAGGACCTCTTGAAGCTTACGGAGAAGAGTCTCAAGTGGTGAGTCGGAGGAGATGACAGTTCCCTGCCTGGGTACGTACGGACCGCCCAAACTTTAATACTACACTATCCTCCACAGCCTCTGTTAATTCAGTCAGCACCCCACTCCCATCAACACAGAGTCAGAGGACAGCCAGTTTGTCCTCATGACAAGAGTGACAGGTGCCAACAGTGGGTGTCTGGCAGACTAACTCTCCAGATTTATTTAATCCTGTCATTCTCACTAAGAAGAAAGACTTTCATTCTCTTCTAAGAAGGTGGGTCTGAATAAACTTGACGACACCAGATGAAAAATTAAGATTGAACACAGCACTGACATTGAAAACTGAGAGAACTGTGATAGGGGTTGTGGTCTCCCTGTCAACACACACACTTGGATGTGGTGTAAATAAATAGCCTGTGCTATTGAATTACTGCTCCAAATGTCACACAGACTATCACATGGGTGCTTACACCCCATAGTCTCAACTGTGGCAGCTTTAGATTCCCTTACATCGTTTGATCCTATATAATAATCACGTATAAACATATAAAATGAAGAAAATCAAAATATGAAACTAAGGGCTTAGACTATTCTATGGACAATTTCTATGGGGAGTTTCAAACCCAGCCCCATAATCTCTATTGTACATCAGAGACACTCAGGGTGTGATAGTAGCATGGCCTCAAGGCCAAGAATGCATCATCTGGCTGGCTGTGGCCAATCATAGCTATGTACGGCATGTCTGGATATCTCCCCAGCCACTTCAGGCTTCTCCAACAGCTCTGCCAAATACAATAGTGGACTTACTCCTGGACGGGAGCTCTGCTCACAGCTCTCAGATGAACTTGGCTGGCATAGAGTGGAATAAAAGCAAAAGTGGACCTTGATTGCTCATAATGTCTCAGTTTGCTTGACACCTGCAACTTACCAGTGATTAACTCTTTCTCAAATCACATGCTTGACCTTATTTTGGCATTCTTAGATCATCGCATTAATTGGAATAATAACACTGTGAATAAACTCATGTATCTAATTTTACATTTGGCCTGTTATGTATTGCATCCAACTGTTATATTTGGCTGTTTACTACTCTGGTGAATATTATGCTGTCTTATATTATAACTAAATAACACCAATACTTTATGATTTTTAAGTATCTTTCAAAGTTGCCTAATATCTATTTCTTAACTATAAAAGAACAGCAGTTATGCATTTTCTGCCAGGAATAGGTCATTGAATGTAATAGTAGCTATACTGTCACTACATTCTCCTTATCTAAAAATGTGACTTTTACCGCCCTCTGCTGGTGATCCTGCAGAATAAAAAGGCAATTTTCAACTACTCTAAATGTTAAGTATAGTACTTTTTCACACAGCAATTATATATTATACATAATTCCCCTGCCAAATTAATACCTCTGGTTCAATCTTCATCTCCCAGAAGCAGCGCATGGTTTTCACTTTCTCCAGGTATGGGAGTAAAGCCAGCTTGGTGATATTGCAGCTGTTGGCACACTGGTGGACTGACTTCAGTTTGGCCATTCTCCCTGAGGGGGGGTGACACTTGGCTGCTAGACGGTTTCTTTTAAGCACTCAGTCCGTCTTCCAGGCCTGGTTGGCCTCCCTGGTGTGTTGCTCTTGGCCAGGTGTTTTATCTGAGAGCAGAGGTAGAAAAAGGCCGCAATTAAGCATAGTTGTCAGGGAAAAGCTGTTTTTTCTTTTCAGACTGTATAGTAATTCTAACATATACTTGTGGATTTAATAAACTATTTTTATACAGAAAACCCTTCAAATGTAAGTGGTCTTTTAAATCTATTTAGCTCAAATTTAGTCTACTATCCTATTAGTCTGTTCTTAACACTCTTCATACATTGTGGTAATATTACGTACAGTTTTTCCCAAGTATTTCCAAACTGCTGTTAAACAGTGAGGAATTTTCAACACAGCTTTACCAAACATCTTAGTTTCATTTTGGATGCTTACATTATTTTACTTTGCACACAAAAAATAAATTATTTCACAAAAACCGAAAACTGCCAGGGTCAAAATTATCAGTCCCCCTGATTTAATAGTCAGTTCCAGATGTACTGAGGCATCCCCACAGCATAATACTCCCATTGCAATGTTTCACTGTGGGGACAGGTTTCTTTGGGTTATACGCCTCTCCCTTCTTTCTCCAAACATCAGCAACGTCTCTGTGACCAAAGAGCTCTAGTTTGGTCTCATCTCACCAAAGGACATGCTTCCAGTACGCAGAATCTTTCTCTAGTTCAGCCTGGCATGAAGGTGTCTCTTCTGCAGCGGTGGATATTTTCTTTGTCTGCAACCTCACAGAGTCCATTCCTGTACAGGGCTCTAGTGACTGTCTTCCTTAAAACTAGAATTCCCAACTTGGCTATGTCATTCACCAGTGTTTTGGCAGTTGTGCTGGAGGCATAGACACATCTCTCACTAGTTTTCTTTCCAGAGTCTTTGAAATCTTTCTCTTTCTACTTCTGTAAGGCTTATTAATGTCTCAAGCATCACCTGTTCACCACAGCCTACAGTCTTCACTAAACCACCCCTTACAATCATCTTATCCCTCACACAGTCTCTCCATGTCTTCTATGTTTTGTAAAGCATCCTTGGGTTTCTTGAAAGGCGCTATATAAATCTAAGATATTATTATTATCATTATTATTATCATTATTATTATTGTTGTTGTTATGTACTGTGTGGCTTTCTTTGAATTTCTTGATGATACTTTTAACTCTAGTTATTGACATCTGGAAATGCAGTGATAACTTTCTATATCCTTCCCCTGCTTTGTGAGCATCAATAATTATTTTTCTCAAGTCTAAACAGATGTCTTTTGTTTTTGCCATGAAACTTTCTCAACTGACAGCTCAAACCCTTACTTAATTATTTAACTGTGTGTAAACTGGGAGACAAAACTTTTTTTACTTGATTTTACAAGCTTTGAGTACTAAATAGTTAAAGCACATCATTGCACTACAGTAGTTTGTGCTTTGGCTCAACAAAAAGGTCAGTTTTAAAGGAGAGTAATGGGAACCTCTTATGTCAGGGATATGCTGCATTCATGGACTATACCCTGTGGGACAAGCCAGACTCTGTTGACGCATTAAAACTCGATCATTCTGTTTCTGTTACATTATATGTGCAGCGTGAGCCAAGTTCACCATGCCAGCAGCCTAATCAGTGAAAACCTAATTAAAAATCAAGGTTTCCCAATTTTTACGTAAAAAGGCGTTTGATAAGAAACCACGTTATCTAAAATGCTCCGATATCGGAGCCTCCATACAGCACATGAATGCACACGTACAGTAATAGATGACAGGAAATGAAATTTAAAAAATAAGAAAATCAACAATAATATTTTTTAAAATCACTTTATGGGGCGTAGACGGGGAAGTCGTGGCTCTGCATGGGATAATTTTTAGTTCATGATAACTTTTTAACTGTTGTGAAGGATTGTTTGGTCACGTGACTAAAGGTCAAAAGTTTCGCGGGAACCAAAATGGCGAACGAGATGACATCCACAGCACCGGGTTCTGTACAGTGTCCGGTTTGTTTTCAAGACTTCACGCCCTCTACGATTAATGGACACCTCGACGTGTGCTTGTTGAACACTGTGGCGGACAGCGGTCCGTCAACAACTGACGGGACCGAACCTCCCATAAAGAAATCTCGCATTAGTGCCGAGGCTGCTTCCCCTAGCACCAGTGTCAACAGACCAACGGTCAGCTCACCTTCCTCCTCCTCGTCCAGGTCGGGTACAACGTCATCTTCTGTATTTTCTCTGTTTCAGGGCAATAAGAGTAAAACTCCGACTCAGAGTGAACGTATTGGTGCACTGGCAGGTAAACAAACTGCTAACAAGGGACTTAAACGTACTTTGCTGAGGGACTCCGAGCCTGGACCTGCCGGTTCAGATAACGGCCAACTCCCGGGATCAAACGGGCCAGCAATGAAAATTTCAAGTAGTATCCCTCCGCGGAGCCTGCTAACCATGGATAAACCGCTGGCAGACACGCTGAGACCAAACACGCTGGAGGAGTACTTCGGCCAGAGCAAAGTAGTAGGCCAGGAAACACTCCTCCGTTCACTTCTGGACTCCCAGGAAATACCATCATTGATCCTGTGGGGACCACCAGGTTGCGGAAAGGTAAGGCTGATAGTAGCTTCTTATGCGTTTAATCATAACACATTTCCTTTTGCAAGTACTTTAAAAAATATTTTTATTTAGAATTTTTGTCCTTGAGGTATTACGATTAGAAAAGGTTTATGCTGGTTCTATTTAGGTTTGGAATTGTAAAATAGGAATATAATATCTCAACAATTGTTTAATGTAAATTATCAAAGCAGATTTGATTGGTGACAAAAGAGGCATATATTTGACCCCATAACAATAGGAAACATTAGATAATATGCAGAAGAATATGTCAGACATCAAGTCTCTAGTTTAGCTTTATAAACCTGCATTCTGTTGAACTTAATAGAGAGAGACACATCTTTTATAGCACAGTTAAATAGTAAGATATCATGTCTCTGGCTGTAAGGATTGACCTCACCAGTGTTGTTTATCACACCTGAATACAGCATGTTAATGACTCCTTAGGCATACCTAGCTTCGAAGATGGATTGTCTTTCAGCAGCTTGTCATACCTAGACTTTATCGACATGCTTCAGTAACAATCTAACTCTTTATCTCCCCCTGTCAGTTGTCTTGAAGCATTAAGCTTTCCAATTGAAGGGTTATTTTTAGAGCCTGTTATAAGGATTTACAGTGAGGATGTGATTTGTAAAGGTCTCAGGGTTGTTTCATTAGTTATCATTGAGGTATTGCATACGTTTTATTCAGATTCTGATATTTCAGTGATTGCTATGGTGCTGTCTAATTGTCTTTCAGACCACTCTGGCTCACATTATTGCCAGCACCAGCAAAAAGAAGGGGACGGCCCGTTTTATGAGTCTTTCTGCCACCAGTGCGTCTGTCAGTGATGTTAGAGAGGTGATCAAGCAGGCCCAGAATGAGCTGCGACTGTGCAAGAGGAAGACCATCCTGTTCATTGATGAAATTCACCGCTTCAACAAATCCCAACAGGTAGAGTATTCATCCAGAGAGGAACGTTCTGATCAGTGTTTGTATTGCCAACTGTAACCAGGGCATTTTTTCAAATAACTACTGGGGAAAAACCCTAATACTGGTGACTGGTGGTTTAAAGGTGCAGTGTGTAATATTTAGCCTATTAGCATTTAGCAAAACAAGCTTGATTAAAATGAAACATAACATTTATAAGTAGATTGATCTAAATTAGTGTTGACATCTGATAACACATTTTTTAAATTTATGTTTTAAATTAACTCAGAATAAGCCTTTTATTCATACATAGGGAGGGTCCCCTCCAAGGAAGCTGCCATCTTGGATTTTTGCATTTTGCCTGTTTCTATGGCACCATAGAAGGAACCAAATAACAGTTAAGCATGGATTGATTTTTAAACTTTACTGGTTCCCACAGTTATCACCAAAGAAATGATCATCACACTCCAGAATTGACTGTTATATGTTGATAGTCCCAATTTTACACACTGCTCCTTTAAGTTTTATATATGGAGTTTGTATGTCTACCAAATATATATGTATTAGATTGGAAAATTAATAGCTCTCCATCAGGAAAATAAACATATTTGCTTCATTCACTGGTAACATGAATCATGAGCACAGTTTCTTTATCATTTTAACTTTTTCAGACAATGTCTGAGCTAAGGTTTACCCTGTTTTTCTCAGGTTCTGCTTGCTCTGGCTCTGCTTGTTTCATTCAGTAACTTTATTATAAATGAAATGGCTTTTATAATCTCCTTAAGTGAGGAGGTTCCTTCAGGTTTTTAATTCGGTAAGCTTGCATTCAAAAATAGTAGTTTTCCTAATAGCTCAATCAACACATGATACACATGAACTCATGATAGCTGAATGAAGGAATATTTTTAAACATTTTAATAGAAGTCAAATATTGTACAAATACTCACCCTGGAAATCCTGCCATTTCAGTGATGGTCAATGTTTGCTCCCATGTTTACTTTTTCACTCCAGTTTCTCCTCTATGTGTAACTGGCTCTGCAGGACACCTTCCTTCCTCATGTGGAGTGTGGGACCGTTATTCTGATCGGGGCAACCACAGAAAATCCATCTTTCCAGGTAAATTCTGCCTTGTTGAGCAGGTGCAGGGTTCTAGTCCTGGAGAGACTCTCTGTGGAGGCAATGGGTTCGATTCTGAACAGGGCTGTCGATATACTGGGCATCAGAGTACCGGAACGAGAAACTGAGGATCTAGACCAATCAGATGAACATGGGTAAGTTCTCCCCCAGCCTTCAGTATCACTTTAAATTCAAGAGTTAGGCCTGTTCTCTCCTTCTGTTTTTGGCTTTCTGGGTTGACTCAGATAACACATGGGAGGAGTGCGCAGGTCATTGTTGGAGCCCCAGCAATCCTTTTAGCTCTGGTCTGGTCCGACATGTTGACAGAGAAGAATTTACTCATGATTTGTCGACGATGAGACAGCTGTGAGTGCTGGCTGCTGAGGGTATGTGATTATGAACCACAGAAAAATAATAAAACACTTTGTCAGATGTATTGTTTGTGAAGCTCTGATAGCTGGGCCTGTGACACATGGAGAGATTAAAGGGTTAGACAGCGAACATGAGGCTCAAACCAGAATGAAGCTGGTTCACTTTTAGCCAGGATAAATCATCATGGTAACCTATGCAACACAGCTTTCCTATTAAAGGGTGGGTTCATATCAGGGGAGCAGATCAAAACATGTGAACAGCACATCTTTCTTAAAAGGCGATAAATTAAAGAACTGCACTTACAAAAACAGGGGATGTTATTTTTGGGATTATTTTCTTGTTAATTGTTTCAGAGGAGTTCAATTTACTGACGAAATCTTCATCATTTAATGGGCTAGAGTTGTAGAAATGTCATTCAGCTCAAAATTAAATTAATTATTAGGTGATGATTAGACACACTTAACCATGTCATTTTACAGAGCAGTATAGTCATTTCATTTTCATTTAGAATTTTAATCTTACACATAAAGTGCAGTGTAATATTTATTGTTCTGAATATGACTTTTCAACAAAAATTGCACTCAGTAGGTTGTATTTACTCAGCAAAAAACTAGTTTTACGTTTCATTGATGAATTTCTCATTATGATGGAGAAAAGCTGTTAGTAGTGGCTCTACAGGTTAGTGTTGCAGACGCTTTTAACTAGGGATTTGATGGTATGGAAAAATTTTGGTTCGATTTGTACCTCGGTTTTAAAGTCACGGTTCAGTACATTTTCTGTACGGTATTTAAAACGAATAAATAACATTTTTTTGATGTTATTAGATTGTATTGAAATAAACAGGCAGAGTAAATTACATTAAAATTATGAATAATGCTGCAACCTCCTTCCAAAAGGTCTTCAATGAATACAAATATTAATAAATAAATACATTTTTGAATTACTAGGTTATTTTGATTTATATATTGATATATTATATGCCCATTCTTTAAATGCTAAAATTTCCCAGCCAACTTGAACACATCATCAAACAACCGTAAGTTAGCTTGTTAAGTATGCTAAGTAACGTCTATCCCGCTGATTTCAACACAGACTTCAACACTGGATTACTTTTTCAACCAGTGGGACCTACTACAAAGTTTGTAGAACTTTTCACAGCTCATCTTGGCGGATAAAGAGGTTAGAGCTGTGTGAAATCTGAGCATAGCTTTACCTTTGAAGCAGCTGCAGACATGATGGAGTCTCCTCTCCCCCTCCTCAGAGGCTGACAGTTGAAGATACCACATTTAAAATTCATTTGGTTCACAAAACCAGAGCACCATTGGAATAATAAAAGGATCTTAAATCATGGGAAAGTCATAACTGGCTGGTGAGACGTTTTGTTGTTCCTCCTTGTTACACTCATTTTTTTGTTTGAGTTGTGCCTTTTCAAATGCTTTGATTGATCTGCTGGAGCGGCACACCTGATGAATATTGTCAGCGCTACTGTGGTCGTCTTTGTCCACTGTTGTATTTTACTGGGAAAAAAAGTGTTCTTAAATATCCAAACTTCATTTCAGAATTATGTTGTTAATCCCAAATAATCTCCCCTCTTGTCACATTTTGAAATTCGACTTTTATGTTTTGATGTTATTTAGAAGATGCTTTTGTACAAAGCGACATACATATGAGCGAAAGGACAACACAAGCAAAGATCTAGAAAAGGGGAAACAAAATCAGTAAATGTGAAAAAGTGCTCAAAGTCTTTAAAGCACTTTGGTAACTGACTTGCTTTTATTTTGAAAGAAAAAAAAAGTAACATTATGTTGATCAAAGGTTATGACGTAAACTTCACAGTGGAAAAATGAACCTTTTATGGACTATTCAAGGATCGAATCAAATTGAATTGGATCAGATCGAATTGAATTGGGACCCTGTTAATTGGAATCAAATTGATTCAGGCAAACAGTGACGATACCCAGCCTTACCACTGAGCTGTTTGTGAGGTTTTTAAACTGAAAATAGACAATAAAAAGCAGTGGTGTACTTATCTTACTTTATTGTGGCTCCAGGGAGATGTTGCAGTGGCTTAACAAGTGAAAGGGACAATAAAGCATGCGATTGACCATGATTAAAAATAAAAATGAATGTACTAATGCTGGACCTTAAAGCTGTTTGACCAACTTTGAGATTAATCAGTTGGCTGTTTGTGATGCTCTATTTTGTTATATAGTTACTGGTGTTTTAATAATTTTGTCCACACGTGTATTATCAGTAAGGAGGATAGGGAAAGGAACAAACTTTGCAATAGTCTGTTAGACTGTGTAATTCTTACTTCTAACTACAAACCTGTAGAATGAAGACTTCGTTGTTTGAAGGATGTTTGGGAAGACACCTATTATATTGCAAGTTTTATGAGCTGTTGTCATGCCTGCACAAAGGAACACTTCAGGTAAAAATATACCAATACAAGCAAATTCTTAATTTAAACTTTAAACCCAGCCTGCCCCCCAACTAAAATTTCTTTATGAAGTTGTAATGTGCTGATATCTGCTTGCTAGAATGAACTTAACCATTCATTTGTTGATAGTGTAAATATATTCAATCACACATAGCATTAATATAATAATAAAAACAGTGTGAAAACAGCTTAATGTACCCTCTCCTACATTTTTGATGTTTTTGTGTACATTTGCTCCTCTTGGAGGGAGTTCTAATGGACAATTGCCAGAACAGACCAGACACTGAGATAGTGCTAAAATAAAGGAAGGCATAAAGAATTTTGATGATGCTTCCTGCGTTATACCTGTGCTGAGCTGTTCATGGGTCTACTTTGATCACCTCTAGAGGTGCTTGAGGCTTTTGAGGAGCTAAGAGTGGCACCCCCCTTACCTACAAAGGGTTTGTCAACATTTGAGACCAAGACCAAGGAAGTCTTTGGCAAGGAAGTGTGATGTCTCCGATGTCCTAGGTGGATGTCTTGTAACAATTTTCTGAGTTTGCAGGCAGCCATGAATTCACGAAATAACATAATCTCAGTCTTGTTGAAGTGGTAGAAATACTAAATATCAGTAGCTGTGATAGAATAAGCATTATCATCATTGTCAGAACTTTAATAGGAGTATAGACATTGTTTAGGTATCTTTTGTGTTTTTGTTGTTCTCAGGCCAAAGATCTTCATTGAACAAAAAGCCCTGGACACTATAGCTTTTCTTTGTGATGGGGACGCCAGAGTCGGACTCAATTGTCTGCAACTGGCTGTTCAGGCTCAGGTGAACTCGGCCCGATACGTCTCATCAGAACAGGGTGGTTCTCAGAAAATACTGGTGAAGGAGGAGCACATCAAGGAAGCTCTTCAGAGGTCCCACATTCTCTATGACAAAGCTGGTAAGCCCAGATGTTTTTGTCAAACAAAGTGATGTCTTTTCCAATGATAGGTCTACCTAGATTAAATAAAACAACCAGTTACTTCTACTTGTTGTAAAGCAATAACACTTGGTAGACTTAGAAATTGTTACTAATGTTGGCTAAAATAAAAAAAAAACTTAGGTGAGAAAATCAGTTCCAGGACAGCTTTTGTCATTGTCATGTTATGAAACAGCATAACCCAATCAGTTCTTTTGGTTTACGCATTAAGTGTCTGCCCTTTGGAACAGGGTTCATCCAAACAAAATGCTTTTTTTCTTCTTTTACAAGAAAAGGAGTGACTTTTTATCAAGGAAGTCTGATATCTTCAAAATAAATTTAACTTTGAAATTTTTAGTTTAGATTTCAGGCAAGATATGTGCTCAAGATTGTTCAGATACACCAGTGAAGAAGGATGTCTTACAGTTGTCATACAGAGCATTTCAGAAGGTTCTCATCTGTATTACAGTGTATTATCATGTATTATTTATTGCAGTATTCTTTTTATGATTATTAAAATAATCCCAGCATTCTCATTAAAACATCCTCTGTCAATACCTTTATTTAAATGGAATCTAAATTACTCCTGGCTTAACTATCATATCCTATTACTTCCCAGAGACTGGGATCACTATGATGTCATGAGGCTTTACATGAAATGCATTGTATAAGATTTATAAGGGGTCAAAACCTGAGCAATGCATGTAATCAGGGTGTGTTTATAGGATTGTCCATGGTTGCGTGTGGATGACATGTGCTTGCTTTGTTTGTGCAAAACACATCGGAGCACTTCAGTGCAAACGTAGGTAGAGCCACAGTGTCATCCCCAAATGAAAATTCATAAATCAATGTATGTATTTTTTCCACTCAGTGCAATATCTACATCTACTGTGGTTGCCGCCCTACCTCTCTCCCTGAGTATCCATAGATAACTCACTCTCACTCTTTCATCCTAGCTAATTCTTAAAGAGTCTTTCATGCCATCCTGTTATGTAACACATCAGCTGTCCTAAAAGACCGAGATTTACTGTCCCCCTTAACAGGGTGATGAAACAGTCCCCAGCTTGACCAGCTGCTTTAATGGATACACTATTCCTCCTTTAGTCATAGCTTTTGAAAAACTTACCATAATTGATTTCCGTGTCTTTAAAACAATTTTTGTGAAAGTTTCAGACTGATCATTTAAATCTCTTAATGCATCTGCTTTTCATCCACATGTGTTGTTTGTAACTCTTCAGGTGAAGAGCATTATAACTGCATCTCAGCATTGCACAAGTCCTTGAGAGGCTCCCATGAGAATGCATCTCTCTACTGGCTGGGCCGCATGCTGGAGGGGGGTGAGGATCCTCTCTATGTGGCTCGCAGACTGGTCCGCTTTGCTAGCGAGGATATTGGTAAGCAGCATTATAAATGATATCTTCTGGCCCTCTTAACTACATAAGGATAAGACAGTGTGTAGTTGTCAATTTGTAAAGATGTTAAAATGTTGCTAACATCTCTTGGCCTCACCACTATAGTGGCCATTGATGTTTGGATGACATTTTACAGACATGTGCTTCATTTTAGTCATCACCTCTGGGACAAAGGGTCTCCAAAGCAGCTTTTAAAACTTGTTTGATTTTTAAGTCAAATTTGATCTTACTTTACTATGCAGACAGGAATGGAATTTAGTTTTGTGTGTTTTAAGGTGCATCTGAGTTATTTTTGCTCTTATTTTAGACTTTTGTGGGAATGTAAGGATATAGTTTCTTATTTACAATACAAACTATTCTGGCATAAAAGATTCTATTATCACAGTCAGTAGAAATTATAGTGATCATTGTATTGTAGTGAGATGAAAAGAATCACTTCTTTAAAAGCCTTTTTAGCCTCAAGCCTTTGTTTATTTTAGACTGTATGGTGTTTTTTTAACTTGTTCCCAACTTTTTCCTTTGAGCACAGTGTGGGGCTACTGGCTGCTTCAGCTGTTTTGTTACCGGGGGGAAAGTAAAACAGCAAAAATACACCCAGAAAATTAAAAGAAAAGATTTTGAGCAAAAACCAGATGATTTAATACAATGTGACCAAAAAGTCTGTCTTTTGTTTCATCATGCATCCCTCAGGTTTGGCTGATCCTGCTGCTCTTCCTCAGGCTGTGTCTGCCTTTCAAGCCTGTCACTTTATTGGCATGCCTGAATGTGAGGTAAGCCTGACATGATCATGGTCTTTTAGTCTTAAGTCATGACAAAACATCCTATTTTTCAGATATTTGAGCAAGAATGTATATGCACCTCTTTGTCATTTTCTTCTTCCACTGCTCATCAGGTGATCTTGGCTCAGTGTGTAGTTTATATGGCACGAGCACCTAAGTCCGTGGATGTCTACAAGGCCTATGCTAACGTGAAGTCCTGTTTGAGGAATCACAAAGGTCCCCTACCTCCCGTCCCTCTGCATCTCCGCAACGCCCCCACCAGGCTGATGAAACAGCTGGGCTATGCTAAAGGCTACAAATACAACCCAGCCTTCAGTGGCACTGTGGAGCAGGAGTACTTACCAGAGGAGCTACGGGATGTAGACTTCTTTACGTGGACACCCTCAGGCCCCTGAGGGCGTGTGGCAATGACTGACAAAATAGTATAAGTCAAAACTGGGGCTGCTCAATGAGAGCAGTCTTGTAAAATGACCAATAATGGGGATGAATGTAAGGCTTATGCTGCAGATCTGAGTTAATTTTATGGTCTTGTTGTGTTTTCTGCATTGATTAACTGCTGAGGGAAAAGAAGGAATAACATCCATCAGGATCACCACTAACCATCATGTAACATTTAATGACTTGTTGATTTTTTTAATGAATATGTTATTAAAGTACTCAAACATATACAGTTATTTTTAGATCTATATTGGTTTAAACAGAATAGATAAACAAAACGTACAGTATGCACACAGTAAAGCTTTGTATTTCTAAAATACACCTTTCTATGTTGACCATGTTCAAAACATGTTTGTTTACCTTTGTTCTGTCCATGTAACGTTTTCCACTTTGCATAAACTTATTAAAATGTTTTTTTTTATGTTAAATTCTGTACATAATTTGATCAAATACAAGACAAATATAAAAGGATGTTTTATGATACAGTTTATTGTTCTTTTGCTTCTTCTTTTATAGCAACTCCTTCAGTTTTTGACCATGGTCTGGGGGAAAAAACACAAGATTTGGTTATAACTTTCACAATAAATTTTGATTTTTTTAACTTTAAGGCAAGTGCCCTCACCTCACTGATCCAGGGGATGAAAGATGCCACACGGGTGAACATTGTTGGCCTCTTGGGAGTATTACAACCTCGTCCATCCACAAAACTTGTCACCCCTTCTACGTACCACTTACCATCTCTGCCCTTACAGTTCAGAGGCCCTCCAGAGTCCCCCTGAAGACAAAAGTAGATATTAGCTAGAGTGATGAAAATCTGTGGTGTTTGTTTAGCGAAAGTGTGTTAGTTGTTGTGTTGTTTCTCACATGGCATGCTGACTTGCTCTCTCCTCCTGCACAGACCATTGTTGTCTTTGCTGAGCTCCCCCACCAGTCGCTCTGACTGCAGGTGCTGTGATCCACTACAGGAAGAAGGGCCTGCTGCAGGGTAGTCGCCATAGGACCATTGGCTACAGAAAAAAAAAACATGTCAAACAAGCATATGAAGATCTGATAGATCTCTACTGGTACCAGTGTCATGATTTTGGGTGTTCTTACAGTAGAGTCTACCCCAGCCAGTGACGTAGCAGGGCTGGTTGTGGACAAGAGTGGCACTGTGCTCAGGAAGGCAGGCTGTCTGAACCTTATCATTGATAACAGCACTTTTCTCCAGTTTAAGCAGGGCAATGTCATTCCTACAATGAAACATGGCAGTAATCAAGTTGTTCTCTAAGTTTAGTGAACAAAAAGCCATTTTTTTTTCCCACAGGTGAAGATGTATTCATTTTCTTTCATAAAAAGTGTATTTACTCAGCTGCAGCTCAGCAAAACCTCTCAGGGTATGCACCATTTCAAGGCCAGATAGATGTTGCTTTATTATCAAGAAAAAAACATGGCCTACCCACAAGAGACACAGTTGTCGTTCCACTTGGGAT
Organism: Cheilinus undulatus; assembly: GCF_018320785.1. Lineage (NCBI taxonomy): Eukaryota > Metazoa > Chordata > Actinopteri > Labriformes > Labridae > Cheilinus > Cheilinus undulatus. The sequence goes on from NC_054877.1 coordinate 22,809,590, forward strand.
GAATGAACATTTCTGACACCATGATAAACTGTTCAGGCCCCTCGTCCTTTTTCATGTCATGCTCAGCAAGAACCACCCTGTATGTGTGGAACCTGGATTGCAAAATGTAAATATATGTATATTTTATATTGTGCATACAATATAAAAGTAAAAATATGCAAAATTTTGTGATAAAAAACCGTGTGAATGTATTTTTCATCCTCACTCCTTTCATTAAAAAGTATGTCTTGGAGTTGTAGGAAATTAAATCTGCCCTCACGTGATACAGTGTGCAGCAGTCAAGACCCAGTCAGGAGCAATAAGTGTTCCTCCACAGGTGGGAAAGAAAGACTCCAAAGAAATCTGCCATGGCCAACTGTATGGATGGGCTTCTTCTCCGTTCACCACACGGCTGGTGTCAGGCTGGATACTGGGTTCACCACACCCAGATACTTCAACAGAGGCAAGAAAATGCATACGCTTTTTATATGTGTTATATACACAACATGTATCCATTTCTAGATGCCAGTAGTTACTTACCAGTTGTGACAGCCAGGAGAAGGACAAGTATCAGTTCCATCTCTAATTCATCCAGAAGAGCTGGCCTTTCATGCAGAGCTATTTATGGGCAGCAGTCCAGATGATACCAGACACAGCCTGGGAGTTTTCTTCTTATTTTCCAGCTGGCAAGGCAAGCTGTGTTAAAAAAAAAGGCAGATAATCTGAATATTAGACTCTGTACAGTATGTGTAGAATACAGTTTTACAGCTTATGCTTTCTTAATAATTGCAACAATCACATAAACCAAAAGCTGTTTGAATACAAATGTTCCATTATTTTCAAAGCAGGTTTTCTTTTCTTTAAATTTCACAGGCATCAGAACTATATGCTCTGTTATTTTAAGACAAGAAGTTAGGTTTTATGAGGGATGTGGCAATGTGTCCCTAAACAGAAGTCATGAAGCCATAAAACATTTGCAGATTAAGGCCATTTGATGGTGCTCACCCAGTTTAACACGGCTCATGTACAGTTGTACATTATGGTTTCAAATATGTTCTAAGAAGGGTTGATTACAGAGCTGGAAACCTCAAAGCTCTATTTCTTAATAATGTAGGTTGTTGAAATGTTTTTACCTTTGATTTTTTTTTTAAATCCTGTTGAAGAATAAGGCTGTTTTCTCAGTTGTGGACTTAATAATTACATCCACAAAAAGTAAATCAAGTTATGAATTAATTGCTGAGGAATTTTACATTTTTCTCCAAATTGAACCATCACTTATGGAAATGTATGTGTACCCCTGAATCCACTTAGGCTTCTCATTCTTACATAATCTATCATAAATGAAGTTGTTTTAAATAGATTCTAGATTTAGATTGAAAAATGTGAGGAACTGATACAAACTCTAAAACCCTGCTATTTCATTTGATCTTCTTGATTTGACTTGTTCATGGAGTCTTTGCTTTTGAATGAAATACGTTTAAAGATGTTCCTGAATGAAATTGTTAATGATATGTAGAAAGTGGCCAAATGTTCCACATTGTGGTTTACATTTTGTTTAGTGTCAAATGCTTATTAATTTATTTCAACAACTGTTATTTGCTTATCTGTGGAAGCCCATTTTTGCCACGTAAAAAATAAATGACACCTAGGTAAGTATAGAATTAAAAATTTTAAGTTGGGTCAATGAGAAAGTAAGTCAATATTGTGAGATGAAAGTCAAAAATAATGAGATAAGCAGTCAAAATTATGGGAAATAAGTCACAGTTATGAGAAATAAAGTAATAATCAAAGTGTAAGTCATAATTAAGAGATTAGTCAAAAAAAATGTTTATCTCATAATTCAGTTATCTTTTAATTCTGACATAACCATTTCATAATTTTGTCTTTTTATCTCATAATTTTGACTTATTTTCTCATAATTATGACTTATTGTCTCATACTTGTGCCTTTTTCTCATGATTATGATCTACTTTCTTAAATTTATATTCTATCTCATTATTTTTAACTCTTAATTTCAATATCACAAATAAATATCTCATAAATTTGACTTTTTATCTCAGAATTTTGACTTACTTTCTCATACTTTTAACTATTGATCACATTACTATGATTAACAGTAATATAATTGTGTCTCTTTCTCGTAATATTGTGTTTTATCTCAAAATGTTGACTGTACTGCCTGTTATCTCATTATTATGACTTAATCCTCATATTTACCTTAAGTCTCATAACCATGACTAACTTTCTCAATTTTGACTCTTTATCTCATTATTATAACCAACAAAAAGCAGAATTTTGACTTATATCCTTTTATTCTGACTTTTTATCTTATCATTACAACTATTTATCTATAGTTATGATGTAATATCTCATATTTTTGACTTTGTGTCAAATTATCACGACTTACTATCTCATAATTATAGCTTCTATATATTTTACTATGACTTATTACCGAATTATTCCAACTTTTTGTCCCATACTTTTGACTTTATCTCATTGTCACGACTTTTATCTCATGATTATGAGCAGAATTTCTACTCTCTATTTCATAATTGCGACTTTTTGTCTCATCATACTGAATAATTACTATCTAATAATAATATCTAATAATTTCGACTTGAGATATATTTTATTATATGTATTTTCCGTACATCCTTTTTTTATTTTTATTATTTTTTATTTATTTATTTATTTATTTTATTTTATTTTATTTTATTTTTTGAGGGGCTCCGTAGAAATTGACTTCCATATTTATTAACTGTTACAAGAAAAAATACATTTATTTCAAATAATGAGAATTGCCCTTCCGAACCGAAGGGTGTCGCTGTAAACATTGAGTGTTAATTACAGCCAACAAGCACAGAAGAAGAACTTTAAAGATGGCGCTACCCGGTGTTTTACTCGTGCGGCTCAGAGCACTGTGCAATATTACAAAATGTGCTCATTCAGGCGGCCAAACTACGTCCAGCTGGAGCAGAGAATTGCGCTGGTACAGGACAAAAACCCGGGGCTCCCAGGAAAACGATACACCATATTTGCAGAGAAATAAAGGTGAGTGAAATCGGCCTACTGTTAGCAGGTGATAACCAGCAGTGCCCAACCTCAAGGGCATCATCTTGTGAAAACACGACAGTCACGTTTGTATTCGGGCTCTTACTTTTCTGTTGATGTGAAAAAAATCAACAGCTGACCTCACGATGTACGTTTGTGTTATTGTTTAGGTAAGGAGAGCCTTGACCTCTTGAAGGAGTTCCCAGATCCTAAAAGTCTCCTGAACAGCACAATCTCCCGTTCACTGGGAGTCAGCGACATGTCCCAGTTCATCCAGTACAGCTGCACTGAACATGCAGGGCTCAAGGTCAGAACAGATGTCAAACTGAAACGTAATATAACATCTTTAACACCTCTAAGCTGAGTTTAGTCATTGTTGCTCTTTTTCTATAGAAAGCCGTTGTTTCACTTCAGTGGCCCTGCAAGATCGAAGAGGTTGGTCGTGCATCCAGGAAGAGTGATGCAGAGCGACTTGCTGCAGCTGCTGCATGTCTCAAGCTAAAGGTAAGTGAGAAAAAATAATCAAGTTTAAATTTCATCCCACTAATTCGAAGTGACATTCATTTCACTCTCTGCATTCAGGAAATGGGTGTCATTGGTCCAAACAATCAGCCCCCTAGAAGTAGAGCTGGAAGAGGGGGACTAACGTCAGCTCTTTATGGAGATGAAGGCTTGACAGAAAATTTCCACATGCCTACACAAAAAGCAGGAGACAAAGAGCCTCCTGAAGTGGACACCTCCTGCATCTCTGAAGCTCTCTCCCTGTTCCCACAACCCAAATCCCTCCTCACCAGGGTCATCCAGGTGGCCACGTCATCCAACAGAGTCAGGGTTTGTAGCTCCCATCCTTTGCACACAACAAGCTGAGCACGGTTAGATCAACCCTTAACCAGCCACTCTACTGTATGTCTAATAGGAGCTGATGCAGTTCAGGACAACAGGAGGAAAGTTCAAGAGCTGTGAGCTGACCCTGTCCTGGCCTGAGGAGATGAAGTTCTCAGCTACAGCTAGAAATCGAGTGATGGCAGAAAAAGGAGCAGCAGCTCTGGCTTGCATGAAACTAAAGGTGAGCAGAACTTTCAGTAGCTACCTTTTACTTTTATGTTAGAGCCCTGCTAATTTATTTTTCCTTATTACCTGCTCCAGGAGCTGGAGCTGCTTGACAAGGACAACAACCCACTGACTCATGCCAAGTACCATCGAGGGGAGGTGAGGGAGGCTGTACAGCGAGACAGACGTCCCTTCTCACTGGAAGTCCCTGAGTACCTGGAAGAACAAATGAGACAGTACCTTGCAAAGGTGAGTCTCACTCATGTTTTTTTTTTTATGGCAGGAAATTAACTTTCAATCTGCCCATCACTAGTTTAACCCCTTAGAGTTCTGGGTGAAATGAGTCAAAAACTCCCACCCAGGTATACCTAAATTAAATTGAATGCTGTGATTGAACCATTTGGAGTAAGCGCACAAACAAGGTGTCTTTAGAAAGGTAACACTTGGTAGTTTCTTCCTAAACTGCTAGAATCACTGTAGCTGCTACTAGTATTGAGTAATATAACAAAAAAACATTTAGTTCTGTCTGATTTTGTATTGTGAAAAAGAGGTCTGTAGATCAAACTTTAAACTTTATTTATATAGCACTTGATGACTGTAGCTGGGAGGTGTTAGCTTGAAAACTCACCTGGACCGAAGCAAGTTCAAAGTTGATAACAATAGAACAGAAAATGAGTATGTTAAACCTGTTTTATGAGGAAAGTCCAGGTGTTTCAAACTGGAAACTGGCAGACATTTTTCTGTCTTGCATTGCTAATAATTGCCTGTAAAAAGACATTAGTGCCGCCAATCCAGTGGATTATTGAGAACAGAATTTGAAATTATACAAAACCAGTCCATGGATCTTTATGGATGTAATTCTGTTTTTTGACTAAATATTTGACAGGACTTAGATTGTGTGGACTCTTTCTGATGCAGCAAGACTGTTTTTGATGGAATATTCTGATCAGGAAAGTACAGGAAAGCTTCTAGTGGTGAGGTGTGTCACTTTTGTTATTGTTTGTTCTCTGGCAAATGCATTAATTGTGGCTGCTGTGGTGGTTTTATCCTGATATGGCTTGCATGGTCAGAATCATGACATTTACAGCTTTATTGTGGTGTACAACATGTTATATTTACATTTTGTAAATAACTGAATAGTTGAGAGAGGGTTGAGAATTCAGATCATTTGCTGTTTGTACAAATGACTGTTAATGATTCCTCAGTGTTATTCAGTGTAGCCTTTTTTGAAAATCCACTACTAAGTTTGGGTCTGGGATACTTTTACTATGCAGCACATCACCCAATGATGGGTCAGGAAACATGGTTAGCCTCTGAAGAGTCAAAAAGCAAGTAGCGTTCTTCATTTCAGGCTTAAGTCTATGGGAATAAGACCTTTTTGACTGAGAAATGCAAGAGTTATATTTCTAACCTGCATTTTGTATAAAAGCTCAAAAACCTATCAATTTAAAGAAATCATAGCTGAAGCTCTGCGGAGGTTTTAGAATATTTTACCTCGTTTGGTTAACAGCGCCTCTAATATGCACTCGGAGGATTTATAAATGAAAAATTGTTTGAGATTTTCCATATGTCTGTGGTCTCCCATGTTTTTAAAATTGTTTAAGATTTGAAAATTGTCTAGTGTGTGGCCAGCCTTGAGCAAGCAGGTGAGGTACTGACGTTTAAACAGTATTACGCGGCCCGGGCACAAACAATTTGATGTTCACGCATGTAATGCAGCAACATCAAACTCTTCTGCTAGCAAGTATGTACGTTTCCACTCTTTGATTGATATTATCAATGGGTCCAACTGCATGTAGCATTGATTTATTAAAGACTAAACTGTCATAGTTCAGATTTTGTCATGTTTTCTGCCTTTTTTTGATTCCCCCAGTGTCTTTTTTAAGATCCTCCACTGCCTCTTTTTGGGATAAAGGTGTAAATCTAATTGTAGAAATACCATTGATTTTTGTTTCTGATATTGATCAATTTTTGATGTACTTTCTGTGAGTCAAAATAAGTTTAACAGTCTGATTATTTATTAATGTTCTTTAAAAAGTGACTCTGGTTCTCTACTGTTTAATAGTATCCAGTGGCAACAGAAGTTCAGAAGCTGTGGGAGGAAGAAGAGGCAGGAGGACAGCAGTCGGTGAACCAGGAGGAGGAAGAGGAAGAAGAGGAAGACATGGTGACTGATGCCATCACAGGCAAACCTTACAGGCCTCTGTCTGAACACGAGATCCGACAGCTCAACACCCGTCTGATGGAGAGATGGGAGAGAGTAAACCCTGAGCTGAGTGTGGAGCTCCCTGTGGACGCCCACCGTCGCCGTGTGGTGTCAGCAGTTCAGTCCTCCAGGGTGGTCGTGATCGATGGTGAAACGGGATGTGGAAAAACAACTCGGATCCCTCGCTTCCTGCTGGAGGAGTGCGTGAGACGAGGCGAGGGAGCCGAGTGCAACATCCTGGTTACACAGCCTCGAAGGATCAGCGCTGTGTCTGTGGCTCATCGGGTTGCTCATGAGATGGGACCAGCACTAAAACACTCTGTGGGATATCAGGTAGTTCACATTCGTAGTATAATCTACTTGCTCTTTACCACATTTTTTATTTTGCCAGTCAAAGTTACTTTACAAAGCCTTAACTTTAGCCTCTAGAGAAGCAAACAACACATCTAAAGGCTCATTTATGCTCTGTCTGAAATGCATATGGTTAATGGACAACACTTTCTGTCACTGTTCAGCATTTATTTTGTTCATATTCTAGGATAAAAACAGAAAATAGATTTAAGAGGAGATTTTAAAAGAGCATGCCTTTTTTGCTGCCTGAGATTTAGAAGAGTTACAAAGTTATGAGGCCCACACTTTTATCTATTCATCTTTTTTATTCCTAGGTCAGACTTGAAAGCCGTCCACCAGAGCAGAGCGGGGGAGCCCTTCTCTTCCTCACAGTGGGTGTCCTGCTGAGGAAGCTGCAGTCTAACCCTTCCTTGAAGGGAATCAGCCATGTGGTGGTGGATGAGGTTCATGAGAGAGACATCAACACAGACCTGCTGCTGGCTCTGCTGCGCTCTAGCCTAAAGGAGAACCCCGACCTAAAAGTGGTGCTAATGAGCGCTACAGGGGACAAGGACAGACTGGTTCGGTACTTTGGAGACTGCCCAGTCGTCAAAGTTCCTGGGTTCATGCACCCAGTGAGGGACAGATACCTGGAGGATGTATTAAGGGAGTTGGGTCGCCCTTTGTCGAGTGTCCAATATGGAGAGCAGGAAGACAAGCAGGTGGGGCTTTCAGATTCATCTTACTAACATTTGCTATGTGAAGGTTTCTTTTGTCACATTCCTAAACCTCCTATTTTTTTAATCTTGTTTAAGAGAGGAAAAGAGGAGCTGTCACCAGACGTAGATTTAGTGGCAGATTTAATCGAACACATCGACAAGCATGGAGAGCCGGGTAAAGAACAGATTCCTCTAATCTTTGCTTTTTTGATGCTGATTATGAACAGCATTTAAATTAATATTGTTCTGTAAATAAAATCTTTCCAATCATGCCTCAGGGGCGGTATTGTGTTTCCTCCCTGGATGGCAGGATATAAAAGCTGTTCAGGAGACCCTGGAGTCCAGGCCTCACTTTTCCCCAGGCTCACACATGATCCTACCACGTAAGAGAGACAGATTTTTTTTTTTAAAGACTGTTTTCATCTTTTTTTCAAAACATATTAGGTGATTTTCTCAAATTCATTCTGGTTTCTTTCACTGTTTCTTTTAGTACATTCTAGTTTATCAGTAACAGACCAGCAGGCTGTATTCCAGCGCCCCCAAGTGGGCCAAAGGAAGATTGTCCTCACCACTAATGTTGCAGAGACCTCCATCACCATTGATGATATTGTTCATGTGGTGGACACAGGAACTCACAAAGAACAGAATTATGACCCACACACTAAGGTTAGTTTTAATCTGTTAAGACATGCAAAAAAACAGACATTTTCTGATTGAAAATGTAAAGTTGGAGGACATAAATCTTTGTTTTGCAGGTCTCCTGTCTGGACACAGTCTGGATTTCTCGCTCTAATGTCACCCAAAGAAAAGGGAGAGCAGGGCGATGTCAACCGGGACAGTCCTACCACCTCTTCCCACAGAAACAGCTAAAATCTATGACTCCCTTCCCCATTCCAGAGATCCTCCGCACCCCGCTGGAGAATTTAGTCTTACAGGCCAAAATCCATAGTCCTAACTGCAAGGTAGGTAATGAATACAAAGTCATATATCATTAGCCTCACAGCATAGTTGCCGAAGACATGTTTTAAGGTTTTTTGGAAAATAAGGCACAATGAATCAGCAGCAAGGCCATGGTCCTCAGTCGGAAAAGGGTGGAATGCCCTCTCCAGGTTGGAAATGAGATCCTGCCCCAAGTGGAAGAGTTCAAGTATCTTGGGGTCTTGTTCATGAGTGAGGGAAGAATGAAGTGGGAGATTGACAGGCAGATCAGTGCAGCGTCAGCAGTGATGCGGTCTCTGTATCGGTCTGTTGTGTTGAAGAAAGAGCTGAGTCAAAAGACGGAGCTCTTGATTTACCGGCCGATCTACGTTCCTGCCCTCACCTATGGTCATGAGCTGTGGGTAGTGACCAAAAGGAGTTCACGGATACAGGTGGCCAAAATGAGTTTCCTCCGCAGGGTGTCTGGGCTCTCCCTTAGAGATAGGGTGAGAAGCTCGGCGATCCGGATGCCTCCTGGACGTCTCCCTGGTATAGTGTTTCGGGCAGGTCCCACCGGGAGGAGGTCCCGGGGAAGACCCAGGACACGCTGGAGAGACTATGTCTCTCAGCTGGCCTGGGAACGCCTTGGGATCCCCTGGGAAGAGCTGGATGAAGTGGCCAGGGAGAGGGAAGTCTGGGCTTCCCTGCTTAAGCTGCTGCCCCTGCAACCCAACCCCAGAAAAGTGGAAGAAGATGGATGGATGAATTAGCAGCGTTAGGAGAGCAGAGTTAGGCAGATATCACAATTTGGCCAAAATGATTTAGGCAATTATGCTATGAGGCTAATGACACTATTTCAACATATTGAATCATGTTTTGTGTTTGTAGGCTGTAGCTTTCTTATCCCAAGTTTTGGACTGTCCAGAGAAAGAAGCTGTGAGAGACGCTGTCCGTAATCTCCAAGATATTGGTAATTTTGATCTGGATTTTGTGGTGACACTAAAACTTTCATGTGTATCCAACTTTAAATCTTCAGTGAATCCAAATCTGAGCTATCCATTTTTTCTTAATAGGAGTTCTGGACAAGACTGAAACCCTGACTCCTCTTGGAGAGCACATTGCCTGCATGTCATGTGACCCACGTCTGGGCAAAGTGCTGGTCCTCAGTGCCATGTTCAGATGTGTTCTGCCCATGCTGGCTGTGGCTGCATGTCTGACTAGAGATCCTTTTCACAACAGTCTGCAAAACAGAGCACTTGTCACCAAGGTGAGATGCTTTAACAGTCACCTTATGATTTTTGTAGATTTAAATACAGACGAGTGATTATGTGCGTCTGTTAACTTTTGGTTGTTTTTGTTCTGTTTGTCCAGGCAAAAGAGGCTCTGAGTGGCTCCAGCTTCAGCGACTATTTAGTGTTTGTTAGAGCCGTGTTGGGCTGGAGGAGAGCTCAGCAGGAGGGTGACAGAGAGGACAGAGATGAATATTTGGAGAGGCACACTCTGTCCAAGTTCAGCCTGAGATTTATCAATGGTACGTTTGAATCACTCATGAATACAGACTTATTTCAATATTTTCAGACAAAGCAAATCAAAGCAATTTCTCAAATCAGATCTTTTAACTATCTGCACTATTATTTGCAAGTTTAAAGACAGGATTTGTTCATAGTGACATCCTTTAAGTATCTCTATCTCTATGGACAAAATCATCACTGTAGTATGACAGGTGACATAAATGGCCCTCTGAAATTGTAGCATCAAGTATCAAAAACTAAATCTCTTCAATGGAATAACATTTGAAAACCAGTTCAAAATGAGGCTGAAATTCTTCATATTTTAAAAATATAGAAAAATAGATGTTTTTTAGTCTGTAGGTTTATAGAAGGGTGAAGGCAGGCCTGGCAAGTGTATTTAATGGGATTTGCAGACTTGAAATCAACACTGATTGCCTGTAAATCATCTCAGTGCAGGATCTGGATATTTAACAGCCTCTTTCTCTCTATCTCATACAAAATGCTTTCTGCTCTGCTGCAGGTCTCATCTCTCAGTTCAGTGAAAATCTGCATGAAGCCATGCTGGTGTCTCGTGCCAATGAGTGCCAGCGTCACTCTTCTCTCTACAATGAGCATAGCAATGAGGATGAGCTGCTGAAAGCTGTACTGCTGGCTGGACTCTATCCAAACCTCATTCAGGTAGCTGGCAACAAGGGATTCTATTATAGAAGCACTTTTGTACAACTATTAGAGGCTGAACTCTTGCTATTTTGTAAAGTTTTTGCTATGTTTTTTTTTCCTAAACCTTCATCTTCTCTTTGTGTTAACTCTCATGAAAAGTTCCATTCAGATGATAAAACAGTTTACTTTTTTCTCAGGTGAAGAAAGGTGTTGTGACTAAAGGACGCTTCCGCCCTGACAGTATTTCTCTCTGCACTTTCAGTGGACCTGTGCTGCTCCACCGCTCCTCTGTGAACAGGTTTGAGCATGCTTCTAAATTCAGCTTTTGCAGATATTTATTGTATATTCTGTTTAATGTGTGCTATTGTCCTCTTCTTTGTTGTAGAGGAAAATCAGAGCTCCCCTGTCGCTGGCTGACCTTCTTCAGTGCTGTCAAATCCAATGAAAATGTTTTCATCAGAGACTCTTCAGCCGTCCATCCCCTCGCCCTGCTGCTGCTCACAGACTGTGACATCACAGAGACAGGTAAGATGTGACCTCCACATTAAAGGCAATTAACTACTAAATTTCTGTCCGGTTGGATAATAATGACAATAATAAGCCTCAGAGATGGTTTTAAAATGATCCTTCTTATCATACAAAATATATAGATGTGCTTCTCCCAAGCATTCAGATAAAATCTCTGTTGCATCCTCAGACTTGAGGCGTACTTTCCTCTCTAACTTTTTTCTCTTAAACCACAGTAAATGGAGACAGAGTGGAAGTGTCACTTCCTGGGCGACCTCTGGTGCGTTGTGAACTGCCTGTAGACACCTGGGAGCTTCTTTGGGAGCTACGCACATCCGTTCAGACAATGCTGTACCGCAATCTCAGCAATCCACGCAACGCCATCACCTATTCCTCTCAAGACGGAGAGCTCATCTCTTTACTTGTGGAGCTGCTCAACGAGACAGACTCTAACCCTTTCAGTCAGACCCACAACAGTGACAGCGAGGTGGATTAATGTCCCTGAAAGCACTTTCTACGTGTGTGTGATGGATCTGCTGGCTGGTACCAAGTTTCCAGAGAGGATGATGTCTGTATATTTTCTTTTTCGTTAAAGAGTACCTGTGAGTACCTGAGAAAGTATAATATATGCTATAATATATGCTAAAATGGACTTGTTGAGAGACAAAATCTAAAGCAGACTGTTGTCTGCTGTTATTTTTGGGGTAAATGATGAACTAAATGTGGATAAATCCATAGCTGTGGGTTTTGGACTGTGGTTTCTTTTTTCTTGTTTGCTTTTAGTGAGAAGCAGAAGTTGAATATTACTCAGATGAGTAAAGGCAAAGGACAACTGGCCAAAGGTCAAAGACTGTGTGCAGAACATAGTATATTTATTGAAATAAATATTTACATGCTGACATGAGAAACTATCCTTTTTATTTGCATATTTTTTTAATGAGTATTAATCAGCAGATGGATGCAGGAAGAAAAGAAGTCATACTTTTGTCTCCCTTTAAGAAAAATCCTCCATAAACTGTGTGTGAAAGCTGCTTATACGTCTCAAAACTTCTTCCATAGTTTCTTTTGGGTTCATGATGCAAATTCTACAAAGAAAATAAAAGGTTTAGATGTTAGATATCACTTTTTCCATATATCCATGTGCATTGCATAGTTGCTGCATGATATATGCAACTTTAGCTTTAAATTAGCCTCTTATCCACATCAAACCAGCTACAGTGCTGTAGGAAAAGTATTTGCCCCCTTTCTGACTTCTGTTTTTGGCCTTTGAACTCTTCAATGGATGCCATTTTTGCCCAGTCTCTTTCTTCTTGTTGAATCATAAACACGGACCTTAACTGAGTCAAGTGAGGCCTGCAGGTCTTAAGATGTTGTTCTGGGTTCTTTAAGCCCTCCTGGATGAGTCTTCGATGTGCTCTGTGTTTAATTTTGGTAGGATGGCCACTCCTGGGAAGGTTCACCACTGTTCCAAGTATTCTCCATTTGTGGATAATGGTTCTCACCATGGTTCGCTGGAGTCCCAAAGCCTTGGAAATGGCTTTGGGACTCCAGGGTAATAGATGTCACTGACTTTGTTTCTCATCTGTTCTTGAATTTCTTTAGATCCAAGCATGATGTTTTTGAGGTACTTTAGCCCACTTAACTTTGTCAGACAGGTTCTATTTAAGTGATTTCTTAACTCAACAGGTCTGGCAGTTATCATGCTTGGTTGTGGCTAATGAAATTGAACTCAGCTTTCTGAAGAGTGGTTAATTTCAGTGAGTTCATGATTTAACAAGAGGGGCTTTGACTTTTCCACATAGGACCAGGTAGGTTTTGATGGTTTTTCCTAAATAAATGAAATCATAATCTAAAAACTGCATTCTTTATTTACTGAAGTTGTCTTTGTCTAAGATTAAAATTTGTTTGAGCTGAAACATTTAAGTGTGACAAATAAGAAGAAATCAGGAAGTGGGAAATACAGCACTGCATTTATTGCTTTATTCTGAAATTTGAAAAATGCTGAATGTTAATAATTCATACCTGATGTGAAAGGTGCCCTCCTTCTGCTCATACTCTGACCCAGGAAGTACTAACACTCCAGCCTCTTCCAGCAGTCTGATACAGTAGAAACTGTCCGGGTGCAGTTCCATTTCCTGATAATAAACCATCACAAATAGATCTGAAACATTTAGTGACATTTACAACAGATATGTGAAACTTTTAAGTGATTATATCACTCTGTTTTGCTGTTGATGCTGAAGATAAGATTGCAACCTTAGCTTTCTGAATAACTTTTGGTGGGAGATACAGCCTCGGAAATGCAAATGCCCCTCCCTCCACAGGCTGGCAGCAGAAACCCGGCAGGCTGTTTAAAACCTCCGGTACTATTTTCACATTGTGAGCCAGTGTCTTCCTGATGTGTTCTGTCTCCTGCAGAAAATAAGAGTTAAATTTGAAACTAAACAAGATTAAACTTGTGCATTAGTTATCATGAAAGCATGCTTATTCATCTCACTGTAACATAGAGTGGGTATGAGGGATCTCCTGGCTGTGGAGGATTCGTCATCAGATCCAGGGCGATCTGACCCAACACAGGAGCACAGCTGTCAGTGGAGAACATAGTATGGATGTGTTTCATAACAGCCGAGTCCAAGTTTACCATCTCCACATATCCTCCACGCAGACCACACCTAGTGTAACAAAAAAGACGTAAAAACTTGATTTTTAGAGCATTTTGAGGTTGTGGTGTTTCCTAAGACACTCGGATGGCGAAGAAACAGACTGAAATTACTACTGATTCCTCTTAATGACTGACAAAATCAAGCAAGTCCAGTAGAACAAGACCAATTTTTACTATTAAGTTGTTTTAAATGATTTTAACAGCTGTTGCTGGGTAGGTGACTATAAGCATACTACCAAAACAGCCATTTAAAATGTGTCACTCAAAAGATTCTAGACATTTAAAGCAAAGAGGGGTGAGATTTTTTGTAAGGAAACACTTTATTCATGCATAGGTTAAAGGTAATATGGACATAAAATGGCCTGCTTTGTCAAAGGGAGGCACCACAGTTGGCACAAACTGAAGATCTAGATCTAGTTTTGCACCTGTAAATTTAAAATGTCTCTGTTCACACTGTTGGGATGAAGCTTAACTGAACATGTTTATGTTTTACTCAGAGGCTCACACTTTTTATACATGTTTTTTTCCAGTGACACCCTTCCTGTCTTTTGGTCTTTGGCCCTCCTGGTTTTACTAAAGTCTTGTGAGACCTGGATGTCGACTGATGGCCAGAAACACCAGCTAGACTCCTTTGGGACTATTTCTATTTGGCACATTTTTGGGTTTCATTGGTAAGACTGTGTGTCTAATGCTGACGTGCTCAGCAGAGCAGGGATGGGAAGGGTCAGCTGCCTGATACGGAAACGGCAGCTGGGCTTTAACGGGTACCTGATGCAGGCCTGATCCTGGTCACTCCATACTTGGTGCCCAGGACCCAGTGGGTTGGTATAGATGCCAAGGGCGGCTGGTGGGACGATACCTGGAGAAATGGGGCATGGGCCTTGTGCAAGCCTGGATGATGGTCATCAGGAGGCCAGAGTAGTACAGAACCAACACTGGCACGGCAAAGAGCCAAACCGGCATATGCTCCAATACCTGAGCTGACCTGGAATCCCCGTCCAGCTGTTAGCCCTGCCACCATGAGGGATAACAGAGACGGCCCACTCAAAGATGCAATATTAATGATAAGATTCTCTGCCTGAGACCAGCCCAATCTCACCTAAGACTTGGAACCAAGTAGAGCCAGGATCCCTGCCCCTCCCCTTGGGCCCAGGCCAGGCTCAGGGAGAGTTAAAGATGTCTTAGCAGCATAACTGTATTTCTACCCTAGATCTTGGAGTTTCTATTTTTCCTTTACAAACTCCCGACAACCTTCTTCCATACAAAAATACAAAATTGCACATTTAAAGGAGGCAGGATTTTCGGTAGGCACCAGTCAGGCCAGCTAAAGGGGGCTAAGGGTGCCACAGGTTATTTGCAGTAGTTTGAGGCCTGACAGAGTACTGTGGTCTACTAGTCAGCGTATAGTTTATTTCATAGATCTGACAGTTCCATAGGAGGAATTTGTGGAGGAAGCACATGAAAGAAAAAGCTTAGATTTGCAGATTTCGAGCACAAGCTAAACAGTGAGGATGGAAAGTTAGAACTCTTCCGGTAGAAGTGGGGTGTAGCAAGGTCAGCAGTTTCATTTCTTAGAAATCTGGCAGCACAGGGGCATACAGTGCCATGAAAAAGTATTTGCCCCCTCTCTGATTCCTGATGTTTTTGCATATTTATCACACTTAAATGTTTGGAATCATCAAACCAATTTTTATATTTCACAAAGACAACCCAAGTAAATAGAAAATGCAGTGTCTGAATGATTATTTATTTTTTCCAGGGGTGTGGGGGTCCAAACCTACCTGGCCCTGTGTGGCCTCTCCACAGAATTGTTTTAACTCAGCCATATTGGAGGGTTTTCGAGCATGAACTGCTATTTAAGGTCACACCACAGCATCTTAGTTGGATTTAAGTCCAGACGCTGAATGGGCCACTCCAAAACCTTAACTTTGTTTTTCTTGAGCCATTCAGAGGTGGACTTGCTGGAACTCTCCCATGATGCCATTTTTGCCCAGTGTCTTTCTTATGGTTGAGTCATGAACTCTGACCTTAATTGAGGCCAGTGAGGCCTACTAGTCTTCGGATGTCATTCTAGGGTCTCTTGTGACCTCCTGGATGAGTCGTTGTTGCACTCTTGGAGTCATTTTGGTTGGCCGACCCCTCCTGGGAAGGTTCACGACTGTTCCCAGTTTTCTCCATTTGTGGATAATGGTTCTGACTGTGGTTTGCTGGAGTCCCAAAGCCTTGAAAATGGCTTTGTAACCTTTTCCAGACTGATAGATTTCAATCACTTTGTTTTCTCATTTGTTCTTGAATTTTTTGGATAGTGGCATGATGTGTTTCTTTCTAAGATCTTGTAGCCTACTTCACTTCTATTTAAGAGATTTCTTGATTCAACAAATCTGGCTGTAATCAGGTCTGGATTTGGCCAGTGAAATTGAACTCAGCTTTCCAAAAACTGTGGTTAATCCAAGTTAACTTGGGATTTAACAAGGGGGACAACTACTTTTTCACAAAGGGCCAGATAGGTTTGGATTTTTCCCCCCCTTAAAAAATTAAATAGTTATTACAACACTACATTTTCTTTTTACTTGGGTTGTCTTTGTGAAATATAAAAATTGGTTTGATGATCAGAAACATCTGTGTGTGATAAACATGCAAAAACCTCAGGAATCAGAGAGGGGGCAAATACTTTTTCACAGCACTGTAGTTTGCAAAAGACAGTTGAGGAGATGTCAGATGAAGCCAGTTAGTGAATTTGGATCAGGAGGAATAATGCTGGCTGGGGGGGAATTATGGTTGATAGTTGTAATTACAAGTCATGTTATGGCAGGCAGAAGATGGAGGTCAAGTGTTTGCCAAGTTCACCTGGGGCGAGTGCTAGCCCCAGTCAGGGCACCTCACTCTAGCTCTGCCTCCCCCATCCTCTTGTTGAGCTCTCTCTCTCTCCTTATTCTGTCTTGACTTGAGTACGGTCAGGCTGGAATCTTTGGCCCTTGTCTCATGTTTTGTCTCAATAGTATTTCAAGGATAGCCACTGGGTTTTCCAAACCAAATACTTTGAAGAAATAAGTACTTTGGGCTACATATCTGAATGTAGATCAGTCCTACAAACACTGAATTTGATCAGAGCACTGAGGGAGGGATAGAGCGAGAGGCAGACGGGGGGCCATGCATTGAGGAACAGTCTTGTTCAGGTGCTGAAGTGCAAAATCTACTGAACAGCTACTCTGAAAGTCATAGTATACCTTAAAGTCTGTTTTGTCATTAGGTACATTTCTTCAATGCTCAGTTAATATATGGATGCTTTTTCTTATTTGAAAAACAAACCTACTCTCCTATGAAGCCTTTGGATGCAGAGTGGAAGGATGCCAGCTCTGCTGTGTCTGAGAGAGGAAGACCCATCTCTGCTAGGACCCTCTTGTAGGAGAGGAACTCATTCTCATCCCCATAAACCAAATCCTGATAGACCTGTGGAGGAGAATATTCAGGGCATTTTTCCACACAGAAAAGTTCATTTGCATATCATTTTTAGTGCTATTTGACATCCACCTCATCAGCCAGAAGGAAGAGCCTCTTCTCTGAAACAAACTGGATCACCTCCTGCATTGATTTTCTGCTTTGTACCTGACCTGTTGGCATGAAAACTACCATATAAAGCACAGTCTGGCACAAACATGCTTAAATTAGTTCCTTCCTGGTGGTGTTTTCTTACCTGAGGGGTTTCCAGGGTTGATGACATACAAAGCCACAGGGTTGCACACTCCCTTTGCAAACTCCAGCGCACGCTGTAGCTCCGCCACCTGCAGCTGCCAGCCCTGCTCCTCAGTGAGGTAGTAGGGAACGACGACTCCTCCCAGACTAGTAATGCATGAGGTGGTGGTGCAGTGGCTTGGTACTGGAGTCAGCACACCTGTTCTAGGGTTGCTCTCACTGTTCACTAACACCTTTAGGATATTCTGAGGAAAAATATTTAAGAAATAAAAGAAGATTAAGTTAACTCAAAGTTGATCTGACACAGAGAGAATATTTTTGTATGTGGTTATCAGCCATTACCATGATTGACCACTGTGACCCGGGGCTTATGTAGATGTTTTCAGGGACTGATGGGGCCCCACCATCTCGTCTTGTTATGAATTCAGAGATACTGTGGACTATCTCTGGTATACCTGCTGTATGGGTGTAAGAACCTGGGGAGGAAACACAACACAGATATGCAACACCAGGTAAAAAACAGGTGACGAAATCAGGATTTCTTCTTTGGTGCATTAAAGCCCCTGACAGTCAGCTGTAGACTGATTCTTAAACAAACTCTGTGCACATTATACAATTCCCCTGATCATTATTGTAAAGCAGAGAATTTGGAGAAAGTTCTGTAAAATCTTGGCCAAAGAAACCAAGATGCTTTAGCCATCATTAACATACAACCCCAATTCCAAAAAAGTTGGGTCGCTTTGTAAAATGTAAATAAAACAGAAAGCATATGAATATTTTATTCACAATGGAATATAAACAACTTATCAGATGTTGAAACTGACACATTTTTCCATTTCATGAAAATATCAGCTCATTTTGATTTTCATGGCTGCAGCACATCTCAAAAAAGTAGCGACAGGATCATGTTTACCATTATGTAGCATCCCCTCTTCTTTCAACAACAGTCTGTAAACATCTGGGAAGTGAGGAGACTAGTTTTTGGAGTTTTGGGAGAGGAATGTTGCCCCATTCTCGTCTGATGTAGGATTCTAGTAGCTCAACAGTGATGGGTCTGCTTTACTGGATTTTGTTTTCTGCACACCAAATGTTTTCTATTGTTAAGGCCTGGACTGCAGGCATGCGAGTTCAGCACCCAGACTCGTCTACTGTGAGGCCATACTGTTGTGATGGATGCTGTATGTGGTTTAGTATTGTATTGCTGAAATATGCAAGGCCTTCCCTGACAGGAAGGACAGGCTCTCTGGATGGGAGTATATGTTTCTCTAAATCCTCCTTCAGCACTGGTAGCGCCTTTCCGGATGTGTAGGCTGGCCACACCATAGGTAATAATGCAACCCCATATCATCAGAGATGCAGGCTTCTAAACTATGCACTAACAAACTGGACCGCCCCACCCCTGTCCTCTGTTGTCTGCAGGACACTGTGCCAGGGATTTTAAAAAAGAATTTTATATTTTGATTCATCTGAACACAGGACAATTTTCCATTTTGCCTCAGTCCAATTAAATGAGCTTTGGCTCAGAGAAGATGGTAGTCTATCTGTTTCATGTTCACGTATGGCTTCTTCTTTGCATGATACAGATTTAACTTGCGTTTGTGGATGGCACAGGGAACTGTGTTGACAGGCAGTGATTTCTGGAAGTTTCCTGAGTCCATAAAATGATTTCCATTACAGAATCATGCCTGTTTTTATTACAGTGCCTCCTGAGGATGTCTGTGGCCTACAAAAAGAATTTCACATTTTGATTAATCTGACCACAGAACAGTTTTCCATTTTGCCTCTGTCCTTTTTTGGGGTTGTTTAGCCTTTATTGTAGAGAAAGGACAAAGGATAGAGCTGGGCTGAGAGACTGGGGAACGACACGTAGAAAGAGCCACAGGCCAGACTTGAACCCAGGCTGCCCACGTACATGGGGTATGACCCAACTGCTAGGCTATCTGTGCCCTACCTCAGTCCATTTTAAATGAGCTTAGGTCCAGAGAGGACAGCAGCGTTAGATCGTGTTCACATATGTCTTCTTCTTTGAATGATACAGCTTTAACTTGCATTTTGGATGGCATGGAAAACTGTTGACTGATGTTGATTTCTGGAAGTGTTCCTGCAGGTGTTTCCAGTAGAGAATCATACCTGATTCTAATACAGTGCCTTCTTTGGGTGCCCATCGCCTACAAAAATAATTTCAATTTTTGATTTTTGACATTTTGACTCATCTGAACAGTTTTCCATTTTGTCTGAGTTCTTTGTTTCCAATTTCTTTGAAGGCTTTTTGCCTTTATTCAAGAAGTGTTCCTAAGGCCATGCAGTGGTTTCCAGTATGGAATCATCCCTGGTTTTAATGCAGAACCACCTGAGGGTCTGAAAATCACGAGCATCCAACATTGACCTTCAGTCTTGACCCTTTTGCACAAAGATTTCTCCAGATTCTCTGAATTGTTACACAATTCTCAGATGCAGTTTGTCACCAATTGGTTAACCTTTGCCCATCTTTACTTCTAGGACACTCGTCCTCTCTAAAATGTTCCCTTTATACACAGTAATGTCACTGATTAGTTACCAATTAACCTATTAGTTGCAAAATGCTCCTTTAACAGTTTGTTGTTATTACCACTTTCCTTGCTTTTTCTACTTTCTAGCCTTTTGTTACCCTGTCCCTACTTTTTTTAAATGTGTTGCTGCCATCAATTTCAAAATTAGCTAATATTTTTCATGAAATGATAAAATGTCTCACTTTCAACATCTGACATGTTTTGTGTTCTATTGCAAATAAAATGTGAGTTTGTGAGATTTGAAAATCATTGCATGGTGTTTTTTTTTTTTTTTGTTACCATTTGACAAAGAGCCCCAACTTTTATGGAATTAGGGTTGTAAATGTCTGTAGGAAAGTAGTATTTATACTCTTATTAAACTAAGCTATCTTTTTAACATTTATATTGAATAAGAAATGCAAAGCTCTTACCTACACTTCCTCCAACACATTCTCCAAGCAGCTTCTGAGCTCTCTGTCTGACATCCACAGGCAGTTTGCTGCTGTTTACAAGCGGAGGGTAAAGACATGCTGCAAGAACCTGCAAAACAAAGCAATAAGAAGATTTTAGGCTAAAAGGCCAATCAAATATCTCAAACAACAAATATTAAATACAATACCTGTCGAATGAATGACAGAGGCTTCAGACCGGACATGTGCAGGTCCCCCATAGAGACATCTATCACCTCCTTGAATGGCTTCCTCACTCCCTGTGGAAAGGGGGATTCAAAAGAAACAGATATCAGACAACACCAAACAAAAAAGATATCAATTAAAGTCCCTTTTTTTACCCTTCTGAGCTCTTTTTTGATCAGATTCAGTTGTCTGGCAAGGATGTTGAACTCTAAGGGCTTAATGTTCTTTACATTCTGGCTGATCTCTTGCAGGATGGACATCTTGCTAACTTCTCTCCTCTTCCTGACAGGCAGTTGTGTTGACTTGATCTGAGCTGAGCTGTGAGTCAATGGCTTACTTTCTGCAGGCTGTTCACATGCATGATCATAAATGATTTCTAGTTAAAGATACATAGATGATTACAGTCTGCAGCTGGTGTGGTGTCACATTTTCCAGTTCCTCCTCTAAGGCAGCAAGTGAATAAAAATTGACTTCTTTGTTATCTATTAACCTTTAAAATCAACTCTGTATGTCACCATCTGAAATTACACCGTAACCACTCAAGAGCCAGACCACCACATTAAGAAACAGTTCATAATCATTGAAATCTGGGAAGGAATTCACAGTAGTCTGAAGTAAAGGTAGAACAAATGTTTGACACTGAAAAAATGCATTATATGGATAAAAGTATTTTGCCACACCTGTTGATTATTGAATTCAGGTCATTTAATTAGACCTGTTGCCACAGGTGTATTAAATCAAGTACCTAACCATGTAGTCTCCATTTGCAAACATTTGTGATACAAAATGGGTCATTCTGGAGAGCTCAGTGAATTAGAGTTAAGTACTGTGATGGATGCCACCTTTGCAATTGAACAGTTCGTGAAATTTATCCCTGCTGGATATTTCACAGTTAGCTGTCAGTGATATTATTAGAGAGTGGAAGTGTTTAGGAACAACAGCAACTCAGCCCTGAAGTGAAGGAGCACGCAAAATTACAGAGCAGGATCAACGACTGCTAAGGCGAATGGTGCATAAATGCTCTGCTGATTCCATAGCTGCAGAGCTCTAAATTTCCACTGGCATTAATGTGAGCACAAAAATTGTGTGGCGGGAGCTTCATGGAATTGATTTCTGTGACCAAGCAGCTGCATGAAAGCCTCACTTTATCAAGACTAATGCCAAGCAGTGGATGGAGAGGAGTAAAGCACACTGACACTGGACTGCGGAGCAGTGGAAATGCCTTCTGACTAGTGATCAGTCACGCTTCTCCATTTGGCAGTCAGATGGGTGAGTCTCGGTTTGACAGATGCTGGGAGAATGTCGCCTGTCTGACTGCATTGTGCCTAATGTGAAGTTTGGTGAAGGAGGGATATTGGCATGGGGCTGTTTTTCTGAGTTTGGGCTAGGCTACTTATCTCCAGTGAAGGACAATCTTAATGCTTCAGCAAAAACACTCCCTTGTGGAAAGTCTTCCAAGGAGCTGCAAAAGAGGGGCCGACTCCTTATCAAATACATGTACGTATTTGAATACAGTCCCCGTTTGTACAACGGTTAGGCAGCTTAATATTTTTGTCCATAAAGTGTATCTCAGCTGTCTACTCCTACATATAACTCACATGATCTTTAGGTGTGATTCAGATAAAAACAGATCCTCCTCACAGAGAAGTTTCTGCTTTGCAAACCAGTTACAGGCCTGTGATTAACACTGAGCAAACAGCTGACATCACTCCAGAAATGAGTCCTTGCACTGGTTGCAACATCTTTGATAATCATATTAATATGCCATAGTATTCATAATGCCTATGTTACTCAACCATTAAAGGAGCTATATTGCTTCAAAAAAGCAATTTGTAGTTTTTCCTGAGTGATCCAACCATTTAGAGATTTGTATGTGTAAGGCAGGTTGTTGAATGCTATGGAAAGGGCACAACAATCCATTTAATGTCCAACAAAATTACTATCTTTTCTTCCTGTTTCAACTGGACTTATTTTATTTATCTATTTATTATTTGTTTATTTGATAGTTCTGTAATAACATTGCAGAAAAATTAAAGAACTGTAAAGTTAATCTTTAAGCAGATGATGCAACAATATATTCCTCAGCACCCTCACAAAGTCAAGCTGTATCTCGGTTACAGTCTGATTCCAATGCATTCCTACGGAAGAGTATTAGGGCCACTGAAAAAAAAAATTGAGACGAATTTTTTTTTCACTCGTGAGAAAAAAGTCAGAATTCTGAGATTAAAGTCAGAATTCTGAGTTTAAACTCAGAATTCTGAGATTAAAGTCAGAATTCTGAGAAAAAGTCAGAATTCTGAGATTAAAGTCAGAATTCTGAGAAAAAAGTCAGAATTCTGAGTTTAATCTCAGAAGTCTGAAAAAAAATTTGAAACTTTTTTTTCATTTGAAGAATAAAGTCAGAATTCTGAGATTAAAGTCAGAATTCTGACTTTTTTCTCAGAATTCTGACTTTTTTCTCAGAATTCTGACTTTAATCTCAGAATTCTGACTTTTTTCTCACAAGTGAAAAAAAAAATTTCGTCTCAAAATTTTTTTTTTTCAGTGGCCCCAATACTCTTCCGTACATTCCAGCAAGCTCTAACTGATCCTAAACTAATACTAACCCCAACAAGACAATGTATATACAGTATGATTTTCTCAAAGCAGAGCACTGACCATCTTGATGCCACCTTGTATACATTATGTAATGTAAAAACTGAATGTGTTCAATAATTTGAGTATTGGGTATATGGATCTGTCTTTTAGGTCACATCTCACATTTAATGTAGGCCGGCTCTAGTTAAGTCAGCATAGAAAGCAGCACAGTATTCTGTTTATTTACAGAGCACTCATTGGTAAACTCCATCTTAAATGGCTTCTCTCCTGTCCATAAACATCTCAACCTGTACAACCAGATCTCAGAGCTGGATCACTTAAAAAAAAAAGCCAAGGTTTAGAACTGACTGGGGTAGGACTGCTTTAATATGGATGCAGCCATTATGTGGAATAATTTCCAATCGACTGTCAAACTGCCCCCTCTGGTATCATGTGGCATTTTAAAGAGGCTGTGTCTGAATCATACAAGGAAGTTGATTGCAACTGCTTTAAAATATGATTTATTAACCAGGGTATCGGTTTACAATGATACTATTGTAATTACCTTAACAATGTTATACATGTTTTTCTTATTATGTCTTTTATTTTTTTGCTACAGGGCAGCCCTGGAAAAGAGACCTTGGTCTCAGTGGGTATCTCTGCTAAAACAAAGGATAAATAAAATATAGGTAAATCTTAACATTACAAGTGCTTCAGGATTGCTCTCATAAAAGAAGAATACGTGTTTCACATTTAAATTTGCTATTGGATGTGTTACGTCTTTCTGTTTGTTTTGTTTGTGTTTAACGTTTGTACATTTTATAAATTTATTAAACTTGATTATACTTTTTGGCTTTGATAACTGATATTAGCTTCTTTGTGGTATTGAAATAATGATAATAATAATGTTTTTTTTGTTGTTGTTGTTGTTTTCTTTTCTTTTTTTTTTATCTTAAAGTATTGGTCTGTGGGGTATAGGGGTATAGTATAATATTCGACCTCCGAGTTTCTCTACGGACATAAATATAAGACGTACCGCAGCACTTCCTGTTTTGTTTTTCTTTCGCTCTGTGTCCACTCGGCTCGGGTCGATATGGAAGAATTTTCAAGGCGTGGAGACACCCACAGCCTCACCGTGAAGAAACACGGTCCTTTCGGCCACGGGTGGACCTTATAAAGCGAACACAAGCAGCGGGCAGCGGTCACACCTGCCGCGGGGCTTCAGACACCTTACTCCGCCTCTGAGTCCCCGCGACATGGCTCTGAGCTCGGGAGGCTGGGCTGCTCCAGCCCCGGTCTCTGCCTCATCCCAGCAGACTGCATGCGGTGGTCCCGCGCTCACGGCTTGCTGCAGCACCGTATTAATGTCAGTCCGGGTCTCGGTGTGCCATTCCGGGATCCGGCCCTTGTGCCTCCCCGGAGCTGGAAGCGAGGCTCTGCGGCTGCAGCTCAGCATGGACCCGAGCCGGGCCGGAGAGTTCCGACTAGCGCTGAGAGACACGAGCGGAAACCGCAGTGTGGTGAGATGTCATATATACACCTGGTTGTTCTTAACGTGTGGTGTCGTTAACCTCTCTAAACGTGGATGTCATGAACCAGTTTGTGAAATGTTGCATTTTATCTCCCGCGTAGGCCTGTAAACATACACGCCATTTTAATGGAAGCTTTCAGACTCAGCGCGAGCAGCATCACTGAAACAGAATTACTACAGATTAATGAAGGCATGCGACAATAAAAACAAAATCTACAACACATATAAATACTCACCTTGATTAATGTATTTACAAACAGATATCAGGAAAAGTGACAGTCTCCTCTTAACCTTTCTCATCCGGTTAAAGCTCCCATGTAAGCATTTAACAGGAAACCTCCACTTTCTGAAAAGCCTGTTAGCAACACTTTATGTTAGAGGGGTTTTAAGTTTCACTTTCTACTCCATGCTTTCTGTATTCACTTCACATTGAGGTTTGTTGTCAATCTTGAGTGGAACGCTCTAACTGGGCACAGTTTTTTGCTGTAAGACTCTGAGCTGTCAGCTATCAAAGAAACTAAAAGTTTTCAACGTTATGGTTGTCATTTGTGGCATGACAAGCTTGTTATTCAGTGCCTTTAAACATACCACCATCTGTTTCAAAACTGTACACCAGGGGTTTTCAGTTAGTTTGGCATGAGGGCCAGTTTCTGAAAAAGGAAAATGAAGAGCAGAGGAGATATCGTATCACAAATGAGTAGTAATTTGTATAAGTTCAATCAGAATGTTTTTCTCCTCCTCAGTTGGCAAAATCAGTCATAAGGGGTATAATACCGACTGGCTCTACATCTGAAAATGACTTTGTTGTCCATGCCACTGTTAGTGACTCTGATTTAGCTCTCACTTGTTCTGTACAAGCCTGAAAAATGGTGTGACATTATTGCTTATAAGACGAAGTTGCCCAAAAATCTTCTCACAGCAAACATCGGATTAAAGTTTTCTTAAATTTCTTGAAGTCTCATGAACAGTCAAGAGGAGAGCAGTTTATCTCTGCTGAAAATCAGCATGTCACTGTCTGACACGCATAATAATCCTACATTGATAATAATAGTACCTGAAACTGAGGTCTTACATCTTTCATCTCAGTCTGGAGCAGATGCAGGCTGGCCTCCACCTGTTTTTGTGCTGCTTCTTTTAGTACCCACTTTTACATACCCACAGTAAACGGCATATAATCATCACTCAAATCAAAATCGCATATGTAACCTTTGCTTTAGCTTGGTGTGGTGTTATTATCCCTGCAGAAGCCTGCTGATCAGAGGGTATAAGTGCGTGGCAGAAGGTGACAAAAAGCCAAAAGCAGCGTTGTAAATTAGTGCCTGACACAGAGGTTTTTTGTTTTTTTTGGGGGGGGGGGGGGGCGCAAATTAAGTGCTTTGTACACTTTTGACACAGTGTACAGGCAAGCCAACTTATTTTCATGGCCCATTTTTGTTCATAACTTGTTAAACTATGCGGATAAACGTTCCCATCTACAGCCATTATGCCGCGGATCTCTCTGAGCTCGTAATAACCACGGGAGCAACTTTCACAGAAATCACTGCAGGTTAATGCCACTACTACAGGGAAGTACCTCATACAACCCAACTTCAAAAATCCGAAATATCCCTTTAAGCATTGAATGACATGCATTTCATAAAGCTGCAGCTTTTTGGTAGCATTCAGGACTGACAAAGCCTTTCTATGAGATGTAAAGAGTGGTTACAAGTGTAACAGTGAATAACGAATACAAATTGTACACAAAATGGAACGTATGTGGGTGTAAACAGGAAGTAACACTTTCATTTACATCCATTTATCACCAGCAAATGAATATAGAGGATCTAACTGCTCAGCTGACTCTTTGCTCCCATAAATCTACACTTTATTTCTGAAGCAACATTAAGAGTTAAATTGTATTTGTTAAATGTTGAGTATACTCTTTTAGCCTTTGTTCACCAGAGCAAGATAAACTGCTTTACTCTGTGATAACCTGAGTGCTCAGCTCTGGAAAAATCCTGCTGTGAATGAGGAGGGGTGAGTCAGAGCCTGCTCATTATACCTGAGCCTGATGAGTGTGGGATGGAGGATATGAATATGAGATGAGATGGCACCTGTATGTTTCTCTTAAATAATGAATCTCCTTCCTGGAGAGAGAGATTGCTCTGTAGGCCCCAAGCCCACCTCAGGACCTTAGTGGCTCTGATAGATTACGCAAAGGGCAAACAAAAGCTCTGTGTTCTGTTGTGTTTTTACACCTTTAGGTAGTCATGATTGATCTAACAGCTATTTGAGTGGTTGTTTTTTGTTTTGTTTTTTTATAGCACAGTGATAAAAACTTTGAACCGATTAGCTGACATCTATTTTTATATTGTAAGTGGATTGGGAAAATGTGTTTTGGGGCTTTGGCATCAGGTTGCTACTCAGTAGTTGTAATTATACTGTATGGAAAAGTCAAATTACATAACCCTGGCACACTTTATTGAATTTGGAGTCAAAGCATGCCAGCAGTTGAATGTTAAGAATTTATGCTGCATACGACATTATCGGTCTATCGTCAGATCTCTTGGCCTGTGTAATTTCCAAATCATTTCACATTGCACAAAGTAATTCCCAAGTAGACTTTATTCTAACAAGTTAAAACCTTATACTCTCATAAAAATAATCAAGGTTACTTTCTTTTAGTTGAAAAAATCTCCTCCGGAGTCAGAGAAGAAAAATTCTACATTGTTTTCTCAAACACATCACATGTTTAGTGTGTGCTGCACTTTTCAGCCATTTGTTGAGCAGTTTTAACCATGACCATTTTTAGCATTATAGCAATATGAGCATTAACAATTTTAAAAACAATGTAAAGGTAAAAAAAAAATGTCAATGTTGATGTTCATAATCAGAGTTCAGTTGTCTGCATTAGTGCTGTTGTGGTCATGCAGCAGTGATTCCCTTCCAGACGTTGTTTTTTTTGTTTGTTTTTTTTCTTTTTAATCCCACTTTTCAGGCTGACAACAGGATTTATTTTCTCTCACATCTCTTACCAAGAGACTGACACCATAACAAGGGGAGAGTTATTTTTGCCATATTACATACTTCAGTGTTAGGGATGAGTATCAAAATCCGGTACTGACATGATAACGTTACCAGCTGATACCTATTTGTCTGAATTGCAACACATCTATTGATACTTAGCTAATTTCTATAACCTGCCACCACAGATGAAAGGCAAGAAACATGTGTGATTCACGTGTTAAGTTTCCTTCTCTTATCCCATGTAAAACACCAGCAACGACACCGTATGAAAAATATCAATAAACGAAAAACAATATTTAAAAAACAACAATACTCAACCCTATTCAATGTTGTACACTCTTGGAGCAAGGCAGGTTGAATATATGCACATCGTTACTTAAACGATGACTGTTATCAACACTATTTCCATGCTTTGATTGTCCAGAAATACTAATTTCATAAATCCCATGTGGACTTTGTTGAAAGTTGATTTCGACATCCAGATCTACACTGTCTGATTTTTACACCATATTGATAAAAGAGGGTCAGTGTGCCTTTATTTGAGCTGTTGGTTGGCAGCCTGATTTTGATGTTTCACTCAGCTTTAGTACCATCAGATAAACCTTTAGATAGATATCAGCTACCCTCAGGTTAATTCATGCAAGTTTAATGGTAAAAAACACATCAGTAAGATGATGAAAACTGAATGGCAAACTCCTGGTGATGTAAGGTAGTACTGGGAATTTAATCAGGTTCCAATTTCAGTCACAATTTTGGCTTCCTACAATCTTGAAAACAAGATAACCATGATTAAGCAACTATTGTGCCTCATTTTGTCCAAATGTTTCTGTGTTTTTTGTGATAATTTTTCCATGAATGTAAATATTTTTGTTTATCATTGTTATTGTATGTCATTATTTTACATATTAATGTTTTTTTTCAGTCATTTATATTTATGTGTTGTCCATGTAAACAAAATTGGTTGGCATGTTTTCCTGAGTGCCCATGTTTTTACCTTAAATGCCCTGATTATATAAAGGCGTCTACCTTAATCCTTGGCTTTAGTGAGGGTGCCTGAGGGCCTCTGGCTCCCTCGCAGCCTAAAAAAACCCTTTTTGTATTAATTTAGATTCATGTTGAAAACACAGTTGTTGTAGTACACATGAAGACAGCATTCAGATAGAGTTCTAGCTGATAAGTTCTATTTCTTTTTCCGAATATATCAGTTTTATTTATGGCAATGTTGATCAATGTTATTCCACAAGGCGTATTTTCCTCCTATTGCTCTGATCCATTTGCAGCTGGTATTTTGGTTTCTTAGTTATTTTCTCTTTCTGAGCAAGTCTTCAGAGGGCAGAATTGCCTCACACACTTGAGAAGTAAAACAGATCAGCTTCCAGAATTTAATCTGCAAATATTTTGATCATCCATCTTAATGTAAAGGGTTTTTTTTATTTATTTTAAGCAGAAATTGAAAACGCTCACTCATTAAAGCCTCTTTAGTGTAAGGGATTGCAGCTTTTTCACATTTAATTCAAACTTTATTTCACTGAAATTATCATTTTTGTCATCGTTAAGAACCAATGCAATTGAGGTTGTCAACATTTTTGATGCTTCATCAATACTAAAGAATACTACATGTTTTAAAATGATGCAACCTCTGTTACTTTAGTGAAAGTAGTAGTAGTAGTTTAGCCCATTGGCTTCCAGCCTGGAGTCTGGACCCCCTAGGGGGAATGCCACAGCTTCCGGGGGGGGGGACTGAAGTGGTCAAAATTAGGTTTGAATATGAAACTTAGCATAAAAGTACAAAAAAATGTGTTTGGTATATAATTTCTTTGGTAGATTCTAAACTGTTTTACATTGGCAGAGAATGGCAAGTTTTTCATGGGTCTAGTCAAAATACTCAGCTCTGCTGCTCACCACACAAATGTATTTGCCTTACAAATGTGGTAGTGAAATAAAGAGTCTTTCCAATGGTACAAGATTTCATGTGAAGAATTGTTTTTGCAACAAAGTAATAATCTACAAAACACACATCCTTACTTTTTGTGTTCATTTTTAACACTCTGCTTGGTTCATAGAAAGATCTTTTGGTAGTACAGGCCTGTTTTACTGGTATTTTATCACTAAAACAATTCAACTTGACAATGATCTCTGACATAAATGTGTCAGGTTGTTTGGGGGTTGATCCTTAAGGGGGGGTTATCATTTTTTACGATACAAGTAGAGGGTGCTCTGAGGAAAAAGGTTGGGTACCACTGGTTTAGCTGATATCCACCCTTTGGCAGATATCAGCCATCGGCTAGTAATGGGGATGTGAATGGATATAAGTTGATGGTGTTTATCTGTTGTGTCTTAACAATTTAATGCCAACATTTAGCACATCTAGCTGCTGATTCTGAGCACAGATTAACTATTGGGCAGATGATGTGACCTGTTGAACAAACTGATCTGTTTCCTGGTTAAACATGAGAAACGTTGGCACTGTGGGAGGGTTACACCAAAATAAGTAATCTAAAAACACTGGTATTGGCCTTCAGCCAAGTTGTTATTTTAAAAATCTGTCTGGGCATCAGTCCTGTTTTACAATTGGTGCAATTATATTCCCATCAGTAATACCTTGGCAACACTGCAAACCCCCAGAATGATCAATGTATTTGTGCAATTTAGACAGTGTGTAGTGTCGAGTTTGCCTCCATGTTTTTGGTAATTAACAGCCAGAAGTTATCCAATATTGGCTGCCCACAATCAATATTTTGTTGCTGTGGTATAAGAACAGGTATTGGTATCATCTGATTTGAACCAACACGAACAAAAGTTTGAAATGACAGTCCTGTTCTGAATAGACGTTTCTAGACTTTGTTCATCATAGTGTAGATCTTTT
This sequence comes from Cheilinus undulatus, assembly GCF_018320785.1. Classification (NCBI taxonomy): domain Eukaryota; kingdom Metazoa; phylum Chordata; class Actinopteri; order Labriformes; family Labridae; genus Cheilinus; species Cheilinus undulatus. Next base: position 22,840,019 of record NC_054877.1, read on the forward strand.
ACTATTTTCTGGCATTTTATGCATAAAACCATTCATCTAGTGATGAGTCTGTGACTAATCAGTCTGTGGGCTGATTAGGTATTGAGGTAATGATGGTACTCAGAGACTGTGGGACACATTTCATAACAAGGACAACATCTGTCCTCTCTTCCCTTAGCCATCATGGGCCGTCACTGCAGACGCGCACACTCCAACACTGCAGAAGTTGACCCTTCATTGCACTTTGCCTTTTTCACCCCGTCCTAACTTCTCTCCAAAATTTTTCCTTTGTTTGTCGAGTTCACTCTGTGCAGTCTCCCGAAAAACCCGACACGCTCCGAATCGCCTTTTCATCTCTGTAGAATCTCAGTCAGACAGATTCTCCCCTGATGATGGAGCGGCTTCTTGATTTGCACGGTTTCCCTTTGATCCCGGCTTCTTTTAGCTCTGCTGTCTGGGCTGGCAGACTCCTCGCACACAATTTTAGCAGAGTGTATTTGCACGCACACACACTGCAGTAGGAGTCAAATCCCTCCACAACTGACTAAAGCACCCTAATGATTCTCTCCATCGCCACAGTGAATGTTAGACTGCAGATTATGTTTAAAATCTGCTCTGCAAAACTCGCTCTTTTATTCTTCATCTCTGTGACAATTTTACTTTCTCTCTACTCGGTTAGAGGGAATTATTTCCTTTTTTTTATTCTATAATCATTTTGCAAGGAAGTTGTATAATTATCCATGTTTTGTTCTTTATTCTCCCTACATGAAACATATCCAGAACTTCATATAAAGCAGAGAGAAAAGCTTTGGGACATTGTTTTACAGCCATTGTGTGTTTACTAATTAGGCCATAATTCAAGTAGTAATGCCCCTAAATATTACTAATTTACCAGTTTTGTTGGTTATCTAATATTACCTGGATTTTGCACATAACAGTCTGTCTATGAGTCATTGTAGAGGTTATAAACAGTTCAAGCTTTAATCAGTGTGAAAATAACTGTAAGCCAAATCCCCAGAACTCTAAGTAGGTAACCAGAGGGCTAGAAGTCAAACTGTACTGCATTCTTACAGAATGAAGTGTGGCAACTTTTTCTCAAGCTGTATCAATTAACTAAATGTTTTTTTGTTTTACTCTACTTTCAGTTCATTGCAGAGTTTGACCTGCGCTTGGTGCAGTATGAGGTCAAGTCCTCACGCTGCCATGAGATGCGTCTTGCTGCTCCGCCCCATGACTGCATCCGCTTCAACTTCCGCTGCGACCGGGAAGCCGAGGAGTGGGCCACAGTGGTGATGTCATCACTAAGAGAGGCACACAGAGGTAAGTTTAATAACTGTTTTATTTATCATTCATCCCTGCCTGCTTTGTCTGTGAACAATAAAAGAAAGGGACAAATAATAGCCACTTACAATGATGCTGACTCAGTAATTAAGTCAGGACCATTTTGTCAAGAAACACACATGAATTGCAGTTATAAATGTTTGTCTTTATTAGCAGGTATTAATTTGCTCTTATTACCTCTGCCAAGGAGGTTATGTGATTGGGAGGGTTTTTTCGTTTGTTAGTTAGCTAGTTTGTTAGCAACATAACTCAAAAAGTTAAAGACGGATTTTGATGAAATTTTTTAGGAAATGTCCGAAATGGCACAAGGAAGAACTGATTAGATTTTGGGAGTGATTCAGATCACCGTCTGGATCCAGGAATTTTTCAAAGGATTCTTCACTATTGGGAGATAGGGCTAATGGTGGAGGTCTGCGCTCTCCGAGTGCTTTTCTAGTTGCTGTTATTTATATTTGGTGGTGTTGCTGTTCTGGTGTCACCCTGCTCTTCCTCAAGCCTATGTGGAAAGCACGAAACAGGAACAACACACATTCCTGCTCTTGCTGTAGCTAGAAGGATAACCAGGGGCAGGGGGAGAAGCAGCAATAAACCCAGAGCAGAGCAGGCATCAGCAACAACAGAATGTCACTGATAAAGTCATATATAGCATAAAGGAGGAGCTGGGGTGGAGGAGGGTTGCAAAAAAGAGCTTGCAGAGGGGGCAGCAAAGAGTAGGCAGGCTAGAGCAGTTTCCTTATGGTAGCATGAGTGCAGTTAGACAATAGCGTGCTTAAATAGAATCAGCTGGTCATCATCCGATGAGGGCTTGTTGAGAACATCTGATCTACACCGTTTTCCACATTATTAAGCAAATGACATTTTTGTCTTATTTTCCTAAATATTTATGCAAATGACAGTCAGAGTATTTTTCAAGTCATCAGCCATTAGAGCATAATTCAAATGTTTTTGAACAAACTTTATGATGATAACCTTAATTTTTTTTTAAATAAAAACCTCAAAATGCACTTTTCCACATTATTAAGCAGGCCACAGGTTGCAAGCAATATGGAAAAGAAAAAGATCTCTCTTCTGCTGAAAAGTGTCAAATAGTGTAATGCCTTGGACAAGGAATTAAAACATTCGATATTTCCTGAAAAATTAATTGTGATCAACGCATTGTGAAGAAATTTGTGGCTGATTCAGAGCACAGACGGGTTCATGCAGATAAAGGCATAATGAGGAAGGTTTCTACCAGACACATTCATCGGATTAAGAGAGCAGATGCTAAAATGCCATTACAAAGCAGCAAACAGGTATTTGAAGCTGCTGGTGCGTCTGGAGTCCCACCAACCTCAAGGTGTAGGATCCTCCAGAGGCTTGCAGTCGTGTATAAACCTACTGTTCGGCCGCCCAATCCATTGCTCACAAGTAGAAACGGTTGCAGTGGGCCCAGAAATACATGAAGACTCATTTTCAACCAGTCTTGTTGACTGAGTGCCGTGCAACCCTGGATGGTCTAGAACTTCCCATCCTCCCCAAAAAGATTGTTAGGAGAATATATATCAATTTAATCCGTAAATCCCGACAGATATTAAAGAAACTCCAAAACAGTTAAGACTGAAACTGTTTTTTCTGGAATTACTTAATTGTTATGGGTTTTCTTTTCTAGAAATCCACCTGTCAGTCAAATATTTACCTTTTATTTATAGTATTTTAATTTCATAAACAGGGAATTTCAATGCAAATGCTTGGCTTTTAGATAAAATAACATTACTCAGAAAGTGTTTTGTGGGGATTCATGAACCTGCCATTTATTTTAATTTAATCAGGCATCTGCAAAGTCACTTACATTTTCTTGTTTAATATTAATCTCTTTAAACATACCTGGTCCAGCAAAGTCTTCTAAAGTAGCATCAATGACTCTAAAGACACTTAAATCTTCTATAAGTCAAGTGGCAAGCAGCAAAATAGAATGTTAAACAGTGTCTCCAGTTAATCCAACACCAGTTAAACTGTGACACCAGTTGTATACAACAACCAAAATAAATGATAAAAAAGCTCTCCATTTTTCCTGCAGCTGTCTAAATGGCAAAAAGCCCCACATGTAATCTTAGAAAATAGTCATAATAACAAGCATCCTGGTGTGTAAGCTGCTTCTCAGCCACTCTGCTTTATGACTTCTTCTCTCTACTGACTGTGGTTTTTTAGTACTCTCGTAATATAGCATTACATGTGGAGGGAGTAAAGTTTTGAAAATTTTTCAGAAGGTAACTTTTGCCTGCAAGAAAGACTTTGGAGAGCTGAGTGAGCTCCTTTTTGGGATATTAATCACTGTCTGTTGAAGAATTTAGTGTCACACTGTCGAGGCCACTTTTCAAAGTTGAACATGATATTAGGGCTGAACTTTAAGCTGAAAAGAGTTATTAAGAAGCTATTTGTGAAGTCTTGTCAGCTAAAGTTGCTACACAAAAAGTGTGTGATTACATTTAGATACTTAAGGAGTATTAGAGTGCCTGTGGGCTGAAAACCTTCTGTTATTGAAGGACTCTGCCAATTTGTGTTTAGGAACTCTATACCTTTATCAGCCAAACTGATATTAGTAGTTGTTTGTGTTTGTTGACACATTTTGAGCTCTTTTGTAACAAAGTTCTCTTGTTTTTCCACTGACAGTTGCAAATATCAATACATGTGAATCAGACGGCAGACATAGCAGCACAACAGCAGCTTCTACCGAGCAGTGGAGCTCAGCCTCACTGCCGCTCACTGGTGTGTATCTCTGTTTACTGTCATGTTTCTTCTCTCCCTGCTCAGGACGTGCTCTAAAAATGTCATCTTTGACTACTTGTCTCTTTTGTTTTTTTTTTAGAGGAGCTGTGCCTGGAGCTCGCCAGGGCGATCGAAGCAGGGGACACTCAGGCAGCCTCACAGCACGCCGCTGCGATGGCCCAGCAGAAAGCAGCGCTGACGATTCAACTGACAGAGAAGAACTACACAGACGGAGAGATCAGGTGGGGAATGAAAAGTGTTTAGGATTCACTCAAAGTTTCTGTGACTGGTATTTCTTGTAATTTATTTGTTTCTCTGCTTCTCATGCTGCCATATGTTTTTTTACAGTTTATCTGTAGTCGTGGAGGATGTTTCGTCATCCTGTTGTGTCACAGTCAAAGTCTTTCCTTACATGAATGTGGCTGCACTCAAGCAACAGGTGAGAGAATCATCAGTGAAGCAATAATTACGGTAACTATAAAAGTATTCACCCCCTTGGATGTTTTACCCTTTTATTTATTTTATAAATCAATCATGGCCAATATGATTTGGCTTTTTTTTTACAAAAATGTACAAAAAAAAAACCCTTTAATGTCAAAGTGAAAACAGATATCTACAAAGTGATGTCAATTAAATAAAAACATGTGATGTAAAATAAGTGACTGCATAAATATTCACCCCTTTTAAGTCAGTATTTAGTAGATGCACCTGTGGCTGCAATCACAGAACTGAGTCTGTATGGATAGGTCTCAATCAGGCTTGCACATCTGGACACTGCGGTTTTTACTCCACTCCTCTTTGCAAATCTGCTCAAGCTCTGCAGGTTGCACAGGGATCTATAGTTCTCGTGCAGACTGAATAAGATTGTTCCCCAGGATTTTGTCATATTTTGCCAAATTCATTTTACCCTCTACCTTGACGAGCCTCCTGGGCCAGCTGTGGAGAAGCACCCCAACAGCATGATGCTGCCACCACCGTGCTTCAGTGGGGATGGTGTGTTTGTAGTGATGTGCAGTGTTTGGTGTCCGCCAACATTGTGTCTTGTCTGATGGCCAAAAAACACCATTCTGTTCTCTTCAGGCCAAAGAACTTTCTTCAACTTGATCATGGAGTCTCTCACATGCCTTTTGATGAACTCTAGTTGAGATTTCATGAGTTTTCAGTGGCTGTCTCTTTGCCACCCTACCATAAACTATGACTGATGGAGAACACGGCCAACAGTTGTTGTATCCAGAGTCTCTCCCATCTCAGCTACTGAAGCTTGTAACTCCTTCAGAGTAGTAACACATAGGTGTGTTAGTGGCCTCTCTCACTGGTTTCTTTCTTGCACAGTCACTCAGTCACGGACTGATCTAGGCAGATTTACACGTGCTTTATTCCTTCCATTTCTTAATGATGGATTTAACTGAACTCCAGGGGATGTTCAGTGCCTTGGAATTTTTTGGTATCCCTCCCCTGACTTATACTCTTCATTAACATTTTCTCTGAGCTGCTTGGAGTGTTATTTTGTCTTCATGGTGTAATGGTAGCCAGGAACACTGATTAACCAGTGACTGGACCTTCCAGACACAGGAGTCTCTGTACTACTATTACTTAAGAAAATTAATTTGTAGAAATCTGTTTTCTCTTTGACATTAAAGAGTTTGTTTTTATTTTTTGTCAAAAAGCCAAATTATATTGATCATGACTAATTTATGAAATCAATAAAAGGGTGAAACATCCAAGGGAGTGAATGTTTTTATAGCTACTGTAAGTAGATCCAGTATCTGCTCTAGCTGACTCACTCCACCCTCATTCTTCAGGTGTTCCTCGAGTACGGTTTCCATCCTCGCGTGCAGCGCTGGGTCATCGGTCAGTGTTTGTGCACTGAGCCGAGGTCGCTGGCCTCCTATGGGGTGCAGAAGGACGGCGATACGGCATACCTCTACCTGATATCTGCCCGACAGGCCCGCATTACCCGCCAGCTGTTCCAGCAGGACCTGGAGAGCGCCTTCCTTGCTCCACCCCTCCCACCAGGCAACGGCCCCACCTCCCAAGACTGGAGGGGCTACAATACTCTGCCTTCAAGGCTCATCCATAACAAACAGGGTGAGCTTTACAAATGTAACTATTCTGTGAAAAAGTGCAGATGAAAAGTGTGGGAATTAAGATACTAGATACCTGGTGATGTATGTGAGCTTCGGAGACTTCAGTCTTTTGCATAAATGAATGCAAAAGATTCGCCGCTTAGTTTTAAATTCCAGTTTCAAAATATTTATTTGCTAAATCTCTTACAAACAATGTGATGATTTGCAAAGCAATGAAACCCCATAACACACTGGAAATAGAACAAAAACAACATATTACATTTTTAAACTGACACCATGTCTCTGTTTTTGGAAATGTATACACTCAATTTGAATTTGATGCTGACAACATGTTTCAAAAAAGTCTGGACAGCAGCAACAAAGATTAGAAAAGTTGTCAAATGCTAAAAAAAAAAAAAAACACAGGATTGAGCACCTTACAGTGAGTTTTCAAACACATGTACTTCAGTATGGAGTTGGTCACCCTTTTGCTGCTGTAACAGCCTCCACTCTTCTTGGAAGACTTTCCACAGCAATGTGCCCATTGCTTCTGTAGAGCATTTATGAGATCAGGCACCAGTGTTGGACATGAAGACCTGGCTCACAATCTCCAACTAATTCATCCCAAAGGTGCTCAGTGGGGTTGAATGCGAGGCTTTGTGAGGGCCAGTCAAGTTCTTCCACACCAACCTCATCGAACCATGTCTTTATAGTCCTTGCTTTGTGCACTGGGGCACAGTCATGTTGGAATAGAAAAGAGCCTTCCCCAAACTGTTGCCACAAAGTTGGAAGCATAGCAGTGTCCGAAATGTGTCGGTACGATGAAGCATTAAGATTGTCCTTCACTGGAGGTAAGGGGCCTAGCCCAGACTCTGAAAAACAGCCCCATATCATTTTCCCTCCTCCACCAAATTTCATAGTTGACATAATGCAGCCAGGCAGGGAACGTTCTCCCAGCATCCACCAAACCCAGACTCACCCATCTGACTAACAAACAGAGAAGTGTGATTCATCATGCCACAGAACATGTTTTCTCTGCTCCACAGTCCAGTGTCTGTGTTCTTTAAACCACTCCATCTGACCCTTAGCATTGAATTTGGTGATGTGAGGCTTGCATACAGCTGTGAGGCCATGGAAACACATTCATGGGACTCCTGCTTCATGGCTAAGCTGCTGTTGCTCCTAAACGCTTCAACTTTCTAATAACATCACTCACAGTTGACTGTGGGATATCCAGCATGGATGAAATTTCACAAACTGTTTTATTGCATCCATCACAGCACCACGTTTTAAGTCACTGAACACTACAGAACAATCCATTTTGTATCACTAATGTTTGCAAATGGAGACTGCATGGCTAGGGGCTTGATTTTATACATCTGTAGCAATGAGTCTGATCGACACACCCGAGTTCAATAATTAACAAGTGTGGCCATATACCTTTGTCCATATTGTAGTATGGATAGTGTAGTCCAATACATCCATTTTTACTTTCTATAAGTTAATTTAAGAAAATGCACGTTTTTGATCTTCTGGATGGATTATTAATGGTCTGTATTTACAGCAGAGCAAGGATTTATCAATGTGTGATCAAGCTTGGCTTTTAATGAAAGAGAAGGAGAGTGCTCATGATGGGCTCAGGAACACTTTAAAAAGGGGGCATACCTACACATGGCATTGGGGTCCCGCACAATGCTGACAGGAACCACCAATACCAAGTGATACATAGGTTTTGGAGCAATATGCTTCCAAATGGTCAACATTCTGCAAATATTACACCAGCATGGCTATTCTCTATTAAAAATGAGGTTTCAGTGTTTTGCAAAGCATCACGTTGTTTATTTATTTACATTTAATACAAAGTCCCAACTCATTTGAATTTGGGCTTGTAAATTAAAGGGTTTAAGTCAAGTTCATGTTATCCTTTAAGCCTAAAACTGTTGTAATTTCCAAACCAGCAAAACATATACTTCTGCTGCATTCAAAACCCTTTTTTCTCTGTGATTCATAACTTTTTTATAGTAACGAGGTCTGACTTTTTAATATCAATAACCTTTCTAAAGTTCTCAATCTTTGTAATATTGTAACTTTTCATAATATTGTTTAAAACATTTACAAAACTTCCATTCTCTAATACTATCCCATTTTAATCCAAACTCTAGTCCTTGCAGTTATTCAAGTACAGCATGAATACCAGACTCCTTACAAATACCAAATTCAATGTAGAGAAAAGAAGGTTTAAAAACTGTCTTTTTTGTGAACTTTAGGGAGCCCAAGTGGTGGAGCCGACAGAACGGGTGACGTCAAAGATGTTCTTGACATTGAGAATCTGCAGCTGAATGATCACAGCAACAAAGCCAGTAAAACACAGGTATGCCAGAAGTCTGATGGGTTATGAAAGAGGGACACAAAAAGTAATCTGATTGATTTCAGAAGAAATTTAGCTTTTGCCAGTCTAACACAAAGAAGGCAAGCATGCAGTGTGCTGAATCAAAGCTGACAATTTGCCTCTGGCATCTCAATACTCTGTTTTCCCAGTGAGAGAGGATAGGAGTCAACTGCCAAGTTATGCTAGAAATTTATACTCTTAAAAAACAGTTTTTGCCTATATTCTGAAAATTGCATTTTTCTTCAGAGCTGTTCAAAATGATTTATTTCTTTTCTTGTTTTTAGATAATGGTCTGTTTTTTATTATGTATTTTATTCAAGGCTTGGGAAAAAAATGCAATTGTAAAAAAAAAAAAAACACCTCTTTATAAATTTGATTTTAATTTTGACAAAAATTAGCCAATATAATTATTTAACACTTTCTAGTGTGCTCATAAGTTGGAATGTTTGGCTGCTTATTGTCTGCCTGTAACTTTATTAACTGTACTGCTGCCATTTTTGTCCAGGACACTCTTGAAGAAGAGATTCTTTTCTCATTAGGGTTTTCCTGGTTAGTTAAAGGTTACATAAATAAAATAGATAAATGATATTAAACTTGTTCAATACTGAGCGCCCTCCGCTCAAGATAATGTGAAATATAGCCCAACATTAAAACCATACAAATCTCCTTTTCTAGGGTTTATTGGTGATGAGGAAATGTTACATAAATTTATGGTTCATACATTTTTCATGCCTTTAATTGTATGTAGACTCAGAAGAAGAGGTAAATGATTAACTGAGAGGCATGTTATTTTTAAAAGCATTAAACGCCAAACTCAAGGTTTCAGTGGTGTATCAGCCTGGATTTTTTATTTCCCTTTTTTAATCCAAGCATGAAAACAGAATTACAAAAACATAGCTGAATCTGTTTCTAGTAAGAAAAAGCAAAAATTCATGTTTTACCCTTTTATTGATTTATTTTAAATCAATCGTGGTCAATATTATCATTCAAAGAAGATGGCTGCCAATGCAGGGAAGAAAACGAGCTTCAAATGTAAATTTCTGTGTTAATAGAGATCTAAAAATTACGAAAACCACTCAATATCTTAGTATAATGTTATTTTATGGATTATTTGCCTTTTTGTAGCGTAACATTTACTTTTATTTTTATGATGGTAAGCCGGTAACCGTGCCGTCGCGAACAAGCCTACGAGTTACAACTTGGGTGGCCATTTGTCCGGCTTTAGGCTGGACAGTCCAGAATTTCAATGCCTTTCTGGTGTCCGGCGCAGCATCAAGCCGGACACATACTTGTCCTCCTTTTGGAGAACATAACACAGCATGTACATCTTAAAGAATTTCTTTTAACACACTACCTCACTGAAGAGGCTAAAAGGAGTTTTCAAAGAGATTCATAAAACGAATCTGAACTTTGTCTGACTTTGATGTAAAAGTTTTAACAGCTCAAACTCTCATTGTCTCAGCAGACAGAGTGGGCTTGTCCCTCATGCACTTTCATCAACAAGCCGTCACGTCCAGGCTGCGAAATCTGCGCTACAGCCAGACCTGACTCACACATCCATCAGGTACAGCATAATACCTTAGCCAATCAATACTTCTCTGCTTCTCTTCATGTCCATTCCCCTTAGTGACAGCCTCTTTATGTGTTCTGTTCTCTCACAAAGGAGAAAGGGAGGAGGGACGACCGAGGAGAGTCTGGATTAAGCAGCAGCTGACTGCCCATCATCGCTGTCTGCTGGCCGTCTCATCTCACTCACGTACACACGCATAACCACACATCCATGCACAGAGGAGATGCTAAATCTGCCTCTAACATGTTGACAAATACTCACATAAAGCCTGTCGAGTGCACTGAGAGTCCTCTGACAGCTGTCTGGCTGCTAACGACCGGAGTGTTTGAAGCACTGTAGCATGACGCAGAGCTGCACTGGCCGAGGATTAGACCACAAACTGCAGACAGAGAGCGTCACATCAACATGGACATGATCATGACATACATTTGGACTGACCTCTTTGTTATTTATTTAACAGGGTGTATGTGTGTGGTGCAAACACAGACGGCCTGGTATTTATTTTAAGGGAGAGAGACGTGATGTGAGTTCTTTAGTTTCTGATGGAAAGAAAGAGGGACTTTCAGTTTGTGCAACTGTGAAGTGAGAGAAAAAGGTGTAGCCTTGTGCAATGCCCTGCTGTGTAAGTTTGTCTGTGCGTCATCCATTGGTGGCAAAATCATGCAGGATGCCGTGGCTGAGGAAAGACGGTGTGTCACGTTTACAGGGTGTTCAAGTGCTTTTATTTTTTATATCGTTGTGTTATGTGTTTTCTTTCTAACAGGACGCATTGAGTACTTGATGTACGTTTTAGCAGTTGATCTAATTTTACCCAGTTCTCTCTCAGCTGTGACAGCAATGGAATGACCTGTTTTCAGTACATAAGATTGTAAAATAATGCATTAGCTGAATAAACATAATGGAACAAAACACACTCAGTCTGGTCATGTTTTTCAGGGATTCAATAACTGAAAAAGTACTTTCAGTACACAGCCTAAAGAAAGATCTTGTTTGGTCATCTCTCAAGAGTCATATTTTACTTTATTCATTTAAAGCCATGGGTCTAGACTGGTGGGTCAGGAACCAAAAATGAATTGCAAAGCAATTTTCAGTGGATTGTGGATGTATGCCTGGAAAAAAATATTTGGCAAAAAGTCTGTAATATGCTGTATTTTTAAGAAAATGTCTCCATGTTTTTGTTTTGTCACATCTTTTTTTTTCCTTTTCAAATCCATGCTACCACGTTTTTCATTAAAACGTTTGGGTATGGTTAAAAAAATCTTAACTTTGGGCCAAGACTGGTCAAAAGCGGGCAGTAGTGAGTCCTGACTGCAGGTCAATTGAGAGCCACTGATTTAAAATATATATAATGCAAGATAAAACATTGATGTAGTCTCAGTGAAGTCACCCTTTGGTTTCTGAAGAGGTGTTACAAAGCCTATACTGGAAATGCTGACTCTAACTTCTGATGAATTTTGAAATAGGTAAAAAAGTGGAGTTAAAGTGGTCAAATGAATCTTGGATCTTTAAGCATAAAACATTCAAGCTGATTTTGGCCCGAGTCCGTCCCCTCCTACCAAAAAGTTAGCGAAAGCCTTATTGTCTGACACTTAAAAGATCATCTTGCCAGATTTTTCTGTGGTGTGAGGTGAGTTAAGAGTGATTACACACTCTCTGATCTGCCAATTTGAAACTGTAAATATTAAACATGTTCATTATTGACAATCAGCCATGCCCCTTATACCTTAGGAGTCCACAATCAAGCCGGCATGACTTCATCATGTGCTATTTTTGTCACTTGATAGCATGCAGACAGTCACATTTTGCATTGCAATCACTTTGTGTGAAAGTGGAATTTTCACTTTTTTCACTTTCAGTTTTTCTTTGATGTAAAAAGGTCAGTTATAACAGGAAATGTGATCATTTGAATTTGATATTAAGATTAATTTTACACATAGGGTACAGTGTTCCATACTGTACTGGCACTGGTAATTTTCCATAACTTTTGCATTTTTATGCCATTAAAAATCCTTAGATTTTTACTATCTGCTAATATTACTTCTTAATGAAGTCTTTGTAATTTAATTCTTGTAGTTGTTTACATGAAATAATTTACAGCAGGGCGATTAAAAAAATGCCCATGAATATATGAGTGTTTTTCTGCATTTAGCTTAATTTTGACTCACTTATACAACTTTGTATGTTTAATATGCACTCCTAAGGAATCCGTCACTGTCTGGGAATTAAAAGAATGCCATATTTTTCTCCATATACTTAGGTACAAAAATTAATCTAAACTTGGGCATTGTTTAGTTGACAAACAGCACATATGGATATATATGTATTCTGTGTAAACATTAAGTTTTAAATTGATATTTGTAATTTTACCACTTCAGTGTGTAGTTTTACAACATTTTCTAAATTTCTAACTTTTGAAAAGACAAATTAATAATATTTTGATTTATTCATATACAGTGCTTAACAAATTTATTAGACCATCTGTCATATTTGTCTCAGAGACCATCCAGCATCATGAAGTGCTGTAATGCGGACTCTTCATTTTCAGTGAGCTCTCCACGTTTTACCATTTTGAACAGGAATGAGGGATTTCAAACTGAATTCACCCAAATTTGAGCCAGCTTACTGGGCTTCTCTGAGAAGTCAGAAATTAATCAAGCATAACATTCAACCACTAAAGCGGTTTTTTTTTGTTCAGGAATGCAAGTAAATAACTATAATTTGACATATCAAGAAATATTAATGTGCTTTACTATTCTTTTCAGTTTTTTGTAAATCAGTAAATTTGAAAATTCATGGATAACAATAATAATTATATTTTAGCATTAAAAATATCATTTGGTTAAAGAGCTTCTACATATTGGTGTATTAACCATTGCAGAAACATAAAAAAATGATTTTGGTAATTACCAAGGCTGTTAATTTAGGGCAGCTGTGGCATAAACCTTACTTTGGTTAGGGTTAGGGTGGTCTAATAAATTTGTTAAGCACTGTATATGTAATCAAAATTTTAAAAAATCTGTTTTTATGTTTTTGGAGGTCCTGTATCAAATACATTAACATCAATTTTAAGAATAATTTTTAATTCATAAAGTTGAGGTTGTGCATGGTAAATGGCAAATGTGAGGAGAGCCTTTGTGTTCTTTTTGGTCAGCAGTGGTTTTCTCCTTGGAGCTCTTTTGTGGATGCCATTTTTGCCCGTTCTCTTCCTTACTGTTAAATCATGAATTCTGACCATAACTGAGTCAATTGAGGCCTGCAGGTCTTCAAATGTTCTGGGTTCTTTTGTTACCTCCTGGATGTGTTTTCAATTTGCTTTTTTAGTAATTTTGGTAGGCTGGCCACTCCTGGGAAGGTTTACTACTGTTCCAAGTTTTCTCCATTTGTGGGTAATGACTCACCATGGTTCACTGGTGTCCAAAAGCCTTAGAACTCTTTTTAACCCTTTCTGGACAGATAAATGCCAATGACTGTTCACCTGTTCTTGAATTTCTTTAGATCCAGGTGATGTGTTGCTCTTTGCGATCTTTTAGCCTATTCTGCTTTGTCGAACAGGTTCTAAGTGATTTCTTGATTCAACAGGTCTGGCAGTATTTAGGCCTGGTTGTGGCCAGTGAAATTGAACTCAGCTTTCCAGAAACTGTGGTAAATCACAGGGGGGCAATTACTGTTTCCACATAGGGCCAGGTAGGTTTGGATGGCCTTCCACTTAATAAATAAAATCATCTTTTAAAAACTGTGTTTTGTATTTACTCTGGTTATCTTTGTCACATACTAACATGCTAACAAATGTTAGTATTAACATTTGTTTGATGATCTAAAACATTTAAGTGTGACAAATATGCAAAAACAAAAAACAACAACAACAAAAAAAAGAAATCGCCTTGGTCTAATGACTGACATGAAGATGCTGGATTGAGAAAACTTTAAATGTTGGATTAGAAAACATAAGAGCCAAACTTCTATTTTTTTTTTATTTTGACATTTATAAATATCAAATGAACACATTCAAAGCAAGTTATCAAAACAATATAAAAAATATTAGCTGTAGTGATGGCTTTTCAAAAGACGCTGATGTAAAGACATCAAGAAAGCCGACTACAAACCAAACTTCTTGAAGCCATTTCAATCATCATCGTCCAACCAACAGAAAACAAAACGGTGCATTCATTTCTCTTTTTGTACCACTAACAAGTTCATAAATAAAACCTTAAACCAAAATTTTTATGGAAAGCAGCCCAACCATTAAAGTTGTAACTGGAAAAGATCATCCCCTCTCCCTTTAAATGTCTTTGTAAGATGTACAGTAAAAAATACAAAAGCTTAGAACTGCCATGCCTGCAATTATTGTTTATTTCCTTCATATAAAGAGTAAAGTTTTTTTTATCTCAAGATGACAAGATAATGAACCCATTTTTCCAAGGAAACTTTTATCTGAGATGAAAGTGTTCAAAATAATAATGGCAAGTATGTCCATTTCTCAGCTTCTGTACAAACAGTCCATTCTGCCTGGTTAGTCAACAGGATTTTTTGCCAAATGCTTTAAGATTAAAATACTTCAAAACAGATGAGGAAAAACAACAAAATGTCCAAAAAAGGGGAGTCACAGGATTCTTTCCAAGTCACTGAAAGTTATTCCTCTTTTTCAGTAGATTTAACTTGTCTGTCATTCACATTTCTCCCTATGAAGACAAACCTGAGAAAAACTCAGAGGGATTTTCTTCACTGGTCCCTTGTGACAAGCTTTTACTTCCAAAAGAGAATATTCCAGAAAAGCAGCCAGCAGGGATAGACCAGCAGGGCTATGAGGGGGTATACCAGAGAGCCATACAAACAGTGGTCCAGGATGCCCTGAGAGATGACCGACAGGTAGAGCAACCAGCCATCCTGGAAGCTGACTGGCACCTCCACCAGTTCTTGGAAGAAAAAGACAGAAAAGAGGAGTGTGCAGGCCGGGCTGAGGATGACCAGGATGAAGGCTGATAGGACCCTGGGGTGAGAAAAGATTGAGTGAGGTTTTAGTTTCTGTCAACCATCGTGTGGCAGTATGAGCTAATGTTAATGTCCGTGTGCAGGTGTATTACTTTGGCACATGGGGTGTAACGAAGGCAGCTACAGGCACCAGGTTGAGAGCCAGGATGAAGCCCAGGGAAAAGTTGATGAGGGCGGTACAGCCAAGTAAAACTGCCAGGTACAACACAGCGACCAGCTTCAAAACTCTCCAGCCCTGCTCTGTCCCCTCACCTGACAGGAGCCTTTGACAGCACGAAAACACAGATCATTCTTTTAAATCACAGTGTCTTGGTGAAACAGGCTACTACAAGCTTTGGTCTTGGTGAAGAGATGTGTAAACAGCTAAGTGACAGCGCAGGGACAGGATAAGGTAGGAGTCTTTAAGATGGTTGAATGGTTGTTTGCATTGCAAGTATTTGCTATAAAAGGCTGTCAACTAAAGGACACATAAGCAAATAAAGAAAATCAATCCCAGATTTAAAATCTTTCACAATAACATAGGTCTAGGCTGAGCTCATTTCAAGATTGCTATCCTTTAAATTTCTAGAGTCAATGGCTTTTAGAATTTAGAATCAAAAGTTGGAGGAGGGTCTGGCTGCAGAACGTAAATTTCTGATGGCCACTCTCACAGACCGCTCATCTGAGACACCGCATATTTCAGAAAGGAAGTGCCATAATTTGACAGTAAAACATATTTTAAGTTTAACGTTTTGTTTTGTTTTTTTGAAAATTCAACTTTAGTAATAAACAAAGTCTGGCAGTTACATTTATGAAATAACTATGCAAACATTACAGACTAAGCAACTTTTCATAAACAAAACCGAAAAAGACCAGCTGTCTGAACCAGGATTAAATTATGCATAGATCCTTTTCAGAAGTAATGACACGAACAGTGGCTCGGTTTAGCTTTGTTAGCTTTAGAAACGTGAGCTTTAGCAAACGTAGCTGCAGCTAACGATTACATAGTGTACCTATGTAGCCTTTTAGCAGCTCTATGAGCTTAGCTTTAAATACATTAGCTATGATAGCTATGTAGCTCTGTTGCCAATAGCTAAGTTAGCTTTAGCAAGTATAGCCAAAGCTAACTTGGCTACACAGATAATATGGATACGTAGCTGCTTAATGAGTTTAACTTTAGCTTTGTTAGCTTTGTTTGCTGCAAAACTACCAGGGCTACATAGCTCTGGGTTGCATGGGTTCATGTTATTTAATCTTGTGCACTGTGCACAATAAGGTCCAATTCAGGATGAGTTGGAGTTGAAAATCCCCAGTTTCATACTCTGTATTGAAAATGCACTAAACTGCACCATCCCTATTAGCTGTTCAAGTAACAACTCATTTTCCTTGAAGGGCATTGCTTACACTGTTTTTTTCTGTTAGTTTTTCAGAATGATGTGACAAAGACATTACACTCTCCCTAAAGAATCAGGCCAAAATATCATATATCTGTAAAGATGAAACTGCCATTAACACCAAGAAAATTTTATATCAAAAGGGGTGTAAAAATAAACAATGACAAAAAATGTAAATAGTCTGAATCATGGTGTTGCAGAAGTAAGCAGCTACCTCTGTGTGTTATGTGGCAAAGCAAGTCCTGCAGTGTACACAGCGATAGCCGTCATAACCACAGCCTCAGTCTCTGACACCGGGAAATGTTCCACAGCCATCTCCTGAAAACGAATAGGCAGCGCGTACAGAGCAGCACCCGTCAGGTGGCTGATCACCAGAGGAGTCAACACTGATAGCACCCCTGGACTGGACACCTGAAAGGAAGGACATTTGATAAATGTGGTGTTTTAACAGATTAAGCCATTTTTTTGCTCTGTATGTTGTAATGCTTGTGTTTCACCTGCTCGGTGTCAGCGATTCCATCTTCTGTTCTTGGTGGCGGAGTTGAAAGTTGCACCCACAGATCTAAGGCCTGTACAATTGTCAAGGGGAAAACAGATTGATTATAGTGTGGGGCATCAATTAGAGACAGCTGCTGACATGCTAACATTATCACAGATTTGATTTTGATTGAATAAAAGTGAAAGTAAAATGGTTATAAAAGGATACACGTAGTAGCAGGATGACGGCTAGGAGGCCAAAGGCTGGCATGTAGTAACCAATGGAGACAAAGTGAGAAAGGGACGGCATGAGGTAGAAGAAGTAGGACTGGTGCAGTCGCTCCAGGAGGTTATTCAGCTTACGATACATTCCTTCCAAGAGCCTAGAGGACATTTATAGTATCAAAAAGTGATTGTCAGGGTAAAAGAGGTTAAGATTTAGTGAGAAAAGCATCAAATGACAACATTTAAATACCTTCCAATAGTGGTAGCGTCAGTCTTGTACTGACGAAAGCTGTTGACACCCTTGACAGTGGCAGCCTCGATGTGGTAGCGCAAGAAGAGGCCATGATCCCCCCAAGGCCGCCCACTGGCCTGCTTCATCACCATCAGCATCATGGTCTGCACTGCATGACTGTAGCCTGACACACTGTCCCAATCATTCCTCTGCAGCTATAGGAACAATCGCCAAGAGTTTAATTAAAAAAAGACTCCAGATCTGAGACAGCCAAGAGAATTACAACCAACATCCCATTACAAGTCATTACTTTGCCCTGGATAGTACAGAGGACTCCTATCTTCTGACAGAAGGCATAGAAGAGATTGGCTAAATCCAGGTTGGGAAGCTGGCCATTGAGTCCTTCTAACACCAGGTCCAAACTGGTGATGACATCACTGCTGAGTTCAAGGGACAGAGCAGCCTGGATTGAACCACCACGGCCTTGAAGTGGGGACCAGTCCATTCCTGTAGTCACCAGTACAGAGGAAAGTTTAAGGAATTAACAACATTTGGACAGACTGATAACTTGTTTTATTATATTCTGTTGATTTGTTGAATACTGATTATTACCTGTAGTGTTGGTGTGGTGGTATCCTTCCAGCCAGGCTTGCATACCAATCAGATCATGCTCATTTACAAGGAAGATGATGTCCTTGGCCCAATAAATCTGAGCTATTAAGGAACACAGCAACCATTAAAACATGTAAAGGCATTTAATCTGCATTTAATGCTGGGAATAGTGTAGAGCTGAAACAATTCCTCAAATTATCCAAGTGATTCGATTAAAAAAATCCCTCGAGGCAAATTATCTGCCTCGCTTAAATCAGTCATCAATCCATATACGCCCATGCTGTAAGCCTGGGCTGTGTACATGCATGATGTGAGGCGTGAAAATCACGAGGGAAGAGGAGTTGAGGCAGTAAAGTTTACAGGCAGTTGTCCTGCGTTTTTATGCATCCACTGGCCGTGGCTTCATGGAAAATATGGCACCATGTCTGAACCTACGCAGATCTCCGAGTTTACATGCTGCCTGCATGACTTGCAGCGCTCAGTTTGTGTCTGCGGACTTCAGGGAATTTCATTAACTTCTCTGATTGACCTGACAGTTTCACACAACACAGTCAGGCTTCACAATTTACATCCTGTTTTGGTGCTCCTTCTCTCTCCCTCTCTCTTCTGCATGCGCACGTTATACATTTAATTATAAATTATCTAAAATTCACCAGACTGATGTCTTGATTGCAGCGTATTTTTCAAAAAGTTTCAGCATCCTGAATAATTTGGAAAGGATTTACAGCTAACCCACAGACACTGACAGAGACAGAGACTAAATAGGTTAAAGTTCATCATCGTACAGCCAGGATTCAACAGGTCATAGAAGCAGGTTTATCCCTTAAAATGTTTTCTCCATGTCAGTGGATGGTCTTAAAAGATCATATTTTTATAATGGATAAACTCACAAAAAAACCCTGCAAAAATTAAAAGTGAACACCCTTTGAAAAAATAGACCATATTCCTGTAATCTAAAGGTTTACCTTTGAGGCATCATCAGACCACTGTGTGAATGAAGGAACTTTGTTCTTGCCACAATGTGAAATATTACATTCATGCATAAACTAGAGGGTGTTAAAATGATTAAGTGCCCCTTTACTTTAATTACAAATTGGAAAATGAAAATAAACTTCTTTTCTCATTTGTCTAGTAAGACTTTTTTTTTTTTTGAAAAAAGCAAAAGTGACTGATTTTTAAAAACTGCTATATTTCAGTCAATTAATTGCCAGAAGAATAAATAGAGTACTCGATTACAAAAAGAATCAATCACTGCAGCCCTAGAATAGTGCTGAAGTTTCTACTCACTCCTGAAGTATTGAGCCAGGCCCAGCAGAAGCCCCACTGCCTGGTTGTTGTCCCCTGGGCTGCAGGGGGCACTGAGCACCAAGGCTTCAGTCCGTGGAGCTCTAGGGGCCCGAAGAATCCCATATACATTTGTGCCTTTTACCATCTGAGAAATAGGAGATAGTTGGAAAATGATGATTCAATGAATATGCTTTGAAAAAGTTAGTCACTTTTTAGGAGCACACGTTTTGCCAAAAAATGGTCTTTGGTATAAAAAAAAAAAAAGTAAATAAATCATGCAATCAGAGACGTACATATCTCTCTTTGTTTTCATCAGGAAAGGGTAGAGTACGAGAAAATGTCTGGGTATACACCTCCAGCCCCCGCTCCTTCATGGTCTTCACCAGCCAATTCACTGGCATCCCACTGCAGAAAACAACATTATGGGCTCAAGACCATGAAAATGTGCAAAAAAGGTTTCTGTTGAACTCTTAAAGACTCCATATCACATTTGACCAAGCATACATCTGCTCTGCTGTTTATCTGCACAAAAATCTTAACCTGACATGCCAGACAGACTGTTTCATATATCTACTGCATGGAAATATATTCACATTCATCTGGGAAAACTCCCATAGAAAGCATTTGGGAAGGGCAGGGCTTTTCAGAATAGTTGGTAACAATTTATCTCAAGGGGTATGCATAAGACTGACATAAAACATTAAACTAAGAGCATACCCACTTGACACTGGACAACCCAAATCAAGAGTGGAAGTTTTTCATGTACCTTGCACTCTATTTGGTTGCCCTGCAGCTTTCCTTTCCTTGAAAGCCACACAAGTAAAAACTCAATCTTACCCCACTCTCTATGCTGGGCTACAACAGCTGGCTACAACCTTACCTTACAAAGAAGCAAAAAGGGATCAATGTCAATTTTGCATTGAAGGTGATATAATTGACTGAATGGCATTTAATGACAACATTCATAAACATTCATAAAGCCTCCTTCATTTGAATGACAGATCTCACGTCATGATTATGACAGTGTCACGTCCTCCTTATGCATACCCCTTCAAATGGTGTAACAGAATATTTAAAGAATCAATACCATTTGGTTTTAAAGTACAGTATTTTTGAAAACGGCAATTGTAAAAAAATATATTATTGTCTTGTCTTTTCCCTTTGTAGCTTTAAACTGCTCACCCTGTTTTCTTCTTATGAGCAGAAAACTCTCTGCCCGTGGCCAGTGCTCTCTCCCCTGCAGGAAAGCGTTCCTCCACCATGGTGGATCCCATGGCATTCTCTGACATGTATGTCCGCAGAGTGAAAGGCTCAAAGGCTAACCCCATGAACCAGGTCACACCTGCCATGTAACAGACCACACTGGGAAGAGGCAGAGGAAATAATTACAGAAATGTGACAAGTCATACATTCTGGTGTTTAGGTGTGTCAGTGACTGAAACTCACCAGATTGGAGCATTGAGGCGGGTTAGCAGGCTGATCAGAGCCCGTCTTCTGTTTGGGTCAGACAGCAGTCCCATGTTGCTGTCAGTCGTAAATTAATAATACTCCCATACACTGAAACCTAACAGCAACACATACAATGTCAATATATTAACTAAAAACTGGTTTTATGAGATTACTATTGAAGGAACGACGCTGTTTAATCATGCATCTGTACTTATTTCATGTTTTTTCAATACATCTCGAGCTCAGAACCTTTTTTTCTCTGTCATCAATGACAAAAGATGTACTGACAGCTGTGGTTAGCCGGTGGCTAGCGAGCTCCCTGACTTCACGAGATGGTAAAATATCAAAAACAGACCTTCTCTTTGAATTTACAACAGTACTTGAGCAGTTATGAGGTCAGTGATCAAAAATGTCTAACTTAACGTCAGACAACATACCTCTTTCCAGTGTTCAGTGGTTCACATCCACCTGCAGAGGTGGAGCTTTCCACAGCAGCCGCTGCTAAATGCTTCAACTTCCTCGTTCCTGCGGGACGGTTAATGCGTCGGACTGACTTCCGGTCAAACATACGAGGTGAAATAATAATTAAAAAAACTAAATAAATAATGGAATTTATAAAAGTTTTGAAAATAATCGAACATAAAAATAAAGCAGTATTTAAAATGCATGTCTTTTAAATGTGTATCTATGATTTTAGAATATGCTTTAAGGTGAGTTAATCGTCCTCTTTATATTCTCATATTTCGCCTGCAATTTCTGCAGAAAAATTGAATTAAATAGATATAGCCTGCTACATAATACGATTTAAAAATAATGGAAACAATTAACCTTTTTGAAAATTGTGTTATTATTGTCTTTGCCCTTCCTTGGCAACCCCTGATTTACCTAAAGCCATTAGGTTTTAAGTGAAAGAGTCAACTGTGTCTAATACGGAAGATGTAATGGTTGATATACAATTTATTTTTCGACCTTAAGTCTGTTTTTGCTTTCAAAACTGTACAATTATGTACAATCCCATTGCATTTAAAGGTGTAGTAGTAGGCCTATCTAAATTTTTTAAAATTTTAAATCCTCTATAAATATTTTAAATAGTCTTGTTTCAATTAAGATAGAATTACATTATCCCTAATAATATAATCAGCCTTGTAGTCATACATAGGAAGGGTCCCCTCCAAGGACTCTGCCATCTTCGATTTTTGAATCTTGCAAGTCTCTGCAGTGCCACGAAAAGGTTAAAATAACAAATACTGTGCCCTGAAAAAGTATTTTCCCCCTTTCTAATTCCTGATTTTTTTTTTCTTTTGCATATTTATCACACTTAAATGTTTCAGATCATCAAACTAAGTTTAATATCTCACAAAGACAATCAAAGCAAATACAAAATGCAGTTTCTAAATGATGATTTTATTTATTAAGGGAAAAAAACCCAAACCTATCTGGCCCTGTGTGAAAAAGTAATTGCCTCCTGAACCTAATAACTGGTTGTGCCACCCTTGGCAGCAATAACTGAAATCAAGTGTTTGCGATAACTGGTGATGACTCTTTCGCATCACTGTGGAGGAATTTTGGCCCACTCTTCTTCACAGAATTGTTTTGACTCAGCCATATTGGAGGGTTGTCGAGCATGAAGTGCCCGTTTAAGGTCACACCACAGCATCTCAATTGGATTTAGGTCCGGACCTTGACTGAGCCACTCCAAAACCTTAACTTTGTTTTTTTTGAGCCATTCAGAGGTGGACTTGCTGGTATACTTCGGGTTGTTGTCCTGCTGCATAACCCAAGACTGCTTTAGCTTGAGAGCTGGAACTGATGGCCAGACGTTAGCCTTCAGGATTTTCCAGTAGACAGCAGAATTCATTGTTCCATCAATCACAGCAAGTGGTCCATGTCCTGAAGCAGCAAAGCAGCCCCAGACATCACACTGCCACCACCATGTTTGACTGTTGGCATGATGTTCTTTTTATCAAATGTTGTGTTATTTTTATTTCAGATGAAACGGGCCGCACACCTTCCAAAAAGTTCAGCTTTTGTCTTGTCAGTCCACAGAATATTTCTCCAAAAGTCTCAGAGATCATCAAGATGTTTCTTGGCAAACATGAGACAAGACTTTGTGTTCTTTTTTTGTCAGCAGTGGTTTTGGCCTTGGAACTCTCCCATGGATACCATTTTGTCCAGTGTCTTTCTTATTTTTGACTCATGAACTCTGATTTTAACTGAGGCCAGTGAGGCCTACAGTTCTTTGGATGTCATTCTGGGTTCTTTTGTGACCTCCTGTATGAGTTGTTATTGCGCTTGAAGTAATTTTGGTTGGCCGACCACTCCTGGAAAGGTTCACCACTGTTCCCAGTTTTCTCCATTTGTGGATAATGGTTCTGACTGTGGTTTGCTGAAGTCCCAAAGCCTTGGAAATGGCTTTGTAACCTTTTCCATAAAGATAGACTTCAATCACTTTGTTTCTCATTTGTTTCTTTGGATTGTGGCATGATGTGTTTCTTTTTGAGATCTTGTAGCCTACTTCCCTTTGTCTGGCAGTCTGATTTCTTGATTCAACAAATCTGACAGTAATCAGGTGGGTGTGGCCAGTAAAAGTGAACTCAGCTTTCCAAGAACTGTGGTTAATCACAGTTAACTAATGATTATGAACAGATAGGTTTTTATTTTTTCCCCCTTAATAAATAAAATCATCATTTAGAAACGGCATTTTCTATTTACTTGGGTTGTCTTTGAGATATTAAATTGGTTGATGATCCAAAACATTTAAATGTGATAAATATGCAAAAAAATCAGGAATCAGAAAGGGGGCGAATACTTTTTTACACAGCACAGAATTAATTTTTTCCAATGATGAGATGGTTACCACCAGAGCTGAGCATCGCAATCTAGAATCTGACTGTAAGATGTCCCTTATATTCTCAATTTACACACTGCACCTTTAAGTCTCTATGCATTTATTTTACAAACATTAAATCTCAATCCCAAGCATCAAGATTTTAAAAAGAAACTTTAAATACTTAGATAGCTCAGAATCACATAAAAAAAATTAAGAAACATTGCAGTGTTCAAATATTTATCATTTTATTTACTACATGTATATTTTGTACAAAAGTAGAACTGCTACAAATTAATAAAAAATAAACAATTTTTCCAAGGTTTTCCCATCATCCCTCCCTAATCAGTCCAATGACCCTCTTAGGTCTGATGCCCCCCTCCTCCCTGCATCACTCTCCAGAGAGCACAGAAACTTCTTGGAGATGCTGTCGCACCACTTCATCCAGCACCTTGCTCACACCTTTACAGGCTGTCATGGCAGCTTCAATCAGAGTCTCTAAGTGATCCTGATGCAGTCTGGCGTCCATCTGCAGCAGAGCGATCTGTCCACCTCGGGGCAGCAGTGCTAAGGCCAGTGAGCTCACCCCTCCACTTTCCTCTGCGTAGCAAAGGTCAGCGAGTGGCGTCTCATCCACAAACCCAACTGTGCAGGCGCACACATAGTCCCGCATGGGGATGCCTGCGTCAATCACAGCCAGAGTTGCAGCGTTCACACAAACGCTGTAGTTCCCTCCATCTGACTGCAAAATCTGTATGGAGAGAAATTCTTCAAATTAGCATTTTCTCCAAGATGATAGTTCTTGCACACCTCACAATTAAGTGACCCCTCGTGATCAACTCTAACCTTGACATAGATGTCAATCTGTGAGCGTGGGTAGAGCTGGGTCATCACTGCAGCTTCAAACGTCTGCTTCAGGTGGAGGCTCATCTCAGTTGACTTGCGATCTCCGTGTGGCCTCCTTTTCCTCTCTGCTGTGCTGAATGTAGCCATGCTGTATTGACAGTTGATGACAGCTCGATCATATCGAGCCCGACCCCGTGAACCACGCATCTGTGGGATAACAAGATTAATATATTCTGAGGCATTACAGGTTAAAGAGTTTGTTTGCTAACCCTTAAAATAAAACAGTTTGGTTTCTAATATTATTATTGTATTATATCATTTGTTTTATTATACTCTAAGTGGTCACTTTATTATGTACACTGGCATTGTATTTGAACAGTGTCTTGACTGACGTTCTGAGAGGTATTTGGTTATGTTTAACAAGAATGCATTACTATATTGATAAGTTTTACCCAAAAATCTGACAGAAATTTAGAGACGATTGTTGAATTTTGCACTAGTCACACATTCAAAACAGTCCAGCATACATTAGTTAAACACATCTGAAAAAGAATGAGTAATTCAAGCTTCATAAAAGCATAGTGATTCAGTTAAATTGTATTTCATTGTAGCTGCAACAAACACTTCATTTGTTTTGGTAGTTTGGACCACCCCAGCCAACAACGACCTGCTCCGTTATAGAAAATGTTATTTATCTAGGTGAACGGCGATACTTACGCTGAAAACAAACACTTAATCGTACATTTATCGGTGTAAACTGATGTAGACGGTCCCACTTTATTACAACCAGACAAGCTCGTTGCATTGCACTAATGGCTAATAACTCGTGCTGGTGTTTACCCCATTCTACTTACCTCATGAGGACCGTAGACAACAGCCAGAGCTTTGGTGTTTCCCTGCTCCAAATACGCAGAGCCGTCCGCCTGAGCGAACACTCCCATACGGGCCTGGACCTTCCGCAGCTCGGTGGATTTTCTGCCATCCAGCCGGTAACCCTGGTCAGACAGCAGCTCTAAACCCGCCATGTTTCCGCTAACTCAAATGGACAGGAACGCCCCACGTGTCTTCCGCTGTACTACATTACCCATACACCAGTTCGCTGGAAGAACTACGGCAAGGATAGAGGCCCAAAAATGGCAAGGTTGGTTTAGCAAAACTAATGCTGCTTTTAAACACGTCACATAAAATATACGGGAAGAAATCATGATTAGTTTACCTTCATTTGTTGAAATAACATTTTACGTTTCATAAATGATAAACACGGTTTTTTTCAGGAAACCTTTTTTTAAAATGATATTGCATTGGTTTTTGTTTTATCTTCAACAGACTAAATATACATTTCTGACTTGTATTATCTGTAAACATAAAATCTTTATAAATTACATTTTTACAAAATTAAAGCTCCTGTCAGCCCGTCCTCAGAAATGACCTGACCCTTCAAAGTCCCAGTAAATGGGCTCTCTGATGATGCCATGTAATTGTATCAACACATGCACTTTGGATCTGCAATATTGCTAATATTGATGGAAATTGCATTTTTTTTTTCAGTGATTATTTTTTCAGGGATTATTTGGCTCAGTTCAGCAACAACAGCCGACTCTTTTAGATCCCAATAGGGCTCTTTGTTTGGGTAACAGTTTGGTTTCATTTGACCTGCCAAATTAAGAAATGTCAAGACATATGTTTTTTCAAAATATACTGTACCCCCAAAATTCCTTGTAGGTCAGATGAAATCTGCTCACTGGCCAGGCTGTATGGCACATTTGATATAAAACATTCATGTTATACTATTAAACACAAGTCTTTAAGAGATGGTGTGTCTGTGGTAGAGCTGTGTGCAGAAAATATCATCCCTACAAACAAAACAACACATAGACACACTTAAAATTTATAAAAATAGTAATAGTAATGATGATATAAATATCATATATATTTATATCATTATGTAATGGCTGTATATAATGGCTCTCAAACAGGTATTGGCTCTTAACATCTGCGTTCGCCCCCTGGTTAGCACTCACATCCTGGGCTTGGCTCCAATCAGCTTTGGACTGGACAAAAAAAATTGTTGCAGGTCTTTAACACTTCCCCTTGCATGGCTGTAAGCACCAACATTACTGTCCTAGTCTAATAGGCCCACCCACAACGTTGCTAATACTACAGGCTCATACAACTTAAAAAAAAAAAGATGGGTTTTACAGTTTGAAACAGGCAACAGTGACTCAAATGTTTATTTCTTGTTGCTTAATTGAATATTCACATTAATGAATATTTTTGTATAAAATTAAATGGCAATCATTACTTAGATTCAGGATGGATTATGTCTTTGTTAACATTGTTGCATAACGTTGTTGTTCATGGGCCCCTCCATTACTCTAGGCACCAGAAAACTTAACCCCTTTCCCCTGCTTCTGGGAAGCCTTGGCTCCTGTTTGGAGCATTTGGCTAGTCATGGAACGGAACTGAAAGTAATGTTGATACGTTTTTATGACCTACAACAGCAAACAAGATCATCTGCATAAAGAAAGACAGTCTCTACCTAATGATAATGCTGTTAAATCACTGCCACAGGGTAGGTGTTAGGCAAGGCACTTAACTGCACACTTCAAAACAGCCTTTACATTTTCCAAGTTTTTAAGGTGAGTTACAAGATTAAGACTAAACAGTGGTCATCAAACTGGTGGGTCAAACCCAAAATTGAGCTGTTTCCTGTGGGTCATCAATGTGTGCCTGCAATAAAAGGGTGGGGATGGCATCATCTTTAAAGGCAGAGGACAGATTCTTCATGAAGCTGGGGATGTTGGGGGCTTTTCTCTCAGTTTTTGTAAATATAGACTGTAGTTGCCAACTTTTTGAAAAGTGGGTGGAACTGGCAAGTAAATTTCAGTAATTTACAAAACATTTTAGCTTATTTATCTTCTTTTCTTGGAATAAAAAAGCCAGTTTCCCAAGTGAGATAACTGCCCAAGTTTCCTTTCAATCTTGTGAAGTAAGTGTATGCATGTCCTTCTGTAACTTCATGCCTTTCAGACAAATTTGTTTTTCCCTTTTTTTTTTTTGTCATGTTCTGCTCCAGCCAAGGTCCAAACTGAACCATTCTCAATTAAATATCTTCATGTCGCTGAATTCTTTAAAACAAAAAAACAAAACAAAACAAAAAAAATTGCATTTCTCCTGAGGAGGTGGTGATGGATTTTGACCCCCAACCTGTTCTATATTCCTCTTTTTTTTTTACAATGATTATGGGTAAATTTTAATGTTTTTCAAATATTACAACTTAATAATCTTCTTTTTCAGGATACCAACACTGTGATCTTTATTATGATGAGATAATTTCTCAAAATTTCTGGAAAATTGCCAAAAATGGAAATCATCACAGGAAATTAAGAGTAAAAGGAGTGTTCTTTTATTCTGTCTCATTGTTAAGTAATTTGTTTTGTTCCATCTTTGGTCAAAACCAGGGCATTTTAAAAGAAATAATTTTAAGTGATGGACAAATAGATGGTATTTTCTGTCATAATTTGTAATTACGAGACTGTGATGGGTCCTGAAGCTACACCGGTTAAGAACCACTGGAGTAAAATAAAACAGGATGTGATTCATTTGTCAAAAAACACTGTTATGTATGTGTCCAGGAATAAACAGGAGAGATAAAATGCGCCTCTGTTTAAAGGAGGGCAAAATCAGCAATTTAACAGGAGCTTTAAAATAAACCTCCTACCAAGAATTCCTGTGGTATATTTTTCCAACACTTACCTATCCTGGACTACTATGGATTCAGCTCCAGGCATTGCAAAACTGCGAATGACTGACCAAGATGAAACAGGTCATATAGCGCACAGGTAGAAAAACAACCTCAACACTTTTAAAAATAAAATTTATTAGCATCTCTAATGTGTATAAATAAAAACATATATGAAACCATGAATATATGTATGATGTAATGAGTTTTACAATAACAAGGTTACATGTGATAAAAAGAAGCAGTCTTCATTTTAGCCAGTGTACTGTAAGGAGAACTGTACCTTGAGATCAAGCTTTCAAATATGCATACCTATAAGTCTCAAATCAAATCTACATTCTCTGATAAGAATGAAACAGAAATCTGTTTGAGGGTGGTAACAGGAAAAATAGAGCATTCAAAACAGACAATTTCTGTATTTGAAGATTTTCAAATACCTTTGATTAATACATTACTTTTAAAAGGTTGCTTAACAAAGTTGGGGCACAAGCCCCAACCGAATCCATTATGACATTTTTAAGTTCACAGTACACTCAATAAAAAAACCCTACAAAGGATTCAAACTCACTCTTTTTCCCATTGATGAAAGTCATATTGTTCCACAGACTCATATGAAAGGATCTTACAAGCAGACCCTAATCTAGGGACAATATGACTACAATGTTAGACACAGCAAGAAAAACAACAGTAAAAATGACAAATTTTACATGTAACTAACAGACCCAAAAAGATCAAACAAACATGATTTGCTTTTTTTGAGCATAACATGGTATTATATTTTCTGTGACTGAGCCTGAATACCAAGAAGACAGCGACAGGATGCTTCTGTGGCGAGTGTGAGGATTTGATTTCTGGACAAAAAGCAAATAAAAGAAAAAGACTCCCTTCTTATGTTTCCCCATTTGGTCTTTCTTTCAACACCCAACATGTTTACATGTCTGACAAACAAAAAGATAAGCACATAGGACCAATGCTACCTCTGAAAGCTGGCCAGAATTTGATAATAGCCAAAATGGTGAAGATTTGTAACAAACAGGTAAATATGCAGCACTAGCAACAAGAGAGAACAGTATACAACCCACACATGAGCATCTGCGTGTGTGTAAAACTGTCAGTTACAATGTCTGGACTCTTATTGGCCATTGTCTCAGTTTTCCCTCATAAATTGAAAAAATATCACATTTCAAAAAGGGGTAATAACATCCTACTAACTGCTGTAAAGTAAAAAAAAAATGTGGGTAGGTACAAAAAAAGAAAAAAAGTGATGTGTCTGCTGTAATACGCAGGTGTACGTGACAGTGAGAAGTTATCGGCACCCAAGGATCATGGAGACCTCATTCAGCCTTGTGGAATGAAGGGAATATGTGGTAGATCTGAAAAAATGATGGTCTCTGCTCCATCCCGAGTCTTTAAAAGAGTGCAAATATCCCGTTATTTCCCTGATATATCCATGTTCTCAAATCTCAAAACTCTGCAAACTCCTTTGCGCATTTTTCTGTTACTGAAACGCGTATTTCCTCCTCCTCGTAGTCGTCAAAGTTGCTGGTGTCCCCTGGCCCTCTGCACTTTGGTATGAACGGGGCTTCGACCTACAGGTACAAGAGAGATACATGTTTTAGTGGGCAGGATTTATATCTCTGTCTGCCCTGCCAATCACAAGACAGGCAGAAAGAGAAAGGGCAATTATTTCTCAGAGAAAGAACCCAGAGAGTGCCTTACACTGTCAAACAGTGTCTGGAAATGAAGAGAAGACATATGATGGTAAAATACACTGAATTCTGACAGCTTTAAGGGGTCACTATGCTTTAAAAGCCCCGCTTGTCAGATGTCAGTGTTTGAAATGTTTTCTTTTACACCTTTCAGGCTTTGAAATTGAGACAAGCTAGGTAAGACAACTTCTGAAACTGACAATCAGGCATCTTTCAGCAGACATTTGCAATGCAGCACAACAAAGCAGGGCCTTATGTTTTCTTCACTACGGTGGACATGCAGCAGGACAATTTATTTACTCCACCTTCCTGTGATAATGTGTAATGTCTTGTTTTCATGTTATCTTGATTTAGTAATTTGTTATTTCAGGTTATCAATGCCTTTTTTTCTATAATAAGTTAATTTCACTTTTTTCTCAAGACTGACTCATTTCATGAAATTTCATTTCATCCCAATATTGGGATGAAAAAGCTGGTTTTGGAGTTTGTTTCCTCATGATGATGGACTAATTTCGTGGCAATCTTCAAAACAAAACAACAGGCTGGTCTGTGGTGTGCCAGACCATGACATATCATGCTACCAATTCCTAAATGAAAGAGGCAAGTGAAGCCCATTTTTATTTTTGTTAAAAATAGTTAAATAAGTAGAGACCCCAAGAAAATAATTGGAAATTACTATACCACAGAAAACATGAGTAAATAAAATTCATGGATGCATGTCTGCTTAGGGCTTCTGCACTTAACACAGAGACCTTCATCACTCTTAGTTTGTACAAACAAGTGCAATACCCTTAATTACTCTGGGAAGAGACTGCTTGTCAGTGAGCGTCTTAATCCCCATTTAACAATTATCCAGACCTCTCCTGTTGACAGCAGCCTTTAATCCCAACTTCAAGTGTTGCCATTCAAAACGGTGTCAAACATTTGTGCACTTTTTCAGGCATGGCTGGATGACACTTCCTAGCTTCCTCAGCTTTAAAAGAAACCAAATGAAACTGACTTTGATTTTCAAAAAACAATGATGATTTTTACGATCAAAGTCAGGTCAGCAGGTGGCTGCACTGTAGATAAACACCACCGCTTTTACCAGCTGATAAATCGTGTTTCTACAAATAATTCCTTACATGATGTTCCAAATACTCACATGGACACGTTTTTGAAATGGTGCTAGCCATTTACAAGAAAAAAAAAAAGATTTTGTGAAGAGTTTTCACAGGTTAAGGGCCATGCAATTTTTGCAATCTGTCTGTCTATGTGTCCGTCTCAATTTGCATGCCACACCGTAGCTCCAATTGTCTTTCATACTTCTCAGACGACTTCTTAGGTGTATTGGTTTTGAAACTAGTGCCATTAAAAAATCATAAACATGTACATATTTTCATTAAATGCTTTACTTTGAGGTACATTAACATTACTTTGTGGAGTCACATCGCAAAGTACTATTAATGAGCCACTGCCATTTATTTTGTCTTTGTAAATGTACATTGTGGCCCAGCAAACCTGGTCCTAGTAGCATTAAAGTAGCATTATAATATATTAAATTGAGGATGCCATGCATCGTGATGCATTGTGATATTGAATCAAATCAAAACACAAAAAAAGTGATGATGCACAGCTGTAAAAGGCACCATACAAATACAGTTTTACTGTGCGCTAGGTCTTCAAAGTTGTCAGTCCACCTCCCTCCACAGCGTATTTACTAAACAAAGTGTTTTAGCTGTCCCAGAAAGGGTAATGTAGGTGGAAAGATACAGAGATACATGGCCTCTAAAATGGCTTGATGTATTTGTGTGCAGGCAGAGCAACTTGAGTATTGTTGTGCAAAATTCAAGATAATGGGGCCAATTTTTGCTGAATCTGGTCTTTATTTGACCTCATTTTTCTCTTTTTAATGTTTACTTCATGCACACTACTATTCTTATGTGTTTTACTAAAACAGTGAGGTTGAAACAAACAGATCTAAGTTTGTGTCCCTGACATTTGGTTTAAGAGTAGCGCTGTGCAAGCACTGTGATAACAATTGCAATCTTGATGTCAGGCTGTGCGGTAACAATCACACAAAACGCTGCAATTATTGTTCTATAATTTAGAATTTTAAAGGTTTATAAAAGTGCTGAAAGGCCTTTAAGTTTACAACAGTGCCACTATTGCACTTTGCAGAATACCTTTATTTTCAAAACAGAAAAAATGGGGGAAAAAATAAGTTATTTTTCAAAGCAGTACTCTAAAAACCTAATTCTTTTGTATTTTTTAATGCCACTTTGTATTTTATTATTATTTTGAGTTGAGTAATGCATTTTCTGTGATAACCAAGCAAGTAGACTCATGATACCACTTTTGTATTATATTGTAAACACAACTGCAAATTGAGTAATGTCCAGTATAATCATAAGTAACCTTATAGTGCAGCAGTAGTTTAGACCGTTTTATTGTGTTACTTTTAGCTGTTTCACTGTTTCATTCACAACTTAAGACAAAAACTGCTTCTGAATGTTCACACCAACTTCAGCTGAATAATTCATGTTTTTACAACTCTTTCAACATCACAGAATCCAGTTACACTTTTTCATGTGGAGGCAGTTGTTTTAAAACCAGTATTGATCATAAAGAACGGGGTCACCATAAACTGGGGAAGAACATGGGTAGTAAAAATGGGGCTGAAGTAGACTGAGCTATAATATATCAGCACAGGTTTAGGTGGACTTTTGCAGATTTTGAGATAGAAATAATGTCTAAATAATAGCTTGATTGTATAATAATGAGGTTACAATAATGAGGTTAAACAGAATCAACAGATCAATGAGGTTCAAGCCTGAGCTAAATATCTACTTTGATTAATCGAAGAACTTCATTAACACTGTCACCCTGCAAAATGACATGCTGATTGTTCACAGCCAGCAGTGGAGCAGAGTAATTAACAGTAGAAAAATATGTAGAGCAATGGCTGCAAATAATAGACATCACACTGTTAAACAAAACTGAAATGAAGAAATATCCTTTATAGAAACAAAGAAGTATGAAATGATACTGATGAAGATTATAGCTGGGAACTATACAATAACAAAAAAACAATGTGAACTTATTAATATCTAATTAACTTGTTTTCATGAGGGTAACTTTATTTGGCACCGCTACATAAGGTGTGTGCTGTCTTGCCTTTCTCTCATAGATTGCGATCCAGTCTGTTGTGGCGAACCATTTGTGGCCTTTGATGTCGTTGACTCCATTCTTCAGGTTACCGTAACGTTTGGTCAGATCTACCTGCAGCAGGTTTCTCAACAGATCCTTTAAGTCAGAGCTGAAGTGGGAAGGAAACCGTACCTAAAAGGAAGAAGACACAGAAATGTTTTAGAATGTACGTTCAAATTTTAAGGGATTGTTGTTTTCATACAGATAAATCTACAAACCAACACCTGCTTACCTTCCCAGATACAATCTTCTCATAGATTTGAATGGGTTGATCTGCAAAGAATGGAGGGTAGCCAGCTGCCATTTCATAGATGAGAACTCCAAGAGCCCACCAGTCCACAGCTTTGTTATATCCCTAAAATGATTCAAGACAAATACCGTCATAACTGAAGCCTGGCACACACTACAAGATAATCAAGCTGATTATTGGTCTAGTTCTGACCAAAGTCGGCAAAGGTCTGAGTATCAGATGGTCCTCAACATTATCATGCAACAATTTCTGGGAGAAATGGTGTATTTTCTGGAAAAATTCCAGGGGTGCCAATACTTTCGTCCATGACTGTAAAACCAAGCACCTAGACATGCAGGCTCCATTTGCAAAATTTGCTCTGTTGAATGGTGAATCATACTTCTGTGTGACAGTCAGATGGACAAGTCTGGGTTTGGCAGATGCTGGGAGAATGTTACCTGTCTGACTGCACTGCGCCAACTGTGAAGTTTGGTGGAGGAGGGATTATGGTATGAGGCTGTTTTTCAGGGTTTGGGCTAGGCCCCTTATCTCTAGTGAAGGGTAATCTTGATGCTACAGCATACCAGGGCATTAAAGATGATGCTATGCTTCCAACTTTGTTGGGGAGGGCCCTTTTCTATTCCAACGTGGCTGTGCCACAGTGCACAAAGCAAGGACTATAAAGCCATGGTTTGACGAGGTACATGAGGAAGAACTTGACTGGCCTGCACAGAGCACCTTTGGGATGAACTGGAACTGAGATTGCAAGCCAGGCCTTCAGTGTCCAACATCAGTACCTGGCTTCATAAATGCTCTACAGAATAAATGTAGGGCCCTATGATTTCCGCCTTAACAGAATCGCGGAATTGGCCAATAAAAAAATCACTGACAATGAATGAATTCGACTGAAATGCTGTGTTTTTTAGAAAGAGGAATATATCTGGGGAATATGTTCCTATCACTGTGTTTAAGAGAACAGAAGGATTTCTTCATTTACTCTATAACATCAGTTAGGATGTGATTATAGAAGTGGATGTGTCTTAAAATGTTGGAAATATCCGACTGTTACACTGATTATAATTATTTTATATCAGGGTTATCCAAACAACAGCTCCTGGGCCAACTGTGGTCCTTTTTCAATAAATGTAGGGTGATTTCTATTTAATCAGTGAACATTTTATTAATTTACATAAAGAGGACACTCTTTTTTATGGTACAATTAGTGGAAAGGTATTCCGGATTTCCAAAAAATTAAAACGGAAAGAGCAGAATTTGGTAAAAAAAACAGAATTTGGAAAAAAAACAGAGGGCCCTATGAATGGGAACAAATTCCCACAAAAACATGCCAAAATTTTGTTGAAAGCCTCCAAAGAAGAGTGGAGGTTGTTATAGCTGCAAAAGGGGGGCGAAGTTCATATTTAAGTACAAGTATTTAAATACAATGTCATTGGTATAATGGTCAGGGGGCTGAATATATTTGCCCATTTAGTTTATGATGCCATGTGTGGCGTCTCTCACATTAAAAATATCTTTTAATACAACATGGGCCGAAGTTTGCTACTTTGCTAAAGACATCTCCATATGTAATAGAACAAGAGAAACTCAGTTTAGGATACTGCAACACTTACACATTACACCCCAGCTGAGACACAGACAATTGAATGTACATTCAAAAATGCTCAGTGCAAACTAAAAAAGGTGTTTTGTGACTTTGTTTCAGACCCAGCTAATTGAACTTTTAAGACATTAATGCATTGGAAATAGATTTTCCTACATATAAAAAAGGCCATACTTTGCTGAGAATAATTTCTGGTGCCAAGTACTCCGGTGTCCCACACAACGTCCAGGTCCTGCCTTTTACTCGCTTGGCAAATCCAAAGTCTGTCACCTAGGGCAGACAGTGCATACACCACATCCTGTAAGAACAACATAATAGATCTGTGTTTGTGATTATTTTTGGGTGCTTTAGCTTACCTGAATGTAGCCGTGGTGGTCAATGAGAAGGTTCTCTGGTTTCAGATCTCTATATATGAGATCTAATGAATGGAGGTACTCAAATGTCAGCACTATTTGGGCGGCATAAAACCTTGCATGTGGTTCACTGCAGAGAACGAGGAAGAAACAAAATGCTTTAATGTAATCTCAGAAGTTAATCAATTGGACTTGTGCATGCTGAGTTTACAGAAACTGCAATAAAAGACTCACCTGAACCTGCCGATTCTTCTTAGGTGTGAGAACATCTCTCCACCTGGAACGTACTCCATCACCATGTACAAATTTGAGTTGTCCTAAGAAAAGTAAAGGACACTTTCACTATGCTGAATGCATTAATTTTAATACAATGCATAACTGCAGTTCAATATATTGTAAAATAAATTAAACAAAGTTGTACCTTAAATGCATACTCAAGCTTGACAAGAAAGGGGAAGCTCACAGCTTGTAATATCCTCTTCTCATTTAAAGTGTGTTCTATTTGCTTGAGTTTCACCACCTAAAGATAAAGAGATAAGATGACCTTGTAGAAGAAATCAACCAACCGGATGGACAGAGATAGTAGACTCTGAGAGGAAGTTTTCAGTTATCTGTTAAGCTTGTCTTCCTTTGTAATGATGTTACACAAGAAAAACAAGTTTTGTTTTGTTTTTAAGTCAGACTAGAGTACATACTACACATGTCAACATTTCTCGCTACATTTTCCCACTGACCTTCTGCTTGTCCAGTATTTTCATGGCGAAGTATTGTTCTGTTCCTTTGTGTTTCACCAGCATGACTCTGCCAAATGAGCCCGTACCCAGGGTCTTTAATCTGTCAAAGTCATCTAGGCACGTTGTGCTCTGTGAAAATAAAATCCTTTTAGTGTAGTCAGAATCAGCAATGTTATTCATACCTTTACACACCAAGTTAAACAGAAAACAACACTTAAGTTGGCTTAGAAAAGGTGTCATCAGGTAGTTTTTCTAGAGAGGCGCTAAATCTGCATTGTTTACAGTACTCTAAGAACAGTCTGTAGTACAATGTCAAAGCACCACAGCTGAGCACCAGACAGTGTTCCTCTTCAGAATAAGATGGCACTTAAAACAATGATAAATGGCTGATTACTTGTAAGACTCCCTCTGCAAGGCCATGTCTGCCTCAAAATCGAATTATTCACTACGAGAACGTTTGTTTTCAGCAAAGTACGCTGTATCAATGGTAGGAATGTAACCATTCCTTGTGGCATAAGAAAGATAATGCAATTCTCTTTTGTTATTGCCTTTTAAAAAACTAAATACCTCTTTTTTAAGTTTGTAGATGTGCTTTATAAAAAAAAATAAATCATTTTAACTATATACCCTCAAAAATTAAAAAGTATTACATTTAGAAAGGAAAATAATCAAAAGCATTTTTTTTGTCAAAGTATCTAAATAGGAGCCCCAATTCCAAAAAAGTTTGGACACTGTGAATCATAAAAAAACACACATTAGAGTGGTTTGCAAGTCCATTTCAACCTGAATTTAATGGAATAAAGCACAAAGACAAGATATTTAATCATCAAACTGATAACCCTGTTTCAAAGGACACACTCTAACTTTGATGCATGCAACATGTTCCAAAATTGTTGGGACAGGCCATATTTGTGCATTTTTGCCCTTTTGACAGCCTTTATCAGCAGTGCACTGTAGAGGTTGACAGATTATCAGGTTCACAGATTATTACATTTGTTTTTTGGCTTTTGGCACTTTCATTTACTGATAATAAATCAATTTTTTAACAAAAAAAATGTGCAGCTTTTGCTCTACTGTAAGCTGTCTTTTCCCAGGTGCTTTATTTTCACTGTGCATAGTCTCACTAACTCTCCTGTATACAACTCAGTCTGATTGGCTACATATCACATGATTACTAGCCAATCGACACTTAGGCCTGACAAGGTGAGCATACGGCAACACTTCCGGTTTCCCTGCTGCTACTGTGTTGCTCTGTGCCACTTATCATACTGATAAAGCGGGGATAAACTGTTAATTTTACTTCATTTTTTGATCATACAATTTTACTTTTGTCACATAAAGTACATTTTAATACATATTAATGCATATCAGATCTAAATATAGGTTATCGGTCTAGTCAACTACTAATAATCATTATCATATCGGCTCTTAAAAACCAATATCGGTTGACCACTAGTTCATTGTATAAAGATGCTCAACAAGTGAGCTTCACATGTGAACTCCCATTGTTGATCAAGTGCTGTACTGCAACTACCATCCTAGAACGCAGGAGTGCAGTAGAATAACTGCAGCAAGAAACTGCAGAAAAATGTTGCTCCCTGGACAGTGCATTTACTGGAGGAATGCACGAGTGGAAACCTCTCTAATGTATGGATGGTTAATAACATACAGATTCAAGAAAAAATGGTCTGCAAATATACTTGTGTGGCCCATACAATTATTATCTATGAGTGGGGGAAAACTGTTAAATACCATGATTGGGTATTTAAAAAGAAAAGAAAGGCTCAGTCATTCACAATCAATTATGGCATGTAGTTCTTCACTTTGGGAAAGACTGCATGGACAAATAGTCCACCAGTTTATGAACAACATTCCTTAATGTGCAATCACAAAGAGTTCTGAGATTTCATCATCTACAGCTCAAAAGATTCAGAGAGTCTTGGAGAAATCTCTGCACACTGGGGCAAGGCCACAAACCAGCACTGAACAGCCATCACCTTTGATCCATCAGGCAGAACAGCATTAAAAAGACTGACATCATTCTGTGATGGATGTTACAACATGGGCGTTGGAAGACTTAAAAAAGAAACATTGTCTGTTTAAACCGTATGTACCTGCATCTACAAATTGCTGGTGTTGAGCCAAAACCTTGTATCTCCATCTTTCATTATTCTATTTTATTCTTTTAATAAATCAATGCTATTGGTCACCCTTTACATCTGCCAGTGGGTTTTAACAAAATGTAAAGCAAAAAAAGTTTTATAAAGATGCTAACGTTGACCATTCAGTCTTCATAGTCATTTGAAAAATACAGATTTTTTCATTCCCGAAAAGTGTTGATTTTGAAGATACAAGTTTTTGGCCTGACGCTAGCAA
This sequence comes from Cheilinus undulatus, assembly GCF_018320785.1. Taxonomy (NCBI): domain Eukaryota; kingdom Metazoa; phylum Chordata; class Actinopteri; order Labriformes; family Labridae; genus Cheilinus; species Cheilinus undulatus. Next base: position 22,878,376 of record NC_054877.1, read on the forward strand.
AATGTGAGTTAAGAGTCTACCATGCAAAATGAGAGACAAATATCAACATTGAGAAGGACTGCAGACTTCTCAGGTCCTGTGCCTTAAATGGACTGACCTAAAGTGGAAATGTGTGCTTTAGTCTGACTAGTCCACATTTCAAAGTTTTTTTTGGACCTTGGGTCCTCCAGGTACAAGAGAAAAAAGGACCATCCAGATAGATATCAGAGCAAAGTTCAAAAGCCAGCATCTATGATGGTGTGGAGGTATATTATGGCATCTTTTTAAGCAAGGTTTCTGTTTATTTCAGCATGATAGTGCAAAGCCACTTTCTACACGTGTTACAACAGCATGGCTTCACAGCAAAAGAGTACAGGTACTAGACTCTCTAAAAAAAGTATGACACATTATGAAGGGCAAAATATGACCAAATTTATCCCACACTGAAAAGCAACTTAAAGATGTTTATCAGGTAAGAATAGGAAATCATTCTACATTCAACACTTCAACCATCTGTGTTTTCAGTGCCCAGACGCTTACAGAGTGTTGTTAGAAGAAAAGGTAATGTAACACAGTAGTTACACATGCTCCTGTCCCAACTTATTTTGAAACAAGTTGGAGGTATCAAATTCAGAATAGGTATTTCCAAAAACACACTGAATTTAATTAATTTGAACATTAAATATTTTGTCCTGTTTGTTTTTCCAGGTTAAAAGGACATTGTATTCTGTTTTTATTCATGTTTAACAGCGTCTCACCTTTTTTAAGAATTTGAGTGTGAAAGAGTCAAATGTATTCATTAATTAACTTTAATCATGTACCTCTTACAATAAAATTAGAGAAGTGTGATAAAATTACAGTGAGTGTCATCATTCATACCTGTGGTGGGCATTCCCATTTCCGTAAGAAATCTTCTTTGGCTTTGGCTAGAAACTCTTTTACTAAAAGGGCAAAGAAAGACAAAGTTAGCACTGGGCTAGTCTGTTGACACATATCTAAATATTAGCATACATATTTGGGTTTTAAGATCACATCAAATGCTTTAGTACTACAAGGGGAAGTGCAGACATGGGAGAAATGGAAATTAAAATTGTAAGTCAACGGAGCACACATCTGGGAAAATTCAACTCTCATCTGGATGTAATATCAAATGGGCGGCTAAAAAAAATCACAAACTTTATTCTAAAGATTGGACAAAGCACAAACACAAGACGAAAACATCCACGACAGGCAGACAACAAGTGATGCATGCCAAGAAACTCAGTATACATTTGCTTCTGTTATTTAGTAGCCTTATTCAAAAGGGGGGGAAACACACATTGAGAGTCACATGGGAGGTTTCTCTCATCATCTTGGGCATCACTTAACACAGTTTGGGGAAAGGCTATTAAACACAGCATAAAAATGGTAAGCAGAGACAAACCAATGTAGGGGAAATCCAGATTGAGAGAATGTGGATAACAAAAACATGGACTCATTATCAGAGCACACAATCAAAGCAAGCACAGCTAGAGAAGTTGTCACAGTGAGACCAATGCTACTCTGCAATTCTGGTCATCTTTTGGAGGAATGAGCATACCAAAAATCTCTATTGATCACCAAGGTTTTGCAGGAACAATCACCCACATGGATGAGATGACACGAAAGAGAAGACAGAGAAATATAGAGTTCATGTACATAACAACCAATGTAACACATCAACAGCATATGTAGTGAGTAAAAAAGCAACAGCAATGAAAACAGAGTTGACGCTCACTTGAGGAATTTAAACAGACACTGAGTGTTATCTGTAGTATTCAAAGAACAGGTTCACCAAAATGCCGTGGAGCAGAAATACAGTTTTAGTTCAGATGGATAAGATAAGGCATCATACCAGGGAACAACACTTTCACATTTGACCATAAGCTACAATACTTAAGAGAGGGGTTATATTTAAAATAAGGCCTAGCATGAAACTTAAGGCTGAGATCAACTTTTTCAGAAATGGGTTGGAAATAATGAGGACTGTTTTAAAAGAGAAACAGCTCAAATCAAACACTGTAAATAATATAAATTGTCAACTGCTTTCACAATCAGTTTACTGAGGGTTTGGGTGAGGATTTTTCACCCAAAGCTCCTTAGACATTCTAGTTTCAACCATTCAGCTGTTTTTCAGCTTTCCCTGCATCAGCTATTGGTGTGGTCAATAAGCATCAAAAACAGTCCTAATTCCCAGTCATCAGAAGATAAATGCATATGTGCTCTAATCATGCACATACCTGCACACCTGTACAGCTCCTTCATTGCACTGTAGCTGCACCTTCTTTTTATTTTGAACTTATTAAATTTTATATAGACTTTAATACTTTTATCCCGTTGTATTTAAGTTCCTTGGTGGTAGAATACCTGCTGTTTTATAGCCTCTAATTTCCCAGTCATTTTCCTGGTATGGGTAAACACTGGCAACGCAACTTGGCAATAAACTTGATTCTTCTGACCTACCAAAAGTATCAAAAATATTTATGTAAATTAGAGAAAAGCAATGAAAATTCACATTTGAGATGCTGTTTAGCATTCTCGCTGGCTTATTAATCAAAACCTATTTAATACAGCAATCAGTAAATAAAAGGGATGCACCGATGCATCAGTTTAACATTTGTATTTCCAAATTATGTGGCATGAACCAATATTAGTGGCCGATATTTATCTGTTGCATCCAAAAGGAGTGGGCAAAATCCAATTTTTAGTACTGTTAAGCCCTACATAGTATGGCATTACCACAATGTGTTTAAAAAGCACTTTATACAAGGAACAAGTTGCACCAAGCTCAGCAGGCATAGTATGAAATGCTTTGAGCCAATACAAAATAAAGGCTGTAAATGTTATTTCGCATTGTGTCACTATGGTCAGCTCCGTCAAGCCACAAATTCACCCTGCAGGAAGAATACAGAAAGATAAGAAAGTTACAGACTACTTTAGCATCTAAAATAGCCGACCACAACCAAATAACTTTATCTACATATCCCCTAAAAAATGGGTTAACACATGTTTCAACATTTTTTTTAATTCTAATGGTTTTAATTTTGTCTGGTGTTGCTGCTGTCACATATGCTTATTGATTATACACTATATATAATTTCTTGTCACTGATGCATCCCCAGAGAGAAGAATGAAAGTGTTTTTAAACTCACATTTCTGTGACAAAGGTAGTATGAGCATGTTAAAACACTGAATCCTTACTTTGACAGGATTGTTGTTTGATATATTAGGCCTACAGGAGTTCTGTCATCACTTTTGTGGCATCTTCACATATGAGCAATGTTGCTGCTAAAAACAGACACACACTCTTAAGGCATAATTTATAAAGCTGCACTGTTACACCGCATCTTTTTAAATTATGATAGTTAAAGGAATTCTGTGGCTTTTTTTAAACACCCAGGATTCACTTGTATCTAGGAATGCAGGATATTGGATTTCTGCTGATGTCCAATATGCAGATATTTCCAAGTTATTTTACACAATTCAAAATTTGAGGAGGAATAAATTAGTAAATTTCAGTCCTTAAAACACACTTTAAAGTGTAAGGAATGGTGATGAATGAAGAAAAAAGACTTCAGCTGATGTAGGTCTGTTGGCCCAGGCTAAAACTCCACTTATCTATTTTTTCGTATGGTCATTATTTACCACTGCTATAGGTACAAAATATGTGCAAGTAATATGTGCAGAAATTCACAAATCTTCCAAAACCAATAATTCCCTTTTTAAGCTAATATCTGCTGATACTGATATAGTGTTAATATCATGCACCCCCTCTATTACTGTTATACAACCAAGACTTTTTGTCCTACCAGTTTAATCCCGGCATCTGGTATACCTAACACCTGGATCAAATAAGAAGAAGTCACCTGTTGGACAAACTAAATGATTTGTTTTTTTTACATGTTGACAAAACATCATTATGGATATTGGCTACAGGCTGAGTTACTGAAAACATCAGTACTGGCCCTAATTTCCACAGTCAGTACAGTATCTACAGTAAAACAAAAGGTGTTAATAATGTTACATGGTAGCTCCACTTTTCAAACCTTGGAGGCTAGCTAGGAAGATCACTCTGACACAGGCATCTGTTCATAATCGACTTAAGTGATGTGAAAATGTGCAAGGAAAACTACTGTTTTGATATTACAGAAACTAGAAGCTGTCTGTCAAAATATGGTTGTGGCTATTCAAGGTATCATCATCTCAGCTGTGCATTTGTTATGTATGTCATAATTGAGTTTTACATCTGCATGTGAGGAGGAAAACAATTATCAAATAACTCTTTGCAGCTTCTTCTCAAAATATTGAGAAAAGCTGTGCACAAGGGGGAAATGCATTTAATTATGCCTTTCCAGTAATTTGCAATTCTGTTAATTATCTAGATATCTGTGTTAAAAATGAAATCAGTATTATTTTTAGTTGGTGAGTCAAATCCAAGTCAAAATTTACATATGCTATGATCTTCGCCAGAATTTTGTTATTAGTTAGAGACAAAGTTCATAGTCACTGTGAAATAAAGGTGTCATGCTGTTAGCTGTTTAATCTCTTCCCATGCAGGCATGACAGCACTGATGCTCTTCCAACTGTTACACCTAAAGATAGCTATATACAGTAAACACAGGTAGTCTGGTGTATACACAGCTCTATAGGTTACCAGGTCATGTAGCCAGAGCGGCTGTAGTCCAGACAGATCTGCAGCTCAAGGCCCAGTGTCAGCTTAAACAGGTTTACCGGTTTGCCAAGGTGCAGGATCTAGGGATCACAGTAACTCTCGAAAGAAATTCTTGCCAGTATTGTCACTGCTGATCTGATCATCTTTGTCCACCTGAGTGTATTTGGTTGGCACTGCTCGCACGGTGTGCCTGCTCTCTCTCAATGGGTCAATAAATCTCTGAAGAAATCATCACTGCATCATTAAGCGGGGCTACTTTAAACAAATCGTGACTGAACACAGATTGTTCTATGTATGTTCTGAAGTATGCAAAATGCTTGAAAGTTGCAGAAGTGCCTATTGAGGATGAGAAGAAATGCAATTCATTTAGCAGGAAATGCTTAACAGCTTTAATGTTTACAACCATGCATGAGGGAACAATTCAGTTTATCTAAGGGGATGCTCAGTGATGACAAGATGTGCACATCAAAGCATATGAGCGCAAAGTAACACTGGCCTAGTCCTAGTTACGTCAAACCTTTCAAAGCTTGTAATACCCCTTATCCTCTGACGAAGGTCTGATGACAAGCTGCTTCAGTCAATGACATGCTGAGTGTGAGAAGTGAGCATTGATGGACCTTAACAGCAGCATTGCTTTTAATAAAACCAAGGCACACAATCCGGTGTTTATGTGATTGTGTGTGTGTGTGTCTGCAAATGCCAGGAAGACAGTAGTAGCTCCCAGTTTTATGAATGGAAAGCAGGCATTTGTCATTTCTTCACCATATTTGGTCACAGTTGCAGTACAGAGGGAAAGCTTTGTTTATGTAGCCAGGAATAAAACACGGCAGTGAAGCCTGGGTCAAGAGCAGTCCCACAGTGTATTCTAGTAAAACATTTGTTATCTAAAGCAATAACACATGGGAATGTGGCTTATTGGTGTAATTTTAACATAATCGGGACAAAGTTTCCATGTGATAAAGCTAGCTTCTCTGGCTGAAGCCACAAATATTCATATTTACCCAAGTATGACAGCACAGAGGAGATGATGTGATGCTAGCCTGAGGTTTTAGAGCCATTATCTACGGCTTTACATGGGAAGAGTCTCAACGCCACGGCTACCTTACTCTGTTTGTACAGGCCTGAGCAGCTAGCACCATCAAAAGGCAGTGAAATGACAGGGGGCCTCTGAAGGCTAATCCCCCTCCTCACGGCTAAAGTTAGCATGCTAACTAGGTGGTCATCAAGCCTGATCCTCCCAGTGCCCCAGTTGGCATGCAAACACCCTGTAACGGGTTAAAGCATCAGCAAAGTGTATTTATCGATAAGCATTGCCGTGTAATGGCTTTTAATAGGCTGTTTCCACTGCCAACTCTCCCCTTCTCCACCTCCTTGCAGCAAAGCAAACCACAACATCCACGGGGTCTTCCTGCAACTTGCTAACTTAGCGAGGCCCTTTTAGCTCGTAAAATAGCACAAAACATCCCGAGTTTTGACTTTTATTATCTAAAGAGCGACTGTTTGCAGCGTCTATGGGTTAACTGTACATGAAAGACGGACAAACACACGGCCCTCCACTGTTTTACTATTAGCTGCCAGTTCTGATAGTTTTGCAACAAGCTAAGCTATAAACGTAGAGGAGGCTCCATAAGTGCCACAAGCTTAAAAACAACATAAATGAAGCAAACAAACTCACCGCTCTCCAGCTCGTTGCCCTTCTTGGCCGTGGCAGCGTTCCCCATGGCTCCGACTCCGAGGAGATGGCGGTGGCTACAAGCTAACCTTCCTACAGTTGATATCCCCGAGCCCCGTAAATAGATTAGTTCAACCCAAAGCAAAATAACCCAAACGCTGGCTATCTCATGGAAAAGTCCAGTATTCCTACCAGCTGACCCCCTTACTCTCCCCCAGTCCGTCTCGCCCTCTCCCTCTCCCCAGCAAAGATTTCCGCTCCTGCTACTTCAGTAATGTCTGTTTGGTGGACATGAAGCTAGCGGTCACTTCTGTTTCGGACTAGTCTGCTCCTGCTGCTCCCCCCTCCCCGACCATCCTTCAACACTCACGGCACGGTAAGAGATGACTGAGAGGAGATACCAGGGATGACCTGCTTCCGCGTTTCTGAGGCATCACAACTAGGCTTCATTCACTGATAGTCTAATGACATTAGAGTACTCGTGTTGACTTTGCCAGAGGCTTAATATAACCTGGACTTTTGTTTGATTTGGACCAGTGATACTCAACGCGAGGCTCTTAAACCACATTTGGCTCCTTTGTGAACATTTGTGTCTCTTTTATGTCTTAATTTAAAATCTTATTCCCCCAGAAAACATTAAAAAAGGGAAACTTTGACCTCAGAAATTATCCCTTGTAAGTCACATTAATCAGTTTGTTTCCCACACTGATATAGCTTTACTTGTCAAACTTTATTGTGAACCTTAATTTATTATCTGAATATTTCCATTGCCCTTATTTGCAATTTTTTTTGCCTTTTGTCGTTTTCTTTGGCCACTTTTCCCCATTTTTTGCCACTTTCATCATGGTTTTTGCACTCGGTAATTTTTCCACCTTTTTGACACTTTTTTAACATGCCTTTTGCCTTTACATACCGCTTTCCTATTACCCCAACTTTATGCTGCCTTTTGCCCATTTTAATCACTTTTCACTCATGTTTTGATATCTGTTTGCACCTTTTCTCCCATTTTCCCACCTTTTTGTTTCTTTTTACCAATTTTAATCACTTTTTGCTAATGTTTTGCTATGTAGTTGCAGCTATTCTCCCATTGTCCCCCACCTTTTTGCTGCTTTTTGCCCATTATAATTACTTTTCACCCATGTTTTGCTATGTGTTTGCCACTTTTTGCCCATTATCCCACCTTTTTGCTGCTTTTTGCCCATTTTTTGCCACCCTTATCTTATTTCATCCACATTTCACCACTTAGATTGTGGCTCTTTCAGAGGTATTTCTCAACAATTTGGCTCCTTGGTTGAGCTGGGTTGAGTAACACTGATTTGGAATTTGTTCTAATTTAGGGAATGTAAATTTATCGAAATAGAAAACCATAAAATTCTATATATATCTTTTTACTTTGAGGGGTTGCTTTTTTTTAATTCACTTAATCACAGTGAAAGTGCTCTGACACATTATTATTATTATTATAATTATCATGTATTTTATTATTATTATTATTAAGATAATAACAAAAACCATTTACCACATTTTTTGGAAAGTTGAGTTCAAATTCACTTGCCACACCCAGGAATGATTACTGTTAGACCAGTTGAATCAAGAAATTACCTTAATATAACCCGCCTGACACAGCCTTATTGACTAAAAGATCTCAAAAAGCAACACATCATGCTACGAACTTTAGCTATTCAAGAACAGATGAGAAAGTCATTGACATTTATCAGTATGGAAAGGGTTACAAAATCATTTCTAAGGCTTTGGAAATCCAGCGAACCATGATGGAAAGCCATTGTTCACAAATAGGGAAAACTTTAGTGCATCCATAACTCATCCAGGAGGTCTCACTTGACTTTGTTAAGGTCAGTGTTCATGATTCAGCCATAAGTGAGAGACTGGGCAAAAATGGCATCCTACTAGATCAGTGGTTCTCCTTTCCTCTGACCTCAGGACTCACCACCAGCCCCTTCATTAAAAATTGAAACCTGGATTTCTAAAAAATTCAACCACACTGTTTTATTCAGTGAAAAAAGTAGTGCAGTTTAGACCTCAGAGGGTACAAAACAAATAAACTGAGAAAAACAAACAAACAAAAGCTCTTTAATGACTTTTTTGACACTTTTTATTATTTAACCAGAAACGTCTTGGCAACCAGTGAGAACAGCCTCATGACCCACTTTTGGTTCCTGACCCACCAGTTGAGAACTACTGTTCTAGATGATAATATTTCTGTAATATCACTCGATTGCATTTTTATACAGACCTTATGATTAAGCATATGTTCTATTGTCTGTTCAGGATTTCTAAGTAATATCTCAACACTGCAGTGTAGCCACACTGGCTGTTTAAGGCAGACAGTCAGATGTCCTATCAGCCCAGTGTCCTAAAGACCACCAGTAAGTTTAGAAATGATTGGATAATGAGGGATAAGCCTCAGAAGACTCAGGGTTATGTAGAGTGCAGGTTGCTGTAGCTGTGGTGGTCTCGTTGTCAGATCTCACTGCTCAGCCTTGTGCAGGTATCATACATCTAATTATCATCAGCATGTGGGAAGGGAGGTCTCCTCCTTCACTGTCACACTCCACCAGCTGTCATATTTAGATAAGGTATCTGATGATTGGTGTTTCCTATTTGAATTATAAACTGCTGCTAAGCCTGCGAGCTCCCCTTTAGGTGAGTTACTGCAGCATATTCTCTGTATCAAATAATTACAAAGGGGAAAAACAACTGTGATAGAGTCAGTTGTCTTCAACTCAGAAGGCTGATTGTTCAATCTCCTACAGTCCAAATGATGAAGCACCCTTGGGAAAAACACTCTACTCTGAATGTGTATAATGGGATTAGTTATATCGATAATTCATATAGAATCCTCTGCCATCATGTGTGAATGGGATGTGAATGGATGATTGTAACATGTAGTGTAGAAGTACTGTGAGAGTAGTGGGAAGACAAGAAAGGACCAAAAAAGGTACAAATTCAATTAAATATGTGTTTATTTTTTGCAGATCTGTAAATCATTCCACCATATCTGTTATATTTGTAATAAATAAATGTGAGGTCTATGTGGAGGTATGGAAAAATCCAGTCAAAATGATAAGGTAAAGAGCGAGCACAAGTTGCGATTCTAGATCATGCTCACATATGGCTTCTACTTTGCATGATACAGCTTTAACTTGTATTGTGGATGGCACAGTGAACTATGTTGACTGTCACTGGTTTCTGTAAGTGTTCTTGAGCACTTGCAGTGATTTCCAGTACAGAATCATGCCTGTTTGTAACACAGTGCCACTTGAGGGCCTAAAGAACACGAGCATCCAGTATTGACCTTCAGCCTTGTCCCTTGTGCGCAGAGATTTTTGCAGATTCTCTGACTCCTTTGATGTTATGTTTTGTAGATGGTGGGATAATAAAGTCTTAACAATTTTACGTCTTGGAATATGCTACTGAAATTGGTCCATAATTAAATATCCTTGGTGAGTCTCTGCCTATCTTTACGTCTAAGAAGCTTTCCCTGTCTGAAATGCTCCTTTTGTACCCTGACTTTTTAATAATTAAGCTAATTAGTTGCAAAAAGCTTCTCCAGCTGTTTTTTTTTTTCAGTAGAACTATTACATCCCCTTTGACCATTGTGAATCTTCAGAGTTTTATTTTCTGCATTAGTTTTGGCTGTGATCATACTTTAGCCTCCATACAGATGGGTAGGTGAAAACATCTCACACTAGGATTAAAAAAAAACACAGTTTACCTCATTTTGACCAAAATTTGACATATTGACTTTAATGGAACCATATTTTTTTCTTGCCCTTGAAATATGAGTTAATGAAGATGATTCTCACTTCTTCACTGTGTTGTAATGGTGGTGCACATGCAGGTCCATCATGCACAAGTCTATCACAAGTGATCCTGTGATTCCCATGTTTTTTTTTTTCATTGCTTCTATTCGTTGCGCCGCATGAGCATGAATGCATACACAGATATGCTCACATAACAGAAGTTTTTAAAGGGTTCTCAATGTCTGTGCTAAGTGTGGCAAATTTCTGGCATTGAAAGGCTGTGTGTCATGCCTGGGAGGAGGACAGAGACTGATAAATTAAAAATTTTCAGTAAAAATTCTATTTAAAAATAAATCCTTGGCAAAAGAGCTGAACAAAAAGCCTTGGGATGAATCCTTAAAAAATGCATAATTTTGTAAGAGTGAGGTGGAATGACCAATTTTTGTCATAAGAATAAACTTGTGTCAATTTTTGTTTGATGTTGCACTAAAACAATAACAGAGACTGGCACATATGGGGGTATGCAAATACTGACGGTATATGTTTAAAAAAGGAATTTAACAGTAATTCATAATTTGAAAACTGAAGGAAACCACATTTTGGTCATGGAGGAAATTCTTGTTTTTGTGGGGGATATTTCTTAAAAAAAAACAAAAACAGTGATTTAATTCATGTGAAAAGTTCTTGGAGCTACACTTTTCACTCTGTGACAAATTTATTATGTAATCTGTACCCAAGGTCCATCTTAAGATGGGTAAAAAGAGTTTTGGCTATGCTGCTCCTGCAGCCTTAAATCTAATGCAGGAAAATTCAAGACTTGGAGAACTGGTCTCCTTAAATTGCTTTAAAAGTAGTTTAAAGGTATTGGAGGAAGATGCAACAGGTTGTAGATGTTTTTGACCAATGGCTTTTTACTCCATGACTCAGGACTTGGTTGATCTATGGTTTTGGTGTTTTTGTGTTTAATGTTTCACGCTTGATCTTAAACTTAGCTAGGCTTTCTTGGTTAATAATAAATTGCACCATAAACATAATGCATCAGAATTGATGTTGCATGCTGTCACTGGCCCATGTCAGAATGGATAATAATTCTATTAATAGTATAATATCATAATGACCTGTTTGTGATAAATGATACAAATTAGGGAATGTAACACGCATTTGAAAAGTTTTCAGACCCCCTTCACTTTTACAGTTGTATGTTGTGGCCTTATCCTACAGTTGATGTATATATATCGATTAAAAACATGTTAATGAAAGCAAAAAAGAGGAAAAGATGCCATCTAATGATCCTAAGGTTAGTATTTGGGTGGATTATAATGAGTGGATGTTGTGTTTACAGGAATATGACTTTCTAAGACCCCCCCCCCCCCACCACCACCACCACCACCACCACCTCCTCTGTGTGCGTGACACACTATGCATTCAGAAGCCGTGCTGAAGGGACACGTTCCTACACAAGAGGGCAGCAGATCTCTGTTACATAACCTGAAACCTGTTCCACTTCTGTGTGCTGTGCTGTTTGTGACCTGACCGCAGCCAAAGTGACTTAATTTAATTTCTTTATTTAATTGTGGTCAGTTTTTCCTTCTCGGTTCAGGGTTGTATTGCATTTGGCTTCTGCACTTCTGCTGGTTGCCTATGTTGTGAATTTTACAAACAGGGCTTTCTCTTGTAAACAAATTTCACTTTTTTGTAACAAACATGTGAGGGTGCAACGTGCCCTGTTAGAGCTGTGGTATGCCTGATGGTTTAAAAAAGCAGTATTTTGTGTATCCCTTGTCGTCCAAGAACTTCTCTCCCATCAAAGAGCTTCATGTTGTGTTTCAGAGAAAAACACATGCAAGCCTTACTGCAAAGAGATATTTTTATTATTGAATGTGACGCTCATCTGTTTTCACTCTTTTATCTCCTTATTTCTCTTTTCACTGTATTTTCTCCCCAACAAACAGTATGTCACGTTCATCCCAGCTGACCAGCTGCTCTCCATATTGGCTTTCTTATGTGAGCTGCAAACAGGCTCTGCTGTGCTTCAAAGGGAATGATTTATGCCCTCAAATGAATGAATGAAACACCATAACTTTCCCATTTTCTGTTTAGAGCTGTTTCTATGGATTCATCTGCATTATATCAGCCTGACTTCATCTGGATTTCACAACAACAACAAATAAGAATTATTATTCTTTCCTGTTCCAAAAAATCCACTTTCACTTGAAAATAATCAGACACAAATATCTTGTAATTATCATTTTGAGCCTTTATTTATCCAGGCTATTGAAATATTGTGTGGACTGACTGGATTTCAGACACACCCTGCTGCACATTCACACAGGAGCTACTGAGTACAACCACAGATTTCCTCTGTTGGCTACCAACCAACTCCACTCCAGTGGCTGGGGCTTGAGTGCCTTCCTCCACAGCACATCAACTGGATTTATAGGGAGTGGGGTGTGTGATATTTGCAGCTCTCTGGCTTCTGGTTGTCACTGGATCCCTAAATTTACCTCTTCTTGTATGGATTCAAACCTAAAACATTGCAATTGCAAGCATTCTTTTATCATTTTAAGATTACTGAGACCTAGACAGTACAATCATTTGACTCATTATGTTTGAAAACTGTTTTTAGGGTGTGTAATATAAATGCCCTTGGACCTTTACTGCATACTTAATTTATTACAGATTTTCTGTTTTATAAAGTCAGCCCGTATCTTTTTATCTGCACTTTTCAAGGTTGTTGAGGAAAATAAAAGGTTACAGGTCTGAAACAGACAGAGAAGATCTGGCTATCTCCTTCTTATCAGTCACCAGCTCCTATTAGGATGTAACCATGTGGTTTCAGGACATTACCCATTTCCTCCTCTGTATATCAAAGCCTTGAGGTCCCCCTCCCTCTCTCAGCCTAATTCACTCCAGATGAGCACAATGGGACATTTGATTTAGTGTGCAAGACACATGTATACAGCTGTGTCAGCCTGCCTCAAACAGCTGGCGTGGAGCTGCAGTACAACTTTTAATCATGCATTGTTTATGTAATTAAGCTTAAAGAAAACACAGCCGAGGACTGTGTTGCATTGTCCTCAGCTGCAGAACGATCAGATATTTCAGCATGATGTAGGTCCTGTCTTTGTTGTACATCCGACGCAAGCAAACGCTCGTGGTTTTAATGATATGCAGGTGATACAAATCATGTGCAAACTGCACAAGGTCTTCCAAGAGTGTGTCAACACACATGACGGCTCTCCCACTGAATATATTACAGTTGAATATATACTTTGGACCGAGGACAAGAGGCTCAAATGACCTGTTACAAATGCCTAAAGACGGATTTTGTTACTAAGTTTTTTATTGTCCTAGACTTGTCTCAGTTACAGCAAGCACCCATATACAGAGACTACAGTCTACCAACTACCTGACCTGCAAACCTGATTACAAAAAATTTAACGAAGTTCAGTAAACAATCTACTGACAGGAAAAAAGCTTGTCCTTCATTATACATTCTAACACAGCAAACGTAGCTTAGGTAGCTAACAGAGCTACGTAAGCTATGTAGATAACATGCCTGTGTAGCTTAAGCCAGTGATTTTCAACCACTGTGCCGCGACACACTACTGTACCATGAGAGATCGTCAGGTGTGCTGAGGGAAATTATCCAATTTCACTTAATAAATAAACAAAACAAAACATATATTATTTAGTCACTGCTGTAGTTGTTCAGTACTAGTGCCAGCAATGTGGTGGCTGGTAAGAATAATACTCCTCCATGTCAGTGGGTGGCAGTGGGTTGCGCAGTAATTATTTTTAAAATTAAGACAACAGAATTAGTGGTGCATGATGAATGTGGCAGTGATGAGAAGCACGACAGCAATGGATCAGTATTTGAAAAGGAAAAATGAAAACTCCTGGTATGAGTGGTGGTCAAAAGAAGCCAAAAGCGGTGAGTTCCAGGCAGTGCAGTGAAAGTTACCTTTCATTTGGATTTACTTTCACCGAAGATCCGACTGTACCGACTTTGTTATGCTTGCTGTGTGGGGAAAAGCTGTCTAACAGTGCCATGGTCCCAAGCAAGCTTAAACGCCATCTCCAAATGAAACACCTGTCACTTCAAAACAAGAACCAAACTATTTTTCTGGTGTCTGAGAGAGCTCTCAAAGCTAGCTACTTAGTAGCTGAACTTGTGTCGTTTTTTGCCTGTGGTGTGCCTTGGGGATTTTTCTTATTCTAAAAATGTGCTGTGCCTCCAAAAAGGTTGAAAAAAACAGACTAAGCTAGTAATTATTCAAGCCACATAGCTACAGTAGCTTTAACTATGTTTGCCAAAGCCTGCAATGCAAAAGCTAACTTAGCCCAAAAAAGTTCAAAGGCACACACATCCCAAAGGCTTAAGTACTGACTGCTGAACCAAGAAGAGTGACAGGCAAAACAGAAAAATAAGTCTGCACACAGAAGCTGCTCCAAAGCTTGTTTAATGAAGATTATCACCACATATGTGACGTTTCGGCCCTAGCCCTTCATCGGACATGAGACATCTCATGTCTTTTATGTGGTAATAGTCTTCATTAAACAAGCTTTGGAGCAGCTTCTGGTGTGCTGACTTATTTTTGTGTTTTGAAAGCTAACTTAGCTACATTGGCTTATAAAGTCACTTACATAACTAAGTAGCTAGCATAGCTACATTAGCTTTAGCTAAAACTAACAAAGCCAAGGCGAACTATCATTCGTGTAACTACTATTAAAACAGGTTCATACATAATTTAATCCCAGATTAGACCTCTGACCTTTATCTCTGGTTTATTTATGAAACGGCTTGTTTACTTGAGTTAATTCAGTTGCTTGTAACTAGCTGTTGCAACTGTTTTAAGTAGGCTCAATGCCTAAGACAGTCTGGATTTAGACCGTATCTCTGATGGTCGTTCTTGCTGACCATTCCTGTGAGACGCCATTTCTGTCAGAGCAGAAGTGAAACCAACAACATATTTCCGTTTTTTTGTTGTTGTTTTTTTAAATTCATCTTAATTCATAAACAAAGTCTGGCAGCTTCATTCATGAAACATAGAAACTTAGCTATTTTTCATAAATAGAAAAAATAGAAAAAGGTTAGTGCTCTAATCTGGGATTAAATTATACAACAACCTGTTTTAGAAGTAGTTACACCAATGGTGGCTTGCTTTAGCTTTGTTAGCTTTAGCTAAAGCTAGCATAGCTAAGCTAGCTACATAGTTAACATTACTACATAAGACATAGCAAAGTTTGCTTTAGCAACATGACTTCAAGGAAACAGCTTAAGCAAACATAGCTAAAGGTAACACATCTACATAGATAATGTAGCTTACGCAGCTGCTTTGTAAGCTTAGCTTTAGCTACATGGCTATGTTATCTACATAGTTTACACAATTAACAAACCTACATAAGCGAAGTTTGCTGCGTAAGAATGTTTTCAAGAAGGACAACGTTTTTTTCCTGTAAACATACTGTTTCCTCAGCTTTATTAAACATTTTGTACTTAGGTTTTCCAGGTGAGGTTTTAACCCATACCCTAACCCTAAATGGCAGTTTAATCTGATTTTATTTTGAAAGATTTAGCGTGCACTTTTGTTCCTTCAGACTCTGATCTGACTCATATGAACAGTCCTCAAGAGGGGCTGTCAGAGATTTATGGACTGCAGCCAGACCCCTCTCAAAATGTATACCGCACCTGCAAAAGATGACTGTCGACTGTTCATGATGACAAAAGATGAGGTTGTACCATGAGGCATATACACAAACTGCGATATATTACAACATAATCATTTAAATGTAAAGATAAGCGTAGAGAAAAGATGCATGTATGGTTTGAAAGCTTGAAACAGTACCCTCAACAACAAATAAAATGAATTGCAATGGATTGTGGGATACATAGTTCCTTCATCCTTGTGAAGAAATTTGCACACAGTCTTGCACTTTAGTAATTTTCTTCATTTTCAAATGTCATTTTTGCCCCAGATCAAATGTTTTATAGTCATGAGTATAAAGATAGATGGATGGCTTGGTTTATGCATTAAAAGTGACAAATGTCTATAGGTGGCTTCTACTTTTGCTTCTGTGGTTTCAAAAATAATATTAATGTTTAGAATTCAGTCGGGTCCACAGTCAAGAAACACACATAGTTTGCAGTTATTAATGATGTAATTTTTATCAGCTGCTATTCTTATGCATTTATTGCTGCTATTTATATTTGGCGGTATGGCTGTTCTGAGATTTCCCTGCCCTTCCATGAGCCTTCATGAAAGCATCAAGCAGGAACAGCACATGTTCCTGCTTTTTCTCTGCAAACCCAGAGCAGAGCAGGCATCACTGACAACAGAATAACATTGATTAAGTCAGATGTGGCATAATGGAGGAGCTGGGGTGGAGGAGGGTTGCAAAAGCAGCTTGCAGAACAGCTTGAATATGGCACCATGAGTGAAAATAGCATAGAAAGCTTAGCGTGAATCGGCTGCCCGTCAGCTGATTAGGGTATTGTGTGATCAGCTGATCTCATTAGTTATGCTACATGCTCAATTTTCTGGTACTGGGACAACTATTTGTGATAAAAACAAGAAAAGACCATGTTTATATTGTTTAAAAGTAAAGAAAGTTGTCTCTTACAGTGATAAGTGGATCATTTAGTGGGCCTCTGTCATCCATTGGCCCTTGGAACCATTCTAACTTTCTCTCCCATACAGCACTCCTGATGCAGAACACATCCTATCAAGTGTATGTTTTCTAGCTTGTTTGCAGCTTAGTGCCCTTTGCAGCTCCAAGCTAAGGTAAGCTCTGGGCATCAAGAGGTATCACATGTATAAAGAGAGTCTGTCTGGGAATGTTGATCTAAAAACCATGAGGGCTTGTCTTTATTCAGTTTCTGTTCGTTGAACCAGGTCTCCTTTGTGGCCTCATGCAGGGGGAATATCCATGTTTCTTGTCCTTTTGGCAGCCTCAGTGGTGCACTACAACATAAATGTTGGTAATTTCACAAGCACACAATGATAATGTATTCTTCCTAACAGAGGATGGTCTCAGAGTGCTCAGACAGTTGTACAAGCAGCTAATTTAGGATTGATGCACAATATCCCTTTGAAGTTGTGCTTTAGCACTGCTGCTCTGAAATTCTCCCTGCTAGAAAACAGCACATAGCTGCTGAAGGGAAGGTAATGTTGCATTTGATTAAGTGAAGAGCTGATTCATTAACAAAACAGGGCATACATGAAGAAGTTTAAAGTGTGCAGTATGGCAAGAGAAGTGGTCCGGGTCACCTTGGCAGAGTCACCCTTGTTGTATAATACATTTCAAAGGAAGCCTCTGTAGATTTTCTCCACTTTTTATTCCAAGATAAGGTGATTCATGCTTACTGTGAGAGGGGTGAAAATATTGACCAAAGTGGAGCACAGATGGAGAGAAACACAGTCAGTGTCTTTTTCCACTGCAGTGTTTCAGAGATGGCAGAGATTATGGGGGGATAACACTGCACAACATGGCCGTCCCAAACCAGATCAAAGCGAAGACAATCAAAGCCAGAGTGAAAGCTACAGCAGTAAGCTCTTTTAAATGTCTGCCCGCCTGCCCGCCCCATCCCGAGAAAGCAAGAGTGCAACCCTCAACTCAACTGTTTCCATCCAAAGTCTTTCCACTTCTGGGACCGACATAAGCCCCCCTTCTGCTCGAAGGCTGGACAGTGAGTCAGCCGGGCATAAATCCTTCAAAGCAATGCAAACAGAGCAGTCAATGACCTATGATAGTATTAAACCTGAGCCGGCATGCTGTAAAGCCTATGTAATGCCAGTGCTGATAAGACATGACACTGGTCATAATCATTTATGGCTCTGGGTTCAGGCTATAGATGATCGTCATGACAAACGACATGTCATGACTCATGTATGGTTTTACATGAAAGGGTGTAACCACAGGGCACACGGTCATAGCAGACAGGGAGTTTTGACCCACTTTTTCACGTCTAGATTATAGCACAGGCTGTGGAAACAAATGACACCTCGACGTACATGTGAGAAGTCAACCCTCCTTGACTTTTCAGCCTCTGACCCCTTGACCCCCTTTAACATGCACCCATGTGTTTTTAGATTGATGAATGCTTTTTTTCTGCCTCCCAGACAGCCGCTCGTTTCAGTTCATTTCAGTATGGTATGAAAATCAACATCAGAGAGGTGTTTGCAAAGGGTAATCCATCATAACGGACATTTAGGCATCATTATTCTAAGTCGAGGTTATGTTGATGGTTGCATGGTAATGCACATGAAAGGCTGGGATTTTTTTTGAAAGTGTTTTTGAGAGCTGATAGGAAAACCCCACAGCTGCAAACTGGAAATGTAGTGTGCAAACCTACCACGTCACATTTTAATCAAGTGAGAGGGCTTTTAAAACCTTTAGAAATTAATATTAGACATTTTAGAGGAGCTACAACTACTTTCAAGTGTTGATTTCTGTAATCTTACTACACTGACTGACCTCTTTGTATAAACCTAGAAGACAAAATAAATTAACCCAGTGATGCTAGATTTACTAGAAGGTACTGTAAGGAACTTGTGCTGGAGGAAAAACCTGATCAGTATTTCAAACAGCATTTTTTGGAGAAAGCAGAGCTTAAGGGAACTTGCATTCAACAGGCCAATGCTTCTGGTTCTACAGCTTTAAAATAAATAAATAAATATTATTAGGGCTGGATTTATGTCAGAATAGTGTTGAAGGGTTAAGGGTTACGTTGCTTTTACCTTTTTATTGACTTAATGTCATTAAAGGGCAATCATTTCTATAAAACTTTTAAAGAAATTCAGATCAGACTCCTGTCTGTCTAAAATCATCCTGACTTGCCCTTGTACCTTTCACTGCAATCACAGCACTGACTCTGTGTGGATAGGTCTCAATCAGGCTTGCCCATCTGGACACTGCAATTTTACCCCACTCCTCTTTGTTAAAGTGCTGAAGCTCTGTCAGGTAGCACAGGGATCAGGCATGAACAGCCATTTTCAAGTCCAGCCACAAATTCTCTATTAGATTGAGGTCTGGGCTTTTGCTTGGTTAGTCCAGAACATTCGCCTTTTTGTCTTTAAACAATTTCTGTGTGACTTTCGCTGTCTGCTTCAGGTCATTGTCCTGCTGGAAATTAATCTTCTCCTAAGCTGTAGCTCTTTTGCAGACTGATTAAGATTGTTCTCAAGGATTTTCCTATATTTTGCCACATTCATTTTACCCTCTACCTTTGCAAGCCTTCCAGGGCTGGCTGCTGAGAAGCAACCCAACAGCATGATGCTGCCACCACTGTGCTTCACAGTGGGGATGGTGTGTTTGTGGTAATGTACAGTTTTTTTCATCTAAACATAGTGTCCTGAACTTTATTTCACTTGACCTTGGAGTCTCTCACATGCCTTTAGGCTCTAGTTGAGATTTAAAATGAGTTTTCATCAACAGATTTACACATATACCTTCCATCTTTTGACAACGTATTTAACTGAGCTATGGGAGATGTTCACTGCCTTGAATTTTTTTTGCATCCATCCCTTGACCTTTTCTCTGAGTTGCTTGGCATGTTCTTTTGTCTTCGCTTAGTAATAGTAGCCAGGAATGCTGATTAAACAGTGACTGGAACTTCCAGAAACAGGTGTCTTTTTTCACAATCACTTGAGACAGGTGACCCCCATTTCACTAACTGTGAGACTACTAGCATCAGTTTGGCTGGACCTCTGTTGAATTAGGTCAGTCACTTTAAAGGGTGAATATAAATATAAATATAAATATATAAATTCTAGATATTAATATTATTATTATTAATATTTATTTAGCAGCTTATTTTTCATTACATGTATTTGTTTAATTGACATCACTTTGAAATCTGTTTTCACTTTGATATTAAAGAGGTTTGTTGTCATTTCTTTTGTCAAAAAACACAAATTATATTTACCATGGTTGATTTATTATTTAAAGGATACATCTGGTGATAAGAAAATGGCTAAAAAAAGAGTATGAAGCTGCTTCACTATGTTCACAACGATTCCTCTTTTTGCTCAAAAGTAACATTACATGTCATCCCCCCACCTTGCTTCCTTGCTAGCTAAATACACGCTGACTTACTCTGGCTTCACATAGATTTTTTTGGTGGGGGGCCAGGCAGAAAGCAATTCTGAAATTTTTCAGGTGTTTTGTGTAAGTGTGAAAACACCAAGAGTCACAACATATAAGGCAAGATAAATATTGTTCTTCTTGAAGCGGCAGTAGCTCAGCTGGTATGGACTTGGGTTGGGAACAGTCTGGAAATTGGTCTGGTTGCTGGAGAGGTGCCAGTTCACTTCCTGAGTACTGCCGAGATGCCTTTGGGCAAGTCGCAAAACCCTCACCCACTCGGATGCTCTGGAGCAGCATCCCCTTACTCTGACATCTCATTAGTGTATTTCTACAGGATCCTGTTTGTGCATGTGAGAGTATTTCGGCCCATGTGTGTAGCATGTTCAAAAGTGTGTAAAAAAAGTAATTTCTCCTTGTGTCTTCTTCCTATTTTCTTTTCGTCTTCCTCTTCTTCTTCTTCTGAGTTTAAGTTAGACAACAGAAATGCCTAGGTTCATATGAGTTTTATAGACTGAGAGTTTTTATCCCAATAAAAGGAATATTTATTCTTTTAAATATATTTAATCAGGAAAGCCTCATTGAGATTAAGAATATCAATTACAAGAGAAGTACAGACATGAAACATTGCAGATACAAACACACATTAACCAATCCTAAGCCACAGAGCTCAAAGTCATTAGGCAAAAAAAAATCTACAACCTGATGCTTCATCCTCTGACATCTTCAGTCTGCTTTTGAAAAGATTAAGAAACCAGCTTCTCCAGACACAAAGTCTACTGTCGCAGATTCCAGGCTGCAGGGGCAGCATACCTGAAGCTTCTTTTACCCATTTCAAGATGGACTCTGGGAACAGATCGCAAAATAAGGTCCTGTGAGTGAATCACAGATTGAATACTGTAGGTCCCAGCACTTTTCACATGAATGAAATCACACAAGTATGATGAAAGCAGAGATCAAGTGAGGGTTTTTAAATAAGCATCATGTCTTATAAAACATAAACCATCAAATCACTGTCAGAAAATTTTAGTTCTCTGAATGTGATGTCATTGTAAACTTTTCAACAAAACAAAAAAAGACACTGTTCAAAGACTTTCCTTTTCATTTTGGTCCTTCTTGATTTTTCTGTTGCTGTGTTCATCCTTGTTTCAACACTCACTCAGAATGTATTAGTGTGTACAGTATTTTGAGCTGCTGTAGAAGAATGCATATATACTATATTGACAAAAGTATTTGGCCACACCTGTTGAATTATTGAATTCAGGTGTTTCAATCAGAACTGTCACCACAGGTGTTTAAAATCAAGCACCTAGTCATGCAGTCTTCATTTACAAACTTTTGTGATACAAAATGTGTTGTTCTGAAGAGCTCAGTGATTTCAAGCATGGTACTGTGATTGGATGTCACCTTTGCAATAGAAGTTCATGAAATATCACCCCTGCTTGATATTCCACAGTCAACTGTAAGTGATATCATTAAAAAGTGGAAACGTGTAGGAACAACAGCAACTCAGCCATGAGGGAGAAAACCACATAAAATTCACAGAGCGGGGTCAACGACTGCGTAACAAGTGCCAACACTGATGATTCCATGGGTGAAGAGAACTGAACTTCCTCTGGCATTAATGTCAGCACAAAAACTGTGTGCGGGGTCTTCATAGAATGGGTTTCCATGCTGCATGCAAGCCTCACATCATCAAGCCTAATGCTAAAGGTCGAGTGGTGTAAAGCACACCGACACTGGACTGTGAAGCAGTGGAAACGTGAAGAATCACGCTTCTCTGTTTGGCTGTTAGATGAGTTAGTCTGGGTTTGGCGGATGCCGGGAGAACATAGCCTACCTGCCTGACTGCATTGTGCCAACTGTGAAGTTTGGTAGAGCAGGGATATGGTCTGGGGCTGTTTTTCAGAGTTTTCAGAGTGCAATGCTTCCAACTTTGTGGCAACAGTTTGGAGAAGGCCCTTTTCTATTACAACATGACTGTTCACCAGTTCACAAAGCAAGGACTATAAAGACATGGTTTGATGAGTTTGATGGGGATGAACTTGACTGGTCTACAAACAGCCTTGACCTCAACCCAATCGTGCATTTTTGGGATGAGTTCATAAAGTTCATAACCGGCATGCTTTCTGCCCCATTTGTGAGCCACATAAATTGTTTTCATCTTTTCTCATCAAGAAAATCTCACTGATGATACTAAGGTTTCAGAACATGTGTATCAAATATTGACTGTATAGGGTTAAAGCAGTTTTTCCTCTGTGTTTGAATACCTTTAACTAATTAGTTGCAGGCTTTTTACCCATGTGATACAAAAAACTTATCAGAACTTCCTGCCACCACCTGGATTGCTATTTTATAGCAATCTATAGTTTTGTTTGTATTACCTTGTGAAGCTACTGTTACCTCAATAATTCATAAGTAATGTCTGCCAACTCTGAACTGCCATTGATCACCTATCTGGGCAGATTTCACATTCTTGTAAGCTCATTTTCAAGCTGAACTGACATAAAACAGTGGCCTACTAGAAGGCTGGAGAAATAGATCAGTGTAAATTGCTGCTTTGGGAACTGTTTGTCAAAAGTGTAGAATCTACACAATTTACAGTAATTGGGAGATGTGTAAAAAATAGGTACAGGTCTGCAGAGACACCCAATGAATATGCCTGTGACTCTGCAGTCTCAGATAATTTGATTTTGCCTCAGGGACAGAGATGACGGGTTGACAGCAGCACCTCCTGGGGCAGGTTAACTTCAGGGACTGTAGATCAAATGTTTCACCTGGACATGCAGCAGTAGGGGACGGAGCCGTATCAATTAAGAGCATCGTAATGATAACAACTAAGATCAAACACCAGACCTGGTTCTGCTTGTCGATTCCACAGACAGCAGCTCTTGGAGTGCCTGTAATGTGTGTGTGAGAGCATGAGCAGGCTGAAGGGGGAAACTCTCATTTTGATGATGTTTCATCAATCTGTTTGAAGTTCTTTTTGGTCCTTTTTTCCTTTTTGGCTGCACTCTTGCTTGGTTTGCAAAAGCCTCTCAGTCTTGGTGACTCAGAGAAATATTTTGATGCCCTGAGTGTCCTTGAACCTGGATAAAAGCTGTCTGACAGCTCTCTGGTGTTTCTGGAAATTCTGTGGTGTAAATGTAGAATGTGATTAAACCAGACTGTAGGTTAGGTGGGATTTTTTTTTTGGTTGGTAATTTTTCTGCAACAGGTAACATTAAAAATTACTGCAATGAGGAATTTTCAGGAGGCAATCTACAGTGTTTAAAAACAAAGCTGGTGGACATTGCAGTTCCTTGTATGTCCACTAAGTTGGTTGCAGAAGCACTGAAAGTCACATTAACACTCATTCAAAAATGTCTGCTTTTACTAAAGCAAGTTTACAGTCTGGTTAAAAGAAAATGTCTGGTCTTATAGTTCATGTGTTCAGAGTTCACACACTGTGGAGCTGGGGGTTCATTTATTCATCCACTTTGATTTTCTGAGGGATACGAGATCAATTTTAACCGGCCTGACTCACAAGCTGGCATCGTGCAACTGTTTACAAGACAGTCTGGCTGCAGACCACAGATCTCAAATGCCACTTCTTGCAGACCTCTACAGTGAGCGGAAATATACACTTAAACTTTCCGAATAAAATCGCATTTAACCTCCGATTAGGTTAGGGTACCACAGTCATCCCTCTGGTGGAGGGGAGACTAGAAATGGCACAGGTCAATTGTCTGGTGCTGTTTGTCCTCTCTATCTTGGTCACAGTTCATTGAAATTAATGAAAGATGAATTTACAAAAGGCCAAAGTGTAAACAAATTAATTGAGTGTGTGTAACCTATGGAAATTTTAAAAGAAAGAGATTAGGGTTAGGGTAAGGGTTAAGGTAAGGGCTAGGATGTCACAAGCTAAATGTCAAAATCCTGATCTGCAAAACCTAATTACAGAGTGTTCAATAAAGCAGAGTAGACGATCTGCTTACAGGAAAATAGATTGTCCTTCATTAAAACACTCTAACCCAGCTAACGTAGCTAAAGCTAACAGCTAAGATACATTAGCTTAGTTAGCTTGATTAGCTACATCAGTAATGAAGCTTACCTAGTTATTGTAGCTAAAGCTAACAAAGCAATTTTTGCTACATCAGATTATACTGTTTGCTAAAACTTTTATTAGGATCACTGAAAGTTAATTTGAGACAGCCTTTTAAAGATTAAGACTGCCATCAACTAGCTTGAAAACCTCCCTTTGATAGCCAATGTATGATTTCCCTAATGCTGTCCACGTTTATGTACAATCAGTGTAATATCAGTAAAATCATGTGAAAGGTTTTTGATTTGAAGCTCAGGTAAGGAGTTTTTTGATTGTTAGTGGGTTGAGTTTTCAGTGCGGTTGCCCACTAAGACCAATCCAAGGAAGCCATCCATCCATTTTGTTCTGCTCATCTGGGGCTGGGTCGTTGTAGCAGCAGGCTAACATCCCTCTCCCCAGCGACATTTTCCAGTTCTTCCTGGGGGATTCCAAGGCATTTCCAGGCCAGGTGAGATATATAATCCATCCAGTGAGTCCTGGGTGTACCCTGGGGTCTCCTTTCAGTTGGACATGCCCAGAAGGCATCCTAATTAGATGCCTTAACATCCTCAACTAACTCATTTTGATGGTGGCTAAACTTCGTGCTCCATCTGGATGTCCAAGCTCCTGACCATAACTCTAAGGCTGAGCATAGACGCCTTCCAGAGGAATGTCATTTCAACCCCTCGAACTCGTGATCTCATATTTGTGGTCATTTCCCAGAGTTCATGACCATAAGTAAGGGTTGGTATGTAGAATGACTGTTAAATTGAGGCAAAGCTCTCAATCCAACAAAGCCATTGTTCATGATTAATCTTCTTTAGGAAACAGGTTTAAAAATACTCCCAATTTCTAATGTTGATATCTTGAATTATGGCCACCATAAGCACACCTTTTAACTATGAAAGTAACAAATTTTAAGGTTGCATTTTACTGTGATGAACTGAAAAGACATGGCTAAGGTGAGAGTTTGTCTAATTGAGTGGAAGGTCAGTGGACTAATCAGAGAGTCAACAAAGTGCTAGGTTCCCACTGCACTGATGTTTGATGTGTTGCATCATGGTGGTTGAGCTATTAGTCATTTTCCAGTCTCTTGTAGACTATTACAATTCGGTCAGGAACACTCTCATCATGCATTTTACCATTTATCACAAAATAGATAGACAGTTTTACTTGACCCCAAAGCTCTGCTCAAAAGATGCTCCCTGGGTTAGTCAAGCAGCATACTTTGACTTTCCATGGAGTGCCTTGCTAGAAACGCCCATATGGATGGATACATTGATGACAATGTATACTAACCACAATAAAATATGTTCAAACGCAATCAATACATAGGGGCATAAATCTCAATTTGAGGGTGCAACAAGCTTTATGCTATAAAGGTGGAGGCTGGGGTGGTGGAGGTTAAGCTTTGCCAGCCACAGCAGCAGCATGGTTCATCAGCATTAATGCAAGCTGGGATTGATTGAGGGAAGTATATCATATTGAAATATGCCAGTGTTGAGAGAAAGAGCAGCAGTTGGGATTAGCTGGCCGTCAGCTGATCACAACTGGGAGTATGACTACCATGTCCTGCATGAACTAACGCTAAGCTTTGATATATAAATCAATTTAAATTTGAATGATATCAGGCGCTGTTGCATCTGATGTTTAAGTCATTTTCAAGAAATCCCTACATGGTTCTTTTAAAAGTGCCTCACTTGCTCTGGATCTGTTTCTATAACGAGCTAAGATTCACTTCTTTTGATACCCTCTGAGCAGCATTAGTTCCAGGCACTGTAAATTGCCATACTGAAGTTATCAGAGTTGTGGATGACGGTCTGGTTTGATTTTGTAGCATCCGTGGAGATATCAGCGTAAATTTCCGTTTGTAACAGTTATAACCTTCAAAAACTCCTCAGAGGAGCTTTAACTCTGGCTTTGAAATCTGAGTAGTTCATGGCTGATTCTGGCAGTATGCTGCTGCTTATTTATATCTTTAGCATTACACTTGTATCATTTTTATTATTAGTCATATCGTAACAGTATTTGTGTTTAAGACAGCTTAGTTTAAAACTTCTTGTAGTGTTCTGTTCTCCTGCTCCCTTTCAAGACTTGTTGGCATCAGCACAGCAGACTGTGGGTGTGTTGCAAGCAAATATAACAACTTCTGCATCTGCTTTGAATATTTAGCCACTGCAAACCTGCAGTTCTGGCACGGTGTCAGATTTAACACGACATGACTGTCTGAACTTAAACTCCTTATATATTAGTAGAGTTTTAAACAGAGCTGAATTCCGCCTTGGACTTCGGAGACACTCTTGGCCTCGGGTAGCCTTGTTCAGCAGGGAATGGCAGTTGTTAAATTACTTAAAATAAGAGCTGAGAAAAGCAGCAGGCTTTTCACACGCTTAGCTTAAAATGTTGTCAATTTCAGGAGCTTTTTCTGATCTTACCGTATTCATCTTGACTCCAACTTTCCTTTTATATGTCTGGGAATGTGGGAGTGGTAATTTTCACTCATCTTAGTTTTTTTAACCTCCCTTGATAGCTCTGATTCCTATGTTCTGCATAGCCTAGGTCTGCCTGCAACAGCTGTAATTAAGACCAAGAATGATCAGACCTGAGAGGCTCATAAAGCTCAGCTATATTCAGAATTCAGAGTGCCAGCGGCCAGCTCTGTTACAGACTTAATTCATATTCCCTTTGTTCATCTCCAATCCCACTGAGGGCCGGAGGCAACTGAAGGACTGTTGGGCCTAGTGACAATATAACAGGTATTAAATAGACCATTTCCAGTGTCGCCATGTAGTGACTGGAGGCTTCAAAGAGCCAGCAATTTGCTATGAAATTAAACTAGGGATCAGACTGGCCCACATGATACTGTATATCTCAAGCACTGCAATATGAAGAGCAGATATTTAGCATGCCCACAACAGAGACCCCCAAAACAGTATTTTCTTGACAATATCAGCCCACTGTGGAAATCATGTGAAAGACGTATGCTCCCTTATATAAATCATGAAGTGTTTCCTGAGCATTTGGTGTCGACTGGGGTGTGCTACATCATCTGTTTTGCTTCCTTTTGGGGTGGCTGTTGCAACTCTATTTCTGTAAACAGGGCAGAAATTATGCCACCTAACCTCACAAATAAACTGATTTTGTTTGTGAAGCCTGTTTGGTATTCCAGTCATTCCCAGCTGAGCCATCTGGTGGCGGTCTTTGCTCTCTCCCTGTGGAACATTACTCTTAGTGATCTTGTTGTCCTATCACTTGCTACCTCATTAAAATGAGTGATGATAATAAATCCCACCGGCCACGTGCAATGAAATCATATTGATCTGCAGGCACGCACATGCATATATGCATACTTATCAATTGACAAACAAGCCCTCGCAGAAAGAGAAAAACACTCTTAAAATATTGCATTTCACATTCCTCTTAACAGGCTGACACCTTTGTAGGTGCTCAGAATGTGCATGCTACAGACACACATCCAAGGTTTTTAGAACAAGGAATGTTTAATCAGCCAAGGTCACAGTGTGCATCCACGCACTGTTATTAAAGGGGCTTGTGGGAGAATAGAGGGAACATCTCTCATCTGTATTCTCTTCACATGGCTTGGGTTATAGTAGGATCATGCAGTTATAGGATTTTTCTCCCAGAACTAAAACACAGATGCTATGCTAACAGACAAACACGTCCTCAAAAAGACAGTAAAACATTGTTTATAGCTTTGCAGTCAGCATATCTTCATGCCACACAGGCAGCAATCACTCACTGGGAACAATACAAAAACATAGTCCTCAATTTGAACCCTTTGCTGCTAATCCACTGCCACCCATGAGCCAGAATTTATCTGCATCCCCACCTCTTCTCACACCCACTTGAAACAATAAATAATTTCACTGAAAGCAACAAGAAAGCGCTGTTCTCTTGATTCTAATCTCACTGAGGCCTCTGTTATTTCAGGATGATAGTGTCAATGTCAAAAGCAAATAGACTTAAATACACTATGCTTCTTATCATACACTCCTTAATGTTGATTGCACAGAGAACAGTCTATCACATCTGAATTTTTCATTTTAGATGTGAAAATGTGAATCATAAATGCAGCTAATCAATTATTTCATACTGAGGTGAAAATATGAAATACTGACTTTAAATTATACATGCCATATCAAATTGCCTTTCACTCTATAGAAACACACATGCAGAGATAAGATGACAGGTTGAATATCAAAAGCTTTCCTCACAGAGACTTTTTAATGCATTTCTCTTCATTTAATGTAGTTATGATAAATTCATGTTTGCAGAGCATCACTGTATCTGAAGATTCATTTGACAATGTGACATGTTCATACATTTTGTTGTGTGGCGGAAACCCCAGCTCCATCCTGAAGTGGCAATTGACTACAGATACCAAGCTGCCGAGAGCCTCTCTGCTGTTTTACATACAGAACAGAAGCTTTGATGTCCCCCGATGAATTGCGCTGCAATAACTGTGTCTCCACGGAGGAAATAACATCGACACATCGCAGGTACAAGCCAATATGACAACTGTGTTTCATGCAATATTTGATTATGCTAATGCAACAAACAAACATAGACAAGGAATGAATACAGAGACCAAAGAGAAGTCTAATATGTCTGTTCTTTATTCCTTTAGATCATCCACAAGCTGCAATATATTCCTGGAAGTTCTACTTTTGCAAAGGAGAACAAATATAATGACATTTTACCTGCAAATACCCAGATTCTTTCAAAAAGACCTGATGGGAAAGTAGATAGCTCTAAAGCAGAGAGCAGCCTTTACATGAGTTGTAGTTAGACTGGCTGGAAAACTTTTAATAAAGATGCACGAAAATCGTACGAAATCAAAAGGATAAAAGGAATTGTCACATCAACAGGGTATAAAAGATAGCCTATTACAATTAATACTGCATTTTGCATTTGGTGAACTTTCACACGTTATTCTGTGTTATTCTGCAAAACAACATGACAAACTATTTTTGTCAGCGACCTTTTTTGATGAGGAAGACAACAGTATGTTGAGCTAAAAAGATCTTTGGTAAGAAAAACTCTGGTGAAAATTCCATTCAGTTTTGTTAAAGATAGCAGACAAGATAACAATGTTAATACTTGGTTGTCAGAAAAATCCACATTACTTCTCCACTCTGCCTTTATTAGTCTATCAAAATACAAGCGGAGGATGTATCGTACACTCTAAAAGGTGTGTTTGAGTGTTTGTTGAAGTAGTATGATATTTTGCATGAATCTAAATCAGTTAATTGCAAGTTGTTCTTGACACCATTGATCAAGTTACCTGTTCATTTTTCTTCTGTTTTAAGTTATTTCCTGTTTTATTTTGAAGATACCTTCGTCTCTGTTTTCCAGATCCTGCTCCTCCTGTTTCCTGCCTCATGTGTCTGCTCCTACCCTGATTACCCACACCTGTGTCTCGTCAGCCCCTGATTGTCTGTGTATTTAATCCCAGCGTGTGCTCCCTCAAGTCGCCAGCTCGTAACGTTCTCCTCCACGTGACCTCGTTCCAGTCTTTATTTCTAGCGATTGATTCCCAGTGTTTGACCTGCTCATGTTTTTTGATGTATACCCCTTTCCCACTGGCCGAAAAACCTGTTTAAACACGCTAACAATCAGCTCCTGTCAGCAGTGGGAAAGGCTCTAATTGGCATTCAGACCTGCGTCGACTGACCCTGCAATGGACACGGGTTTTTATCGGCTCGCCTCCGATCGGCTCCAGTTGGAACGTCACACCTGGGTATAATCTATTAACCTTTTATTCCTTTTATTCTTTTTATTAACCTTTTTATTCTTTTTTATATTACTTGCCTGTTGTGATCTCATAGATCCTTTTTGTTGTTGTTATTGCACAGAACTTTTATTCTGTCTGCTGCGCTTTTAAGCCTGATGTGCTGGAGGAGGCAGGAGTTTAAAGGCAGAAGTTTCGCAGCACGGCAGCGCAGTTTAACGGCACATATAAACACAAAAATGCCCATGTCATAATTAGCATATCCACTGAGAATTTTTTTTTTCCCAAGGACAGATTTAGCTCATTTAAGCCTGTTAAAATCTCATGGATTAGCTCATAAAGTGCTGTGTGTCCTGTCTGTGCGCAGCTGGCAAGAGAGATTCTTTTCAAGTGATATAATCTATTGACCTTTCATTTATTTATTTATTGCATTATTTGCTTCTCGGAAATGCTCACATCGATCCTCTTTTTTTGTTTGTTACTACACAAAACCAACGTGATGACATCAGCTTGACACACCAGAGAAAAAAACAGCCACGCAGCTCTTCTGCAGGAAATGGGAAAGGAGTCACTTGCCGATTGTTAGTGGGTTTACCTGCATTTGTAAAACCAGCCTTTACACGCTAATTATAGTGGGAAAGCAGTATTAGCCTTTAGCCTACTCCTCTGAATTTGTTGCTCTGCCTTTTTGTGTACCAAACTGCATTAAACGACTTGCCTTTTTGAAAAACCCAATCAAGTCTGCGCTTGAATCCTTTTCTTGAGCGATTCTCGTGTAAGTTCCTTTAGCATTGCACTATCAGGTAAAGTGCATCAGGGTTGCCTGGGTGTTTGCTTATTCTGCAGAGTTTTCCTAGAATGCTTTTGGTAATTAAACAATTTTGCACCCTAAGTGAAGTTATTGACTCAGTTAGAGAAGTCCCACCTGTGGGAACCAATTCAATCATTTTAAGGAAAATGATTTGAAATCTTATTGAGTTGTATTTCAACTAAATTTTTGAGTGTAGGAAAATTTCCGCATAGTAGTTTAACTTAAAAAGTTAAGTTAACTCAACATAAATGTATGAATAAAATTTAGTTGATATTACTTCAAAGTAAATACAATTGACTTAAAGAAACTGTGTAAATACAACTTGTTAATTTGAGTTGGGAAAACTTAATTCAATTGTGTTATCACTTGAAGTATTTTTTAAAGTTCATCCAACTATTCTCTTTTTTTCAGTGTATGGCTTAATGAGTTTGGTGTGGAAGAACTTGACCGGCCCGCACAGAGGCCTGACCTTGAACCCACTGAGCTCCTTTGGGTTGAACTGGAGCAGAGATTGTGAGCCAGGCCTTCTAGACCGACATTGGTGCCTGACCTCATAAATGCACTACAGAATGAATAAGCACACATTCCCACAAAAACACTCTAAAATCTTGTGGGAAGCCTTCTAAGAAGAGTGGAGGCTGTGATAGCTGCTTAAGGGATTGGGGGCAATTCTGTGAAATCCCCAGATGGCTAAATATTTTTGTCCACATAGTGTGTTTTATAATTTGATGGTCACCTATGACCAAATAAATTAAATTCCAGGTTAGATTTTAGCATGAATGTAGCTAAATTACTGTCTCTCCATAACTGATCTATCGAATACTGGACTATTACGTGATGCAGAGCAACTTAATGAATCACCAAGTTCATTTAAATTATATTTATTTATCTTTTAAGCAAGAGCTTTTGGGAGTAATAAACGTTGTAGTTTTGTCCAGCTGTTGTAGTTCAGGCACTGTCTGGAACACATGTATTGGGGTGAGTGAACAGAATCTCTTCCTAAAATAATCGGTTGATTTCTCTGTTGAGTTGAGCTCTCTGTCAGTTTCAGGAGACCGTGCAATGACACAAAGAGGCAACCTCTCAGGCTGAAAAATAAAGTCAATGCTGAAATGACAACACTACAAGGGAAGAATTTTAATTTAACTGACCCATTTAAATTATTTATAAACTTTAAGTTATCCGTATTTACGAGTGTACTGGCTTTGAATGTCATTTGGGTGCTGCTAGATGACACATCAGCTATTCACTCACCAAACTTGTCACCTCAACTGTGTTTGTGCATTTCTGGGGACTCATGCAAATGGAAAATAAATGATCAGGACTGTTGTTCAGTCAGTTGTACTAACAGACTATGCAAGTAGTCTCAAGCTTTTTCAGTGGGTGAGTTTTATAGTATAAGCACGTTATCACTATTGAGCAGGCTGGTGCATAAACTCAGCCTACCTTGGCTTGTTGGCTCGTCAACTGTTTGTCATGCATCGATTTATTCATAGCAATACAGATCTATGAGTCAGGATTGTTGGTAGCTTGTCCTTGAAGATAGCAGGCTGTAGTGATGTGCAGACAGGTTATTTAAACTTCCTGGCTTGCTTTGACACTGCTCTCTAACACTGGAATAGGCATGAAGCAGGTTGAGGTTCCAATGTTTTTACAGGCATCATTTGTTTTCAGTGCTATTACCCTATGAATAAATAGACAACACCAACAATGGATAATAAATCATGCAAAAATACCTTGTTTAGCCAATTTTGCAAGGTAAAGAATAAGGCCACCAATAAGGGGGGATAAAGGGGAAAGCTTTCTCTGGCCAAGCCAAATAGGGGGCCCATGGAGGTCAGCAAAATCATGATCCATTGTTAAGTTTATCTGTGATAACCATATTTTATATTTACCAGAAAAGTAACACTTACTAAAGCAACAAAACAATTATTTACGCAGTATGAATATAGCAAAGGCATTCTGGGAAAACTGCAGATTTGTCATAACTCAAATCATTTGAGTAATAACAAAAATACTTAAATTGTTTGAGTACTGTTCACTTAAAACTAAAATGAGTTCTATCAGCTCATAAAACAGAGTTGAAAAAGATGTTTTGGATTTTTAAGTAAACACAACTTAATCTGTTTAAACCAAGAAAACTAAAGTAAATTGAGCCCTTTAGCTGTTATGGCCAAGAAGTAAAAGTAACATGTTTATATTAAGTATTTAGAACAGGTTACAAAAAACTGAGTTGATTCAACTAAATGTTTCTGAGTAACATCAATGTTTTGTTTTACAGTGAAAAGGGGTCAAAAACATATTTTAAAAAAATGGGTTAAAGTGTAAACAATTGGTTGAATTAAGGAAAAAGCATCAAAAATTAAATTTTGAGTGGAAAAAATGCTACAGAAATTGGTTTAATATTGCCTAAATGAGTTAGAAGTGGTAAAAGTTTGCCGTAGAGGTGGTGACAAGGGGTTAAAGAGTGGTAAAAAATGGGTTGACAGACACAAAACGGTGCTAAAGGTATCAAAACTGGGTCATAAGTGGCAACAAAGGCTGAATGAAATATTGAGAAATTAAAGAGTGGCAAAAATGTGCATAAAATGGGCCACAAATAGGAAAGAAATGAGTGGCAAAGAGTTGCAAAAATGGCTGGATAATGTAGTGAAAATGGGTTAAGAATGGCAATAATGGGTTCAACGTGGCAAAAATGGTTAACCCAGGGGGCAAAAATATCAAAAATGGCTTAAAAGTTGCAGTAATGGTTATAATGGAGCAAAAAGAGGCAAAAAGTACCAAGATGGGTGAAAAGTGAAATGAAAAGTGGTTAAAGACAAGCAAAAAAGTGTTGGGAAGGGGCTAAAAAGTGGCATGAACAAATAACTTCATCAGAACCCAAAAACATCTAGATACACTTTTCAGCTCCAAAATGAAGCACCATGCTACTTACCCAACAAACATGCATTGATTAACGGCAAACTCCAGAAATTTTAAGGCAATTATCATTGGTATTTGACAGTTTTTTTTCACCCAATTAAATTTATTTAACTTGTATTAACATCATTATGATTAACATGATTAACATCATTCCCTCAAAGACAATGAACTTATTTTTCTTAAATCTCTTATACATGACTGAAAGGTGTCACCATTGCTTGTAGCTGTTAGCTAGCTAGCAGATACTACCATAGACATAATAAAGAGTAGATGCTGCACTGGCTGCTAGAGCGCAAGAAATATGCCCTCCATCTTGGTCTGGTCTATCTATCTATCTATCTATCTATTTTCATTTTTTCTGATAACTTCTGTCTTTTGTGTTATCTCTTATACATGGATACACAAGATATAGGATCAGAATCAAAGTGCCACTCAAGTTAAGGTTTTGGGCTCAGAATATGAGAAAAATATAACAGCCTTTTTACCATCTTTACCAAGAGTGTCTCCCCGTTAGTTTGGTGCTACAGTATTTACATCGAATCATTCAGCATAACATTTGCCAACCTTTGTTACCTCGGCTATTACAGATAAGTTAACGAAGCTAAGCTCCAGAAGTTAACGTTAGTTTAACTAGAGCCCTTTGGACAACAGTTAACAATGATGTACGATCACCAAAGAATAAAAGCTAGAACAAACAATGCCAATGAACTCCCAACAAACAACGTGACACAACGAACAACGCAGCTAGGAGCTAACGTTAGAGATGTTAAAGATAACTTTATATTTCTTTCCAGCAAAGTGACAATATGCTGCCTCAAATACGATGTTGGCTTACCTTAGAACAGATGTTGTTAATTTTATCCACGTTGAGTTGATGTTGTGGTCTACTGCAAAACTTTTATCCAAAGAAGACACTTTTCTCAGTTTAGATGTGGCTTAGGAAAGGGAAAAAAAACACTCTGTCGCCCAGCCCCTCAGGATACTTTGTGTTGGAGTCGCATGTACCCCGTTTGACCATGTTTAAACTTAAAATCTAAAAAAAACCTCATAAAACCAGACGAAAACTGACTTTCTCTTATTCATTTCAATGGACGTCCAGGCAGCCGATGTCCGAGTGTATTGGAGTGGCTATACGCACTGTGATTGGCTCATCGCGTTTGAGGGTAGGACTTAGCCATAGGTCAATTGCAAGAATAAAAGATGAGATTCAATCTATGATGTAAAGTGTAAATGGAAATGGAAATATATGTCTTGAAGCAGAGGTAAATATGCCAAAATGTGCAAAAACGTTGATCACAGCCATAGACGGCTTTACATTTAGTAGAACAGTTCTGTGCAATGCAGTTATTAGCTATCTAAAGGGCAGTTCTGTTGGTGGAGTCTATATAAAACATATGATCTTTGTTGCCCAGTATTAATAACTAAGGAGTAAAATGCTTTCCAAGGACAAGAAGGTCTTCATTTTTTGGTACATCCTGACATTTCCTGGCAAATGCACAGTTCTTTTTGGTTACCTGTGAGAGAAACCTTTTTTGAGCCTGTGCCCGTATCATTCCTCCCCATCCTGTCATTTGAATTCCACGGAACAGAAAAGCAGTCAGAGTCTGTGCCAGCCACCTATACTTAAAGCGGAAGACATTAAAACAGAGACATACCTGAAGTGACACAAACTTGGCAGGGCCCAAATAGTTTCCAGATAGTTAATTAACCTTAGTGGCTGGTAGAGCAGTCATGCGAGGCTGGTCAGTCGCAACCTGTGCTGGGATAAATACTAGCAGTCATGTTGACATGTCACAGTGCATACATGTCATGTGTCTACTGCCAGCCTTTACACTTTGTTTAGAGCTGAGCTCACGAGCTATTTTCATCAAGGAGGGGAAAAGGCTGCCTAGCTTTAAAGCTATACAAACATACCAAATGTCTCTCTGGTTATAATTACCTAAAGTAGTTTATAAAATGTTGCCTGGTGATATCATATCATCTATTCTTAAAGTGCCATTTCACCCAAAAAACAATGTGTAAAAAAATAAATAAATAAAAAATAAAACTTTGGTTTTAAATAAAACCTAGTAGTACAACATCAAAAACATAAATAAAACGTAGCTTTTCACTGTATCTGTCAGCTGATTTGGACTGAGTTTTCCTTGGTTTGAGAGGCGTCTGGCAGCAGACTGCAGCTCTCAGAAGCCCTCCCTTGCAGACCGTTTTCCTGAGACTCTACATCTGTCAGAACGGAAGAGATGTAGGAGAGCTCAGCAGTGCCCGCCCACCTTACAACGGCACTGGTTATGTAAGCAAAATTAATTATTCAAATCCCCCACAGACAATTCATACAATCATTATTACAATGCTTTCAATGCATGAACCAAGCTAACCAGCTACCTGAGTACTCATGAGTACTTTTGATTCAATGCAAAAAAATGGCGTTTCAAAACTGAGAAAAGATAAAGGTACAAGACTGTGTACATATTACTTTACAAGGTGGAACTAAGTACATATCCCACAATCCATTGCAATCCATTTTATTCATTGTTGATAGCTTTTCAAGCTTTCAGACCATATCATTATACCTTTTCTACACTCATATTTATTAAAGTAATTATATTTGAAATGATACTGCTGTAATTTGTCGTAGTTTGAGTATTCATCGCTTCATACTCTGGTGGCATGTATTGTCATCATCAAGTGGACAGCCTTTGTTTTCGGGCTTGTTAGGCATGTACATGGTAACCAGAGACCCCACCAATCATAGACGCCACTGTGACAGTCAAAGATTGTGGGTATTGTAATACTTTTGGCTGAGATTGCAAATAAACTATATTTAGCTTAAAACAAGGTTGATATCTTGAGAACTATTGTCTTGTGCAGAGCATAATATTATACTATCGTTTAACTCTCAGGTAGCTTGTGGTAGGTCTAACTTGGATTTTTCATTTAAAATGGTTAATAATCTAAATCTGCTATGGAGAAAATGACTGCGATTTTTGCCTCTGGAAACACACTGTTGAGCCCTTTTTGCTGTTTCAAAAGTTTTGTTTTTTTCAATTCAACTTTTTTTATAAACAAACTCTGGCAGTTATATTCATGAAAAAACACTTTGCAGACACTATGGACTTTATTTTATTCATTTCTATGTGTGGTATCACCACTCCTAGCTGCCACAATTTAGTTGTATATTCCTGTACAATGACAATAAAAAGCTATCTATCTAGACCAAGAAAGCTTTCATTAGACCTGTTTTAGAAGCAGTTATGTGAGCAGTGGTTTGCTTTTGCATTGTTAGCTTTAGCTAAAGCTAGAATAGCTTGTAGCTGCTAGCTACAAACGGGAGTTATTGTTACCATGTAAGCCAGTGTTACTATGTTAGCTTTAGCTAAAGCTTAGGAAGCTAAAGCAAGCCACTGTTCAAAAACTACCTCTAAAATTGGTCTATAGCTATCGTGGTATAATCTAATGTGCCTAATGTTTGCTTTAGCTTTAGCTACGTTAGTTTTACCTTTCTAACTTAACTCTTTGTTAGATTTAGACTTAGGTATGTTAGCTACATATCTACTTTAGCTTTTCTAGCTCCAGCCTTAGCTTTGTTAGATGCACTAGAATGTTTCATTGAGAACAAGCGTTTTTCCTGTAAGCAGACTGTTTACTCAGCTTTATTCTTCGTTTTGTAATTGGGTTGTGTAGGTCATGTGACTTTTAACTTTTGGCATGCTAACCCTTATCTTAACTCATACTCTAACCCTAATCAAAAGTTTAATCAAATTTTATTTGGAATATTTTAGCGTATATTTCCGTTCTGACAGATGCAGCATCTCACTGTCTACATACTACAAAAAGAAAACAATGTGTTTTTATTTTAGTTGGTTTGGTAAACTTATCATTAAGCCTACAATACATCTTCAAACACATTGATTTAAATGAATCTCTAAACCTTTATCATAAAAATGAGCTCACATGATAAGTCTGAGAACTGGATTTATAGAAAATACACATTTTCAATAACTGATGATTGCATAAGCCCTAAACAGACACACATCCATACATGTTATTTTACTCTGCTTCCCATTAGGGCAAGTATTTCCAGGTTGGTATCCAGAGATTTTTGCATTTACAGATAGACCAAAATAATTCAGTGCAATCTCTAATCTTTTTTAATTTCTTGTGGTGAATGAATACATACAAATATGCAGGTCGGTAACTTTGATACTTCAACCTCAGATAAGTACTTAAAAAAATAAGTCTGAGTCACAAATAAATCTTGAATAAACAAAACAAATAAATAGAATCCCAAAGGAGGAAACTTTGTTAATTATGTCACGTATCAAAATGCTCTAAGCTAGTGATTTTCAAACTCTTTGCCCAAGGCACACCTAAGATCAAGCTTCAATCTCAAGGCACACCATATCCATATCCATGAAATACAGCCTGTTTAACTAGTGTAATTGTATCCCCCAATTGTTGTATAGCTGCAGTAATAATAAATGGTTGTACAAATTCCCACAGCACACCCAGACTTGCCTCAAGGCACATTAGTGTGCCTCATCACACCATTTGGGAACCACTGCTCTAAACTAACACGATAACATTACCAAATTGCATCATGTCCAACTGGCTGCACTCACTAGAAAACTGTAGATGGCATTTGACAGGAGAGATCCAAAAGCAACCAGCTCTTTTACAACAACACACAGTGTGTGTGTCTGTCTCATTGAGGGCTGAACAACCAGAGATCATGTGCTTATTACTGATAGTGGATTGTGCCATTTCTCTAAAAATAGATCAACTGACCCTTAATACGTATACCTGAGAGTGACACTCAGGTAAAGTATGTATGAAGGAAATGCTGGATGTTGACTACCTGTTCATTTCTCATATAGTTGCCTGGTCAGAGGAGGAAATAAAACACTTGCACAATAGTTTCTGAAGCTCCTTCACATCTGCCTGTGGTTTTCTGAAGTCAACTGGCTACGGTAGCTGCTTTATTCCAAATAATCTCAATGTTTCCTGCAGTTAGGTCCGGTTGAGGCCAGTTCATGTTTTTACTACAAACAAAATACAAATTCAATAGATCACTTTCACCAGCTCATTTGAACCTGAGGTCATTTAAACCAAGCAGACAAGGTGTAACTGTGATGGATGCCACCTTTGCAAAGAGACATTTTTACATGTCATCCCTGCTGAATATTCCACTTTTGTGTGATATATTAGAAAGTGGAAGCTTTTAGGAGCAACAGCAGCTCTGGAGAACATTACCTGCCTAAATGCGTTGTGTTCCAACTGAAATTTAGTGGAGAAGGGAAAATGTATGGGGCTGTTTTTCAGAGTTTGGGGTGAGCCCCTTATCTCCGGTGAAGGGCAATCCTAATGCTTCAGCATACCAAGACATTTTGGACAATGCTATACTTCCAACTTTGTGGCAACAGTTTGGGGAAGGCCGTCTTCATTTCCATTAACATGACTGTGCCCCAGTGCACAAAAAAGGAGTATAAAGACATGGTTTGATGCGCTGAGTGTGGAAGAACTTCACAGAGTTCTCACCTCGACCCTATCAAGCATCCCCCTATCTTTGGGATGAACTGGAATGGAGATTGCGAGCCAAGCCTTTTCATCTAACATCAGAGCCTGAGCTTATAAATGCACTACAGAATGAGTGGGCACGAATTCCCACAAAAACACTCAAAAATCTTGTGGAAATCCTTCCAAGAAGAGTGGAGACTATTGTAGCTACAGAAGGAGAGCGACTCTACATTAAAGTACATGTATTTGAATACAATGTCGTTACAGTCCCTGTTGGCGTAATGGTGAGGTGGCCAAATATTTTTGTCTATATAGTGTATATTGCTTCATACTAGAGCCACATGTACTGGCATCATCAAACGTCGTCAGTCGTCGTTCACAGGCCTGGTAGACTTTTCCATGGTTTCAGCATGGGCCACCAATCAGAGGCATTGCTGTAACACTCTAGGATTATGGGCACTGTAGAAACTTGACTGAGATTGAAAATAAACTGTGTTTGATATCTTACAAACTTTTGTCTGCAGTTGTAGTACATACCATTGTTTAAGACTAATTTGGATATTTCTTGCATTAATACTTAAATCCGCTATGGATAAAATAAATGTGACTTTTACAACCAGAACCATGCTGTTGTGCACTATTTCACTGCAGCTAAACTGACACATCTCCCTTTCATTTTGAGTCTTACTGAGGATGTATTGTAGGATTCATACACTGAACATGTTTTTGTTCACTGTTGTAGTTTAAGTGCATATAGGTTGTGAAAGCCCCCCTGACATTTGAGGGATTATTACAGCGGTTTTCTGCATGAAGTCCAGATGTCACTCTGCTGTGATTTTATGGGGAGAAAATGTCATACTAAGAGGTGGCAGCCCAAAGAAACCATTAAGTCCACAGTGTGACTTAAGCATTCATGTGAAATACTCTCCTGGTTTCGAACATGTCCATGTTTCTCACTACTATTGCACACATAGCTGCATTTCAACGAGATCTTTAAAAACATATGTCTCCATATCGAAACGTCTCCATGAGTGGAGTGAGAATGAAACATCTGGAGGGTAACACTCCAATGCTCCTGCTGAAAGAGATTGCACGTGTCAGAAAAATGGTTATAAAGTTGGTGAAGTGAACCCCGAACTGAAATGAGGGTATGATGACACTATAGCACGGCTGTCATTGCACAAATGAATAGAAAACAGGTGGAATTGGTATGCAGCAACCAGAGACAGTCAACTTTTACTGCTGTTAATTTTTTACAGTCTTTCAAGCATCTTTGTGCAAGAAGAATCCTTTTCTTTCTGCGGCATGTGAAGAATTCCTACATGCTTTCTTAGCCGCAGAGCCTCTATGTCCCTCGCCATGGTTCCTCATGCCAGGCTCATCCTCTTATTTCTATCGTTGAGGATTGAGACCTTTCTGCCTCGACCTGGAGCAAAGCCAGTTATATCAGTGGAAAGTTCAGCACACAGCTTTGTTCAAGGCCTCAAATAGATTCCTAAAGACTTTCGGTCCAGACAAACCAATGACAGCAGTATTTTGAAGCAATTTGTTTGGCGCACGCAGTCAGTTTGAGAAGTTATATTAGCATGATATTGATGCCAAAAACAATCACGGCTGACACGTTGGATATACCAACTCCTTTCCTCCATAAGCTCTAAAAATGTCATACCCCCACGTCTATTGGCTGACTTGTCCCCGTCAAAATGGGCCCTGATATTTTACTTTAACAGAGCCGAGGTGATTTAAGAAAGCCTAACAGAAGAGGACATGCGGTTTGTATTCTCATGGCTGTCTCAGCTTAAATGTCTCCAGATTCTTTATGGAAGGGATTGTAGGGGGTTGATTTGCTGACGTTATTTACATGGAGGAGGTTTTGTAGTCTCCCAGTATGCCAGAACATCAGGATTTTGGAATTTTTTGGCAGTGACCTACATCTGGATTTCTGCACTAGAGGGTGCCCCACCCCCTGTCAGCATTTTGCAGAGCCGCAAGCCTGACTTTTCTGCCTTTTTCTGAGTCACGCTGCAAAGCCACAGCGCTGTGAATGCAACCCTTCGATGTTCCCTGTCACACCTATCAGAGCACAGTCCAGTTAAGCCCTAAATCAACACTTCCTCGCTGTGTCTCTGTTCAGAGCGCAGGGTGAGGAAGACAGAGACAGAGAGCAGCGTCCTGTATGCTGTATGTGGAACAGAATGTGGAGCACCCAATCTGGTTTTCATCCTCGGTGCCCCACCCTGGCTGAAACACAATGGATTGGGAGCAGGCCTGCGACTTCTAACTCACTCTGCAGATTCTATGCTCTGCCGCCAGTCTGGTCAATCTGCAGCCCAGAAAATTCCCTTGATGTGTCGGCCAAAGCAGCTTTGAATCCAATCATAAGGCCATAGGTTCCCTTGTAATAGTTCATCCATGTTCTTTCACTTAGACACAGGGGAATTGCGTTTATGGTCAGCAATGTGGAAAGAGACAGATTGATTTTAGCCATGAATCTCTGCTCCCAAAGTGATGTATTGCAAGACACATAGTTTAGAAAACCTTCTCAAGAGTTAATCAGTGAACTCCCTGGCGCTCCAAGGCTGGAAAATAGTTAAAATCTCATTTTTTCACCGGTTGTTGAAAGTTTACCGTAACTTTAACTTACAGTCAAATAAACCGATTGGCATTCTGCCCAGAGTGTGTAATCAAATCTATATTTGTCTTTGTTACTTCCAGTCTGTTATTGAGGCAGAGTTTTCCATAATAGAGGCAGAATGGACACTTTAATTAAAGAAAGCTGGGACGGCTAAGTGAATGACTATGTCAGTCTTTGAAAGCCCAGTTGTTCATCCGTCAAACTTTAAAACCGCTGTTCTGCAGACTGAAGTGTCACCACAGTGGGTTTTGAATGATTTTCTTGTTGTAGCCACCATACAAACAAAGGCACCCCTGTAGATTTATGTCTCATCCCTCTCTCTCATATTGGACTCGGAGGGCTTTAAGGCTGTAATTAAATTCCAATCCCCACTCTCACTTCTCCACTGACTGTCCCCGTCTCTGTGGGAGGCTGAGAAGCTGGGTTTTACCGCCTGTTGTGGTTTGTTTGAAAGATCCAGAGTCCTCTGGAAACCCAAACCCATTACGATAGAATTCACACATGTGGTGCAGAGAGAGACAAAAAAAAGGCTTTTGCCCAAGTACAGACGCAGGACTGGTGGGACATCCGGTCTGGTCGATCAGTCGAGACATGTGTTCGTGTTTCAGCCACGTCGCCGTCTCTGCCTGTGAACTGTAGGATTTGAGTATTCTCACGTCAGAGTCAGTGATTGCCATTCCAACACGCTGCTATTTCATGCATATGATACAGCTTGTGGGGCGTTCAGATGCCCATACCAATAACTCCATCTTTGTACCTATCAAAGCTTTTCCTTACCAGACGGCCACCCACTGCCAAAGCACAGATTGCTTGCATCGGCCCATAGCAGGGCCAGCAAACTGGAATCAGCTGCAGCAGCAGGCTGTCAGTTGGGACTCCTGACAGCGATATGAGGGGCTAGACTGAGCGAGTCCAGTCCGGAGGGGACCAGCGGGAGAGGAAGGATGAGTTCTGCACCACTGATCCAGAGTGACAGTGATGGACAGGTTCAGAGAGGA
Source organism: Cheilinus undulatus (assembly GCF_018320785.1). Taxonomy (NCBI): domain Eukaryota; kingdom Metazoa; phylum Chordata; class Actinopteri; order Labriformes; family Labridae; genus Cheilinus; species Cheilinus undulatus. The sequence goes on from NC_054877.1 coordinate 22,921,262, forward strand.
GAGCTGATGGCCAAGGTTTTTCTCCTGTCTGGACAGTGTTTGAAAAGATGGACATGACGGTCGCAAGGCTTCAAAGTCCAGCAGGGCATTTGTGCCAGAGACTGACTGTTTGTGTGTGTGCGATTGAGTGCCAGAGTGTTGATGTGGGCGTGCAAGCATGTCAAACGGTCAAGCAGAGCAGTAAATGTGAAGAGTGACACTGAAATCTGAGATCAAGAACTTGTTTGTGTTCAATTTTAAGTCCATTTTAGACAGGGTGATGTGTTAAATACCCGGCATGCAATGCACAAATATAGCAGGGCTGCAGGATACACTCATTTGTTGTCCATCTATTAATTTTGGGGTTAGGCTATTATTTACTTGGGTATACAAAATATCGTAAAATAAGGTTAAATGTGCTTGAACAGAATCCTCTAACTAACAGGGTGAGAGCAACCTCTCATTTAAATATGTACATTTCATATTTAAAGACACTACAGCTGCAAATTGTCAAAATCATAAAGAGAAATAACAAAAATAGTGTCATATTCACTTTAAAAAATACGGAAGTGTTAATATTTTCTTGTCATTTATTAATATTTTTAAACCATTTTTATACCCTTATTTGGGATTAGTAGGACCAGATTAGTGCAACAACCAAATGTTGTTTCTCAACAACAAGGAGTTAAAAAAAAAAGATGTCCTTATATGAGGACAGTGGGCCTATTTTAATGCAGTTCTACCAAAGTTGTTCAAAAACTGAGTTGGAAACTTCCTACAGAAAAAACAAACAAACAAAAAACATGTGTTCCCTATTTTTCCATGCCTGTATATTGCTAAGGTAAACATTTTAACATTGTATCCACTTATACTTTTCGTATTTTCATAATATTTTTTTGTCTTCCAAATTTAAAACAAAAATGTTTATGATGAAATTAGAATGACCTTAAAAGATTTTTTGATTATGTTTGAATCCAAATACAGAATATAATTCTTAGGAAAACAATCAGTTATTGTCATATTTTCATCACACATTTGATTAAATATTCTATTTTGGGTTTTTCTCTATTTATAATCATATTTTTTGTTGTCAGAGGAAGAGACATACATTTATTTAATTGCTGTCAAAGGTAAGGATGTATTAGTTGTAATCCAAGCTTAAATTCAAATTTTAAATCTTTATTTGTCCCCAGAGGGACAATTCAATTAAACCACCTAAAAAAAAAAAAAAACATTTTTAAAATTTGAATATTTTGTGTTTTTGAAAATGCAATGTTATTGTGGTGGCACCTTTCATTTTGTGGATTTCCTTACCTATTTTCAAATTTTCAAATATTTATCAAAGACACATTTTGTGATGCAACAGATATATCATATTTTTGTTATGAAAGGCATAAATGTATATAACTGGTTTCAAAGGTAAGGATGTATTAGTTTTAACCCACATTTAAATTCAAATTCAACAAACTTCATTTCTCCCCACAGGGGGCAATTCAACTTAACAACATTAAAAAACATGATTATTAATAGTTCAATATTTGGTATTTTTGAGAAATAACGTCAAGTTATGGAAGTAACAGCACTCATTTGATTATGATGGCAGTTTTATGGTAAAATAAACAAACAAACAGACTATAAAATAGGTGTTTTATCTTAGTTCTTTTTGAAATCTATGAAATATTATTTTTTAAATGCAACAGAGAATTTTGCAAAAATTGTGACAGTATTATTCTAATGAAATGAAATACAGGGGTTCAGGTACAAAACACCCACCACACAATACAGAGTTCCCTATACATGAGTTTTTTATATATACATGTGGTTCAAATTCATATTTTGTGTGTTGTCTGTTTTGGAAAACCAAAAACTAATGTCATCATATGAGCATGCTGGAGGCTAAAATACAGAGATCTTTGCCACAAAATTAAATAAGACATACAGTGTGTGTGTATATTTTTTGCTTCCCCTCACCGAGAATTGCAATTACCTTACTAGTACCAGCAGAAAAAGGGGCTCATTTACTCTTTAGAGTGTTGGCAAACCTCTCTGTCTTGTTAAAAACCTGAATTATTTGTCACAAACATGTTTCTTTGCAGCTCATGCTTCATAGAAAGTCAGGGTTTCCTCTGACAAGTAATTACGTCAAGAGCAAACGTTCCCAAAGGCGGCAATTAATGCTGAACTCATAACACACAATGACGCCCCAAGGCCCGGGATCTAATATGAATGTTGGCACCCCTTGTTGCACCATTTACCCAGTTGTCTGCTTTGATGACTCACATACTCACTGAGTTTTTTTTATTAGGTTGCCTGTATTTGTGTGCATACACATGGCACTCTCTCACAGTGTATATCCACTGTCTTTTATTCTATGGACTGATGTCCTAGAGGCAAATTATACGTGCTATCATACCCAAGGACGAGTATTAGAACTCATTTTCCCCCATGAGATCTGATTTTTTTTCAGACACATACATTATCCAATGGTAAGACTTCCAGATGCAGCCAGGCTGTATATCCTCTTGATGTTGAAATGAATCTTTTTTGACTATGACTTCGCCTTTAAGATTTGCTGTTCCTCTAGGAAATATATGCTCAGTATATCCCGGACAGATCCCTCTTCCCCCCTCTGGAAATAAGCTATAACACAAGGTCTGTCCTCCCCATTTCCCCTGGATGCCTTCAAGGTCTCCACTATATCTCTCACTCCCTCTGTCCAAATTTGAACTATGTTTATCACAATTCAACCGCAGTCAGGAGATTCTGTCAGAATCAATACTCAATAGAGCTCGGTCAGAAAAATGAAAGTGAAATGACCATCGCGTTCCGGCCCATGTGGAAGATTGACATGCAGCATTTGCGGTATGAGGGACTGCTTCCTCTTTTTTGCGTGAGGTTGTCAGAGGCAGCTCCGGGTTTAAGCTTCAGGGGCTTTGTGAGGTTGTTAAAAATGTTCCTGTTCACTTTTCCAGCTGCAGCCTTTTAACGGTGCATTAAACGATGGTTCCCCCCTGAAAAGTCACAGGGGAAAACAAGAAATGCTGTTTGAAAATCAAGGGAGGGTCAAGAACAATCCTTGTGCGCTATTAAATCTTTTTTCTTTTTTTGGAAGTGGGGGCGTTTGGGTGTGCAAAGAGGAAATCCAGATGCATTTTAAAGGGCATCTTAGATAGGAAAAGATTATCGGCTTAAGCTATTAAGATGTAGGTTTATGTATGTTTGTGAGCCATTTTAACATCACCTATCATATTTCACATCTCATATATTATAGGACAACAAGAGTGTGCTTTCAATATCTGTTTGAAGATCAGCCTCAAGGGAGCAAAACTGAAGACTTACAGCTGATGGTAGCAATTGAAAAACATATCTGCTTACATGATTTTTATGAAGCGTTTTACTGTGTATTTAATATTGACTGTTACATTTGCTGCAATAAAGGATGACTAAAATGTAAATGTGCAAGGTGTTATCCATCTTTTACTCAAGATTTTTTATGTCCTTTGCAAAGATATTAGTAATACTTTATGGCCCACTAAATTAAAGTTAGTTCTTCCTGAATTCCTGAATAATTTTCAAGTTTTTTTTTTTTTTCTGTAGGGTTAGGGTTGGGGTTAGTGTAGGGGTAGGTTTAGGTTCAGGGTAAGGGTAGGGCTCAGGTTCAGGTTAGGGTTAAAGATATGTGGTTAGGTTTAGGGTAAAATACCACCTAATTACCAGAGAACTGACACAAGATTACATTGAATAACTTGATAATTAACACATTATTACTTGGTAAATACTTCCTTAATATTAAAGAGTTATTAATTTGAAAAATGCCAAATTATTTCTAGATTGATACCATCTTATTCTTAAAAAAATACTAGATAATTACACTTTTCACCATACAATTACAGGGTAGGGCTCATTAAAATAAAGTGCTTCCAAGAGTTCATATATCTTTTCTATGATTAACTTTTACAACCAGAAATGTAATATTATCCTTTTAAAATCAGCTTGTTTATCATATTTTACATTATTATGTTTCATTATATGCTTTTGTGAGTGTTTGACCAAAGCAAATAGAAAAACCTTTCTTTGATTAGTGACAAATAGCAAATTTAGTCATATGTGAACATACAATTACAATTAAAGTCATCTATTCTATTATATCAATGAAATGTCAGAACTTTTTGGAAAATCTTGTGCTCACAATATGTTTGGTTGCTTAGTTTGGCTAGCTGTGTTTTAATCTGTTTTTGGTAAGACTTAAGCTATGCTAAATGCTTCTATTTGCAATGAACAGTTCTAACAAACTTATTGTGATAAAAGTGTAACTCATTGTTCTTTCTTTATCTCATTGGCACCATAGCATTTTCAAGTAAACACAGACTGGTAAGCTAACAACTAACTGCTAACATTATGTAGCCTGATTAGCACTAGCAGAAAATACAGCTAAGAGCGATGCTAACATCAAGCTAGTTTCAGCTTACAAACACACTGCAGAAAATGCTAGAGAGCTAACATTTTCTATACATGCCCAGACCAAATCAGAGACTGGTTTTACTGTTACTGATGACAGCAGTGGTTCCCAAACTTTGGGAACATGTTAAACATGTTAAAATATGTGAACATATGTGTGTAAATATTTTTGAGAATTTACCACAACATCAGTTTAATCAGAGTTTTAAAATCAGACTCTCTGAAGATGAACAATTCCCTGAAAATAAATAATTAGTGCATATCTTTAAGATTTATTCTCCCAGTCCTGCAATAATTTCAGTGACTACTGTGGGCTTGTTTTGTTCTACACATCCTCTCTAGCTGTGAGACTGACACTCTCGGTTCATTTCCAGTGGTCAGCTTTTATCTGTATTTTGTTTTGGTTCAGGCAACAGCAGAAAAAACCCTGTCTCACACAGGTAGGATGTTGAAAAAGGAAGCATTGTGGTCAGGGCCCCAGCACAGTTTCAAGATCTGTGTCTGTCTCTCTGCTCCATGTTCATCATAAGAAACCTGAATTTGCTACAGGTGTTAAATAACAAGTGGTATTTTTTTTAATAAAGTATGAAAAATACATTGCTTTGTCAATACCTAAAGTTGTAAACGCCACTTATTAACACAGGAATGAAATGAAATAACACAATATTATATATATTTAAAAAGAATGTGTTGAAAATGGACATTAAGAGAGTCAGAATATCAAAAGTTTTAATCTAACTCAGAACTCATGAGAATCGTATAAATAAAAAAGTGTTAAATTCAACGCTATGAGATTTAAATTAACACTGATTATTTTGCTGTGTGTATGCCATTAAGACCCCTTAAAAAAATCAAATAATGAGAATCCATTAATTTTCTAAATTCCTGACTTTTTTTTTTCATTTTAAAGGGTCATAAATCAATGTGAAATTTTTTTGACAAATTTTGTTTATTAAGTTGTATATTCAAAAGAAAACAATTGTAAATTTCCAGTTTCAAAAGTCATAAATTCATGAAATTTAAAACTTAGAAAGGTTTAGAAATAGCCCATTGTGTGGAGGAAAATAATACCAGATGAGGTAGTTTCCCTTGCACAAATACTACAGTTAAGTACCTGATTAAATTATATTTTTCTGATTGCACACAAAAACTGTTTATGTCTGTTAAAGATGCTACATTCTTAGTGACTAAATCTCTTTATTTAATTTTTAAAAGATATGAATTGAATTGTTTTTAAAAGGCTGCTGTACGGGAATGCTGCAAACAAAGTTTTGTCTTGTTCTTACATACAATGACAACAAAGTACCTGTTCTGTTTTTACTGAGACTGAGCAATGGGGAAATACTGTACTTGTGATTTTAGCCCAGAATCATCACATTATTGTTATCATGTGGACATAGAAGAGATTTCTGTAAAATGGGGTTATTTAACCACTTTTATCCACTTGCTTTCTACTTAATGTACAACATAATAATGTAATTTTCTGATTTTAAAGAGTCCAAATTTTTGAGTTTATTAAGTCAAAATCTGCAGTTATTGAACTCCAACAATTTGCATTTTTTTCTAATAAATTCACAACTTTTTAAACTAAAAAATGCATAGCTTCTTTTTTTGTAAATTCATAAAATCCAAAATTGTGAGTCTTTTCTCAAAAATATGTGGATCCTCAGAATTTTCTGATTTCCTAGAGTGGTCCCACTCTGTATAATGTGATGGGCATATTTTGACATTTCAATGAAAAACTAAATAAGGCAGCATTCATGTGAACAGCTATGCAGGCATTAAGGCTTTTAGATGATTTAAGATCACCACCTACGGCGGAGAACTGACTCTTTCAGGCCATTTTAATTTTTCAACTTTCTCGGTTTGTGAGCTCCCTAAAGGGGACTCTCCTCAGTGACATTCACTGACTTTTGTGTGAAGTAGGCTTATTTTATCATGTTACTTTCTGGAAAACTCCAACAGAATTATCAACTCAATGCATAGCCAAAAGTTCACACCAGTGCTTCTGCTGTCCAGTGTAGTGAGTATATCGTATTTCCATGACTGCAAAAGATCAATAGACATCTTTATTCCTCATGCAATGCTAACAGAAAAAACTGCCACCACTTGATTTGCATTTGATGATGTATTTACAACTTCACTACAGAATTTGCATTTAAGTTCTTCCCTCTCATGCACTTTTTTACTAACTCCCATACAACAGTATATCCATCTTCACCTTCATGTAAACCAAAGAAAATTCTATTTCAAATAGTGTGTAGTTCTGTTATTTCCTTCACAAGGTTGCATTCAGGCAGGGTCACAGTACAGAGCATTCACATTCTCAGCACTCTTAAAGCTGTGTTGAGTCAAGACCTTTTCAGTGTAGAAAAATCAAAGTGATAAGGAGAGTAACAGAGGGCACACAGCTCAGGCCCTTAGTGCAGTCAGAGATTTTCCTTTAGATATTTACTGCAAAGACCCCTCTCTCCTTTTCCTGCTCTGTCTAAGCTGAAGGTTTAAGATCACCAAATGTACCTCCTTATTGATTTATTGGCAGAAAAATGTGACCTGATTAACCTCACAGCACTCACCTTGCTCTGTGCTGATCACTACATCCTTTGTCTTTTTATTTTCAGCGTATGCATTCGTTTGATCTTAAAGGTTGTACATTGCTAAAAACATAATAATTTTCTATACCTTTTAGGAGGTTACCACCCACCCACACCCCCTAAAGTCTGAAAGAGGATTTTGCCCCTGGCTAGGTCCAGACGGGCAGGAACAAGTGTTTGACTCTGCTCTCCTCAGACTGAAATGTTAAAGATGTATGGAGGTGTGGGATCAAAACTTGGAAATTCCTCTTACTGCCTCCAGATTTTTGCAGTCTGATCTCTCAGCATAGAGAACACAAAGCTGCAGCTCTGAGTGACTTTACATAAGCTCTCATGGATTCTCTACTGCTGCTTTCTGAATTCTTTCCTTTGCACAAATGGAACAAGAAGAAAGGGGATTCTTCTGAACAGCAAAGAGGATACTTCCTCTTGTGTTTATTATTTACTTTGCATTGAAACTTTGAGGTGTTCAAATCTTCTCTTTTAGGGAAGCCTAGTAAATCTAGGCTAGATTTTTTTACCAGCACTCTGATTCAGACTCACAATTGGAAAAAATCCTTTGAGCAGTTGGAGGAAACACAGTCCAGCTGTGAGCCCCAGTACTGGGAACTTCATTCCTGTGAGCCTTTGAGAGAGAGCAGCGTCTGGTCCCCAGAAAGTTAGATGTGTCACCTACATTAGCAGTCTGTGTTTATTTAGTTTTCTTTTACAAGGCTTAAATGCTCACATTTCTCTGCTCAAGACTTTAGGTAACATTAACCAAATTGTTTTTGTGAGAGAAGAAAAACACTGGCAATCTTTCTCCTGAATGCTGAGGGTGATATCATGCTTAATTAGCTCAAATACACCCTGGTTGTAACATTACGTGAAGGTTATTAGCCTGCTTGAGAAGCTAACATTTATGTCACTTCTGGCCTAAATCTGGAAACACAAACAGCTTATACATTATTGGACTTTCTCAATTATTTTTAACTGTTTCCTGCCCAGGAGGGAAAATGTGCTAACTGTATCCATAAACAAACACAAATTCATCACATTCAACAAGCTAACATCGAACAGCAGTTAGCTAACAGCCTCATAAAGATGGTTCTAGCCTAGCTTATCTCAGTTTTATGCTCTCTCTTTTAGTGTAGGTGACAAGCATATCAAGTGGCAACAAACAAAGCAGTCCCATTCTTTGTTGTTGTTTGAATTAGACCGATAGAAAGTGCTTCACTACTTTTGTAGCTTGGTTTAATTTGGCAGGGCAACCATAATGTCACGGGGAGCTATGGGAATTTCCCATAATCAGATAATAATCAAATCAGACTTCTGTCTCTGCCTTGGCACAAAGACAGACAGCTGCGCTCTGGCCACAGACTACCGTAAGGTCAGACTAATTTCAGGAGTGCTTGTCTATTTTTCACTTGACACTTGACACTCACTCAGCAGCAGGAACAAGCCTCTTACCTGCTGAAGGTGTGTTTTAATCCATATTTCACTTATCTTTAGACACGGTTGATCAAAAGAAGCAGAGTGTGGCTTTGTCTCTCTCAAAGCAGCAACAGTTCCTTCTTGTCTGTTAGCACTGAGATGCTAAAGATTAGTAAAGTACAGGGGTGGATTGGCAATCTGGCATACCGGGCATTTTCCTGGTGGGCCGACGAACTGTGGGGCTGGATATGATTTATTTATTCATTTAATTCCATTAAGCACCGGCCCCACAGAGCAGGGGTAGCGGCCCATTGGTTGTTTGCTTTATAATGACAGTTTGCTGGCCCAATCATGTGTCCTAAAGGTCCGTTTACACCCCACCCCTCCCCACTTTGCCCCAGCTTGAAAGTGAAAGTGTTTGAAGGAAACAGAACATAACGCAAACACGATCATCTGGATCTGCAAATACACGTCAAATCCTAAAAAACAATTCAATCAGGTTTCTGCAAAAATTGCGAGTCCAGTTGCTACACTAGACGGTCTGATAAATAAATATAGCTGGTAAATATACAGCTCCATGATGAGGAGGAGGGGAACAGAGCAGAAGAGGCTGGTGTGAGACAGGGAAGAGCAGAGGTGCATGCAAGTGAGTATGAGAGTGAAATAGAGAATAAGCTCTGTATATAACATTCAGGCCATTTTTAATTTGAAAAAATATAATAAATAGAAGAGATTATTTTGAAGATTTGCTTGCTTATTATGTACGTCTACTTGAGTAGGGATGATGTGCCCACCATACTCACCTCTGACCACAAGGTAGTCAGTCAGACTAAAGGAAAACACACCATTAGATGTGTCTATGCCACTTGCCACTGAGCTATGAGATAGTTTTGGGGAAAATTTTTGATAACTACATATGAAGGGTGGCTGAAGAATGGTGTCTACATTTATGCCATTCGACCTGTTGTGAGCAAAAACTGTCAGGGCCAAATTTTCCTCCCATTCCTGCCCAGGTAAAGTATCCAATGATAGACGCATTCTGATCTTGCCATTTATGTCACAATAAAAGCTGCCAATGCTAATTTTCAACAGCTGCAACTCAACATGAAATCACCTCATAAAGAGAGAGACGTATGTTCACATAAGAGTAGAATACAGGAAGAGAAAATGAAACCAAGACTTTTTAGCTCTAAACTGTCTGCCTGTCATTTCATAAGTGTGATTGTTTCTCTGGTGGCTTAAAAACAGAGGTTTTTCTTTACAAAGCAGCATAGCAGACAATTCTTTCATTCAGGTTGTAGCATTTTTTAAATCTGAAAGGATCCTATTTCTCTTCTGAGTGGATGTGGCTTCAGCTAATTCAACTGACACACCCACAGCATTCCAGAGCATATTTTACTACATAATTTTTCATGATTTTGAGGCTTATTTTTGACTTAGAGATGTCTGTCATGACTGAAATTTGGCCTGGTGGTTCATAAAACATCTATCTGTCGTACAACAAACCTAGAAGAGAGATTTTTTTTTAACCACTAGACCGGGACTTTAAACAGAGCTTGAATGGACTTCAGTTTTTCAATGGACAGTAAGTTTATACGCTTACATTAAGTCATTTTTGCTAACATTGCTATGAGAGGGCAGCCTGTGCAACATAATTTTCAGCACCAAAAGGAGCAAGTGCAATCTAGATCCTCCCTCTGTTGTCTTGTCTCTTGTTCCTCCATGTAGTGTTTGAACACAAAGAAATAAGGTGATGTAAGCATTTCCATATAGAAAGCCAGAGGCAAAATAAGCCGTCTTTTGGCACCCATGTTGCAGTTCCCTGGTAATGATGCTCCCATAGGTTTACCACTTGAATGCCAAGCCTTTCCAGTGACTTTTACAGCACGGCTTTACAGCTTTACAAGTTCCATTTGAAAGCTGTAACAGACACAGGAGATGTATGCACTCCTATATGCATATGAAAGCATTAATAACCAAACTTTTATAGCATTCATTACCCATCAGCCACCTGTATTTAAAAGGGACAGCCTCAGGCTGAAAACATCATGCAATAACGTATGGAGTAAGATAAAACCATGGCTATCGGTAAACAGTTCATGTCTGTTTTCATCAACAAAAACAGGTGAGCAAACGTTTTGGAAGAATTTGGTTTTTATTTCTTATTTCAGAAACATAGAAAATAAACAAACATTTTTGTTTAATGTCACCAGATGTCATTAATGGGGTAGGAGTCGATGAAGACTGAAAATGGTAGAGAAAAAAACTAAACTTAATAAACAAAGGGGGAAAAACAAAACAAAAACAAGAATCACATTGGTATGTAGTTGACTTTGTCACAGGAGAGTGGGGACTTCTATCCGTCATCAGAGTGTAATGAGTGTCCAGTGTGGACCCCTTGGGCAAGGTCCCTAACACCAGGAACACCTGTCCCAAATGTACGTCACTTTGGATAAAAGCATCTGCTAAATGATGATATTTTAACATTGTAACACTGTAGTGGACAAAGACTGAAGCAGAGCAATAGCCCACTAGCCTGTTAGCCTGTTAGCCTGCAAAGTCAGGGAGTCTGCAGGGTCTTAAAAAGTATTAACCGTTGATAAATAAAAAAAATCATAATCAAAGACTTAAATATAGTATAAAAGTCTTGAATGTAAGACCATAAGGTCACACAATATGAGAGCAACTTGGACTAAGCTGCCAAATTTTATAGGAGTGGTGGTGACTGAAGATGATTACAACCATAATGTGCTTTCTAAGTTAGACCTTGAGAAGGGGCAGAAAGTGAGGCAAATTATCAGGATTTATGCTGCTATTTACTTCTGTAATCATTTTTGTTATTCATCTTGGCATTATGAATCAAGATATTGACATAATTTTCTGATTAATAAATTCATCAACTATATTTTTTATTTCAATTTATTCATGCAAAAAAGCATGCTAATAAAATCTTCTTGTCAGAATGTTTGTTTACAGAATTAACAAGGGAGCACCGCCTAATGTCAAAGCTTAGAAATACAGTTCAGTCCTTTATGATCATTTTTCAATTTATTTTCAGAAGCTGCCATTTAAAAGTGTACCACAGGCCACATTTGGCCCACGAGCCATAGTTTGGAAACCCCTGCTCTAGTGTATTTTCGCTGTATACTCTAATGAGAAGAATTTAATTGACTCATCTCGCTTATTGGGGACCCTGAACTTTTCTTTTCCCCCCACTGATGTGAGTCAAACACAGGAGACCGTCCTTGTAAAAAGGTCTTCCTTCATGGCCTCTAAAGTATAATCTCACCAGCTGAGGGGCGTCTTTCTCACATTTTGTTTTCATAAAGCCTTAAAGTTGAAAATACTTTTATGGAGTTATGAGTCTCAGGAAAACTGTTTCTAGATAGAAAGTATTTTCTTCAACATTGTTTACATAAAAAAGTTTTCCCAAACAAATGTCAGAATGAAGCATTTTGGGGATTTTGTTTCACTTTTTGTTTTGTTTCCGTATGTTTGTGGGTGTCTAAGAGCTTGTGTGTGTCTGTCTAAATTCCTCAGCCAAATATTATGAAGAAATATGAAACTTTGTTGATTTAGTGCTCTAGTAAAGGTCATTTAGTGACTACAGAAAAGCAATAATAAAACATGTCACCATGTGTACAATCTCATTTCATCACAGCCGCACAGTTTCAAAGCTGAACCTTTATTCAACTTTCTTTTCTATGAACACATCACTTTGATTTCCAAAACCAACTGCCCCAAAAAACATTGCTTTGAGCTTCTTTTGAATGCAACCTCAAGCATGACATTGATTATCTTAGCTTCATAATTATCTCCACATGCTACTGTACCGCTGGATTTCCCAGTGAGACCAGGCTCTGTACATCCTGGGTGACTGATTATTACAACTGTAAGTAAATGAGCTTGGAATAAAGGCCTTTTAAATACAGCGTCAGTCAAAGACACCCTGCAGTTTAATGCTGTAAATGTTCACAGTGATCCAACAGTGAAGTTGCCGCAACAGAGAAAGTACACACAGCCTCGGCGGCGGCGGCGGTCTAAAAATGACTTATGGATCACTTCTGCAAATAAAGCTTTCCAGTTTTCAAATTTGCTCTCTGAATATAAAGCAGAGCCTCTATTTTTGCCTCGTTTCTTCACACGTTTTTGGCAGTAAGTAGAAAATGCAAAAGAAGCCCAATGTGTTTTCGTAATGGAGTGGTTTTCATGTAAATAATGGCTGTAACATTACATAGATTATAGAGTAAAAATCTGCAAAAAAAATCTGTAAATATCACACGGGCACACCATGAAACAAAACACAAATTACAATTGATCCAGCAACATTTGTCTCCCATACCACACAAGTTTAAGCCAGGAAAAATCCATCTTTGTCCTAATCTATTTAAGATTTTTCTGTCCAAGTTGATTTTTCTGACACTTCTTTCAATCTGACTTGACGTATAAAAACTTCGATGGTACACTGAAAATATTTAAAGTGTTTTTTATGTTTGAAGCCATGCCGGAGAGGTTTGACTGGATTTTTCTTCCCCCCTTTCCAGTTCTGCATCTTTAAAATTACAATCATTACATTTAGTCCCAAATGGTTAAAGAAAACTGTGGGACCAATTGCTTAAACTTGGGAAAATTCCTCTCTTGAGCTTTAGCTAATAGCAATCATATGTTTGTGTCACACGGGAGTGTATTGCTATTATTCTAACAGAGACAGCCCAACAAAAACATGGAGCTCTGTTGAGTGTTTACTGTATAATGGGCGTGACAGCCTACCTTAGCCCAATACCGCGGTCACTGCTGGTGTTTCCTACGAGGTATGACACTTTTACAACAGCCGGCCTCGGACTCGGATTGTTTCTGACATTTTGGACTGCCTCTGCTCTCCATCCGTCTCACAATCTCCTTTTTTTCCCTCTCACTTTCTCCTCTGCGGCTTCACTGACTCCGTCTCTAACACTCTCTTTTTCTCTCTTTCATTTCCTCACACGCACACAGGCCAGAAATTTTATCACGCTTTTCTCAGCCGGACCCAAAGAGGACTCTTGAGCCTATTTTAAGCCTAAAGTCTTAATCTCTCATAATGGGTTCCTTTGTGCAACAGGAAGCCCATATTTCTTCTTTAACAGCCCTCTTGTTGGAAGGGCTGATAGCTGTGGTGATATCCTAACACACATTAAAACAACAAGCCTTAAACTCTACAATTAAAATTCTGCAGCACAGATATATTGCAATAAAAGCATTGAAAGATGATGCAAGGACAGCACAAAAGCTAAATTTAACAGCGCAGCAGGATTTTTTAGGCCACATTTTGTGGTTTCTATATCGGTCACTGCTGCTTTTTCCTCACACGAAACTCTAACACAGTCTAAAAGTGCTGCATGAATTGTTGGAGGCTAGGAGCCTGGTTCTGGCTTGTTTTTGCTGTTTTTGCATTCAGGAGTTCTCTGTCTTCACTGGAGCTTTAAATGCACACAGGGAAGCCGAGTCAGCCGAGGCGATGCAGTGTTGTATGGTGGGACGGCAGCAGCAGCAGCAGAGCTGGAGCGATTCAGATGTTCTTTATCTTCCTGTTGCAGTGAAACGAAGAAGGAATGTAAGCTGTACATTTACAGAGACCCTGAGGAAATACAATACTGCTCCTACATTGTGGCTGTGCTGAGGTAATTATGCATAGATTTTACACAAGCTACAGAAAAGATTTCTGTCCAAGAATGTAAACATTGTCTTCAAGAACACCTTTTTATTTCAGTTATAGAATTGTCTATAGTATGATTTGTAAAGGCCTCAGATAGGCTAATAGCTAGCATTTTTAAGGTTGCTGATAGAATCGATTAATTGTCAAACATCTTATATCGTGTGTTAATTGATCCATATTGTGATTTGAAACATAAAAGATCAACCACATAGTTTAAGTATTTGTCTTCTAGACTTAGACTAAAGATTTAATCTATAATAGGACTTGATCCATCCTTATCTCACACATTAAGTCTGCATTATGGTGACCTTACCACCATATTACATGGTTACAATACAGAAGGCTCATAGCTTAATGATGTTTATGAGTCTGTAGGCTCATTTCAAGTGGTGGGCCATTTCTTTTTTAAATGTCTGTATATTTGTATGTTAAAAAAACTCCCACATGTAAAACAAGCCATCAGCTGGCTCACACATTCAATACACGTCAGAGGCTCAGGATTCACATCTTATTCATGAAAATATCACCATTGTGTTTAACTTACACTATTTAAAAAAGGGTACATAAAAACAGATTTTTATCAATTACAGTGCCTATAAGAAGTATTCTTAGTTAATAGTTTAACCCTTTATTGATGTAATAAATCAATCATGGTCAATATAATAAGGCCTTTTTGGCTTAAAACATTAAAAAACCCTTTAACACAAAGGTCAAAACAGATTTCTACCAACTAATGGAAATTAAATAAAAACATATATTGTAAAATAAGTGACTGCATACATATTCACCCCCTTCAAGTCAGTATTTACTAGATGCACCATAGGTCTCAATCAGGCTTGCATATCAGGAAACTACCATTTTACTCCATTCTTCTTTGCAAAACTGCTCAAACTCTGTCAGGTTGCACAGGGATCTGGAGTGAACAGCCCCTTTCAAGTCCAGCCACAAATTCCCTATTGGATTGAAGTCTGGGCCTTGGCTCAGCCACTCCAGAACATTCACCGTATTCATTTTACCCTCTACCTTTACAAACCTTCCAAGGCAGGCTGCTGAGAAGCATCCCCACAGCATGATGCCGCCACCACTGTGCTTCACAGGGGGGATGTTGCAGTGCTTGGTGTCTGCCAAACATAGCACTTTGTCTGATGGCCAAAAAGCACCATTTTGGTCTCATCAGACCAAAAAACTTTCTTCCACTGGATCATGGAGTCTCTCACATGCCTTTAAGTGAACTCTAGTCAGGATTTAATCTGAATTTTCTTCAATAGAGGCTTTCTCTTTGCCACTCTCCTAAAAGCTTTGACTAGGGAAGAACCAGGACAACAGTTGTTGTATTCAGAGTCTCTCCCATCTGAGCTGCTGAAGCTTGTAACTCCCTCAGAGTAGTCGTAGGTGTCTTGGTGGCCTCTCTTACTCGTCTCCTTCTTGCATGATCACTCAGTTTGCGAGGATGGCCTGATCTAGGCAGATTTACACATGTGACATATTCCTTCCCTTTTCTTCATGACGGATTTTTTTGTATCCATCCCCTAACATATACTTAACCTTTTCTCTGAGTTTTTTGGGGTGTTCTTTTGTCTTCATGGTGTAATTTTAGTCAAAAATATTGATGAACCAGTGATTGGACTTTCCAGACACAGATGTCTTGATACTACAGTCACTTAAGACACATTGACTGCACTCAGGTGATCACCATTTCACTAATTGTGAGACTATTAGCACCAACTGGGACCTCTGTTGAATTAGGTCTGTCACTTTAAGGGGGGGTGAATGTTCATGCAGTCACTTATTTGACGTTGCATATTTTTATTTAATTGATATAAACTTTTGGAAAATCTGTTTTCACTTTAAAATTAAGGATTTTTTCTTACTCTTTTTTGTCAAAAAGCCAAGTTAGATTGACTATGATTTATTTACAAAATTAATAAAATGATATAACATCCAACGGGATAAATACCTTTTGTAAATGATAATGCTGTAAATGCTTTAAATGATCATGTAGAGTAATCCTTTTAAGGCACAGCTCTCTGATCTAAGACACAAACCTTCTTGTATGAAAAGTGGAAACATTAAAACCAATATATGATGGAAAGGGTTAAAAAAAAATCTCTGCTTTGTAAGCTACACACCAGATTGAAGAGCTAGCATTTTGTAGAGTTTCTTCTTTTATTTGTCAGTGATTAAAGTATTGTATATACCAAGTATCAAAAACAAAGGCTCATTGTCTGTACTAATGGACTGAACCTTCTTAATTTCCAACTCTGTGACTTATTGAGTGTTTTTTAATTAAGGAATGCAAAACAATACATGACAAGTAAGAAACATGACACAAACAGTACTTTGTGGAAAGACACAAAGGAAGAGAGAGAAAAGTGCAAACACCTCAAGACAAAACAGAGTTGAGTAGGAACTAAGAACAGTAACGCACAAGGTTAAAAAAGGGTTAAAATTGGGATCATTTTCCAGAGCGCACACCAGTTGATAGGGGATGGCTTTCCAACTGGGGACATAAACTGGTGTCCCCAATTAGATTTCAGTTCTCCATGCTCCAACATGCATTTCTGTCTTAAAATAGCCAATGTCCTTTCAAGTGACTTTTTCCTTTGGTAGTCTTTCAGGCCTTCAATTCTAATCTTGTTCTTTCACATAACTACGACTGCATAACTATGTATTTTGCTTTATAAAGGTGAAGTGATCATTTCTCAGCATCAATCCATTTTTCATTGTCTGACCTTCCCTCCCCACTGCATCCAGAAGTTGTTTCAAGTGTTCCCCACCACAAAAGATTGTTGTGTCATCAATAAATAATAAACACTAGTGACTTTAGAGCCAAACAAATATCATTAATACACAATACACAACAACGTCCAAATACTGAACTCTGTGGCACCCCACACGTGACCTTTAAAAGATTTGAATATGAGTTACTAATGTGGAAAAATTGATATCTATCCTACGAATCGCTTCTTAGCCAATCTGTGAATTTGATAGTTTATGATCAACTGTTCTGGTCATAAATACAAAAACCCAATTTTTTTAAAGGGGACACATTTTACCCCTTTAAGATGAGTTTATTTTGCTGTCAGAGGTCCCCAAAATATGAAGTTTGTTGCTGAAAAAATACTCCAGTAAAGGATTTTTGTATGTCTACAAACCCCCTCTGTTTCAGCCCTGCTCAGAATGAGCTGTTTCTGTGTCTGTGGCTTTAAATGATACTGATCTGTCTGACTCCACCCCCTGACCACGCCCCTCTCAAGAAACGGATCTGGCACTCCTGATGTTACAGACACTTTTATCCAAAGTTAAGGACCTGACTGGGATTTGACCTGAGGAAGATCAGCAGATGAGGGCGGAACTTTCCTCCAAACAGGGAAGGCCAACCGAACCTGGATGCGGTGCTAACTCCCCACATGACATCATGAGGGGAAAATCTGAGAATGGCTTGTTTCAGCACAAATTTTCTGAAAGGTGGAGACAGAGAGGGTGGAAGGGAATGGATTTTTCTAGTACTTGAGGGGATTGTGGACAGACCAGGGGCACATATTTTTGTTAGAAAAGCCTGAAAAAGTGATTTTGCATAATACGTCCCCTTTAAAGTTCAAAATCACATTGAGTCATTTTGTCATGTGCATAGGTCAGGTATAACCTCATAAATAAAATGACTGTTATTGGTGCAGCCACACAGTAAACCATCAATTCATTGTTTTCATAACTGATAGGGATCTACCCAGTGATCATTTGATTGATATGGAGACTATTCTGAGTGTTTTTTGAAGGGCTTGGACCTTCACCTCTTTTTTACATACATGTTTCAAGCATGGAATAATCAAATGTATTCTTCATATTTGCTGCACACCTATTAAGACTAAAACCTTGAGGCTCCAGGCAATGGCCTTCCTTTGCCTGATGGTAGAGTCGCCTTTGTGCATTGGCTTCATTTTTCAACCACAGAGGTTGCCGCTTGGTGTTTGACATGTAATTTTTTGGTATTGGTCATGTGATGTGAATGTGGATGTGCTGCGAAATAATTGCTTCTTGGGATCAATAAAGTTGTATGAGTCTGAATCTGAATGTGAATTAAATAACAGTATTTTCATGATTTTATTAAAGTATCAATATGTGGATATTTATCCCAAGATAGGTCAAGAGTTGTGATTTATTTAGAGAAAACAGGCAAATCCATGACGATTAGGCATTTAACACCCCCAGAAAGCTGGAATGGAACAGTCCTTGTTTCATAAGACTGTCAGTAGAATGAGGCTCTTTTGAGTGAATCACTGAAGACTCGACTATTCGGGGTCACCCTGATACATACCATGATTCTGTGGGCAAAACGTGTTTCTAATTTTAGAGAGGAGTGTGTAATAATTCATGAGGATTAACAGGTGTATGTATGTGTGACTGTACTCACAGTTACCAGTATATATAAACTGCTTGCAGTCTACCCACTCTCTCACCACATTTTATCCCTGGCTCTGTGATCTGATTTTGAATTCAGCATCTTGTTTGATGTCTTTTTGATGATGGACATGAAATAATGTCCAAATCACCAGAGGCCGGAACATCAAACAGATTCAAATGAAAACACGGTAATGTCTTCTCGGACCGAGCCTTATTGCGCCTTCATTTGCCACTGCCCCATGGAAGCTGAGCCTCTAAAAGATGAGCCGATAAATGAAGCGCTTTCATCTCCAACAAACTTTGACAAGTTTTTTTTATTTGGAACACAAACACTGCAAGACTAATACGCTGCATCATAACACAATCAGATAACAACAGAGGGTAATGTGGAGGACTCGATGAGAAGTCAAAGGTGGAGGGATTATCTTTGAAGAGGATGAATGACCAGAAATCATCACAGCGGGGTGAGGAGAGCGCCAGATATGCTCCTCGTTGTATCAAGAACCAGCTCCCAATCTTATGCGAATAGGACGTGATCATCTATATATTGTTCCATTTCAGAATCCAATGTTCTTTAAGATAATCGAGTGAGAGAGCTAATACAGAGCACAGGTGACTTAGTGATAATGAACCAATATATATGCATCATGCAAAAGTGATCCTTATGCTAGGCAAAGGGAGCTGAGCTCATTCATTCATCACGATTGGGTACGTTATGAAAATGCAGACGGGGAAACTTCCTCTCCTCTAAGTGACATCACACAGGCCCGAGGGCTTCGACGCATGTGAAACCGATACTTTAGTGTTTATAATAGAGACACTTTCTCAGACCCAGGCGTGAGCAGGTCATCAACTTTGCATGTAATTTGAATTTATAACAGGAGAAGAAGCCAAGTTTGTGACTGTCTGTAAAATTCACACAGCAGTTTGGAGTCTCTCGGAGCTTCTGGACGGCTCTGTGTAAACCGAGAGGCTGATGTTCAAACAACAAGGCAGACAGCCAGAGTGGACTCAGAGCTTTGCTTTGGCCTTCGTGTCAGTCTCCTGACAGCAAACTGGCACCCAGCTACAGCTAATAAAGTGCACCACCCACATCATGTACTGTACTGTACACTCTGTCTGTGTGAGTGTGTGTGTGTTCAGCTGGAGCAGGAAACTCCTGCAAAACCACGGATGAAAGACATATTGAACGCTAAATCTGCTAAAGCTATGGAGTGTTAAATCTACGATCTGGCTCCTCTTTGCTATAATTTGAGCTCCCTAGGTGATTTGGGCAGACACTGATTCTAAATGATAATGTACATCTTGTTAGACCTCCATAAATACTTTAGGGACACATCAGAACAGCCTTGGTTTTAATTTAAAGTAATGATATGTAATACTTAAGCTAATGTAAACATTAGGACTGAAAAGAACAGATAAAGCAAAAAGTGAAGCTTAAACCTGATACAAATATTTCTCTGTAACTTAGTCTTCCACCTTTGACTGGTTAGTCATTTCTTGTTGATTTACAGTGCTTACAAATATTATTTATTTTACCCTTGTGTTTATTTTATAAGTCAGTGATTGTCAATAAAATTAGATTTTTTTTTTTACATGAAAAATTACAAAAAACCCTCTTCAATGCCAATGTGAAAAACATATTTCTACAAAGTTATGCCAATTAAATAAAAATACCTAATGTTAAATAAGCGACTGCATGGATATTCAACCCCTTTAAAGACACAGACCTAATTCAACAGAGGTCCAACCAATTGCCACTTGTAGTCTCACAATTAGTGAAATGGGGATCACCTGAATGCAGTAAATGTGTTTAAAGGGATTGTATGTGTCTGGAAAGTCCAGTCACTGGTTAATCAGT
Organism: Cheilinus undulatus; assembly: GCF_018320785.1. Classification (NCBI taxonomy): domain Eukaryota; kingdom Metazoa; phylum Chordata; class Actinopteri; order Labriformes; family Labridae; genus Cheilinus; species Cheilinus undulatus. The sequence goes on from NC_054877.1 coordinate 22,941,660, forward strand.
ATGCCTGGCTACTATTACACCATGAAGGCAAAAAAACACTCCAAGGAACTCAGAAAAAAGGTTACAAGCACAAGTTAGGGGAGGCTGCCAAGTCACCTATGACTACTCTGAAGGAGGTACAAGCTTCAGCACATGAGATGGAAAAGACGCTGCATACAACAGTTGTCACCCAGCTACTTTGAAGAAAAATCATAATTGATTTTGGCTAGAGTTCACTAAAAGGCATGTGGGAGACTCCATGGTCCAGTGGAAGAAAGTTATTTGGTCTGATGAGACCAATATGGTGCTTTTTGGCCATCAGACAAGACACTATGTTTGGTGTGCACCAAACACAGTACATCACCACAAACACACCACCCCCCCCCCCCCCCCCGAAGCACAGTGGTTGCAGCATCATGCTGCAGGGATGCTTCTCAGCAGCCTCGGAAGGATTGTAAAGGTAGAGGGTAAAACGAATATGGCTAATCCTGGGGGACAGTCTTATTCAGTCTGCTGTTTGGGAGTGGCTGAGGCAAAACACAGACTTCAGTCCAATAGAGAATTTGTGGCTGGACCTGAAAGGGGCTGTTCACTCCAGATCCATGTGCAACCTGAACGAGCTTGAGCAGTTTTGCAAAGAAGAATGGAGTAAAATTGCAGTGTCCAGATCCAACACACTCAGCGCTGTGATTGCAGCTAAAGGTGCATCTACTAAATACTGACTTGAAGGGGGTGGATATTTATGCCTTCACTTATCTTACATTACATTTTTTTTTCATTGACATTACTTTGTAGAGATTTGTTTTTCACTTTGACATGACAGATGTTTCATGTCAAAAATAAATCTTTAAAAAACATTCACATCATGATAAAGGTAGTTCTATCAGTTGATCAAACATATCATTTAATAAATTTAAAGCTTTCTAATCAATTAATCTTGATTTGTTTTCATATTAGGAAGACTGCATTACTGGTAAATTTGATAATAATGGCTACAAAAGGATTGTGAAGAACTTGTTTCTGGATGGCATCAGCATGTATTCATTCTTGAAACAGTGACATATTTTGTACAAGATGTAAAAGGTTTCACACCAATAGATGTATGAGACAGTTTAGATGAACCTCAGCAGCTCTATTTTGTGTCTGTATGAGTTTGTTCTAGAAGAAGACACAAACAGGAGGAGACTGAGGGCAGATTGTCTGATAAGTTATCAATCTTGGATGATGATTTTGGGGCTGGATAAGATAATAAAGATTAAGAGCATCAGGGATTTTTAGCATGTGTTTTCATTAGATTTACAGAGCTACTTTGGATAGACGTGTGATGAAGGCAGTGTGCGATTACTCAGCATATTTATTTCATCACATTTTCCCCCAGTGATTAAGTAATCAAAATGAAGAACAATTTTGACAGCACTAGAGAAAAGAGGTCCATCTGGTTAATGTTGCAAGTCAAGTGCAAAGCATCTTGTGATTGCTCCCAGGAAAGCCATATTTAACCGCTTTTCTACCTCTTCATGTAGGATTCAGCAATGAAATCAAAACAGTTGTGCACTGTGTAGTTAATACACCTTAAGAAGCGTAGTATTTTATTGAAAAGCCTCCTCCGTTTAATAAAGAAGAAAAAAGGGCAAGTAAGTGGAAGTAGACAGAGCTTAAGTTAACAAGCTGCATGAAGTTGACTTGTTTTTAACTTTATAACTTGAGCTGGATTAACTTTATTCAATAGCTTGCTCTATTTTTAAATAGATCCACAGTTTTCTTTTTAGAGACTTGTCCTAGTCAAGTACTCTTCCAGGAGTCATCATTACAGGGGTCCAGGGATGGGGGCGTGGAGTGCACTACAGGGGGAGCTTAGGCGATAGAGCTGATGGCAAAGAATGATCATGGTCCATCACTAGTAAGCACAAAACATGAAAGAGATACAGCAACACAACAGAAAATTTCAGAAAATCAGTCATTAAAGGTAAAATATCTTCAGAAAACAGTTTTGCTAGTCTATCTACTGGTTTAATGTTATCTTCATGTGATCTTATGGGTGTGTGTCTGACCTGCTGATACCACTGACAATAATGCTTTTACTGTCATACATGCCACACACTGACACTTGTGACTTTTGCTTGTACATAAAGCTTTTTAATAAACTTTTTGTTTCATTTTGTTCTGTATTTTACTCACACTTGATTCTCTTTTGTGTCACTGATTTGTATCATAATGTTGGAACAACAACATTTAAAATAAAGTTCTACTTTATCTTAAAATGTTTGCTGCCCTATTAAACAAAATATAAAGGCAGTAGTCTTTTCAAGAATATCTATTATTTTCTAATCTTATATATATAAAAAAGACTATGATTTGAAATGTATAATTTTTTAAAGTTGTATTACCTTCATTTGTATATTTTTTTAACATAATGTAAAATTTGGTTTTTATTTGCAGCTCTTTAGTCATCACTTCCTTGAATGTACAAACACTCCAGGGGCCGAAACTGAAATCAGCATATTCAGCGTTTTTTTAAAAGAAATACAGCAAACAATAAAAAAAGAATAACATTTGTCACATACAAAGAAGCTGTAATTGTATGCTTTATAATTCAGCAGCAGTGAGTGAGTGACTACTGATGGATTTGGCTTGGTGTTACTAAAAAACACTCTGTATCATTTGTGTCCCAAATGAGAGCCTATTATTACCATATTGGCCTGAACAGAAGAAGTTCCTGATTATTAAAGGATCACCTCTTTTAAAGTCTAGTTTTTAAAGAGCAAACAGTGTTTATGTGGAAAAGGTATAATGCTTAAAATAATACGTTAAAAACCTGTTAAATAAAATCATGTTTCAGTATCAATAATGTCCCATCTGTATGTGCCAACACAAGTCCTGTTTTAAAAAATGTCTATCAGTGTTGCTTCACATTCATGCATTTACAGTAAAAAGGTGCAGGTTGTCATCTACTTCATTGATCTAAGATGTCGATCCAAAATTACATACATTTATTCTATTCATACCAAGGATGACGTCAAATGTAATATGTAGTGTGCTCCAAACTCATTCAAATTTTGCTTTAGTGAGAAATCACTAGATGTTTACTAGATTTGCCAGAATTAGGACAGACTTGTTTTACTCATCTGCCCCACAATGCACAAAGACTTTAGAGTCTATCCAGTGATGGAGCTAGCCAAAATGCCAACAAGTTGAAAAAAAAATCCAAGAAAAAACTTCTTTTTTACATTTTTGTACAAAACAATATTCAAATGACTATGTAGCTGTATTAGGAATGCATGAAAGAATGTTCATTTTTGCTATTTTTGTCCTGAATGGTCCAGCAATTGACCTAGCTTGGCGCATGCTTATTCAGCGTAGCACAGACCAGAAATACTAGCAAGAGGACAATGGTCAGTAAGGTTTGGATGCAGAGAAAGTTCCCTGCCTGACTGCATTGTGCAAACTTTGACGTTAGGAGGAGGAGGGATGGTATGGGCTGTTTTTTCAGGGTTTAGGCTCCACTCCTGGAGGCCAATCTTAATGCTTCAGCATACCAAGAAACTTTGGACAATGTTATGCTTCCAACTTTGTGGCAACAGTTTGGAGAAGGCTCTTTTCTATTCCAACATGACTGTGCCCCAGTGTACAAAGCAAAGACTATAGAAACATGGTACGATGAGTTAGATGTGGAAGAACTTGAGTGGCTGACCTCAACCCCATTGAGCACCTTTGGGGTGAACTGGAATGAGATTGCGAGCCAAGCCTTACTGTTCAGTGCCTGACCTTATAAATTGTGTGCATAATGAATGGGATCTTGTGAAAAGCCCTCAGAGAAGAGTGGGAGTTGTTATAGCTGCAAAAAGGGGGGAAAACTGCATATTAAAGTTCATGTATTAAAGACAACCCCACTTTTTCAGGTGTGTTTCAAGGGGGAAAAAGCATGTAACGTTGAGGCAAAATGAGCTGCTGGTTGTTTACTTTCATATTTGTAGTTACATCAAATTAAAATACTTTTGGGAACCTGTTATCTTTCCTACATTCAAACTTATTCTGCCATCCAAATAAAAAGCATTTAGCGCATACAGAAAGCAACAAGGTTTGCAAACATGGTCCCTTTACAAAAGCTTACTGCTGGCTTAACTATTAATTTCTGTCTGTATACTTTGGCTTATTCAAATATGGCAATTACAAACTTTTAGTTGTTTTTGTTCCTCATCATAATCTTGTCCCTCAGCCCCTGACATAGTGCTTTATTGTTCTAAACAGCTAAAATTGCTGCCGTCCCTCTGGAATAAGAAGACAGAAAGGAGCCACACGTTTATTTTAAGTCAATTCCTCAGACATCACCCTGCTGCTGTTAATCCTCACCAGCACACTAAATGTGTGTAATCTTCAGCTGAAAATAGTCACCCCCAAAACACAAGATTTGTTCCCGTCTGAGACCGTCTGAACATTTGCTAAAAACTACAGTTCCCTGCTGTTTGAGGAAATTATTTAGAATTAAGCACCAGTTTATGCTGAGCAGTTATGAAAGGTAAATGTGTTAGGTAGGAGGCGTGTGGAATCAAATGTACCAGACAGGCTAAGTCTTTTTGATGACAAATGTAGACAAAAGAGAAAATGTTTAATATCCTCAGTCTTATCATCACTTTCTCAGACTTTACGAACAATATGAAAAAGCAGCCAGACATCTGCGAACAAGAAAAAAAATTCACATTTATTCGATATCAAACAGGAGTTGAATTAAATATCAGCTGATGATGGGCTCTTACAAAAGAAATAAAATGAACCTAATCAGTGCTGCAACAACTTTTTCACACTTTCCAACCATGTTCTTTTTTCTGAAGAGTTCAGTTAATAAATTAATTAGTGTCAAAGGATGAGACATGTCAGCGAAAACTGCACTATCGCATTGACACGAACATAAGTCTTTAAACCTGACAATTTCTTTTAAGAAAAATAAATTACACAAGTTTTCCAATTCACTCCAAATCTGTGCATGGCCTGTTGTTAACAAAGATACTACTGGCGGAAACAAAGAAACAACCCTCATTTCATTCATGAAAGCAAAAAGCACTTCACAAGCAGAGACGTGAGCATGATTTCATATGGTTGATATCTCTCAAAAACTGATTTTTTTTTTCATATTCAAACATACTACGAGAGTCAAGTGTGAGAGGAAAAAGCACATTTCCACCATTTTGATTAACCTTGTCTGGAGATTTGTATTAACATTGAAAGGGCATAACTACTGAATTGTTGCCGCTTCTGTTTTTTTTTTCTTCCTTTTTTGTCGACTTTTTACACTAGTGGTACAGCAAAATATATTTTCTTTAGCTGTTACTTGTACAACAGTTAAATGTGCAATAGAGAAAATATAAGGCCTGAGTCTGAATTAGTGGTTTCTTAACTTTACAGTCCTTTCTGTGTAGTGGAGCCACACTAGTTCTAGTTACTTCATAACTAAAAAGACCCTGGTCCTGCAAAACCTCCCAGGAGTACATCAGGAGTGTCATAGTTCTTTGCTTGGGGTATTTTTCAAATCTGTTTATTCTCCAACAGCACAGAACAACAGCCAGACTTTCCTCGTCACGGCCGCCGTGTTGGCGTGTAATCCTCTGCACCTTTTTAGTCCAACAGCAGAGTGTTCACAGTCCACATTGGTCCGGCCTCGAATGGACGTGTTTTGTGTGTTAATGAGATCTGTGTGCAAAAAGTCACTTCTTCATTCCATTTTTTTCCCACCCAACAACTTTTTCGCTTCCCGTAACAGGAAGCGCACGTGGAGTGCAAGGCCAGACTTGCCGGCTCTCTTCGCCCATCTGCTAAACTCTGTGCAAATCAACGACGGCGCGCTCAGAGGCTGGTTATGAGCTGCATCTGTCCGTCACTGGGTGCTTCTCCTTCCTGTGCACACTCCTCGTTGTTGGGTGGGATGATGCACCCGTCACTGGTGCCTCGGTTTATGTGGTAGTAGGACATAGGCTGGGGGGTGTCGCCCAGCTCGGGCATGCTTTTATGATATGCGTCCTCACTCTCGCTTCGAGGTGAGGGGGAGAGCTCCTCCTCCTCCTCCTCAGGGGGGTAAGGGGAGGCTGAGGGTGAGGGGGAGTCTCTGAGGTTCGGCATGCTGGTGTACAGGGAGTCTCTGTTGTTGGGGGAGTTTGAGCCCGTCTCCTCCACAGCCGTAACAGTCTCAGAACCATGGCTGCCATGGCCGCCCTGCCCCTCCAGGCGGCGGGGGGCCTTCTGGGCACTGTAGAGCAGGGAGTGAGTCCTCTGGGGCAGGAGGGGGGCCTCCAGTGCCTCCTTGTGGTGTGGGTGCAGGAGCAGCTCCAGGGTGGCATGGCCTCCTCGTCCACTTCCCCTCTGCGGGGACGAGGCCTCGGTGTGATCAGCCACGATGGCGTCGTCCTCACTGCCGCTCCCTCCCCCGCCCCGGTCCACTGTCACTCTGGTCTGAGGAGGCGGGGCTCTATCTCTCTCCCTCTGGGCGTCGCGGCCTTTAGGGGCCCCGCGGGGCCTCAGGTTGTTGTGTACAATCTCAGATATGATCATCTTCTCAAAGGCGGCGTCGTCCAGGTTGAGGCCCCCCAGGTCAGCCGGGGCTCGGACGCCAACGGCCTCATAGTCGTCGTCTCTCAGGGAGTAGCTGTTGTTGAAGTTGCCGTTGAGGGGGAGGGTGTCCATGGCGCTGATGTCCCTGCTGTTGCTCAGAGAGTGCTGTCCTGCAGAGAAAGGCAGAGAGAATCTGTGAGCTGCAATCATTTGCCTTCTCATCCAACAAAACAGTCTCCACCACACCATCTACATCCAACTGATACTGCTCAGGACACTGCACTCTTGTGCTCTTTGATCTCCAGGTTAATTTCAATTTTATGCAAATACAAAAAGTTTTAAAATTCAGAGGAGAACCAAATTAGCTCCCCATCATGTCCATCCTCATCATGGCTGAATCTCATTAAAGCCAATCTAAGAGATTATCCTGAACAATATTGGAGAAATGAGAACAAAAGATGACTTGGAACTGAAAAAGCACAACACAGCAGCACGCGATATAAAGTAGCTGATGATCAGGTAACAACACAGCAGCATACAGGAAGCAGTAGGATAGGATGAGCATTTAAAAAAATAAATTCAAGCTGATGAGGAAGTGTTGGGACATTAACAATGAATAAAACATTCCACCTGTTAAAAGAAGGCAACACAAAAGAGTAATGTCGAACACAGATGGCCGGCCGCCTCTCTGCACCGAGGCCCCACAAGCACGGCAACAACCCCCACACACTACAACACACAGGCACGGTGCAATGACTCACTTTGCCACCACTCACATCAAGTGTGTCTGCTCAGGCTATCTGGCCTAAGAACAGCTGATGTGCAAAAAAAGTAAAACAGATGCTTTTTTCAATTGCAGCAGAAACAACAAAATCACTGAAATAAGACAAAAGTGGAAGCTAACATCCAGCCCGGATTCAGTCAATCCAACTCGGATCATGTCCTTGTCATTAACTATAATTTATTTAGTGTGATGCTTTGCTCAAATTGTTGCAGGTTTGATGGAGAGTGACAGCGAAATGATGAGTTTAATAGTTTAAGAGAGCTAAAGGACAAACCAAGGACAACTGAATCCTGGACTCAGCAGGTGAAAGGGTTCAGCAGCAAGCACAGTCTTTTTTTTTTCTTTTTAAGTCTACAGTTGAAAGAAGGAACATTATTTCTCTTTGAATGACTTTTAGAAGTGTACATCTATCACTTTTATGTGAAGGAAATGCACACACACACACACACCCATGCACCCCCCCCCACACACACACACACACACTCACACACACAGGCGGGCACTCTAATTTTGTGCAGCCCTGTGACTAAGCTCAAGTAGCAGGATGAAAGTGAAGGGGGCTAGTTTGATTTGATATGAGGATTTTATTTACTGGGTACACTGTGAGCTTGCAAGAGAAAGACTTGACATTTTGTCGGGTGAGGATGTCGTCACAGGCAGTCTGCGCACAGAAAAAAAAAACGTGGAAACTGTAGTCTTAGCTTTCAAATGAGCGTGTCAGAAAGTGGATGATAGCAACGGAGGGAAAAAAGTCTAAAAACAACATCAAAGACTTTCTGGAAAAAAAAGGAATGGAGCGCGGAGAGCAAAAGGGCAGGACACGGGAAGGGAGGGGGGAGATTATTAGACTTTTTCTCTGAATAGACTCTACTTCCAAATTTGCATTTGTTTATGCACAGGCGGTGATTTTTATTGCAGACAGGTATTGTCTACCGGGAGCAGGGGAAATGATGTGAACAGAATTCAACTGGACACGGCGACAGCTGCACTCTGGGAAGCGTTCCAGCAAAGATTCATCCAAGATGTTCTCTGTTCAGATTTTTTTACTGCATCAAAACATCTGCAGAGCATTACTTAGCATTAATACACTTACAATAGAGGACACGCTCATCCTTCTCCAGGAGCTAAATGTAATGACTATAGCAGGCGAATTTCTGCAAAAGCTCACGTTAAACTTGACAGTCTCTCTGTGCATATTTCAAAGCCGGATGGTGATCTTCACACCGGTTTTTGACATTTGTGTGTCACACTGCTGCCTGATATACAGAGACTACTTTCCATTTGTTGAATCAGTGAGATTTAGACAATTCATTCCTGATCTGCTCTTGCTCCAGTTGTTTAAATGTGTATAAGTACAGCAGCTCGCCTCAGGGGGAGAAGTCATCTTTCTACAGGCAAAGGAGATGTTTACGTCGTCGTTTAAATTACTGGCTAATTAAGAATATCTTCACGTCTTAATCTGTCTCCAGTGCGGTGTTAAAATGCAATTATCCTTCAGTGTTTAAGCAGGTAAACATTTTAGGGCAAATAATGCACAAGCTCTGTGTACTCTCACTGACTTCTGCGTCTGAGCTGCTGCCAAGCTGCTCACAGAAAAAAGGAAAAGAATTTCATAAAATGTCTGATTTTCTTTGCAGACTGTTTGGTCCCCAGTCTGCTTCATTATCACTAAATGTAAACACTAAACAAGGCTGTGATGACTGCAGAGGGTCACAGATATATGTTTCTGCAAATCCTCTCCTCTCACACTTTGGCCATACTGCTGTTTTTCTATATTCTCTTTTATCATCAAATGCCTGTGAATATCTGAGGGCTATGACTCTGCCCGCATTGCGTCATGAGCTTCTGTTTTTTCCCGTTCTTTGATTGGGTTTCTTTTGCTCTGCCAGAGAGGGAACTAGGTCACCATAAACACTGACATGTTTTAAGTCAAGCTCGCATCTAATTTAGAATAAGAAAGTAAGAAAATGTAAAGATATCATTCACAGCTAGAGGTTAACTACATAAATGATCAACCAGCGTGTGAAGCTCTTTCAACATAGGAGAATTCCCATATGACTGCTCTGTAGTTGAGATAAGATGGCACTGACAATGCTGAGTTTATCTCTGTGTTTACAAAGGAGAAACCTGCACAGATAAGAACTACGGAAATACAGGGAAGGTGTGAAGAACAAACTGTTAATCTACATTAATTATTCTCAACATGTTTGCATGCATGCCGTGTCAGAGCAACAACCTCAACACTTTTATGTTTTTAATAAATCTGACACACTTCAGGGAGAGAGCAAGATGAGAAGGTTAATACCACTCTCATATCTGTCTGTTTGCTTAATATGAAGCTACAGCTTAGCGCTGGTTAGCTTAGCTTTGCACAAAGATGGGAGAGAGAAATCCGCCTACAAGCGTCTCTGCTGTTTTTCTCATCTGTTCAAGGCAAACACAAACTCAAGTGTTTAGTGCAAAGTTTTACACAGGGTTATATGCCGGACTTTTCCCTCGGTTATGACCCGTAACTTTTTTGATCAGTTTGTTGCTTAGCTACGGCTCAGAGCTAAGAAAATGATCCAGGCCAGAAGTTATCAAAAAGAGAATTTACCTCTTTCATGTGGATTAAAAAAACGATATAAAGTGGTGAGAAAATATTCAGAAAATGTATAGTGCTGCAGTAGGTCATAAAGTGAAGTCTGTAGAATTGAGATAATATTAAAAAAATCAAATGCTAAGAGGACAACAGGTATCTAAACATTGATTTCTACTACGAATACAAAGGCAGAACTTCATATTCATGGCAGTGAAAAGGCACCTAAGGCAACTGGGTTAAAAATTACTCTTTAAAAAAAAAAACACACATTATGTCAAAATTAATCTACATTTACTAAAAAAGCCCAGGCAGGCTTTGTTATGAGACTGTTTACATTAAGCCAATGTTAAATGTTGTTTGAAGGCAGATTTGGTCACTGAAACAGCTGGCTTTTTGCCAAAGCTAAGGCTGTTGTATCTGTTGATTTAGCTACCTGCTACTGAAAACCCTATCCTACAGCTTTAAGTACTTGTTTCACTTACAAAATAAAAGGAAATGAGTTGATATTGATATTTCCAATTATTGATTTTTTTTTACTGATAAGAAAGCTTTAACAGTTGCATGTATGCAAATTTGGTTCTTGACTTTGCTAGCATGAATCTACAGTAATAGCATGTCCCAAATCACATACTTCTGAACTATTAACTTTTTTGAGTACATGAGTGTGCAAAGTGCATTCACACTGAGAAGTATACTCAAATGCAGTATACTACTGCCACTATGTTAATGATGAATAGGATATTGTGTTGTTAGCAAGCTAGAATGCTAGTTAACAATAGCATTCACTAGCTAGCTAGTTATTAGCAACGTGAACGGATTTCAATGAGGAAAAGGGCATTTGAGGCTAAAGTTTGTTTTCTTTAAATGAATAAATTTAACATTATATACAAGTTAGATGAATCTAATAGTAAGTAAAAATCTGTCAGATTTTGATTAGAATTGTCTAATGTCTATTTATATCGTGCTGTTGAAAAAGAAGTAGAAGAAGAAAAGAGAGGCAGTTAAACCATTGTCCCTTCTAAGCGTGCGATTTGAGACTGTCATTGAACGCCTTCTTCTGCATTTAAGTGTACCGTAACAGAAGTATGCGATTACAGACACACCGTAAGGCTACCAGGCTAGCTATTTTTGCTTGCTGCTACAAAGAAATCCAAGGCCTGTTGTTTAAAGTACTTGTTGTTAATACCAACAATACATTTAAAGCTATGTTTGAAAAAGGAAAAACTTTGATTTTTATATTAGTAGAAATAAATGAACAACAAGTGGCTGGTAAGTGAGTTACTGAATCAGCTAGCATGAATCCAGGTGAAGACTGTAAGGCTAGTTTTGGCTAGCTGCTACAAGTAAAACCACTATGTTAGTTTTCATAGCAACATGAGTTTAGATGCCCTTAGTGTACTGATTTATGCTGGGTTTACTTATAATTTCCATTCTACAGCTATTGCCCTTTTAGCTTGTAAGTGACATAAATCTATTATTACACGCTAGGTCTCAGGGAGATTAATGGAGTTTCTTAAACCGAAATAGTGGTAGTACTTTGCAATTGTTGTCTGCGGTGAGGGTGCACAGTAATTGATGTAAAACTTAAACAATAAAATAGAAATCCAAACACTGGTCAAAATACACTATGTCTGTCCTAGTCTTGTACGTACTTTATGTGTTTAAGTAGCTGCATCTAATATCCACCTGCCTTTACATGTTTGTACAAACATTTGTTCTCTAATAAAAAAAAGAGTCTCAGATCCACCCTAGCCCCCATGATAGTTTGATTGACTTTTGGTCCCTTTTGTCTAAACAGAGCTTTGCATAGAAACTAGAAACTAATCCTGACTGTAAGAGCAATTTGGAGGTTAAAATATGTGTCATCTATTACACCTCAAACGGGAAAATATCATTAATTCTCCACCCTCAAGTGGAGACGATGAAATGAAGATATTACCTTGGATAACCTAAATAAGCATATACCTAACTGTGATAGCTTCATATCAGTATTTGCATAGTAATAGAGATGTTTTGTTTAAGGAGTTAAGGAGAGAAGATTTAGAGCCCAGTCAGAGCCTTAACATTTTTCTCTTTAGATTATGGGGTTGCTAAAAGTCTTATTTCACCAACTAGTCTCTCTTGAAATGTGTGATATAAATATCCATGATTAAAGCGGTCAATCTCAAAATCTGTATTAAAAATAAGCAATAAATAATTTTTAAAAGATCCATTTCCCTGATGCTTTTAGCCATTATTAGAAACATGATTTTGCTATTATCATTACTATGCCTGAATTCATAGCTACAGTGGCCACCCAGATATAAGGTGGATATATATACTTTATACATTTTTTTAATCATGCAGATTTTCTTAACTTATAAGTGAACTTTGTTGGTTGCTGGTAGGCATATCTGGTTTCTAAAAAATCTATCAGGAATCAGGCTAGAGCTAGGCTAATGATTTCAGCTAGCTGCTTCCAATGAAAGCTGCCTGTAGGGTTTCCCTTTTTCAGTAGGACTGCAACACAACATTTATTACTAAAGAAATTAGCTTCTTTTGAATTTCTTTTTTTTTCAGCTTTTTCTCTTGAGGTTTAAAGGTTTCTTGGTCGGCAGGTTTGGTTATTCAAACAGCTAGCATGAATCCAGGCAGCAAGGCTCGTTATTTTTGCTAGCTGCTTCAGATAAAACCATTGCCATTTTTATATTTGTCTTTTTTATCCTAATTTGATACATTGCTGGACAGTTTTTTCTCATGAAAATGCACCTCATCCTTTTTCAAGATGAATTGTTTTAATAAGAGTTCTTTAAAGATGGCAGTAATGAAAGGCCTAGCTCTACAACAGCTTGGGCTAACAGACAATGCTAGTTTTTCATTTCACAGTCTGTGCGCTAAGCTTAGTGATGTGTCAATTAGCCATGGGCTTATAAAACAGACAGACATGAAAGTGTTAGTAATTTTTTCATTTTTCTCTCAAAAAAAAAAGTGTCTTTTACCAAGTTTTGCATTTGCAAAAACAACAACAACACAAATCTATCTAGAAATAAAGGTGGAGGGTGGATGTGCACCTGGGGAGTGAAAGGCCGGTGGAGAGGGGGTGTTGCACACCACAGTTTCTGCCAGCAGGTTGTTATAAGGGTTAGTGTCGTGGGTTCGGAGGAGAGGGTTAGTTAGGAGGTAGTTGCCAGTCATCCCTGGAATAACAGGAAGAGAAAGAGAGAGAAAGGGGGAGAAAATCAGGAGGGAAAAAAACAGTTGGTGAAAAAAAGAGCTCAGGGTTCTGTAGTTCATGGTCTGTGGCGGTGCGCTGGGTCGCTGTCGATATAAACAAACCCTGACATCCGCTGTCCAAAATCTGACACCGCAAAAGATTTATGACCCAAAATACGTCTGCCTTTTATTATGGACGGAGCAGCCATAGAAACGACGGTCAAAGCAAGACATTATCCAAACATTTGGACGATGTTCCTGACAAACAATATTATCACGACAAGTGTTGACCAAAGCATAGCAACACAATCAACTCCAGTGTTTATGTGAAACAAATTCCTCTAAACAAACTCATCCAGTCAAGACACTAGACAAAACATGCCTAAGTGGCCTGCCATGAATAATAGAGTATCCCTATCATCGTCAGCATGTTTGTGTAAATCCTCAAGAATGTAATAAGTGTCTTCGGTTGTTTGGATGGATCGTAGAGGAGCTCCGTGCTGGCATGTGTGTCTTTTAATATAATCTAAACTAATTCAGAAGTACAGCTTAAATCTGCGCTGGCACGGTCTGGAGCCAGAGCCTCCAGATGCCGGGATCCCTCCCAAAATCTGCTCTGACCTTAGCCTGACTTTGCTCATCTTGCCTCACCCCCTACTTTCATCCTGACAATCATTTCAGGGTGAGCATGAACTAGGTAGATGCTGCACAGTCCTGTTAAAATTTGAACTCAAGTTCTCATGAAAATAAAATATCCCAAACACTTTTTTCATTTCTTTGTCTCACATGGACCTGGTGAAACAGGAAAGTACTGAAATGACATCACAGGCTGCTGTTTTTGTTTTGATTGCTAAACACTAAGAGAAATGTGACATTAAATCAAGCCGCCCCTCTTCTCCTGAGCTGCACTCATTGATGTGTTTATCGTGAATTCAGAGCTCCATCACAAAGAGAATGGTGTATGTGTCTCGTCTGGTAGCGGAGGAAGAAGAAGAAGAAACGTTTGCTAACCCTGGTTGAGCGTGGAGGTGCTGTTTATGTCTCCCGAGATGAAGGAGGACTCCGACTGCTTCCTCACAGTGTCGTTCCACATCCTCCTGATGCGGCTCTGGGTAGAGAGAAAAAGCAGCCATTGATCAGGACTCAACATGGTGCCGCAGTCTTTAAAGGCTTCTGGCCTTGAGGATTGAGTGGCTACAAGAGTTTGTGATATAAAGCTACACTTGTATACACCAATCAGACAGCCAACCGGTTGACAAAACGACTGTGCGATGAGGCAGGCGTTATTGATCCGATTGATACGGAGAATAGATACCTCAGGAATCTTACAGCCTGTAATGTGAGACGTCTAGCTCTTTTTTTTCTGGTTAGTATGCCGGCAGATTCTCAGAAGTGCTCTTAAGATAGATCTCACAGTCAGAGAGGAGCTGTCATAGGAAACATCAGTCATCTGTTCAACACCATCATTTTTTTCTAATGCATACATTTTCTCTTTTTTCTAATAATTCTCTCATCTGATCATAAGAGCAGATATTCAGAAACATTTATACTAATTATAAGAACTATTAGTAAGCTACAATCTACGGTAACATTTCCTGATGCAAAAACTCCTTACCATTATATATAACCTCTGCAGCATTGGCAGCTAAAAACAAAGCCTTACATTATGTCCTGGAAATTAACACTGCCTAAAATTTGTATTTCATCTTCATTTTTGTCAAAGAAACAAGAGGCTCCACTTAACTGCCATTAATTCAAGTCAAAGGTTGAAGATAACTTTGGTAATCTTTAGTCTTTACAAAAGGATAAATGTCAATGTCTCATTTTTCTTATTGTCAACAAATCTTCTGAAAAGCCTTAAACCAACAATGTGTAGTGTCTCCTCAATACTTTCTTCAGTCCTTAGCCTCTCCGCACTCTTAATCACAAGGCTATTCGCTGCTAAAGAATCTAATCTTGAGAAATAGTTCACAAATAAATATTTCAAATCTTTAAAAAGCTCAGAACTTCTCTTAACCATGTGTGCAAAAATACATTTAAGAAAAAAAAATATTAAAACATGAGTAAATAGGGCCTTTGTGGGTGTTTGTTTTCAGTAGCAGATTAATACACATCCGGGACTTTACTTTGTGTTTGCTTTGCCAACATGGTCAGCAGGGTTAGGGTTGGATTTTCTTTTAAGTGCATAACAGCTGAAACTCTTATTCCTTTACATCAAGGATGTAGAGTCAACTGTTAACAGCTGCTTTTTATTAAATTATTCAAGCACATTATTTTGATACCTTTTTTAACATTCAGAAAGTATTCAGACCCCCGCCACGTTTTCCTTTTTCTTATGTAGCAGTCTGATGCTACATAAGAAAAAAAGTTATATTTATTGTCATTAATCTACACTCAGTAACCCGCCGAGACAAACTGAAAACTGAACGTTATAAATAAAAAGCTAAAATTTCACTTTGACCTTAGTTGCGAAAACACTTGAACTTTAGCTCATATGATTCCCAATGCTCTCAGTCTTTGCTGATATGATCCTACACCACATGTGGGACGAGTCTTGCTTGCCCCAAACCTTTTCCAGTTGAGAATCATGGAGGCCACTGTGCTCTTGTGAACCTTCAGTGCAGTAGAATTTTTTTGTAGCCTTCTCCAGATCTGCCTTGCAACAATCTCTCTCTAGGTCTCTGAGCTCTGTAGGTAGTTCTTTTAAACCTCATTGTAGGCTTGGGCGATATGGCCTAAGAATCATATCACAGTATTTTGCCTGCCTTTGACGATAATGGTATTATATCACAGTATTACAAAATCAAACAGAGATAATGCTTTTTAATCCAAATTCAAGTGTTATTAACCCCCTTCTCCTCTAAAAACAAGACTTTGATGGCATACTCAATTTATCTCCAAGCATAGGAACACAGAAAACATGTTTTTTTTTTTTAAGTCTCTAGGTTTACTTCTGTCTAACTGCACTCCAAGTTTCACATTTCATCTCTAACCTGATGAGGTGTTAAGCTGTTAATGACTTGAACACGTTTCCTAGTGAAGGCGTTCACAATAAAAGCGTTTCAGAAAAATAACAGCCGCAGACTTTTATTTTGAAGGGCTTGACGGAAGTATTGTGTTTAGCATTGGGTTAGCTTAGCTTTGGCTGCCGTACCGGAGAATATGGCTAGTTTACAGCAGCTTTTCTGACCTCATTTAACATCGCAGCCTGGATCTTTGACTTACTGTGGATTTAGAAAAGAAAGTCACAAGTTAAAATAGACTTTTAAACGGTTGTTTACACCACTGTAAGAGGAAGAGCTGCAGCGCTGGGCTCTGAGACCAGCCAAAGCAGCACTTAGCTTGTGTAACAGCCCCAGGCAGGCTGGCAGACAGCACACTGACTTAGTAGAGGTACAGCCATCAGACTTTGAGAGGAAAAAACATGTGTTTTTGCCTGATAACTCACACTGAGGCAGATACGATGATATCATTAACAAGCGTTATCGCGATTGGTCAGTCCAGAATGGTGATTGGTGAGTCCAAATCTCTACTGTAGGGCAAATTTATATCATTTATACCGTCTACCGCATATACCGCGCACCCCTACCTCACAGCATGTTTTTTTCTCAGATTTTCATTGTCAGCTGTCAGGCCTTCTATAGAGAAGTGTGTGGCATTCCAAATCATGTCAAATCAATTTAATTTACTACAGGTGGACTCCAATCAAGGTGTAGAAACAGCTCTACAAAGATTGAGAAAAATGGAAAGCACCATAGCTAAATTTCAATTGCGTTGCAAAGGGTCTGAATACTTATGAATACTAGAGCCCTGTGATGAACTCTTAGAGCCCTACAAGATTAAAGCTTATGCTCATGACTGTGTATCAGTCATACATCTATGTAAATGTGCTATATAATTATAACTGCCTTGCCTTTTGAAATAATCAAGCAGCTCTTTGGCACCGAATTATGAGCTACAATATCCGATTCTGGCTTTACAGACTACTGCTTGTAAGTTGGATTAATTCATTGGTAGTTTTGTTTATTTTTTGTGATTTTTTTTGGCATTTACTTAGTAATTAAATATATTTTCTTTTGAAAAAAATCAACAGACAAGATTTAAAGTTGATATGAATAAATAAATCCTCATCATACATGGTTTTCTGCATCCCAAAGCTTTTTCTTATCTGTTTCTGGTTGTCTACACATACCTGTGTTGCGGATGAGTATCGTGCTGTGGATCGAGATGTGGCTGTCTTTGCTGAACTGTGGGGGCCCTCAGCTGGCAGTGCGCCGCAGCACTGAGACTGACGGAAACATTTGCTGTACTCTTTGCGGACCTGCAGACGAACAAGAGATCAGGACAGAGTGAGCAGAGACAATCCCCCAGTACAGAGATCCATCTATCAATCCATCCTTTAGCTCTACCCTGGAGCTGGAAACGGTCACAGCTGACATTTGGAGAGAGGTGGGGTACAGCCGGGACACCTTATCATGGCTGAACCATGGAGACAGATGATCTTTAATGCTCCCAGTGATACCTTTGGACAAATGGTGACTCTAAATTGTCACCAGTTGACCTGCATGTCTTTGGACTGTAGGTCACTCAGGTTTAAACAAAAAGAGATGGTAATCCCTAATCCTTATCAAATCCCTGAAGCAGTTCAGATACAACATATGTAGGAGAAGTTATGTCCAAACACAGGCATAACACAGTGAAATAGTGTGGAGAATAAATCCTTTGATATGGATGTCGCTGGGTGAGAATGTATAAAATATTGAAAACGCCTCAGGTGAAATCTTAAAATATCACAATATAAATATTTACAGATCCACAACTGCGGTACAAAGACTGTACATATTCAGACAGAAACAATGTTTTTTTTGCAATGTTTGACAGTGGAACTAACAACTTACTGCCATTTTGATAAATCTGCCAATTATTTTCTCAGTTAATTTTTGTCTAAAAATTGCCAGAAAAAGCCAGACTTTTTCATCAAATTCAGTTTTGTGATGTTTGGTCAGAAAAGACCATTAAATCAAGAAATCTACTAAACTTAAATACACACATAAAAAAAATTCTGGTGCCAAGTTGCAAGTGGCTTCAGTAATTAATCATTTATCAAATTATTGTCTAACTTACTGTGAAGCTGACAGTTTCTTCACCTTCATTAAACTATAGGAAATTAGTCAGTCATCTGTTGATGCATTTGTTATTATTTAAGTCTGTAACATACCAAAAAATATATTTTATGACACATCTATTTTCAAAAACACTCTAACACATAACAGAGCCATAAAAAAAACATTTAAACCACCTACCCCTAATTCTTACGTAGCTGGACTACGCAAATGTTCAAAAGTTTTGCTTTAAAAAGGGCTTCTTGTGAATCAATTCTTAATCTACAGTGCATGTTTCAGCCTGACAGTCGAAAAAAAGTCATTGTTATTATCATCAATCTACTCTTACTCCCATCATGACAAAGTGAAAACAGTACTTCAAACGATTTTTGCTGAGATGTTTTTATAACTTTGATTGGAGTTCACCTGTGGTTCATTAAAAGGATTGGACATGATCTTAAAAGGTATACGCCTCTCTATTGAAGGCCTTACAGCAAGAATGCATATCAGAGCTCAGCCCAGCCAAACAGAGCAATAGGGGGAGAAAGGTCTTAAGGTGATCAAGAACCTGATGGTCAATGAATGAGCCTCAGAGATCCTGCATGGAGATGGGACAAAGTTCCAGGAACTATTACTGCATCCCTCCAACGAATGGGCTTATGGCAGAGTGGCTGGACAGAAGCCTCTCAGTGCAAAACACATGAAAGCACACTTGGAGTTCACAAAAATCCCCAAAGGAAAGCCAAGTGGGATTTCATGCATTTTGCGCTGAGGAGAGGCTTCTATCTGCCTTAAGTCCCAGATCAGTGTAGGGCTGCAATGATGGTTGTCCTTCAGAAACTTTGTCCCATCTCCACACAGGATCTCTGGAGCTCAGTCAGAGAGACCATCCGGCTCTTGGTCAACTCTCTTACAAAGGTCCTTCTACCCTGATGACTAAGTTTGGCCAGGCAACCAGCTCTTAGAAGAGCCCTGGTGGTGCCAAATTTATCTTTAATTTATTTGCAAAATGTTCTATAATATTGTTTTTCACTTTATCATGATGGGGTATCAAGTGTAGATGAATGAGAATCTTTTTTTTATTGTAGCACCAGGCTGCAACATAACAGAATTGAAAAAGGAGGTCTGAAAACTTTCTGAATGCACTGTAAAACCTGTCGTTTTGCTGTTAACTCACACAACTGGCAATGTAGGACAAAGGTTTACCTTTTTTTGGAGGAGGCAGTGGAAGATGAAGATAAACATCCCCTGCAGAGTGTTGAAGATGGTGAAGAGATACGCCATCACAATGGACGATTCATTGAGGAAGAGCAAGCCGAAGGACCACGTGAGCCCCAACAAACAAAGCAGGGCGAATGCTCCCAACACCCATGACCTGTGGAGGAGAACGAGGAAATAAATTAGAAAGATTAATTCCAAGACATTTCATCAGTGAAGGTTTGGCATTTCTTCTAGACAGCAGCTTGTTAATTTAAAAAAAGAAGAGAAGAAAACCCTTGTTTGCACTTTTTAGACACTAGCAACTGTAAATGCTTGAATGCTGATTCAAAGTTTGTCGCTTTATTTTCCCCGTGGTCTTCTTTAGGGATTTTGGCTAAAAGGACTGCAAACACAGCACATTCTTTTGTTCCATTGTGGCTTCCTGGAAGGCTTAGAGGAAATAAGATAACTTCACAGTCACTCTCAATAATGATGGCTGGTAGTTATTGATGCACAGGAGAGAAGTGAGCCACCCAGAGAGCAAGAAACAGCGAGTGTGGAGAGAAGAAATGAGACGACAACATGTCACCGACAGAGAAGTCAAAGATGTAGTGCTGCTGGGAAAGAGAGCTGATGGGACTCTGTGGACAGTTTCTGCTGCTTTTGATACAATAATGCAAATGAAGCAATTATTTCCCTTGATTACAACAGATCCCATATTTAACACAGAGACTAAAAACATGGAAGATATCACTGGAACCTAATTAATAATGGTTAATGAGTTTGTAGTGTGAAATTGAGCATTCACTAATGTAGCTTTCTATGAGCCAAAAACATATTTTCCCCTTTTTTGTCTTTTTATTTTTTGGACCAAAATCAGAGTCTGCTGAAAAATCCTGTACACACATACATGTGTTGGCCTGCCCTCAAGCATATTGTCAGACAAGCATCAAAGCACAGAAATATACAGGGACTTGTCTTTTTATTGAGAATATTCAGCCCACTGGAAGCTGAAAGATGGGGTAGGGGTCCTGTATTTTTTTTTTGTTTATACCGTCTTTAAATCTGGAAGGATGTGGGCGAAGCTGTTTTTCAGAGGAAGCTGGTAAACTATGCCAGAAAGATACCGAAGGTCAAAAATGCAGTTATGAAGAAAAAAAAAAGGCAATATAATGCAGCCAAGTGCAAATATTGAAATCATAAAATGAACTAATAAGGCACCTTTGCGGGCAGAAATAAAATCTGAAAGGGAAAAATATTTGTCTGGTTTAGGAGAAGAGAAAGTCAAATAAATGTGTTGGTCAAATGCAGCTTTTCAAATTTTAAGAGGGAGGAAAAAGAAATAATGGGGCTTATTAGTTTTCTTTTCACATAGAGGTGAAAACCACCCAAATACATCACTCATCTCAGCACAAACACACACAGTCTCAGAGCATGCAGTCTCCACTGAGGCCATGCAATCTCCCAGAGCGACACCCTCACCTGATCCCCCCCAGTCGAGATGAGTCGGGTTTCATGGAGGTGGAGTGCTTCACCATCTTGAACATCGTCACCACCAGGAAGATGACATTGACCTGTCAAAACAGACGTGGATCACGGTGAACACTCTGCACTTAGAGAGAAATACTATTCCTGATGCTCACAGTGGTGGAGGAGGGGATATGTAGATCCTTCAACAAAGAAAAGTACAATACAAGCAAGACTGAGTACTAAAAAAGAGAAAAAGTACTATCACAAATATGAAAGCACAATCAGGAAAATGTATAAAATAGAAGAATTGAGCAGACAAAAATGAAAGTTGGATGGGTTTTAATTAATCCTTATGTCTTAACATGGATGTGACAGCCACATTTAACTTTTGTACTGGGTTTAGGATGTTTGTATCTGAAATGTGGGTCTAGTGGGCCTTGGTGAAACAACCGTGAAGGTAAGGGCCAATTTGATAACCCTGCGTGGTCTCTCATCATTCATCTGATTTTATGGTTGGGTTGCAGTGTCATTACAGGCCATGTAGTAGGGTACACAGTATTGGTGTTATCACAACCTTGCTCTAGCTTAGATAGGGCAGCTGTGGATAAGTAGTAGAGCTGGCAATCTCAGCTGTAAGGTTTGGGGTTCAATCCCCAACCCCTTGGCTAGCATGTCAATGTGTCATGGGAAAGAAACCTTAAGGTACAATGTATAAATTGGGAATATTAGGGACATCTAACACTGTGTCCTAACAGCACCATAGCAACTGTTCTCACTTTGCACACTGGATCCATTAACTATTTAATTCCCTAATCTATGATTTTCAGTTTGTCCTTGTAAGAAATATGATATCTGGTGCTTTTATGTTGAAAGCGGATGTAATTTGTGTTTGTATTGACAAGCATTTGACACTTCTGAGTCAAATACTTTTGCCTATGGTTGATACAAGTCAGAACATACTACATTTAAAACATAAAAATGGATAAAATTGATATACAGTTATCTTCTCTTTTTAAAACAAGCTAATGAGCTCTGCAGGGCAAAGTGAAAGAAAATCATTCCATCCAACACTTGGATTTTCCTTTACCTGTTCCCTTGCTCTTTCCCCATCTCAAGGTATAAATAAAAGGCTTTTTCTAGGTCAACAAAAATAAAACAATTCTAATTTAGATAGGCCAACTTATAACTATTATGCTTCATGCTCTTAAGTTTGTTCCACCAAATGCTATGCTAGTTGCATGCAAGTAATAATACTAATAGCTTGGATCTACCACCCCCACTGTGAAGCACGGTGGTGCAGCATCATGCTGTGGGGATGCTTTTCAGCAACTGACTGTGGAAAGCTTGTATAGGTAGAGTAAAATGAATTTGGAAAAATATAGGAAAATCCTGAAGGACAATCTTATACAGTCTGCAAGAGAACTACGGCTTGAGAAAAGATGGTGAATGTTCTGGAGTGGCTGAGTCAAACCCCAGACCTTAATCCAATGGAAAATTTGTGCCTGGACTTTCAAAGGGCTGTTCATGCCTGAACCCCATGCAACCTGACAGAGCTTGAACAGTTTTGCACCAACTAATTACATAATAATAAAAGGGGTGAATATTTATGAAGTCATTTATTTCACATTACACATCTTTATTTAATTTACATTTCTTCGTAGAAATCGTTTTTCACTTTGACATTAAAAAGGTAAGCAGAGATTGTAGGCAGAGGTCAACACTTGGTGCTTGGTTAAACGTGTCTAAACGAAGGAGCATTGTGGATGTTGGTCTATAAGGTCAGGGCTGTAGCACTGAATGCTCTGTCTCCATTGGATCAGAGTATGTTGTTAGGAATAGAGAGCAGGCAATTGTTTAAGGACTGTAGGTGTATGAGTGAAGGTGGTAAGAGAGGAACTGAGGGTCAAGGGCATGGAGGGATTGGTAGGTGAGTAGGAGGATCTTGTATTTAATGTAGAACCTAATCAGGAGCTAGTGAAGGTGGATGAGGATCAGTATTCAGATAACAAGAAAATGGCTATAAAAGCTCAAGTCCATTTACCATTTACCAAGTCTGTTTACAGAACCTTCTTGAAGGTAGCAAAGCTGTTTGGGTTGTGGTGGCCACTTAAGGCCATGATGTGGAGTACTGTACTTATCACTGGGGCAAATTCATAGGAATGATTGTTTTGTGTGTGTTTAAGAGTGGGTGTGGGGTTCCCCACTGAGTGCTCATCCACTTCATTAGAGTAGAAGCATCTTTGATTTATTCAAAATTAAATTAATCTACTCAAAAAGGCCTCTGACGGATGAACTAATGATTGGACTGATGATTATTATTTTTTAATTTGTTAAGATTCTGAATTCAACAAAGAATCACAATAAACTACAGCTCAAAGAGAAGCCATTTTTTTCCTCTGGAAAAAAAAAAACAAAACAAACTCCAGCTTGAAAATATTCCAGAAAGTATAACTGACAATATAATTGAAAGGAAAACAGGCAAATCCTCAAGTTTGGTATGCCTGAACCATGAGATGTTTTTGCATGAAAAATGACTAATTATCAGAACATCTGTTGATTAATTTTCCACTAATCATGACTAATCCTGGCTGTTCTACTTGTGTATCTTATTTGGCAGTCAATCAATAAAAAGGATCATGTTTTTGAGCTCGCCCAGTGTTTTGAACAGCAAAATCTTCATTTGTGATTCATTACATTATTTTGAGTGTGTTTAATTAACATTATTTCCTTTAGAACTGTGAAACCTGATTTCCTTAAAAGTGTTGTAAAATGGAATTGAAAAGTGCAAAACAATGAAACCCTTTATTTGACTGAAAACAGCACCAAGCACTCAGACTCCAACAAGCTACATATTACCAGCATAGGGTCAAGGTGGATCAAGTTTGTCAAACCCACAAGACTAGAATTTAAATGAAACATGCACACTCGACTTACACAACTCCATTTCTATCATCTGCTCTACAAAGTTCTTTACTTTGGCAACAGAAATGAGGGCCTGTGTGAAGTAATGCTTAGGTCTGGGTACCAGTAAACCTCAGTGGGTAGAGCAGGCACCCATAAGCAGAAGCTATAGTTCTCAATGCACTTGTCCTGGGATTGATTTCTGGCCCTTTGCATGTTTGGTGTATGTCCTACCTATTCTCTCTCCACAAATTTTCCGTCTCTCTTCAGCTGTCAAATCATATAAGGGCAAAATGCTTAAAAAATCTTTAAAAAAAACCCAAACGTTTGCTTTTGTCTGTGAGGAAGGAAACAGACAAGTTTCACTTTGACTGTTTTTTTCTCTCTACACCTTCTTCACACTTTTCACCAAGTTTTTCCTGATTTGATGTTCAGTAGAAGTGAATATTATTCCTGCTTATATGTTCAGAAACTCAAAACCTTTCTGTTTTTTTGTGAGCCAGTCTTTTTTCTGACTCATACTTGGGTACAAAAAAAATAAATTAAAAATATAAGGGTCATGGACTCACAAGCAAACAGGAATGGTGCTCTTGAAAATGACAGTAAGTGGAACAGATCTGAACCTTGAAAAAAAGCTAAACGTATGCGTACATCTCAGACACGGTACGTTCCTTTTCATATTTTATCTTTACTGAGTGCACTTCATTTTTTTGTTCCTGAAAACTGTCAAAACAGGCATGAGTTAACAGATTTGAAATGTTTTAGTATTTGCTCTTTGTAAACTCTCTGAACGCTGCTAAAGGCAAAATTATGAAATAGAAAATGGTAAAAAGACATTATTTCATAAGTCAAAACTTTGAAACTTAGAAGTTTCTTTGTTTTCCAAAACAAAATTTGCATTCAATGCAATTCACAACTGCAAAATATGAATGCTTCTGACGTCTTTGTGCTGTTTCAATAACTTGGTTTCAGTGTTTTACAAATTAAAACATACTGCTTTTACAAAAGTGTTTTAACACTATCCTTACTTTTTTGACTTTTGGGTTTTAAACAAGTAGAATCTCAAGGTAGAGTGTTCAAAGAAAACAAATACAACAGTTACATTTACCTTATTTTTGTTCTTGAGTTTAGCACTAAAACAAAGATAATTGGCTACATTCCAGCTCTGAATGCCAACATCTGTAATTTTGTTTTTTATTGACCTGAAATATTGCTTGTTCTATAGCAGTTTTAGCTCTCCAGTGAGCGCCAACACCAGCATACCTTTACCAGGAGGAATAAGAAAATGTGAAGCCTCAGTGCGGATCATAAAACTCCCTGACTTCCACAGATAAAACACACAGTGAGAGGTTAATGCTATGCTCTACTTCACACTGCTCTGGCCTTCGACGTAAAAGCTGCACAGAAAGTTTCTCCTCCCTCTCATGTTTGACATTATGTTTAATCCCAAAGCGCAAATCCTCATTGAATACAAGAAAGTTTATCAGATCAAGTCCAACAGATCTGATGTACTGTGAACAAAAACTGCAGAGGAGAGGGAAGAGCAGTGCTGAGCACCATATTTTAGAGACATTTTTCAGCAAAGCCAGGAAAAACATTTAAATGATACAAGCCATACATCCAGAGCTGTTTCCATTCTCTCACGATGTTTCTCTGTAAGCACTGCGGGGCCTCATGACCACCGAGGGAGAGGGAGGAGATGGGCTTCAATTTGGCTTGATACCATGTAAAACCTCTGAAATGCTGTGTTGTACATATCCAATGAATAACAAAGAGTTTATTTAATGTTATTAAAAACTTATATCCTGTATCTGCTCTGAGCCTGCGTGACCCATTTTCTAAACATGAAGGAAAAATAACATAAAAAGAAAGAGTTGGCAGGAAAACAAAGCACAGTTGCCCCTGTATATTCTTCTCAAACACTTCATTCATAAATAAGCAGAAAGATCCTCATTATTATCCCATATGGATGCACTCTAAAACAGTGAAAAAGCGGGTTCTTGAAATGAAACAACAAGAATGTGAGTGGAAAAACAGATGGACACCAACAAAGAAAAAGATGGAGGAGAAGGAAAAGGAGTGGCTAAGAAGACAGAAAGAGGCTTTTAGATCACAGCTTAGAGTAATGCTGAGTTTTGTCTCTCAGCCACTGGGGCCGATTTTACGTCCGCCTGACTCGAGTGGCTGGAGATGCATTTAACACAGCCGCGAGAAATGACACAGATCCAATGAGACAGACAGACACACAGACAGACAGACAAGGAGGGAGGCACTCTGCAGAAAGCTGAAGCAAACTACATATGGACCCCCCCACGCCTGGTCTCCAAGGGACCAAGCTCTACAATATTCAGGTCTGTAACTCCTCTGCCAAACACAGCTCTGAAAATTCAGCCATGCTGACGCAGCACTTCTCTATGTTTTTGTATTTACAGCTTAAAGACAGATTTACATGTGTGTTAAGCATACAAGCCTGTATGGATACACATTGTTTGTTTTGGGCTGGCTGCATGCATTCTTGCTTGAATTCACGCTTGCATGCGTTGTGCAAGTGTGTGTGTCTTTGTGTATTTTGAAGACCAAGAGCAGCACATGAAATATTAAGAGGTGAAGATGGAGATGTCCGTGCACCGGGATTGGCTGGGGACGTGTCATGATCCTCAGCAGGGCTATGAGCTGCGGTAATGGTTGTCTGGCCCACCCACTCATTACTTCCATGTTCACCCCCACCAGCATCACCCTTGTTTTCCCACTGAGCAAATGACCTTCATGCCTGAGACGATTTCTCCTCCTGATAGCAAGAGAGGAAAGGGGAGGGGGGCGTATGTTGAAGAAGCAAACAGCTTTAAGTTGTTGCTGCTCACCCATTCTGATTTCAGAGGATTTCATAGCTGAGTGGACACTGATGTCCTCGTGTCAGCTATAATGGGACCACTTTCCTTTCATGCAAATTGATCTGAGAAATCAGAGCTATGAGAGGCTGCCAACTACACAGAGAGAAAATCTATAAACTGTTTCCAAAGCTTTTCTTTGAAGGAAGAGAAAAAGTTACAAGCAGAAAAATTACAACTCACCACAATTATGAAGGTTACAGGTCCGATGAAGCTCCAAATGAAATGGTTATCAACCCTGAGCCAGCATCTACAGGGAGCAAAAGGTGATGTTTAGGTCATTATATCATCTCATTGCCAAAACAAAGTTGCGTCTCATCGATCAGAGGCCGAGCAGAGCCTGGGTTGGATGAGAAACTGCTCCGACCACAGAGAAGAAAACCAACCTTGGGGGAGCGCTGGCCTGGAGCCATGAGAAGCTGCTGTCTCAAAGGCAGTGGTTATTGGAATCATGACTTCACAGTCTGCAAATGTCTACAAATGTCCGACTGTGTACCTAAGACTCTGAGCGGTAAACAGTCAAGAATGAATTGTATTTTGCTCTTTGTTTATCACAAGGAAACAGAAATGAAGTGAAGACCACAGCCACAGAATGAAGTTTACTTAAATCCCATATATTAGAGGACTGCAGTGTAACAAATCATAACGCTTGCTGCTTGGATGAAGACCAGCAGCAGGCGAAGAAGCACATAAACTTTTAACTGACAAGAGCAGCAATTACCCACATGCAAAGAATAAAAAGCCAGCAGGCCGGTGCAGCTAGCCAGCACATTCATTAGTGTTGCAGCTTTATCCACAGCTTCTTCTTTAAGCACTGACAGGGTGTAAATTTGCCTGAGGTTAGAGGTTGACTACACTTTGTGATATCACGATCATTAGCACATGCATGCAACTGTGCGTGTCTTGACGGGGAAGAGGGGACGGCTAATGCTCCCACTGAATAAGAAGTCCCAGGAACACTTACGCCCGCTGTGTGCCGTAGCTCCTGTAGTCGATGGCTGCTGAGATCCCCACCACCACAGCTGGGAAGAGGTAGCCCGACATGTAGTAGTACTTCCTGCGTGAGAACTCGCTCTCAAACACCTCCACCAGCATGAGGTAAAGCTGCACGCCTTCTAGACACATCCAGGCGAACGCAGCCAGGAAGCAGAAGTGGAGGACGCCAGCAATGATGGAGCACACCAGCTGAGAGGAAGACACATGTTGATGTTACAAACAAATATGAACGCTTGTGGTGGATGATTGAGGGTTAGTCTCATCTCACTGTTGCCAGAGAAACAGCATTTGTCATTTACTTTATACAACATAGTTTATCCGATTTTGGAGTGTTTTAATTGTTGACATTAGCTTAACTTCACTGGACTGCAATGGTGTCAGGATCACTAGTGTCTTTAAACTGCTATCATGTTTGTCTTAAGTCCTGGATGATTAAAGTAGCTGGCTGTTACTCCTTGCTCTCTGCTAGTGCTACAGTGCTCAAGTTAAACAAAGTATCTGACAAAAGACACATTCTAAAAGTATAAACATCTTATTTCTATTGAGACTTTTATTTTGAAAAGCAACATCAGGAAGCTAAGCATATTCAACAACTTCACAGCTCAGAGGTCTCATAAATGCAAGCCAAACGTAACTTCACATCAAGGTGATAATTTTTGAGAAGTTTTATTTTCATTTAGTTTGCACTTTTTGTTTTAAGTTTTAGTTCAGTTCAGATTAGTTTTTACTGCTGTTTTTTCTAGTTTAGTTTGGTTTTTATTTTGTAAAAATTCTTTGTTTTAGTGTTAGTTTTTTTTTTTAGTTTAGTTTAGTTTTTATAGTAGACAATTACAACATTTCAAAAAAAAGGCTATGTACCCTGTGGTGGCAAGCATGAAAATTAATAAAAAGTAGTTGTATAAAAAAAATAGTTTAGTTTTTATAGTAGGGGATACTAGTCAGAGTGACACCAAAAAGGGTCGGAAAAAATAAACCTCATGCAATTTTTAAAAGCCCATTAAAAATGGCTGCTATTCACGTTTCTTTTTATTTATTTAAGCTTTATGTGAATACAACTTAGACCTGAAATTAACCATTGTGTGAAGTCTTCCCCAATCACAAAGCACCCATTGGTGTACATGTCAGTCAGTATGCTAGTGTCAAAGACTAAAACTAAGGAGCATTTATCTCTAATTTAATTTGACGTTAGTAAGTTTAGTAAGCACACAATACAGTTTATGTTAGTTTTCATTCTTGTAAAGCTTAGTTTTTATTTCATTTCACTAGCTTCATGCTCTGTAATGATACACTACATTATCCCTATCAAATAAAATAAATTCAACTCAATAAAGTAGAATGACATTTACATTTTAGTTTATTTACCTAGTTTTAGTTAACTATGATAATCTTGCTCAATATTCCTCATAGAAAATGAAACATTAGGAATACCTGATGTTTTAAAATGAAGGATGAGAAAATGAAATTCACACTTTTTAGCATCAACTATCTGCCTGTCATAACACGGATGTGATTGTGAGTCTGATGGCTAAAGCAGAGAGCTGACAGGTCCAAGAGAGCAGACTGACAAGTCCTGCATTTAGGTTGAAGCGTTTTTCACATTCAACACACCTGAGCAGACATTACTGCCTCATTACTCATATATTTACCATCACTTTATAGATACTTAAAGGAACTATTACATTTGTAAATAGTGTTTTTAAAAAAATCCTTCTAATGTGTTGTAATATCCTCAACGTATCACTTCCTGTGAATCTTTGCTGTAGTCAATCTGAAATAGAGAATGTTTTAGAAGCATACCGTGACAGATGTTACCTGACACCTATCCTGCGGTGACAAATTTAGGCAATAAGATAGTTTTATTGAAACAGTCCAGTCGATTATGGTCTTGTTAGCTTTTGACAGAGGCATCGGTGTGAATTTCAGCCTGAATCACAACCAGTCCAGCAGTCCTCACAGGAGCCTTGAAGCTGCTTTAATCAGTATTTAAGACTGCATTTAATTTCTACAAATTTCTAAAGTCTGAAGACATATTGAAATGATGTTTAGCATCTTTTAGTTCAATGTGTACCAGGTAGCTTCTTAAATGGTGTTAAAAGGGGAAAATTAAGCTGCTTAAAGACTAAATATTCCCTTCAGGTGCTGAGAGAGAAAAACAATCCACATTTAAATGGAGAGTAAATGCTCGCTAAGTGGACAAAAATATCTCCTTAAATAAATGTTAATTGTGTTAAAGGGAAGCTCACATTTTAAAAAGTTATAACACGTACATTTCTGCAATGCAGTGCTTTAACGCTACTGACTGAACATGTTTCTTAAATAACACGATATATATGGCATGGATGTCTAAATTTTAGACAGAAATTTATTTAAAATGTATTTGATTTCCAAATGACTCAGGATTGAGATTACAGTGCTATAGCATTACAGTTTAGACTACAAAAACTCATTTCAGAATCCATCTTTCTTCCTTTCGTAAATGTTATTGCTCCCAATAATATGCTAAACTAAGTCAATCGTAAAACTTTAAATACAATTTAAAGCTCCGTTCCTTTTACTAGACTGCTGTAGCTGCATGTTTTCACCACTAAAGGCAGGTCTAAATTAGAAGCCCATAGACTAGCACAGCACTCTTAAGTGATTATATTAACAGGGATCTCTCTCTTTCTCTTCCTCTCTACCCCACTGTGCAGCAGATAAACAAAGATGAGCGGTCTTAAAAGCTTGCTAATATAAGTGTTTTTTCTTAATTGCACCTTTTTTGTCTGGTGTAAATTTAAAATGTTTCAGTCTTTCCAATCTTTGCTGTGCATGCGATTTGTCTGAAAATCATCCACGGCTGTCTCATTTTGACGTCTGTCCCAAATAAAGTTGGGGTGATTTCATGGAGCTTCAGTAAATAAAAGTCCCTGCCATCAATTTATTTTTTTTCAAGAGCCAAGAAAAAGCATACAAAGTTCTTAACAGGAAAGCATATATACTCTTGTTTTCCTCACTCTACTAATGTGATTTAAACATAAAAAACCTTTTTGCTGGATTGCTTAAATTGAAACAGTGCAGCTTTTCTTTTAATGACAGTTATAGTATAGTTCTTTATTTCGCCCTTAGAAACACTGCCAATATTCCAAGGTTGACTGTAATACATCTTAAAAATGATTCAAATATTTCTATTCGATAAAGTGGTGCAGACTTGAAGAGAAAATACTTTTCTGAGTTAAAATATTTCCCTAACAATCATGTCTGCAGATCTCTAACTAGAACAAGTAGATATATAATAGTTTTTTTTATCTACTGTAAACTGTGAAGACACTCAAAGAAAAACAGAGGGAGGAACTCAAGTGTTAAAGGCTAATAACAGCAGGGGAGTCTAATCTTTAGTGGTATTTAAGTTAAAACCCAACGTGGTGTCATTTATTCGCTACCTTTGGTTCTGTCATGTTGATGCCCACAAGGTAGACGAGCTCGCCGATGAAGAGGTTGAGACAGAGGTTTTTGTGGATAGTGTTGCGGTCGCTCTGCAGACCCCTGAAGAAGCAGAAGGTGAAGAGGCTGATGGCGAGGCAGACAAGAGATACGGCGATACCCATCCGTGTGATGACAGTGAGAAGGAGCTCGTGGACGCCGCCCTCCCCCTGCAGAGAAACAGACAGAGCACGGACTGACCTTTAACTCCACTCTTTCTTATAATGACTGGTGGCATTTAAGCACATAATGGTTGAAGCTATATTTGTTGAAGTGCAAGAGCTGGCCTGCTGAAGACCTTAATGTTCCATATATGTGGATGTTAAAATGAAAGTGGAAAAATTTCTAAGAGCTCCAGTTCTTAAGGGACGTGTTCGCTGCTCTTTGTTAACTCGCCAATGCTGTGAGCAATATCAAACCTGCCAATACAGGCTTTAAAATAGGTTTACCTCTCTGGAATCAGTACTAGAAATGCACAATACTACTAAAAATCTCTGACATTTACTACTGATAAATTGGCTGTAAATATCCCCCATTTGTACAAACATGTTTGTGCAGTTTTAGGAAGGAAACCAAAAGTTTATCTTTGTTAAATTCTAAAGTGTGCTCCAAGGACTGAAGGTTTTTCATCCTTAAACTCTAAAAGGTGTTTTAAGGACTACATTTTTAGTTCTGAATGACACTTAAAAATCAGCAAGCTGATATGCGCTGGTGTATTTTTAATGTTTCTAGCCCTATGAATTAAAGGCCTTTTATATTTTTCAAACCATCTTGAGTACCTTGACCTGATAATTTCTGTGTTTTTTGGTTGTAAGTTTTCCATCCTTTCCGTGAGCATCAGTGGTTTGAGGGACACCCAAAGTGTTCCAGGTTGTACCTCTTTTTCATACAGAAGGATATTATTTGAACTCTGCTGGCTTATTTTGAGTTTTTGATGTCAGATATGGATGTCTAACATTCCACCATTGATTTTATGTCATGTTCATGTTGTGTACCAACATGTGCCTGTGCATGAGCAATCGTACCATGCCAAAGCACACCTTTTACATCCCCACAGTTTTTTTTTTTTTTTTTTTTGGGGGGGGTGGACACTTTACGGAATCATGATGTTCATGTGACTCTTTAAACTCCAGCTGTCAATATATGTATGTATCGACCTAACAATCTATCAATTTATCTATAATTATTTATTTATGCATGTATGAATGACAGGGTTGGAATTGAACTTTTTTGCCTTCCTGCCACATCAGGAGTAACTTTAGGACTGTATCAGACAAATATTAAGTGTAAAGTTTACCTATGCTTTCAAAAAGGCCTCCCCACATGCAAATGAGTCTGACATCTGATAGATTTAAAAAATAAATAACCCAAAAAACTATTTAGAAAACTGTTTATTATAACATATAACATATTTATAATAGGTAAGATTATGTATTTTGGTAAATGTGCTTTATGATGATTGATTGTCCTCCACTGACTTTATCTACTCATTTTCTCTCTCGTCACTGTTATTATGCACACACACGACATGTCTCCATCTCCTCCTGTTGTCTCTATGCCTGTGTGATCTTTTGTCAACACTCCTACATTTTACAAAGTTTGAAGAGTTTCTGTCATAATTTGCATGTGGACAAGGTTTATTTACGAGCGTAAATAACGATCATAAATATCGTCATAGCATCAGGCGCTACGAGAAACATGCACGTGAAGAATAAAAAGACAAAAAGGATCGTCCTCCAGTTTATTGATCCTGGATAAATGAATTTTAAAATGATAAAATGGCAGGTGACCCACGGAGGGGCGGCTCAGTCAGTCTGTATAGGAACGGATCCCTTCCAATATTCATGGCTCACCTGCCCCCACACACCTGTGAAGGACCGTGTGCATTTCTGCCTGTTTTGGTGAGAAGATCAAGAGGGAGTTGGTATGGACATGAGCCCACTGTTGCTGATTTTAACCACATTTTCCACCGGTTTGTCAGTTTGCAGCGTGATATACGGGGCTTTGCAGGAATTTTTCTGCATTACAAGTGTCAGACTTGTTGCGAGAATTTAACAAATTGAGCGCAATTGCTGCAATCTCGCACCGAAATCCAGTAGTCTTTTAACTATCTCAGACGTAAAACAAGCAGGGCATCGGTTCATACACAACTTTAGAGGATAAATCAGTTGCACTGGGAACTCTCTCTCATGTTATTGAGTCAAAGCATCCTAGCAAACATTAGACCCCAGCTCTGACACGTGGGGGGGGGGGCTCTCTGGTCAGCAAGCATTTAGGTTTGCTCAGCTCTGGTCATGGAGTCAGAGGGAACGAGCAGAAAACCAGGACTCAGAAATTACATACATTCATGTAAACAAGATAAATAACATAGGGCTATATAGTTTGTTTAATAAAGAGACCTGGTATAGACCTGCTCTATAGGAAAGGTATCCTTAAATGACTTCTGTTGTGATCTGGCGCTAAATAGAAAACACAATTAAATTAAACTGACTTGACATTCAAGGGGTGCGGGGGCTGCCGTACAGAATGGTAGGGGAAATACTGTTTACCATTATTGAGCACAGTAATAAACACTCAGACAAGTCATAAAGAATGGACTTTGTGGGTCAAATATGCTTGGGCAGAGTATGGACTAGGTAGTGTGAGCGCACCCTAGTAGCACATGGCCTCAGGGCTCAACCTTACAGCGTCAAACATTTCTATGTTTTTTTTTTCTGTTATTTACAAAAATGGCAATGCAGGGAGAAGTCTGACCCACTGGAAATGTTACTCAGAGTTCACAGCTGCAGTCAATTTTTTCATTATACACCCATAGGCACAGTATTTAAACCAGTATAGAAACAAATTGATGAATTGAAAGTGATTTTTTCACATGTTTAAACAGAGTTGTGCAGCTTTAGAATATTTATGACTTAAAATAGCAACCTAAATAAATTTTGGCTTTTTACATGTCAGTAGCTAATTTTAATTTTGTCAGACCACATTGATAACACAGACAACAATGGGCATTCAGTTTTTAACAAGAAGCATCAGCAGCTAATGGACAATAACACTTCAGTGAAAATGCAGCTTTTTCCTCAACATCAGCAATTCGTCTATACATATATTGTTACAATTAAGGATGCACTGTTAAGGATCTTGTTAATTAATCTAAAAACAAGCAAAAAAAGGAGATTCACAGTCAACAGAAAGGAGAGGATAGTTACTGACAAGTGCCAAGTGGCACAATTTAACCAAGGCTGCCAAAATGATTAAAAGCCCTATTCTAAAGCCTTTTCATCTGGGGAGATACAAAACAAATTCAACAGTCCTGGACCACCAATCTGTCCTTAAATTTCCCCAAGCTAATATAATGCTAACATAAAAGTGGTTTCTTTCCAGCTAATAGAGTTTTTTTGTGTGGAATCATTTGTGCTAACCAAAGAAGGGTTACAGTTGAGGGACAGTAACTAAGATGAGGGACTTTGTACTAAAAAGACTTTAATTTCAGAAGAGAGTCTCTTGACCTGCCTGACTCTGATTGTTGGAGCTTCACAAGAACATCAGCCTAACTGGAATGTGATTTTTGCACTGAAAAGGTACTGTGGGTTTTGTGATCCATCACATATATTAAAGACACAAGTTGGATGAGCTGGGGTCTCATTTATAAAACAGTGAGTAGAATCCAGATCAAAATTGTACATCTCTACCTGAAATGATAAAGCTAGGGCTTGGCCACCTAAATCAGGGCGAATGATGGGGAAACTTGGATAATGAAACACATGACAGGTTTTTAAAAGATAAATCTTAACATTTGATATTTGGAAGAAAATATGTCTCGCTAGGTATGTGTAAAAATGAAACCGTCTGCTAATGATGAGGTAGGTAGTGGAATAAAGTTTAAATTTGGTGAAATTTATTGTTTCAGATGCATATATACTAACTGGCTCCAATCCACCACCTCAGTTGTATGTGTAGCTAGGTCTGACTTAATAGGTTACATACTTTGTGAGGAAAGTGGCACATGCCAACTTCAGGCTCTGTTTTATGTGTAAGCAGTGTTTATAGATGGGACCCCCGGAGGTGAAATTAGCTGTACTTGATTCTTCAGTTGGCCTGCTTCCCAATTTATCTTTTCATTCACATGACAATTCACAGAATCTGTGCGTGGCTGTCCACTGGCTTCTACAGCAGAGTTCAGATGGTAAATACTGAAAGTTGGATATTTACAATTACTGATCAGTCATTATGTTCACATTTAGGTCTAGCAACAGTAAAAGCTTGATCAGGAACTGTAACTGGACAACTGTGCTTGTCCCAGCTAACAAGTTAGCAAGCAGCTTTTTTAAGGTCAAAAGGTGAAAATATTTACTTTAGTACAAACACAATATCCCTCTAGCTTTTTATATTTGAGGGCAAAAAAACTCGACTTCTACTATGTTTAGCTGTACGACTTTCAGGTCAAAGCCTGGCAGGAAGCTGGGGATCGTGCTCAGAACAGCTAGGCCAAATTCGATGTCTGTCATCAGGCAGATCCATCTTGCAAAGCTTCAATCGAAAAAAATTTGTGCCCGGTCTGACAATGAATGGACCAATCAACGAGGAGAACAAGGTGGTAGCTGCGGGGTTTAGTCTGACTGCAAGCCTGTAAACAGTGGTGGTCAGGGAAGTGATTAGCTTAGATGCAGCTATAGGGGCAGTTTTCTCCAGAACAATTTTTATTAAAAGAAGAGCAAAGAATCACACTGAAAGCTTTTCTAGGTAGAAAAGATGTATTTGCTCTTCTCTTGACTGGCTTGTGCAGGAGTTTGATATTCAACTGATAGTGAACAATGATAATGGCTGCCTGTCAAGCTTGCATTATATATTTTACTCCCTGGGACTGTGCATGCTATGTCATATGTTTTGTTGCTCTGATTGGCCCATAATGAATGGGACAGACAGAACATTCATCCAACCACCCTCCAAGTATTTTTTCAATGCAATCTTTTTGTCAGTCTGGTGTTTATATCCTTCCCAGAACCGTTTTAATCCAGGCGCAATGTGTGGTGTGTATTCAGAGCTTTGATACTACAAATCCATGTTGCTAAACCTATGATAATAAGACTATTTATCACATTTTTGCAATGAAAAAATGTATAATTGTTGCTATCAGTCCTCAGTTTGACACTGGAAGTAAAACAACCTCCTGTTAGCCTTTCGGCCAATCATAATGCTCCAATCTCTTCTTTTGTTTCCTCTGCTGTATAGTGACCAGCCAAAGAGCAAAAAGAGACAAGATAGTTAACTGTCAGTTTGGAAATGTTACAGAAATCATCTTCTATGGCCCAAATAATGAAAAGATGACAACTGTTCTCCTAAAATGGGATTCATGAGTATTTTACAAACTGGAATATAACTTGAGTGCAAAATGTGAATTTGTTTTACAGAGATAGATAATAGTGACAGCTTCTGTTTGTGTTTGTTACAATGCTATTTTTTTGTCCTGATGGTTGAGTCCTGTAGGAACTGAATGCAGATGTGAAAAGGCTTGTTCATTGTTGATCTGGGTGTGATTTGTAAAAAATTCTTTGAGATTCAATTTCTGTTCTTGTTATTTTACTTAGTCTTCATGGTCTTATAACTTTTTACATTCATCTGACATCCACGCAACACACATATTCTGATAGTACAGGTTGTCCTGAAAAAGTAAATGCTTGTTATTTCATTGTGCTTAAAAGGGTTGAGATTCTACATCCATTTTTGCATGAAAACTACAGCAGGACCAAAAATAGCTAAAACCGGCAAGGGGTTCCAAGGGTTAATGAAAGATGTAAAAAGTGAGCGTGATCATAGCAAGAAAAACCTGTTCCATTGTTCACATAGACCCCTGACTAGTGTTTTCAGAAAGCTTGAAACACTGCGAGCCTATCATTCAAACTAGATGGCGTTTAGTTCTTAAACTAAACACGTTTTGATCACATATTTCAACCCACTTTGCAAAAATCAACCCACTCTCACAAACACTTGTTAAGACGTCCACATGTGGGGTTCTGTTTTTGAGGTCAAATCACACTGTGTTTTTGAAAATCCAAAGCTGAGTCTGCTTAAGACAGGCACCGTCAAACATGAAAATAGCAGACTTGACCATACAAAGTATCACTCAAGGACAGGGTGGCCTGAAAGTGAGGCAATTCCTCCTGTAATATTTGTAATTTTATTGAGGGCAGGAGTTTCAGTTGAGGTGATGTGGAGGGAAATGGTGTGAGGCTAAGCCCAGCCTCAGGGCTCTGGTTTCAAGCTGTGGTTAAGGTTGAGGTTTAGACAGATGACAGGGACAGAGTTCATGAGTGGGGACGTATTATTAAAGCAACCACAAACTTATCCTCCACATTTATTACTGGCTAGGTCCCTCCTCCACATACCATTTATCTTGTAATTGGATTGTAATTGCATTTTGCAACCAAATGGATCCTTCACTACTTCAAGGAGGGTCTGAAATATAAGTTAAAGCAAAGGTTGTACCGTTTTCCCATGATTCCTAGGGACATATGCATAGAGGAATATTAGACACGGACCACAGGTAAAATATAATTACTTCTGATAATGGTAAGGCACTTCCTCTCCTGATTCACTATCTCGCTCTTTTAAAGTGACAGCCCACTTCCTTTCCCCTACCTCTCCCCCACCCCTTTTTACCTTCCCCTCCAGCAATAATCTAATTATCTCCAGTGAAATGCTGTTCTTGTTCATGCCGTGTGTGCACAAATCTGTCAGTGAGACGGAAGAACAACTAACTGAGACAGGAAAAAAAAATAGCTCATGCCAAGCACTTACCACATTTCCCCGGTGAGCCATGAGGATGGCAAAGTTGGTCAAGTGACTGCAGGAGCAGGTAGTGTGGCTCTTGTTGGTTTCGAGCAGTTTGCAGCCCTGAGTGGACCAGTATCCCATCATGCTCCGCTCTGAGTAATTCCAGAAAGAACAGTTGGGATTGTAGTAGTGCTCCTTCTGCGAAAAAAGAGCCACAAACACAGAGAGGAAAATGATGAAACATATTTGAACACATGCTGCAATATGTATGACTGTACACAACAAACCTTTTATATTTCATATGTCTCACTGTTTGACATCAATGTACGTGATGTGATGTGTGGACTGTGTGTGCGCTTGTTTTACCAATAAGGCAACTCAAACAAATCTATAAGTGTAATGCTTTTTGAGGATGAAAAGCAATTGAGGAGTCCTTCACTAAAATATTACATGTTAAGATGAGAAAAAATTAAACA
The DNA here is from genome assembly GCF_018320785.1 of Cheilinus undulatus. NCBI lineage: Eukaryota > Metazoa > Chordata > Actinopteri > Labriformes > Labridae > Cheilinus > Cheilinus undulatus. Next base: position 22,979,999 of record NC_054877.1, read on the forward strand.
CATGGTGAACACAAAAACTAAAGGATACATTGCTTGCTTCTCTATTTCTACTTATCTATATCTGCGATTACGGCAGATAAACACCCATAGTACATCATCAGATATCTTCTCTTTACTGAAAATGTTTTTCTGCAGCAAAGAAAGCATCAAAGTGCTGTAAAAGGCCATGCAGCTGTGTCTCTATTATAAAAGCAGGGCTCTACAGTGTGGTCTGGGGGAGTCTCGGGGGAGGCTTACATCCAGGTGCTCCAGTGTGAAGATCACGGGGTCGGCGACAAACACACGGCTGGACTCCTTGGTTATAGAGGCTGACAGGATGTGGGAGTTGACGGTGAGGGAGAGGTTGCGTTTGTTCAGGTCCCCCATTCCCCTCAGTGTGGCGTTCTCAGTGCTAAGGAACTGACCCAGGTGTTTGTACAGCACAAATACCAGCTTTGCAACGCCTGTAGCCAGTAAAAATAAGAATATCAGAGAAAAAACAAGCATGATTCCAGAAAAAACAAGCCAAATACAAATGAAACAGAAGAGATTTAATCACTGATTGATAGCATCTGAATGAATAGTCACAACCTTAGAGGAATAGTTCTACATCCCCTATTCAATAACTATAACTCACTATCTAACTATGGGTTTATCTTGTGTGGTTTTCTTACTTGATTTTAGCACTAACCCTTTTACCAATGTATTGTACATGTAGATAATGAAGAAATATTATTTATCTAATTAACATTTAATTTGCCTATATTCTTTTATACCTGTTTTACCTTAAGCTTTAGTTTGTATTATTATAAAACAAGAATTCTCATATCAGCAGTCAATAGGGTATTTCTTCAGAGACCCTAGGTGACTGGAGTAATTTGATTCATAATAAAGTTCCTGTTGCTTCACCTGTTCAGTGGCCCAGTAAATTCTATTTTAAATTTCAACATCATTTTAATAGAGCATTTATTAACCTTCCTGTTTTTCTAATGAGGTGATGTTTTTGTATTTTCAATACTAAGTCCAAGAGCACCCATGCCCCATATGCTGCACATATACTTACCAACCTACTTTCCTACCTACCTAGTCTCCTATCTACAAATCTACATACATGTATTTTTAATTCTAACAATCCCAGAGAGCCCATGCCCCATGTTCTGCACTTTTACCAACCTATCTAACTACCTACCTTACAGACCTACCTACCTTATTACCTACTGATCAACCCATCCGTCCGTACTACCTATCTACTAACCAACCTACCTTAAACCAACCAACCAATCTACCTATGTACCTACTTACCTATCTACCTTCCTACTTACCTACCAATCTTCCTACCTATGTACCTACCTACCTATTTATCTTTCTACCTACCTAGACACCTACCTATCTACTTACCCACCTACCTACAAATCCACCTACCTACATACCTACTTACCTATCTACTGACTAACCTATCAACCAGACTTGCTATCTACTTACCTACCTTCTTACTTAGCTACCTATTTAACAGCCTGCTTCCCTACATAGGCACCTACACTATATTGACAAAAGTATTCGCTCACCTTTTTTGACTCACATATGAACTTAAGTGACATCCCATTGTTAATCCATAGGATTTAATATGGCATCGTTCCACCCTTTGCAGCTTTAACAGCTTCAATTCTTCTGGGAAGGCTTTCCACAAGGTTTAGGAGTGTGTTTATGGGAATTTTTGACCATTTTCCAGAAGCGCATTTGTGAGGTCACAAACTGATGTAGGACGTGAAGGCCTAGCTCTCAGTCTCTGCTCTAATTCATCCCAAAGGTGTTCTGTCGGGTTGAGGTCAGGACTCTGTGCAGGCCAGTCAAGTTCATCCACACCAAACTCTCTCATCCATGTCTTTATGGACCTTGCTTTGTGCACTGGTGCACAGTCATGTTGGAACAGGAATGGGCCATCCCCAAACTGTTCCTACAAAGTTGGGAGCATGGAATTGTCCAAAATCTCTTAAGAGTTCCTTTCACTAGAACTAAGGGGCCAAGCCCAGCTCCTGAAAACAACCCCACACTATAATCCCCCCTCCACCAAACTTTACACTTGGCACAATGCAGTCAGACAAGTACCGTTCTCCTGGCAACCACCAAACCTAGACTCGCCCATCAGACTGCCAGATGGAGAAGCACGATTCGTCACTCCAGAGAACGCATCTCCACTGCTCTAGAGTCCAGTGGCGGCGTGCTTTACACCACTGCATCCAACGCTTCGCGTTGCACTTGGTGATGTATGGCTTGGATGCAGCTGCTTGGCTATGGAAACCCATTCCATGAAGCTCTCTATGAACTGTTCTTGAGCTAATCTGAAGGCCACATGAAGTTTGGAGGTCTGTAGCGATTGACTCTGCCGAAAGTCGGGGACCTCTGCGCACCATGCGCCTCAGCATCCGCTGACCCCGCTCCGTTATTTTACGTGGCCTACCACTTTATGTGGCTAAGTTGCTGTAATTCCCAATCGCTTCCACTTTGTTGTAATACCACTGACAGTTGATGGGGAATATTTAGGAGCAAGGAAAATTCACGACTAAACTTGTTGCACAGATGGCATCCTATCACAGTACCACGCTGGAATTCACTGAGCTCCTGAGAGTGACTCATTCTTTCTCAAATGTTTGTAGAAACAGTCTGCATGCCTAGGTGCTTGATTTTATACACCTGTGGCCATGGAAGTGATTGGAACACCTGATTTCAATTATTTGGATGGGTGAGTGAATACTTTTGGGAATATAGTGTGTGTACCAACCTATCTTCCCCATCATCCTACCTGCTACCTACCAAGCTGCCCCGCAACCTATCTACCTACCCAATTACTGATCTACCTACCTTCCTATCTACCAATATACCTTACTACCACCTGTACCTTACAATCTAACTAGCTATCTAACTGAATATCAGCAGAACTACGAGGGCAAGCCACAAATTGTTAGCTAGCATTTGTTAGCAATATCTTAACTTTGTTTTTGTTTATTATGCTTGCACGTTTTCATCTTACCCTGATGAACTAATTGCCTGTTAAATGCCACATGTTCCAATTTTCTGCCTCTCTCACATTATTAACATTGTAAGTGTTTAATTTGAAAAAAAAATAGGTGCATGTTGCAGTTTTCCCATTAAAGACACCAGAATGATGAAAGTAAGACATAGTTTTAAGCGTAGATGATGTGCCAGAATGCATTAAAATCTAGAGGGAGGATGTCCCCAGACCCCCTACATTTTGTTTCTCTTTTTGCCAGTATGTTCTCCTTTATACTGCTGATTCATATGCCCAGTAACACATCAACAACTTTGATATAAAGGCAAATCTGTTGGAATCTGTTGCTACATCTGCTATCTAGGATTTTCGCACCATCTTTTTCATGTGACCATTTGCCTCCTCAATGTGTGAGGCAACTTGGAAACTTTTGGAACAGACGCTGTCCTAAATTTTTAAGATAAGCTGAGATGAGACTGCACCATTCCTAAAATGTTGAACTACTTCCTAAGAAAGATCTGATCTGAATGCCCTTGTCTTTACAAGGATTTAAGATTTTATATCAGAGATTTTAAATCACTAGAAAACTGCTGTCACAAACCCAGATAGGTCAAGAAACTTCACCAAAATTACATGTTTCTGCAGCTTTGTAATTTTCCTCACCATTTTTACTGTTGACTTTGACCATGTTGGAGGAAAGCTGAAGAGTTGCTCCACCTTTGTTCGTCTGAGGAAACCTGAAGTCCTGTACCTGACCATCGGTGCTCAACACGTACACATCCAACACTGGGGAGAAGGTGGGAGATGAAAAGGAGAAATAAAGAGTTGCATTACCAAGAGAAGCATGATGTTTAATAGAGCTCTACCATTAAGGCCCAGCAGAAAGTGTCTAAGGACTTGAGGTTTACTGAAGCAGTAACAGGATCCTATCTTATTGGCAGTGAGAGCATTGAGTGTCATTTGCTTAAAAAATCGTGTCACTAAGCTGTTGGCTGGCATTGTGAAACCCTCTGAGGCAAGAGCAGAAGAAAAAAATAACAACAGGGACAACGACAGAGGATGAGCAAATGCAGGCACATAGCCGACTGCAGCATGAATGTCAAATATTCATGGGATCAAAAATATCATTGAGCTTTTACTTTTACTTTTTTTCTCCCCTGTGGGTTCAGATAACTCCGAGCTCGATGAGCAAATCTCTGAAAATCCTCCAAATTCCTGCAGCCCCTCTCTCTCCGGTATGCCAGCTGCCGGGTGGTGCTCCCTTTGATGTGTGAAATTACTGAGGGGTCAGGAGGACACACGTATCAGCGCACTCCCTCCCATCAGAAATGGCCTCACTTCCTCAGATAGATGGCTTCTGACAGACGGAGATGAGGAATTGTTCTCTTGTTGCTCTCCCCCTCTGTCTAGTCTTTAGCTCTCCCACCCTCTCTTTCCTCGCTCTCCCTCCTCCTTCCTTGTCTTGCCCTTGATGCTTGCCTGGAGGTGCCATTCAGGCTTCGACAAACTGCTAATTAGGAGCAACAATCATTTTCACATTTTTCAACTCTTACGAGCGAGCCCAGGTAAGCTTTTCTCTGTGCTCCTTCATATGGGTGTTTATTTTTCTCCCTGCTGTAATATTATCTCTATTGCACAGATAAGTGAGAGCTTGAGAAGCTCATAAAAACAGCCTGAATGCCTTGATTAAGAAGCCAATATACAGCATATTACACAATGTATTAATCAGTGCTTTCGGTAGAGACAGAGCAACTTAGTCCTTATCAGCTTAGCTAACTACCACTTAATGGGAAAGGCTCAGTGAGAGCAGATAGAGTGCTGTATGAATGGAACAAAACCATTCAATTGGTTTCTTTGTTTTCTCCCCCTGAGGTCTGGACAGTTCATCTTACAGCACACACTCAATGAGCTGACTTTTCTATGCAAGAAAATGATTAAAAATCAGTGAGGTATAAGACAAAGGAGGTGAGATGGAGAGCAGAACCATAGCAACAAAGAGCTATGTGGAGAAATATGGCAATCCACTGCAGAAGGGTGACTTAAATGAATGAGATCATGTGGCTAATAAACTGCCTGTGAGGACGCATATTTCTTTTATCGTGACGTCAGCAGTGGGTGGCCAATTTTTTAAACAATTTTCTCCTTGAGGAATAGCACAAAAAAATCATCCGGTAGACAATTGTGCCGCTCACTTTGAAGCAATTGTACTGATGCACGGCCAGAAAATAATAAAAATAACCATCACTATCATAAATTGTGACTGACAGTTATGTGCATGTGGTTTTTATCTGTTTTATAGTTATTGGAGAGGAACTTACTTATATTCTCTGCAGGCACTTTTACGATCGCCGGCTCGATCAGGTTTTCGGCAAGGACGAATGCGCCCTCCTCCAGGGTATCCAGCAGCATTGTGGCGGCATGGCTTTGTTCTGTGGAATTCATGTCTTTCCAGGATTTCAGAGCTTCCGGCCTCAGGAGGTTGTCAACAGTGTCCACAATCGCCTATATCCATGGAGACAAGTGAAATGTCAGCTGGCTGTTTCTTCATATCATAACTTCAGTTTAATAACAAAGAGTGGGGACTGGGCAGCAAATGAAAAAAAAACACAAATAGGGACATGCATGGCCAACAGTGACAGCAAAAATATAAAAATCATTCCAACAGCAGACACAAGGTAACTAAAATAAACATGATGGTAAAAAATGCAGTATACACTGATTAATATTTTCTTCTCGGGTAAAATAGGCCTAATATAAGGAAGCCTCCTTTGGACCAATTTCTTTATTGAATAATGTAAAAATGCTCGAGGGGGTGAAATAAACCCAATGTTTTTCCTTTCACTGGATGGAGCTGTCTACAAAGCTGCATCCTCAATTCCTGGTTTAAGGCAGCTTTTTTAACAAAAGAACAATTATCATGAACAATACTCTTATTTCCCGTATAGAATCTAGCCCCCTATGGCCTAGATTCAGGGAACAGAGGAGCAAGGAGCTTTACCATGAAATCCATGTCCAGAGTGGGAATCTAAGTCAGAATTGGGGGAAATTTCTGCTTGTTTTCGATAGAAATCCTTTCATTTCCTGCCTTCTGATAAGCAGTAAGTAAGCAAAACATTCCAGCAAACCCACACAAGTATCATATGTTGATAAAACAAGAGTTTCCTTTGACCCTGGCAGGGTGAGTTCATGACTCCTACGTGACACAATCAACAACCACATCGCTAACTTTTCTAAAATCCCACCTAAGACCTACAGTTTGTACAGCGATCCTGGAATCTAGACCAAGCATTGGTGTGATAATTCGGATTGACAATTTAACCATAGGTGCCATTAACCACAGCGAGACCCACCACAATAACGGTAATTAACCACAACAAGCCCTTGCTCACTGTACCAATTAGTCACAGCTGTGATTATCCAAAACACTAATTGACCACAGACAGGATTATCCGTTTGCCTGGAATAACAAGAAAGAGGATAAAAAACCAGAGTCTGCACCAATATATGATTAACCGCAACATTTAACCACTGAGCTCATATTAACCACAGCACTGATGACTGTATCCCGACACAGGGCTTTCAGCGTGTCTCTGTATCTACAGCTAAAGCACAGAAATCAATCTCTGTGGCCCTGACCTTGCAGGCAACTAGAAGCCTGCGAGCTGTGACTATGATGGGAGCTAGAACAGTGTGTGTGTGAACAGGGGAGACAGCAGTGACTATTACAGGGTCAGAGCCATTACAACCAGACAGACACTAAATGGTCTACCCCCCCTGCTGAGCCATCCTCAAAGGACTCCAAAAAGGAGAACGGGAAAAAAGTCAGCTGTGTCTAATTTGTCTAGCATAGGAAGAATTTGTGTTCTGATTAAATCCTTTTTAATTCTGGTCTGGGTGGAGGTCACTTTTGAAAATCATAAGGGTTCTTCCAGAGGAGGGACGACCCCCCCCCCAGCTAGAGAAACTGCATCGAGAGAAACTAGTCATGTTTTGAGAAAACAGCGGATGATTAAGAATGACACTAAAACAAGCTAGTAGCTCTGCTAATTACTGCAGGAACATGAGCTAAATACTAATGTCAGCTTGCTAAAACGCTTATGGTAAACTTCACATCAGTAACCATACTGATGTGAAGAAAATGTTATGTTTACCATGTTCAGCTTTTCTGTTTAGTTTGTTTGCAAGCTAATTAGCTCTAACACAAGGTGCAGCTGTGGAAAGGCTTTGGCTTTGTTGTTGGACAAATTAAGATTTTAAATAAAGAAGGCACAGATTAAAGAGTTGAAGGTTCACCTTAAAGAGGGAAATGTTTGGGCCCAATTTGTCCAAAAGTTTAAGAGATATTCTACTTAAAGGGAGCTCCGCAGAATTTTACACATCAAAGCCTGTTTACAAATCTTCAGTGAACTTTTATGCTAATTGTGTGATTTAAGTACAAAGCTTTTTTTTTATTTCAAAGGAAATTACAAATGTTTGATATTTTCTTCAATCAAGTCTCTTGAACAGCAACCCTTAGGACAGACAAAAAAAATTCAAACAGAATTAAATTTGGAGTTGTGTAGTTAGCTTACTACCTTTCTGTCATTCTGCTAGATAAGCCAGAAGCTAGCATTAGCTGCTAGCATGACTCATTTCAATCTTACACTGATCTGTTTGAGGTTTAGTTTCAATGTGGGTAAAACAAACGCCTGGTTTTGAAGAAATAGAAGTATATAGAGAATAAAAAGTACAATATTTCTGGTTTTAGCAACTCTGTTTTCTCAAAGGAAATTCACAAACCTGAATATTTTGAGATAAATGCTAATGTAAGCTCTAACTAGTTAAGGCTTACTGACAAGGTATTTTAGTTACTGTGCTATCAAGTACTTAAAACAATGTGCAGCTGTGGCTAATGGAGGTATTAGGTCTGCTGATTAAATGCAGGCTCAGACTACATGATTTTCTTGGTCGTTCATGACAGCACCGTGTCTGACTACCCGATGAGACTCTTGTCCCGTCTTGGCCAACAGCCTGGCAACACAACAAGTGTGATCCCAACCACTCATCATATGCTGATGTTACTGTCTCCAGCTTCACTATAATGGCTCCACATAAATCCTGGGGGGGAGAAAGAGTGGGGGCTTGTTGCTCTGGTAAATGGTGATGCAAAGATATAGAGGAAATTCTCTCCTCCATATTGATAGGCATTGGGATCAAGGGTAGAAAGTAACCAGCCTAATTACATTTACTCAAATTATTGTAATAATTGAGTAGCTTTGGGGTACATGCACTTTTCAAGGATATTTTGAAATCAGTACTTCTACTTCAGTAATTTTTAACTGTAACTGTACTTTTACTTGAGTACTGTACTCTTCTATTTCCACCTTTGTTGACTACACGCTAGCATGAATCCACATCACATCCCAAAACAGCTGCTGAACACAGCAAAACCTGGAGTGTTGTTATCTCAGGGTCAGGGTCTCCCAAAGGGAAATTTAAACTCCATTCTGAGCTACATTTTATTCAGTGTTAAAGTTATTTGATAGTGTTGATCCTCCAGTGTTAGTTCATCCCTGTAAAGTCAATTGATCTAAGTCTCCCATCATGCCCTTTGGCAGAGTGTTTAGTTTCCTGTTGTACAGTGATCATTGGAAACGGGCATATCCATCTGCTTTGCAAGGTTAGGAAGATCATATTTAACTGTACAACTCATCAGTATCTACTCAGTACTCAGTAATCAAAGTAAACTTTTAAATAATTTTACTTGTGTAGGTTTATATACCAGTACCATTATCAAAGTCAATTTTAACCAGAGTAACTGTACTTTTACTTTAGTACAATAGTCTTGTACTTTTTCACCCTCTAATCATGATACACATCATTGACATCAGGAGAAGGTGCCAAACTAGACAATGATGCAGGAAAAATTCAAACAAGCTAGTCTTGTTGAACTGTGGTCGTGGGTCGTCTTGGGCATGTTGTTGATCATGTCACACAGCAAGAGGGTTTGATGTCCCTGATGCTCAAAATTGGCCTGACATTTGAAAATGAGTGGCGATGATGCAGTCATGCAAAAGCTGTCTGAATTAGTGTAGTCTGAGCCAAGCCTTTGACAGATTTCAGAATTGGAACTGAAGATGTTCCTGGATGAAGAGTTGAGGGATCGCTGATGTTATTCCAAATCATCCTGAAGGGCTTATTGATTATCTGTGTCTAGTTGTATGACTTGCTGAAGAGTAGAGAGATATTTTACTAAAATGGGACTCACACACCACAGTATTTTACACATTAAAGTCTGTTCACTTGTCTTTGGCCGACTTCTGTAGACTACTAATTAAGTGATTTAAGCACAAAGCTTTCATTAACTCAAAGAAGGTTGTGAAAGTTTATTTTTTTCTCTTGAGTCATGAAGACAAAAAAACAAACAAAGAAAAAAGAAATAGAAAATTGTATGCTATTCTGTCTGAGACTAGACTTTGGAAGCTACATTAGCTGCTAGCATCACTTACAGTACAACTTATCTGTTGGTAGTGAAGTAGCTTTGTGGATTTATAAAGACAGAAGTATGTGGGGAATAAGAAAAACAATATCCTTGTTTTGTTTTGTTTTTTTTTTTTGCTGCATTGATTTTAATCCATTTTAAAGCTGTCCACTGTGGATAAAACAATGTTATCGCAGTGCACTTCTGAAACAGAGCACTAGTTTCAAGGCACAAATGTCAACCTTAGGGCGAAACAGGAAAGTTTTGGGATAAACAAAGTCATTAGGATTCATCCTCTGGGCACCATGAATGCCTATACAAAATGTCATGGCGATCCATCCTGCATAATTCAGTCTAGACCCTAGTGGTACACAGACAGATCGGCCTATATTGACTCTGTGACAGTGTCATCTATAGTGTCATGCTGCTAGCATGGCTAAAATGATGTTTCTAAATCTCCCTTTACTCAGTGAGAAACATTTCAAGAAAAACAACCAAGCCAACAAGAACTACAAAATCACATTTGTTCTTTGCCATGCAAGGCAACATCCCAAATGTTTACACCATGCCCTTGTCTTTCAGAGGAAATGAAAAAAACAAACGCAGAGGAAAACAAAATGTCTGGGGGAAGACAGAAAAACCTGAAAGGAACACAAACATATTAATGTGCTCAGAAATTAATCTCACAGACAAAACATAAGTACAACATGGAAGATTTTTTTTCACTTTCTGCAGGGACAAGGGAGACTAGAAATTGTACAATGTAAGCAAGTGAAAATTGAGCACACTGCCACTTTGATCACACTTCTGGCTGACAGGGAGGTGCAATTACGACCGTGGGAAGGCAATTATTCACACAACGTATGAAAAGCCGACAAGAGAGACAGAGAAAAGAGTGGGGGAGGTAGAAGTGGAGGAGGAGAGAGAAAAATGAAAGATGTACAAGTGATAGCGCACAGAGGAGGGGGGTAAACAGGACAAAGACAGAGTGATATTGACGTTGGCATCCTTAGATGGACAGAATGACAGCCGAAAAGACAGGCGAGCCGGATGAGGAAGCAGCTATATCTTGTACAAGCGGGTCACCAGGCACACATACTGTAACGAGACAGCCAAGGACATGGAGACAGACAGCGCTGCATGCCGCTGGTCAGGCATTAGGGATGTGTGTAAAAAAGAAAAGCGACATGAAAAGCCTACAGTAGTAGTTATACCTTCATATACGCCCTGCATGTCTTCTCTCTTTTTTGAAGCTTTCCAAACAACAAGAAGATCAAACACAAGTAGACAGATCATAAGAAAAGAGGAAGCATTAAATCATGCCACTTACCATAAATTACAGATTTAATGAAAAGAAGAAAAGGCACAAGTCCATAAAACACCATGACAGGGCAACAGCTTTAAATGGTTTTCAGGGGAGCTTAATATGAATATGGATCACTTAATAGTGAGGCGACGAGATGAGAAAAGCACAGCAGTGTGGAGGAAAAAATGCTGAGACTAGACTCTGATGCTCACCATTAGTGATGCTTTAAAATACACTGAGAAGATAAACAATGTGGAATGGGGTCATTTGTATTTCATGCTATGGAGAGAATAATAAAGTACTAGCTCTTGTAAAAAGACCTTCTACTGGTGTGTTGGCATTAAATAAGTTGCCTTGTCTTCCTAATTGAGTAAAACCAGGGAAAAGAACATCATTTAGCTCTCATAGAACTGGAAGACAATGAGACAGAATGTTATTTGCATTCAGACTAAAACCACCACATCATAACTTACCATAAACTGGACAACACAATTTAGTTCTTCATTTGCAGGGAAAAGAGGCATGAGAGTTTAACAACAATACCAGAGTTTTGTGACTTTAAAAAAAGAGCATCTTAAAACATGTATACTATTTGGTAAACATTATCAGTGTTTTCTACAGAATGACAGTATTTGGGTGATAGGGGCAGCATCATTTTGTGGTTTTATTTCTTATGTGTTTCTTCTCTTTTGATAGCTTTCAGCAGCAACATGCTGTACAAACACGATCGAACAACATCATGCCTTTTAAAATATTTCACTCAATATTCCATAACCATCACAGGAGGGCTGCATTTTTGAAGTCTTCTTGTTGATGAATGTACTGAGTCCAGGATAGAATATCGGCAGCAAACAGCTGATATATAACACGATGCTCCTCAAACGATGCATTTATGAGAGAAATATACTTGTGCACGCCTCTCTCTTGTGCATGAATAGTGATGATAAACTTAAACAGAAAGTAAGGAAATATGTGTTCAGTGTAATATTTCTTAGCGGCCTGTCTCTGAATCCCCCATTATATGAAACCTGGCATGCCGATTCTTGAAGCAAACACTTAAGGCGACCTTACACCAGAAGACTTTGCTAAAACTCTTAAAAGACTCTAAAAAGACCGACACCTGAGACCCTCTCACATCTAAAGACTACTAGTTTTTGTCGGCAAGCCGTTGAGTTTTTAGTATCAAACTAAGATTTTGCAAAGACCTTGGGTCTCTAACTACAAGACTAGAATACGATTCCTTTAGAGATTATTTCCCATCATGCATCTGGTGGAAATTCACAACAATTTTTGATCAGAGAACAAGATGGAGATGGAGATGGAGATCACATTTGAGTTAATACCTCTTATAATCAGATCTTTTTCAATCATTTGCATTGAGTAGAAACAAAAGGAAAGACATCGAGGCAACTTCGCATGTTACTGCAAAAACTATTCACTTCAGAATAAAATCCTGTATGAAAACGCAAGTCGTCTCACCACCACTAAATAAAATGATCAGGCTTTTATTTTAAAAATCCCAGTGACACTTTACCATACCTATCATAGCCTGGAAGAATTGACAGACAAGGCACACAAACACACAGGTGCAGAGATCTGACTGCAGCTCTGAGCAAGAACGCTTTTCCATCTCATGAGTAATGAGCGGACATTCAACGGCTCTAGATTGAGCTACGCTCCCGTTGGTCGTGGACGATGGTGGCTTTTCTGAGAAACACAATTTGCATACTACCAAACAAAAGCTTCATATCAATATCAAACATGTTTGATATTATCATAATGCAAGACTGAAGAAAGAATGCCTTAAAACTGCTAAAATCAGGATCTTATGACCACCATACACCTAATGACTGAGACAACAGAAGCGAGGTGCAATTTTAGAAAGACTCCCATGATTTTACTCCAACCTTGGAATTTTGTCTGCGACTTTGAAATCAAAGGAAAAGTCATTCATGTAAGGCCGCCTTTACTGACCACTGTAGAAGGGCCCATGCTCACAGGTGCTGACAATCAGGTGCCAGCCAAGCTGATTGTAAGCACCTGGGGGTACTGGAAGCTCAAAACAAGAGTAGCAACAGCAAAATAAGCTGTTTGGCACTGAGATCTAGCAAATTTTCATGTGCACAACCCTCATACTCAGCTCTGCTGCTCATCCCACAAATGTTCTTTATAAATGTGGCACCATTTAAAAGGTAAATGATGAGCTTTCCAGCAGCATAAGAAGTATTGCCAAGAAGTATTGTTACAACAAAGAAATGTCCTCACTTTATGTGCTACATTTACAAGAACTGAAAAAAGAAATAATGAATGAATATGTTCATCGTAATTGATATTGTAGTTAACGTAAACTTGCATAATAATTTTTAAATCACAAAGGCATAAACAGAAACTGCCTGAAAAAGTACAAAAAAGACAAAAACCCTGCAGCATGGTTCATAGAGCCACTAGGGATCCCTACATACCCAAAACAGCCAGCAGGTAAAAATTAACTGCTATTAGATTGCAATGATTTTCATTAATGGCACTGATAAAAAGCAATTATTTAACCACAGACAAAAAATCTATTCACATTTTTAAAAAAATTAACCTTTTTGCCTGTGGTATAAGGTTGATTCATGGCTTCTAATTAAGCAGTGCAGCGGTAGAAAGTTTTTTTATTGCAACATCTATTGCTTATCTCCTGGTGTGAAATTAACAGAGGGAAAATCAATGATCTCTTATGGGGTCAATTTTACCCACATAGGTATAAATGGCCATTTATAAAATAACATAAACGGCTGAGATATGCAAAAAAAGAAAAAAAAAAAATCATGCCACCAGGTGCTACAAAACAAACATTTAAGATTAATAGACTTTGAAATTTTATCAACACATAGTTCGATACAATTAAAGAACAGCTTTTGTAAATTTCACCTGATGGCGGTTAGTGTTAAACCAGTGGTTCCCAAATGGTGTGCTGAGTGCCATGAGAATTTGCACAGCTATGCATTATTAATATAACAACACATTAAGATACTTTAACAGGAGCAAAAGAAGCTGTTCTGCATGTATATGTCCATGATGTTCCTTGAGATTCTGCCTTATTCTCAGGTGTGCCTTTGGTAAAAGAGTTTGCAAACCACTGATTTTAAAAAAAGCAAGCTGTAGGGGTGCACACATTGACCACCTGGTGACTGGAATCAGCCAATTTTAGGCCTGTGCCCGATCTAAGACTGAAACCCAAGCTGCAAGTTTCATGTCACTGTGACACAAAGTACGTGACAGCCACACACACGCACACACAAGCTTACATGTCTATATTGTGGAGGTAAGATGCCCATCAGCAGGTGTGAAAAAGCACTGACCTGAACAGACGATCTTGCATCTACACTGACCAAATAAGTATGTGCACAGGCAAATTTAGACAAAAACTGAACTAACATTTAAGTAATCATACATAAGTGTTTGTTTTTGCTGTTTGAAATATACAGTTGTTGTCAGACCTTAAAGGAACTGAAAATGGGAATTGGCCAAAGATATTTCAACCAGGGTTTCTGCAGTTAGCTGAAGCAATCATTATTTCTAGCAGGAAAAAAACTCTGGTATGGTCCTTTAACTTCAGTCATCATTGCTTGTAATCATCCAATCACACTGTGTTGTTGTGATGTTCAAATTGCTGAGACACGGTGAGCGCTGCAGAGAGAAAGCTACTCTTATCTTTAAATGCTTGATAGTAATGTATCACTGTGAACATTAAGGCCCAAACAAAAGCCCTTATTTTGGTGGAAATCACCTTGTTTATGGAGCAAATGCTGTCTGGAAAGTCTGCATAACAATGTAATTTTTCAAACTGCCACTCATCTCTCCATGGAACTGCCAGCAGCTGAGAGACGTAGGCAAGTTTTAGGTCTCGCTGAGTGCTTGCTGGAGCTCTAGGGGAGAGCAGTTCCACACTTGTCAGCAATGAGGAGTTATTCTTTGTGTTGGTAGGGGGCTCATGGCCATTAGCTCCTTTAAGGTGGAACTGCCAGGTGAGCCTGTGTTTCCAAAGCCGGTAATTACCAGGGAGCCGAAGAGGAATGAGCTTCCCCTCAGGGCGAGACCTGCCTCCCTAGCCCCCTCACCTGACACTGTGTGTGTCCATGAATGTGGGTGTGTGTGGATATAAGGAGGAATGTATGTGAAGGGTTGTGTTTTGGTAGGTGTAAAGCTAAAGAATGTCTAGAGTCATGCCTGTACAGACTCTGGACAAAAGGAGGGAGAAGTTAAAGCCAGACAGGAATTTCCACAGTACCTTGTTGAAACTGCGTCCAGCTGAGTCCTTCTCGCTGGGACGGAGTTCCTGCAGCTGAGCATCCAGGATATCCACGAGTTGCTCCATCAGGCGCACCGAGGAGCTCACATCTCCGGCAAACACCGGGCCCTGTGTGTGGCGTGCCAGTTCATTGGCCAAATTAGCAGCATTTTCACCGCTTCGGATCTAAAAACA
This sequence comes from Cheilinus undulatus, assembly GCF_018320785.1. Lineage (NCBI taxonomy): Eukaryota > Metazoa > Chordata > Actinopteri > Labriformes > Labridae > Cheilinus > Cheilinus undulatus. Next base: position 22,995,219 of record NC_054877.1, read on the forward strand.
GCAACAGAAAAAAACACATATTTTTCAATGAAGCATCAGTAAAGCAGACCTGAGATGCTTCTGTATGTGAAGCTGAAATAATCCCACAATCCATTGCAACAGTGCTTATTCAGGAGGGTAACTGAATGCAGGAAGACATCAGCATTACAGTAACACATAATTAAAATGCATAAGAGAAAAGAAAAACATTGGAGTAATCAGTTGTATTGATAAAGAGTTAAACTTTGACCCAAGTTGTTTCCTATTTTACAAAACATTCTAATTTTGATAATGTAGTAACCTTAATGGTACGATGCTTTGGTGACCAATAAACAAGAAATCAATGCATTAGGTACTAAGAAGAAATGAAGCATTATACACGCAGTCATAAATCCAAAATGGGACTGTGAAATTCCACTGTCAATTAAATTTCACAAAGAAATAGCTAGAGCAGCTAATGTCTTATCATAAAGACCCTAATTAGGAGTGGCAGAGTGGGAAAAACATTCATACTATGCAGCCTCTGAGGTGTAATTCAGAGTCAGAGATACCGGAAATTTCTGTCAGCTAGGATATCTCACACTGTGAAAAGAACTACTGGAGTGTCGACAAACCACTGGAATAATGGCTGCAAAACCACTGCAGTGAGAGCTTACCTCTAAATAGACCTCAATATCAGCGCAGACATAATCAGCCAGATATTTACTTTTTCTAACATGCTTCACTTGATCACAGAAGATTCATGTTAGGTCTCTACTTTTCCTGTGCTCCAACAACACTGCTTTGGAAATAGTTACAAATTAGGCCTTTACAATTTGTAAGAATTAAACAATGTGGGATAACATTGTTCAGTATTGATAAAAAAAAAAATAAGTGTGAAAAATACAACAAAAATTAAAGACTGCATATTAACCACAACTTATAGTCTTGTCTGTGTGCTGCATATTTACCAGGGCTACATTTACACTGCAGGCCAAAGTGACTAAAATCTAATTTTTTGTTCAGTCAGTGCCTATAAAAAGCATTCACCCTCTTGGATGTTTTTCCCTTTTATTGTTTTTATAAAACAATCATAGTCAAGTCAGTGTTTAGTGCATGCACCTTTGGCTGCAATCAGAGCACAGAGTCTGTGTGGATAGGTCTTAATTAGGCTTTCACATCTGGACACAACAATTTGACTCCATTCATCTTTGCAAAACTGCTCAAGCTCTGTCAGGTTGCATGGGGATCAGGTATGAACTGCCCTTTTCAAGTCCAGCCACAAATTCTCTATTGGACTGAGGTCTGGGCTTTGACTCGGCTAAATCTTCTCCAATATCTTCTCCGTTATTTTGACACATTCATTTTGTCGTCTACCTTTACAATCTTCCAAAGTTAGCTGCTAGGAAGCATCCCCACAGCATGATGCTGCCACACCATGATGTGCAATGTTTGGTGCCCACCAAACACAGCGTCTTGTCTGATGGCCAAAAACACCATTTTAGTCTCATCAGATCAAAAAACTTTCTTCCACTTGACCATGAAAACTCCCCCCTCAACAGTGGCTTTCCCTTTGCCACTGTTCCATAAAGAACCCAAATACTTTTTGTAGGCACTGTATGTGACTCATGTCATTAAAATGACACTGTAATGTTTGTATGATGTGTGGGGCATAACATTTCTACTGCAAAAAGTTTTAAGCTAGTATTTCGACACAAATTTCAGCTTAAAGAAGTATTGCACCTTCTGCGATTTGAAAATCACAGCAGGCCATATTGTGAATTAATCTAAATTTCGACCAAGTGCTCCACCCTAGTCACAATTAACACACCCTTTACCACTTCAACAAACATATCAGTTTGTTAGATCATTGCACCTACCATTTAAAGATCTAGTGTTCTCTCTTGATCATAAAACAGTACCTCTGCATTGCAGACGGCCCCAAAATCCAGTTAATGATACAATCCAAATACATTAAATCCATAAAGATCCATGGATTGCTGCAAATCTGTGAATAATATACATTTTGATTCACTCAAGCAGAGATCTGGAATATGTAACTCCATGAAAATGATGCAGAATTTCACAACAAAATCACTCAGGGGAAATTTTGGCTGGTTTTAAATAAACTCTCTGCAGTACAAAATGCCTTAAGCTCTTGCTTTAAAAATGACAGTAATGGAAACTGAATCTAATAGAAGTCAGTGGTTGCAACAATCTTTTCTCAAATTAACGTCCACTTTAAGAATTAATAGCAAAACTTACAGCAAATAATTACGATTAACAGATTAGCTCTGTCTGTTTTCCTGTTGAGTTCTAAAGCTGACTCATCACAAATGTTCTGCCTCTCTAAGTTGCCTCTATATGTTCTCTGTGCATTGCATTTGGGGTAAAAATGTCAACCATGCAGTCAAACAGAAGGCTGATTAAGTATAAATACTGACTGTCTAAGTAGTATTTTTAGATTTTCCTATAAGCTGATTATAATTGCAGTCGGGGATGGAATTGGGACACCGCTCATCACAAAGTCATGCCACCATTTCCCCAAATCCCCCCTGTGAACACCCAGAAACCCTCACTTGAACTTGCTGTCGAAAGTTGTTTTTCAGGTCAGGAGAAAAAGGCTGTCTCATGCTCTGAATATAAGATGCTGTGCGTTTGTGCGAATTATGGCTGGTCCAGGCTTCTGAAAGTGAAACTGTGCGCCTGCATAAGATTTCTACCTTCACGTCTGTCGAACATCAAAGCAGATGAGCCTGTGAAGAGAGAAGCTCTGGCTCTTTTGATTCTCAGTAACTGACTGCAGAACTTGGCATTTACTCCTGATGTTTTGTGATGTGTGATAGCTCATTTCTTCCTGCAACATTTCAGTAAAAAAAAAAACCTTCAGTATTTTTGTGAAATTTACCCCTTGACCAGCTGGTGTAAGAAAAATAAACCACGCAAACAGAAAGGTTGAGAACTGCCACTGAACGCTTGACTTTCACCCTGTAACAAGTTTGTTTGCTGCTATTTTTTGTGATTGAAACATCCTGGTTTTACCTTTTGTGCCACTTGAGTCACCCAGTGGGAGGTGCAGTTGCTGAGGTCCGGGCCTTTGGAGCACCAGGTCCCTGCCACAGTACAGAGGAAGGAGGCGATGCCTGGAGAAACCACAAAATAAACACCATGATTGGAGAGAGGCCAAAACTTTTTCAGGAGTACAGTTTCTCATGCTGATCCCTCATTCATGCACTCTCTGCTAAAGGAAACTTTAACTGTGGGGCAGGAACAAACAATGTGAAAGCCTGCAAGCTGGAAATGAACAAAGAAAATGGTGCAGAGGGAAACACTATCGGGATCCTGCACAGCTCTGCAAAAACTCTTTGTTTTTGCCTGTGAACATTTTGGAATTGTAAACATTTATATAGAATGATATACAAGACTATGCGTGTCTAAATGAAATGCAGGATTATTGCTAATGAATGCCTCACAACTGACAAAAGCGACAACACAGACTAATTCCCTTTAACCCCCACAGTCAAAACATTGTCTCTTCTCTGCTTTCATCCTCCAATAGCGCTGCTTCATATTTTGACAGATCTGTCAGTCTCTGTGATGGGGTGTTAAGGTAACTTGGGAGAGTTTCCTGTTTGAGAATCATTAACAGTTGAAGTGATGTAACGACCAATCAGCACCTGATGACTTGCTAATGACGACTCTGAAACAACTGAGGGAATGCAGCTTGAATGTAATGACAATTATAAAAACATTCAAGACCTTATCAGAGTTTTCTTTGTTTCAACTCTCTAAATGCTGTCCTTCATCTTCATTGCTTTCAGGGCTTTTCGCATCTTTGTCTCCATGCACTTATAATTGGAAGAACGAGTATGTGAAAGTCGCATACAAAAAGGGAGAATATACATTATGACACTTCATCAAAAGGAGTCTTGTTACCTATTTTAGGGAAAGTGAAAGGCTCTCATCATTCTAGATTATAATTTCAAATTTGACATACCCCCTAGCTAAAATGTCACATGTTGTTACATGGTGTCAAAGATGGAAATAGCACATTAGTGCCTGAAGCACAAAGGGATATTTTAATACTTTTTAAAAGATCTTTCAAGTTTTCTTCCTGATCATTTGTATGCCTAAAGTGTGATTCTGAAACTCTCCTGAAAAGGTTGATTGTTGATTGAAAAGGAAAAGAAAACACAATCCTTGATTATCTCCAACAGAGTCCAGCAGCAGATAATCATGGTTATTAAAAATAGCAGGACTTGACGCTCTATGAAAAACAGCAGAAAAACATGCACACGCTGATACCAGCCAATACTATTGACCTTATGTGTTTTGTTTTTAATTTCCTGTCTACAAGAGAAGCAGAAATAAACCTCCAGTACATATATAAATTTAAATAGATAAGAGACACTGGGGTCATGGAAGGTCACCTGGATTGTTTCAAAGTTCAGTTTTTTATGACATGAACTTAATTATTATGCATGGAATTTGATTATTCTGGTTTATATTATTGATTAAGTCCTATTTATCATATTTTATACCATATGGGTTACATGCATTTCAATCTACCAGCAGCCTTCAGTGTTGGAAAATGAAACTAATGTAGAGGTGTAAAAATACTGCAGTTCAGTCAGCATTTTCAGCTGTAAATATTTATTTATTAGCAGTTATTGATTAGCATTTATTGCTGTTATTTATGTTTGGCGCTGTTGCTGTTCTGGGGTCTCCCTGCCCTTCCACAAGCCTACATGGAAAGAATTACGCAGGAACCACACACATTCCCGCACTTCCTATGTTGATAAGAAAAGGGTGGGGGAGGCTTGGAAGAGAAGCTTGCAGAGAGAGTGGCAGAGCATCGGCAGGCAAGAGCAGTTTAAATAAGGCGGCATAAGAGCCATTAGCCAATAGCGTGCTTAGAGCAAATCAGCTGGCCGTCAGCTGATGAGTGCTTGTGTGATATCGGCTGATCTCAATTATGGCACACAGCCCTATAGTGTAGGCTACAGTGTAGCTTCAACACAAAAGTACAAATTAGGCCCAAAGTCAAATGCCCATTTTTACGGCAGAAATAGATATGTTTACAGCCTGGTGCATAAATGATTTTGGTCCCTATGTCCAGCAGGGGTGGAGTTGATTTGACTTTTAAGTTGGCCAGTTTCAGCACGCAGCCAAAAGGTTGTTCCCTCTTTGCATTCCTGAGTGATCTGACCACAAGTAGTAAGCCTTAAAGCTAAGTGTGAACACACCCAAAAGTGTCCTGAGGACATATTAAGATCCTACAGCTCAAAACATATGCAAGGGTAGCCTGGTAAGTATTATCAGCAATGGTAAATACTCATGTGCGTTGGGCAGCACTAAGGACTGCCTACTCACCCTTGAAGACAATGCTACTTCCCACAGAGTTTAAACGATGGCAATGCATCTAGTCTTTTCAAACCAGCAGACGTTTATCGGTATGTGAATTCTGATCTCGAGTGGTCAGTGGAGATGCTTTGTTAATGCAAAGTGTAAACGCCTGCACCCATGTGCTGTCCGCTTGTTATCAGGTCACCCAGGATGGATTTTCAAAACTGTAATTGCCAACAGTTAGGTGGAGACAGCATTTCTAATACAGTGACCTCCCGCCAATTCAGAAACCACTGTATGGGGTTGCAGATAGCTGAGTGGTGAGGTCACGCCCCATGTGCACAGGCAGCCCGGGTGTAAGTCTAGCCTGCAGCTCCTTTCTCTGCATATCTCTCACCCACTCTCTCATCCCTAATTCTCCTCTCTAGAAACAAAGGCATAAACAGCCCAAAAATATATCTTAAGAAAAAGGAACCTGTACGATCACACTGAGACCACACCCATATTGTATACAGTCCAACTTCAATTCTTTAATTAACTTTAAATCAGACCAAATAAGTTCACTTATAGTCATGATGGGAATTCTGTCTCTTTTAGTTATCTGGCTCATTTGGCCAAGCTCAGCAAGAAGAGCGAGCTCTTTCATCTTTCAAAAAGCTCTTTATTTGGTTCTACTTTGGCTTCATTGAAAGAGCCAAATTTAGTAATGACATTCAATTGATATTTGTGTTGTTATTTTACTCCCGTAGTACTTAATTTTTTTTAATTAATGAAAATCTCATTTAATTGATTTCTGAAATATCTTAACTCGCCAAAATACCTTGTGTGCCAGTTGAAATCTGCTCACTGATTGGGCCGTATGACGCCCCTGGTATAAAACATTAATGTCACACCATCAAATACAAGTCCTTAGTGTGTGTTAGAGCAGGGGGGAGAAGAGATCCTCCTCATTCAGTAAATTAAATAACAAAAACTAGTTCTCAAACAGGATCTGAGACTGATCACTCACATTAAAGACACATTTTCTTCAACCACCTAGTTCTTGAATAACACTTCACTAAACCTTATGTATAGTGAAAAAATAATGTTAATCTAAAATAATGGAAACCAGGTGCTGGTTTAGGATAACTTTTATAGCTGCTAAAAGCCCTAATCCCTTCTATTCATCACTTGTTAAATCAGTTTTTTATAATCGCTGTTTCACACCAGAATCAGACAGGAGATGTAAATCTATCACCTTAATTTTAACAGAGAACAAACAACCCACTTCCTGTAAAAGCTGGGATCTATATCTAACAAAAGCTTTCTGTACACATCACATCTCCATAGTTTTCTGTGATCTGCTGGGCACTGTATTCAGGTTTTGAATAAAGGAAAATAAACACATATTCAGTTTAATGAGTGTTTACCTGCACATTAAAAAGCTATTTCAACAAGAAATATTTATGTTACAAAACATGGCGACTTCTGACTCTTTTTTTTTTTTTTAAATTGTATCTTTTATTTGGAACAGACAGAAAGATACGTCAGCATGGCATCATTAGTAAAAATAAAAACAAATGACCTTCCAGTTTTGTGTGTTTTGAGTCCAGAAAGTGAGCATCATCAGCCACCAGGGCACATGAGTCCAAAAAATCAGCAGTCCCAAATCGCGGGTCAAACTTCGTTTGTCCCTTGCACAGCCCACTCTCCTCTGATAACTTAAACTTCACAAGACTTGTGGTGGGGTAGCATCAGTGGAAACATAAAACGTAGTCTTCCTCATAAGGTCCGTGCCGACAAGCCAGCCAGAATAAACAGAGCCATAAGTTCACTTCGAGAGAATTCTGATACAATTAATGAAAGGGAGAACAGAACTATGTACGGAAACTGGGGGGGGGGGGGTTTCTCTGCTGCCGAATAACCAGTCACAATAACCAGTCACAAATTAAATGAGTAAGTTACACTGCATTAAAACCAGTGAGATCAAATAAAGTCTGCTCTCATCCAGATTTAGTAAAATTTGTCCTTTTGGATTCTTATTTGATAGATCAATTTTTCCATCCTAAATATCTCTAGAGTAATTCCAATCCAGTCATCTAGAGTAGGCTGAATCAGGCTTAACCATCTTCTTGTGATTGTTTTCTTACTAGCCACCAAGAGTATTTGCAGCAGCTTTATCTCTCTCCTGCATTTCAAAAAAAGGAACAAGACCCAGGTACAGGACATCAAAACTTAGGGGTATTTGAGTGTTAAAGACTGTGCATAATGAAGCCTGGATACCCCTCCAGAAGACTTAACTTGGGACACTCCCAAAAGGTATGGTAATGGTTAGCGGTGGTCGAGCCACATTGCCTTCAGCATGGCAACGTTGCACCTTTGTAACTCTCCTGATATGGTGTCTTAAAATATCTAATAATATTCTTCCAGCAATGCTCTCTCCATTCCATGGATCTGGATGTTGTCCACTGGAAGGACCATATATTGTCCCAGGCCTCCTCAGAAATCTCAATCCTTGATTCCCTTTCCCATTTACCTTTAATGTACAGAGTGTTATTATTGTTGGCATTAGAAAGGGCTGTGTACAGTTTTGAAATGGATTTGGAAGGGACCATGATCATGGCATTCTTCAGAATGTGGTAAAATTCTGATTCCTCTTCTGACTCTTATAAATCCAAGACATGACTAGTTTGAGAATACTGAAGAAGTTATAGAGGTACCACCAGTTTTATCTCATAATTTAGAAAAGGAAACCTCTAACAATCACAAATATTGAGTTACTAAGTGAATTTTAGTAGAGATAAGGCTCACAAAAAAGAACTGGTTTATGCCTTTTAAGTTCAATAAAACTGTTATATTGTTACATATTCAACTACATTTATTTGTCTTTGTAATTCCAATAGAAAAGGTTAAAAAACATCACACATATTACATTTCTAAATTAATTTAAGCAGAAATAAGGCTCAAAGTAAAAATAAAAACTGATATAACCCACAAGAGTTTAATTAAAGTGGTATAAAATTATAAAAATGACCAAAAATCACTCCTATTTTACTTTTTTTTTTTTTTTGAAAATTTCTATGAACTAGTAAAATTTACCATTGGATTACTCTTGAATCTTTTTAACATCGAACTCATCCATTATCTTTGAGCATTAACTCATCCAGCAAGCCATACTAAGGGTATTTTTTGACAAATTACTCATTATAATCTAGGTAGTACCCTCCATTATGAGTGATATGACAAAAAATACCCTCGCTGGAAGAGCTGCTCATACTTCAAAACCTCGTTCCTCCCACTAAAATTGCAGTAATTGCTAGAATTGTTAGTAATGATGTTAGGGCCATTTGTTTGGGATCAAAAGAAACCTAAAACTGCATTTTGCAAGTTCTGGAGGAAACAGGAAGTTTGACATGCTGCTGGCCACTGCTGATTTGTCGGACGATGTGATGTCACATTCCATGACACTGACTGATCTCTGATTGGCTGAGAAAAATCATTCTGGTGTAACTTATTCACAGAGAGTTTGGGTGAGGCCACGAAGGAGGTCAAACCAAAGTGACTGACCATATATGATTCCTTGCCCCATCAAGGGTTAACCTACCCAAACTTATCAATAATTACCACACTTACCTAAACACAATAGCACAGCTTATGGGATTCTATAGGCAGAAAAGTGAGTTTAAAAAGGTAACTGAAACTCTAAAATCTCATTGCAGTACAGTATGATTGTAGAGTTAATAAGAGTTAAAGGTTAAAGATGATGTTCCTACCTCTGGTCCCCTTTGGACAAGGCCTCTCCACACTGTTGCCCGTATGCGTCTGTGGCCAGTCGATGGCTCTCCTCCTGGTCGCCTCACAGAAGCGTCGAGGCGTAGGCGGCATCTTGGGAACGACAGGCTCGGCTGTACTTGAGCCACGTGTGTCCTCAAACGGATCCCTCCCGTCTCTTGGATCAGCTCCTCCTACCGTGGTGTCGCCCTTCACTGTGGACACGGCGGTGGTTGTGACAACTGAGGTGGTCTTAGGTACGGATGATGAGACGGAGAAATCTTCAATAGTTGGCACTAAAATGAGAGAACAGTGAAGCTGTTAGCGCCTGAGTCATAGATGTCCTTGCTTTGAACTCCCATCTTTGCAGCAGTGGGGGAAATGCGTCTGTTTTGAGTCCCGTGGCTTGTTTGTACTGCCGGAGTTACTGCTGCCCATAATTCCTGGAAAATAAAAAGCCTTGTGAAGCTTTCAGTCGTAACTCCACCTTTTCTCAGCTCCTTCACTAAACAAAACAAAGGGAAGCCTGACAACGCTTTCCTCCTGCTATATTTAGTTTACTTAAGCCCATAAATAAGACAAGCAGGGGTGTTGGGGCATCTTTTGACATATCTGTGATTTCTTCCCCTACACAGTCAGTACCTTGGGCTGATTAAATGTCAACAATGAAGACAAAGCCTGTCTGCATTTGACTTTTTTTTTGCCTAGTTCATCTCCCTCACTTTGATAAAGCTGCCGCACGGAAGGAGAACTGCACAGCTCCGAGCAAAAACCATACATCAGCAATAATGCGATTCCTCTGTATTCAATCCACGCCTACCCTGTGAAGCAAATCTGTGTGTGCATGCGCACATGCACGTGTGCTAGCGTGCTTGTGTGTGCTCCACTGCTCAGGTGAGTTTCTGTTTTAAACCAGAACATGCACACGGATGAATATTTGCTGCAGAGAGCCTGGTGATAACTAGGAAATGAGGGCAGGAAAAGGAAATCTATACATTTTATACAGTATGAAAAGCTGATGTTTGTGAGTGTATGCGTGCATGTCTACATGGATGTTCAACTCCTCCCGCATGAATGATCACACATTTTTACCCACAACCACCTTTTTGTATTTGGAGATAAAAGACGCTTCCCACAATGCGGTCTGCCGTTGTGAAAGGCACTACAGTGTTGTGTTCAGATTCCTTCTGGAAAAATGCAATATCATGCTATCTTACATGCCATCATCAAACATATCCCCATTTCCTGAAAGGGAATGGTGACAAAGCCCACATATTTCACATTTCATACTAATCAGCCAGTCAGGAGAGATCTTTACCTTTTCATTCCAGAGAAATATCTGAGTTTATTACAAAGCTGATAACTGGTCAAAGGCCACAGAGGGGAGGGAGGGGTGTTCCTGTGATGCTCAGCGTATCAATAATATAAAACTCTGGCCAGCCAACAGTGAGGTTGAACAGTGACATTTCACTCTCTGACCTTTTCTACTGGCAGGAGCCCCTGCTAATTACTTTACACTCTTTCAGTCATTGTGTGTCTGTCACACACGTTCACAGGTCACGGAGGCCAGCGGAGCTGCAGGAGGAGCAGCTGACATGTGGTTAGCACCCACAGCTGGAAGGTATTTTCTAAGGTGAGTAAAAGAAAAAATATGACCAAGAATGCTGGAGAAAATCCCTGTTTTAGACCTGCGATTAAAAGAAACGTCTGTTAATTTTGCAAAAAGGTGTCCCCACAGTCCTCCTTTGGGTATTTTCAAGGATATGTAAAGTGCCCCAGAGAAAATTTAACCAGGCATATGTGTAAAGATTCACTCCAACATAAAAATATAAGAATGGGGCTTTAAAAAGACAAAAATGTCTCAAATACATTATGTAAAGCCAGTGAAGATTTTTCTTATTGACTTGGGAAAGGTGCGATGATTCATAGGCTGACTTGGTTGATTCAATATTCACACATAATGTAATAGTAGGGCAAGTCTAATTAGGTTTTAGAATATTAAACCTCTCCATACCTGAGCAAACTTCTACTTTTCCACAAGCTTATATAAGATCTAATACGCATCAGCCTGTTACAGCAAGCTGACATCACTTGATTAACCTGCTCTGAAGACTGTAGCGTTCCAGCTTTTCTTGTCATCGTGGTTAATGCAAATGCAAGTAGCATGCATAGTAGCATATATGGTGATAAAATCAATTTGGAGTTAGCGTAGATGACAGAAAATTATGTTAAAGTGCAAACAGAAGACAGGCATAAGTCCCTATCTGCATGTATGTTCCACCACATCTAAAGCAGCTTTCCAGAGCCCTCTCTAACACCTTTTAATTTCAAATGTGCTGATTATCACTCCAATAAACTCACAATATTTACATTATCTTTATTAAAGACCATGCAAACACAGAATAATCACATTTTGTAACAGATTACAAGCTAAACATTGATTTTTTGTATTGTGTTTAGCTGATGTGTTTTAAAAGGGATATTAAATCCCCCTCTTACTTGGCTTTGAATGTAATTTTACATAATAATTCTGCTCAAATGAACAGTAGCAAATGTAAATACAAATCCCAAGGTATAATTTATAAGAATTTAACAAAGACTGCATGGTTTTTTTTTTAAATGATAAGGCATGCATGATAAAGGATGTTTGCCAAGATCTTACATGCTAACAGTTTTTCAAATTCATTTTAGCCGATACTGATACTAATGCTGATATATAGTTGTAGCTCAGGCCTAAAATTTCACTTCTTAGGACAGACTAAAATACGAGAAATAATATAGAAAAAGGTGTCAGTTGACATAGGTCTTGTTGTTCTGCCTAAAAAGCCACAAACTTACTTGTACATATAACCGATATTTAAAGCAGATACACACCAATATATTTTAATATATACAGTGCTTAACAAATTTATTAGACCACCTGTCATATTTGTCTCAGAGACCAACCAGCATCATGAAGTGCTTTAATGTGGACTCTTTCATTTTCAGTAAGCTCTCCACGTTTTACCATTTTGAACAGGAATGAGGAATTTCAAACTGAATTCACCCAAATTTGAGCTGGCTCACTGGGCTTCTCTGAGAAGTCAGAAACTAATCAAGCATAACATTCAACCACTAAAACTAATTTTTCTGTTCAGGAATGCAAGTAAATAACTATAATTTGACATATTAATCAAGACAATATTAATGTGCTTTACTATTTTTTCAGTTTTTTGTAAATCAGCTAGGGATGCACTGATTGCAATTTTCTGGCCGATCACCAATCACTGATCTTTAAAAAGCCTGACCTGCTGATTCCAATTTTTGCCGATACCGATTTTTTTTTAGAACTGACAGCATACACCTCCAATGTTCCAATCTTATTTTAATGAATAACATTGAACAATACAAAAAAAAAATACAAACTTGTTGTTTTAACTGTACATGAGGTAGTTCTCTCAAATATAAATGAAAAGTTTAGAGCATTGCTGTCCAAACTACTAAATTATATCAGTTCCTTTAGTCTTTCATTTTTCACATTTTAGTAGGTAGAGGCATATGAAACCGATGTCATCCACCGATCTTATTTACAAGGATCGGCCAATCGCCAGTCTCCTAAAATTAAGGAAATCGGCGCCGATACACCAATCTTGGCCGATCGATCGGTGCACCCCTAAAATCAGCAAATTAGAAAATTCATGGATAACAATAATAATTATATTTTAGCATTAAAAATCTCATTTGGGTTAAAGAGCTTCTACATATTGGTGTATTAACCATTGTAGAAACATAAAAAAATGATTTTGGTAATTACCAATGCTGTTAATTTAGGGCAGCTGTGGCATAAACCTTACTTTGGTTAGGGTTAGGGTGGTCTAATAAATTTGTTAAGCACTGTATATAGACTGATATTCAAAGCAGATTTAGGCTGACATTTACAGCTAAGATAGGCATATATTCACAGCATATACATGCCGATATAAACAGCATATACATACAATATAGTCACATATATATAGACTGATATTTAAAGCAAATTTCTTTGATTGTGGGAAGGACAAACTCATGATCACAATTAAAATGTAATCAGTCGTGCAGGCCTAAGTGTGATTTCCAAAAATTATCTGCCTCATAAGGCATTCCTAATAGAAGTCTTAATAAATAAATCAGTCAAAAATTTGGAGCAATAAAGTCAATGATTCTCTTAAATTAAGTTTTGAAAAGAGATCTGCCACTTTTTCTTAGGTGTGTGCAAATGAATCTTATGGTTTGGGACTGAAAAACTGACATAACAGCATATTTTAAGACAACTTATAGGTTTCTCAGATGTGTTGGTAATCATATTACCTATTCTTTGACATTTAAATAAAAAGAAAAGTAGAAATGACCAATGTGCACACAGATTTAATGACTGCACTACAACAGCATGTTTCATAGTAGTTTATGAAAAAAGAAGCCCTTATCCACAATGATAATAAATATTTCAAACTGTGACTCATTAAGTCATTTTTCCTCATGATGACCTTTTGAAACAGACTCATGAAATCATATCGCTTTAATTAGAAGACGTCCAGTGAAGGATTTTTCTAATTCAGAGATAAGATAAAATCTTTGTGGGAGTTTTCAGTCAGCATGTCTTGCTTAATCAAAGTGTGGTTGTGAAACATATCACAACATCTATTTAATACAGCATCAAGAAGTGTGCTTGTCAGAGATCAATGCCTGTTTTGGCTTATTTTGATCTCTATGCACCAACCATGCCACAGTTTTCCTTTGATTATGAGGAGCACATTGCCGTCCAGAGCGGTGTCCTCTGATAACACTCAACCAAGAGAGGGCTGCACCAATTAGCTACCATTTCTCTCAAGAGGCAGTGAAGTCACTCTTTATGGGCAATCTGACACCAAAGGCATACTGTCACCATATGCTGAATAATACCTCTTGTAAATAATGAACGAGCCTGTGATTCAACACTTGAAAAATGGCTGTCAGTACTGTCTGAACAGAGTGTGTAAATTAAAACAGAGCTAAAAGGAAGGAAAACCATTAGATGAGACCATCCATCAAGTTATCAGAGATGAAGCAGAATTAGTTTTATCACTTTACGGCCCCCAAGAGTCATTTATGTATCTGGAAGGAAGATGAAAAAAATATTAAACCATAATCAGATGATCAGAGGACTTAATATTCTGTTTGTCAATGCTTTGTAGCTTACACCAGTGCACTAAAGAGCATGTTTATCTCGAGTTACACTCAGACATCCAAAGCATTTAAACCTTCTGATCTACCTTTCCATACAAACCCTGGGATGAATGGATCATAAGCCGACTAATACCTGCTATTAAGGAAAAGCAATGACAACTCAGCGCTAAATCAAGCTGTTATAAGTGGTTTAATTTTGGAAGATGAATAACTTACAAGGCTAATCCTCCCAGTACAATATCAAAAAGACACATATGGTTAAAAGGAAATATCGAATAAGCTGGAAAACCAGCCCTATTAAATGCAGTAAAATTAATCAGTGTGCTCCACTTCCCCTTTTTGTTGGAAGCATCTGACACAGCTGCATCCTGCCGCAAAACTCTGTTTCAATTAGCAGAGACTCTTTTCCAAATGACATGGTGAGTGAGCTTTCTATTGTTGATCCAAATGAGGAAAAATGCCTGTATAACAGCTGTGCTATATTTTTCTTTATAATTGCACTGAGAACATGTTCAAATACAAGCACAAAAATCATTTTAAATAGGTGGAGGAAAATAAGTCTGCACCCTTTTGGCTTAGATTAGTTTACAGATTGGAAACAGAGGGAAACAGCTAGCTAGCTAGCTCACTCATTTTTTCTATTACAGTCCATGTAAAGCCACATTATGTAATAACGCCGCATTATGTATTTGATTGATTAAATTTTATTATTGTGTCATGCATAAACATGTAATAACCCTAACCACAGGACTTAGTGTGGGCTCCAAGGTATGCCCTACCCAACTACTTTGCCCTAACTCTAACTGCTTAGTGACTTACGCCTAAACCTAACCCCCCTTCAGGGCTCTAGACTAAACACCTACCCTACTACCTTGCCCTAACCCTAACCACTTAGTGGCTTAGAAAATGCGGCGTTATTACATTATGGATGGAAAATGTATTACATTATTACATAATGTGGCGTTATTACATAATGTGGCATTATTACATAATGTGGCGCTACAGTCCATTTTGTACAAAAAATTATTTAATGGTTTGTCTAGCATAAATAAACTTTAGAAAATCTGTTGGCTATTTTCTTTTGTTTCCATCCCAGATGCTAAGATAAGGGAACAGATTTATTTCCCCCATCAGTATTTTTATGTTTCTTATAAGTATATATGTGTCAGACTATACCCAAGTGTTTTTCATTCTTGATGATTAAACAAGGAGGCTGTGTTTTTGAGATATTTAGGAACCTTTTAAAGCTAGCTTAAAGTTAGCCTTGGTAGGCACACAATTTTCTACCAAGTGGCGATAAATAGTAAATACCAATTTCTTTAAAATGTTATTTAAGACTGAATTAATTAAGATAGGTATGCTTGGTAACCCAACAGATGCTTATTTAAAAAAACAAAAAACAAAAAAACAACAAAAAAAGACACTACAGGTCTACTATCTTTCCTAACTTTTAACACTGGAAACACAAATAATTGCATACCGTACAGAAGCAAACTGAGCCAGACTGTCTTAGGCGACATTGTAAAGTCTCCTCAAAAACCAGATGATTCTTGAACAAAGGATTAACAGCAATGATAATTTTTAGAATGTGGGTCCTTTAACTTTCCGTCAACAGAACCAGGGCTATGCTATCCTTAGATGCTTTACCCTTTCATTGATTTTATAAACCAGCCATGATTATTATAGCTAATTTGACTTTTTTAACAATAAAAATAAAAAAAAACCTCTCCAACATCAAAGTGAAAACAGATTTCTACAAAGTAATGTCAATTAAATAAAAATATGTAACGTTAAATAAGTGACTGCATAAATATTCACCCCCTTTAAAGTGACTGAAATAATTCAACAGAGGTCCACCCAATTGGTACTAGTAGTCTCACAATTACTGAAATAGGGATCACCTGAGCACAGTGAATGTATGTGAAGCATCTCCACAGGGGGATGCTGCCAGCACTGTGCTTCACAGTGGAGATGGTGTGTTTGTGGTGATGTGTTTTGTTGTCTGCCAAACATGGCATCTTGTCTGATGGCCAAAGAGCCATCCCCTAACTTATACTTTTCCATAACCATTTCTCTAAAAATGCATGGAGTGTTCCTTTGTCTACATGGTGTAATGGTAGCCAGGGATACTGATTAACCAGTGACTGGACCTTCCAGACACTGACGTCTTTATACTGCAATCACTAAGACACATTCACTGCTCTCAGGTAATCCCCATTTCACTAATTATAAGACTATTGGAACCAATTGGGTGGACCTCTGTTGAATTAGGTCAGTTGTTTTTAAGAGGGGTGAATATGCAATAACTTACTTTACTTCACGCCTATTTGATCTTTGACATTACTTTGTAAGAATGTTTTCACCTTTACATTGAAAAGCTTTTTTGAATTTTTTTGTCTCAAAAGCTGAATTATATCAACTATGATTGCTTTATAAAATCAATAAAAGGGTAAACCATCTAAGGGGCTGTATACTTTTAAAAGGCACTGTATTTTTACAGGCATACAGGTAGTTTTAAACTCTTTATTCTCTCACAGAAATCAAATGCATTTATTTCCTGAAGGGCTGAACTTCAGCTGAAGCTATGCTTCCACACTAATGATGCCCAATATAACACTGAGTACGACAAGGTGTGACTTTGTGTGTCTTCTTATGTGTCTTTTCTGTTGCGCATTCGTGCTTGACTTAATAACAAGACAGTCTCAGAGGATATGAACTGTGCTACAGTTGGTCTTTTTGCCTCTTTACCTAGAGCCAGTGCTGGTAATTAATGACAGAGAGACGAATCCCACATGACATGAATTTTACATTAGGCTGTTTATATGCACTCATGCTGTTCTGCTTCATTCAAACTTACTCGATGAGAGCACACAGCTTGGTGTGTAAAGGTAAAGGTCCACAAGACAAATCATGTGCAACCATATCCAAGGCTGTGAAGAATATGTCATTATTTCTGCTAAATCAAAGAAAACTCAGGCTTTTGGGAAATTGTTTCGAGGCTTGCTGCTTTATTGGCACTCGTTCTGTAAAGAGCAGTGTACAGAAAAAGCTCTGCTGGACATTTCCTGTGTCCATATGGGATAATTTATGAGGCCTGAAGCTGAGCAGACACAGTGTAGTCACAACTAGATGGTCTGAGTCAGAGAAAGGTGGCAAAGCTGCTCACAATGCAGATGCACACATGCAGGCAGGATGATATACGCAGAGACAGGAATACGCTCAGAGCAGAAAAAGCTCTAAACTCTCTGTCGCCTGTGCCTGATAATATACATGCTTTTTTCTGCCATAATTCTGTCGCTGTTGATCCACTGCAAAGCACAGAACAATTAGAGCTCTTGCAAATCTCCTGACTCCTTCACTTTAGCCTCTATTTCTGTTGCTTCAGAGGGTGGAACACAAGCTTAGTGCATGATACATCTATAAATGTCCTTGGTCTTAAGGCTCACCTGGAGACATCTTTCAGGGATTTAAAAGCAAACTAAAGTGCACTGAGGTGCACAGATGGGTTTATCCACAAAATGGCTGAGCAAAAAAAAAAAGAAGAAGAAAAATTAAAAAGCAGCTTTGAGATGATATATCCATCACACTGCTTTTGAAATACAATACAGTGGTTTTCCTTGACATTTCAATCCAACACAGAGCCCACTTGTGCTAGCAGAATACGCTGAGTGGCAAAGCCTTTCGGACAAAGCCATTAATTTTATGCCTCTCGTCTTTAAGGCATTAGATCAATGCTACCTCAAAGACAAATTAATTTTCTCCTTTCTCTCCCTGTTAGCCTGAAATGCTCTCGGCAACTGCCGGTCCCACTGATTGGGTTTTTTTGAATTCATTGGATTGAAATCAGTTAATGCCTTTGTACATCACATGCATTACAGTTGTCCCTCTAAGTTTTGTTACAATGGGCACTTAGGTGTGCTTCTTATTGGCATGCACCTCTTTAAAGGGACCTCAGAGGAGCCAGACTCTCTAAGTATTGATCTCTGCTGTTTTGTGATCGCAGTGAATTAGCAGAACACAGACATTTTCTTTAAATGCGTGTGAATTGTTTGGAACAATAAGCAGAACGATCAATACTGGGAATGATCTTAGCTAATCACTTCAACAAGGGCTGGAATGAAGAAAACCTGGGATGTTGCAACACATCTACACAAGGTAAAGGAAATAGCAGCATCAAGATGCTGAGGTCAATTATTTCCTGCTTTGATCACCTTGCTAAAACTCCCTTAATACAAGCCCCTAATCCTGCCAGCACTCCAGCCCTTCCCTGGGATGAGCTTTGCAGCAAGGTTGATGCGTCTGACAGAAAAGGACGCAGACGCTCATTGTGTTACACGAGTTCTACAAAGCAGAGAAATACACTGGGTTTGGTGTCAGAGCGAACTTCACTCTGTGGTCGATGAATCTTAATGGGCACAATTAATTTCCTTTACGCCTCAAGTGCCCCTCACTTTCGGAGAGAGAGACATTATTTCAGCACCATTAGATTACCCTGAAGAATAGGTTGTTTAATTCAACGCCATATCATGGGCAGCAGTAAATCCTAATAGCTACACAGTAAAGAAGTTAAAGGTGTAGATCCGAAAAACCTAATAAACAAGAACCAATTATTTTGGAGTGCTGTTCTCGGAGCTCAGCATACTGCTGCCGTTCGTGGAATCTCGAGATGCCTCTTGAGTTTGCAACATTTGAAAATGTTCGCATAAAACACACTTAATGACCCAAACTGACAAGTTCTATTGCAACGATGCATTTCTGATTGGATCCCAATGCGACTACGTGGAATAATGAGGGAAATCAACAACTATATTCTGTCGGATTCTTTGATTATATGCAATGTTCCTGCAGCAACACGAAGCCTATGTGGCATTTATGTTTACCGAGGCATTACAGTGGCTGAGAGAGAGCATTAAACCCTTCATTGAAAATGCTCTGTGAAGGCCACTTTCCTCCTCTGCATTGGCCTCTTTACAGACAAGGAGGGTAATTATGATAATTCAGCTGTTAATTACATTTACATACATCGGGACGTGAACAGTCAAGCAGGCAGTTTGCATGCATGAAGAACTCATTAAACTTGGGAGTATTTTTTCATATCTCCTCTAACATACTCTTAATTGAGACTTGGTTGTTCAGCATAACAGACACAAACTGCAAGCCCCCCCCTCGAATCCCCCTTGGGTGTCAAGTTATCATGCATGGGAGATTCCAGAGGAACGGCAGGAAAACAAACAGGAGCGTTGACAAGAGGCCAGAGTTCAGGAGCACACAGCCACCATTGAGACATCAACGTAAAGCTCCCCTTCAACAGCTTAGGTCAAGAATCAGATTTCCCCCTCTGGTAACCCCCTCCCCAGGTATCCAGAAGTTAAAAATCATAACCTAATCCAGACTGGGTGCTCCAGGGCAAACCAGAGCCTCTAATATGACATGAAGTAGGGTCAAGCTCCTTATTTCCCCGGCTTCTAACAGGCGACTTAGCGAGGATCTGTGGTGGTAAGGTGGCTGCAGTCAGGTAATTAAGCCCATCATCAGTATAATGGAAGGTCCCTGCCTGATGACACGTATGTCACCTCTCTACACTTCACAGATTAATTTAAGCCCCCCTAACAGTCTGACAAGATCCTTCACTGTAATTGATCTTTCCTCCTAGCTATTCCACTTGTCTGTTTCACCATGTGGCACATAACTCTCTCACACACTTCAGCATGGCAGTTTGAGAAATATTATGCCACGATTGAAGGACAATTATCTCCTGATCTGGAAAAAAGGCCTCAGTGAAGTTGATGAGGTAGCCATGGCAACGCCAGTTAGAATCCAAGGATAGGGAGGAGAAGGTAACCATTGTCATGCTAAGCACAAAACACTGTAAAACCAAACAAGTTAGTAGAATTTAGAAAATTACAAAGGGTAAACTGATAACCTAAAAAAATTTTGAGTAATCTAACTGTTGAGGTAGAGGGTAAAATAAATACAGCAAAATATAGAAACTTCAGGCCACGTTGCTTCACACTGCCCCAACATTTGGCAGGGTTATTGCAACATTTGATCCCTATCCATAAACTTTGAAGAGGAAATGAAATATGGATGAAATGAATGCAGAGTACGGAAAGCTCAGTATTATATGTATGCATTTTAAAGGTAGTACATTAATGAGACTTTGGGCTAACTTGAATGTCTACAATTAAAAATGACTGAAAAAAAGCACTCTGAGGCAGGAATGCTCTCCCATTATATTCAGCACTATTGAATTTGCTCCACTGAAAAAGTGGTTAACTTCTTAACAGTCTAACAGTGTTCTTAACAGTAGTTACCAAATGACAGGCACCATCAGAAAAAAATTAAACAGTTTCTTTGCCTTGTATCCCAAAAGCACAATGTCCAGAGGCATTCTGGGAA
Source organism: Cheilinus undulatus (assembly GCF_018320785.1). Taxonomy (NCBI): domain Eukaryota; kingdom Metazoa; phylum Chordata; class Actinopteri; order Labriformes; family Labridae; genus Cheilinus; species Cheilinus undulatus. Next base: position 23,015,853 of record NC_054877.1, read on the forward strand.
AACTCTGCAGATTAAGGGTTGGTTACCAAATTGGGTACAATGATGAGAACGCTTTATATTAGCTATTTTGATTCCTAAGTACACAAGTCTTTTTTTAACCAGTTTTTACTGTTTTGATTTACTGTGTATTTCTCATAGAGGAAAAAAATACATATTATGGTTTTTGATAGGGCCATAGATTACAGAATATGATAAGGTCCCAAAGTCAGCTGAAGAGAGTGCCTCCACTCTCCTCATGGTAATAAAGAAACAGAATTTTGAAGCTGTGCACTCCCACAGGGGGCTATCCCTCATTCCAAGGTGAATCTGTAATTTCTGTCTGTAAATGAGCCCTTTCCCCAAGACTAACACAACCCCTTTTTTCTTTATCGCACCTGAATCGCATCCAAAATTAAAAGGCAGCCATCTGTGACCCACCACGCACGCTGCAACCAAACAACAGCTGAATTACACAATTAATAATGAAGTGGAGCAGCTCTCACCTTCAGCAGGATCTGGCGGGCCAAAGTCCAGGTCGTAGCGAAGGATGTAAAAGTTATTCCACACGTAAAGCTGGTTGTCCCTTGGGTTGTAATCCACAGCGGTGATGTACTGGTACTGATTGGGAAACAGGATGTCGGTGTACTCGCCCTGGCTCAGCTTGGTGTTGTAAATGTAATCGATTTGGCTCCTGCTGGCCTCGCTTTCGTTCTCCTCGTAGGTCGATCGCACCACATGGAGCACACCGCACACCATAAAGGCGTTTGAGGCAGAGCGTTTGTCATACGCCGTCTCCCATGTGGCTTCGAAGCGGAGGGTGTACGGGTTGAGCTGGCTCACCACAATGCGCCCATTGTTCTGTTCTGTTGCGTATATCACCCACAAGCCCCTCTCGTCCACCGCCAGATCGATGTCTGTCTTACCTCCCCAGCGGTAAGGTGATGTGTCATGATAGTTGGCATTATTAACAATTGCCTCGCCGCTTTTGATGCGAGTGCGAAGATCAAATTTTACAATGTTTCTAGTACGCTCCTTATTGAAGAAGATGGCGCCATCATACGCCACAAAGCCTGTCCCGTCAACACGGTGTGGCAGTTTATAGGTGGTCGTCTGACGGCCATTTTTGAAGTCCTCCAGTGAGGCGTACTCGATGAGGGTGTCAGTGCGGTATGGCGTCCAGGGCATGAAGAAGACTTTGTCACCGGCCTGTAGTGGGTCTTTGCACCATGACCCTGCTTGCTGCTCTGCCTCAAACAGGAAGGTGGCATCTCCTACACCCTTCAGAGTCCCGGGACAAATGAAAACTAGTGACAGAGAAAGGAGTGAGAGAAAACACAATAAGAGAAAAATATTTCAAACTGAGGTGACTCATTACACACTCTTTATTCTCGCTGCTGTACAACTCAAGAGCAGGACAAAAAGATCAGGGACTGTGAATTTGGAGGAATTTTTTAACTAGTGCTTTTGTACTATTGCTCGTGAATAGGGAAAGGAAAGTAAATGAATGTGTCAATGGTTTATTCAGAATGTAAAAATGTAAGAGGACTTGCATCTCAAGGGTCTGCTGCTACATCCTTACAGGGACAAAACAAATAAAAATGTGACCAAAAGAAAAGAAAAAACCTGCAAATGAAAGACAGGGGGAATGGAAGAAGAAGAGAAGTCACAATTTGTTTCTTTTTTTTAATACCAGCCTGTCTTTGACGTCAGATGCCACATGAAGAGGAGGGTATATGAACACTGCACATGCATACCGAGGTCGTGAACCAAAATGACAGGGTACAAACTTCACATCTTGTGGTAAGAGTGAACGACAGGTTGTCGATGATGTGGGCGGCAGCAAAGCAGAGATAAAATGAAAGTGGAGGTTGGAGGGGAACTCATCGAAACAACAGTGGTGAAGGGTTTTCACTACTTCAGTGGCAGAAGACAAAAGTAACCACTGATGGATGAGGGAGGGAGGCCATGGCAGTGTTCCTGTTTAGACGCTTCAAATTAATTGGTTTTGGATTAAAAAGGACACAGTGAATTCTTGTTTTCCTTTCAAACTTTTCTCTTTTTTCAGTCTGTGCCAATCTCACTCAGCCATCACTGCTATTTTACATCACGTGCAGCAAAAGTTGGGCCAAGCAAACCACGACTGTGCCAAATAAGAAGGTACTGTTTATGTATTACTCAAGGGTTAATACAGTGCTAGGCAAGAGTCGCTGGAACAAATCAACACCCAACAGTTGGTGTTTTCTTTCACATCGCACAGAAAAAAAAAAAAAATCTACATTCAATGATCGAGGATGTCATTTCAAATTCTGTTTGGAAATTCATTTGGACTCCATGGGTGCAAACAATCCTCCTATGGGGGTTTAGCGTTTGACAGGAGAGGCAATCAGGAAGGGGGAGGGAGGGGAGGGAGACGTGAGGGGAGCTCTACTCAACACCACAGAAACAAGGAGCCATAGAAGGGGGGGAGGGGGAGGACCAGACCACTCATTTACCTTTTTGCTCCACTTCTATTTCAGGCATTGGAAAAGAAAGCAAAAAAAGAGTGCAAAAGGGAGAGAAAGGTTATCATGAGTCAACTACCAGGTACAAAGAGAAGAATTAGTCGGAGGATATGACCATGAGATGAACCACAGGAGCTGCTTTGGAAAGAAGAGCAAGAGAGTGAGGGGGAAAAGAATGTTTGTTAGTGAAACGGTCTCTCATCCTAGGATATAAAAACAGACGAGTTATGGCTGGAGACAAGCTATGTGCCATGCTTTCCAGGACATTAAACTTTTCATTTCTACCGTGCTTAACTGCCAACAAAATAATGCACCGGCCACTGTGAAATCAGAATAATCCCTCTAAAAATGCTTCTCCTAAGTGGCAGAAGAAATCAAAACCTCCTGCTCATATTTAGATGGATAACAGTCTTAGAGAAACAGCACATGAGTTATTTTTGGCATGTATTGACTGAGGGTGGAATTTGTTCAAACTTTATAAACACAAATCAAATCTTCATCCCAAGCTCACTCGCCCACACACGAAAAACATGACACGGTGCTAATGTTACAGACCAAACTCTTAAATGAGCCAAGAAGAGCAACAGCACATGGGATGACTGATGAACAGTCGGCCTAATATGGAGTTTCTTTACAGGACTGTCGAAGCTGCGTTCACTAGGGCGGAGGGGGGAGAGACGCTGGAGACAATATGTGAAAGATTGAAGTTTTTTAAAAATGAGAGCAAAGAGGTTAGTCAAGGGGGGCGAGGGGCAGAGGGTGAAAGGGAAGTCTGTTTGAAAGGAGAAAAAAAGAGGTGAATATTTCTGAAAGTGTTTACAATTCATCAATTTAAATACTAAGTACTGTCACAGACAAGGATAAAGCCTTAAGGTGCTCTTATAAATGACTCTGAAACATCCTTCAAAGGTAGATTACCTAAATCACACAAATTTTAAAAAGAGCTGAGTTTAGAAATTATGCGCTACATCAAATTCAACCATTTTCACAGAGAAATACTAAAACAGAGCCTTGAAAAAGGCAAAATAATCTCACACTGTTTAGTATTTCCACCACTTTATCACTGTTTTACCCAGCATTCTCTGTAATGTGTTTCCACAGAAGGTGAACGGACACACCAAACTGTATAAAACTTTACTGCAGTAAAGGACACATTACCCAAAAGTAGTTATTAAAGACCTTTGAAGGGTCTGTTGAACCAAATTGCAAGGAAATTTATTTTCTCAGTTTCCCTCAAGTGGAATCTAGTCATGCAGATAGTTTCAGTTTTATTGCCCAGGTTTGGAAACGTTCACCTCTGAGATTTCTTTCACTGCCCAAATACAACAGAGATGAATGGAACCTTTTCTTTTTGTATTCACAACAGCGAAATGACCCATATTAGGGTCTATTTCTGTGGTAAAAAGCTGATCACAAAAACACAGGTTGTTGCTACAGAGAAGATGTTTCTGGAGATTTTTCTATTTGACTTGTTAGAAGATGACTTTTTGAGAGCAATACAGACATCAAACCACAAATTTACTTTTCTTTCTATTGAACCACAATTCCTGCACCAAAAAGGATAAGGTTTAATGGCACTCAGTTCGTTAAGAAAAGTCGTGATTTTGTCAGTGCAACTAGAGCTTTAAAATGCATGCTAACATGTTAGCATGACTGAATTTGCACTAAATTGAATTTCTCAAAATCAGACTAACAAAACCTAGATAATGCTGTTGGGTCAATTAACTCCTGCATGAGTACACCTCAAACAGACTAGACTAGATTGTGTGTTCTATGCATGCTCCACAGCTTCCAGTCCAGCCTTTAAGTCCAGCCTTTGGCTCTTTCATCGAATGTCTCTCCCCGACTTTCTCGTCCTTGTTCCCTACTCTACACATAGTCCTGTCACCCCAATAAAGGCAAAAAAGCTCCTAAAAATAGTAAAAAAAAGCCTCATTAAATTTCCTGCACACAACACAGTCTGATTGGCTAGATGTCACATGAGTAATATCCAGTCAGTAGTGGGTGCCAATTAATCAGTGAGTTTATGAAATCAAATCCTTCTTTCTTGTTGCTACTGTTTTTTTCTGTACAATTTTGCTTTAGCTACATTAAGTAAATTTTGTACATCATAATAAATACATCTCAGTACCAAATATCAGTAATCTGTCTCATGAGCTACTAATAATTAATATCAGTATTGGCCTGAAAAACTAATAACTACTAAAAATTAAGAATTTCTCTTCTTTCTGTGATTAATGGCGTTAAAAATATTACAGTTTCCCACAATTTGGTACAATCTGAAGTAGCCATCACTTCAAACTAGGGCTGACAAACGGTTAAGAATTTTAATTGTGATTAATTGCAGAATTTCTTTAGTTAATTGTGGGCAATGTCCCTTTTTAGTTCCATCATGAAATTCCACTATTTGCATTTTAAACGTTTTTTGTTATTTTGCATACAGTCTGAAACTAAGGCTAACTGACTTTCTGTTTGGATACACAAATGCTTTATTCACAAAGATATTAAGGAGCTTCATAGATTGAAGATTAACTTAATTGACTTAATTAACATTAACTTGACCATGGAAAGGGGAACTTCTAATGAACTGAAAAGAAATAGGGGGAAAACAGAAAAGTAAATGTTTGATATCACAAGGTGTGGATCACCTTATACTTGTCCATGAGTCTTTTTTAAGTGAAATGACACATGAAGGAGCAGTGGTATATTTCTTTTAGAAAGAGATAATAAAGCATGCAATTAAAAGTGATTTTAAAATATAAATGCATTAATTATGGACCAAAGTTAACTGCTATTCAGGCATTCATGCCGGCAGCCTTACACTGTAAGACCAAACAGCTGAAGGTTGTTAAAAAGATGAGTCGTGTTAACTTAAAAATTCCAAAATAGCTATTTTAGCTCTATTTTCCTGAATTGATTGAACATATTTCTCAGGTTTACGCAGTCTTTTTTTTGTCAATGTACTCAAATTATTTGACAATCAGTCTTTAATCTGCAAAGTTTTCCCACAATGCCTTTAGTTTTGAGTTAAATCTCAACAGAATTTGTTAGTGTAGTAAAGTTTCCACAGGGCAGTTTAACCTTAAAAAAGTCAATTTAACCCAACATACTCAATTTATTTCCAAATTTTGAGAATTTTCAACTATTTCAGTTTTACAGTGTACTTCAAATACAACATCCCAAGGTAACTATTAAACCCTCTATGACTTGGTGATTGTTCACTTTGTCAAATAAGAACAAATTATTGAGACTACTTGGATGGCTGATAAATTGTTTCCATCAAACTAGATGTGAAATGTTTTTTAGTTACACCTTACTTAGAGAAGAGATTTGCTGATTTTCTTTCTCATTTATATAAAAAAAATGGAGATTCTTTTTGTTTGGATCACTTTGTTGGACAAGAGAAGGAATGTGAAGTCGTCACTTGGGAAATTCTTGTGAGCACATTTCAAAACTTTTTGACATTTATTTGACATATTATTTTAATGATGCAATAACCATTTGTTGCAGCTCCAGAACTTACTTTTACACCTTTTTTATATAAGATACTTGCACTTAAAATGAGAGAGCCTGTCACGTAACCACAACATTGATGGGCTTAGCATATTGTGAATAAAACTTAGTCTGGTGAATGACTAAAGCAGCTGGCGTTCTCACACTGAAAGGCTTTTTAGTGTGATGTTACTTTTTCCTCTTAGACTACTTACAACTGAGTACAGACACTGGCTTGGTTGCAAATTAGACCTTGGAAGTTTTATTTAAGCAATTACAGAATTAACATGAATTAACATGTCCAATGAGGTAAAAAGAGTCTTTGGCATCTGCACCCAATGTTTCCAGGTATTTTGCCAACTGAGGACAAGATCTGAAAGAGACACAGCTCTCTAAAGACAGCTTTTTAAAAACCTGGGCATACTATCCTATGACTGGACTCCACTAGAAGTAATTGAGAAGATTTATTTATGTCATTTTGGTGAACTGACCCTTTAAATGCCTGCCAAACTTAATGCTTCTACTTAATCTGTCATCATTAAAGCTAGTCTCCTTGAATATACTTCCAGTTTCCAGTTGAAGCATCATTTGTATGGTCTGTAAAACAAACACTGTTACGGCACATCTGTCTAGACTACAGACACTTTAAAAGACATTATAAGAGAAGGGTGTGAGATTTGGATGGCGATACTTACTATAGGGAACACACTCATACTGGACCTCTAAGTACTTGTAGGTGCCAGGGCATGGGTCGGGAAAGACATCAGAGCCAGTGACAACCACACACTGCGTACGGTTGTTGCACCTAGAGAAAAGAGATTGACCAGAGATTTCATCATGACTACCCACAGCAAGAGTACTCGGCAAAGACAACATTAATAACACAGAGGGGGAAAAGTTCAGCGTTACAGCTACAGCTAGAAAATTGACGAAATCCCCGGCCTGGACTGTCACATGTGCATTTTAATTAAAACCTTGACAAATAGAAGGAGGAATTCAAGCATTAAAGAAGAGTTCAATTCATGTGAAAATAAATAACAGTGAGAGAGAGAGAGACAGAGAGCTGTTATGGCATGTTAAGAATTGGGGATGGCCCTCCTTTAACAGCGTCTTCATACTGCTGTTGAGAGGGAAGACATTCATTAAAACACACACGACAGGTGGCGGTGACATGCAGTGGACTGGAATGGTGGCCTCTAGTGAAACAGACCCAGTCCTCTGCATGTGCGCAACAAGCACGATTTGAATGTGTGGTGTCTATCTGCAGCTATATGCCTTCCAGTAAGAAATACCGTCCCTCTGTGAATCGACAGCCTGATGTGTGAATTATAAAGATAGCGTGTGTTTGCAAATGTTTTTTGGGAGCGCCAAAAAGTTCAAGTAAAGTGGGAGAAGGGAAGAAAAGGAAAGCAAAGCAGAGGATGGCGTTTGTGTAAATACTGTGTAGGGTGAAATTGGCTCCACTTCAATCAAGCTCTCTTGAGGTTGAGGGATTGAGAATAATGTCAGCAGTAACAGAAGCAAACAAGAGAAGATTGGCACCAAAATAGGACGTTCAACAATTTGCAAGCCTGAGATAAATATTTCAGAAGGTCAGCGGCAGTCATGCAAGTCGGACATACATTTCAACATCTGACTTGACTTTCAGAAAAGCATTAGTAATTAAACAGGCTCTCTGTAGCTGCAAAATGGGATCGTGCTACCCAGCGAGCACACAAAACCTTGACTCTGCAGCTTTCCCCGAGCAGGGCGTCAAAGCGATGAATAAAAGGTAAATGTATGTACATTAACTAAAAAGAGACTTTACTTTTCAAGCTGCACTCTAAATCACTGTAACAAAACACTTTCCTTCAAACTAATGGAATATTAAACATCATATATGAATGAAAAAAAGGTGCAGAGTCCATTATTAAGGTAGTAAAAGCATAAGCATTATCAGTGGTGGTTTCAACATCAGTGATAATAAGGTGGCAGCTGCACTTTACAGATTCACTTCTATGGCTTCTCTGCAGGAAGAGCTTGCTGTGGGGGAGAAGGGTCACTGAGGCTACTAGCAGCAGATTCACTGTAATTACACAGTGTTTACACTTTATAAGACTGACTGACGCTCCTCACAAATAAGAGACAGAACTTTGATTGAGGTATGTGCTTATGAACAGGTTTAAAATACTGAAAAACCCTCTTCATGTTAATCCCAGCTACAGCTTGTTTGCAGCTTTAGATTAAAAAAGCATACTTTTTAAAATGTACATATTACGATTTTCTCTCTTCTCACCAGCTGCTATATTAAAAGGCTGCTTACTGGTTGATCCCTAGTGGATCACTGATTATAGAAGAAGATTAACATATAATACCCTTAGAGGCTACTGTTATTATTACAGTCACTTAAAGCAATAATCCAACTTATCCAACTTAACACAATAGTTTCAAAGCTGATCTGACAGTATAATAACTTTCAACAGGGAGAATGGTGTCTGTTCCACCTCCACAGAGTGCCCTGGTCCAAGATAGTCTGACTGAAGACCACCACTCTCACATGCCTGCCTCTTCAGACCGCAACTGTCAGACACAGCCACTGTCAGGACAGAAATATACAAAAAACATTCAAAATAAAATCAAATTACACTCCTGGTTAGGGTTAGGGTGGGGTGGGTAAAGACACGCAAAGTGAAATTTATCATTTTTATTACAAACTTCAAGCCTTTTAAACAGAAAGCATCTAACATGACCTGCAAAACCAAACTACAAAACGTTAAATCGCCACTGTTAGTGTAAATACTTCTTAGATAGCAAAATATGTCACTTTTATCCTGCCAGAGGTGGTGTCTCACAGTGGTTGTCTGCACTCAGACCCCTCTTTGGTCACTTGATTTCAGCACTACGTAACTTAAGCTGCATGCCATGGTAATTCTTTGGCTGTATGGCTCCTGTTCACACACCAGCCCTTGACTAAAAAGAGGGCATTTATAAATACTGTTTGATACAATGACTGAGGCTAAGAGATGGTTTGTCTGCAGGAGGTGAAAAGACTAAGATAATCCAAAATTCCCTCACAGGATTAACATCCTTTTAAACCTGGAACAAGGAAATTTAAATATGATTAGCTGAGCATACATCCCCATTACACTGATTGCATTATAACAAGCTCTTAATACAAAACTGACTTGTATCACCTCTCTAATTATTATACAAACTGTGCTTTACAAACAGTTGTCTTCACATCAAGAATAAAGGAAATGGCATTGGCATTTTTGTGACATGTAGCCATCCACCTGATGATGCAGTGCCTATGAAAAGGTTTTTACCCCCTTCGATGTTTTACCCTTTTACTAATATTCTAAATCAATAATGGTCAACATAATTTGGCTTTTTGACAAATAATTACAAAAACACTCTTTAATGTCAAAGTGAAAAATGCATTTCTATAAAGCAATGACAATTAAATAAGAAATATGTAAGGGGAAATAGGTGTCTACCGACATTTCACCCCTTCAGTCAGTATTTAGTAGATGCACCTTTGGCTGCAAACAGCACTGAGTCTGTGTGGATAGGTCTCAATCAGGCTTGCAAATCTAGACACAAATTTTACTCCATTCTTTTTTTGAAACACTGCTCAAGCTCTGTCAGATTGCATGGGGAACAGCCCTTTTCAAGTCCAACCACAAATTCTCCATTGGATTGAGGTCTGGGCTTCTCCCAAGCTGTATTCTTCTTGCAGACTGAATAAGACCGTCCTCAGGATTTTCCTGTACTGTATGTTGCCGCATTCATTTTACGCTCTTCCTTCTCAAGCATTTCAAGACTGGCTGCTGAGAAGCATTCACACAGGGTGATGCTGCCACTATCGTGCTTCACAGTGGGGATGGTGTGTTTGTGGTGATGTGCAGTTTTTGGTCTCTGCCAAACATAGTGTCTTGTCTGATGGCCAAACAGCATCATTTTCTCATCAGACCAAAGAACTCTCTTTCACTTGACCATGGAGTCTCCCACATGCCTTTGGGTGACCTCTAGTCGAGATTTAATGTGAGTTTTCTTCAACAGTGGCTTTATCTGTCCCATGTAGTTTTACTGGTGAAGAACCAAAGCAACAGCTGTATAAAGAGTCTCTCCCATCTCAGCTGCTGAAGCTTGTAACTCCTTCAGAGTAGTCATAAGTGTCTTGGTGGTCTCTATCACTAGTCTCCTTCTTGCACAGTCATTCAGTTTGTGAGGACAGTCTGATCTAGGCAAATTTACACATGTGCCGTATTACTTTCATTTCTTGATGATGGATTTAACTGAACTCTAGGAGATGTTCAGTGCTTTGTATTTTTTTTGTATCCAACACCTGGCCTAAACTTTTCAATAACCTTTTCTCTGAGTTGCTTGGAGTGTTCTTTTGTCTTCGTGGTGTAATGGTAGCCAGGAATACTGATTAACCAGTCTATTGAGACACATTCACTGCACTCAGGTAACCCCATTTCACTAATTGTGAAACTAGTAGCACCAAATGGATAGACCTTTGTTGAATTAGGTCTGTCACTTCATAGGGGATAAATACTTTTAAAAATCTGTCTTTACTTTGACATCACATAAGTGTTTTGTTTTGTTTGTCTAAAAAGCCAAATAATATTGACCATGATTGATTAAAGTGGGGGTATTATGCCTTTTTTTCAAGGCTTAACACATCTCTCTGATACCCACGTAGTAGCTTCACATGGTTTACAGCTCAAAAAACTCCTCATGTTTCTCAAACTGGCATCCTGAAAAACACTTATTTTAACCTCTGTCTGAAACGCTTCGTTTTCGTGCCTGTCCCCTCCAATGTGGCTAATTTGCTATGCTAGTATTTGTAAACTTTGAATGAACCAGTCTGACTGAGTAAAATATGGCGAATTTTGATATACGTCCATACGTGTTAGACCCGGAGTCTGACATTGATAGTTTGAAGAGAGAGGGGGAAGAAAACCACCAGCAGCAGCGAAGGATAGAGCGGGACATATCTGTTAGGTAAATGTTACTGTGTTACTAAATGGCTAAATAGCTAATAGGCCTTGTGGGGGCGGTCTGTTCCGCTTTGCCGGCAGCACAGACGAACCAGTCAGGAGATCTTATTGCGATGACCTCATCAGTTCACTCCCTGTTCGCTCCAACAAAATCTCGTCTGGGGATGATCTCAGAGAGATTCCCAATGAACCGTTTTCATCAGTTTACACTCTAATTCCAATATTTCTGCCACATACATTTATCTTGCGGTTTGAAAATTTGCACACATGAAGTATAGACACCCATCATTGTGACTTTATATTTATGTTTTAAAAATTGGAAAAGTATAATACCCCCTCTTTCATAAAATCAATAAAAGGTAAAACACCCAAAGGGGTGAATACTTTCTATAGGCACTGTAAATCCATAAACTCTTGGTTTTAGCCCTACAGTATGTGGTCTTCACCATCTTCAGAGGACATAGCCACATTTTTGGCTCTTTTTTACTCTAGTTTTTCCACCAACTTGTTTTTGTCTGAACTTTTAAAGTGCCATCACTTTGTCAAAGCTTTTAGCTGTAAAACCATTACATGTGATCTGTTATTGAACCCAAGTTCTTTCTGGTGTTGATGTTTCTTTGCACATTTGTCACTACAAGTGACCATTTCTCATTAACTTGAGGATATATGTTTTTTTTTTCCAGAATTAAAGAACCCACTTTTTCATTTGTTGTAATGCTATTTTGATGCCACTGCTTTCGAGAAAGGGAGATGTTGTTGCTAAGCATTTGGACTTCTATCTTAAACTGCTACTGAACTCGCTGCATGTGATCTCGCGCAGAGCACAGCCTGATGAAAAAGACTTTGCTTTCTTTCTCTGTAAGAGCTGAACCTCTGACCACGCGAAAGATTGACTCTGTTAGTTTCAACGGGTCACAGAATGTACCGCCGCTGAAAAAAAAAGAAAATGCAACCCAGTGTAGAAGCGTATTTATATTATTTTCCTGTGTACAAGAAGTTTTTTTGTATGTACACAAGTAGAAACCAAAGAGAGGTGGAGACACAAGAGTCGGCAGAGGGAAGGGTCAGACATACCGTCTATTTACACTACATCTCTGAGGAAACAATCCCCTGAATAGTAAACAGCCCTGGTAACCTGAGATTCCAGCAGTTGCTTCATACATTTTTCATTCAGACACTTTTTTTGTCAAACATTTCTGCATGACAAAACACTTGGGTGTCAAGAATGAAGCCTTTTTGATTTCTGCCTTTTTGTTTTGCTGCTGATTAATACTTTTTGTCACTATTTCTTACCGACATTCTGCAGCTCTGTGCTGCAGACGTTCCACTGTTTCTATCTTCTCAATCTTTGTTTATCTGTCCGCCATTCTATTGCCTCTAGTTAATCTCCCCATTACTGAAAGCACGTTCTGTCTTGATGTGAAGCACTTTAAATATCCTGCTTGTTTTTTCTTTAATTTTGCCGCACACTGAAAGAGGGATGATCAGAGTCTCCAAAGCTTTGTGACTGCTTTAACATCCCTGGTTAGCACATCAGCCTTAATTACGGTCAGGAGTCTTTTTCCTCTGATCTGATTCATTAGAATTATTCTGGTTAAGGGCTTGTGGTGCAGAGAGTCTTCTCAAAGCTCTCCGCTTGCACGCTCCCTCCAGGGAATCTCGGATGGAGATAAGTTTGAAGTGCAGCTCTAGCGAGTGAGAGGCTGACTTGTCAACAGATGTGGTATACAATGTAGCGAGTTGCAGTCGAACCAAAGGGCATGGACACTGTCAGCAGCTGTGTTACTGTATGAGTGTGAGGCTGTAAATTTAGAAAGACGGAGTAAGACGGGTAGACTGATCTATCCCTGAGATATTCTGTGTCTCATGAGAGTAAATAAAGCAGCGAGTGAAGCGAGGGGGGAAACCCCAGAGGTGTAAAATGGTGGGCGATGGTGTAGCTTAAAGGGGGCCTTGTTAGGACAGCGCAGTGCATTAGAAGATTAACTGTGTTGCTTATTATTTATGAACAGTTCATCCAGTGCCCTTTAAAAATACACACACCTCTAGGGGTAAGCAGCAGTCAAGCTGAAGTGTTGCTGTGCCGTCGTTTGACAGCGGAGCAGCCTCCTGTGAGAGAGGGGAACCGGGATGAAAGGCACGATGATGGGCATCGCTCACTACCTGAGGCAAAGCCACTTCAAACTAGTACAAGTGTTTGAACAAAAGCAAGCTCCAATGTTCAAGATAGGGAATTAAGAGGGTGTTCATGTGACTCGCAGTCTCTCGGAGCTACGCTGATTATGACTCAAACAGCAGCAACAACGCGCAGCTGGTGTGAAGAGCTCGGATGTCAATTCCTGCCTGTCAAGAATTAATCTGCGCCCCAGTTTTTCTGAATCTCAAAAATGCCACCAATGCAATCTGATGAGAGGAGAGAAAAATGTTTGAAAAAAAGGTGTGAAATGTTAATTAATTTTCCAGGTTGTAGGTGGCTACACAAACAGGAAGATCATTTTGCATGAGTGCAGAAAGGTTAGCTCAGAGGGGGGAAAAGAGGCCTCCCCAGCTCCTGGGCATGTTTGTGAAATCAGAGCCCTGCTCTCCCTAGAGTTTTTACCTTTGTGATATAATCTTGTAGGCATCGGGGAGGTAGCAGTTGACGTTCTCCATCTGGAATGGGTCAGCGTCACAGATCTTGTCATCGGTGCGGCCGTAGTTGGCCGTCTCGATCATAATGACATCACTCCCCGGGCAGCGGAGATCAATTGCATATCCCTCGCATGAGAGCTCTCTCCTGACCAGCCCGAAAGGCAAGGCAGCCCGGCTGAACCCTGTGACACAAAGAGAGAAGAAACATCAGGAAAATAATAGATTTAAAGGAACGTTGCTTCAATACAATAGGACCACACATCTTGTGGTTAAAACTCCACTGGTACAAAATAAATAGGCAACAGCAGTCCAATGTTTACCGCAGTTTTAAACAGACGGGCTGTTACACGCGATACAGAGACGAAGCAATTCATTTCTCCATCTCTCTGTGGTCTTGGATGTTGGCTAAAGCTTCTAATCTAAGTCATTGGAGACCAATGGTAACCTCATAAATTCTTGAGCAAACACTAAAGGCTACAGAGCATCAGAAAAGCGTCCACCTAGACAGAAGGTCCACCTCTGCGCCAAACCTGCCTGCACTGTGAATGTTTTCTTTTTTACAGTCATACCAAGCCCCCTCGTTTGTTTCTTTTGCTTTACTTGCACTGTAAAGCCAGAAAGAGGAAAAAGACAGAATCCCGGCAGAATGGAGTGTAATATAATCCATTTTACAGCGTCGACGATCGAAGAGTCTGGAGTCCACACAGGAGGAAAAATCTATACATGGAGCGGAGCAGATGGGAGTGTAGCCAAATAGCTCCACTTTTGGGGAAAATTAACTGTTTCACCCAAATCTGGCCCCCTCCTCCCCTTTTCAGCAAATTACAATGACATAGGTTACTCCTCTGCGTTTCCTTTTTCCTTTTTCTATTCAGCAAAATGTCATGTCGCAAAAAGCATGGAACAGTACAGATATGGAGATTTGCAAAGACAGAGAAAGCAATAAAATGACTAAAGAAAGGCAAAGAAATCCATTATCTGAGGTTAGAATGATCCAAAGTGGGAATAAATGTAACTGTCTGCAATTCTGAGAAAACAATTAGGAAAAATCTAAGTAGCACATGCAAATGTGTTCCATTTAAGAAGTGCAAGCAGAGCGCTGCATGAACTGTCAATAATCGCTGTTGTTTTCAGCAATAGTGGGTCCCTGAGGGGGCAGCAACCATTTGTATTTTCTGCGCCGCTCTCGTCTAATTAGCCCTCTTTGCAGCCTGTTACCTTTTTTCCGTGCTCCCATTGGCTTGTGAGCATTGTCATGTACTAACACTTACCACCCTGGGTTCACTTTTCCCCCTCACTCTAATTATCCTCACACTTTTGACAGTCAGGGCCTGATGCAATTAGCATTGTTTGAACTTCTCAGAGTTGAAGTGATTCCGGCTTGAAATTCCAACCCTGAAAAGAAGAGGGAAAAAAAACTCGACCCACATGTCTGCTAGTCATTTCAGCCCGCTGTGCCTGGCTCACTCATAATGATATTCTATGTCACTCGGCACATGTCACACTAGCAAACAGAGAAGGAAAACACACACAGACATCTGTGAAACATACACTGCTGAGAGTATAATGTTCAATTTATGGCGTATTAGGAGAGCGACTTCTGCAGGCACTAGAAGTGGTAGCAGTGAAACAAAATATGAAACTAATGGTATAAATTCTCTGGCATTCGTCCACTAGACGTTTCATTATAATACCATGATCTATCTAATGGCCAGTAGATTCTGCTTAGCTGGACTGTTTATCACCTCATTAGGAGACGTCAGTGCAGCTCAACCATAAGTGGAGGGCTGTGGGGTCACTCCATCCATTCCAATAACCACTACAATTACCCGAGCCTTTCAGAAAACCTGTCCAGAATGGTGGATGATAAAACCCAGAGTGAAGTCGCCGGCTTTACAGTGTGGACTAATGATTGTCCCGCCTGCCATTGCTCATGGAAGAAGTGACGGGTTTATCACAGAGAGCAGAGAAAAGAGTACATTTCATGGGGTTTTAAAACCCTGAGCGGAGACGCCATTTTTAGGCTCAAAAACACCCGCTCGGACACACGCCACACACCATACGCCATCTGCAAACTCCTTCTCCCTGGATGTCCGCTGGCGACTCTGCCCATCTATCAAAGCACTGTGACATGATGGCGCGCTGCTGTCAGCACAGGCCTCGCGATTGATTAGGCCTGTGCCTCTCTCCGGCCCCCTCTTCCTCCTTCCTCGCCTGTATAGATCTCTCTGGTCATAGGCTAACAGTACATCAATTAGGGGGAGTACCAAGACTGCAGTGGCGGCCTTAAGAACAAATTGCTTCTTCACCAAACTGCAGAGAGTCCCTGTCTCATTAATGACTGTCTTGTCAACTTGTAATAGGGCGAGTAATGACAAATCTGTCTTAAATGTTAAAACATATATAAGGGAGTTTTTTCTTCTCCCTCTCTCTGTAGGAGGAACATTCAAGAGAAAATATTTAAGGTTGCCTTAGCTGAATGTTGCTTAAGATCTCAGAATTTAAACCCAGCAAAGAAAGCAAAAAACCTTGTGACAACAAAGCTCCCTGGCTGTAGGTATTCTTCTCTGTTGATTTTTCTCGGTTTAAACAAGTTTTGCAAGATTTTGGAAAGAGAGGAGGTTTGTTTGTGTGCACAAATGTCAGTGTCTTAGGGAGGTATGAAAAGCTTTTCATCTTACGTTCTGTGCTTTGTTTGACTGCTCGACTTTGCAGAAGTTGAAGACTGCGACAGAAGGGCACCAGCTGCAGGGAAAACGGTGTCAAGAAGACTGCAGGAAGAAATCCATAACACAGTCCCTGAGTGTGTGTAAAAGGAAGGAAAGAGGAACGGGCAGCTCTCTTGTTGTCTGTACCACAGATTAACATTAAATTACACAATCAGTGAGGGAATTGAATAATTCTTTATATAGAGCATTTAGTCAAATCGCCATGGTAACCACTCCGACTTAGCTATAATTGGCTGTGATCCCTTTTGCTGGCCTTGTTGACATGCAGCCTTATCAAGCATTCTGGTCAGTGAGTGACTGCGAGGAAAGTAGCTTTTCAGATTCCTCCCCCTGACCTGCCTGCTAAGCCGTCTATTGAGCTCCACAGAGCAGAGCATGAGCAGAGACCGCTCCTCAATATGTTAGAGATTTTTATTCTTCTCCAGTTGACAGCCTATAATTCACTGGCAACAATCCCCCCACCTCATATTACATATTTTGTTTTCTATCAACACCCTTAAAATTGGAAGTGGCACTGTGGCTCAGATGGGTGCGTACGAAGCCATCCGCAGAGTTTCGCTAACTGGCTTTTAAAATCCCCAGAGATGAAACCAAAAGATAATGGAGGTTTTTTGCATTTGGTTGCTGTAATTGCCAAATCAAATTACATGTAGGGGTTTATCTTTTCTGTTGGCTCTTATTGGGATGTCTTGGTATTTTTGAAGTTGGGTTGTATAAGGTACTTGGTTGTGGCATTAGCCTCCAGAGATTTCAGTGTGCTTTGCCCCTTTGAATACCCTGTAAAGTGAAATCCAAACTTTGTGTCTCTACAAACAAGACATGTTAGAATAAGGTTGCTGTTAACATGTGAAAACCCTGACATCTATGTGTGACTGAATTTTAGATTTAGACAGAAAGTACTGGCTTGGTGTCATTTGAGAAGGAAAAATTTAGGAGCACATAACTTTACCAGTCATGATGGGAATTACCCCACCCCACTAACGCTACAACAATGTAAAATCACAGAGCGTTTTGATCACTGTGAAATAAATTCCCCAAATCTATCAGCTACGTTGGCCTACTGGTCACTAAAAATATCAAAACAGAGAGATTTGTGCCAGAAAACAGTAAATTCAATCCTCAACTTCTGTCTCTGTTCTGGCACAGAACCAGGCAGCGTCTCTGATTAGGAACATTTTTTAAAACTGAAAGGATTATATTTCTCATGAGTGGGAGTGGCTTCAGCTCATTCAACAGACATGCCCACACTATCCTGGAGCAGATTTTACTGCCTCATTTTTCATGATTTTGAAACTTAATTTTATAAACCTAGAAATGTTTTTCATGACCTAAATTTTACTTGGTGGTTCATAACACAGTGGCCTGCCATACAACAAACTTAAAATACAGATTTGCTTATCAGTAAAAAGGGACTTTAAGCATGAAGCACTTGGGGAAGCTAGGTTATCCAGTGTGACAGATGGGTACAGTTGTTCCAAGTAGTTTACCAAGTTTAAGGTAAAAATGACCCCAAAACCTTGTTGGATAAATTGTAAATTATATCTAAAAATGTAAGAATTTTATTTTTCACCCAGAAAGGATCTGTGTTTGGCACTATTTTGCATTACAAGCTTTGGCTATGTGATCTTCCGCCACAGCAGATCTGATCAGCTGTTTGGGTCTGTGGGCTTCAACAGGAGCAACAGACAAAACTAGAAAATTTCAGCTCAGTTTCCACTTCAACAGATGACACACAGATTTTCATAAAGTAAACATAAAATGCAAACTGTAGCTTGTCTTATTGTGTGCCATTACAAGAATAAAGCAACAGACATAAACTTAATCTGATGATCAGTTTCCATTCAGCTCTTCTAGTTCGGGTAAGTTTCTTCATTTTATCTTCAGAAAGTGAGAGATAGTCGAGTCAAAATTGCTCATTTTAGTTTTAAGTTTGTTGATGTTGTCTTTGATGAAGACCATAGCCCCAAACTGCTGTGGCAGAAGAACACACAGTGTTTGAAAATGATTCAAACATTTTGAATTTGGTGTAAATTTGAGCCATCATAGTTTTTTAGGTCAATTTTACCTTAAAGTCTCTAAACTACTTGGAGCAACTATAACCATCTGTAGCGCTGTATAGCCCAGTTTCCCAAACATGTCCTGTATGTAGGGGCAACACTGAAATCAATAGGACTAATGCCATTACTACTCCCAAGAACCTTGTACAATCCAACTTCAAAAATACCAAAATATCCCCTCACGAGCTCAGTAGAGAGCAACCTTTCACCTTAAAACGGCCTATGAGTCAGAGCTTCAGATGGTGGGAGAAAGAACTGGAGGAATGTTTGATCAGTCAGAAATAAAGGAAAAAAGTGGGCCATTTTTTGGGGGTAGCCAGAGTGGCGATAGCTGGCACAGACAGAGAGCAAAAGCGTTGGTTGACGCTTGTCATCCTCCATTAAGGTTCCTTTGATTGGCCTTTGTGGTCCTGGAAACGGCAAACAGCTGCATGCAAATGGCCCTGTTTCCCTGAGGCTGGCCCCCATTGTTCTGGGCTTGGGTTTGACAGGGACGCTTTTCTGCAGCATAAAGGAGGGTGTAGCCTTTAGTCAAATAAGAGTGCCCCAACCGTGGACACAGCAGGAGTACTTCAAGATTGTTTGTCTTTTTAGGTTGTTTCATTCCTGATATTGCTGGTAGCCAACATCTCTGGAAGAAAGAGCAGATCTTAGAGTCAAGCTTTCCTCCAAACACCAGGGGATGCCTCTGTAATCCAATATCCGGACTGACAGAGTGGTCATACAGCATGTTTTGCTCTGGTGAACTATGGATTTTCAATGCAAATTCATAAACTTGGACAAAAAACATATCTGAATTTTTAATTTGAGGGTACAAAGACCCATCAATAGTTTGCCTCCTTTTTCCAGCTTCATTGTTCTTCACTGCAGTATTTCTAATCTGTGCAGGAGAACATTTTGAGCCCCAGCCAAGGAATAAAATTAGCCAAGAGAGAAATAAAACACAAGAGGCCACTGGGGTAAGCCTTTCATGCATCAAATAAAACAGAAGTACACATTCACTGTCCATTCTCATGCCTGCAAAGCGACAAACTAAATACTTCAGGAAACTAATTCAGCTTACCACTCACTAAGGAAGCACTAAAATCTTCCATTTTCACGCCACTATATTTGTAAAGCATCCAGTGTCGCTGCCAAAAATGTGTGACACAAGCTCACAAATTCTGCACATGACCACCCATCAAAAGCGAGAGACACATGGGAACAAGATAGGATGAGGAAGGAGATTTGGGATTTGCAAAATAACACCCACTTTTCAAATACAGACCCTGGGAACTCCACACCACACCACGCCACGCCATGATGGCTCCTGTTTCATTTCAACTGTCGAAATGCGTTGAAACAGTGAAAATCTAGTTGGACATATGGCACCATTTCCCATGACACTTTAGTCTGCGCTCCAGTCCACCTTGCTGGGAATTGTTTCTAAAGACAGTGTCAGACAAGACCACAAACCCCGAGGCTACACCCGCATTTCCCAGACAACGGCTATCAGACACTCTTGATTCCGATATGAGGATTCTGAAATAGAAACTGGCAATAAAGAACTGAGTCCATTTGTGGTTACACGAAGTGCTCTGACTCATATCTTTTTTCTCTTTCATGAATTCAGTGTTACCACCTCAAATTCCAAAGCAACTATTTGTATTCATGGCCACAGCCTTTGTCTTTAATGCCCCTCTTGAATTCCCCCTCGACTTAAAAAAAAACAGCTAGAAGGAGGAGCGAACCACTTGCTCCATGTTGATACATGTCTCGTTGAAGGGGTTTAGGGGTAAGGATTTGTCATATTGCTGTGGCTAAGCGTGACAGTCCCTGCTGCTGCTGCTTAACTCATCAGGTGGGTCCATTTAAAGACATCTAGATCCCATCACTTCAGATGCAGGCATGCATGTTTTCTCTTTTAGATGAGAAGTAAGAATATCAGGGGTAATCCAGTTTTTTTCAGGCAGTATAACCACTGGTTTGTGCTAACAATACCATAAAACATCTAAAGAATAGGAAACACAACTGACAAAGAAAAGAAACAAAATAAATGAATATAAACTATTACAATTATAACCAAGTTAACTTTCTTGCTGAGAGCTAAATGACGATTTGAAGATTTTTCCCACTCTTATGCCTATACAGTGGCTTAGCATGACTTGGCTGCTAAATTAGCCGATCTGGCTAGCAATTTGGGGAAACAGCTAGCCTAGCTCTTTCTGAAGGTTATGGTTAAGTCAGTTTGCATTAAGTCCAACAGCTTTTCTGTCTGCTTAAACTGTTTATTTCCCCTCATTTTATGAAATTTAACTTTTGCTACATTAAGTACGTCATAATAAATGCTAAGCTACCTAAAATACTGAAAAATGCCATATTGGTCAAAAATACTGACATTCCTTGTATCCACAGCGGAGAAATATCCATCTATCCTCCTCCTTCTACTTATCCCGTTCAGGGTTGCAGGGGACTGTAGGCTATCCCAGCTGTCATTGGTCGAGAGGCGGGTCGCCTGTCATTTAGACACTCTCACACCTACGGGCAATTTAGTCACCATTTCACTTAATGAGTAACCTGGCATGACAGATGACTGTGTTTCACACATTCATCTGGTGAACCACTCATACACAGCGTTTGGGAAAGGGCAGAGCCTTTGAAAAAAAACTTGTAGTGTGATTGGATGAACATTCTGTTTGTCACAACTTCACAGGCCAATCACAGCAACATAACAGTGACATAGCCACTACTAAGGTGTGCCCATAGACTGTAGAAAGAACCACATAACTCCAACCATGGTGACTGTAGACATGTCAGTTCACGACATTTGTCATTTTAGAAAACAGCTCAGTGCTGTTCTCTGTTCTTCTTTTATCAAAGAAATGTCATCAAGTTCTGATAAAACTGGCGCTTTAGCAGCATCCACGCTAATGTCTTCCGCCATAACTGCACCAGCTTCTTGTTGCTGCTTGCTTACATCACGCCTCTGCCGTGCCCAAGGTACTGCCCCTCGTTGCTGATTGGTGCTGTCAACCAAACGGTTCAGACAGGAGCTTTGCAAGATGGATTCGAGCCGGAAATGGGCGTAGCCATCTGCTTTGCGAGGTTACCTAAAGAGTATGTTTTTAGGAAAAAGTCAGAGTACCCGGAGAGACATACGGATGCACATGGAGAGCATGCAAACTCAACACCAAGGTTTTAATAGTTTTTGATTTTTCATTAGTTTTTATTTTATTTTGTTTTCATTTTCTGTGTTCAGTTTCAGTTTAGTTTTAAGTAGTTTTTACTGCTGATTTGTAAGCCAAGGAAGCCTTGCTACAGAAACACAATAGCTGGCGTCACATTCTTTAGGTTCTGTACAGACTGCACCTTAGATATCATTCCTCCCTGTTAACTTTTAGTATAATTAACTGCAGTTAATCGTGACAACATATAATCACCTAACCCCATGTCCATACTCTTGCCAGTGTGCATACACAGCAGAATAAGTCAAGAATAACTGACTGATTAGGATTTTTTTACAATAACTTTTTTGGCTTTTATTATGTTAGGACAGCTGAAGAGAGATAGGGCATATGGAGAGTGGGGGAATCAATGCACCAAAGAGTCAATCCCACAACCAGTGCATCTAGGACTACAGCCTCTGCACGTAGGCAAATGCTCTAAAAAGTGAGCTAAACCGGTATCCCTGGCTGATTCGCTCAACTAGCATAGCAGTATAAAGCAGAAGGTAAAACAATCATGACATAAAATTAAGTTTAGGGTGTTTAAAGATGATTTCTAATGTTGCAAGCAACAAAGGTTACATTTCATGAAACTCTAGTTCAAACTTCCCATTACCTTAGAAAAAGCAGCTAAAAGTAGTCAAAGTAACACAGACAATGATAAATTCCAGATTTTCCTACAAACATTTAGAAAAGTACCTTACAACCCCTACACAAAATATTTGAAATGCAAAGACCGTTCTCTTTCAATGCTCTGCATTCACAGTCTGGGATAACACAACACACAGAAAATGTTTAAGTCTGAAGTCAAATTGATGCACAGCTGACATGGTGGATTATTTTGGTTCAACAGAACAGCCAGCACAGCTGCAGAAGACTACAGATGAAGAATTTCTCCCAAGGGGTGAGAGTACTGAGGGAAGAGAGCCAGAAAGTAGAGGCTATAATGACTGTGTCTTAATTTGGCCGCGAGAAACAAGGTTTTCTCCTCTGTCGATTGGTGGGCTGATCCCTGACCCTGTGGGTGTACATCAAAGACAACTAGCAAGAAAAGAGAGGAGCATCATTACATTACTAATACATATAATCCCCTTAATGCAAAGAGGGTCACTGCTTGATATAGGTCACGTAGAGAAGTGACAAGAATAATTCAGTTGGAGACACATTAGTAGATGTAATGTCTCCTTTTGTTTGGTCCATGGACACATCAGTGGGATTAAAGCAGGGTATAATTCGACACCTTGTACAGTCCACTGAGAAAACAACCTTTTCATGAAGATGCAAATAACTGTCACAGAGGCTAAACAAGTGAAAGAAAAATGTTTGACTTGAAAGATGAAATATTCCTTTATGCTCTCAGGAGAGTGCCATTTGACAGAATTAGTTCACTGCTTGTTCAATTTCTAACATATTGTTGCATCTCTTTTTTTTGCAGGGGAGTTGATGAAACAAGCGGAAAGAGGTGAGTTAAAGAAGCTCTCCCAAGTGCAGCAGAGGCATAGTTTCACAGGTTTGATCTACCCTGAGTGATGCTTAACTCCCCTCAAAGCCCATATTTTACCACTGCACTTAAACCCCAGCTGGATTTTCCGCTCAAGAAAAGTCTCAGAATAAGTCAGGTGCCTCCCTCAGGGTGGGGATGAAAAAAAACACAGGGGTTGAAGCGGGAAAAAAGGAGGAGGAGGATGTGAGTTTGTGTCCATCACATGCTTGTCTCTCTATTCTTGTTTGTTGGGGTAGATGCTCCCAATTTCACCCTCTTAATCAACACTCCCTTTTCTACAGACAGGAGCCCAGGAGGCTTACTCCTTACGTCACAAAGACAGGGTGTCAGGAGAAGCTGCAACTGGAACACGGATTACATGAATAATGAGCTGGAGCCTACAAGGATGACTAGGAACCGAGATCAGGGCCCTGAGACGGTAATGAACAGACGATAGCGATAGGCTTTATCTTTCAGCAGAGCCTGCAGTAGCCTTAAACACAGCGCTGCTATCACTTGCTTTGGGCACCAGTCCATTTTGGTTCTTCCATGTCTCTAAACAAAACCACTTGTGTTGAAGTGGATGGAGCAGTGTTATGCAGATGAGGCGGTGCACAGTCATTGTGGTACTTATTTTGGCAAGAAATTACGTTTCTATGTTTCATCCTGACCCAAGACATTTTTGTGGCTTTGGTTGGTGCTCAAACAAAAAATAACAAAAACTCTTTCATGTATGTTTAGCCTTGCCTCTTCCATTTTAGCATCAGTTTTTAATTTAGTGCACATTTTTAATGAAATTAAGAGTCTAGACTGTGCTGCTTTAGATTAATGGATCAATCAGAAATGTCTCCAGGACAGAACCTCTATTCCTGCAACATCCTTTAATTCAGATTGTACACTCTGTACCAAGACAGAAGGCCAAAGAATGGTTAAAAATGTGTTGGTCACACTTATTTTGGCACACACTTCAAGTTTGCACCTCAGAAAATGGAGTTTATGTATGCAACTGGGAAGATCCATGCAAACTAATCTGCATGTGAGGGTCAAACAGGGATATTTCCCTTTTTTGCATCTGTTTTCTCCTGTCAGCATATTTGCCTTGATATCTTGTTTTAACACTTTTTCTGATTAACTGTAATGTAATCATTTGTACCATTTTGATTGTTCATCTGAGTGTTTAATTTTTCACTTAGGGGGGAGACTCTACAAGTCCTTATGGGTTTCTTTGACTACTCCTGAACCTTTCTTTAACTATTGTATTACTTCCAAATTATCATGCTCTGCGTGGTTTGTATTTCTTGTTTTGTTCTGCTTTTTTCCTTTTCTTTGCTCATGTGTGCAATAATATAAAATAATGATGGAAAAAACATAACAGAAATGTAGCCATGGGGAAAATAGTGTATGGTATGCAATCTTAATTGTATCGTATCAATATCATAAAGTATCCCATCATATCCAGTTGCATCGTATCGTCTTGCATCTTAATGCACTGCTTCAGTTGTATCATATCAAATGGTATCATAAAATATTGTATTCTGTCAATCCTATCAATATTGAATGGTATCAAATTATATTGTAGTGTATCCTACTGCACCAGATCATATCAAATCGTATCAATACCATACGGTATGCGATCTTATCCAATCGTATCCTACCTATCCTAATGCACTTAATCACATCTTATTGTATGACATCCAATTGCATTATGTCTAATCCCAGTCTCCCATCAGTTGCTCAGAACAGTGGTTCTCCACTGGTGGGTCAGGACCCATCAGTACGTTGCCAAGACAGTTCCAGTGGGTCGCAAAGTGTGTCTGGAAAAAAAAACAACTATCAAAAGGTCTTAATACAGAAGCCCTAAGTGGACATACAGTCAATTTATACATGAATCTTTAAGTCTTCCTATGATGACAGGTAAATTTCCGTATTTGTCTTGAAAATTCTTCCTCATTATCTCCTTTTCCTTGGATAACAAACAGGTTCTCCATAGATAATAAGGAAATTCCTCAAAAAATGTCGATGCTATCTAGAGAAAAAGGAGTGAATTAAGGTGTATGCATGTATGCCCTTCTATCATGTTCAGTGGGTGTTTTTTCCATTTAGGGTCACATCTACAACATTTTTCATTGAATAAAAACATTGACATAAAAAAAATGGGTCGCGAGACCATGGTGCTACACCATAGTCTAATTCTTATTGCCATAGTCTTTTTTAAATCTTTGCATCCATGTTGGACCTCTGTATCCATATGATTCACCTGCTCCTGCCGTGTCTCCTGCCTTCTTGTTATATTCTCCTCTTAAGTGACAAAACCTCAGCGTGGGATTGAGAAGACTGAGCTTAATCAGATGTATAACTTTACAGGTAATAATAAAGGCATTTAAAGCGGATTTAAAATGTTCTAAAAACTCTTTGCCCCCACTTATAAGGCAGAGAGGGGGAAAGAAGCAGTAGCAGGAGATTTTTGGCTCAAGCTGAGTGAAACAGTCTCTGATTTAGTTTTTGTTGTATACTTTATAATTCCTTCAGGTAGAGAGAATGCAGCTGCTGTAAACTTCTCTATTCCTTTAACTGAATAAAAGTAGAAACTAATAGAGGAAATGAAGGCTGTGTCACGGTTTTCTAGTGGAGATTAATTTTTTAAATTGAAATTAGAGATGGTCATGTGACTTGCAGCAGTTCAGATGATTTCTTTTAAATAAAACACTGATACACTGGATGTTTTACTATGAACATAAAAAAGTAAATCAATTAAAAACAAGGTCTAAAGTCATCTTTAAATGTCTAACAGATTTTTTTTTAAGGACAGAAAATCTGTATCATTCAAAATCTTGATCGTCAGGTCGAACAAGGAAAAAACTGAAAATTGGAACTGGCCAATGAAATTTAACCAGTACACCTTTGATTGAATTATTACAAAAGCACAGAATAGTTTCAAGAGAACAACATAACCTCGATTTTGCCTTTTCATTTTACTCTGCCAAACCCTCCTAGAAGGTTTAGGGTGCCCCCACCCTAGTCTCCTAAAATCCTGAGAAACGCTGTAATATGGTATCCTTGTCTCATACTGCATCAATATTGTATTATAATGTATGGCATTGCATTATATCGTATCACATTGTTCCATATTGTAGCATATTGTATACATCTTATCCTATTGCATTGTACCGTATAATACTGCATCATACATGCCGGGCTTTCAATCAATATATGCAAGCCTATTTGCATCTTGCATGTTTCCTACTGAGTGTTATCTAAGCTATTAAACAAAAGCTCTTTCACACTGCCATCCTAGAAAAATTCCACAAATTTCAAGACAGCCTGCCCTTGAATCTTTCTAAGATGCCTCTCCATTGTGCAAACTTTTCCCTGTCAGAAAGAACAACATGTTGGAAAAAAAAAGACGAGTCCCATAGTGCAATGAAAAGGTTTTTTTTTTTTTTGCCTTTCTATCAATACTATGTGAATGTGATGAAAATAACAATTGCCTCTGCCTGCTTGCTGGTGATGCATTTCCTAAATATTTCCTGCTGCATTCGATCATCTGCTCAGTCAGACTTCACAAGGACATTTTACTGGGGGACTTGCAGGGAAAACGTCCAGGTAAAATCAGGGTAAAAAAAATGTGAAAAATTGGATTTTTGTGCATGTGTGAAAACCCCATCAGATAAAACTTCATTCAATGTAGGGTTGTGTGTCATAATGCTAAAGGGAAAAGACATTATAACCAGGGATGGGAGATAAAGTCACTATTTTGGGGCACTGACTGATACACTTTAGTACTACTGAGTACCTTTTCATATTGAATAAATCAATGTCAAACTTCAGGATCTGCAAGTGCATAAGGTACAGGGAGAAAGACTAAGGCAGTCCTGCAGCTTGTTGAAGTCACAGTGCTTTGGCTTCCTGCGTGAGACACACGACCGCATTCTCACGCTATGCCCTGGTGACAGACACTGACAGGCTGGAGATGTAGGGATAAGTTTGGGAACGGGAGAGAGAGAGATGGGGAGGGGGTTTATTTTGTGTGGTATGTTAAATGTCCTGAATAAATAACAATTTGCTAAATAAATAATGGCAAAATTTTGAAGTTTGGACTTGTTTTGCAGGGACAGCAAAACACAAAATAAGTGCAGCTGGATACCTTTGCTAAATTGTACAGTCACCAGTTGAAAGGCCTGCTAAACCTCTTTTTACAAAGATATGTTTTAGCAGGAACAGATTTGAGAAAAATGATGCTTCTTCACTGTTTAGTACAAAAGCATTAAGATTTATGTTCTTTAACATCGGCTTCTTCTTTTGAAATGCTGAATAGCACTAAGAAATGTCTTTCTGGACTTCCAAACAAATAAGGACGCATTAAAGAAACTGAGACAGCCGTCAAAAAAACGAACAGTGACACTGAAAGACTGAAAGCATTTATTCCAGAAGCATGCTCAGACGCAATTTGCAAAATCTGATTATGTTTTTATGAATATTTATGATGGATTTTATTGGCTTACAATTGTGAGGGTTTGCTTCATAGATGTTTCTTCTTCAGCTTCTATTCAGTTCTTCATACATGGATTCCTTTTCACATTGTTTATAATTATGGAATCAAATTTTATCAAAGAGTTGATTTTTTAAAGCAATTTTCCTAAAACACTTTCACCTTTTCACCTTCTTCTTACAGAAAATCTAGCATTGCTTACAAAAAGATGCTCTTGACTTTCTCCATCAAACATATGACCCTGTGCTTTGCAGTTCATAGGACCCGTCAACTTTCCCATGGACACAAATGTATTGCTAGCGCACTCTGTATGCATGCCACACATGGGAATGAACATACCATGCAACAGGGGAACCCTTTGTTGGGTTTATACCGCTCTGTTTGAAATCTCTCAGAGATTTACCAGGAAAATCAGTGGAAAAAAAACACACATCCAGAGACACATTCCTTGGCAATAAACCCCTACTATCTCAGGAACACTGGCCACTTTGATTGGCTTGAGAGCAATGACCTTGCCCCATTCCCTTCCACCAGCATGCCGGTCAATGCAAGCAGAAAACAGGAGCACTGATAAGAAACTCACCGATGGGGAGATCTTGATGACAGACAGTTTCCTGCCCCTCATCTGTAACGAGGCCATTGTGCCCCGCACACTCACTGGGAATATTTGCTACAAGAGGGGGTCAATACCGATAGAGCAAGGCAAACAAAACCATCCTTTGTGCTTCGCTGTTCTCTGACTTTTTCTTGCTGCGTTCTTATTCAATTTCCTGCGCGGCAGGAGAGGGCTTCCTTATCTTCGACTGTTTATACCTGCAAATCGGCTGGTGGCCTTTTGTTTGCAGGTGACCCACCCTGAGGTGACATTTAATTCTTGGACAAAAAAAATGTGTGGTCATGCTCTATGGCAGCCTCTTAGCCTGAGGAGATTACTAATACAGTGAACGCAACAGAGCTGCATTCATGGCCTGTCGTGAGAGCTGGCAGACGGAGAGAAGGAGAGACAGAGAGGGAGATCCAACACACATTACACTGGTTTGAATCATGCATGACCCCAAGCCATGCAAAAGGAAGTGAAATTGGCAAAACATAAGCGGTAAGAGAACCAAAGTGGAACCAGTGTATTTTATATTTACTCATCAGTCCCTCTGTGAATGTTCTGCTTCTTTGTCTTCAGAGCAGACACAACAGAAAACGTATGCACACTTCGCTCACAGGAAGACCATTCACTACGTCCATCAGGAATTGGAAATTTTTGCCTTTATTAGAGAGATATATGACTGTGGACAGCAGGGATATGAATCTTTATTCAACTCATCTTAAATGTCTTATAAAGAGGTGATAATTTCAGCATCTACTCAAGTCTGCTGTGCACTAAAAGGCTGTAAATTATTATTTGACATCAAAAAGCACAATAAAATCTACTCAAGATTATGCTTTTATGAGCATATTTGTAGTTTTTTAGCAGTGAATTACATTAATTACTTATTAATAATTACTTATTTGACTGAAAGAAGGAGGGCACGGAGGCAACACAACAACCAGGTGGGGAGGAGGCAGAGATGGCGTTGTGCAAGAAGGTCGAAGTGGGGCAAACGAGCCAGGCTGCAGGCTAGGCTAAGAGCGGCCCCACACAAACCTGCCGTACTGAGCATTTTTCTTGCAGGTGCCCGTTCCTTCGCCAGCGGGATGGACGACATGGGGTTGCGGATTTGTAACCATCGCTTGGACTGTGTTTGCTGCGACAGAGGAGACTGCAAAACACAATTTGTGTTTTCACTGTGAAATGACAATAAACTATCAATCTAATAAAGAAAACGGCAATTTCATGCTTAAATTGCTAAAAAATAATAGAATATGAATATGTGTGGGCATAAACAGGAAACATGTTTAGCAGAAACTTGACAGTGGAAACATGTTTGACTTTTCAGTGATGTGTTGTTTGTCATAGTCAAAACACTGTTAAAACACTAAACATTTTCTGTTATGGCTTAGATGTGCTTAGGAGATATGAATTCAGTAAAAAATTAAAACAAAGGGGCTCTTTGAGTTTTTGATACTCATTATTAACCCAGATGCTTTTGTAAATATTGCCAACAC
Organism: Cheilinus undulatus; assembly: GCF_018320785.1. Taxonomy (NCBI): domain Eukaryota; kingdom Metazoa; phylum Chordata; class Actinopteri; order Labriformes; family Labridae; genus Cheilinus; species Cheilinus undulatus. The sequence goes on from NC_054877.1 coordinate 23,045,502, forward strand.
TAAGAGCTAGCATTGCTAATGCTAGCAGTAAAGCATACGTGCCACGCATCCTGCAGCTACGACAGCACACAGAAGAAAATACCAGCAGTGTGTCTGATGTTGACAATGCATTCAGGGTGTGGTACAGTATGTAAATATCAGTTCTTGGACATTCTGAATCAAGTCAGAATTGTAGAGATTAGTGTATGCCATTCTGACTTGAGTTGATTTTTACAGTACCTCAGGTGAACAGAGCCAGGAACAGGGTTGAAAGAGTGGGGAATGACATGCGGTGAAAAAGCCACAGGCTTGAACCCGGGCCACCCGCACACACAGGGTACGACCTAACCTCTAGGCCATCTGCGCCTCATTGTCCCCTCTTTAAACCGTTTTGCCACTTGCCCATTTTTGGCCTCTGTAACTCTGTGCCCCCCTTTTCCACCATGTTTGACACTTTTTGCCTATTTTAACACCTTCGACCCAATTATGCCACTTTTTAACTGCTTTTCACCATTCTCCTGTCCCTTTTTGACCCTTTTCCTGTTCACAGCCTAACCACTAGGCCATCTGCACCCCACATAATCATGATGTTTTTTATATTGACTGGCATCTTATCTCAGTCGTCAGCATTACTTTAAACACCTTCATTTACTGTGGAAATCATAACCAAAACCAAAATCTGAGCTGTAATGACAAATGCACCAATTGTTTTTACAATTTTCAATTTTGTTAAATGGCTTTTCTGTTCTCATACAAACAAACTCTCTCTCACAGATGTAAAAAGTGTATAACACTTTAAAACAGCTAGACAGAGTGTGATGAAAACAAGAAAACTTACTGCCGCAGGTATATAATCAGAGCAACAATCTGCTTTGATTAAATCTGCACAATGTCCCTTTGGTGTTAAATGTTACATGCATGCTTTTGTTTATGCTTGCTAGTTTATCTCTCTCAATTGAAATTACTACTGACGCGCCTACAAGCTATTTCAAGTATTGGGAGAACGTTGAACCTCACTAATACTCTGACAGGTTCTTGTTGCCTTCATACTTTTGTCTCTGTTGCAGATCTGATTTATGTTGTTGGCAAACACCCCCACACTCACACGAAGAAAGGTAAAGCTTTCAAAAGTGTAGACTCGACTTTATTTCAATCCCGTCTGCTTCCTCTCAAGATTAAATGTGTAAGTTTGTTATGACAGCTGAACCCTCCCGTTATGCGGTGACTTACACCGAGCAAATCCAAAAGTTTAGATTCTGAGGCGTGCTGCTTTGTAGTCGTAAGCCGGAGTCATCTATTATTTGAATTAGGCAGCCTGGAGAAAAAAGAAACACAAGTGTGGACAGCAATTAAGAGAGGAAAAGAGTGAGCTCGGCATCTGGTCCAATGTTTATACAACTTGTTACCATAAGGGGTGTGAATTGAGTGGATCCAAAATGCTGCAAGCAAGTCTGATTTAAGACTTGCTTAACAAATGAAATCAAACTGTCAGAAAACTGCAGCTCCTTGCTTGTGAAATTAACGGTTTTTCATCAGCTGGCCGTATAACAGAAACTTTTACAATCACGTCTAAACACACTGTAAAGCACAAGCGTCTCTCCTAAAGGGAAAAGAGGTTTGCTCTCATGTTTCCACATTTGGACGGTAACATTTCTCGCTGCTGTTTGCTTCACCCAAAACGCTCTCAGGAAATCGCTGTTGCAATAAATCTAGGATGACCCTATCAGGGATGATATTGCATTTCATTTCCTCTGAGTGAAATACTGATCCTGGAGACACATGTGACTTTGGCTCATTTCAATTCCATGTGCTTTTATGGTTCCAAACTTTCCAGGTCCGTTTATTATTAAAACAGCATACTGTTATGCAGTGCTGCACTGAAATATATCTGGTGCTGTGTGCAGAAAGTGAAAAGCTGTTTGCTAAAATACTGACAAAACTGTACTGGAGATAAAGAAAAAAACAATACATTTATCTGTCTCTGGAAGGCCCCTAATCTTCAAGAAAGTCCATTCAATCCAGATGATGAACCCCTGATTTATGCCTTGAAATACTTCCAGTTTGGCAGGATTTCCATGCAAGACTGATATATCAGATTCTTCTCTTCCTGTGTGCTTGTTCTCACCACACAGATTGACCAGTCATCTGTGAATCTCCCATGGTTTGGCTGATAATTCATGATCACCCCGCCATGGACCCGCAGCATTCAATATGAATTATAAAATGGCAAGCCAAGCATATCAATGGATGACAGACTGGATGTGTATGGCCCGGGGCCAGAGAGGAGTTAGAGCACAATGGTTTCCCCCCATTCAGTCAACCCCAGGACTGGAAATACCAGCGTGGCACAGGGGAGGCTCTTCCATCAGTACAATGTATGGCACTGCTGGAGACAAATGTTGTGCTGAGACGTATTGTTAACCTTTACAACCTTTAGGGGAGAAACACAAGCATGCTGGTAGGCTTAGCCAGGGAATATTTCCCCAGTAAGAAAAATCCCTTCAAGAGAAATGTTCAGATTTGTTAAGCAGAAAACAATCCAATAAAGGAAAGAAAATTTTCCTGGAATATCTCTTCTTCAGTGCTGTAATGAGTGATTTTTGTCACTTCTGCATTCATTATTAAAAGATCTGCATATCATTTCTCTCATTCTGCCCATTCTGGAGCACTAGAACCAAAACAAACACCATCTCTCTCCTCAGATCCCCATTCTGTCTCAGCACAAATCAAACACAAACCTCTTAATCTTAACATTCCCCCTTTGTGCAGCATTCAGATATGAAAGCTGAAGTTCCTGCCCTTCTTTCGGCATTTAAGCACAACAGCCAACTAAGAGTGTTGACACTGCGGCTGCACAACTTAATCCTCCTCTCTGAATCTGGCTTTCTTTACTTTAAAGAGTCAGATAACAGCTCTCATTCAGTCCCAGCAGGTATGTGCATGTGCACTTGCTCCACCTTTGTGGGTGCCTCCCTTTGAATGTGGTCGTCTCCTTTTATATGCGCAGACTGGGCGGTCGGAAACATCTAAAACAAATCCGATACCTGCATGACCTACTTTTCTGGAGCAGCAGCGACAGAAAATTTACAGATCTGTTATATAACGGCATATGGAACAAAATGTGGAACAAAAAAGAGAAAATAATGAGAACAGGAAAAAAGGCTTATGCAGGTAATTAAAAAGAGTCAGTGTTGTTTTCTCTGCACCATTAAACATTTAAAAAATTAAAATAAAAAACAAAATCTGACACCTTCAAAGAAAGTCCTTTGGATTGTCATCTCCATTTTTAATATAATGTATAGATAACATTTTTTGTAGAAACTGCTTTTGAATTACTGATATTCTATACTCGTTTTTATTAGTATTGCTGGAGAGCGTCCTTAGTGTGCTGCCTCAAACACACAACAGAGAAAAATGAACCAATAATATAGCCACAAGAGGATGTTTGCCTTTCTATTTAAGTAAACTTGCACTGTGTGAAATGAAATAATAAAACTATTGTTAACTGCATAATAGAATAGTCGTAATGGACAGTATTAACCTATATTTCTGACCAAGTAGCTTCTTAAAGAGTTTTTGTTGCTGTTGCCAAATCCATGAGGGCACTAATCCTAAAACTGCAGGATTTTTACAGCCTCTTTGGGACAGCAAAATAACATATGAGAACAAAAATAAGATATAATGTTTTATAGATATGGGGTATGAAAACAATAGTGGCCAACAGTCACATTTTAATAAATCTCTGAGTCCATTACAAATCTAATATTTACTCACTTTTATCTCTGTTTTGGGTCACCATCAACTTTGGAAAAAATTACCAGCTTCACTGTTAAATGCTTTACTGTCTTAAACAGCTAGTGGTTGCTAACCCTCTGCAGCCTATATCTTGATATTACATTTTATTCCTACTGAAGGTAATCACCTGGGGATGATGGGTTCGCTGAGCAATACAGTGTGGCATTTTTTGGGTATCACTGGTAAGACCATGTGTCTTATTCTGATGTGTTCAGTAGAGCAGGAATGGGAAGTGTCAGCTGCTCTGTTACAGACACCTGGCAGGCTTCCCCAGGCCAGCTCACCAAATACTGGGTGTCCAGGACCCGGTGGGCTGGTCTGGACACTGGGGATGACTCTGTGCGTAGTCGAGAGGGCGTCTGGGAGGATACCTGAAGAGATGGTGGATAACCTGGCACAGGCTTGGTGGACGGCCAACAGGAGGCCAGGGCAGTACAGGACCAAGGTTGATACAGTGAGGTGCCATACCTGACCTGAATGTAGTTAATTTGTCTGAAGTCACATCACCCGTCTTTCCTGATCACCTGTCCTAAAATGAGATTCCTTCTTAAGCAAATTAGCTCTGCACAATGTCCATTTTCTAAACACTACTTCACCATCTTCTTTCTGAGGATGTTTACTGAGGAGAAAACACTTTAAAAACTTTGTACATCCACACAAATGTTAGTAATCTGACCAGGTTTAGACCTCTTGTCAGGATAATGTTATAGCAGACATGTTTGTTTGACTGTAAGCTCCAAAACCCCACTGACAGGACTTCTTAAGACTTACATAAGACAAAATTACAAAATTACAACACTTGTTTTTCCATCTTATTAGTCACCATACTAATGCAACTAACTAACCACTATAAGGTGGGGATTCATACACCCAAGACCATAAGTGCAGCTGCCACCATCACACATTGCCCACCACCTTATACGATTGAAAATTTGCTCCTGTTCATTGTGTGTTCCAAGTGGCTGCTTCATGGCTCACGGTGTGCTGTGATACATAGCAACACAGCCCAAGTCAACAGGCGTTGGGGTTACTTCTTACCATCTTTTCTCCCTTATTAAGTCATAAACCAACATTTAAAGAAAAACTGAGTTTACTGTTAAGTCAGTGTATTATGTGGAGCACTGGTTTGATTGAATTGACACCTTGATTAAAGACAAGTGACCAGCAGAAGTGGGCAGAGTGGCGTGCAGACCATCAACTTCAAAGACATCACAGCAGGCTGAGAGCTCAACTACCTTATTATAGCCAGCAGAGGTGCAAACTCTCAATGGTACTAAAAAACAGCTGGTACTGAAAGATCTACAGAGCTGCCCTGAAACTTTTTCTCCCATTTCCCTCTTCTCTCTTTCTGCATCCCTCCATCCCTTTACAACACAGAGGGGCTGTAAAGAATGCTGCTTAGAGCTGAGCTCATGATGTATTCATATTTGGTCCTTTATAAATAAAATAGAGAGGACAGTCTGGACTTGCTGTCTTTGTGAACTGCCTTGAGATAAGTTTGGTGCTATATCAATAAAGACTGGCAGATTGGTTGATTGAATGGTTTATTAGTTGACTGACTGATTGACTGAAACTGCACATTGTGGACTTTGCTTAACACAATAGAACTGCCATCAGGAAGAGAGCCCAAAAAACTGAGTGCAGCTTATATGTCAGTAAAGGTTGCAATCATAGAGCTGCCATGGTCAAGACTTTAAAACACGATAGGCTATGTACCTAGTCAGAGGCAAGACATGTTCTTTAATAATATTTTTTTTTAGTAATTGAAATGAAGCAAAGAGGACTGACAATATACATTGAAACTCTGTTATGTTACTTTTAAAAGCTCAAGAAACATATGCTAGGGATGTACAGATGCATGGCTTTAACATTGGTATAGGCCAGGGGTGGGCAATTGGCGGCCTGGGGGCCAGATGCATGTATCTGTATTAACCCTAATTTAGGTGCATTTCTAACACAAAGAAATTAAATTTGTGGGATACTTACGTCTTAGTTTAAATGGGTATATTGAGTGAAATCGGATTAGGGCTGGACGATTATGGCAAAAATAATAATCACGATTATTTTGATTGATATTGAAATCACGATTAATAAACACGATTATTCATTGATTTCAAAATTTGAGTATTTATCGAACCACAACTTAAAAGAACAATCAAAAACAAATTAGTAACAAGTAAAATAATAACAATATATTAAATAATAGCAATAAAAAACAATAAATTGAATTGAGAGAAAAAATAAATATCAAATCTACATGCACTCCTGTAAAACTTGCAAAATTTGCAACATGCAAAAAACACTAATAACACAGCCAAAAACACAACCCAAAAATACTCTTTGAAGCACACACTAATTGTTTTTCTTCGATTATAATGTTTTTATGATCATGAGAAGCCAAAATTGAAATCACGATCAAAATTTAATTAATTGTCCAGCCCTAAATCAGATAGAGTAAGTGAATTTGATCAATTCTTGTATTGCACACATTCTTCTGGCCACCCCTGCATCTGTCACTGCTGCAGTCTGGCCCCCCCACTTAAAAAAAAGTCTGGCTACACCACTGATACCGGTGCAACGCATAATCTGGATTTTATGGTAACTACACAATTAATTCTCAGCCTGGCCCCGCCTGTTTTTCACCTGTGCTGGTCTTATTAGTGAGAGGAATAAAAACCCCTGTGTGGGTGTTCAGGGCTGTGGTTCACCCAGCTCGGTCTGTGTTGCCAGATGTGCCAGAATTCTTTGAGCAGAAAATCATAATTCTACAGTGTCTGTTCACCTTCACTGAGTGTTGATACTCAACCAAAACACTTCAGTCACAGGTAAGCTCTGCAAAGTTTTAAGTTTCAGAGTAAATCTTCTTAAACTGATAGGATCTTCAGATTCAGGTGATAGTTTCTCTTTAGTAACCTCATGCAACCGTCACATTGTAATTTGATACATTTTCATTCAGAAAACAACCCGACTTGTGTTCAGTCCTCTCTCTGGCTGAGAAAGTCAATACCAGGAGAAGGAAAATCACTTTCTTTTCAGCTGTGTCAGCGAGCATTTCAAAGCGCAAGGAATGTTTTGGATGAAAACGATAACCTGATTATACTCTCTCCTGGTGAGGGACAGGAGGTAATTATCAAGTGAGGTTTTTTGTTGCTGGGACTCTGATGGAAAGGTAGATCATAAGCATTGGGATGCTGGCCCTCAGGGCTGGACGGGCTGAAGGTGAGCAGCATGTGGATAGAATCAGATATTGTTTTCAGAGGAACACACAGACATTCCTTTATTGATGGATGGGCAAATATTCATTCTTAGGCCTGAGAGCACTCACATCAACTGTAACCCAAAACCTGAACTTTCTGCATACCAAAGCAGTTTTCCTCTTTAAGAAATTCAACAGGAGTATTCAACTCGAATCCAAAGTGGGGCCAAATCAAAGGGGCTCACAGAGACTCTTCCTCCTATCAAAAATGCTACAAAAAACATGCACCTCTGCTTAAACACCACTGGGAAAGCCTGCTCCATATCACTCTGCCATTGTTAATAAATTGCGAACCACAACCCAACTGAAAACAAAGCAGGAGAATCTATCATAGAACAAAAGAGTCAGAGAGAAAAAAGGCAAATTGAAAAGAAATCCCCAAAAATAATGTTCTTCAGCAGCTATCCGTAATCAATGCTTGGCACACAAGCATATGATTCTGGGGTTCTTTCTTCCAAATACAATGGGACTTAAAGGGGGAAAAAGTAATGATGATCATTAAGCAGGCATACCAACATCAGTGGTTTTGATGGGTGTGTAACAGACGGGAGTGTTTTGTGACAATACTTGTAATTACAGCCAAATGTACTCATCAAAAGTGGAGGGAAGGAACCCAAAAAGAGCCTAGGGACGACAGCGCAGACAATTAAAAACTTTGACAAATTCTTTCCCGCTTCTCAAGTCTCGTACTGAAGAAAGTGCCCTTCTTTTGAAGGTTTCAGGTGCACCGTCTGCACAGAACGATCTGATTTAGGCAAAAATGAAAATTTAATCTATTCTCTGAGACCCCTCTCATTGCACCAAGAAAATCTGTTAGAAAGCTCATTGTGAAGGAAAGGTTGTGAACCTTTAGGGGAAGGTCTCTGACATACCGTTTTTGTGTTGTTATTGAAGGGAAGAATTGTGTCAGCGAGTGTGTCCCTGGGTTTGTCGGGAATATTCTATGTGTGGGTACAAAGCATTTGAAACAGCTTTTTAAAACTCCAAGGGTAAAACCACTGAAGAGGAACTATTAGCCCTCACTGAGAAGAAGAGTGTGTGCCGATAAATTCAACACATTCATAAGCTGAATAGTAAGTGGCTTGTTGAAAGGTTGACCAGAATCACATTAACACTCCTCACAGACACGTAACTCCACGGTAACTCACCTTCTGAGCAGTGAAAGCAAAAGAGAAGAAGCAGGAGGCAGCGAAACATGGGACACCTCCACAGTGCAGAGGCCATTGTGCGATGTATGCAAACGATCCAGGAGCTGGGTTGCTAATTATAGTGGTTCAGTGTGTTGCGGTGGGAGATTGGGATACTGGAGCGATGTCAACGATCAGTGGTCCTCGGAGAAGCATCACCAGTCATCTTCTCATCTAGAGGAAAGAGAAAAGAGGGCTTAAAAGAAGGAATCAGAGACCCATCATTGGCACCAGAGCAGACTCTGGTGCACTGATGGTAAATGGATTTATATTGAAATAGAAAATAAAACAGCCTTAAATTTGGGACGATTAGAACAAGTGAAACTGTAAAATTTTAAGGAACGTGCAAAGAATAATGATAGTTTTGAAACATTCAAATATCAAGTCACATAAAAAAGGCAAAACCTCATGTTTTTACAGTATTGCTTTCCAAGAAACTCTTGATTTAAAAAAAAAAAAATTTTGACAACAAAGGCACCACTGCAAATGTAAAGGCATGCATTTCTGGCACAGCCTGGCACTGCGATTGAGATTGTGATCAAGGCCACCCATAAGGGGGGATAAATGGCAGAGCTATCTGGGGTCCAGTCAAATGGAGGCTCATGGAGGTCAGCAAAATCATGGTCTATTGTCAAGTTAAGCGTTAATAATTTATATTCAACCTAAATAATAACCAGAATAATTGTCTGTTTGTCTGTGTTGATTTGCACGCCAAACGGTTGCCCCAACTTTTCTTGATACCTCTCAGAGGACTTCTTGGGTGTACTGATTTGAAACTGGTGCCATTAAAAATCATAAATATTTACAGATTTATTAAAATGTTCTAAAATGTCATGATTTGGGGGCTTCCCTTGTGTTATGAAGTGACTGTGGAATGTTATTGCATCTTTGTGCCAACAGAGGGCACCAGAGTAATGTGCACAGTGTGGGTGATTATGTTCCGACAACGAGAAAGCTGGCGCAGGGTTGTGACTTTGGTGATTCCTTGATCATGATGTTGAGAGATCATTTGAGCTGGGGCATAAATCAGGACTGGAAACAGTGGCTGCTGTCAGAGGACAGACTGACTTTTTAAAAAGCACTCAAGTTTGCATAAGTAATAGAGGCGGCAAACAGTGACAATGTGGATTTACATGGTATGAAAAACCTAGCAAATGGAACAGAGTGACACTGATAAAAAAGGTCAGCGGCAAATGACCAAAGCCCCAGTCGGACATTAGAAAATGCTACAGATGCAGTGGAGAAAACCACCTGGCCAGAGACTGCTCCTTTGCTAATGAAAAATGCCAAAACTGTGAAAAAGTGGGACACATAAAAGAGCCTACAGAAACAAAACAATGGGTAAAGAAGATACAGCGCAGTTTAAGGGTAAGAAAAAGACTAATGAAAAGAGTGCTAGTGTTAATAAAATCAGAGTCTCTTATGAGGCAAAGGGCCGGCGAGTCAAGCTGTATCCCAGATTGGAGTTGATCTATGCTCCAAGCTTGGTTATACAATAATGACAGCAGTAGTTTCATATTCACACAGAATAAGTAATATACAGTGATCTAGATTATAACATTTTTAAATCTCACTATTAGAAAGTCAGTATGGTCTTTAATTTAACCTTATAATAAGGCAGGTCATGTTTTCACTGCATAAGGTGCAAAACTGCCATCAGACTGAATCCTCAAAAGCCTTATTGAGAATCCATGTTCACAGAAATATGAAATCTGCCTTCAAATGTTTACTCAGGAAGAAATGTGAACAAAGAGAAGGTAGTGCTGAGGCTACAATTAATCAACACCTGGAGGAGTGTTACAACTGAATGTTTACACTAACTCATTCTCCCACTCTTCCCTCTTTCACCTTCCCCATTTACTTCACATCCCAGCGGGAGCGAGAGATTGTCGCTACAGCGACACGTTCACATAGGACGCCATTAGAGACACAGATGCTTTGTGTGCTACTTTTGTCTCCTTCCTTATCAAGGAAGACAGTCCTTTGTCTGCAAAAGCAGTGAAAGGTTAGAGCCTGAGACAGACCAACACACCAGACAGATAAGCTGCTTACCAAAGTCAAACACCGAGGATGTGCTGTATGAGAAATAGCACACACACATCACGCTCACATTGCATGCCTGCACAAACGTATAGCCAGGCTGACATGGAGACACATTCACACACATCGCATATTGAAGCTGATCTTGTTTATTCCCCTGTGGTTGTCATCCAACATCTCCCTAAAGCACACACACAAACACAGGGGCATAAACATCAATAACACCATCGTCCACTTGGTAGCTGTCGCTATGCAGAAGGGAGTGAACGTTTCCTGTGTCTCCTCCAGAGTCACCTGTCAAACACTCTGATTATTTTATAATGAAGCTAAATTTGAGTAGCAGAGCAGTCAGCTCTGATCGCTCTCTTGGCTTGCTAATGTGCTCAGATATTTTTGGCAATGTAAAACCCCACAAAGCATGGGGAGCTTTGACATTAGCATACTGTGTAATAAAATAACCACCACTGAATTCATTCTATACAGGAAAAAAGCAGAGTCTGGGGGTAATAGCTGAATAAAAAAAAATGATTGCACCTAGCCTGAAACAGCCTGAGAGTTTATTTTCATTTGAGGTCACTCTGGCCGAGCCAAGGAAACTCACATTCAGCTAGCTTGTAATTTATCAGTTAAACTTGGGTGGTTTTAATTGGAATTGTGGCTTTATTGTCTCTTAGTTGTTTATCTGTGAGTGGCGCAAAACCAGATCAGATAAGGTAAAATTGGAGAGTCAGTTGATGCTCTCCTGAATGGGGAAGGCGGCTAACACTCTCAGGTCTTTAACCGGACTGCCACCAGTTCAATTTTGGGCAGAACACCAGATCTCCAGAGACGCACGTGACCTCTTCCTCAGCCATTTATCTTCTGCAAATATGAGGCCTGGGGCCATGGGGTAACCATAATGGTGGCTGACAGGAGGAGATTGGAAACTGTTGGGGGGGATATCCCCTGCCCTTCTTGCCTGCTGAGCCACTCCGCAACTCCAGACACCAGGGGGCGAGAGCCTGCCAGGCCTCGCGGATGCAGACTTGCCCTCACCACCCCGGGGTTCTTTTCCTGATCAGCCGTCGCCCTGCTGGGTAACATGTCCCCCTTTTCTCCTTTAAGCTGGTGGACGACACAGCAGTGCTCATCTTCCTTAAAACATGGTTTTGTTTGGAGGGATTTCGGTGCTGAATTGGTCCGGACTTGAGATAAAAGGATTAGACGATTAACATTAAGATGCTTTACACAAGTTCTGACAGACATATCATAATTTCACATCAGGGGAGAAAGAGGGAGAGAGGAGGGGGAGGGTGGTCATGGGGGGCTAAGATGTTCGAAAGCAGAAAATGATTTTAAGAGTTAAGCGAGGCGTCGTTAACCCCTTTGGAGATGGAGCTGAGGAATTATCAACACCAACCCCCCACTGCTCTCAAGCCTGAGAATTGAGGTTATTTGTTTCTTGGCCAGCGATTTCTACATAATGATCATCATGTTCCACTAAGTAAGATATATAAAAAAAGGTGCACAGTTATGACTAACTTTCACCACCTACACTGCATCCAATGAGCCCCAACATAAAATACACACCAGACGACCACTTACTGTAGGAAAGTTATTCATTTTCATCTGCACCTCCAGCTCCTCTTTCTAGAAAAATACAGCAATGTACATTCCCCTGGGTTCCTCTCTCTATTAACAGTATATCTTTCTGGAAACAAGACAAAAAAATGAAGAATGATACACAAACATTCACGACATCTGTTTTTCTTTTGTCTCCTATACATACACAGTGGAAACCCAAGGAGAGAAATCTATCATCAGTTAAGATAATGGAGAAAATCACAGTGCACAGCCGATTTTTCACATCAGCCTGATAGAAATAATAAGCAAGCATTTAAAAGAGGACGGCGGGCAATTAAAACATAATTAAAATAAATGGAGAGTAGGAGACGGCCCACATGTCTTCACATGAAACACACGGCTGTGCGTAACAGCCGGCCCAGCCAATGCAAGTCTCCTTTGACAAAGCTTGTGTCTGCCTCACTCAAGCTGGAGAGGCGTCCGGTGAAAGGGAAAGCGAGGGGAAAAGGGGGGAGTTAGGGAGTTTCTAAGCCGGGAGGGACTAAATGGATGGGAGAGGGAGAGCAGAGGAGGAGAAGAATAGAGGGGGGAGAAAGGAAGGGGCGGTGGGGTCACGGAGGAGGATTGACAGCCTGTGAGTACAGCCTGACCTCCTGGGTTCGCCTCCAAGTTTTCTCGGCAGGCTTAGAGAAGACAAAAATAAAGCCCAGGAATGTTAATTTATTTTCAATTGTCAACGCCGAGAGTAGAGATAAAGAGCGCATACATACATATCAAGTAAGACTGGAACAAAACTAATGCGCAAGTCCAAGTGTAAGCTGAAAACCTACAAGTGAAATAGAGATGTGTCTCTGTTGAGCTGGATCTCGCCTGCACAATGATTCTCCTTCCATTCTTTGAATAAGTACTAATTTGGAGAAGTTTATGCCCCGCCTCTCTGCCCTACATTCAGCAGAAAAAAAGAGATGCACACATGTGAGAGGGGAATTTCAAACATCACAAAATGGTTGATGAGCTAGAAGTAAGAGACAGGAACCACAAGAACTGAGAAAACACAGCCTCCAGACACTTTTTTTCAGTCCTCGGTGCACCCTGATGTTCCCAAGGAACTCTTTTGTCATGACAGTCCTGTCAGGGCTGCTCTCGCAACCCCTGCAGGGACATGATGTCATTTCCTTGGCTCCTCCAGTGATGTAGAGAACCTGCCATCAACTGCCAGAAACAGAGACGGGCCGACACCAAGCTCAGTCTGCAGAGGGAGTTTTCTGAGCTCAGAGCTGAGAAGATATACGACCGGGATAAACAGGTTGTAAACAGCCGCTAACAGCTCAACACACTGGTGTCTGAAATGTCTGAAAAACGGCTGGAGTGATTGACAGCAGTAGTTTGCATGAGAAATCCCAGCTTCCAGACCCTCCAATGTTATGTTTATGATATGTTTTGATATTTTGGAGTATTTAACAAAACATACTGGAAGTGCTGGAAAGTCAAAGAGTTTAAGAAAAAGCATTACAAAGTTGGGACTCTTGCTTTATTTTTGGACATTTTAAAGGACATTTAATGACTAAAACGCACCTAAATGAGCATTTCAATGATAAACGAAAAAACTGACAAAGAATTCACCACTTCTAGCTTCTCAAATCTCATTATCAGCTGTTTTTTTTTTTTTTATATTTTGGGACAGTTAAAGAAAATTTTTGAGGATGCAATATCCAACTTTGGGACGCTAGTGCATGTTTGAACATATAAAGCCAAAATGAATCACCTTACATTAATCATTGCGGCTCAGCATCTGCCGTCCTTGGTTTGGATGTGTTCACACCTTCCTTGAAAAAAAAAAAAATTGTTGGGTTGCAAGAATTTCTCTGGTTAACCATGATCAATCTCCCCCTTTTTTTCCCCATTTTGAAATTCCACTAGTTTGCGTTTTAAACTGTTTTTGTGGGGCACAGATGACCAAGTGGTTTGGTCATGCCCCATGTACGCCAGTGGCCCAGGTTCAAGTCCAGCCTGTGGGTCTTCCCCCCTCTCTCTCATCCCTGTTCCTAGCTTTATCCACAATCCTATCTCTCTAATGAAAGCATAAAATGCCTCAAAATTAATCTCTTACCAAACAGTTTGTTTCATTTTTGTTTATTTTTTTTAAGAGTCTTGAACTTCATGTAATTAAAGTCCCTGTAAAGTGATGCAGAAAATCTGTATTTTATATTAGTTGTATGACTGGTCACTGTGTTATGAACCAACAGGCAAAAACAGGCAAAATTTGGATAACAAGAAACATCTTTAAGTTTATAAAATTAAGTTGGGATTCAGTTTACTGTTTTCTGGTACAAATCTCTCTGTTTATTATACTTTTAATGTTATAATGTATTATATTAATCTATTTATTTTAATGTATTATACTTTTAACCTGTAGTCCACCATGGCTGATAGATTTGGGAAGCTTACCTCACATTGAGCAGAAACACAGCATGTAGCTGGCTGTTAACTTTCAATGACATAAGCTAACAGACTGTCCTGAGATGAACTGCTCTTATATAGGGTTGTTCAGACAAGGCCCTGCTTTTATTCTCAAAGAAAAATAATGATCGTCAAGTAGATCAAAGGTTAAAATATTAACTTGTTATGGATTGAAAGAAATATAAGGGAACATTAAAAAGGTGAAATGTTTGATATCTCAAGGTTAAGATGACTTTTGACTTATCCACTGAGCTGTCTGTGAAGTTTTTTTTAGGTTATAAAAGACATGAAGATGCAGTGGTGTTCTTATTAACACCACTGTGGCTACAGGAAAATGTTTAACCAGTGTGCTGAAAGGCATAATAAAGCATGCTATTAAAAAAATTATACACTAATTACTTACCTTAATCACAATGTAATTATAGCATAAATAGCCCTAGCTTTTAGGAAAAATGCCAAAAAAAAACTCTTTGAGCTTCTAAATATAAAAATATCTGATTGCTTTTCATGTTCAGAAACACTTACCAGAAAATTTTGACATAGCTGAAGCAAACACTGAACAGTACTTCATCCAACTTTGAGGTTTTAGCTTTTAAGATACAAAAAATACTTTCAGCAAATATGCCTAGAATTCCTCTCTTCCAGCATTCAAATGTGCTGGTATTTTGTGATGGTTAATGGCCTTGTTGAGAAAGAAAATAGTTTGAGCATCATTTAATCCAATGTTGAGACATTTTTGTGGATTTTGCACACATTTTTAAGGCAAAACTATTACTGCACCCACACTTCAGCAAATGAGGACTGATTCAAATATTTGATTGGTTTTATTTTGTTTGTTTTTTGGGGGCAGTTAAAAAAAATTGTTTCTCATAAAGATCTGAACAGTTGTTCTGACTTTGGGACTTTTTGCAGCAGTTTTGGGCATTTTAAAATCACTTTAATGACTAAAAAGTACTGTTGTTGGGTCAGTTTCATTTTAAACAAGAAATATTTTAACATAAACTATACTTTATGGACAAAAAATGAAAAACTGTTTTCATGTGATTTTGAACCGTCCTACTGTCTTAAACAAAGGGTATTTCACTTCCTATTTCGGTACTTTTAGAGGTGGATCGTAGATTCAAATATAGATTTCACCACGGAAAGGAACTTGCTATGGGTTGAAAATGAAATATGAGATCATTAAATATGTGCAGATGACTTTTGACTGTCCGTGGGTTTTTACATCAAGGTGGAGTTGTGGACTTTAATCAATTTAATCATGATGGGGCGCAGGTGGCCAAGTGGTTAAGGCACGCCCCATGTACGCGGACGACCCAGGTTCAAGTCCAGCCTGAGGCCCTTTACCGCTTGTCTCTCCCCCGCTCTCGTCCCTGTTTCCGACTCGATCCACTATCCTCCTCTATCAAATAAAGGCACAAAAATGCCCAAAAATAAACCTTTAAAAATGAATTGTGATTAACTTGATTAATCTTGACAGCTCTAATTCCAACTATAATTTGGATTAGCAATTTGAGTGAATTTTTTCCATTATATTTTATTTTTGGGCTTTATGCCTTTATATTGGAGAGTAATGCTAGAAACAGAGTTGAGAGAGAGGGGAAAGACATGCAAAAAAAAGGGCTACAGGACTTGATTCCAGGCCACCTGCATACAGGGGTGACACCTAACTGCTAGGCCATTTGTGCCCCAATTTGAGTTAATTTTTAAAGTCTCTGAAAAGTAAAATCAATACCCCGTCTGTCTTTCTGATCCAGCACAGAGCCAGGCAGCTATCCTGCAGTAGCCTATCAACCAACAAATGTAAAATGCATTTTTTTTTTCACTTTATAGGCACTTTAAGGATGGATTAAAAAAGATCCTGATCCAGCTTACATGTTTCTCATATTTATCCTTTTAAAATTGCTCAGTTTGAGCAAGTTTGAGTGTTGATTAAATTAAACAAGATGACAGTATTCATTTGGACTATATCAAATTGATTTTTACACTATATTTAACATTTTAAAGGTCCCTGTTTTTAATAACCATGAGTCAAGCCAAAGTTCATGATCGCTCTTTATCTTGAGGGGATTAGAAATCCTCTGCAAACTTTGTCAATGAGCCACTCCTCTCTCAAAATTACCGCTTAATTTTGTGCCTTTAAATCATTTATATGTCACCAGGTGGTGTTATGTTTGGTTAATACATCAAAGAACTTCTTTCATCTTCTGTTTACTGCAGGGTCACTAAAAGTTCATGAAACATTTAATTTACAAAACTTTAATTCGAGGCACTTAAATTGCAGCTTTTATGTCTCTGCTTCTTCTCAAAGATAAAAAGAGGACGCCTTACAAAAACGCTCACACAGAATCGTCCCTGGACCTCTAAAAGCTTGAGCAGAAAGCCGTCTGAAAGGTGCAGTGCTTCACCATTTTACTGAAAGCACACAACAGTTGGTGTGTTGAGCGGCTCCTGGCCAAATGATTGAGGCAGCAGATAAGATAGAGCGCCAGCGGGCAGATGGACAGAGTGAAACAGAGAGGGGTGAGCAAAGGAGCTTAGTAAAGTGAAGAGAACAAAGACGACCCAGACTGAACAACCAGGTTAGTGTCAAGCTAGGCGAGGAGAGGCTGAGGTGTAGGCTTCAAAAGGAGTAGTGTGGAGGAGCAGACGTGTTCAAAAAGGCAAAAAGTGATGGTTTTAGCCAGGGTTTGTGGTAGAAAAAGAAGCTCAACCAATAATCGATCGCTGTCAACTCTTCAGTAAGTTCCCAACTGTGATTTATCTGTGTCACTTTTGAAATAAAAAATAACTCCATCCTCTAAATCTGAATATTTTCGCTGGTTTCACTGCCTCTCTGTGAGAGCTGACTGAATATCTTTGGCATGCATTGAAAGAAGACATCAGGAAGCATTTATTGATTTTTCTTAAACATTTTATGGCATTTTATTCGACAAAGAAGTCATAGACTGACAAAAAAGATGACAGATTTACTTAAAAAAAAACTTTAAGGTCAGTTTATACAATTCTGAATTCATAAAACACGAATGAAACATGCCTCAAAAAACTGACCTTTTAGCAGGGATTTAGTATCAGTTCCCTATTCACTGTTTATTATTAGTATCTTATGATAAAGTCTTCAGAATTTTTGAAAATCTTAAGAGTAAATGTTCAAGAGCCCAAGGACTTCTTCAATTGGCTTTTATATTTAAAATAACCCTTTAAAATCAAAAATACTTGCCAAATATGAGTCAAAACTAGGCCAAACACTAAAAATATCACATTCGAGAAGCAGAAACCAGCAAGTTTTTCTGTTTCTCTCTAACTGGTCTTGACACACTTCAAATAGACGCTGAATTGTTTGACGGTTATTCACATTTTTTCACATCCTTTCCCTGACCATGTTGCAAAGGCTACTCCTCTTTATTAGACACAAAAGTTTTACAAATACAAGTGTGAAAATGTGTTGTGAAAAAATGACTCAAATGTCTGTGTGATTCTCTAATATCTGCCAATTCTGCCGGGCACAGCGCTGAAATGAATAGGCTGACCTCGGAGCGGCTGGTTAAGTGCGGGGTCAGCGGAGAGGAGCACAGAGCGGCTCAACACTGACACGGAAGAGAGAGGTTTCTCCTTCAATCAGTCTTTTCATAAATGTACTGACAGCCGCACTTGTCGCCTCCTCCACGCATAATTCTAGCACTCCCTGCTCTTCATCCACACAAACATGCCCACGCACACACTGCTCACCTCCAGCTCACAGCAGCGTCAAAACACTTCATTTTTTTCTGCCTTTTACGACAGAAGTCATGATTGGCCTGGCTGCATAACCCCCCACTAAACACACCTCACAACATGAGAAACACACAGACAATTCATTCATTCCTTTACACACACCTTTCTAGCAGGTGATGTGTTTGTGTTCACACCTTCTGGGGGAAAATACAGCGTCACAACGTTGAATTTTAACACACTAAAGCCCCATTCAAACCAGATTAGTATAACAGCAAAAGTAACTGTTAATACAGAACATCTGTGATTTTTAATGAACAACATGCAGGCACACAGATTTTTGTGTAATCTGTCTCCACTATTACAGGAACTCTATTCATGCACTGCCATCACACCACAAAAGTATCATAATAATCAAACACAATTTCCGCAGCTGACAGCAACTTGTTTAAACAATGACCAAAGGAGAGACGGTGCATCTGGAGCAGAGTGATCTCAGATTTTGGGAATAAAAAGCCAAAAGGAAATGATGCATTATGTTAAAATATCTCCAGGTTGTCATTCCAGAGGAGACTAACTGAGGTTTTATCTGAGGTTTATCTCTCCCAGGGGGGTGCAGGAGGTCCCAGATTTTAGATGGACCACTAAAATCCCCCATAACTTACTGAGTGGGCAACATTCTGATGGGGGTTAGAAAAATTTACAGACATGCTCCATTTTCGATTACATTTGATCCCCCTCCTCCTCCTGTAAAACTAATCCCATCCAAATGGGGCTTATGACAAAGTGGTACAATGACAAAGGGACATGTTTGTTGCCAAAAGCAAAGACGAGTTTGATTTTACTAAGAAATATATGCAAATTGAGCAAACCCCATTAATGCTGCAGGGAAGCAAAGTAAAACTAATTTTGAATTGTAAGTGAGGGATGGGAATATGAAGTCAGAGGTGCAACACAAGGTGTAATAAAGCTCCTAACTATTAATATTTAGATTTTGTAATCTATCCTTTAAATATGAGGTTCATTCCTGCATTATTAGGGTTAGGGTTACAATCTGCAACAATTTAGAGACTAGATTGGCTGTATAAAAAAAAAGAATGTTAGATAATGAAAATAATTTTTCATTTAAGCAGTAGAGATGTTCTGATAACATTTTTAACAAAGCAAATAACAACGCAGTCTGGAAAACAATATCGTGGTTAGCATTAAAAAAGCAGCAGTAGATGATAAAAATGAGCGAAAGACGTTAAATATCAGATCTACCCGTGTGGATTTAATTGTCAAAGTCCTTGAAAAGTCACCCAAGTTTCAGGCTTGCTATGAATACTTCCGTAAGGGCTATAAAGACTTGGATAGCATTATTAGAATGGCGCAATGGCTGGCTTCAAGAGGGGAAAAACTAACAGCCAGGCATCTATTTTCCTATTCAGCTAAAATACTTTGAAAACATTTCAATTCATCACAGCGTCATGTAAGCGGGTATAATGTGAGCCTGATATACTCTGTAGAGCATGGCTAAAATTAGCAGCTAGCTCCACCAGCCTTCATTCCTCTTTGCAGATTAATACTTTGCAGAATACAACCTTAACCTTTGACCTTTGACCTTTAAAATCATGCTGGAGTCTGAGTGGATGTTTATGCATAGTTTGAACAGAATCCCTCAAAGCGTGAGATACTGTGACAAGAATGGCCCAGATCAACGGATGCACAGACAACCCCAAAATAGAATGCCTCTGGCTCAGCTCTCCTGGCACAAAGGAATAAAACCTGTCCTTATACCAACAGATGCTGTTGCGTCATCTGCCACTTCCACATCCCTGGACAGTATAAGATTTCCAAGGCCACCTACCTGAAATTTTCTAGAAATTTTCAAGACTACATTTGTGAGAAAGGCTTTAGTCTGACCTTGTCTACCAATCACAGCGCAATGAGTGCTTGATAATTTCAAAAAAGATAATCTTAATCAAATTATTTTCCAGGATTGCACATTGACTTTTAGTATTTGCATTCACTAAACGTGTTAAATCCTTCACAGAGAGGAGCAGTGCGACTAATGAAGTATTCACTGAATTGCAATTCACTGAATCAAATTACACTTCTCCAAAGAGTTGCACCACTTTTTGAATTCCTGGTTGCAAAGAATGTTGGAAGAGCACAAATGATGGTAGGTAAGAAAAGATGCAGTATGTTGGGATATGTAGGATGGGATGCATTAAAAAAGTGTCCTCAATAACTGAAAGATGACATCTTGATTATGAAACAAGGGGCACAATCATACTTGCAAAAATAAATCCATGAATGCCAAGCTCTTGTTAGAATGCAGCCAAGAACCAACAGACTGTGAGGTTAGAATAACAAAAGCAGGTCAAACAAAGACAGCATCTGCAACTATTGGGAAAAATACTCTAAATTTCCCATTAAAACTGTAATACAAGTTTCTTTCTGCCTCAACTCTTTCGTTTGTTACTAAACACGAATAAGGCCCTTTCTAAAAGACTGAAAAGCTGTTTCCTCTTGAATAATCTGTGGTTAAATTCTTGTAACACCCCGGACAAAGAACTCAGATCAGCGGGTAGAACAAGCCTCTCCACTCCCTCTTTGTACTGGAGCCACACGTCAGCGATGTCAGGCTCTGTGAGACTTTATCTGAAGAACATTAACTGCGAACCTGACATTTTACATCACTCAAACAAGCTGCTCCAACTCTGCTGGCATCCTGATTTACACTTCATGCTCAGTGCATCTTCCTATTGATTATAGCAGCTATTTAGAGTTATACGGCTTCCTTCAGCTGGAAACACTTTAATGCAATCAATGCGTTGCCACAATGACAACTTCACGGCTCTCTCCACATGCACTGATACATCTATCCATCCTTGTATATTTCAGTGCCCTTTATTGTAGCGGATTAAATGTAAAGTTGAAGGTTTTATCCAACTTAAAGCACAATTTGGTCTTGTATCAAATCTGCTTTGCATTACCTCTGAATGCTCAGCACATGGGCTGCATCCTAACTGCAGACTGGTTGTGTGGTCTCTATTCATTGTGTCTTTAGTGACTGACAAACATTCATTTTGCCTAACTCAGGGTGACAACACTAAATGTTTATTGTAGTGAAACACTTGCACACAAATTCATTAAGGAACTATTTGTGGTCAATTATATTCAGTTAGAAAATACACCCATCATGAGTCAGTGTTTCAAACTGCATGCATTTTTACTAACTTGTTGTTTATGCTGACATGACAAGGATGAAAAAGTAAAGAAATAATATTGGCTCAGTTACTTTCTCAATACGCCATGATAATTTAGCCTTAAAATACATTTTCAAGCAAATGCTTCACTTTCTGTGGTTTTGTAATTTTTATATCATTTCAAACTGAAAACTTTGAGGATTTTGGACTTTTATTTTGTTTCCCCAAAAAAGTCAAAATGGTGTAAAATAACATTTTAGAAGAGTGATGATCAAATGTAACAATTTATTGAATGGTTCAACATGAAAATAACCTCAGTTTTATTCCTTACTACATTAATTGCAAGTTGCAAAATGGATTAAAAACAAATACGCTTTGTTTCAAAATCCAATGCTATTCATTGATCTGTGTATTCTAGGGATGCATGACCTTCTTGGCATGATAAATCAAGCACAGGGATGCAGAGTATTATCATCATATATATTATTGTCATGATTTCTGTATCAGCAGATAGGATATGTTATACTGAAATAAATCAACTGTGTATATACACACAATAAAAATCATGACAATAAAATAAAGTAATAAATGATAAATAAAATAATAAAAATGATAATAACATAATATAATAATAATTGATTATTTTAAATCAAATTCAATAAAATATCAGCTAAAACTGGCTGATATTGGTTGAAGTTGGCCGGAATATGGTCCATACATAAAAATATGTTTGTGGAGTTTTAGGCAGGAGAGACATTTGTCAGCTGAAGCCTTTTTCTTTGATTATCTTCATTCCTTAGACTTTAAAGTGTGTTTTAAAGGCCAAAGTTTAAGGTCTGAACTATATTTCTATAGATTTCAGCTCAAATAAATTGTACCAGCATAGCAGACACTGACAAGATTCCAATATTGTGCAACTCTAGTTATAAACAGTCATAAATACTATGTTACTGGCAGGCCAGATAATGTTGATAATCAGATCATTTTTGGCTGCAGATTTTATTAAACTTTAAAATACCTTTTTAATTTTTCTTCGATTTCAATTAGTATTCCGCTTGTTTGGAAATCATGCTTTTGCGGTTAAAAAGGAGGGATCCCTCACCTGTTAACAATTACAGACCAAATTCCAAACTGTCAGTCCTTGCAAAGACCTTTGAATCTCTTGTAGGTGACCTACTTAAATAATTTTTACAGTTAATAATATTTTAGTTGATTGTGAGTCAGATTTAGGAAAAAACACAGTATGACCACTGGTGTCTTTCAGTAGTCAGTGATTTGATTTGAGTCTTTGGACAACAAAGAACACTTTGCTTCTTTTTTATTGATGTACCAAAGGCCTTTGATACTGTTCATCATGTCATTTAGAGAGACAGACTGCGCTGCATTGGTGTGTCAGAACCATCTGTGCATTGGTTTGAAAAATTATTTACCAAACAGAACGCAGTGTGTAAAGGCTGAAGGCTTCACTTCTAAATGGCTTGAAGTTAAAAATGGAGTGCCTCTGGGCTCAGTCTTGGAATTGCTATTATTTATACTTTATATCAACGGCATCAGTCAAAATGTTATAAATGCAAATTTTCATTTATATGCAGATGACATTGTAATTTATTGTGCCGCTTCCTCATGCTTACAGGAAGCCTTTGATTCTGTAAAGCACACTCTGCATGAGTTAAATGGGTTCTTAATCCTGACAAAACCAAATTTATGTTTCCAAACTGTAAGAAAAAAAACTTCTGAACCTGTGTTCTGTTACCATGTCTCAGGGTGATGTGATTAAGTCTGTGCCATCTTATAAAAATCTTGGTTCTAAGAACTGAAGTTGTAGGTCAGAACTACAGCTTTAATATTTTCCACTTGAAAGAAAAGGGTTTTGACTTATTTCAGGGATTTTGTCAGGATTGTTTTACCACGACTCTGCAGTTATTTTGCCCATAATTTATGGCCCATAATTTATTTTGTTATATATATATTTATTCTATATTTTGTTTGCCCATTCTTAAAAATGAAAATAAATACGTATCTATATATTGGCACTGATATTAGCAATGCCTAATATGCTGATTTAATGTGTTTTACATAGGGACAAGTAAAGCCAAGAAAATTGATGCCACAAACAGAATACAGCGCGTGTGTTAATTTGATATGACCGTCCCTAAAAGGGGCTTTTTAATACATGAATGTAAACCAACAAATAAACAGTCAATATGACAAATCAAATTACAGAAGGCAAACCTCTTTCCCATGTATGGTTTTCACAACTCATTTCATTGGTTTTCTCCGTCAGCTTCCTTTTATTTACTTTGAAAGCAGCTTATTATAAGTGGTGTGACAATATGCAGAAAACAGCTATACACATAAAAATTTAACATTAAATGAAAGGAAAAGGGTAAAATGCATGATGTAAAATGCATTTTTTAAATGAAAGGCACCCCAAGGCTCAAACTGGTAACTCTATGGTGAGAAAACACCTATAAATACATACCTACATGATCTTTATAAAGATCCTTACAAGAGGTAACTACAGCGTCTACATGTCCTGAGCTCTGTAATTTTCTCCTAGCTGGGTGAGATCCAAAGGAAGTGAAAGTCCACTCCATATTTTGCTCTGTGGGGTCTCCCTACATGTTAGATGATGTTTAGGTCTGGTGACAGAGGAAACCACACCAGGAATTTGATTTAATTCATAAAACTACGGTAGAACATGGCACAGCTAAAGTAGTACTGTGAAATTGCCTCGTATATTTTAGCCATTACACAACTGTGTGGAGTAATCGACAGCCATAATGAGTCCCATGAGAGTGCTGCCAATGCTATTATGGACCCACCACCATGTTTTACAGTCTTATGCTTTTTTGTTTTTTTTTGCTGGTGAACTCACCAGAGAGCAAGAACAAGTACAAGTAATGCTTTATTTTAAAATGCTGTGTCTAGTTTTTGAATTTAAATCAGCATTTTTTAACCTTTTCATTGGACAGAAGTATTTTTAAAGAAAGCATCTTAAAGGAGCCGCAAATAAAATGTGTGTAGTCTGTCTTAACTTGATCACTAGTAGTGCTAACATTAGCCACAACTGTTAAATGGATGTACAAAATTTTTCACCAGACAACTTTAAATAAATGTGCTCCATTTTGATTGTTGTATGAGTGTTTTACCTCTAAACTAATAAAATACTCCAAATATAGTCAGCTAGATTTGGTCTACACAAATCCCAGAGGGTTGCTTGTGGGTCTTAAGTGGCTAAATCCTCCAAGATGTTCACCAGCTGGTCACTTTGGCCCTGTTTACATTCTGCATTTATGATGCATTTTAGGCATTTGGATACCAAGTGACTGCACTTTAGTGCTCACGTCCATATTATGCATTAACAACATGCCTTCAGTGAAGACATATTGGGACTCACTTTCCTGCCTTTTATGCGAACAACAGCCCTTCATCATCTCCATGGCTCTCTTACCGTGGCTTGGTATCCCTGTAAGAATAAATGTGGGTGAGCCAGTCACAAGCTCAAAGGCTCCCCACTCATTTTGTCATGAACACACTTTTAAAGGGTACAGCAATAAACTATTTAGCAAATAAACTTTGTGGGGTTCATGTTAAATTGAAACTGAAATGACAGCTCATTTCATGGAGACAGGTTGCAAGGGGAGTAAGGACGTGCCATTCATGGACGAGCCACGTCTAAGAGCTGGCACCTTTAGAGTACAACAGGGGCAGGCACCCTTTTGAGAGACAGTTGCCTTTGTTTCCATTTTGGTTGGTGCTTTAAAGATTTGAAAAAAGGGAAATTGTACCAAAAAAGAGCCTTTTGGTAAGTGAAACATTGGCTCTTATTATTGAGCTGAACCAAATAATCTGGATCTCTGAAAAGAGCTTCAATTCCCATCACACTGTGAGAGCAAGACTGGATGGACATAAATAAAGCCATGCTTTTGTTTACAAGCAGAATACCACAGATCACACCAGTTGACAGGGTGGTCTTAGATGTCAGTATGTATTGTGTCTACCCAACCAATCAAATCCAGATGAGGACATCCGAGACTACCTCTGTATACAGTCTGGGCTTTTGGAAAACTAACAGTTTTCAATACATATTGAAGTGTGTCTACACAGAGCATTAAGGATCACAATTTGGCATCCCAACACCAAACACAGAGGTAAATCTCTATTGTTTAAACGGAGTGTAACTGTATCTGCATTGCAAACAGTCCTGTCCACTTGTGCACTGTCACTTTTGAAACAACTGGAAACTGCATATTTCTGCTCCTAAAATGATGAGAGAAGAGACTCCAAAAAGTAAAACTGTGGGTTCAAGAGAAAGACAATGAGGTGAAAGTCACTAAAATATCCCCATGGATTAATATCATCACAGTGGGTTTGGGAGGCATATGATTTTTTAATACCTTTAAATCTTTACCAATTTATGACCACAGAATACAACATTATCACCACAGGATTAAAAACCACTTTGAACAAAAAGCAGGTAAGACCAAACAAGAGCACACACCTCTGCACAGTTCATTTACCTGTTTGATGAACAAGAATCATAATCAGCATGTAAATCTTAAAAGGCCTCCCCTGTCTCCTGCTGCCTCCACAGAAATCTGTGCACGTATGCAGAACAATTAACCGACGAATGCCATCTTGCATAGTCGATAAAGCCAGGAGTGTGAGAAGGTAGCATCTGATCACTCAAAATAGAGCTCAGTGGAGCTCCACTTTTCCAGCAGCTCTGGTTCCATAAGTAAAATTCTCTTTGAATGCATGAGCCAAGCTTTTTAGCTACCTGGGTATTCATGGATATAAAACACAAGTCAGTGTATACATTTTTAACAAGAGAAAAGGAACTACATATCTCATAAGCCACTGCAGTTCATTTTATGTGTTGTTTTAGATAGTTTTTCAAGCTCGCAAACCATATATGATCCCATTTCTATGCATATATTTATAGTAGTATTTGAATTTAAAATGATAATGTTGTAATGTATCAGTTTGCTTGTTTATTGCTTTTGCAGTCAGCAGCCTTACTTCAACTAATTTATGTTGTTCTTAAAATAAGGTTGATATCTTGCAAACTTATGTCATCTACAGGAGTATTTATCATTTTTTTAACTCTGAGATAGCCCATGGTCAGTCTAACTTGAATATTTCTAAAAATATAGGCTAGTTGACCATCAAATCTGCTATAGCGTAAATGAATGGGAATTTTACTTAGGGAACATCACTAGCTGGGTTTCCATTACAGTTTTTCGCAAAATAAAAGCGATATTTCTTAAGTTTTGACTAAGTACAATTGCGCTTTGAATTTTTTTCCATTGAAGGGAATTTTGGGCATGAGCCTCGCAGTTCTCGTACAATTTCATCTCGCATGAATCCGCTAGAAGGAAGTTGGAAGCTCTAAACTTGTTGCATGTTGGTATGGTTATGATTACAGCTACAGTGGTTGCCTTGATAATTCTGAACTAAAGACGATGGCAATGGATGATAGTTTAGGGGTAAAGTCCATATGTATGGCAAAGGACAGTATAAGGGTGTAAGTATGATGTTAAGAAAAGCCTCATCTCCAGTTCAGGGGGGGGTGCTGAGGTTTGGATATAAAGCACAAGTAGAGGACTTGCTTTGACTTGAAAAATATTAGAGATGACAGGACCATACTTAAAAATAGGGGGATAAGCGGCAGAAATTACAAATCAGGAGTCGAACGGGAGACAGGGTAAAAAAGTGGTTGCAAAATGAAGTGAAGTTGTGTGTAACGAGACTGAACGTGATTGGTTTATGGAACGTTGAGATGGGTGGAGTCAAATGCTGAATGTTGACCGCCGCCAGATCTGCAGGCTGCAGTCAGGGGCTTCTCCATTCTTGCCAGTTGTCATTCCAATCCAACCAGTACCCCACAAGATTTAATGTCTAAACAGTATATCAGTGTGACCCTTTAAAGCATGTTTATGACAACATAAGGTAGGACTGGGTGATTATGGCAAAAATCATAATCACAATTAATTTATTTCCTTTCCTCAATTACAGTTAGTGAACGGTTATTCCACCCCCTGCCTCAGTTTGTGCTGTAAATATTTGTATAATTTTAAAACAAATAACTGAAACTTTGTGTATTTTAAAGTTTAATGCATCAATCTTGTGTACTTCCAGAACAAAATTATGTGGCTTAATCTATAAAATTCTGTTCTCTTCAAATGGTTTTGTGCCCTTCTAGTAATTAAATCAGAGTGATTCCAGTTTGACTGACCATTTTCAAATCAATTTTCCTGGTCTGAACTCCTGATAAAGATTTAAGATTAAACAGATTTTCTTTACTTAAAAACTGTCATTGACATTAGTTACTCAGATTGACATGAGTTACAATTAAGCTAAACAACAATAATACACCAAAAATTACCACAGACTGCTGGTTTTTAGAAAAACTAACCTCTGAAAGAAGTCACACAAATGGTTATTCCTCTTAATGATCATATTCCTTGTTGCAATAATAAAGATATTATTTAAAGTTTTTAATCTGTGTCTATTATTGCACCCCCCACCCTCCCCCCTTTCTTCATCGGCTACACACAGCAGCTCACCTGTTTCCCTACTGTTCTGTTTTCTTTCTCTCACTAACTGTGTTTCTGCTTTAGTGCGCGGAAGTTTGGTGTTTATTAATTCACGATGAGAACCAGCGTGGTAACTTGATGGAGTTTCTTCATATATTCACAAACTAAACAATGGCAGAAGTTGACGTTAAACAGGAGAGGATGCATTTATAGGAGAGACCTGATGAAAGAGTCTCTGTGCAGAGAGAGGGAAGGCACCGATCTCTATAACTAGATATCTCAGGGGTAAATTTACTAATGTGTGACGTTCAGATAAGCTTCTGTTTAGTCAATGCTATATACGTATTACCTTATCATATGTATCATACAAACACCAGCCTGATGTGAAAGGAGAGAGAGAAACTCTCAAAGCGAGCCCCCTCTCACCGCCCCGCAGTTTGAGTTTTACTCCGGAGCGCTTTTGTGTAGCATTGGATGGGGCGATGTCACATGACTGCATCTCACGTAGTGTGCTTCTATGGTGCATTAGTAGATAGATTTACAAGGGGACAAATAAGAAATAACCAACACAGCAGGTTTATGTCGGTTATTGGCTCTAAATGTCTGGATTATTTTTCAATTAATTGCCCAGCACTAACATAAGGAGAAAAGCAGTCAAAGGGGCACCACTTGTCTCTTCTGACAGGTCAGGACTGAAGTCACATGGAATCCAAATGCCCAATGCATCATTTTGGAATCATGTGACGTGTGTATGAGTCCATTTTTCACAGACTCTTTATTTGACTAATTAGGCCTAAATCATTTACAAGAGTTCTGTCATGTCTTTTATGGCATCTTCGTGCACAGGCAGTGATGCTTCTTTTAACAGACTCATAATCTAAAGGCGTTTATCATAGACATCAACAGAGAGCAGATTCTTTCAGATTCTTAAAGGGGTACTGTACTGCGCTGTTTTCAATTACCTTTATTTTACTGTCAATTTAATATCTTTTGTCCATGTGATGATTTTTTAAGTGCAGCTTCACTGAGGTTTTGAATGTTTTATCAGTCTAAGTATTTATTCTGTGAAAAAACAAACAGCCAGCAGCAGGATTCCTTACATTATCCATACTTTCCTGTATGTATGCATGTAAATCATTTTCATGCCATCATGGCTGACAGAGCCGTAGTTCAGATCAGCTACTCTCTGTACCCTGATTTGGGAATTTCTGAAGATTTTCTTTTACAAAAAACGGCAATTTCTCAAATGTGTTCCATGTTCTTGTTTCAGTGTTTTGGCTTCATAATCATTAAAAAAACCCTGGAGATCCTAAAGGAGCTGGTGTGGACAGAAAACCTGATTTTGAGCTTTAAATGTTAATTGAATTTGTGAAAAATATGATTCAAAATGCTTCATAATCGTGACTGAAAACATGCTTGTCCTGGCTTGTGTAAATCTAACAGCATTTGTTGCGGGCAGATTATCCTGAATTACAGCTTTAATTAGAAAAATCTTTTTGGAGAGATGCAGTTTTCCTCCAAATCTTAAAAAATATCAAGCTAATATCTTTTAGCCATGCTGTTCAGCTCTACCGTTTGGCTGTACTGAGTTGGAAATGAGCCATGCACTTAATATGCATCCACTGCTTTAGGCCTGGGCGTGTTTCGTGCTTGTTTTACAATTCAAGTTGGTTTTTTTTTCTCAGAATTGGTTTCTATTTATTTGTCCACCTACTCTGTCTGTTCCTTTCGAAACAAGACACAGGCATCAATCTGCAGCATTTCCACTGGGAAATGGGAACCGGTTGGACTTGTTTTTCGTGTTTCCTTGTACATAATTACTTTTTGTTCTCTTCCTGTCTTTACGGTGACAGGCTCAGGGTTATTATTTAAAATTCAACTCTTCATTCAGATTTACAAATGATGGATCTTTTCAGGATCACAGGGGGGAATTTAAATGTCTATTCCTTGATAGATGAAGGACTTTTCATGGATTTTGCCAGAGCTTTAACATAAAAAAGGACAGAAATACAACATAATTAGACAACAACAAGGCTGAAGAACTGGATTAGTTTCCAGCAATTTAGGTCCAATCTTGGAATGCACATTTGGCCAGACTTCATGTCTTTAATGCCCAAATCCTGTTCTGTTTGACACAAGACAGACTGTTTGGTTGACCAAATGTTGCATTCTGACTAAGAATTCGAAACTTCTCTGAGTCCACATTAAAATGGAAGCTAATGTGTTGCTTGAAGCCTGAAACGGCTGAATTTTTGCATGCTAAATTATTCCCTTTACCAGTATTTAAAAGAGCTGGTTCTGCTGGCTCCATTGTGATGCAAACTGGAGTGCCATATGAGTACAGAGAGGCTGAATTGGAACAATGATGAAAGTGAAGACTATAAGAACAGGACAGCTGTCAGGGTGTGCGAGTCGGGTGTACATTTAGCAGTTAAAAACTGATTTTACTGATTGCCTCTCCACGGGTACACCCAGGCAATCATTCTATGTTTGCAGCATTTTTCTTAGTTTGTCATCCAGGGCTAGAGAAGCAGCTCAAACCTCCAATTCACTGCAGAATTGACTTTTTAGCTGTGTGCCTCCTTTTGAAAAAAAAAATATTGTTTATGTTACCTTGGACCAAGGATATAGAAATACAAAGACTTCATATAAAAAGGTCAACTTTGAGATTTTTCTCCTTGGGGAAACATGAAAACTTTGACAGAACTTCTCAATGGTTAACTGCCTCCTCTAGGACTGAAACAAGGACCATTTTATTATTAAACTAACTATTTAGCCTATTGAACATCACACTTGTCACATCACTGGTCTCCAGTGAAAGGTCCATTTTGCTCCTTTGTTTTGTGATCGCTACCTAAAAGATTTTCTGTGCACAATGATCCACCTTCAAAAAGAAAGACAAAATGCAATGATGTTTAGGATGTTATTTAAAATATAACATCATTGTTGAACCAGTGACTACGGAAGCCCTAAGAGGACATGTATGCATAAAATGTATTCTTCTGTTTTCCAGAACAGGTCAATTATGGTTGTTTTCTTGAGATCTCAATTTACATTATGATAACATCACTGGTTTCATCATGATAAAATAATAATAATAATTTCTAGGGATGCTACACGTTGGATTTTTGTGAATATCTGATTTTTACAAATTCATTTTAGCTGCTAGGTATACTGCTGATATGCAAATGTATTTCAGACCCAGTATTAACTTTGGCAGCTGCTTTAAATTTATCTAATTTAGTCTCTGGATCAAAATTCCTTTAAGTTTTAGTCACATTTTAAGTCATTTTCAATCTTGAGAGTTTTAGTCTAATTTTAGTCAACAAAAACACAAAAGCTGTTTAGTCCACTTGTGGTTGATGAAGACTAGTGTGCACGGTAAGTATTTTTTGAACCGATAATTTCCCTCCTGTGATGGCCGATAACTGATAAGAACAAATTATTTTTTCAATTGCTGTTTTTTGATTAATCCTTCTTATTTAAGCACATCTCAGGATAGAATCCCTGAAAAGTGAAATCCAAACTTTGTGTCTTAATAAACTAGATATGCTGGAATAGGGTTCCTGTAAACATATGAAAAAACTGAGATTTTTGTGTGACTGAATGTTTGATTTAGACTATTATTAAGTTTTTCACCTCTCTCCTGGCTTGGTTTGATTTGAGCAAGGCAAATATAGGGGCCCATGACTTCACTGGTCTTGATGGGGAATTACCCCGCCCCTAATGCTGCAATGACATAAAATCCCTGAGTAGCTCATCTCAATACAGCCTGGTGTTAGCAGATGTCATTTCCTTCAATGAAAGTTAACAGCCAGTTAAATGCTGTGTTTTTGGTTATTGTGAGGTAAATTTCACAAATCTATCGGCCTTAGTGCCTTATGGGTCATTCAAAGCATACTAATGGAGAGATTTGTACCAAAAAGTAAGTTTAATCCCCTACTTCTGTCTCTGTTCTGGCACACAGCCAGGCAGCTGTGCTCTGATCAAAAGCATTTTTTTATTTGAGAGGATTGTATTTCTTGTTGGTGGGTGTGGCTTCAGCTCATTCAACTTACACACCCACACCATCCTAGAGAAGATTTTACTGCCTTATTTTCCTGATTTCAAAGTTAAATTTTATAGATTTTGAGATGTTTTTCATGACTGAAATTTAACCTGGTAGTTCATAACACAGTGGCCCGTCATACAATGAACCTTAAATACTGATTTGGTTATCACCTTACAGGGACTTTAAGCTCAGACATGAGTTGAGTATACCAATACTGGTTTGTTTTAGGAGGAGGGGGGGTCTGTAGCACCTGATTATGCATTTCTATTTTGATTTTGTAATACTGCGGTATGATACTTTTACTGTACAGGGCGAGAAAAATACTGTGATATGATATGTAGGCCATACTGCCCAGGCCTTGTTAGTCATCTAACATTTTCAGTCATTTTATTCGTAGATTAAATAAACACTGTTGAGACCAAAAACAAGGTTCCTGCAGATCCTTGAAAACTCTTGAAGTCTTAAATTTGACTTATTCATTTAAGGCCTCAGAAATTCCTGAAAAGTCTTATTTTTACTGAGATGCATCTTTATCCAGTAATTTTCTGGCTTCTTTTTTTTTTTTTTTTTTTTTAACTTTCTTTGCATATCTGCTTGTAGCATATGTTATGACTGATATTACTATATGCAATATTGACAGAAAAGAGGAATTAAATGTGCCAGGAATATCAAATTTGGGTTTTTATGACCCAAAAATGTTTCATATTGAATAACAGTTCATTAGTAGTGCATTAAATGAGAGAATTCAGCTCTGTCCGGTGTACTGAGAAATCTCAAAAGCCTCTCAATTTTAACATTTTCTGCACAAAAAGCAGTATTAATTTTTGTCTTCTCTTAAAAAGTCTTAAATTTGAGTGTAGGAGCTCCGTAAAATTTCTGTCCTTCAAGCATTCTTTAAAGTTTAAGGACCAAGGATGAACAGTTTTTTGAGATCTTTAGCTATTAGGTCAATAAATCAAGCTACACTAAAAAAAGAAAATTGTTGGACAAGTTTAGAAAATTACTCCAATTGGTAACAAGCAATTAAGTTAAGTGCTTTCAACTCAAATTTACAAGTAGCATTAAGTTACCTTGAGGTGCGTCTTGTCAACTTGGGTTGAAAAAGCTTAATTCAACTGTTACTGAATGAAGTAGGTCCAATTTCTTCACAGTGTTATATTGAAATACAACAAATAAGTCTAGATCTCAAGGAGGCTGCTAATTATCACAAGAAAATCAATTACGTGGACATTTATCCCCTTAAGGCTTCCATAGAGTACAAAAAAGATGCCTTTCTTTAGAAGAAAATCTTCAATTGATGATTTAATCATTTCAGATCTAGAGGCTAAAAAGCATTATCTCTTTCTTTAATGTACCTGGCAGCTTTTCATCACATCTGAACATCCTGTGTTAACAAAAGTACCTCACTTGAAGCATTTGTCCCTACAAAATAAAAGCAGCAGAGCCAAAGTTCTGTGTGTACTCCTGTGTAAACCAACAAATATAAGCAACAAACACACAGCCACCATACCATCGTCAGTGCTTCAAAAACAAAGACAAGGCTTCTGTAGATTCAATTCTTTTCTCTGCTGCCAACTTTCCCTTGCGCTGTGGCTTAGCCCAACACAATTGTAAAGGATGCATGCTTCTTTTATTTTATTTCCAGCCCCCTTCAGCCTCCTTTTTTTTTTCCTTGCTCCCCTCTCCTCCGGTACATCATTCCTTTGGGTGTTTGTGCCGTGTCCCATAGTTACAGGATAAGAGTCCCAGCAGCTCACAGAGTTAAAAGCCTGCCCTGTCCCACTCATACGAACAAGACCATCAATAATTCACTCTCATCGGGAAGCATTATCTAACAGCCTTATAAAAATTTGAAGATTTTGGGTGACAACACAGAACCATGAAGAAAGCGCCCAGTAAGAGGACACTCGAGGTGGCGAAAATATGTTAAAGTGCAAAGGGGGGAAGGGAAACCAGTCTGCACCGTGTGTCCTGTGAGGCTGATTTAACCATTACACACAGAAGGAAGACAGACGCCTGGCCGAGTTGAAGGAGAGTCAACGAGAAAGACACGTCTCCCTTATGTGAGAGAGAAAGGAGTGCAGCTCAGGGGTGGAAGCATTCGCTCGGCTGTATTAACGCCCAGATTCATCCTCATTGACGGTGAAATCCCTCTAAGCCCAGATCAATTACATCCAGCTCTGCTGTAATTAAAATGTCCTAACAAAGGTCTTAGGAGCACAGGGAAGAAACCTGTCCATTGAAAATAAACTAAGCCCAAATTATAGCACCATCCCCAAGAAAACAGTTCACCATTAGATTCAGGCTTTCTCTGCTGATAAGCACGTGGAAAAAAGTGTCCATGCATGGCTGCTGTGTGCATAATAAGCCTTTTTTAATCCCTTAATAAGGTCAAGATCTGATTTAAGATAATGAAGCTCACATGAAACACAAGCATGCTGCAGTATTTTTCATCAATGCAGCTACATAACATTAAAAAAATCATTATTCTATAGGAATAAGAGGCCTGTTGTCATTGTTCTAGCCCTGAAAACTAGAAAAGCTCATTATTTGTTCTTGAAAGTGTATCAGATGCTCTGCAGAGGAATGGCATAACGCTAATAAGTCTCCTAATTAAAACTCAGCAGTGGAGTGATTAGCAATCACAGCTTCACTCTTTAAATATCGAGATCTGATTTGCTTGGATGATCAACAACGAGCTTCCTTCGCTCCATGCAGCCTCTCTCTCTGTTTTTAAGGAGGCTTTTGAAATCAACACAAGAAAGGGCGCAGCTGAGCTTTTGAGTCCAATCATACTTTTTCCTTTCCCTAAATGTCATTTACATTGCAACACGTTTTCAAAAATTTTGACTGCCAGCGATCATAAAAAGGATTACACGCCGGTGTTGATGAGAGCTGAAGTGTTTTTGGTTTAACACGATAATTCATCATAGTACAAACCCGACTATAAAACACAAGGAGCGTTACTTATGGCAGCCACCAAAATTAAAGTTGAAAGCTGCTCCCTCGCTGCAGCTGAGGAGGGACTCTTCCACAGACACAGGAGGGAGCAAGATGGCTGCCTGCGCTGACACACTGAAAGCGACGCCTTTGCCGTTTTGAGGTAATAGATTCTGTTTGCTTGTGTGACTTCCACCGTTTCTCATCGCCTGTGACAACGCCTGCCAATCAAAGCGCAGGGAACGTTCAAGGGCTTTGACAATATCTCGTCAACCTTGAAAACACATCAGGAGAGGCCGAGTGGCATCACTTAGGCATCAGGTAGCCTTCGGTATAAAGGTGGTGGAGCCTCTATTTTTGAAATGTGACAAAAGCATGTTGGAAATTAGCATTGAAGTGTTATCACTGTACACAAAGACACCACAAATGGCAGCAGAGCTGTGGGAGGTGAGATGGAGGTGTTGGGTAGAAAAATCAACCACACAGGAGCACTTTATGGAGAAATGTGCAATCAGTGAAGTAAAAATCTGCTCTGAGATACTGCAATAATTGAATATATTCCTCAATTCACACCACTGACATAAAAAGCTGTTTCATGTGTGCACTCCAGAAAATATCAGGCAGGCTGCCCCTTGAATTTTGCTGAATTTCTTGATACAAGTACACCTCACTAGGGAAGACTATCCCTTTCAGAGGAAGGCAATAGAAGCCTCAGGAGGATGTAAAAAGAGACATGATCACGAAGAATCCATCAACATGATGACAAATGTAGCCTTTAGATTGATAAAGTACGTAGCAAAGAGGTACGAATGTGAAAATAAAAATCATAATGAAGCATTACAGGTTGCAGTGAATGGACATGCAAGTTATCAGCTGCTCCCACTTGCTTGATGTAAATTTTCCTAAACATTTCCTACCTTTGGCTCATTCCTCCCATTTTCCACATAGCCAGTTCCAGGACTGGTGCTATGGACAGGGTTTGTCAACATTAAAACCCTTGTTAATACTCCTTATTGATCCCAGTCCTTATCGATACCTTTATTTATTATTTTCTGTTTGGTGGAAGGATAAATAATAAATAATGTGCAGCAGAAGTGGTAAAAGTGAAGTACAGCTTGAGTTTAAAAGTTCTGATTTGATCCATTATATCTGTTTTGAATCTGAATCTTCTATTTTTGATGTGACATTTGAATACATTTTTTTTTACATTTATCTGGTTTACTGAGTTTACCTGGATGCATTTATTTCATTTTCATCTTGTTAAGTCTGCTAATTCACTTTTTCTATTTGCTACACTGCACTCAGATTTTTGTTTTTTAGGATATATTTTTGGTCTTTTTATGCTGTCATCTAGAGAGGAGGACAGCTGCAAGTTTAGCGGTTTTTTAAGGTTATTTTTTGGGCATTTTGCCTCTACTTGATAGGACAACTGAAGAGGAAAAGTAAATATGGGGAGAGAGAATGGAAGAAGACATGCACCAAATACATGCTGGAAATCGGTCCCTCCAACAGTGTGTTGAGACCTATTGATACGATATCAATCCAGCCAGATAGTGATGTGAGCTAACCTTGCAAAGCCGATGGATACGCCTGTTTTCTTGTTTCATCACTGGCGAATCCATCTTACAAAGCTCCCGTCTGAACCATTTGGGCCCAGTTAGAAAGTGACAGGACCAATCAGCAACGAGGGGCAGTACTTTCGGTGCAGCAGAGTCATGTCGTAAGCAAGCAGCAACAAGAGGCCAGTGCCGTTATGGCGGAAGACATTTGCGGGGATGCTGCTAAAGCGCCAGTTTTATCAGAACTTGATGACATTTCTTCGTTAAAAGAAGATCAGAGAACTGCAGTGAGTTGTTTCTTTTCAAAACCGACATAAGTCATGTACTGGCATGTTTATAGTCACTATGGTTCGCGTTATGCAGTTCTATATGGACTTTATTCCTTGGTAGCTGCGCACGCGCACATCTGCGACGACGTCACATGTTTTGTTGCTATGATACACCGTAAAGATGTGACAGACAGAACATTCATCTAATCACTCTCCAAGTTTTTTTTCAAAGGCTCTGCCCTTTCCCAAACTCTGTATATAGAAGGTTTTCCAGATGGATGTGTGAAACAAATCCATTTGGCATGTCAGGTAGATGTGAGTAGGACAGGGTGAAAATAAAGCCAGAGTGGAAGACCCATCTAGCAGTGGAGCCAAAGTAGCACACCTTTGCGTTAACTGATTTTGGCCGATTATCTGTAAAATAAAATGTCAATACCAGCTAAATGCTAACTATCAGGATAAATAATCAGCCAGGCTGATAATCGGTCTAATTGTCAAAAACTGGTTCGCTGGAGTTGGCCGGAGAGCCACATCATTACCCCACCGTAAGCTTCAGTGTGTTTCAGTTTTTCCAGTGGTTAAATCAAGGATAAGAGAGAGGTTGGATCATGTCACTCTTCAAGTGTTCCTGCTGACCTTGCGAACCTTCCTCGATGTCCAAACTAGACTGGTCCAACACATTTCAGCATCAAGACAATATGAAGGTCGATCACATTCATTGTCCTGTTGTCTTGTATGAAGCTCTGTTGTTTAAAAATGGCACTCTTCTTGGCTATTTCTATATTCCAATTCCATCTCAAGCCTCCAATGTAAGCATGCAGGTCCTATGAAAGCTGGTTCTTTCCCCTGGAGTTTGTGGGTTTGTCTGGTCAAGTGCCAGCTCTTTGGCTAAGAAAAAACTAAGAACCAGGGCTAGATTACTGGCTCTGAACCAGCGCTGGAGCTGGCTTGGTGGATAAGGGGTATCAGAAAATTATCTGGAAGGCTGGCAGGAAACACTCCTGGTAATGTCAAGCTGAAAAATTAATCAGTTTGTGTTCATACCTGCACCTCACCCAAGAAATTTGGGGACATTTTCTTGAGGAGGATGGGGTTTTATGTAAGTGTGGAAGCCCTAAAATAGCTAGTGCCCTCGTGAAAGCACAGAATCAAAGACTTCTTGCTTTCTTTCATGTAAAGGCCCTGCAGTTGCTCATTCGTAAAATAAAACTTGGGCTTCAGTTGCTACCTGTGATGTCTTCTGTTTCGATGCAAAATGAGACATAACAATGTTACACCGCATCAGCCAAGTGATTTACATTTTTATGTGATTCCTGAACAGCATGGAGGAGGACAGGGCAGATTCTTCTGCAGCAAGGCATGGCCTCAACCTCCATTTTCTGGGATAATTATATGATACTATTTAGGAATCTGAGAAAGAGAGGAGCATTTCCTCAGCTGAAGACAGATGACCTGTCAGATGCACCTAATACCAAGACAAAGCCTTCAGCCCTTTAATCTGCACACTTCCTTTGACCTATACTATGACAGAACCAAATAAAGCACACTATCTTTGTATCCCCCTGAGACAGAGCAGCGTCTTCGTATGCTAATGCCATCCCAGTGTCGGAGAAGAAGCTCCGAGGGCGGCCCAGACAACTCACAGGTCAGTGCTAATCTCCTGATATATGGTGCCTAAAGACCCGGGACACATCCATCACACGCCGCCGACGGCTCCCCAACCGGGACGGATCTACACACACTGAAGGGGTTAACATACACCCCCCAAAGAGACCTCTGATGATCCATCACTCAGGAAAGCAGCTTCTCTTCAGAGCAGAGCGTCCTTTAACAACACCGAGGGGGGAGCTTTTTTCTTACAGCAATGAGTGCAAGCAGAGCCAGTGTGACTGCTAGAGCCTCTGTTGATCATTAAACATCCATTTTAAAGCAGTGGGGGAAAGTTAACTGTCATTTTAAACACAGGAGGTGGTAGTATAGGAGAAGATTTCTCCCCCTCTAATGTATTTTGTCAGTGGCATGGATCAGAAGGCCAAAGATCCATCCATCGGGTTAACTACCCAAACGCATAATCATTCCTTCCAGTCATCTGTCTCTTTATTTTTAAAGGCAAGCCGCAGAAAAGTTAAGATGCAGCAGAATGAGAAATTCACCCTGAAGCACTTTGTTCAAGAAACTAAATGCCCTCTTCTGCTCTGTGTTTTTCTTCCTCATCCTGTGGCTTCAGCTCTTGACTCTGGACCATTTTGCAGCTACACTAACCCAGGAAGAAATCCATGTCAGAGGGAGCCCCAGTGCCAATTTCTCCACCACCAGCCGCCCCGACAGAGCAGAATGCATGTACCTCTCCTCCTCTTCAGCTGCTTTTTAATAATTCCAACAACCAGGCTCGGCTCTGCTCGCATCATCACGGATCCCACTCAACACCAACTTTTTCTCCACTCGACAAACTTACTACACTTGCTACATCTCCCACTGCCCTCTCCGCCTACACATATACAATGCAGGGAGCGCTGTTCTCTGGAGTCACTGTATTTTCTCTCTCTGAAACACAGGAAATCACTAAGGCGAGAAGAAGGGTGAAGTCAGTACACAAGGCAGGGGGTAGTAGATCAATCAGCACAGAAAGCGTTAAACATCATAAATTGATTATATGCAACTGATGTAAAGGGTGTTTCTCCTTTAATGCAATCAAATCTGTCTCATCTACCATAATCCATCCCGCCCTCCTTCTCCCCCCTCCTCTCTCTTTCTCTCTTTCTGTCCATTTGTTTGTTCAACATTTCACAGCAAGCGTGTGAGAGGAATTGAACAAGACAGCTGTCAAACCCTGAGCGCCATGAGTGAAGATGGCAGGTGAAGTCTTCTCTCTGCTGCTTTCTGGGTTCAAAAGCACCCACTAGTTTCAGGTTTTTTATGTTAAAAAGTCAAAAAAGATGAAGAGGGAATGGCCCCTCCTTTTACAAGGATAGTTGAATTTGTTGTTGCTATTATCAGGGTAGGAAATTCCAGGATAACTTGCAGGACAATATAGGATACAAGATTCAATAATTGCATTACAACAGATACTATACTTTAAGCTGATACTCATATTTAAATAGATATTTCAAACCTAAAAAATAGGTGCTTAAAACGCACTTTAAAGTTTAAGGAATAACACTAAAAAGAGAAAATGACTATAGCTGATGTAGGTTTGTTGGTCCTGCCTTCACAAAACTCAAATCTGTAAGGATGTACGATATTATCGATATGATACCTGTATTGGAGGATATTAGCTAAAAAAGTGAATTACTGGTATTGGTAGATATGGAAAGGTCTGCCAATATTTTGGCTATAAAAATCGGCCTTTATCTGCTGTAAATATTGGCCATATAAACAAATAAGTCAGTGGAGTTTTAGTCTAACAGACCTACATCAGGTGAAGCCATTTTCTTTATTCATCATCACTCATAACACTTTAAAATTTGTTTTAAGGACTGAAATTTGTGGTCTGAACTACATTTAAATATCAAATCAACTAAGATTAATTAGAAAAAAATCTGCAAATCAGATATTTCCAAAAATCTTATATTTTGCATCCCCACTTATTGTACATATGGCTGATATTTACAGCCAATGTAGGCTAACATCCACAGGGAATAGATTGTAAATCTCAGCAGAACTTTTCATATCTGCCAATACTGATATCATGGCAATACTATGCCTCCCTAGATTCTAAATATGGCATAAAACATGGTACATTACTTGACATGATACAATACACAACACAATATGAGTAGACACATGAGATGAAAAATGACAACATATGATACAATATATGACATAAAGAATTGTACTATACTTGATATAATACAATATGATACGATACACAGTAATCAATAAAATACAGCAAATAAGATATGATATAACTCTCACAAGATGAGGTGGCAAAATACGATACAACACGATATGTTACAATACAACATATGTTGGGATACATGGCAAATGATTAAGATAGTATCACATTTCAGAAATATAGCAAGGTAGTCGTATTATGACTGTTGCTGTCAAAATAACACATTAATTTTGATTAATTATTCATAAAGAAACAAACAAAATTTTATAACCCAAACTAATCGCATTGACCTCATGTGTCACTTTTCTTTACAACCGTCCAATGCAGCATTTTAAACAAGCTTAATATTTCATGTTTATTCAGTTTTTATGATTTTGTACATTCTGACGATTAGGGAAAAGAATCAAAATCCAGTACCAGCATAATACCAGTACCATCACATCCCATACCTACTGGGCTGAATTACAAGACAGATACTGGTGCTTTTTTTCGGTACCTCACCACCCCCACTCAATCCCCATAACTTCACATATCTTTCACTTCCTGTTTCCTTTACTCATATGTTCCGTTGGCATCTTATTTCTGAATCATTTACCAAGACAGTTTTTATTCATCTGATGGCTTTAAAACACTTTTTCTCTTAAAGGTATCTTTCAGGCACCATTTAGGCACTGGCCTCTTTTAAAAAGTATCAATTTAGAACAGGTATTAGAAAGAACACTAACGATACCCAACCCTAGTGAGGACAAGCACCATCCTGGACTGCTTTAAAAAGACAAACCGGTGTCTCTATCTGTCCATCCTCCAATTGTGTTAGTGTGCCTCTCTTGAGCGTGCAGACACAATGAGACAAGCACGTTCAACCTCATGACGAGACGTACTGAAGTAGGCCACTATGTCCAAAAACACTGAGTTCATCTACCTATGTACAGATGTCCCTCTTTAAAAGTTCACTCCTGTGTCACTGCTATAAAACCTCATAAAAACATCCAATGTGGCTCAGAAGCACGTTCTTTAATTACAATATTTTGTGATATCACAAACAAGAAGCTTCCAGCACACATTAACGTGTAATGAGACCTTTTTCATAAGGAATAATAACGTATTATAAGAAATTTACAAAACACCAATTAAAAGACAGCAACAAAAATGAGGGATGAGGCAGGGAGCCTGTGTAGACTGAGAGCAGAGGTAGGCCTGCAGCCAGAGCGTTTGTTGGGGGATAAAGAGAATGACAAGAAAAGAGCCAAGAGAGTAATAGATACACTGCCTTCTAAATGTGTTCATCCCCTTGGATATTTTACCCTTTTATTGGTTTTATAAATAAATCGTGATTTTTTTTTTCTTTTTTTTTAATAAAAATATAAAACCCTCTTTAATGTCAAAGTGACAATGGATTTCTACATTTAAATAAAAGTGTGCAAGGCAAAAAAAGTAACTGCATAGATATTCACCCCCTTTAAAGTGACTGACCTGATTCAACAGAGGTCAAGCCAACTTGTGCTAGTCTTACAATTAGTGAAATGGGGATCACCTGAGAGTAGTGACTGTGTCTCAGGTCAATGTAGTACAAAGACAACTGTGTCTGGAAGGTCCAGTCACTGATTAATCAGTATTCCTGGCTACTATTACACAATGAAGACAAAAGAACACTCCAAGCAAATCAGAGAAAAGGTTATTGAAAAGTAGAAGTCGGGGATGGATACTAACATTTTTTCAAGGCTCTGAACATCCCTCAGAGTTCAGTCAAACCCGTCACTGACTGTTTTTTAATCGTATTACAGAAGCCGTCATTCTTAACGACACTACAATGGCACTGGTCTTTACAAAAAAACAAAGTATTGACTGGGTAATTATGGTGACATGAGAAAAAATCAGCAGTAGCTTCAGCAGGCTTCTTTCATGTTAACTGTTATAGCTATCGCTATGATGTTTAGCGCTCAGGTTCATCGTGTTGTCCACGTATTTCACTCAGGCATGGCATATCTTACACAGACATGACTCCCGTATAAGTCTGTACAGTCTTTAATGTTTTGGAAGCCAAAACAAGTCCACATATCCGCTATGAAAGCAGCAGAAGCTGCACTGCTGGGCATGCATGAGCAACCGGCTCACTCAGAATTTTTTTGTTTTTTTCTTTAGTCAAAAAATCCCAATAGTGCTGACAGTGATTGATTTATAAAATCAAAAGTGTGAAACATCAAAGGGGGTGAATACTTTTCATAGACACCGTTTATAGTAAAATGGTCATTCACTCTTAATGTAAAGACCAGAGTAAAATATAGGCAACAAGCTACCAAATATATACATCCTACTCATACTGTCTGTACATGTGATCAGTTGCGATTAATTTATCACAAGGCCTATAATTAAATAGATTAATCTTTTAATCATTTGACAGCTCTAATGATGACACAACACAAGAACTGTTTAATTGAAGACTACAAAATGCCCCTGAAAAGGTCAAGTGCAGGATTGATGAATTTATTCAAGCTTTATCTCTTATTTTCTCTCTACCTTACCTTATCCAGCAGTTTTTTATACAAGAAGAAATCCTTACAACCTTCTTTCATGTCATAAGGAGGAGGCATTAAATAGTCATGAAGCAGTAAGTCCACTTGCAGGTAAATGCAGTGAATGCCATATTTAATTACATTTTCAATATGGCACTCATGAT
Organism: Cheilinus undulatus; assembly: GCF_018320785.1. Taxonomy (NCBI): domain Eukaryota; kingdom Metazoa; phylum Chordata; class Actinopteri; order Labriformes; family Labridae; genus Cheilinus; species Cheilinus undulatus. Next base: position 23,088,560 of record NC_054877.1, read on the forward strand.
TCAGTAAGTGTATCTCATTAAACTGCATAACAACACATTGACTTATCCTGACCTTGTCACATTCTGATATAAATACCCAGAAGTCAGGAGACCCCAGACATGACACGTAAATTCCCTGTCTGAGCAAAAACATCTCACATGTTGCATTTTCTTTCAACATTAACCCATACTTATTTCAAAGTAAAGACAAACACAAAGATAACAAAGCTTGTGTCGCCTTCCGTCTTTGTGCCTGATCAAAATGAGCCTCCTTCCCTCCTTTAAAGCTACCAAGAATTGCAAAGAACGTTGTGCCATGTATTAAAAGATGAAGAAGAAAAAACACAAAGAAAAGAAGAAATCCTTAGAAAATAAACAGTGTCTTGCTGCATTCTTTCTCTGACAAACAACAGCTGCACAGAATGGAAAATAAATATTATCTCTGCGACAGGAAAACTAATCAGATGCGGCAAGGTAGACAGAGTCTCTCCCAAAAGCTTCAACGCCTTTTGCATCCACGCTCAACATTTAATCGGCAGGACAAAACTTGGAATTCATTTTGGAGTGTTGTAAGTGTAGACATCTGTGGACAAAACACAAGTCATCATGTGTAAACTGTTTCCCTCTAGTTAAAAGTGGCCTGCAATTTCTACTTGACAATAAAATTAAGAGCTTCGTTGACGATATTTCAGCACACAAATTCCTCCTAACATGATTGTTGAACGGCGTCCAAAGTGTCCACTAAATGCATGGCTTTTGGCGTGAGATCATGGCCAACAAATTCCCCCAAATCCACACTAAATCTGTGTCCAACACTAACACTTGTTCCTCACAAACACACAAAAACCCCAGTGCAATGTCCAGAAACCTCTTCCACCAGCAGCTACAGCGGCTCTCTATCAGAACAAAACTGCTCCGAGGAAGGGGGCTGGTAGCTCAAGTTCTCCCTATTGAAATGCAGACACTTTGATATGGAAATTGGCAGTTACAAAAACCCGCTAGAATTCACACTAGCATTGCATTGAAGCCATTTGTGCAATGTGAGATGAGATGGCACTTCCTTCCCCAAGACAACACAGACAAATGGACCCAAACCGGCATGTCTGGGATGGGTGAGAGAGACAGAGATGGGGGGGTGAAGGTGAAGAGCAGGAGGAAGAGGATAATGGAGAAAGAGGGAATAGAACTCATCTTTTTTTGAATTCCAACGCCCTAGCTTTGTTTCATGATATTTGGCAGAGATGGAATGCAAGATTTGGCAGTGCAATGAGTAAATTTGCTACTAAAACTTCACATTTCTTGGATGAAATGACCTCTTCTTCCAGTAGAACCAACTCTCGGACATGTCAGCATCATACAACCACATTCAACATCATCCAAGCATGCGAGACTTTTTTTCCTTCTTTGTCTAGACCTCCAAAATGGCTGAAAAACTTCTCCGCTGCCGATTTGTGTGGTGGCAAGTCAATTCTTCACACTCTGCATATGGATTATATAATGTTGCAGCTTTCTTTGTCCATAAGAAACCACCTAATGATGCTTAGGTGTTTGCAAACATATTTGGGAAAGGCATTTGCCACTTGTGCATGAACGCTGTTATATAAGTATAAGCCTGGGTAGCTTTCTGTTCCCCAACTTGTCAGTATGGCTTATATAATGTTGCAGCACTATCCTGATTTGGCATTGACAGTACAGATTGTAATGTAAATGTTATTTAAGTTTCAGCCTGTCACAGACAATCTCTCCTGAGGTTCCTCTCTGAAGTCTATGTGGCCCTATCTCACTAAAAGCTTCACGTGAGAATCAGATATGGCTCCTTCAGCCTATAAAAACTCTCGATGTGTGTGCTGTGTGTACAAATGTGTGAGTGTGTGTGTGTCCCATCATCACACATGGCTGCCTCAGGTCTGTGAATTATACATGCTCTGTGAAATGATCTTATTTTATAGCTGCAAAATGGAGAAGTAAATGGAGACAGTAACTGACATCTAACTACTTAGCTCCTGGTGTCTTGGACTGGGTGGAGATGTTTGTGTGCTCTGCTTTCTTTCACACTGATTACCATCCCTTAATATCATAGAAATCAACGTTGCAGAGGATTTTCATTTGCTCTGCTTACATTTCATCTAAATGAGAATAACTAATTTAAAGCACCTGGGCGCACCTTAAAATAATAACATCCACAAAATTTTGGCACTTAACGCACAATGCATCCTGCCCTAGACACTAAAATTCTCATTTATGTGATCTAAAAAGCAAGAAACCAGCAAAAAAATAAATAAAATTGGAAGCTGCAGACACTTCCTAATAATCTAAATTATTATAAGCTATGTATTGATCACCAATCGTTTCAGTTTTTAACTGCTAGAGGAGCCCGTGGGCCCGTTTTCTGACATTTCCTTATCACAGCCAGTGAGTGTAAATAAATGGTATCGATCCAGAAAGGCAAAACCCAGCATCTCTCATGAAAGACTCAAAACATCCGCTTTTAAGGAGCTACTTACAGTGGTACGCCGTGCCAAAATATGGATCCCGGCAAGGAGTGTGAATTTCAGATAAACACCAGGAGCCCCCCTCCTCTCCGTTTTTCAGAAGAGGCCCCCAGAAACTAAGCAGTGGGTCGCACAAAGACGGCTGGGTCTCGGCTGCATGCTCCACTTTCCTCACAGCGGACGGATGGTGGTGGTGGGGTTCCCCGTGGCAGGTATCTGATCTTCTCCCAGCCAACGCGTCCAGCACCGGACGAATAGCTCCATGTCGAGGGGGCTCTATTCAAAAGTAATAATCGCTACAACTCCACACCTCCTCCTCCTGCTCCTGAGCGTGCACCCAGGCTCCTTCCGACGGTTACACTGCATAAAAAAGGGAGCACTTCAAGGAGACGAGATGCGCCCTAGTCTCGCTACAAAAATCAAACTCTGAGCACGTCTTTCCTCACTGTCAAGTCAGACGGCACGTCTCCAGCGGCTCGGTCCACGGGTACAGCCCAGAGAGGAGGGCGAGGACTTTTCTAGTCTGGGTCTTTCGGAGCGCTCCCGGTTCGTCTTCTCCACACGCCGTGCAGACAGTCGGAGCTACAGCCGGACTGGAGGCAAACAAGGCGAGAAGAAACGGCGCACCGGTCCCCGCTCTGCAGCAGCTGGCTGTGGAGGGAGGAGCACAAAACATGGAGCGGATGAGTCTGAGCGCGCGGACTGGAGTCTCGTGCTAATTATGACAGCGCGCATTACGGCTAATATCGCAACCTCATATCTATGTCGAAGCTTTAGCTAATGTGTGAGCTCAGGCTAGCACTTCAGATGAGTTTCCTGCGGCTGAAAAAATCAAACAGGGGTGTTTTTAATCAGGTTTCCTTGCTGTTTAATCAGGAGAGGAGTGAGAAAAAGTACAAGGCCATTCATTACCGAAAAGTTACAACTGAAAATAGCATATATAAATAGCATGCTAATTTTTATCCTACTGGAATTCACTGTTGTTGGCTGTAGCTAATGTGCACCTGGATAATTAGAATTTACCATAAAAAGAAACACAAAATAATGAGCCTGACATAAAACTTGTTTTAATTAGGTTAGTCCAAAGACTTCAGAAATAAAGTAGTAGGAGTAGAGTGCATCAAGGTCATGTTATCATCTTTTATTACAAACATTTGATTTGCTTAATAGAGGTGTGCCCTGTATAACAGGGTCATGTCTCTACAGAGAGAAAAATCCTCATTTCTGTTCAGGTCTTCATGTAAATATAGATTCATCAGTAAACAATGTGCTAACATCTGATCAGACAATGAAAGGGCTGAGAGTTAAGGCTATGTTTATACAGTAAAGCTGCACAAATGAGTCAGCTTACTTTTCAACAGATTAATCTGCAACTATTTAGATTTTATTTCAATCCTTTAAGACATTTGTCAGCTAAAATAGACAGACATTCTGTTGTTTCAGCATCACACTGCAGAGGATTAGCTGATTTTCTGTCTTACTAAATTGGAAAAGCTAAATATTTTGGAGTGGTGACTCTTGGCTGGTTTGAGCAAAAAAATAAAGAATCATTTAGGACTTTGAAACACTTTGGACAAGGTTTTTTCTGATATTTTAAGATCAAACAATAAGCCAAGTTGCACAGTTGGCAGTGAATTAACTGAAATTGACAATCTTCAGTTGTAATTTGCAGCCTGATATTAAGCTGAATAAATATTCAAACGATATGAGATCATCATAAAGATTATTTAACCATACATGCAAAGGGATGATGATCAATATGCAAAATGTGATAAAAATAAATGAAGGTGTGGGTGGGTGGGTGTTGGAGGTTGAAATGTAGGCAGGATGGGGGGATGATATTTCCATTGTAACAGTGTATTATTAAACATATGTTTACTTGTGTTTTTATTTGTAAAACAATGTAGCAAGAGAACAATTAAATGACGGCACATTACGCTAAAATACACTCAGACTTGTAGTATAGAAAGAACAGATTAAATCTGTGTAAAAGAGCCAGTCCAGCTTTGTTATGGGCAACACACCAAGCAAGGCTTGGTGTATTTTATTAATACATAATAGATAAAAATGATTTAAACATTAAAATACTCAGAAGGCAAACACTGTTGTGTGTTTAACCTTAAACCGTAACCTGGCATGGAAAAATACATTGTGTAGTCATATTCCAGTTGTGTTACACAGCGATGTTAAATCAGTTCCCTCAAGCAGATGCTGCTTTACATTGTGTGCAAACATTCATTCCATGTGTTCAAGAGAGAGAAACGGTAACATTCAGCGCCTCCCTTTGAGCTTTATTTATGTCGACATGGAAGAGCTTCCAAGATCATGACATGTTAAAATGCTCCACTGAAATCTCAAGGATACATTTGAATTCATTCAATTTAATTTCAGACCCCTTACAAGAACAGCAAATGTAAGACTAAAATCCCTAACACAGACTATTTCTGAATACATTTTTGCACTACTTATGTTCTGTGCCTTCAGTTAATTTAGAAAAAGTATAAAACAACACCTTCCTCATCCTTATGATGGCAGCTTTCTGTTCTCATGGGGCTGTGAGCAACAATTAAAGTGGTTTTGTGTTATTTCATGGAATATGTCCATTTGCAAACTTCCTTGATCCATATACAATGGCAGCCAACAAGTATGTGTATTTTATTTCATTTGTACTAGGTCTTTTGCAGTTTTTTCCTTATAATCCTTCCTTATAAATATATTTCCATGGTTAGGCCTAGATCATCATTTTTGATCTACCATAAGTTTTTTTAATTTTCGTTTTGGTCTGTAACATGTTAATTACTCTAACTCTCTAACTTGAAGGCAGTACAAAAGTCACACAAATTTCATCTATCTGAATTTCAACATGTAGAAATCAACACAGAAAAAGACTGGATTAAAAAAAACATCATTTCCTAACTGAACCACATTGAAAAATGGGCTATTTTAATGCAAAGATGACACTTTTTGTATGTGCCAAAACATCCAGAACTATCTGTAAATGTTAAATATCGCTGGTGTCAAGCCAAAACTTTGTATCTCCATTCTACCTGATATTTTTAGTCATCAGTTCTATTAGTCGCCCTTTATATCTGTCAGTGGTTTTATTACATTTTAAAGTAAGGTTCTGACTACGACCATTCAGTGTGAAATATTCAAAAACACTGTTATTTTCATAGCCTGAATAGTAGTGATTTTAGAGATAAGAGGTTTTGCGTAACACCAGCGATATGTACCTTGTATCAGTGTTTCCCAACCATTTTTCCTTGGAGCCCCCCCTTCATGTACCTAAGAAAAGCAGAGCCTCCCAGGACCCAAAAGAGAAGAAAAAGTGACACACTGCCACCAAAAATCAACATAGATTTTAATTGTTTCACTGATAAAACCCTGAAAAAAGTCCTATGCATGCTTTTCTAATCAAAAGACATTTGTATACACTACTTATTAACAGCTTTTTCATGGTTTTAGTCAATATTTGCAAGTGTAATTTTGGCAGCCTCAGAGCAGACAAAGCCTCGTCCCCCCCTTGTCCCGGAGGGGGGTCAGCAGATGCTGAGGCGCATAGTGTGCAGAGGTGGCCAATTTTCGGCAGAATCAATCACTACAGACCTCCAAACTTCATGTGGCCTTCAGATTAGCTCAAGAACAGTGTATAGAGAGCTTCATGGAATGGGTTCCCATGGCCGAGCAGCTGCATCCAAGCCATACATCACCAAGTGCAATGCAAAGCGTCGGATGCAGTGGTATAAAGTACGCCGCCACTGAACTCTAGAGCAGTGGAGACGCGTTCTCTGGAGTGACAAATCACGCTTCTCCATCTGGCCATCTGATGGACAAGTCTGGGTTTGGTGGTTGCCAGGAGAACGGTACTTGTCTGACTGCACTGTGCCAAGTGTAAAGTTTGGTGGAGGGGGGATTATGGTGTGGGGTTGTTTTTCAGGAGCTGGACTTGGCCCCTTAGTTCCAGTAAAAGGAACTCTTAATGCTTCAGCATACCAAGAGATTTTGGACAATTCCATGCTCCCAACTTTGTGGGAACAGTTTGGGGATGGCCCCTTCCTGTTCCAACATGACTGTGCACCAGTGCACAAAGCATGGATCATAAAGACATGGATGAGAGAGTTTGGTGGATGAACTTGACTCACCTGCACAGAGTCCTGACCTCAAGCTGATAGAAGACCTTTGGGATGAATTAGAGCAGAGACTGAGAGCCAGGCCTTCTCATCCTACATCAGTGTGTGACCTCACAAATGCGCCTCTGAGAGAATGGTCAAAAATTCCCATAAACACCCTCCTAAACCTTGTGGAAAGCCTTCCCAGAGGAGTTGAAGCTGTTATAGCTGCAAAGGGTGGACCGACTTCATATTAAACCCTATGGATTAAGAAAGGGATGTCACTTAAGTTCATATGCAAGTCAAGGCAGGTGAGCAAATACTTTTAGCAATATAGTGTAGCTCTATATATTTTTTTAATTCATAGCAGAGAGAAATAATATTCCATATATTTACATATTTACATGTATTGTCAGATTTTCTACAGATGCTTTCCATTTACTAAAGAAATTGTCCATGATGCAAACACAAAGTTAGATTGAACTGACCCTGCTGTCATTTAGAAAGCTTGCGATGCCTCCTGCATTGGTTTCAACGCAGACGGGGCAAATTGAATCCCGATTTTACGGCACTGAACACAGACCAGGATTTTAAGTGACTTCACTTGGCACCCAAAATCATGAAACTCTAACTGAGTTGACTGGAAATGATTCTCTTTTTGTCGATAAAATTACACTTCAAAGCTGGAGGCCCATTAGGATTTTAGTGTGAGCTGCAAAGCATTAGCATTAAATTGCCATTTGTGAGCAAATATGATGCAATCTTAATGACAAACTGGACAGCTGCATATTTGTTCAGGGCAGATCCTTAATTATTTAGTCATGTTTTGTTGACTGCTTTGGATATACAAGCTGCAGGCAACATACTTTTCTGTGAAGCAAGAGATGAACAAAAAGAAGGAATAATGTGTTTCATAATGTTTTGTTCAACTGAGGCTATCATTAGAAACATTACACCCAACAAACTAACAGTTCCAGAGATCTACCACCAACTGTGTCCTCGCTTTGAGCAGAGGTGTCTCGGCACAGCCACCTTTATGTTCAGGGCGACGTGCCATTTTTAATATGCTGCCTGAGCGCTGTCATTTCGCCTCGAAATATCATGTGAAGTTTCTGTTGTCATTTCTCGACAATCGATGTACTGAAAGGAAAATGATCTGCCCAGCTGGAGGCAGGTTTATGGTAACATTTTCCTCTGGTTTCCAAAGTTCAGCCCCATGTGGCTTTCTTTTGAACGTGATATTACACTGTTAGTGGGAGCTTTCAATCTTCCCCAACACCTCTCCTATTTTTAGATCCTCACTTTTCAGCGTGGTAATAAAAAAGAGCTACCTCAGTGGTGCAATGGATATATCTGCCTGAGAAAAGTCGGACTAAGAACAAACATTCCACCGCCAAGTTTGGAACTCTTAATGTCCTAAATATCACTTCTCTTCTCCTCCTCTCATGAGCCAAAGTATACAGCCGGGTCAGTGGTCTCTGTTACACGTGGCTTCAATAAAAAAACACAGTCCCCTGGCCACACAAGGGAAATGTGAATTTGGGTCAAATTCACCAGGTGGAAAGTGAGAGGATTAGTGCAGAGCTTGCATGTTTTCTGAGGCGTAGTTTTGCATAATAAAGAAAAGCAGCATAAAAAAGACAGCAGATGTAATGATGCTGCTCCAATGGTACATATTCTTATTTGGAGACACAATGTTTATGTATGACCTACAACTGCAAGTGCCAACTCTCCGTTTCATTTGACCGGACCCAGGCGGGACGTGTTTTATTCATTGTGGTCAATGCAGTATATATGTAAATAACCACAGCCAGCCCTTGTCTTTGTTTTCTCTTCTTTCTTTTTTCTGACATGATGAAGTTGTCAGAACGCTTCAGTTTGCTTTTTCGCTCCAGCCTGTCATTCTTGCGTGCATTTGAAGTGCAATTAAAACTTGGAGTAATAGCACAAAAGAGGTCGCTGCTGAGTCATCTAAAGAGAGTAAATAAATTCAACTGCAAAAGATCAGACTTTATTATAAGAAAAGCCTCCGCGCTTTATGAGCCTCCATTTAAAGCCACTGTGAAATTACAGCTCCTTTTCCCTGTATACTTCCCTAGTTTATGGCTCAACTTGCTCTAAAATCACAGCTTTTGCTTAGCCAATTATCACTAAAGGCCTTAAATACCACCAATATTACAGCACTAGATTGCCATTGCTTTCTTCTGCATCATATTTACTGGCTAATCTTGTTCAGCAACAGTGGTACAGTAATGTTAAGGTTGTGTTAATTTTTTTTTTAAATTAGTTTTATACACTGTTGAGTAGGTAATTCTATTACAATCCTGTATTTAGTGCAATGGAGCAGCTATTACTTTGAAGTTGCAGCTAATTTCCTCCGTTGCTGATTGAAACTCTTGAGAAAATCTGCAGAAAAAAGTTGACCAAATTCTTTCGGCCTCCAAACTTCAGATGTTCTGTTGGATTAGATGGGTGATGATTACATTTTTTGGGTGGTAGAGATCCACTGGCATGTTGAAGCCACAGAGACCTCAACAGAGAGATGCGGTTTCAGAATAAAAGCCACCTCACCTCGACTTGTTGCTTTTGATTTGGTCGTCTAATGCACTGTGTGTGTTCCCCCCTTCAAAATGTGCCGTTCACATTATGGGGGAAAAAAACCCTCAAGTAATAATGTGGGGGTGTTTCAACAAACATGCATGTGGTAAATAAGAGAGTAGCCCGGAATGCTGCGGTAAGTATGTCTCGAGTTGTTATTTGGTGGTTTTACTCATTAAGATCAAAAGCCACAAATTCAAAGGTGATCTGAAAACCTTAAAGGGGAAAAGGCATTCAACGAAAAAGAAAAATCAATGGATTTACACTGAGTTTTTGAGGATTTTCTATGGGATTTAATAAACACTCTTGTTCCACAACACAGAAACAGTCTCCACTCTGTCTGCATTGAGAGGAAGCTTTAATTGCGTCATCTATTCCCCAGCCTGTTGTGTTGAATGGCGTTCTATAGTTGTGTTATCATGGGGCAGAATGAAGGGAAAGAGTGGGAATTATGATCTTGATGGTCATGTTGAGGCAGTTCCCATGATGGAAAAGACAAGATTAAAAGGCTCAGCTGTGAGCGAACTGAACCATATTCATGAAAAGACAATGGCTTAATTCAGGAAAACCCACAGGGTTAGCTGGTAGGAACTACTTGAGAATCTTTAAGCAAGTCCTTCCTACATTTTTAGCAACAAACTAGACTCATATGTGTCTACCACATAAATTAAAGTCCCTGTTTAGTGAAATCCAAAATGTGTGTCTTAATACACTAGGTATGTTGGAATAAGGTTGCTGTAAACATGTGAAAACACTTTTGAAAACAATTTTGTCATTGTACTCAAATTATTTGACTATCATCCCTCAATCTGCATAGTTTTCCCAGAACACCTTTGGGCATTAAACCCTTTTGAACCACGAGTGAAGGTGCCAACTCAGTTAAAGAGGTGTCCACCTGTGGGGTACATTGTAAATGTTTTTATTTTCTATGTTTTTACTCATTTTTAACAAAAGCAGGTGCACATCTTCATGTATCAGTAACATTGTTATTATGAATTCATGCAATGTTACTGATAGATCTTCTTCTATCAGTAACATTGCATGAATTCATAATTACAATTAACAGAGATACACAAAGCATTATCAAGCATAACATCACAAACCTGCAACTACCTTTTCATCTTAGTTTCGAAACCCAAACCCTCCCCTTCCCCGTGGATCTTTCTCTGCAGTAACTAATTCATAAGAGATCTTTGCAATACATAAAAAAAATAAGTTAATAACTCCATATTTCAATCGCATATCAAGGACGAAGAGAGAAAAATATATATATATATATACTGAATTGGAAGAATTGCACACTCAAAGTAGACAATTTATCTTAAGTACTGTAAACTCAAATCAACATTTGAATCTCAGTATTGAACACTTAAAATTAATAATTTTTACACTAGTATAGCACACCTAAATAATAAAGTTAGCATCAGCATCTATTACTCAGAAATATTAAAACAAGTAACAAGTGATTTGAACTCACAAAAGTCAACATTAGCATACTTGTTGTTCCTGAGGCAGCTAGTTTCACATTTTTTTGAAGTAAGCTTAGCTCATTTTATTTTACAGTTTGTTCATTTTTTATTGTGTTTTTTCATTTTAATCATTAAGATAACTACTATTATTTTCTAATCATGAGGTACACACTCAGGTCTTTCTCTGTTTCTCTGCAGAGGATGTCATTTTTCAGTTGGCCAGACAGCGTATTCAACATGGACCCTGGGGCTGAAACCAGGGTCGATCTTTGACAAATAAATAAATAAATAAATGAACCAGATATCATCAAATCCCCTCCTGGCATTGCCGGGATGTTGACAAGAACTGGTCGGACATGTGGTCACAGCGACCTTGACTTTTGACATCTGACCTCCAAATTTGATCAATTCATCGTTGACTCAAAGCAGAATGTGGAAATAGTCCCTCATGGCGTACGTTAGATATCAAATAAATGGGATGCTAAAAAATATATCCAGGAAAGTGTTTCTAGGATATTTTAACCAGACTTATCTTTGACTCTGGGTGAAAATGTCAGTATGTCATTATTTAATCCTACAAGGTTTTTATGTTGAATTAATTCCTGATGAAGGAGTTAACTTCAGAGTGATGGAAACATTCTTGGAAGGATTAAATAGATACTGACCTTACATTTAGAATTTGAGCTGAATTCAAATATATTCCCAAAAAGTTTCTTAGAATTCTGCAGCCTTCAAGAAAGACGGACAGAAAGCCCAACTAACAACATAACACCTCCACAGACTCATGTTGCCTTTGAGGGTGCTCAAAGGCACTGTTTGACTCCCTTTTAAATATTTCTCTGGAAAAAAAAACATAAACCCATGCCAAACAAACAACCTAGATGTTAAATATTGTTAAGGCGTGACAGCATTTGTATACCTTGCTATTAATCCGAGCCTTCAAAGTTGCTTTGGAGTAGATTTAAATGTCATAACCATATTGTATATTCTCCCTTCTGTCCTCTGCCTCCATCTTTCTTGCCCATGAGACTTACATGCAGTGCAGACTCCACTGAGAGAACTTAGATCAAGCACAGAGAGCGAATTCAACTCTTTACAGTAGATAAAATCTGACAAGCAACATGGATCCAGGCTTGTCTCCTCTCTGGATCTTTTTGGCTAACAGAATTTTGCCTTTGCTCCGTCCTTGGGATGTCTGTAAAAATGCTCTTATAAGGAGAAAATACTGAACAAAAAAAAGGAAATATAGCAGAGTCGCCACTTTCCAACTGTTTGATTTTTTCAAAAATATCAGCCCTGAAAACAAGCTTATCTGAAAAACATCTCGATCTATACTTGAGCATTTTAAACACTGGGTAAGACCTTTGGAACATTTGTTTTGATTCAGTCTCCATTGATGAATGTTTATCCTCGAGAGGAGTGATTGTGAATGTTGATCGGTTGAGCAGTGAGTCTATCTTCTTCTACAAAGAGGCTGAAACAGTTGGAAAAATGAAAACAGATGCTCTTTGTTCCAATGTGAAAAGGCAGAGAGATGAGAACTGCGAGACAGAAAAGATTTGGAGCATCTAGTGATTTCATTTATTTGTAGTTGATAGTTTTTCTTCGCAGGAAAGCAGAACTGTTCACTCACCAAGAACAAGTTACAGACAGAAAAACAAACCATATAATACTTGAAAAAACATTGGTCTGGCAGAGAGCGATGTGGTTGAATAAAGCTTATATGTATTGAAATAACATTATATAGGAGGTTGTGGTTAACTTTAAGGAAAAGAGGAAATGGGTCATCTTTGCGTGCCAGCGAAAGGAATCCTGTCACTCAAGTAGGAGTTCTGGGACTGCCTCTATTTTTAGCACCTGGAGCTCAGACGCATACCATACGCTTTAACCCTGACAGCAAACACAGACGCAATAAATAATAAATCCACCAAACACGAATATTATTCTCTCACAGCGTCGCTTGGAAGTCATTAATTTGCAGAGTAACTCACAAGGAAAATTGGGCAAAATAAAGCATTTATGTGAAAGCACACCCTGGAAAACATGCTCATGGAAAACAAGAAATCTTTATGCTCCCTTCTGCCAAAGCTAGCTTCTGTTACTTCTCCCTGACATTCTCCATTTGAGGGTTTTTGTAATTGGTCTCTCTAAAAAATCTGAAATATCTAGGGAATTGCTCTTTATTTTCTCAGATAACTCTTAAATGTATATCTGCTCCTGAAGAGCCTGGTTGTTCCTTGGTGTTTTCAGTAGACTCTAATAAGCCATTTTCTCAGTGTTGTGTAGGAGTGGCTGTTCCTGATTGACATCTTCTCTCTCGTCTTTGTTGTCTTTCAAACTGAATAAATTATACCCTTGCCTTCACTATTAAATAGTTAAGTAATCTCATGTGACTCACAGTTAAACTCCACCCAACTTCAAAATGCACAGAATCAACAAAACCCTCACCTGCATACAGTCATGGACGAAAGTATTGGCAACCCTGGAATTTTTCCAGAAATTGTTGCAATAACACATTTTTCTGGTATACATGTTCTTTATGGGCATTGGAACAACACAAAAAAAGCAGAAGAAAAAAAAACAAAATTGACATGATTACTGTATGATGATTCTGTGGCTTTTTACTCCTTGAAAAAACCCTGTTGGTCCATTCATGATGACAGAGATCTTCATATAGCACAAGCTCATGCGTCATAGCACTGTGCCAAGTTGGAGATGGAGCACACATTTTTAATCAAGCATCTTTGTTATGTGGCCGTGACTACAAATTCTGGCCTTTATCTATTATGTTTCATGTTTGATATCCACATAACACGTTGGCGAGTTTCAGTTCTAGAGAGAGACAGAGACACAACATCGCTGGGTCCCAAAAGAAGAAAAACTGTGCACCCACTGCAGCCAAAAGGAGGTGGAAACAGAGCTCCTCTTTCTACTACCTGTACAATTACATGAGCAACAAGTTCTTTCCACTTTTCACTAACAATAAAAAACAATTCACCAGGATGAACAATGAACAGAAGCTTCCATATCTGCTGGGTGAGGTACCGTAGTTTCCGGACTATAAGTCCCTCCGGAGTATAAGTCGCATCAGTCATGCGTCATGAAGAGGAAAAAAACATATATAAGTCACACTGGACTATAAGTCGCATTTATTTAGAAACTGACACACCGTTGTCCGTGCTCTGATAGAGAGGCGGTTGCGTTGCGTGAAGCGGTAACACCAAGAAGGCCCGCCTGCAAAGTCATTTATATTCCTCTCATTGGCAACTACCAGGGCGTGGAGACGTAACTGCACCGTTGACAAGCTTCTCCCCACAGCACGTTGTTCAAGCACCCATCTTTGGACTCATTCCTCCAGCTCTGGCCATCTTGCTTTCAGCCCACGATTAGATTTCTTTGTTTTCTTCATTGCAGTAAGAGTAACCTCTGCTTTTTGCCAGTCCCTCTCAAGTTTCTCACTCACTCCAAACTTTCTTTCTGCTGCTCAATTACCGTTTTCGTTAATTTTTTCAGTGGTACAGGAGCATATAGCATATAGCATATAGTTGTCACAAGCCTAGAGCGCCCTCTCGCGGCTGTAGACGGTAATGTTTACTCCTTGTGCATGTCAGTCAGTATGAATTAACATTAAAAAACACATTAAATGGGTGCGCCGGTAGTCGAGTGGTTACGGTGCGCGCCATGTACACAGGTGACCCGAGTTCGAATCCAGCCCGTGGCACTATTTCCTGCATGTCTCTCCCCGCTCTCCTCCTTGTTTCCGACTCTATCCACTGTCTTATCCAATAAAGGCAAAAAGGCCAAAAATAAATCTTAAAAAAAAAAAAAACATGTTTAATTACATATATTTTGATATATAAGTCACACCTGACTATAAGTCACAGGACCAGCCAAACTATGAAAAAAAGTGTGACTTATAGTCCGGAAAATACGGTGTGTATATATATATATGTGTGTATATATATATATATTCTTTTTAAATTGAATTTCTACATTTTTTTTACCATAATCTAGAGTTTCTATTATTTTCACTATTAATTGCTTTGGCAATGAAAACTATTGATTTTCATGCCAATAAAGCTATTGGAAATTGGAAAAATTGAAATTGCACGAGGGATGAGAGAGAGAAGAGAGCTGAGCTCTGAATTGTCATTTGCCCATTAAATGACTCTAACAGATACAAAAAAGGCAAAAATCTAACCTGTTACAATAAAATAATGAATGACAAAACTCGCTGTCATTATCCTGCTGTGTGTCTCCCATTCACTCAGCATGCTCCTATCATTTTTCACCCTTGTGAGCATGGGCGACTGCTCTATTAAACAGACACTGTCTTTTTAAAAAGACTTTGTGCTTGACACGTCATATTTTTAAGATTGTGTTAAAAGGTGTAAAAAGGATGTAATTTCACCTTTAAAGCTCCTCCTACATGTATAGTAAGGTATTAAGGTAAGTTCTTAGTCTATTCTGTTTTTTCTATATCCATCAGTAGTCATATACTCCCATATGACCTTAATTTTGGGATGGATATTAAAAGAGGCCGCCTCTCACTGATCTCGGATTCTCCTTCACTGCTGTCCAACTAATGATCAGTTACCATCTGATCCCTGCCTTGCTGCTCAATCGTCCCTCAAAAAGTTCTGCTGTTTTCCAAAATCTCTTTGGCAAAGTCTTCTGATTCTTGAGGCCTGATATATAATTCATCATGCAAGTTTTGGGTCTACTTTGGGGTCTTGTTCCCAGCTGGGTGTACACAAAATAAATGTTGATACTTTTCAAGTTTAAAATTTTACATTTTATCTACTGGCCTAGAGTGAAATTGGCTAAATTTGGCAATTCTGACTCAACTTTTCTTCACTGTGCAGTTTTTCTTCTAGACTTGCCCAATACTGGGGATTTCAGGGAGAAAACTAACCTTGCAAAGCAGATGGATTGGCTAGATTCCATGTCCGTCATCAGGCAGATCCATCTGGCAAAGCTTCAATCTGAAACATTTGTACCTGAGAATCACCAAACCAATATGCATCATTTGAGAATAAAGTTATAGCTACAAGACAAGGTTTAGATGCGCTGTGGCGGTTACTTCAGATGTAGCGATAACAGAAGTTCTTCGTCATACTTCTCACTTCTTTATGAAAAGAGCAAAGAACTGGACCAAAAGTTTCTCCTTGCAGTAGCTACAGGCTTGGTTTAGCTGTACTGTAAGCTGGTGAACAATGGCTGCCAGTGGAGCAATTAGTTCAGGTGTAGCTATATCACTAGTTTTATTAGAACAGACTACACTTCTTTGTTAAGAGAAAATGCACCTTTGGCTGCAATCTGTGTTGATAGGTCTCAATCAGGCTTGCACATCTGGACACTGCAAGTTTCCTCCATTCTTCTTTGCAAAACTGCTCAAGCTCTCAACCTTGCTGTCTTTAAACTAGGGCTGTCAATAGATTAAAATTTTTAATTGCGATTAATCTCACAAATTCCATAGTTAACTCGCAATTAATTGCAAATTAATCACACTTTTTTGTCTGTTCTAAATGTACCTTACAGTACTATTTCTCAAGATTTAAATACCCTTATCAACACAAGTGGACAAAAATGCTTTCTTTATGCAAATGTTTGTTCATGTCAACAACCCAAAACAATGACGGATAAAGTCCAGAAAATTCTCTAGTCTGAGCTCAAAGATAGTGAACACTGCAAAAATATGCTGAGAGCATATCATGGTAAACTCAAGCCACAACAGATGGAGATACTGACTTTAATGTAACATTACTGAATAATACCACAATGTAGAGTCAAACTTTAGACTTTTAGAAGTTAAATCCTCTGTTCTCAGCAGCTGAACACTGAACAACAGATCTCATCACCACACATGGACATAAAAAAGTCAAGTCTCTGCTGAGAGCTCAGCAGTAAGGCACAGACACATCTAATGGTGTTTCACTGTTCTGATGTGAGTAAGGTGGACACATCTGCCCTGCTCAAGAGAAAAAGCAAGTAATTACTTAAAAAATGTCTGCTATTATTTATCATATTTTTACTTTCAAACCAAAAAATGTAGTCCACATGTAAAATAAATGCTGACAGTAAGAAATGACTGTCATCAGTCCAGTAGATTTACTGGAATGAACACACAATAAACACGTCAATAAACACACATGTGAAGCCTCTTTTCAAAACTCATGAACTCACAAAGAAAAAGAAGTCTCAGTGGAGAACTTTTAAGGTGTACGAAGAGGACTTAACCATCTCTTCATTCTTCAGATCATAGAAGAGCTACGGATTTAATCTAAAACCATTTTTTTCTTCCTAAATAAAGGAGACCCACAGTCTAATAATGCTTTCAGCTTATGATACTCTACAGAGCTCATTCACTAACCTCTGCTCTCCTGTCACACACCAGCCTCTGCTGCTGTCTCCTCCTCCTCTTTATGATGCAGCTGTACATTCACCATGCATCAGACAATCTCCTATAGGGACTGCAGAGTCTTTGACAGTTTTGTAGCATCTTGATTGACTGTTATCTATATTTGGCGTTTATTTACAGTTCCAGTCAATCATTTCAGTAAGTTTCGTTTTTTTCCGAATACTTTCACTTTCAAGCAGGAGCTGCGTGGGGATGAGAGCGGGGGGGGGGTAAACGAGACGTGATCGGACCAGTCAACGGTCAATAGCACAGCTGTGGTGCTGGTTCATGGCAGAATAAATAGCCTAAATAAATTAATAAATCATACTGGCCCATAAGTGCGTCGGCACACCGGGAAATCCTCAGTATGCCAGATAGCAAGTTCATCCCTGCAGAGTTGTCTGAGTGTCTCCATTGTAAACAAATCCAGCATGGCAAGGGGGCGGCTCTCTGCATTAGCGGTGTGCATGGCCAGCGAGTGGTGCGGACTATATAAGACTCTACGAACTTCCTGTAACTCCGTTCATTTCGACAGTGGGAGAAAATAACTTCAGTTTTATCTGACATGATCTGAAAGCTGAACCTGTCATTCAAAAGTCTCTGTCCTTAATCCATTTCTGGTCGCTTGTACTGTATCACGACGGCGTCACTTCCTGGTCTGGCAAACTACAGGATGGGTCGAGGGTCATACAGAACGTGCATGCGTTAATTGTGCGACAAAAAATTTAGCAGCGTTAAAAGTAATTTGAGTTAACGCGATATTAACGCGTTAACTTTGACAGCCCTACTTTAAACCATTTCTGTGTAGCTTATTTCTGTGTAGCCTATTTTGTCAGAGCCATTTTGGTGGCCTCTCTTGCTCTTTTTCCTGCATGCTCACTCAGTCTGTGAGGACGGTCTGATCAAGGAAGATTTACACGTGCCATATTCCTTCTATTTCTTGATGATGGATTTTAACTGCAGTCAAAGGGATGTTCAGTGCTTTGGGATATTTTTGGATCCATCTCTTGACTTATACTTTTCAATAACCTTTTCTGAGTTGTTTGGAGTGTTCTTTTGTCTTCATGGTGTAATGGTAACCAGGAATACTGATTAACCAGTGATCAGATCTTAAACACTCAGGTATCTTTATACTTATAGAACAGGGGTGTCCAAACTTTTCACAATGAGGGTGGCATATAAATATATATATTGATGACAGGGCCATTTTCGTATGCCTCACCTTGAGGATAGTAAAGTTAGTAAAACCAATCTTATGATGGTTAAGATATGCTTAAGGATGAGTGGTATGTTTAAATGGCTAGTTAGTAGCTGACAAGTCAAATAGCCAATCATTTTAAGGATTTGGTCGGCCCAGCAACCACTGGTTCTGCCCCTAAAACACCATTGGTGCTGCTATTAGCCTCTGTAATCCATCAGGGCATTACAAATCAAAATTTTGTTATTATTTTTGTTGATTCCCGGTGTTGTCACAAAAAGGTCAAATCAAGAAATTTTTCTTGTCAAAATGTTTGTTTACAGAATTAGCATGGTAGCACAGCCTTGTGCAGAACAAAGAATTACAATACAGACAAGCACAAGCTTCATGTTCAAATTGGGCCATATTTCATATTATGGTTAGAGTTTTCTGCGGGCCAATCAAAAATAGGCCGCAGGCCACATTTGGCCCCGGGCCATAGTTTGGACACCCCTGTTATAGAATCAATAAAAGGATAAAACATCTAAGGGGGAACTGTAGATATTTTAGTGCACAAAAATCTACATATTTTACCTTTTAATGTCTTTTCAAATTTATATCATTCTACAACCTTACTTTCATGCTATGTAGTTACTGCATATACAGTATTTGTCTATAATGTATTTAATCTATTAGCCTCTTGGGAATGTAGACTTTAAATTCTAACTAAATACCCTTTCCCTCTATCTTTAATCAAAGCATCCTGAAATGTTTCTATTTGCTAAATAAATGTGGAAATGGGCAGAAAAATATCATGTGTTGTGTTTAAGCTTTCAAGGAAAAATAATAAATGAATATTTTTGGAGCAAATGATTGTGCTTTAGCTGGCCTAAAGGTGCGCTATCATTAGGTCACCTAGGCCTTAACACACCATCATTGATCAATCACACACGGCCACAGAGACTGAAAAAAATGGGACACAACGCTATTTTATACTGTCACAACTGTCAAAGAACCCTCTCCACATGTGTCGCTTGAAAACACACATCCAAAACACAAGTGAGCCTAATTGTTTAATCAATAAGTGCACGAAAAGCATCACTGCCGTCTACCACTTTTGTGCAAAAATAACCTTCATGCTTGGGCAAATCAGAAAACATGACTCTTTTTTTTTTTGACTGCCACTCAGCTGCTAGAAGCAATCATGTCCTCACAGCTCCTTTCTAAATAGCGTTGCCTCGAATGATAATCATGGCATTTCACAGCCACAGGTATGTCAGTGTTAGTCTCAGGCAGCGTGAGCTCTAAGTGCAGGCTCTTGTCATCTGAAATGCTGCAAATTGATGGAAAATACAGGTGCAGTGGTCTACCTGGTGGGAGCAGAGGCAGAGTACTGCATGATATTGATTTGATAGCTCCATTATAAATGGTATATAACAGCTATAAAACCACACTGACTGATATACTGCATTTATGCTTTTTCTGTTAGGCCTAAACAAGCTATTCTATCTTGGAACTGGTGCTATTACAACTACATTAAAGGCATTTTCTGGAGGTGTGATCATAATGGTTAAGCTATGCACTCAATAAACATATAAAACTCTATTACTCCTATGGTAGGTTGAGCTGTATAGATTTGGACAAGTCTATTTGAAAGATAAGAGTAGTAAAGGTGTCACTTTTTCAAAGTGTTCACAGCAGCCACATCAGACTAGGCCCGTGTCAAACATGTCTGACGTGACTCGAGAGCGTGTTTCATGCTATGACATTTGTCCTGGGACCAAATCGAGACTGAACAGCAGGGTTAATAAATATGCCAATCAAAGGCAACTGTCAAAATCTCATTGTTCTTCATTTTTTACAATTTATGACTTTCAAGCTGGATTGTTTTGGATATCAGTTTTTCTACCTCCTCCTTTCACATGCAGGCCATATGTGGAGGTCTGAGGACTCACTACTGTGGTAGTATTCGAGGCATAAGGCTTCATGACAGATACTTTACACATGCCAGACTGTTAGACGATGGAAGACTGTGAGACAACGATAAAATGTTCATATTAAAAGCATTTACCCCTCTGCAGGCGCCAGACTGTCTGACACTGGCTCAAATTGATTCTTAATTGGGTTTGTATGGACCCTGGATCTACTGTTGATGAGCACACTGAGAAGTGGACATCCACGACCTCGGCTCTCGCTCCACAGAAACATGATAACACAACCGACCTATAGCGGAGAGGGAAAATGACTTCTCAAAAGTTCTCCATTTTAAAAAATAGTAATTATGAAACGGGTATTCCGCACATCTTGAAAACGGATTTAAGGGAACGATTTATCATACAGACATGGCAGAACAAAGCTACTGACTCAAAGGGATGTCATTACTCATCACCAGTCACAACCAGTTGGCATTAACCAGCTGTGTAGCTAGATGTCTTTTTGGGAGGCTTGTTTTTCTTTTTTTTTGGTAGTCATAAATCACTGAGTTGCTATGGAATGCAATCCAGTCCTCTGGAACAGCTTGGTCTTGGTATAGAGGTGATTTTCTGTTTCTAGGCTGACATTCCTCATTATCTATTTTGGCTTGCCTTGCGTGCACACTGGGTTGTGGAAAAGGCTGGTTAAAAAACTGAGGAGTGAGGGGGGTGGGGGCAGAGGGAGGGCTTGAATGCTCCCCAGTGCCCCCCTACCACAGCCTCAGTAGCGAGGCTCAGCATGCCTCTATTTGAAAAGGAAGGGGGGGGGGGGGCTTGACTCTACCTTTGCCTTGCTTATGAATTTTTTTCTCCCCGGTCACAGGAGAGGCTTGTTACCAGAGCAAGCAGACATGGTGGAGAGCTGTGCTGCAAAGCTTTACTCAAGCTGAGGGGAGAATCTGCTGTGGATTAAGGCTCGTCCACAGTCTGGTCTGGTCTTAATTTCACTCCTTTTGAGAAGTCGGACCCGACGGGTGCTTCTTATTACTGTCCATACCTTTGAAGGCTCGCTGCAATTTCATCAATATCAGGAGTCAATGATGATAAAATCTCAATAATAATAATAATGGTATTACATCCAACATTGTACATGAAAACTCAATCAAATCAAAGTAATTCAGTGCACTATTGAGATGCTGCAAAGCTAAACATTTCTTATTAATTGTCCGTGCTATCATGCTGAGTGTATAAACATTACATCAGTGTGTAATGCTCAGCATTTTGAGATTCAGTTGACCAACTTATGTATACAAGTGCAAGTGAGTAATGAGTGCTTCAGCGCTAAATTAGTCTCCATAGACTTTAAAGTGTTGTATGACTCATAATTTCTCATACACTACAACCACAATGAACTTAAGGATACATAATAACTATGCAATAATGAGCATCCTACATTTGTAAAATTTGTTAAGCAGTTAAAGGTTGCAGTGTGCAAATGCTAAGTAAATGTTTTAATGGGAGTAAATAGCTCTATAGAGAGCAGTGTAATATACAATCATGTCAAGAACCTTCCAATTTGAGTCAATTTTTCAGATTTTTCGCATTTTCAGATTTGTAATCCAATAAAAATGCACACTGACTGTGAAGTGTTTATTTTTCTATTAATCTGGATAGAAAATACAAGTAATGTGTGCAAGGCCACCCACAGATTTGGCTGGGCCCCTGACAAACCCAGAGAATGGGTCCTACCCAATTATGATTTATTGATAGTATTATTACATGTGTGATGGATCAGGAAGTGTTAGTACAAGTGTCCTGGCTAATGGTTTCCTCATTTTTTGAGTTGAAAAGTGTGTCAGACTATCATTGGGATCTGGTGTTCAATTATTTATTTGTGCCACTTTTTCCCATTTTGTCCACTTTTCCCAACCATTTTACCACTAATTTTTGCCACTTTTAATTTATTTTGTGCTATTTTCACCCATTTTTGCCTCTTTTTACCTATTTTCACATTTGAAGCCACTCATTTTTTAACCTCAATTTTCCTTTGGCACTTACAACCAATTTTTGCAAAATTTTAAATTCCATTTTATCACTTTTTCTGCCCATTGTAGCCTCTTAACCCCATAACCCCACACTTTTGACCTATATTTGATACTTTACCCTTGTTGTGGCCTATGTTGATTTACTTTTGCCACTTTAAATCCATTGTTATCACCTCTAACCCCTTTTCACCATTTGTTGCCAGTTTTTGCCACTTTTAACATATATCTGCTACTATGAAAATCCCATTTTGGCATATTTTCTACCATTTTTGCCTTTTTTAAACCCATTAAAGGTTACACATTGCCTTAAAAACTATTGCTCTTGTAAATATGTATCTATCTTTAATATTTTTATCTTTAATATTGTGTACTTTTATACATTTTATATTTTTATATTTTCTTCTTCTTATGCCTTCTCTTACTTTTTGCACATTCTTAATCTCAGATGTGTTTCTCTGGTTTTTGGATCTCTCTAGTTTTTATTGCCCTTTCTATTTGTGTAATGGAAAAGCTGAAAATCAGATTTCCTTCGATTTCCTTTTCACCTATTTTTGCATCTTTTCCCCACATTTGCCACTTTAAGCCAATTTTGCCACATCGTAATCCCTTTTCACCACTTTTGGCTAATTATTTTTGCAACTTTAAAAATATTTTTGCCACATTTTCATTTTTAATCCCATTCCTCATCTTTTCGGTCTGTTTTTGACTCATAACCTATTTTTGTCACTTTTAATCCCATTTTACCTCATTTTTTGGCCCATTTCTGTTGATTAATTTTTGCCACTATTAATCCGTTTTCATCACTTTTATGCCCATTTTTGCCAATTTTAATCAGATCACTGTTTTATACATGCACTTACATCATTTGGAACCCATTTTTACCATTTTTTTCTGCTAGCTTTTGCTACTTTTGACCCATTCCCAACTTTTACCCATGTCTGCTACTATTAAAATTCCATTTCATCACCTTTTCTACCATTCTTGCCTTTGAACCCATTTTAATTCTGTTTAAAGCAAAGGGATTTACATTATTAGATGGCTATATACTACTGCATAAATAGATGCCACTTAAGAGTGAATATTATTCATGGAAAAAAAAAATGTATGGTTATCACAGCTTGACTTAAGGGACCAAATTTTCTGACCTTTATGGGCCCCAAATCTGGCGGGCCCTTTCATCCCCCTTATGGACGGCCTTGAATGTAACAGTAAAATGTTCATTTCTGTTCCACCCTCTGGCACAGCCTATATCCCTACTGGCTGTTTCATTCACTGTTCAGCAAATACGCCTTGTTAAGTCCTTTTATCATCTCATAAAATGTAAATTTGCAATAGACAGAGAGCAGAGGAGAGACTTAAAGACTTACTTTCAGTTAATCACTGCAAAAATGAAAATGAATAAACCTATGCTGCATGCTGTATGGTGTTTATGTTCATATAATTCACAGTGCATCCTGATAAAAGTTTTTCTCATTAAATCTTATTGTTATAAAAAAAAAACAAAGATCTGAGGTTATTTTGTATAATCTTTATTTCAGTACAATACAATAGGGTTACAATAAATTATTTTGCTGTGAAAAGCTTGTTACTTTTATTTTCAAGTTCATTTGGACAACCAGGATGATGTATTGTGGACAATATCATTAATGTGTAGACATAGCAGGCATGGGTTCTTTTTTTTTTTTCTTGTTTTTTTCCAGCGACCCATTGATTGATTGAAATGTGGGTGTAATTTCAGACTGAGTGTTTCTTTGGTTGACCAAGTGAAGATGATTTTGTTGGTTTCAGTCCTTGAATAAAGATAAAGAAAACATTCCACTCCTGTCAGAGCCTCTGAATATATTTAGGTTATTTGCTCAAGCTCCTGTGTCATGGCACTGAGCCAAGCTGGATAGCGAGAGTTCAATTCAGTCGTTCTTGTTACGTGGCTGTGAGTACAAATTTTGGTCTTAATCTTCTATTATGAATGCATGAGCACAACATGGTGTTTATTGCAATGTTTCAGTGTGAGGGAGAGAGAAAGAGAGAGAGAGAGAGGGAGCTGCGGCCACTGCTCTGACTTGTCAAACAACCCTCTAAAGCAGTGGTTCTTAACTGGTCCAGCCATGGGACCCACCACCGCCTCCTCACTGGGAAATTGTGACCAAAATTTACAAAAAGTTTCAAGCATTTAAAATTATTTAAAGAAAGATGCTGCAGTTTGGACCCTACCCAGATAATTGCACTTAAGTCTAGGGCTAGGCAATTAAGTGCAAATTAGATTAAATCACAATATGGCCTGCTGCAATTTTCAAATCGCAGAAGTTGCAATATTTCTTTACCTTGAAATGTGTCAGAATACCACTTTTATAAATCTATTTTATGCACATTTTGCAAACATTCAAGTGTCAATTGTTTTATAATGGTTTACAAAAATCGTCCTTTTTGTGTTCTATGTAGGTTTTTCTTCGAATGAGTGACCTAAAAATGATAATACCCTTAAACAAGCAAATGACATCTAATTTGCAATACGAGCAAAAATAGTTAGCTCATTCTATCTAAGACTGATGAAGCCTAGTGTTACTTCACAAAAGTCATACCCCAGCTGCGATCAGCCAGTAGCCAGCCTCACTTCCCCCACCCCAGCCGCCTCCTTTATAGCTTAAAGCTTGTTGCACCCCCATATTGGGATTAATGCTACTATGGATTAATTGCTTTGGAAATAATTTCATCGTTTTTCAATACACGTGGTCTTATTTATGGAATTATTTATTGTTTGAATTTGTCAAAAAAAACACAAGATTAACCCAAGAATAATCACATATTAAATCACAATATTTGTGGGAAAAAATTGCAATTAGATTATTTTTCCAAACTTTGGGGCCACTTTATTATCAGCAAGGCGAGGTATATGACATTGATTAAGTCAAAAGTAGAATAAAGGAGGAGCTGGGGTGGAGGATTTAATGGCTAGCAATGCAAAAAGTCAATAATTTCCAGGTTTTTGGGGATGCCAATGAGATTTCAGAGGGCCCTTTTTAGCCCTTGCTACCAGTGGCTGGCTCTGCCCTCTGTAATATCATTGGTACTGCTATTTGCTGCTTCAACCTATCAGGGAGTTAGAAAACAAGATATTGTTATCATTTTGGTTGCCAATATGTTTACCTTGTACAGAGTTGTTTTAATTTAATCACAAAAATCACATAATTAATTCTTCTTGTCAAGATGTTTGTTTACAGAATTAGCACTATCTTGTGCTGAAAATATGAAGTACAGTGCAGTCAAGCAAATGTGGGTCATATTTCATTTTAGTTCTAGAATTTGCTGCGGGTCAATCAAAATTGGACCGCAGGCCACATTAGACCCCCAGGCCATAGTTTGGACAACCCTGCTGCTGAAAATGTGGTAATTTTTAACATAAAATTGCTGCTGTTACTAAATGATTCTATTGTCTTTTTGATGTATTCTACTAATGTCTAATGTTTATAGTGCATGTTTCTTGAAAACAAGGGGAAATTATTTCTGCATTCATATGAATGATAAGTGTCATATAAAGTGATCTGAGTTAAATGTGACTAAAACAGGCACAGAAGAATAATGGTTAGTGTGAATAACAATAGGATTGTGACAATCACTTTAATAATAGTGCAAAAGAAATCTATTGACCCTATAAACAATCAGAACTAAACCCTTGAGTGGAGGCAGGAAGCAGTGGAGCAGGTCTGTGACTCAGCCACTTGCATTCTGAAGTGTCTGTAGTGCAATCTCCCCTAGTAGGTGTCATAAATTGGTCAAAGCAGCCTGCTGGGGTGGTCTTCCACCAGCTTCATCCCAGGGTGGCCTAACATCAGCCTGCAGGCCCAGCGCGCTTGTCAATGTCGCTTTGCTTTGCTGCTTCTATTCTGGTCACAAAGTGGAGAGTAGTAAGTGGGTGAGTGGGAGTCAGAAAATGAAGAACCTGTTGTAAGCCAAGGTATGCTCGAAGCACATGGTGGTCCCTTCATTTTCAGAGCAGTAAAACACAGGAGGAATACATGGGGAGGAATTTACAAGGTGACATTGCAAGGAGGAGTGGGATTCGCAAACTGATATTGTAGGGGTGTTTAGAAAAAAGATATTTGGCAGGAGGAGGCTGCCACAGAAAACTTGTAACAATGATCTCTCCCTTAAATCAAGACTTGCAATCCACCACACAGTCGCACTGTCTGTCTTCTTAAAAACATCTAAGTCATTAATCTTCATAACAGACATTTGCATCCAAAAGGCAGGGTTTGGTCGCTTTCCCAGCAAAGGGATTTTTGTTGTATTAATCTGCAATGTGTTTAAGCCATTTTTCATCTGTGCTGAACAAAAGGAGCAGAGCAATACCAAGCCAAAAGGCCAAGTGTTTTTGTTTAAAGACTTCCATTAAGATTTGCTCAGTTTGTAATGCAACAGTTTTTAAAAGCTGTGTATTATGTTATAATTATACCATATTAACTCGTATGCAAA
The DNA here is from genome assembly GCF_018320785.1 of Cheilinus undulatus. Taxonomy (NCBI): domain Eukaryota; kingdom Metazoa; phylum Chordata; class Actinopteri; order Labriformes; family Labridae; genus Cheilinus; species Cheilinus undulatus. The sequence goes on from NC_054877.1 coordinate 23,115,212, forward strand.
AACAAGCAGTGAAACTCCAAACGTATTAGTTTCCACGATCACTTCCAAAGCAGGATTAACAATTTGTATGACTTTATGGGAAGCAGATCTCTCTTCTCTGCACAAAGAACATTCCTGTGTCATTTGATAACCACAGCCTTATAGCAGGACGTGGCCGTCCCTTTTTGTATACCCCATAAATACAAAGATTGTGATTGTGATGTGTATTTGTTCCTTTTCATCCCTTGTTTGGTTTTGCGACACTCTTAGATCCTTTGTGTAAAGTCAAATTTGGCTTTTTTATAGTTTTTATTGCATTCCAGCTCTAACCAAATTCCTCTTGTGCTTTAATGGTTGGATGTTCCTCTGTATTTTCACTGAGAAAAAGCTGCTGCCGCCAGATTTGTGGCCTGTTGTGGTCTAAAAGAACAGCACCACAGGGAGCTTCAGAAAAACTCACTCAAATTTCAGTTTGTGAAATACAGTCAGGCCTAGGAGGCAAAAGAATCTCCCAGCACAGTATTTCACATCAGAGATGGAGTGGTGCTCTGTGTTGGAGAGAAGGTTGAACGGCCTCCCACAAAATAAAATACTAAATAGCACCAAGCTCCACGTATGACAAGCTGGCTAACTTCATGTGGTCAATGGTTGACACTTAAGTAACCCCTTGACAGGTGCTGCAGTCTTGTGTGTCTGGAGGGCAGCTAAAGAGGTTTCAGCATTTTTACAAGCCTAGTCTTGGTTTGTCCACCCCACACATGGCAGTGTTTTACAGTACTCAGGCAAATGGCATGACGAGAGTGCTCCATAATGCTGCAGTGTCTGCACAGTGAATGGAGCCATTGTAGATTCCAAGAAATATGTCCAAGTACAGCTTCAATTGTGCAGTATATCATAATGTATAGTAATAGATCTTTTGTTTGTGAAGTTTTATGAGGTGTCAGGGTCTGTGTACACTGCAAGAAAATGGATAAAGCTGACTGAACAGAGCCTACGCAGACCTCCAACAATGCTACATTTGTGTGCAAAATTTATGACTTTTATTATAGCAATAGTTCCATGTTTTGTAAAACATGGTTAGCTGCTTTCTTGCAAAGAAGTAGAAAATAGACCCAGACTACTACTATGTCCATAAATGCCCAGAATGTGTCAGCTTAGCTTCGCATACTTCACTTCTGTCTTTCAACACTATTGATCATAACTCTGTATGGCAGACTTGGGCAGTGGGTGGGTGTCACTGGTGACTGGTTCTACAGCTATTTTTCAGACTTGTGTTTTTCCTGTGTCACTTGGTCCTTAGACGTCGGAAAAAGCAACTGTGTTACCAACTGTACCATGCTGAAGTCTTCCTCTTCCACCTGTGTCAAGGATGTTTACAGCGCTTTAACATGGAGGACGCATGTTAATCAAACAAACTGGACTTCAAGGGTCAAGTGTGCTTGGGCATAGATTGCCTTTAATTGAATTTTAATTGTTTTCATAAACAAAACCCAATCATAGCAGACTTACGTACACGTGTTCTTGAAAAAGGATCTATGTATAAACTACCTGTTACTATGACAGTGTATTAGGGTCACTCTAAAATGAACAGAATCAGTTAATTGTCAAGAAAACTCAAATTCTGAGTTTAAAAAGTCATTAATTTATAAGAATAAAACTAGAATTTTTTAACTTTTAAAGTCTAAATCAGGGGGGTCCAAATGACGGCTGAGGCCACAGATTGAGCAAGATTGTGCTCAACTGTGTCGAACTTTGTAGTATCAGCATAAGGTGGTGCTCCCAAACATTTTGACAAGAGATTGCATTTTTGTGACTAAAGTGGGACAATACTTTAAATAGTGAACACATTTGCAACAAAATAAAAGCAATATATTGATTTTAAACTCCCTGATGGATTACAGAAGCAAATACTGAAAACATTTCAGGGACAGAGCAAGTGGTAGCCAGATAGAATGGCCTCTACAAAATCCTGAAGATGATTGTCTATTTGCCCTGTCAGCTGTTAACTAGGCATTTAAGCGTACTCAATAACCTACTTACATAAGATTCCTCTAAAATTTCCTCAAGGTGAGGAATATGAAAGAGGCCTCACCATCCTTATATATTTCTGTATGTGGCCCTCAGTGGAGAGACTTTTAAAACTTTGATTTTGTTTTGTTTTGTTTTGTTTTGTTTTGTTTTGTTTTTTCCTGTAAATGTACAACTTTTTTAAAAAACTCTGAAATTCTGGTCTTGTTTTCTTGTTAACAGAGACTTTAGAATCTCAAAAAATGTAGCCCTGAAGGGCCTGAGAGCATGACATACAGCATGTAATACTTTTAAATTTTCAATCAAACTGTTTTTGAATATTTTCATCCCTAACATACTCTGAAACTGATGCAAGCATACACGCCTTACCAGTCTTAATTAAACCTCAATTTACACATACAATAGCTGCGCTATGCAAGGTTTTCACTCTCACTGCAGGATGAGACGTGATGATGTTATAGTGATGAATTCTGTTCAGAAGTCTGTGTGTCGTATTTTGAAGTTGACCGAATACTCTGCACATTTTCCCACCTGTTTGGATCGATCTGCTCTACATGGACTGGCACAGTTTGGCAGCGGTCAGCGTTGAAAATAGACATGCGGTGTATCTCCAATAAAGGGGAGTGTAGTGGCGCTTCAGGGACGTGCCAACTGAACTGCTCCAATTGACTAAAAAGGGGGGTGTTTTTCTCTGCAGTGCGATTCGCTAGCAGATCATGGCGCAGCTGTTGGGTGTGGAAATTGTAGCCTATTCTTTTTGCCTTAAAAATCATAGCACCAGTAGTGGTACTGATGTACCGCTCTCGCTCTGTAAAAGCCCTGAAAAAGGGTGCTGTGTCTATGCTTATAACATGAGGTCCAACCCCAAATCTTCATGAGGCAAAAATTGAAGCTAAGAGTTGTCAAATTTAGCTAAAGTTATCTTTAAATGGCTTTTCAAGTTGTATTCCCTTCACACCAATCTGCACTCATCCCTAAGTAAGCACACCGGCCTTTCACAAACAGATACAACACATTCTTCTCCATTCACTGTTGAATTTGCATCTGCATTTTTCTGTTTGTTTTTAAAAGGGGAAGAGAAATTTTGTCTGGCTTACAGTTTTATGTGCTCACAAGAACATGGCCACCAAGTCAAACTGTGAGTATGAATGAAAGGATGTGTATTAAAGAGTATATCAACTCTGTGAAGTGGGATAAACACTTTAGGAAATGTGGCATTGTTTCAAGCTTATGTGTTTTTTGTTTTTGTTGGTTTTTTTTTTTTTGCAAATGTAGTCCTCTTAACCCCTTAAAGCCTAAAAACACAAATAATAGCCAGAAAGTTCTAATTTTTTGGAACTAAAATGTTCATTTAACTTTCTACTGAAATTTAAAAAAATCCAAATTTCCATAAAATTTAACAATTATATTTTTGGTATCTCATTTTATTCATTAGGTGTTTTTGGTGACTGATAATCCACTTGAGGGCATTTTTATCATTTATCAGATTGTATTCAGAAGTTTTTTTTTGAGTAATTTATTGGGCATTATTGATTAGATAGAGGTATCATAAAGTATGTATCAAATATACGACAACAGGTGTTAAGGGGTTAAAGGACCATTAGAACTGACCTCGATGGCCCGACCTGGCCCCAGGGCCTCCAGCTGAATAGCCTGGCACCAGACCATTTGGACCCCAAGATTAAAATTTGTAATTGCAATTAATCTCAGAATTTCTGTGGTTAATTAGGATTAATCCACTCCTTTTTACCACATTTTAAACTTCAACTGGACTAAGTCTCAGCTAATGCCTTTAAATGCTTCTTTTAATTCATCTTCACTTCCAGCTTTGATTCCGGTGGTTCATTCTTTTAAATATTTAGGTGTTGATATCTATCCCACTTTATTATCCACCTCCACCAAAAACTTTCAACATGTATTTAAACATGGTGAGGAAGATATGGAAAGGTGGACCAAATTATCTATTTCAATGTCAGCGAGAATATCCATAATCAACATGGATGTTCTTCCAAGAATAAATTTTTTTCTAGCATGATTCCCCTCCGACCTCCTAAAAATTATTGGGATAATTTGAGTAAGATTGTTTCAAATTTTATGTCGGGTGGTAAAAGACCACGTCTTAAGTTGTCTACATTACAAAGGAGCAAAAAGGATGAAGGTTTGAATGTTCCTAATTTTAAATTGTATTTCTGGTCTTGTGTATTACGTCCTGTATCGGCTAGATCCCTCTGTGCAGGTCTTTTGGAGACCAATTGAAGAAAATTTAGCCCTCCCACATAGGCTACAAGATCTTATTTTTTCTGCTCTTCCCGCAAAGAGTGCTAAAAGCCAATTTGGGTCAGTTATGTTCTTTTTACTGTCAATATGGCATGCGGTAGAGAAACATTGTCAGATTCTTCTAAAATGGCACACTCACAGCCCCCTTTTTAATAACTTTAACCTTACTATGGGGGGGGCTCCTTTTTGGTTCCCTCAATCGGCTGTTAAAAATGTCAACATTCCAGCTGATGTTTGGGAAAAAAATGGGATGAGATCTTTTGAGAATCTGTGTTCTATGTACAATGTTCCTAAGAGCTCTTTTTTCTTTTATCTTAGACTCAGACTAGCTATGCGCACCTATGGTGTTCCATGGGGTATAAATTTGGCAACTCACCCGCTTTTTTCTTAATTAGATGCCAGAGGTCAGACTAGAGGGTTATCATCAAAAATGTATGTTTTTCTAAACTCTGTAAACCTCTAATCATCAACCAGACATGGAGCAGAGATTTTGACATTTCTGCGGAGGATATGTGTTGGACAACTATTTGGAAGAATCTAGATAATACTTCTAAAAACCCTAATCATAAATTGATACATTTCAAATTTTTACATAGGATGTATCTTACACCAAGAAAGCTTCACTTAATGAAACTAGTATCCTCCCCAAACAGCGAGCTCTGCCCAAATCAGGATATCAGGTCTTTAATGCATATGTATCGGCATTGTCCAGGAGTTGTAATTTTTTGGAAAATGATATCGTCTACATTATCAGAACTTCTTGATGTTGAAATTCCTTACTGTCCTAAATTGTTTTTACTGAATGATACCTCTGCCCTTACTCTATCTATTTGTCACAAGTCTGTTTTATTTGCTGGTCTTACAGCTGCCAAAAAGATGTTAGCACTTCGCTGGCAACCACCTCACAATCTTTCTCGGACTCAAAGGATGAATTCTTTATTAGACATTGCTTACATGGAACTGTCAGTAGCAAGGATGCACCATGCCAAGCAAGCCACTATCTCCTTCTGGTCTCCTTCTATAGAGAAAATCAAGGTCATCCTGTGTGCTCAAAATGGAATCTAGAGCTCTTTGCATTTATTTCTAGTTATCTAGGTATTTTATTTATTCTGTTTGGTATGTGTGCAGCTGTACCCATCAATTGACTGATTATTATTTTTGATGACTATCATGAGATGATTGCAACCACGCGTTGTCTTAAACCTATCTATATGTATTACATCTTTAGCCGCTTCTTTTGTGTTTTTGTTTTATGTATTTTGATCTGAAAATTCAAAAAGAAAAAGGAAATAAGTGAACTGTTAAGGAGCTGTCTGCATGATTTTAAAGTGAAATGAGACTTTAGGCAGCAGTGGTGGACTCATTTGCAAAAAGACACTGCTGTAGCTCACCCAAAGTGCACTGAAAGGAACAACAAAGCATCGTCACAATTTTTTTTAAATGTGTAAACTAATTGTGGACCTTAATCAGCATTAATGAGAGTGATCTCTACAGCCCTAGTTACAAGCACATATCAGGGTATCAAAAATCATTGATGAGGGCTGATGATATTCATTTGTATGTATCTTTTAAGTCTGATGGCACTTATAAATTCATAATTTTGCTCAATCGTCTGTCAGTGAGTAAAGACTGGATGAGTGACAATTGTCTTCAGTTAAGGACAAATAAAACTGATGTTCTTCTTCCGATAGCGTTTCCTCCATGGCTGCAGAGTGTTGTGTTTCCTTTTCACCCTCTTTGAATTCAAATCTGAAAATCTTGAAGTAATTTTTGAACAGGCAAGGCTTTCAGCATGTTAATTCTCTAACCTGTTCATATTTGTTTAATTCCAGCGCTGCTGAGCTGAAATCTGTTCTCTCAGACTGAGTTAGAGATGCTAATTCATGCTTTTGAAACTTCCAGGCCTGACTACAATAACTCCCTCTTCACTTGTCTCATCTAGACTACCCTGATTCTTTATAAATAGGTCTAAACTAGGTCTAGCAGGACCTATCTTATTTTTTCTGCAGTGGTTTCTCATAAAAATTAGCTGTAGATATGAGGATCTTTTTTTTCTTCTTCTTAGTTTTTTTTTTTTAAATAAAGCCCTGCATTATCAGATACAGATACTTGCTCCATCCAAACATCCCCAGTAGATCCCTCAGATCTTCCGGTGACAGGGTGGATATGTTGTCCCCAAGTCTGACTGAAAACCAAGGGTGCCCATGTCATTGCAACACTAATGCTTTTTGAAAGACACATCTTTTAAAGTTGGCCTTCAACCATATTTAATCTGGATGTACGTGAAGTAATTTTTAACATCTTTTCTGTGTTTAGTGTTCAACTTTTTATGTTTATTGTTGTTATCACATTTATGGTGATGCAAATGAATGTAATGTACAGCATGCTGTACTCTCACTCTGTAGAGGTGCTATATCAAATAAACCCTGCTTTCATATTAGATTAAAAAGCCACTTAGCTAGGCTGGGTAAAATGGTAGCTCAGTCCACCTTTCACCACCTCCAAAGCCTTTATACACACCTTAAAAAATCTTGTTTACTTAATCTGTATGGAGCAGAAGGTGTCACTTCATGGAGTGTTGAATGTCTGGATAGTTCTGCAACAGTACAAAGTATTCTTGCGAGCAGCAAAGCTGCAGGACTTTAAAACAAGACTTACAATGTGGCTCAAGGTGAACACATGCTCAAGGTTTCTGAAGTTGTTTTTCTATTTTTTCCAGCCACTGTTACTTTGCTAATTGCTGACAACTTGTGCTTTGGTCATTGCAGAGTGTTGGGTATAAATTAAGTATAAAGTGTAGACTCTTTTTGCAAAGTGTCATGAGTTAACATTTGTTATACTTAACAAATTAAGGTTTATTTTGAATAATTTATCACTGATTAAAACTTTGGTTTGAAATCACTTTGATGAGACTTTAATGTAGTTTTGCAATTGTATTTTTTAATGTGATACAACACTTGTGATGTTTGTGTTGTTTTGAATAGTCTGTCTTATTGTTGTATGTGTGTATTTATTTAGGTCTTCCTGTCAGCAGACCATGAGTGTAAGCTATTAGGGCACACTAACATCAGGCTCAGTTGCCCTGTACCATGCTGAAGCAAATGTGTACCCCTCCCCAGTTCAAGACAGTCTCGCAGACTGTTCATGTGGGGCGCCATCTCTGTCAGAACATAAGTGCAATCATTTGTCGGTGTAACATAATTCCAGTTTCAGATTTTTTTTTTAATTCAACATTATATATAAACAAAGTCTGGTAGTTACATTCATGAATTAACCAAACTGTAAGCATTACAGATTGAAACATTTCATTAATAAAACAGAGAAGAATGTCAGAATCCCAGATTAAATTATGTATCAACCCATTTTAGAAGTATTAACCTGAACTGTGGCACACTTTAGCTTTTTTGGCCTTCGCTATCAGAGCTACCAATAGCTACCCTAGCTACGTAGTTAATGTTACTGCATAATCAAAAGCAGCAAAGTTGGGGCGCGCTGGTAGTCGAGTGGCTAAGGCGCACACCATGTACACTAGTGACTCAGGTTCAAATCCGGCCCGTGGCACCATTCTCTGCATGTCTCTCTCTGCTCTCCTCCCTGTTTCCGACTCTATCCACTGTCCTCTCTCTAATAAAGGTACAAAAAAGCCCAAAAATAAATCTTAAAAAAACAAACTACTAGCTAACTACGCAGACAACATTATTACATAAGCAAACACAGCTAAGTTAGCTTAAGCTTTGTTAGCTTTAGCTTAAGCTAACATAGCTACCCTAGCTATGAAGCTATTGTAACTTTGCAAGCATTAGCAATGTGAGCTTTGGCAAACATAGCTAAAGCTAACGTAGCTACACAGCTAACAAAGCTAAGTAGCTTATGTAGCTGCTTTGCAGGCTTAGCTTTAGGTACATTAACTATGTGGCTATGTTAACTACTCTGAGTCATTAAACACTCTGTAATCAGGTTTTGCAGGTCAGGTTTTTGACTTTTAACTTTTGGTATCCCAACGCTTACACTGACACTTAAAAGATGTTAAATCCAATTTTATGTCAAAAGTTTAAGTGTGTATTTCACTTCTGACAGAAATGGCATCTCACATGAATGGTCTGCTATAGGGGCCGTCAAAGATGTACGGTCTGCAGCCAGACCCCTAGCCCCTGGTCCTCAGCTTGCCTGAAGCCTCATTTCCTTAAGCCATACCAGGCCTGAACATGGTTGTGTCATCATATTGTAATAAGATACATGCAGTTTAGAAGAGGAGCCGTCCTCCTCTCATGTCAGAAGTATACTGTGCATAGGCATGGAGCACTCACATTAATCAAACAAACTGGACTTTCAGGGTCAAGCAGATTATGAGAGAACCCTTAGCGTAGTAGTCAATCCTGGCCCTGTCCAATAACCAAGACACCAAATCGAAATAAACGCTAAACTCATTTACACTGTTCTTACGTTTGGTTTTTATTTGGATGTCAAAAATAAAAATAAACAGTAGAGGGCTTCCACTGCAGGTTCTCCAAGGACTTTGTCTGTCTTTGCTCTTATTTCTCTTATCTTCACACTCAGCTAACCCTCTCCTGGTCTTCATGTCACAAATTGAGATTGTCAATCTTCTCATGCAACTCAGTAAAATACAGGTTTATTTCAATATCAATACATCGACTTATGTCTTCACAAGCTATTTTTGTGTCAAAATAGAGCTCTTACAGTCTCCTTTCAGGTCTACTCTGGTTTCATTTTCTTTCAAAACATGCACAGGCTCTGGAATAATATAGGGCTTCAAAACATGGAAATATGTTTATACACCACATAAACTGTTCAATAGATGTTACAAATGCTGGAGAATATCAAAGATTGAACGTTTCTATTCATGCTTTTAAAAATATCTGTTCAGACAGAGAAAAACAAGCCTTTGTACGATGTTGTTCACTGAATGTGAGAAGAATAAAGGAAACAAAAATAGGGGGCTTGTTGACGCCGAAAGTTTGAACTGTGGATCAAAATATTTACATTAACGCACACAATGCCTTTACTAGTTTGAAACCACAACCTTTGCGACATATAAAGATCTAAATAAAGTTAGTTTAGAGAAAATGATGTATGTGTTAGTGAGGCTTGCAGTGCCATGTATACACAGTAAACATCGATTAGTTCCTGCATTATACAACCCCAACTCCACATCTCTGCTTCTAATGTTGCTCATTGGAAATATGCTAATGAGATCCGTCACAATCGCTGATTCCCTTTGAACTTTTTATTTCGTCACGGGCTGACTGAAATCACAGAGGTAGAGAGCAGGAGGTTTTCTGCCGCAAGCCCACGGCCCCTCTCCCACCATCTGCCGGACCTCATTTCATTTGAATAATAAATGATAGGCCCTTTTTTTCTCTCTCTGCTACACAGAGGCGCTTCGGCTCTTCATATGTTTTCACAGTTCCAGGAAAAACGGCCACCAGCCATGACAGAGGATTGTTGTCTCTCACTGTAAAGCCCTGGCCAGGGTCTACAGGCCACAGCAGCCTGTAGTGGCAGAATTTACACTGTGACTGAAAGCTGAAATGTATTCTTCTAAGGCTTGCAGTGAAGGGATTGGATTCTTCCTGCATTGAAAAGCCCTGGCATCCTGTTTTTCTTTAAGAACAAAAAGATACTGGAAAATATTTCCATGCTGGGTTAATTCCCCCATAAAAAAAAGTTCAGTCCTGGAGGAAAAGAGCAGAAATAGATTTTGTGAACAGGATATGCCCATATGGTTGTATTCTTGCTGCCGATGGCGGACAGATAAGAAGAGGAGCACTCAATCATTGCTACATGGCAATTTATAGAATACTCACTCAGTGTGGAGGAAATAAAAAGATAAAAAACAGAGCTCATGGTCGAGGCTTTGACTTTTCTTGCACAGATAAGACCTCTTACTGTCAATTTACATAGTTCCCAGCTGGAGATGTGCTGAAGCAAATCTAATTCAAACTTTTCTAACCTTAAAGACACACAGCAGTGCTCCAAATAGCAATAAAGCCACCGGCCTCTGCCCTCTGGTGTACTTCCAATCGCCACACTTCATAACCCCGGCTCTCAGTGTTGAGATTGGAACATGTGCTCACCAATGGATTCAAATAGAGTCAATGGGCGCCTCTTTCCCCTTCAGCAGTCAGCATGTGGATCTCAAACAGCCAAGCGGCATGATTAGCATGCACATACTTGGTTAGAATTCAATCCATTATAATTCAGCTTCATATGAAACAGTAAGAGAATATAAATGTTAATCCTCCTTTTGTCAGTAACAACACAAATGATGTCTGAACCTTGGGTTTACTTTGAAGAGAATATTTTATGGGACTGTAAAAGTCGGGGTTTTTATGAAGTGCAAACACCCTGACCATTCTCTGGAAAAGGGAATATGGGGAAAGTACGTAAATCTGGTCCCCTGCTGTGCCCCTCCACCAGCTTTTCCAATGATTGTCCTCTGCAGGTTTCCAGAAGCCTGGAGACAGGGAATGCCCTTGACACTCTAGGTAAGAGAGAAAAAAGAAAAAAGCAGCTGAAACCCGAGGGATCAGCAGGGGCAGTGAAGCAGGTTGTTCCATTTCCCCTTCGTTTAAAAACTACTGCCAAGCTGTGCATAGGCTTGGACCCATGTGCCTGGCCGGGAACAATGGGAGCCAGCCAGAATTAATGAAACAATTATCAGCCTGCCTTGCAATTAACCATCCCTCCAAATTCCACTCTGCATGACAGAATATCAGTTTGGATAAAATATACATAGGTGCCATAATAGAAAAACACAGGCTGTAATAGCCTCAGTGGGTCTTTGGGGCTCATGGGACACAGACGGACCTCCCTCTCCCCTTCCTGTTTCCCCTCCCCATCAAAACTATTAGGGGTGATAATGACTAAGCACGCATACCAGCTGCTGCCCTGCGCCGGCATTTCAATTAGCCGGGTGTTTAAAATATTTCATTATCATAGTTAAAGTGTGATCAGTGGTCTATACCAACAGAGTACAGTCAACACTCCTGACAATAACATAGTGCTAATCACCAGGATAAACCTGCTGTGGAAATGCTATGTTGTGTCACCTTTGATCAAGAGCTCAGGAGGAAAAGGCACTAACATGAAACAGCAGGGGTTACGGCACATCGCAGCATAAGGTAGTATTTTGATTCAGTCCTGATTTTTTTTATTTAATGTGACATTGTGGTTCAGAAGCTTTATGCCCCTATTAAATGTGATTTCATGGTGAGTGTGGATTTTTAGCTACACTGATCATTGTGACAGCTAAGCAAACATGATCTGTTCAACTATACAAAGGCTGAAAAAGAAGAAACCTTTTGTTTGGTAAAAAGAAAGGTAAGTCTTTATTGTAGTTGGTGTAATTTATCTAGTAATTTTACAGTAATGAGTGTTATCATCTAGTAATATGTTGAGAAGAAGGTGGTAATTACATAGTAACAGATGACATTGTACAAGGTAATTACTCAGTATTATTAAGTTAGTATTAATATAGTGATAATGTATTAATTATCAAGTAATTCCCTGTAATAGAGTGAAATTCTCTGTTATGTGGTATTTGACCCTGACCCTCACAGCCTAACCTCATTCTAATACCTAACCCTGACCCAAGAAATTATCATATCATATTTTTTAGGAATGTATTAGTAAAATACCACCTAATTACCAGAGAGGGTTAAGGTTAGGGAAAAATACCATCTAATTACCAGAAAAATGCCACAGTTTTAAGAGTAATGACTTGATAATCAATCAGTGTCACTTTTGACAGCTGTTTTTAATTTTAGTCTGAGTCTTTTGATCACGTCTTTTAGTTTTAGTCACATTTTAGTCATTTCTACCTTTTTAAGTTTTAGTCTAGTTTTAGTCAATTAAAACTCAAGAACATTTAAGTCTAGTTTTACTCCATAAAAGTCCTCATATTTTAGTCTTTACTTTTAGTCCAAGCATTTATTCTCTTGCCTAAATCTGGTACCAAGTCATCGTAGCCTTATCCATACAACCTGGTCCCTGCTTTCTAGAAGCAAAAGAGATACAGATACTTTGTTTTTGACAGATTTACCCATAGTGGAGAAATATCATGGATTTTTAATGTCCAACTAAAACTGAATTACATTTTAGTCTAGTCTTATTCATTTTGACGAAAACTAAGCATACAGTTTGTCAGTTTTAGGCATGACAGATCTATCTTTGGCTAGTCTTAGTCTAGTTTTCATCATGGAAAAAAAAGGCTGTCAATGAACATCTTTAGGCATAGTTTTAGTCGAAAAAATTAACACTGTATTCAATACATAATTACTAGATAAATAGTTCCTTAATATTTATGAGTTAGAAAATACCAACTTATTTCTAGTTAATTAAAGTGGCTGGTAAGGGCAGGGGTTTTAGAAAACTACTCAGAAGGTGATTGGTCGTAAGTAAGCACTCGACTTTTGTCATTTTTGAAAAGAAAACTCAATGTTGTTCTTTGTTCTTTTAAAAAAGAAATGTCATCAAGTTCTGATAAAACTGGCGCTTTAGCAGCATCCACGCTAGGCTCTTCTGCCATAATTGCACCAGCTCTTGCTGCTGCTTGTTTACTTCACGACTCTGCTACGCCCGAAAGTACTGCCCCTCGTCGCTGATTGGTCCTGTCACTTTCTAACCGGGCCCAAACGGTTCAGATGGGAGCTTTGCAAGATGGATTCGCCAGTGAAAACCAAGGAAATAGGCGTATCCATCTGCTTTGCAAGGTTAGGTCAAGGTGTGATTAGAGCTGCTTTTCTACAGCTACATCAAAGCTAACTGCTATCATGGCCGAGGCTGTTTTTCACCAGCTTACAGTACAACTCAGCTCCATCTGTAACTATCACAAACTCATGCTAAAGCAGATCGGCAAAAGAGCGAAAACATCTTTTCTGTCATGAAAAGATTTCAGTGCTGTTTCTTTGCTCTTGTTTTAATAAAGAAATGTGGTCTAGTTCTGCTAAAGTTGCGACTGTGGCTACAACCAAGTTAATCACTCCACCAGCAACTATTGCACAGAACAACTCACACTACACTGTTTGAATTCAGCACAAACATTCTGGATTGGAACTTTGCAAGGTTAATTTAATCTAATCTTAATCAGCAAATATCCAATATCATACATCCCTGATAAAAATATAAAATAATTATTGCCTATCATGCAATATCATGCTAACAGATTTCACATTTTAAAGGCTTTTAATGTGAAGAAAGCCACAGTTCAACTGTGAAACAAAATCAGGAAGTTTTAACTCTGAGTCTAGGGCTGTGTCCAAAATCACAAACATTTTTGCTACCACATACTCAAACACTATACTTAATTCTAACCTGATAGTTTACACCATACTTATGCCTTTCCTCTGCAATATTTCCAGTCTGAGCCACACCTGCCAATACCAGGGTTTCTCCCAATTTTTTAGGCCATCTCCCACCCACCTCTCCTTCATTATTTTTCACACCAGGAAAAGTCTGTAATTTCACAGCCCTACAATGAAAAGGCTAATTCAAGTCCATTGATTCAGAAGCAATAAATGTTTGTCCTGATACCAAAGCTGCCAGATCGTGTATGAATCACATTATACACACAGAATCCTGAACTACATAAAACTTCAACTCCTCTGTCCCTGTGACCTGGCAACCTCCAACCTGACTCAAGGGGAGAGCTGCAGGAGAAGACTGAGGAGATGAAAGCTGTACAAAGGAGCAAGGTAGCTGAAAATGTCAGTACAGGACAGGCGCTCTGTTTTTGTCCGCACTCTGTCAGTACAGTTTCTCTGCATTGTCACAACACTGACGTATTCATTTTTGACGACCTTGTGTCTTTGTTACAGCATGATAGCATGTTTAAAAACAGACATATCGAAGAGCTGTGGAAGTATTATACCTTTTGGGTGTACTTTTATTACAGAGAGGAACAGTGATTAGACTCGGAGCTGCAGGTCGGACTTGAACCTGAGTTGTCTGCATACACAGGGCATGATTCAACAACTATGCCATCTACATACCAAAATTAAGTGTTTTTTAGGAAGTGGTGATGTACTATTGTGACTAAAAAATAACAGCAAATAATAAAACATTTTAAAAAATCTATCTAAATGTATGAACAGAACAGGTGCAACATGGCACAGTAGCTGTTTGATCAAAATTATCTCAGTTTTCATGATCATGGGATGCCATCATCATATTTAAAATTCAAGCTTTAGTAATTGCACGAAGTTCCACTAGACTAATACATTTCATATTTTGTAAATACTAGGACACATTTTAAAGCCTGTGCCAAAGACAGAATTAGCTATTATTTTCTGAGGATTATGTAGGTTTTATGTCAATAATTAAAGCGATTAAATAGTGAGGCAGAAGTCAAGAAACAGAGGCATTAAAAAAACTCTCTTTGGTACAGTTTTCCAGCCAGTTCAGAAAAATTAAAGCCCTTTTTCTCTACTTCACTGCCTCTGTGAGTACCATAAACAGCTTTTGTGGGGCAGCACTGTCCATGACTGCTGCTTCATTTAGTGACAAAAAGCACTTTTTTGTCCCTTTAGAGGAAGAAAGTTCAGACTCAGAAACAGCTAAAGGAAGATTTGTGCTTTCTAGAGCATATATTGCATCTTGATTTTATACATTCTTCGGTGATGGAGATGAAACTTGCAGACAAGCATATGTTGTTGTGTATTTCAGGAAAACAAATCCACATAAAATGTTTTTATGCACAACCGGTGCTCTATCCCCTAGACAAAGCAGCTGCAGCAGCGGTTACACCGACCAATAAACAAACATACGGACATAATGTTTCCTGCTGTGCAGTCAAACAACTGTTCAGGTGATTGTGTTTTAACTATCCTCTGGAGGCAAACCGTTAGTTTTGCTTTTCATCTAGCTTTACTATTTTCCACAAATTTGAATTTGTCTGTTGTGCTGCCAGGTCCATGGCTGCTGTGTACAAATGCAAATGCAATAGAAAGACTTGTGGTGCATTGGCGCACATTTGTCTGACAGTCCAGAATTATAGTAGGCAGACTGGATCCGGGCCGTAAGCGTGTGGAGAGCGACAGAGAGAGAGAGGGAAAGAGAGAGAGAGAGGGCCCCCGGCAAGCTGCCCTGGCTTTGTTTACAACAAAAAGCCATTGTTTGATGTGGTCGCGCAGCCGGCTCCAAAGCTCCCGCTCCCACAGGATGTGCTCTGGGTAAAATGCCAGACGGAGGCCACTGCTGGATGACTCCGACCTCGCCATTCTGGGAGTCTGAGCAAAGTCCTCCTGAGGCCTTTGGAGATTTGGAGAAACATATAAAACACAAACAGTTTGATGCATTTTTGATTTTTTGTGTCCACAAGGGGAAAAGTGTGTGAAGAATACTTGACTGTCTGACAAAGTTAAGGTGTCTTATTTTTCCCAGAAAGGCATAAAGGTAAAAATACCAACTGAGCACAAAGTAAGCAACCTGAACTAACAGCTGCTTTAAGGCTTTGGATTTACTTTTATTCTCTCATTTTCTGTATGCACCAAATGTCAGGATCAGTTACATTTTAGTCCTAAAGTAACCTGTTACTCCTATCTTCTTTTCACAGTCCTCACTCCTCAGGAATATAATGAATCTCTCATTTCTTTTCTCTCACTGGAAGATTTCTCTCTTCATTCACGCTCTGCCTGTCAGTCCCTTCCTCTGCCAAATCATGGGCACAATTAAGCCACACACCACCAGTTTACAGACAACTGCAAACCCAGCAAGTCCTCAATGTGTTCATGATACAGCAACTCAATCAGAACAAAAGTAGGCCATGTAAAGGATGTGCCGTCAACGGAGACTGCAAGCATACCCAAAGCTTTATGAATCTTTTATTACACGCAGTGTCCTTAAAGGGGTGTCCATCTCTGCGCCGGGCTGGAAATACTTCTATTACAGCATGAGAATATGCTTCCTAAATGATATCATGACATAAGCTATGACATCAACAAAGAAAATGAGGGCGTTTTAATTGTCAGAATGTCAGAGCTACACAGGTGAAGCGTGTCCAGCTCTTTAAATGGCTTCCAGCTCTGTTTTGTGAATGTATATTTTGGTTGGAAAATCCTCAAAGAACTTTTTAAATTGCGTGATGTTTGTGTATATTTTTATCAGTGGAGTGAAAAGGACTTTAAGTCGCATAAATATGGAAGGCCACGCCAATCAGGATCTGACGTGGCACACAAGCCACAAAGGTGGACTGTAACAGTAGCCGGTATACAGCACTAATCTGTGCCTAAAGCAAAACTGGGCAGGCATAGAAATGTGCGGTAGAGAGCCAAGCTCAAAATCCCATCTGACCTTGCCCTTTTCCTGCAGCCAGGAAGAGATAAAAGAACGTGCTGATGTCTCTACTGCCCCCAAGAGGAGCCGGCTTCACAAGCAGGAAGCGGAGTCATCTTCAAGGCTAATCATCAAATGTATCACTAATAGCTTGTGTGTTAAGCTGATGAGACCAGAGTTTTTAGAGTTTTGATACATTAAATAGAAAGTTCAGGAATGATTTATGGTTTTGGAACAAACTAGGGCTCTGGAAAAAAAAAGGTTTGACATACTGTAAGTCCCCACGCAGGATCCATTTCTTTAATTTTTCATGTCAGTGGAAGTACAGAGCAGGCACTAAACCTTTGAAAAGAGGCTACCTGTAAAATCCTTGAGGAATCCAGGGAAATAGTCCTAAGTGAACTGTAAGGGAATAGAAAATGTTCTCTGTCCTCCCTCCTGTGAAGTGATGGTTCTAACAGAGGTGGAAAAATGTAGCACAAGGGATGATAGAGGGAAGAGAAATCACAGAGACAAAGACAGTCTCAGTACGACAGTGCTTTTTTCCTATTTACACACAAACGCACAACTTTGTCAGGATAGTTTATATCGAGCTGCTTCATCTTTCAGCAGTCAGGGCTGGAATTAATAGACCTCTAAACACAGGCAGCTGTGAGTTTTCTGTACTGTGGCTTGTGGCATTGAGAATAAGTTGTTTTTTCAGTGATATGAAGAAACATCCCTTTACGTTATGTTGCAGCTGCACCGTTTCATCTCAATGAGAACATGGCAGTGGACAGACAGCAGCTGTGCAACTCAATCAGATAATCAAATTGTTCTGAGGCAGCTTTCATAGAAGGTTGTGATCCTGCATTTGTTTTGTGTAGTTATTAAAGAAATGCATTGAATAAATATGAGGCTACGCTGACATATGATTGGCATTTTGTGTGGGTGGTTACGAAAAAAGAGGGATTAACAAAAATGTAAGCAATGTGTGAAGTCAATGCTCAAACAAACAGTCGTCTGTGTCACAACCAGCTGTCATATGGAAATGATTGATTTGCTTGCTGTCTCTTGACATCGCCGACAAATAGCATAAGCAGATTTTTTTCTTCTGTGATATGCAGCAGCACTCTTTAATACTTCTTCCTGCACCATGATGAGTCAGGGTAAATCTATACGCTGAATATAAATAAGATTGTGCCTGCAGAGCTCTGTAGTCTCTATCTGCTCCTCCTCCTCCTCCTGCCTCACTCTCTCTCTCTCTCTCTCTCCATGCTGCAGGACCAGAAATCTGGGAGCCTGAACTGTCAGTGACCCGAGTAGCGAGCAGCTCCAGCAGAATCTGCTCGGTGTACGTGTGTGTGCAGAGAGCTTGTAAGCCTCACCGGGAGCCTGTTTTGCTCGGTGCTGTCAGGAGAGCTGCTTTTTGAACTTCTCATGACAACGCGTACCATCCTGAGCCTTTTCGCTTTCTGATCGATACAGTATTGGATGCCAGATTTCCAGCATAAACCTGTACAAGCAACCGAGCCAGTCAACACCTACGATACCACCAACAGCAGACTGCATCTCATTTTAAGAATTTTAATCCCAAAATCCTATTTTATAGGGGTTTTTTTCAAGAGTCGGCGTGGGCAGGTGCTCACATGTGGAGAAAGCAGCATGAGCTGAAGCTGGACTGTAAAAAACTAAATTAATAGTTGTCAAGTCATGCTTACATGTAAACACATCCTCACTGTAGTCAGTTTGTGGTTCTGTATCTTCTTCATATCAGGTAATTTACTCTGCCATATCAATTTCAACAGGTTTCACGATATTTCCTAAAAAAAATAGAAAAGAAACAGCCTTTGTCCTGAGATGTCACACTGGAGGAACAAAAGAAGCATGACAAGGTTTGAGGACAGAGCGGCAGGAGTTTAAGATGTTACACACTGAGCCATGTGTGAGTGTCTTTGTACCAGTCCATGGGTTTATGCATACTCTCCATTTCTCTCCATCATGTGAATGTATGTAATCCTTTTCTTGTTAAGCTAGAATGATGTTTCTATAATAACAAACATAAATGTCTCTGTGAACATAGGCTGAATGCATTGTGTGTCACTGCAGGTGTCAGAGGCTTATAGAGAAACTGTTTGACAAATAGACTCTATAAAATCTCAAAGTTTCTTCAAGGGCTGAAACTTCAAGAAGAACTAGCACAGACAGTACAAGATGGACAACATGGTGGACTAGGGATTAACTCTATGAATACAACGTTGTAGTACAAGAAGAGACATGGGTTATAGAAAGTGATATAACTTTTAAACCATAAATTACAGTCATAGAATAAATCATAATTGACCCCATCCATGCCTTTGCAGCCACTGTGTAAAATTTTCCAGCAAGCTTGGAACTTGGGTGACTTTCTGGGGCATTTCAAGATCCACACCAGTAACTCCAATCTTGAACATCTTTTTTTACCCATTTTCAATCGTTTCTGCTACTGGCCTAGCATTACCCCCCATACTGATTTATCACATGGGCTGTGACAACCAATGGCAGGCTGTTCTGTTGTCGTGTCATGCTTTGCCAAACTGTGCACGTCTAACTGGGTATTTCCTGAAGGAGATGGCCTGAGTAGCCCATGGGGAAGAAAAAGAGACACAGAACCTGGGATGGCACAAAAAAGCACAAGGACTTTTATTGAAAATATGCGAATACTGTAAAGTCTTGGTCACAGAGTGATTATTTTTCACTTTTTGGTCCTCTATGAGACAGGAGAACAAGTCTGAAAAAGTCTTTATAGTCATTGTTGTTTACTGTGTCACACATAAAACTCCTTCACTTTAATTTCCATTTAGTTTTTTGTTTTGTCTGCATAGTCCTATCACTTTTTTTAATTCTAAATAATATTACTGCAGCATGCAGTCGCTCATTATAGAAAAGGATGTTTAGAGCTTGACTGTGCACCACATTGTTGATGTTTTACAAGCATTTGAAAGACAATAAGTCTAGGCAAGACACAATGGTGAAAAAACAGCTTTGGACTCTGAGGGTTAAGGTGGTCAAAATTTTCAATGCTTGTTCATTGATATCTGTTATTTTTATGTTTGGTAGTAACATAAGTACCAAAGTTGGGAAGAAAAGAAACAAATACACCATCGTATTTCAGCTCAAAGATGCTGTGAGTGGAGAGAGAGAGCATGCAAGACAACGGGTGCTCAAATGACAGTGAGTGCCAGTGCCCTGTCAATACAACAGAGTGGCGATAAAGAGAGATTTCCTGACTGTTTCACAGCAGTTACACACATAAGAAGTTATAACACAACCATATTTCTGCATAGACATGATGAGAGATCAGGATTTTTTGTTAAACTGATGCTGAAGACGAGACTCTTCTGTCGGGCTGTGTCCCTCTCTGCTCTGCCCGCCTGTTTAATTCACCAGTCGGCAAGTGCAAAGTCTTAAAGATCACGTTAACATAAATGTCTGTTACAAACAGATGAAGAGCAGAGGAGAGACAGTGATGCCTCCTGGTCTCTAAAGTTTTTCTTTACATCCCAGCCTTCACAGCCCTGAACAAACACCAACATGCATTAAATGACCTAAATAAGAAAATATTGGAATAACTGCACTTCATACATGTCTTCTACTTTATCGATGATAATTCAGAGGTAATATCTGGTTTTAGGTAGGCCTAACACATTTTTTTTATGAAAATCTTATTTATTTTGCCTTATGTTACAATAAATAGTGCCTCAAATTTTGGTGTATGCTTCCTGTCAATGAACCTCTCGTACAAAACAACTAAATTCACCAGTTTGGAGTGTCCAAGAGATCATTTTTGCAGCCGTCATATTGAAAGAGCTATTATTATCATTTGATTCTGACACGTATTAAAATAAAATTCAAAATTCTGGTACTGTAATAACTCTAGGGATTGTTTGGAAGTGTTGCAGACATGACGCTGCTTTACTAGGGATGCACTTGGTTAGCTGGCTAAAGAATCAAAGTCAAAATTTTTGGTGGAAGGCAAGATTTTTCAAAACTTTTATAAGGATGAACAGTATCAAACGAAACATGAAATTACACAATAAGTGGCCAACATTATACTTGGCCTGTTTGCCCAGACCCACAATTAAAAGACCACACACCAGGGGGTTGCACATCTGCTAGCCTGTTAGGGACAGCTAAACTACTGCTAAAAAAGTAACACATTATTCATTATTCCATTGTTTTCCTGTAGTACTTGTGTTTTGTCAGGGAGTCTTGTGAGATCATCTTGTTATATACTACTGCAGCATCACCGTTTCATAAATGTCTGTACATGCCTGTGTGTCATCCTTGGAAAGCAGCTGCTGTTGAAAGCTTTGATGATGTCATTACTGCGAGTCTACTCACTCCACTCTGATTGTACACTCTGACACGGACTGTAGCCGTTCTTGTTTCTCTTATAAACCAGTATGGTATAATTTAAAACTATCAGCTCACAGCCAAAAGTCAGACAAAAGTCAACATTTAAAGAAAAGAAAATGACTGGAAGAGGCAGAGTATGAAAACAGAAGCATGAGAAAGTACCAGCCTCACTGGCGAGGCCAATGGCGTTGGCTGGAACACGATGCTGCTAAAAATTTAGTCAAATCTGCCAATCAATGGCAGCATATAAGAAGTAAGATGAGAACAGAAAGATATGGTGGTTTTGCCTAGGAATAAGAAATGTAATTGGCCTGCTCACAGCGTTGAGGCCAGTGGCAAATTTATCTAATGTGAACCCCCGCACTAACCTGACTCAATGGATAGACTGTCCTCTAGCTTTGAAAGCTGGATCTGCCTGATGAGGATCATATTTGAGTGCTACACAGACTTCGATAACCACAACTCCAGCTTTATTTTTCTTTCTATTGAAAGCTCATGTTTATGCCAGTATTTATCTCACAGAACAGTTGTCTGGAGCAGTCTATCTCATCATTTTCTGTTGTGGCTACATTGTCCCCAAAAGGCTTTATATTAGTGCAACTCCACAAGACATGAGTATTGTTGACCTGTGGGTCACCACAGAGCCCCAAACATGCTTTCTGGGTCTTTGCCTGTCTGCTTTTGTTCTGTGTCGTTAGTGAAGAAAGGAAAAATCTTCCAACATTTCTTCAGGTCTCTTATGAGAAAAATAAGGGTTTATTCCACATTTTATTTGACTTGCTTGTCTGCAGTGCATTCAGAAAGTATTCAGAGCCCCTTCATTTTTTTTCTATTTTGTAATGTATGGAATGAAATCTGTGAGAAAGACTCAAACAAAACTCAACTAAAGGGTTTGAATACTCATGTAAATGTGATATATCACTTCTTTTTTTATAATAATTTGCAAAAAAATAAAAATTTCTGTTCTAACTTTGTCATTATGGGGTAGTGAGAGTAGGTTAATGAGAATGAAGATGATTTTTTGGGCTGTAGCATCAAACTACAACATAAAAATAACAAAAAGTGAATACTTTCTGAATGTACTGTAAATGTATGTATAAATTATGAACTTAAAGGTCATTGGTCAACTTCATTGTCATTTCATCAGATCTGCGGCATTATGTTTTGGACACTTGGGTGAAGAGAGGAGCTGAGCTGTCAACTAATCACCACCTGGTGTAGAGCTGGATCAGATGGTAGAGGAAGCTGCCAGACAGACCTGGTAAGCCTAAATGTGTCGTGCGAGTGAACTGGGAATGTCTGGCAGAGGCCCCTGTCCATGAGGTCTTCAACTCCCACTTCCAGAAGAACTTCTTGTGCATCCAGGGGGAGGCTGGGGACATGGAATTCGAATGGTCTGTGTTCAAAGCCTCCATTGTAGAAGCAGCTGTCAGGAGTTGTGGCTTTAAGACCATCGGTGCCTGTCGGTGCAGCAACCTGGACACCAGCGGTGAAGGAAGCCGTCAGTCTGAAGAAAGAGGCCTTCCAGGCATGGCTTGCCCCGGTTTCTCTGGAAACAGCTAACAGGTACCGGGTGGCTTGGAGGGCTGCTGCTTTGGCAGTTGCAGAAGCAAAAATTTGGGTGTGGGAGGAGTTGGGGGAGGCTATGGAGATGGACTTTTGGTCAGCCCCAAAAATGTTCTGGCAAACCATCTGACAACTCAGGAGGGGAAGGCAGGGCTCTTGGAGGAACTCCTTAAATCCAGCCAACACGTCCTTCAAGGAGGAGGCCGAGTCTGAAGATCCAGGGAATGGCTCATCTATATCTTGGCAGAGGTCACCGAGATGGTCAAAAAGCTCCACAGTGACAAGGCACCAGGTGTAGATGAGATTCAGCATGAGATGCTGAAGGCTCTGGATGTTACGGGGCTGTCATGGCTGACATGCCTTTTCAATGTGGCGTAGAGGTCTGGGACAGTACTTGTGGAGTGGCAAAACCCAGGTGGTGGTTCCCATTTTTAAAAAAGGGGGCCGGAGGGTGTGCTCAAATTATAGGGGTATCACCCTACTAAGGTGCTGGAAAGGAACCTCGGATTCAGGAGGAACAATGTGGATTCCGTCCTGGCTGTGGGACAGTGGACCAGCCCCTTACTCTTCCAGGACTTCTTGAGGGATCATGGGAGTTTGCTCGCCCAGTCTACATGTGTTTTGTGGACTTGTAAAAGGCTTATCATCATGTCCCACAGGGGATTGTGGGGGGTACTGCGGGAATATGGGGTCCCGGGACCACAGCGGTGAGCCATCAGGTCCCTGTATGACCAAAGTGAGAGCTGTGTCCGCATAATCAGCACAAAGTCGGACACGTTCCCGGTGTGTCGGCCTCCGCCAGGGCTGCCCCTTGTCCCCGATCCTGTTTGTAATTTTCATGGACAGGATCTCAGGGCGCAGTAGGGGGGAGGAGGGTTTCCAGTTTGGGGAACTCAGAATTCCATCTTTGCTTTTTGCAGATGATGTGGTTCTGATGGCTACCTCAGCAGGGGACCTCCATCAGGCACTGGGACGGGTAGCGGGTGAGTATTTGCTTTAGGTGAAGGAGTTCAAGTATCCTGGGGTCTTCTTTAAAAGTGAGGGTAGAAGGGAGCGTGACATCGACAGGCAGATTGGTGCAGCATCAGCAGTTTTGCAGGCACTGTACCAGGCCGTTGTGGTGAAGAGGGAGCTAAGCCAGAAGGCGAAGCTTTCGATTCACCAGTCAATCTTCCTCCCAACCCTCACAAATGGTCATGAACTCTGGGTAATGACCAAAAGAATAGTAGGGTGGCTGGGCCCAGCCTTAGAGATAGAGTGAGAAGTTCAGAAATCCAGAGGGAACTAGGAGTAGAGCTGCTGCTCCTTCGCATCAAAAGGTGCCAGTTGAGGTGATTCGGGCATCTGATCAGGATGCCTCCAGGACGCCTCCCTTTGGGGGTTTTCTGGGCATGTCCAGCTGGGAGGAAACCTCAGGGAAGACCCAGAATGCGCTGAAGGGATTATATATCTTGTCTGGTGTGGAAAAGCCTCGGGATCCCCCAGGAGGAGTTGAAAAGTGTTGCTGGGGAGAGGGATGTCTAGGTTGGCTTGCTTAACCTGCTACCACCGCGACCCGACCCCGGATAAGCAGAAGAAGATGGATGGATGAACTTAAATGCTTTCTCAAGATAAAATTTACCATTTCAGAGCAACAAAATAGGCAATAATCCATAAAACTGAATTAGAAATACTAAAGTAGATTATCAACACTGGTATTTCCTGTCTAGATTTTTCTTTGAGTGCTTAATTGGAGCTTGTCTGTTACATGGTAGCCACACATGTCATGGAGGAACAATAGAGGTTTTTTTGTTCAACTGGTGACATTCCCGGCACATTGTTTCACTTGTCTGAATAGCTCATTTTAAGCCAATATGTATATTATACAGCATGGGAGTATCTGACAGCTCCAGTGCTTTTAAAACTGCGATCAGGTTAATTACATAGAAACGCTTTTCAGCTGAAATTGA
This sequence comes from Cheilinus undulatus, assembly GCF_018320785.1. Taxonomy (NCBI): domain Eukaryota; kingdom Metazoa; phylum Chordata; class Actinopteri; order Labriformes; family Labridae; genus Cheilinus; species Cheilinus undulatus. The sequence goes on from NC_054877.1 coordinate 23,139,679, forward strand.
AGACAACTTTGACTGTAGCACTAGAATATCAATCAGCCACACACGGGATCCCACCTCTCTGTGCAACCAGAGGAGAGCAAGAAACTTTGAAAAATAAACAAAAAAAGATCCCTTTCATATGAAATATTTCTGAAGTTAGCATCACTTTGCAGTCAGAGTAAACCAATGTCAGGAAGCTCGGATATACAACATAAAAAGAATTGATAATACACAAATCTCAATGGAACAACATCAATATCAAAGGCAATGATTACACGGGCAAAGCCTTGTCTGATTGTAAAAGCAGCAAGAGAGGAGATGAAAGTACAAGTTTAGCATGTAATTTCTACCTATATGCCTTTGAAAAAGCACCACAAGTGCTATATAGGGGGTAGATTGCTTTCACCTTTAGGAGGTGTCAGTGGCCTCATGAAATCAAATGAACATCTTGGCATCATTGAGGTGGCAACATATCTTGTTTAAAATCCCACTGGGCTGCACAACATCTGATCATTTTACAAGGAGAGCATAAGGATGGTATGTAGAGAGATAGGTGGATAGATAAGTGTATGGACTAAAAATCGAACTTTTTTCTGCTGCCGTAGGCCTTTTAAACTCACATCATATTATTTCTTAACTGGACTGCAGACACTATTAAGGCTTTAGATGTTGCAGAGAAGTTGGGTGGGTCATAAGGGATTTCTCTTTTATCTTTTTATCAGAACGGCCTGTAACTGTTTCAACATGCTGCCTTCTCCCGTGCACAAAGCCAGACAGGTCCGTGAAAAACTTTGACTTTCTGATTTTGTGTGGTGGAGGATACTTGACTGGCCTGCAGAGAGCCCTGACCTCCACCCCATTCACCACCCTCAGATGAACTGAAAACACTGACTGTGAGCCAGATCTTATTGTCCAACCCCAGTGCCTGGCCTCACTAATGCTGTTGTGGCTGAATGAAAGCAAATCCCTGCAGTCTGCATTCAAAAATGTTGTGGAAAGACTTCCCAGAAGAGCAGAGACTGATATAGTAGCAGATCGATTGAATAAGATACTAAATAATTATGCAATAAAAGGGTGTAATCTTGAAGTTTCCACATGCTTTCTCCAAGGCTTTAGATGGATTAGACTCTAATTTGTCATGAAAACATCACTTTTGAAGCACTACAACTGCTCTCTTATATAAAACGAAAACACAAAGCAGTGCTCAAAGCGCAACAAAAACACCAGATGAGGTGTGAAAATAAGACAACTGATCTCATCTTCTCAGCTTTGCTCAGGAGATTTTGAACAAAATGCACGCTGAATGAATGAGAACATTACATTTATTTAATCAGGAGGCTAGCAGTGACAAATTCAATATAAAACTAGAGACTGTTGCAGCATTATTACACAGAGTAGTAGAGGTAGATAGTAGTAGTAAATGTGCCCGTATAAAGGTTCTCACAGCATACAAAGGGAAAGTTGTTAGTGTTCATTGGCCCGGCAGCTCTGTAGAAGCCCGCGGATAAGCCTTAAGCCAGAGCACAGCAGATAGCCAGGGGTGAGGTGAAAGCTCAGACAATACGGTTAGGCTCTGAGGCAAGCATCCTGCTGCAAAGAGAGACTACAGCAGATAATGTGTCACACAGTAGTATGTTGGGTGTTGCAAACAACGAGACCCTTATTCACACTGTCAGGGGGCGGCTTCATGGTAAGAATGAGAAACAACAGAGGGAAGAGCCAGAGGGGGAGACGAGTGAGCAGAAAGGGAGGGAATGAAAATCTCTTGAGTGGGATCTTAAGAATAGGTTAGTAAAGGTGTGATGCTGCTGGCATGGAGAATAGATCGAGATTTCTTTCTGTCCCTGCCTCTGTAGGAATTGAAAGGGGCTGGCCGGATAATATAATTGGTTCCAGGAGCGGTGAATGATGCTGGGAGGGACTTAAACGTACCCCAAGAAACCTGACAGTACATGCCGGAGAGAGAAAAGAAAAAAGGAAAACAAAATAAATGCAAGTTGACAGGCAAAATGGGGGACAGTTAGGCTTAGTGTTATTACCATGACAAAGAGAAAAGAGCACAGTGTCTACTCCCTGCATGGAGGGTGAAGAGGTTTAAGGACAGAGCAGCAGGAGATGAGGAAGTGACACACTGAGCCATGTGTGTGTCTTTGTGCGCTAGTACCAGCCCACGGGTGTGTGTGTGCTCTCTGTCGCTCTCCGTCTCTCTCCATCATGTGTATGTATGTAATCAAACCTCTTGCACTGGGTAGCACTTTGTCTGCTCTGATATTAATACTCTGAAGCTAGAACATAACTAGGAAGGCTCGCAGAGGATATTTCCTGACTTCTAACGACAGAAATGATTAAGTGTGTTTGTTATATGCTTGCACAGGGCCCAAAGTGGTGTTACAGATTGAATCAGCTGCAATAGAGACAACTATCAAAGACTGATAACTCCTAAGGGGCCCTTCAGGCATGCAGGAGACTGATTACTCCTCTGCAGGGCAAGAAGTGACATCATCCTTGGCTGGAAGCTGTTAGTAGGAAGGCTCGGAAAATACATGCTTCGTGTAACATCTTCGCATGCCTCACACACAACTCGGAGCATTTGCATGGAGATCGGTTGGTGCATCTCTACACAGTTGACGCTGCAGCTTTACATCAGCCAACCACATCAAACAACAGAGGACAGGGTTAATCTCTCCCTTTGGTAATTCCCAGAGGTTTCCACAGAGAAGCAACTTTCCAGTCTGAGAGCAATCCTTACAGCCAGAGCTAATGACAAGAGCAGATAGAGAAGTTCTTTCACATTTGTTCTGTAAAACATTCACACGAGCTTCATTTTTAAGTAAACAGGCAAATAATAATTGATTGAATTCGCATCAGGTGAAGGGTTTCTTTTTTAAAAATTAGATTCTTGTAGAGCAGAGAACACAACTGTTTCACACGTTACAAAAAAGACAACATGAGGATCCAAAGTTTGCTGTGTTCATTAGGATCTTTGGGAGCTTGAGCTATTTTGGAAATTACTGCAAAACGGAATTTCATTCATTTACAAACCCTGTTTCCATATAATGAAAATATCCAAGTCAAAGTGGGCAGTAGTAGCATTATTAAACAGTATGTTACTTACTAAATTCAATATCCCTGCCGTTGGGTTACAACCTCTTATCTGCAAAATCTGCACTTTTCATATATATTTTTAAAACACTGTATTTTTCAGTTGATTATAACATTGAATGGTGATACGCAGCATCTTTTTGACACTTTTCATTGGTTTAAGTTTTGTAAAACCCACATACAGATGTAAAGGGTGCCCAATAGCACTGATCTATGAAAAAAGAAAATCAATGAAAAATGGAGATACAGTTGAATGTGTGCAGCATTTGAATATGAGACCTAAAAGGGGATAATGACAGTATCATAAAGTGTTAAAACAATAAGTCATAGGATCTTAATGGTCATATCTAGGGATGTATGAAATTACTGGCATGATATCTCTATTAGCAGATATTAGCTACAAAAGTGGCATATCAGCACTGTCAGATATTACATTTCTGTCTATGTTTACAACCAATATTTTGGCCATATAAAATGTGCCTATTTCATTGTATATATTAGCCGTATGAACAAATAAGTCAGTGGGATTTTAGGCTGGACCAATAGACCTGCGTAAGCTGAAGTCAATTTCTTCATTCATCATCATTCCTTACACTTTAAAGTGTTTTTTAAGAATTGAAATTTGTTGATTCAGTCATCCTCAAACTTTAAATAGTGTGTTTTAAGGACTGAAGTTTTCTACATTTGATGATTAGTATCAATATTGATATCAGCTAAAATTACTCCAAATGTGCTTCCATGTGGAGAGGCTTCCGTCTAACCACTCTGCCAAGATCAGTGGAGGGAAGCAGTGATGATTCTTCTTCTGGAACTTTGTTTCCACACAGGATCTCTGGAGTTCAGTTGGAGTCAGATGGACCGTCAGGCTCTTGGTCACCACCCTCTCTAAGGTTCTTCCACCTGATTACGTAGTTTGGCCGGGTGACCAGCTCTTGGAAGAGTCCTGGTTGCGCAGAACCTTTGCTATTTGAGAATCATGGAGGTCACTGCTCCATTTTGAAACCTTCAGTGCAACATAATTTTTTGTAGCCTTCATAAGATCTGTGCCTGTCAGCAATCCTTAGCAAAGATCAAGAGAAATAGGGGAACCTGAGCTAAATTTCAAGTGTTTTTGCAAAGGGTCTGAATACTGATATCAACATTTCAGAGTTTTTTTTTTATATATATATAAATTTGCAAAAATTTTCATAATCCAATCCTCACGTTGAGGTGGCGTACTGAGCGTGAATTAATAAGAGAAAAAATTAATTTAAACAACTGTAATATCAGGCTGCAACATAACAAAACTGAAACAGGGTGTTAATACAGAGTAGGGCTGTCGCGATATACTGCGTGATATTAAAAAATCAAATTTTAATATCGTGTTAAAAATGTGCATATGATAATATTGTGTAAATGATCCAGTGCCACTTGAACACAGTTTGGAAACAGAAAAAGAAAAATATTCCAGGGATTGTTCGGCAGACATTGGATTATTCCAAAGTTATTAGTTGTCATTCTTCAGTTGCACACAAATGCTGTGTCCCCTGCTATCCACAAATGATTTTGTTTCAGTTAATATTGTAGTTATAGCAGATGTTGCACCATGTGGATTTTCTGTTTATCAGTTCATCTGGTTACCTTTTAACCAGCTATCGAGTGAAATTGCACTTTTAATATGCAGTTGTACAGTTACTTTTTTCATATTGCCTCAGTACTTTCTTAGACAGGTATTTTGAGTGTAATTCAGCTGCCAAAAGAGAGAACACAACATAAATAAAATCAAAGATGAATTTGATTGATTGTCCCATTATTATTTAAATTTTTATTGATATTGTGATAATATCGTTATCGTGACATTTTTTTGCCCACAATAATCGTGAAGTGAAAATCTGATATCGTGACAGCCCTAATACAGCGTAAGATGGATTACACAAACATACAGGTTAAATACTACATGCATTAACTTGTGTTTTGTTTTTTCTAATCAAAGGTAGTTTTAGAAAAAAAACTGTTGCTCAAAAGGCTTGTGGTCATGTGGGCATGTAGGCGTCTGTGTTTCCACTTTAGCTGATGGTTCCACTGATTTTACACACAAGCACAAACCCTTGGATTTTTATAGAATGCTGCTCTGAGCCCTCATGGATACGCCCCTCTCATTTACATATGTGCTTTAGGAAAACTAGAAATGTGTTGAGAAGAAAGGGAAATATTTCACCAGGGAAGACTGTGAATATATAAATGATTGAATATATAAAAAATAGGGTACAGATGAAAACAATAAGCAAAACAGGCGAATTAAATATAAATTAAAATCTGTGTTGGTGTTACTTGAATATAGGTTAAAGAAAAAATGCTTAAAGCTTAATATTTTAACTTCCTCTGAGTTTACATTTTTGCACAACAATTTTATTTAATTCATATTCTTTACCAGTTCTTATATCTTTTCATATTTTGTCAGTGCTGTGGCTCTAAATTGAGCGTTTAGATTTGGTCAAATGAAATCTAAATTTAGACACTAACGCTTCACAAACAGCAGCAGCAGATTGGCCACTTGTCAACGAAGTAACTGCTCCTCTTATCTATTATATTTAATATGGTGCTGCATTCTTGTGGCTTGTCTTTTAGAGCCCTGTGGACCCTCATCAAAATATTATGATGTTTTTAAAAATCAAAATTGCATGGTTATCGCCGGCTGTGGCTCTAACAGGCGGATAATTTATTTGGTCAATTTCTGGACCCAATTATCTGATTAGGCATTATGTTTTCTTGCCTGCCTCTAGTGACTGCTCTATATCGAATTAGACCCCCCAACATGTGTTATTTTCACTCCCTGGCACATAGTTATTTTCTCCTTGTTTGTTTTTCTTGCAGTGGGAATTAGAGGAAGCAGCAAGACCTTCCAGAGATATTGCCCCAGACAGGCGGGTTATGTTTTCCTAACCTTTTGTTTTTTAAGCACCATACAGTGTGACAAAATTCACTCGTCAGGTGTAGAAAACTCAGACTTAGTGATCCGCAAAAAGTGTATGAGAACAGCAGCATGATGGCTGCATAGTTTTACAACACTGCTTGGTTAACTTTTTAAAGACTGACCTATCAGTGTTAATAAAATGTTTTATGATACCTAACCACCTAGGGCTGTTTCTGTATTGATTATACATTCAACACCAAAAGTTACCTGACACCTATTATAGAAATTATCTCACTGTGAAGATGACAAGTGTTGACAACATGCAGCGATGTGGATTTTTACATAGGGTCTGCACTCAGCGTGCTTAAACAGACCACCGCAGTTGTGTTAACAAGAGATCCTGACACTAATATCAGTCAATTGGACAGTGTTTTTGTGTTTCACCATCATGTTCCAGCTCTTCATGGCCAAAGTTAACTCTTCGGCTTGCTGTACAATCCTAAATGGCGTTGTGCTGTTGAATATCGCATCACAGTTTACAGTGCTGACAGTTGTGCCTAAATGTTTATCCAAATACAGAATGATAGCAGGGACAAACTAGAGGCTGTGAACTGACAAATAAGTTATGTCATTACCAGCATGACACGTAACACAGCAGGACCGCGTCGCAGTGTGATTTATACAGCAGCGAGACATTTAGAAGCGTAAGCAGAGCAGAGATGGAGGCGCTGGAATCCCTGGTCACCCAAAACATGAGTGTCAAAAGACATTTCAGTCACAATTATTGTGTTTTGGTTAGCACTGGTACAACTCCAAGTTTTTAATAACTCTCAGGGTTTTCATTATGACACTCATCAGGAACTGATATACACAAGTCCTCAATTTGTATGACAAAAAATACGCATTTCTACAATTTTATCATGACAACATTGGCAGGGTTAAGTTTTTAACACAAAAATACAGGAAAAAAATAGACCTGACTTCTATTTGCTTCTGCAAGATGTTGGCAAAAATAATATATTTTTTACATTTCAACTATTATCTATCTCTAATACTATGTATTTTACTGTATCTTGTTAATGTTTGTATATTTGCTGGATTTTGTATTGTCTCTTTGTGGACCCCAGGAAGAATACTGTAGTTGTTACTGCGATAACAACTAATAGGCTTCCAGTGTAAATCAGTCAATCAATCAATCAATCAATCTGCAGGTCAAGAAAAGAACAATGAATCTATTTTAATATTATAAGTATTTTATATACTTTATATTTTGAAACACACAAACACAACTGAAGCATCTAATATAATTATGCATGTCTACGAAAAAAATCCCCAAAAGCCAGAGTATTGAAAAATTTCCCAAAGGTATATTTGATTACAATATGATTGTATTTGGCTGTATACTGTAAATTATAAACTACTTCACAGAATCAAAAACATATGGTGATAATACAAATTTTGGAACAAGAGGCATTATTCATATTATTTTTTTAATACTAATTCCTTCTTCGGTGTCTTGGTATCTTTGGTGTCTATTTCAAACTAACTTCCATTTATTGTTCAGCATCTGATTGTAAAATGCCACTTAGGAAATAATACACAGAATCATCGACATATAATGACAGTGTTCATACAAATTAGTGATTTTGGACCAAGAGGCATAAAACATGTAATTTATTTATTTTAATTTATTTTTTGTGAAGGGATTTGACCATTTATCTAATTTATTTTTATTTATCATTCAGCATTTGATTGTAACATGCCACTTAGGAAATAATTCAGAGAATCATGGACATATGCCGAAAACGTACATACCAAAGAACAATTTTGGACCAGGAGGCAAGATTTATATACATTTTTAAATTTATTTCGGTTTGTGTATATTTTTAACCTTTTTAAACTAAATTGTATTAATGATTTCGCATTGACTGTGTCATATAACTTAGGAAATAATAATAATAATAATAATAATAATAATTAGTAATTTTGGACCAAGAATCATTATTCACATTATCATCTTTCTTTCTTTCTTTGTGTACTGCTCTGATCTTTAATCCAACTAATTTTTATTTATTATTCTGTATTTGATTGTTATTGAATCTAGGAAATAATTCACAGAATAACATACATACAAACAAGTAATTTTGGACTATGAGGCATGAAATATATTATTTTTTAATCATTTCTTTTTTATGTGCTGTTTCAACCTATTTTAACTAATGTCCATTGATTATCCTGCATTTGATTTTATCATCATCGTCTTTGTTTTCTTTTTTATTTTATTTTATTTTATTTTGTCATTTATCATGTCACTTAAGACATAAGTCACAGAATCAGTGGCATATGATAACGTACATAGAAATGAGTAATTTTGGCATTATTTATATCATTTTTCTATTTTATTTTCTTTTTTGTGTGTTGTTTTGACCATTTTTGTCTAAAGATTATTTTTGGGGCATTTTTGCTGTTTTTTGATAGGACAGCTGAAGAAATATAGGAAATGTGGGGATGAGAGAATGGGGGAAGACATGCACCATGATGCAATCCCGGGACCAGTGAGTCGAGGACTACAGCCTCTGCTTATAGGCGCCTGCTCTGCCAACTGATCTACACCAACATTGGCACCCTGTTTTTACCTTTGTTAAACTAATTTCCATTTAAATATTCTATATTTGGTGTTTCACATAACTTAAGAAAAATTCACACTCGTTGACATGTGATGATAATATACATACAAATAAGTAATTCTGGACCAAGAGGCACTAAAGATGTAATTTTTTTTTTTTGAATGTTCTTCAAACTGATTTCCATTCTCTATTTTGAATTTAAAAACACACTATGCCACTGCCACAATTAACCCACTTCAAGATGCTCATATTAATCTGTATTAAAGCAAAATTGCTGATATTATAACATGTACATTTCTATGGGCTGTGTAACACAGTAGGAGCTACAGTAGAAGTTGATCTCTGCTAAATTTAAAAAAAGGACTTTAAACTGAAAAAAGTCTGTCAAAGGAGCTAAAATAAAAGGTTACTTTTTCTATTTTTGGGAGGTTTTATTTATAATATAAATGTTAACAAGGAGGCACACGGAGAGGGAAAAGATTTAGCTGTGCTCTCATCTTTTTCTCTTCTTTTATTTTCGTATCAAGCAAAGGTTAACCTTCATCTGTGTCTTAAAGGAGGTTACTGCACAAATATGAACCATTACTAATTAGTCAAGAACAGACAAATTTATTTGGAAAAATTACGCAAAATGTGACATTGAGGGTGGAAAAAAAGTTTGACATTGTTCTGGCTTCCCTGTCAGCTTGCATTAGGTGTGATCTGTGCTCCGTGTCTAACTTTGAACATGAGCATGGAGGCAGCTTGTAACCCTGAGTGACAGGGAGCAGTCTCACTGTAGCCCAAACGAAGAGAGCAAACAAACTCAGATCTCATTTATGAAAGCTTTCCTAAATTTAATCCTAGCAGCCAGCCTTCACCCTGTAATCAATCTAATAAAGTCAAGCTTACGCTCTGACCACCACCTGCACGGCTGGAGCTTATTGGAGCACATTCTACGTTTGGTTCCAGCAAGGAAAAGGACTTCAATTTTTATGCCAATTTTTTTTGGTCACTTTACAGCCACATGGCAAACATGTAGGAACAGTGATAGCAACAGTGGCTATATATCTAAAACACAAATTATTGCTGAACACTGCACCCACCATTTATTGAGTTATATTTTTTACACTCCTGCAGCAGTGTTAAATTGTATCAGCATGACTTTATATTTCTGATCATGCAGAGGAATTAACTTCTTTTTTTTTTTTAATGTTCCCTGTTGAGAAAAAAAAACACTTTCTCTTTATGTCGGGGTTCTCTGTATTGTTGCCAATGAATGGGATTTCCATGGAGTCCAAGGTTTCTTGTATTTAATTCTTGGGCATTGTGCCAGTCTCAAGAAGACAGGCGCGGGAAAAATGAAAGAAACGCAAGCACGTCAGAGGCTTTAGTTCAGGTAACAAAAGAGTGAAGGTGTTTTTACTATGCAGCCATCTTGTACAAACACTTACTGCTGTTGCAGCAAAGAGAGATCATTAAAAATTGGAGCTCACATCATTTATATATTATCCTCCTTAGAGCTGACATCTAAATGTGTGTACATGTTTTAGTGAGAATACTCCTCCATCAATGCACTCGGAGCATTATTCAGATAATATTCTATATAATAAAAGCTGTGTTGAGCATCAGCAGTGAATATAGCTCCATCTTATCTTAAAAAATAAATCCAGCTTTTACCCACTATGAATTCATCCGTGACCATGCACTACATGATCTATTCAGCAAGTCCCCACTTAGCTTTCATTTAAAGCTGCACAACCACAGTTATCTACACTGAACAACTGCTTTCTTTATGAGAAATAACACTAACAAACCAGTCAGCATCAAAAAAATGTATGCCTTCCCTACACTGGGTGCAGAAATGCTTTTATAAAATCACAAGTTCACTGCCAGTCACAATTATTTAGGCTATGATCCACATTTCATATTACAATCAAATCATGGACTAATTCATTTGGGTTTTTCAGGTATTGGATGCCCATAATGCACAATTTGATAAGTTTTATATTTGATTTCATGGAATATTGACAGAAGATCTGCAGAGTTTCGCAAATCCAGCAACAGGATGTCAGAAGTTGGATGCTGCTTGGCAGGAGATTCTCCATTTCTACTTGTATTATAGATGAATTAGATACGCCGCAGGCTTCCTTTCCCCCCTATGGAAATGACCCGCATAGTGTAATTTAGGAAACATGCAGAGGACGGCATAAACGCTCCTCCTTCTCTCATAATCCTTCATGCAGAAGATTTTCAGTACAGACTGTGCAAACTGTCTGCAATCATACACGGCGATGAGGTTTCTATTCAGAACGGCTGTGGTTCTGTTTTTCATTGTTTTAAAGAGGTTTTTCTCTAATCTAGTGAAGAAGACATTTTAGTTGGTCAGCTCTTTGTATACTTTTAATTCTAGATCCAGTAAATTCAGAGCACACTAGCCTCCTCATGAGATTTATTACATCGTCTAATGGCTACAATTTCACCTGCCTGTCATAATTTCAAAAGAAGGCAGTTCTGATTTAAAGAAAGGAAAGTAGTGAATAGAGGGAACAGATATGACACTAAGCACAGCTCATTATTATGTGACTCTCTATTCAGCAGCAGATAAATCCAGCAGGGTGGGTGCTCAGGCTAATAACTATTTCAAGTCCCAATAAAGCCCTAACATCTGATATGACTTAGGGAGGCTGATAGAGGCTTGGCGAGGGAGCTCACGCAAAATGTTGGAAACGTTTTTGTCAGAGGCTTCCTGCCTCTAAATCCTCACAGACTTTCATAATCACCTTCCCCTCATCTTATTTATTTATGTCTTATTAATGTTTGCGGATGGCACAAATGCCAAATCACTGACTCGGGAGGCAGTGATTTGCCGAATGTAAATATGGCGAGGGAGCATTTTTCTCTGTTCTACCAAAGACCTCATCAATCACAACTTTTATTACCTGAACATGATAATAAAGCAAATGTGGCAATGCTTTTGTTCTTTGGCATTTTTCCATCACATTTGGCCAGTCATCCTGCTCTTTTTAAGCAAATAAACATGTGTTCTAGTCAGTTTACTAATTACTTCAACTGAAGAAAATTTGGACCGGGTTAACCTTGAGCGCAGCACACATCGTTTCTTCTTTGGTTGGAAAGTATTCCAAGCACTAGATTGCAAGCAAATCCTTTGCACATGTTGCTCAACAAAGGCCAGTGATTTACAACTATACAAAATCTTCTTGGACAAACAGCATTTCTTGGATCATTTTTTACACTTGGAGATATCCTGGTCATTAAATTCACTTATAATATTTTCAGGTTGCTTTAAAAGCCCATCTGAAGCCTTGATGTTTGGGCACATTTACTAATGATATCTAGCAAATTAGAAATTAAACAGAAAATCATGGGTTTTTTCATTCAGCTTTAGCAACAGAGGGTTTAAAGTTGTCTGTTTTACAAAAATATGTAAATTAGGACAAGATTAAGGAGAAATTAGCCCTTCACACTGATGTGTGGTATGCATCTACAGTGATTTATAACTGGAAGTATTTAACATGTCATGTCATTCAAGGGATGGGAAACGAGAACCGGTTCCAACTGGTTCGATTCCAGCAACATAATTCACATTTAATCTTAACAATTCCATTATCAATGCCTTACATCCATGTGCCTTGAGAAACACGGTCTTGGGAGAGGCAGTCATCAAAGTGAACAGAATAGAGAAATCAATGAAGTAAACGTGGTGGACACGTGCAAAAACAGGCTGAAGGGGTTGAAAGTGTGGCTTCATTTCTCAAAAAATGACACTAACAGTGGGACGAGCAACATCTGACACAATGTTAACTCTGTCGACTAAAACTATGACTAAAATTGATGGTCGACAGTCTTTTTTTCCATGGGAAAGACTAGACTAAGACTAGGCAAGAATAGATCTTCAATGACTAAAACTGACTAAAAGTTGATTTAATCATCATAAAGATAACTAAACTGGACTAAAATGTCAATTAGTTTTCGTCTGACATTCAAAAATGCATTAAATCTGTAAATACAACAAATCTGTAGCTATTCTGCCTCTCAGCTGTAGAAAGCAGGGACCCCAGGTCTGGCATGGTGTATAGAACACACTACGATGGTTTGGTACCAGATTTAGGCAAAAGAACAAATGTTTGGACTAAAAGTTAGGATTAAAATATGAGGACTTTTCATGGACTAAACCGGACTGAAATGTTGCTGAGTTTTCTTTGATTTAAACTAGACTAAAACTATAAAGGGTAGAAATGACTAAAATGTGACTAAAACTAAAATGCATTTAATCCAAAGACTAAGACCGAGACTAAAATTAAAAACAGCTGTCAAAATGAACAATGGTCTGTTAAGGCATGTATCTTTTTGCACAAGAACTGTTCATTCTGTACAAGATTTCAATTTAATTTTCATAAATTCAGACATCTAGGATCTAGAAACTAGTTTTATATTTATTCTAGGGTTTTATTTTTTTTAACAAAATGAGCAATAAAATTGTATCTAATTCAAGTTCAGAGATTGAAGATCCAGAGAGCAGTTTGTTTTAACCAAGACATTTCCAGCCAAAAAAAAAAAAGGCTTTTTGTATATTTTAGCATTCTCTCCTCCCAAACACTTGATGTTTAACATTTTTAGTTATCTAAACTGTTTATTATAGTCAGTAATTAAAATGTGCTTGTCACTGACTCTCGCTGAAGGTGGCATACATCCTGTCCAGTGTTCAGGGTTAAAGAGACTCATTGACATTTGAGATGTAAACAGTGAAAACCAAGATAGTCTAATTTTTCTACGGGAATCGATGAAGAACTGAAGTGATAAGAAGAATCGATATCTATAAAATCTTATCACATCTGGATGCAAATGTTTTGATTAATTCTTAACTCTGGCTGATTCTGGTAAATAGCTGCTGCTTAAATTCTTGTGTGTATGTTTTTGTTTTTTTTCTGCATATGGACTACATATCTTGTGTTATGTTGTATGACTGTTTTTATGTATGTCTGAAACTCTGTTCACTGCTGCTGTCTTGGCCAGGACACTCTTGAAAAAGAGATTTTTCATCTCAGTGAGGTTTTCTCCTGGTTAAATAAAGGTTAAACTAAATAAATAAATAAATAATCAATTCCCCTCCCTATGTCATGCATTTTTGCACACTGCACATTCACATGCACTTAACTGGGCAAATGTACAGTATATGTCTGTCTCTTGTACGATCTTAAAATTATATTTTATAGTTTAAAATGTGTATGATTGTGTTTCAGCCTGTGTATGCAAGTGTCTGTGTGGATGAAGGTACGCATGGACATGTTGATGTGGTGATGCATGTTTTTTTTTTTGCTCTTAATTGCTTATTTAACTGATTTTACTGGAACCTCAGTACTTAGTTTTGCTTCTTCTCATGTAGTCACATGTGGTTTGGAATAACAATAAAGAATCCTTGAATGCTTGAACATGATAAAAATAGTGTATCACATCTGCCAAAGACACGGCCTCCACCAACCACTCCAAACGCTCCTCCTTTGTCCTTTTGCATGTCTGAATCTGCCATAAACAGGCCTTTAAATGTGCCACAGGTATTCTGCAACAGGGCACACTCGTCCTAGTGGGAGGCGGCACACACACATTAGCAGCCCTAATCCTCTTATTTCCTTTCTCCTTTTAAAAATTTGTCTTTCCTCTCGACCTCATCAGAGGAGGTAGTGTTGCTATACGCTATGCCGTCTGGCAGCTGCTGCAAGCTCTCACTTCATTTTGCGGGGGCTCCGTGAACCTAAAGGTCCAGAGAAACACAAATAACACATGCTCCCGAAAATATAGAATATCGTTTTCCATGTGCCTCTACTATAGGCTGACTCACACACACACAAAGAGAAAAATATCTGGCAGAGGGAGAATGCTTTGAAGGTTTTAGTCATACCCAAATGTGCTGGTTTTCTTCTCATGCGCCTCTTCAAGGTTTTTTCTCCCCTGTGCGTCTGGATCGTAGATGCTCGGAGAGGATCTTCTACAAAGAGAATTGCAGATCAACTTGACAGTAGATGAATACAGCCAGGCACAAAGAGACTTAACAACGTTGCCTGCACCTCAACATAAGTAAGAAGCACATTCATTTAGCATCCAATGTGCACAAGAGAAATCAAACATAACACCAATTTGTAAATTTCCCTTTTGTTTTTTTTGGCATTGTCTCTAAAAACAGTAATGATTCGCTGTTTGATAAATAGAACACTTCCTCTAAGGTGCATAAACAGCTATTAGGGGTGTTACCACCCGTGAAAGTGAATGGCTTCTACAGAGAGAATCAGAGGCACATGGCTGTGGTTTGCAGTACAAAGCAGAGAGAATGAGCCCTGCAGAACTGAGAAACACTGAGGGTGCGTCTGTGATTGTCTGCAAGGCATGATGGTTCCAGTATCTCGTAAACAGAAACCCCTCCTGAGCTTTTCATGCCACGGACAGCCCAGTGAGCAAGCAGACACTCAGAGGGCAACAAAAGAAGCCCTTTAATGGCAGAGATTGAGGGAGGAGGCTATAGCAGGTATCAAGCAAGTGAAAGGATTGACCACAAACAAGCAAATACCAGCACAGTGCAGCATTCACACAGAGGAACCACATGATGTTGGAGTTGAAAATGTCTGTCTGATTGTTTATTTCTTCCCCAAACACAGCTGTGTCAGTTTCAGCGAATAAGATGACGCTCAAAAAGAAAAAAAAAATCTATTTTTGCCACTTCATGTTTGTTTACAGGAAAAGAAAACAGCCTGGACAGCTTCCTCTCTCCTCCAACGATACTGAATATATCTACTGCTAAAACTTCAAATGTATTTCATTATTTCCTATATTCTCAAAATTACTCAACTTGGTGGGGAATAAATAAATCAGATTAATACCTGATATTGAGATGTTTTCTATTGTAATTAAAGGCTAAATGAAACGTCAACCCTGCATTAGGCCTGAAATTACTCCATGACCATGTGTATGGATGTGATTAGACCATTAGTTCGGTGCACTCGCGCCAATCAGGTGCAGGCATGCAGCGTTAACACTGAGCAGATGTTCCTGTTAGTTTAAATCCCACATATGTGAAGTCTCTATGAGAGAAAACATGCTATCAGGCAGCCAGAAAACAGGTTAATGATTACAGAGTATTCACACCTTTACACTTTCTGTGTTACAGTAAGCAGAATTCCTGAGGTTGTTTTGACAATTTAAGGTGAGGGGGGGAATCAGTGGGAATCACACATTCTGGGATTTTCCTTTTGGTTACTATGGAGATGCTTCTGTTCAACAATAAAAAAGTCATTTAAAGGGATTTATTTCACTCTTTGGGGTTAAAGCTAAGAATTACACTGGTGGAGAGAAATAGTGTCACCAAAATTCTATTGCTATGATTGAACAGTGATTTTTAAAAATATTTTCAGCCTCTTAATACTTGTACTACTACGAGGTCTTACGGCATTTTCACCCTTTTATATGTGTTTGACAGATCTAAGTACTAGTCTTTCTACATATTGAGATCATTCAAACCAGTGGTTCTCTACTGGTTGAGCCACAGGACCCTCCACCACCTCCATATATAAATGTCAGCCCAAATTTTCAAAAACATTCAACCGCTCAGATGTATAACCGCCTATCTCTGAAATCACTACTTAGCAGGGAATGAAAAAAAACTACTGTATTTTACTGTGTTACTATGTAACACAGGCCAGCATCTTTTTCACACTTTTTCTATGGGTTCAAAATTTGTCAACTCTAATAGCTGTAAAGGGTGAAAAAAAAAACATCAAATCAAATCATGAAAAATGGAGATAGGAAGTTTTGGCCCGATGTGTGATTAAACAAAAAGACGAGCCAAAACAAGCATGCTTAAAAAACACATCATTGCAAAAGCCCTCTGAGGACATGCATGCATGGATTTATTTTACTGAATTGCTTGTAATTGCATTTAAATTTTGGTTGTTTTTTTAGAGATTTCGATAAATTAACCATATCATGGAAAAAACAGCTTTGATATCCTAAAATAAAAAAATAAAATAATATTTACTCTTTTATATGGGAAAAAAGTGAAGCAAAATATATATACATGAACACATGTCTGCTTAGGGCTTCCATACACCAAAAGTGAGTCAAAGATACATGACCCACTTATAATTCATACTGAATACATGTTACTACCCAGGTTATGCAGAGAGAGCTCACCAAGGTATGGTGTGTAATATTTGGTAACAAACTTGTCAAAAATGGAATAATATTTATAAGTTCAGAGTTTAAATTTGTGTTTAAAACTATTTTATAATTGTCTTATTCTTATTCACTAAGAATAGGCTGTTTATTCATATATAAGGACCCCCCCCACAACAAAGGGGTACATACATGTTTCTATATTCCATTGGTTACCACAGTTACCACTAGAAGTGAGCTTTGCGGTCTAGAATCTTATTTTTATATGTCATTAAATTTAGGAATAAACAACATTATCAGCATGGTCCCAGGTTAGCTTACAAAGTGAATTATCATATTGGCAAGATATGAAAAACTCTGCTGATATTTACAACCGATACTTGGTATAGGGCTGGACAATTAGTCCAAATTAAAATCACATCGCAATATGGTCTGCTGCAATTTTCAAATCGCACAAGGCGCCATATTTCTTTAATCTAAAATATGTGTCAAACAACCGGTTTCAAACTTTTTATTGCAGCAGAGATGTTATGCCCAACACACCAAGTAATTATCCAAGTGCATTTTTTGATAGTTTACAAAAAAAATCCTATTTTACTCATTTTTGTTTGTTTTTCTTATTCCAAATGAGAATGACATGACAACAATCCTTCGTGTCAATACAATAATTCATATTGAATATGCAATAAGAGTAAAAAAAAAAAATCACAATCAGATATTTATTCAAAATAGTTCCTACCCAGTTTTATCTATCCAACATTGTATTGTTTATAATATAGAACAATTTATTGCTTGTGTTTATTGAAAAAAAACATAAGATGAGGAACTTAATAGGAACAACTGCATATTAAATCACGATTGCAATGTTGGGGGGGTGGGGGGGGGGGATATTCCCCCAAATTTGGGGCTATGAAGATCTCCCTAAAATCTCTTTATATCAGCTGTAAATACTGGCCATATGAACAATTAAGTCTTGTTAAGTCAATTAAAGTCTTTTTTTTAATTAATCCTCATCCTTTACACTTTAAAGTGTGGTTTAAGGACAGATATAGTTAATTTGTTCATCCTCAAACTTCAAATCGTGTGTTTCAAAAACCCAAGTTTTAGGTCTGAACTATACCTAAATATAAGTATCCATATAAGTATTGGCTAAAATTCATTTGCTTGTTCTATCATTATACCAGATACCGGCAAAAATACAATATCGTGCATCTCCACTTATAATCAGAATTTTACACACTATACCTCTAAAGAAGTTACGCCAAAACACAGCACCATTTCAGTTTAATTTGTTAAAAACTATTCCACAAATACATTATATAACTAATGGAAATAATAATAGATAATTCATGTTATGCAGTGTTTTCCACAAATAGAGTAGACTTGGGTAGGCCACCCAGGTATATCCCCTGAAAGCCTTCTGTATCATATTTGATACACACCTATATTAGACCTTGATCTAATCAACATGATCAATAAATTATTTAAAAACCTGTTGAATACAATCTGATAAATGATTAAAAAAATGCCAGTGTATTATCAGTTGCCAGAAACACCTAATTTGTCAAATGTGATACAAAAAAATGTATGTGTAATGTTAAAGCAATTCTTTTTTTTGGGGGGGGGGTTTCAGTAGAAGGTTAAATAAACATTTCAGTGTCAAAAAAATGAGAATTTTCTTGCTATTATTAGAGTTATCAGGCTTTAAGGAGTTAAAGCCACCCAAGTATATTTGCCAACCAGTTTTTCTTTCAAACAGAATAATCTATATCACTATCTGTCTGCATGTCATGTATCTATTTGTAAATGCACTAACGGCAGTGTGATGACTCGTTTAAAAGATTATGCTTATTCTGAAGCTCTCCATTATCATCCTGTCTTACCACACTCTAAGACAATGTTTGCAATGTGCTGCTAGAGATGCACAAATGTGCAAGAATTATGAAAATGTCTGCCATCAGCTGTAAATATCTGCCATTTGTATCAACAAAACTAATCTGTAAATTTTGGAACATCAGCAAATACAATATTGCACATCCCTATATTCTACCTTATCTGCAACACACCTTCACACAAACAGCTCACCTGCTATAATTACGGAATACTGAGTGAAACATTTCAAAAAGCAAGCGATGTTATTTGAGTGTCTGTATACAAGTACAGTTAATGAACACTGTTAAAGAGCTGGAAAAAAATAAAATAAATAAATAAAACATGAAGAATGAGGTGTGATGGGATGGCATCTTTATCAGAATGTCATTCTGTGGAAAACAATGTTCTGCACTTGCTTCTCTGATTCTGCATTAATGGCGTCATGCACACTCAGTTTGTTGAACCATGTACACTGAAAATCACGGTCTTCCTTTTTATTCCTACTTTTTTCGGTGCTCTTATTATATATTGATGCTACCGTACATGACTTTCACTTTGGTAAAACTTTAAACCCAGGACCCAGGTATGGAACAAATGGTTTCTAAATAGTTTTTCTTCCTTTTAAATTAAAAGTCAACATGAGAAACAGACACTTTTCCTTTGACTGTTTTATTCTCTTAAACCATAGTCAAGAAGAACACAGCTCCACTCTACTCACATTCACACATCAAACACACAATCCCGTTTATGTAACTGCCAATACAACTTACAAATTACAGTGTGTGGGATAGGATGTCACATTTCACTCCCTGTCTTTGAGGGGAAAAAAATAGCTCCCTCTGTATTTGCCTTGGAGATGTTCTTTTTTAAACCTCTCAGTGTGAAACAGACAAGACAGATGTAAGATGTCAATTGTGGATTTTGCAGAAAACTCTAGAAAGAGCTTTTAAATAAGCAAGGAGATACTGGCAGGCATATGAAAAGTGATACAACAATCATATATAGCTGTAAAGTAAAACTGAAGAAAGCAGCCAACTCTCTCTGATAAGAGAAAGTATAGAAAATACATCACTGCAGCACAAAAAACCCCATCAGCCCTTGTTACAGACAAGCCGCAGCAAAGGGAGTCTGGTCTGCTGCAAGTTGGATGTACTTAATAAAATAGCCGCTGTGTGAGGGAAATCTAGGCCAGAGCTGTGTTTCTGTTTACAACAATTTACCCCCACCATGCACTGCGAGGGGCTCCTTGGAAGAGCAGGAACAATATCCTGTTCCACCTTATTAAAACAGTTGTGGAAAATTAGCATTGCTGTTGTGTTCTCAGGGCGTTGGTCTGTAGAATAAAATCAATTCCCTCTCTGTCATGCTTCAATCAAATCCGTAAACTTTTTAATGAAATCTTCTAAACTTCAGTGAATTATTCCCCTTCTGAAGCTCAACATCCTCTCACCATCGTTTCCTGGGTTTTGATTCCCTCTCCTTGTCTGCTCTTTTTCTTCTTCTCATCTCTCCAGGCTATGCTGCAACTCCGCTAGCTTGCTTGAAACCCTTCCCAAAAAATGCTAAAAAATGTGGACTTGATTTCTTCTTTTTTTACCTCTCCTCAGGAAATAAGGTAAAAAAATGGAACAAGGAGATACCTAGTTCACTGAAGACATTACCAGGAAAATGAAGGGGCTATTTCACAGACATGGATTAAACTAATCCTGGTCTAATACAGTGAAAAGGAGAACTTTGGCTGTCTGTCTGTGAAACCAATCCCTAAATCTCATTGAATTTAACATGTCTGATATTTCTGCCTTCTTCTCAGCCATATTACACAATAAGGAGTGACCCATCGGAGCAACTGCTTTATTAACGGCCTCCATATTTATTCCACATAACGTGTTTAGAAGAGATTTATGACAAACAATAAACTCAGACTCTTGAATTTAGTGCACATTCAATTTGAACTCTGTACAAAATTCAAAGAACTCCCCTCTCTCTCTCTCTCTCTCTCTCTCCCTGTCTGCCCCTCCCCTCCTTCTCTCACTCCTTTCATTAGCTTAATATATTAATCTATTCCCTTTTATCCATTTTAGATTATATCAGACTTTATCTGTTCAACTGCAGCAGCGGCCTCTACAGATAAGTGTCGCCACTCTGTTATTTCTGGCAGAGAATGATTCAGTAAATCATGATGTTTCTGTTTGATACATGTTCTTTTACTTTCAAGGCTTTTAACAGACACTTCAACACTGCAGGAGTTACAATTTAGGCTGCGAATAGTCATCAAACTGTCAGCTTCCCCACTCTGCCTTCACTCACTGGAAATACTTCCAGGCAGCCCACAATGGCGAATGTTACAATTGCATTAATAATTAATTATTACATGATCTCAAATGCATTTTTGCTTCCCAAACATAGCCAAGTCTGTACGTTTGTGGCTAATGTCGAGTCTGGCAGTGTGTGAAATATTTAGGTGTACAAGCCCGTAGCAATTTAAAGTCCTCCGCACAGGACACAATATAGCCAAGTCTCAATGATGACTGCTGTGCTGGATATGAAAGATGTTTGCATGGCTGCCATTACACCAAGCCCAGCCACTGAGTCTGAGCTCATCCGTCCTTGACTCAAGTGCTGCCTTCTTGCTGCATGTCTGGGATTCTTTGATGTGAGAACATTGCCCCCTGCTGATTCCCTGCTGAACACTATCAGAGGGCCTCCAAAAACAGAGCTGACTGACACCAGACAAGTGGGATGGGGTCACCTAAATGTCACGCAGCCATCACTCTTAGATTTGACAGCTTCTTCTTCTATTGAGGGGGCTCACTCGACTGTCTGGTGTCACTTCCATGCGAATTTCATCCGCAGCAGTGAACATATCATGTTTTGGAAATTGTGTTGATATATAATTGGACTCCCCATACTGAAGCGTTTGGAGACATCACATCCTGCTGCAGTGGTCTAAATAATTAAATCATATTCCCAATAAATATTTGTTGCATAAGAAAACATTACTAATTGATGCATCACATCCTATTCTCACTGCAGCATTAGAGCCCCTAAAACCTCAGCTTCAAAACTATAAATTTCTATTAAACTTTAATGACAGAATAAAAAATAATCAAAGTTAAAGTTTGGGAAAGAAAACATACTTCAGCATTAAAACTTGGCTAATCTGCTCCATCAGGACTGTGTGGGTGTTTTTCGGTCAAATTTGATTGACAGTAACCAGGCAACCTGAACCCTCAACCTCCACAGCTGTCAGCGCATTTTCATTTAAAATTTGCCCTCATCTGGTCAGTACACAAGTCTGTGGCATCTCTCTTTAAACTGAAACTCTTTTCATACAGTTATGGACGAAAGTGTTGGCGCCCCTGGAATTTTTCCAGAAAATACACCATTTCTCCCAGAAATTGTTGCAATTACAAATGTTTTTGGTATACATGTGTTCATTGCCTTTATGTGCATTGGAGCAACACAAAAAATTCAAATAAAAAAGCCCAAATTGACATAATTTTACACAAAACTCAAAAAACTGGCCAGACAAAATTTTTGGCACCCTCAACTTAATATTTGGTTGCACACCCTTGGAAAAAATAACTGAAACCAATCACTTCCTATAACCATCAACGAGCTTCTTACACCTCTCAACTGGATTTTTGGACCACTCTTCTTTTGTAAACCGCTCCAGGTGTCTCAGATTTGAAGGGTGCTTCTTGCAACAGCAGTTTTAAGATCTCTTCATAGGTGTTCAATGGGATTTAGATCCGGACTCATTGCTGGCCACTTCAGAACTCTCCAGCTCTTTGTCTCCAACCTTTAATTGGTGCTTTTTGAGGTATGTTTGTTCCAGGTCATTGTCCTGCTGGAACACCCATGACCTCTGACGCAGACCCAGCTTTCTGACACTAGGCCCCACATTGCGGCCCAAAATTTTTTGATAGTCTCCAGATTTCATGATTCCTTGCACACAGTCAAGGCAGCCAGTGCCAGAGGCAGCAAAACAACCCCAAAAAAATCCTTGAACCTCCACCATGTTTGGCTGTAGGTACTGTGTTCTTTTCTTTGTCGGCCTCATTCCATTTTCTGTAAACAGTAACATGACATGCTTTTCCAAAAAGCTCTACCTTAGTCTCATCTGTCCACAAAATGTTCTCCCAGAAGGATTGAGGCTTACTCAGGTACTTTTTGCAAACTCTAGTCTGGCTTTTTTATGTCTCTTTGTCATCATTGGGGTTCTCCTCGGTCTCCTGTCATAGCGCTTCATCTCATTCAGATGACCACGTATGGTCCGAGCTGACACTTTTGCACCCTGAGGCTGCAGGACAGCCTGAATTTGTGTGGAAGTTGACTGAGGATGTTTATCCACCATTCCAACTATCCTGCATTGCATTCTTTTGTCAGTTGTTCTCTTCTGTCCATGTCCAGGGAGATTATCCACAGTTCCATGGGTTATAAACTTCTTGATTATATTACGCACAGTGGACAAAGGAATTTCAAGACCACTGGAGATGGTCTTGTAACCTTGAGATTGTTCATATTTTTCCACAAGTTTGCTTCCAAAGTCCTCAGACGATTCTCGGCTCTTCTTTCTCTTCTCCATGCTTGGTGTGACACACACAGGCACACAACACAAAGGTTGAGTCAACTTTTAGACATTCTAACTGGCTTCAGGTGTGATTTCTAGATTGCCAGCACCTGTTACTGCCACAGGTGAGTTTAAATGAGCATCACATGCTTAAAATAAAATGATTTACCCACAGTTTTAAAAGGGTGCCAATAATTTTGTCCGGCCCATTTTTTGGGTTTTGTGTAAAATTATGTCAATTTTGTCTTTTTTCTTCTGATTTTTTGTGTTGCTCCAATGCACATAAAGGAAATAACATGTGTAAACCAAAAACATTTGTAATTGCAACAATTTCTGGGAGAAATGGTGTATTTTCTGGAAAAATTCCAGGGGTGCCAACACTTTCGTCCATGACTGTAGTTCAGGGTAGGCCTGCTTGATTATGGCAGAAATCATAATCATGATAAACAACTGATTGCTATCAAGATCATTATCATTAAGCATGATAACTCATTGATTTTACAACACCTGCATCTATGTGTGACTGTTAATGATTAAAGGGTAACAAAACCTTTAGACCACTTTTTCAGACAAAAATATTCATGTATGGCTATTAAAAAATGAGACTAGTGCTGTAAAACAATTTCATTGAACGTAACATTTTTTAATATTTTCCTCCTTCAATATACTCCCCTTCCGCATCAATACACCGCTGCATTCAGGTCTTCCACTGATCAAAGCTGTGCAGTAAGTCTTCTCTGGACAGTTGTCTCCAGATCTCTGTAGTGCTTTTCTTAACTCCTAACACTGACTCAAAACATGTTCCTTTGAGCACAGATTTGATCTTAGGGAGCATCACACACTGCTAGATCACATGAATAGGGAGGGTGATCAAACCCTGTGATTTATTTTGGGCCAGAAACTGATGTACAGAGAGCACAGCGTGACCTCGCACACTGAAATAAAAAAAAAAAAACATGTTTCCACAATTCAGGTTGCTTTCTTCTTACTTTTTCTGACAGTTTTTTTTGTAATAGTGTTGATTAACCATTGACCCTTCTGGAACCTACTCCTCTAAAATTGTATCCTTAAAGGGATACTTCAACATTTTGGCAAATTTGCCCATTGCCATAATTCCTGTAGTCTTAGTAATAGGTTCGTTTCCGTTAGTTGTCGGTGCAAGCTGTTTCTAGACCTGGGGGGACCGATATACCAGCTGCACAGCTAACACTATGTAATCAGATGGTATTTTTGGCTTTTCCTCATCAGACTGCTGTTTTAGCTCAGAATCTTATTAGAAGATCCACTTTTTATTGCATGTAATGACTCCTTCTAAAACATTTAGCCTTTCTTCGATTTGTTTCAAAATATCTCCACAAATTTGTTTGCGTTCTTCCTTTTGATCGGGAGTCAGAAGTTTTGAGACAACTTTGACACACTTTTGTCATGTTCAAATTTCCATGCAAAATTTGCCAACCTGTCTCTTTATTAGTGGAGACAATTTCTGCTATCATTCTTAAATTTGTTGAATATTTTCAGAAGTTTTGATGCGCATGGGCACCCAGAAGATTCATTGTCTTGGATATCCTCTCTGCTTTCACAAGATGTTTTTTGCCAATCAAACACTGTGCATGCAGCGGTGTGTGCAGAAGTGGGTCTACTTTTAATGTATACTCTTCAGAAGTGGGTACAGTCTTTATTTTAAAGTGGGTATACTTTATGGTGACTCTATGGTGCACTGCACCACTGCATGCACGTGACATGCCATGTTCCCCCCACATCTCAGTTTATGGACTAACAGATTAAGCTGTTGTTCAATTTCCGTAAAGATACTGATTAATGTGTTGCTCAACTTTTAAGATAATCATTTTCTAATGCCTGAGGGAAAAAAACATGTGCACTCCCATCAGTAGCTAACAGTGAACTAAAGACATCACATTTTGGAAACTTATAGCAGTTGTGCATGAATACCAGACTTTAATATGTAACACTCAGTGTGACTGTAAACCATGTGGTTTTGTCCTCATAAGCACAGTCTCATTATTGAAAAGTCATACCTCTTATATGCGGGCGCATGGGCCAGCAGTCCAGCCTGTGGGTGCTTTCCTGCATGTCTCACCCCCACTCTTTCATCCCTGTTTCCAACTCTATCCACTGTCCTCCTCTCTAAAATAAAAGGCACAAAAATCCCCAAAATGTATCCCCAAAGCAACTTCCCCTAAAAGTTGAAACCTTCAACTGCAACTGATTTTTTTTTCTTATTTCAAATGGCTGATCTGGTGCTAAGTGAAGTATGTGGTTTGATCTGTTTTCACCAAAGAGCTCAACAGTTACTGCCCACTTTGTCCCCAGCCGTTAACTTCCTAGCATCCTAAAGTCAAATTCACAGCTCCACCAATCAGAGACATTGGATAGGATTGTGGATAATGCAGTGTTGTTGCCTTAGATCATAAAAAAAAACTGCCTTTCTTAAAACAAGGTCAGTAATATACTTGTTTGCCTCTTATTCATGACCATGTATCATAATTTGCCCATTTAACTGTCTTCTGTTGATGCAACCACTATTAAATTTACAGGATGTTTTCCAAAAAACAAAGAGAAATTTAAAATGATTCAAGGTGGTTCATTTTACCCATTTTTATAGAAAGTATCCTTAAAATGAGTTGAACTCAAATACAGCTGTAGCTTTTAAGTGAGATTTGTGCTTTTTTCTAAGTAATTTACTCCCTAAAAAATGTACATTTGTGCATGATGCTTTGTGCATAATTGTACGTTTTAACCACCTCCACTGATTGTGGGGTTCTCCAGTCTCTCTTTTTGGGTTCAAGAGCTGAAAAGTTTGGGAACCCCTAGTCCTCATGATCATATATCTTCGTCAACCCATTAAAACAAACTTTTGTTGAGAATCGACTGTTAAATTCAAAGGCAGAAATAGACAGTGCAGAAGTTTTGCACATGCAGGATCAGCCAATCAGAGGCATCACTGAGACACACGAGGATTGTGGTTTATGAAGTGCTGTTGACCAAGACAGCACATAAACCATGTTTTTCTTAAAACATGGTAGTTCTTGGTATGTCTAACTTGAATGGCTATGACATTATGGCTAATAATCAAAACAAAACAGTTAACATGGATCAGATGATGCTGTGGCTGATTAAAGGACAGCAGCGACTGAGTGTGTCTTAACCCGCCTCCCTAATAGCCATTTTTTCCAGTGTAGATGCAACTCAATTTGGTAAAGTTTTCTCTTTAGAAAAATTTGATGTGTTGCCTTGAAGAGCATCAAAAACCATGTAACAATAGTTATTTATTGTTGTTTAAGGTCTGAGTTTTTAAAACAAGAATGGTTTAATATGACTGAAGTCATATTATCTTTTTGTTCACCTGCAGCTTAACCTACAGCGTACAGCTCAGAAAAATACAAAAATCCAGGCAGATTCAAGAACTTATGGGAGCTTCACAAGGAGTGGACTGAGGCTGGAGTTAGTGGACCAAGAGCCACCACACACAGTTGGGTCCAGGAGATGGACTACAAGTGTCGTATTCCTAGTTCCGAGCAAATACTGAACCACGGACAAAGTAGTGAGCTTCTCAACAGGGCTAAGTAGAAAAAGAACTGGACGGTTGCTCAGTGGTCCACAGTTCTGTTTTCAAATGGAAATAAATTTTGTTTTTCAATTTGAAATCAAGGTCAGTCTGGAGGAAGATCAGAGAGGCACAGAATCCAAGGTGCTTGATGTCCGTATTTTCAGTTTCCACGGTCAGTGATGGTTTGGGGTGCCATGTCATCTGCTGCTGTTGGTCGACTGTGCTTTATCAAGTCCAGAGTCAACACAGTCAGCCATCTACAGGAGATTTAACAAACAATTGTCCAGTTCAGTGAAAAAAAAAGTCTCAGAATTTAAAACTTTCTTTCCCTGATTTGTTGCACAATTCTGTTTGAGAGAGGTGAAATTATTGTATTTCATGCTAGAGCTGAACAAGTAGGTGAATAACTGCCTTCTTAGAATAAATAATGGATTATAAAGCAAGGTGCATGTACAGTTAATTAAGACATAGCAATAGACATTTGTAACAATACAAATTACTTAGAACGCAGCCTCAAGAAAGGAAGTTAGGGAACTCTCTAATAAAATTTAAAGCTCCTGCAAGGTTTTTTTTTTTTTTTTTTGCTAGTAATCAAATACACTGAGGTTAATAATGATGCCTCTTTATGACCTACAAAAGCAAGCAAGACCATCATCATGAGGAATAATTATTTCTATACAGTTATTTTTAATGTGTAAAACTGTTGGTATGGGGTAGGTGTCAGAAAAATTAATTAATAGCACAGTGTCTTTTGTTTGTTTTTGTTTAGGCTACTATGCTAAAGATTCTTGATGATTTTGATACTTTGGACAAAATCAGTGAAAAGATGAGAGGTACTGCTTTTTCCACAGGGTGGTAGATATTACAAAAGCCAAAAGTTTCTTACAGGAGCTTTAATCAGTACTCCTGTTTTGAGCTTCCTGTGTCAAACATCATTTCCTTAATAACCTTGATGGGGTTTAATGTCCCAGCTGAACAGAAAACGCACAGCCATGAGATGCAAGAGAGTTTAGAGATAGCAGCCTGACAAGTTGTAAAAACATATAAACATTTAAAATGTAAGCATAAAAGTTAAAAGTTCTTAAAGCTTTTTTATTTATTTTGTAAAGATAGACTGGTGGTTCTCTAAAAGACCTTTTCAAATGTCTCTACAAAGAGAGAGCTACTATCAACATGTCTGACAACAACAAGACTTCAGACAAAGTCACTGACAAAAACCTTTGATATGAAATAAATTGAACTGAAGCGGTTCTAACTTTAAAGAAATAACTTGTTTACGTAGGTTGCTTCAAATAAGAAAAGGATAAAAGCTGTACTCTGATGCCATTTAATACCATAAAAAGAGATCTGGAGAAAACAATAAAAGCTGAGGAGAAAGAAAACAAAGCTTGTGCTTTCCTGTTTGTTTCCCCACAAAGCTGCAGACAGGAGCTGTCACAGATAAAAGTTCATAAGTTCAGGCGCATTGTGGCACACATCTCAGTGCCATGGGGTATTTCCCATTTTATCTGTCAACTAGCATATCGTTTGTCATGAAATTTTTACATACAAGTTGAGTCATCCAACAAATGGTAGAAAGGCTCCAAATAAAGAGTAAAGAAAAAATCGCCTGCTGGGAGAAATTAGTATTCAAGAAGCATCCCTGCTTCCAACTGCTGATAATCTGTATTCACACAGTCTGCCATGTCAGATGAAAGCCTTCAATTAGCAGTCAAATCTATTCACTGTTTCCTATCATGCCACTATTATTTACATTCTCTGTCAGCACCCGAGGCAGCTCCCTGCCCCACGGCTGCAGGAATCGCTCCTGGTGAGAATATGAGAAACCCTGCTGTGAACAAAGTGAGAAAACAAGTGTGTTGTAGTAATCAGAGTCGTGGGCGTGCCGTCTAGTGCTTAATGCTCCCTACCTCGTGGCTGCAGATGTAAGGAGCCATAAGTTGAAGTGTCATCCTCTGAGTCTTAACCCCGGATGAAATATTGAGACACCAGTGAAGAGATGAAACACCTCAGATGCTTTGATTTGCAGCCTCATGCCGTCGGGGGTCGGCACAGGCCCTCAGCATGATGCTTGTCCCCTCACCAGGTGTTCTGAGTAGAGACGAGACACTGATTGAATTTTAGTCTGCTACCTACATGGCACTGCTGGATGCACAGCTCATGCATTCAAAACAATACAGTTGAAGCCTTGCAGTTTAATGCACTTAAATAAAATTGCCAGCAAATTAGTCTGACTAAGCTGTAATAACGCATAATGTGTGTTTGTGTGGGTGGCATCATGCCATTATTGTGGACTGACAAGCATTGCCTTGAGAAATTCTTTTCTGGGGACAATAAAGCATCAGCAGTTGGCCTCATCTCTTGAAATTCAATAACCAACCTCATACTGAGATGCTGAGGAGCATCTCAGTCCCTTTGTGTGTTTGTAAATTGGTCCAGAGTGGAGAATTTCATTCAGAGTCATTATTATTAGTATTGTACAGTGATAGTATGGGGGTCCGGGGACATAAAGGCGCATATTTTCTAAGCCAGAAGCATGCCAGTGGGAGTCCATTTTCAATGAAAAAGAGCTAAAGGCCAGGCTGCAGCGGTCCTGCTTCCATGCAGCTCATGTGTCTTGCTGGGTCAGCCCAATAGCACTCCAGGTCAGCTGGATTTCTGGCAGACCCCCGTTGGAAGAGGCACACTGAGACAAAAAACATTAAATCCTGTTTCACAGAAAGGCTTGAATTCCTGATTAGACTGTCAACACCAGAACACAGAAAGAAGACAGAGTTAAAACGTAAGCTACAGTTGGGCAACTATTGGCACATGGTACTGTTTAGTCAATGTATAAAAAAAGAAAGGAACAGTTTTTTTCATCATTGCAATACTTCCCGGTTTCAACTTTTCAATAATTAAGAGCTACTGTGTTTTTTCCCTGATTTATACTGATATGTTAACGAAACATTTCTCTGCTTTTGAGAAAACAAGTAAAAGGAAATAATCTCATCCATGTATGGCACAATTCTGAAACCCTTGTTTTTCATAGAAAACACAGCTGATGAAAAAAAAACCTGTTATAATAATAATAACCTAAATTGTGTTTCAGTATAGATAGTTCAGAAAAGTGATGACAAATTTGTGAAAATATAACAATTGCAGTCCCCATATATTTTAAAATAAGGCAAAGAAATTTTAAACTTCAAGTAAAATAAACAAAGATGTTTATATATTGTAATAGTCTATTTTGTATCTAATAATCAATGCGAACAGCAGTTATTACACAATAACGGAATATGTCATTACAATATTGTTCAGCTTGCAATTGATAAACACAGCCTTGGAAAAAGTAGTTCTGCAAACTAAAACGAAAGGTATTAAAATAATAATGACCCCCTTTTTGGATTATCACCAGACCTTGAAATTAGTCTAATTGGGGAAAAAAATGAACAGTTCCATGGCTTCTGTAATGAGCAGCAATAATGCGTGCAAAGGAAAAAAACACGTCCATATGAGGTGTTTTATCCAAAAAGTAGACTGTCAAATACTCTGTCAAGGGTTAAAAATATAAACCTAATACATGAGCTGATGCCTAGCCTGGAACTGACAATCTGGAACTCCTGCAACTGTTTTCTCTTGCACAGGCTGTACATGTGCTGCTTTGAACCATTTTCTCTGTTTTTCCTCGCAAGCTAAACTGTTTTTGTGAGGACAGTTTGTTGTATCTAGCTTTATACATGTTTCTAAAAGTTCTCATTCATACCTCTCTCTGTTCTGCTTTTGTTAATTTACTTACTTTTATCCCATTTCGCTTTTCGTTGCATCGTTGTACACGGGCTGTCCATCTGACCGTCTCACTCAGGGTCGGGTGGTGCTATGTGCTGCGTCGCTCCCGGACTGAACAGAGCACAGGAAGTTGTAGCTGCACCTTGCACCAATCAGCTTTAAGATTACTTGGACGCCCTGCCGAAACAATAAACGACTCTGGGCAGCAGGACAAATCGTTGAGAATACAGTATCGCATCTTATGATTCTGTAAATGATAGTTTAGTGTCTTTGTATCTATTTATAAAATCTTCGAATTGTTTTCGAAATGAGCTTCGTCAGGGCAGGTCATTTTAACCTCACGTAGACTATTTGATACAGAATTGCGAATCCTCGTTAGCAACTGTTAGCAAGGTGAGAGACGCTAGCTGTAGTAAGGTTAGCTAACGTATGTGGAAACCCCGTAGATAATCACAAAAGAAGTTAAGGAGAAGCTTTTATAAATTACGGACCTCTTACCGGTCAGCTGTTGGCTATTTATGTGTGACAGGTGTTAGTCAACAAGGCCACCAACCGGCGAAGTCCAATGTGTTTCGTGTTTGGTTGAAGTAGAAGCTATCAAGAAAGCACCAAGTTAGCTTAGCTGCTACGTAAACGTCAACATTCACCAAACTGGACAAAACTTTGGATTTAGTCGGGTATAAATCGGGTTCGGCGGGTTCGCTGACCCCTCAGAAGAAAATGAAGAAGAGGAAGGAGTTGAATGCCCTGATCGGACTCGGAGACAGCAAGAGGAAGAAGACCAAAAAGGGGTCCGGTCACCGGCTTCTCCGAACCGAGCCGCCGGACTCTGAGTCCGACTCGAGCTCGGACGATGACGAGTTCAACAACCTCAGCAGTGGAGCTAGTTTTGGGAAGTAGGTGAACCTTTTTTTAGTTTTTGCCAGGTCCAAGCCATTTTCAACGTCATTTGACTTTAGAATCATAAAATCATATCAACAGGGCAGTTTAATGGTTATTCTCCTAAACACGGTCTTATGTTAAACTACATGACGTTATTTCGTCTGATTTAACTATTTGTACAGTATTCGTACGTGTAGATGTGAGGGATTATTATTGTAATTTAAGTCTTATACAAGTGGAAAGATTAGACGAATTTTGTTCCTCTAGGACACATAAGACATTTAAGCATCAAGACAAGCATCTGATCTCTAAGTACTGTTAAAGTGCTGCTAGTATTTACAGTATACACAGTATCA
Source organism: Cheilinus undulatus (assembly GCF_018320785.1). Taxonomy (NCBI): domain Eukaryota; kingdom Metazoa; phylum Chordata; class Actinopteri; order Labriformes; family Labridae; genus Cheilinus; species Cheilinus undulatus. The sequence goes on from NC_054877.1 coordinate 23,171,462, forward strand.
AAATATTAACATTAGAGTCCAGTTTTCTTCTGTTTTACCGTCCACTGCCGACATGATAATCATCCAAGGGATTAACACTAACATATCAATGCAGCCTGATCACTTCTTTCTTTTTTTCTTCTTAGAATAAACCAATGCGTGACACACACTGAAATGATATGACTGTTACTATCCCAAAGCTTGATATCTTCAAAATAATTAATAGAATAGTACATTAATCACAGGAATGATGTATGTAGTAACCCATATGTTGACGCTCCAGTTTGTTGGTAATCTTTATAATTCCCATGGCACAACATGCAGTCCTCTGAAAATATCTCCTTCATTAATAATGAAACATGCCTTGCAGTTGAAATGTCTAATGTTACCATGTTTCTTCTCTTTACAGGAGGAGCTACACACAGTGCTGCAATGTGTGCTACCCCTTGTTTCTGTTCATCATACTAGCTGCCTGTGTTATGGCCTGTGCTGGGCTCATATGGATGCAGATTGCCCTGAAAGAAGACCTGGATGCACTGAAAGAAAAGCTGCATAGCAGTAAGCAATAATCATAAAAGCTCTGTGAAATTTAAACCTGTTATAAACCTGTCCTGGTTATTTAATTATCCATTCCCTTGTCTCCAGCACAGCTTTTAACCAAGTGCATTGTTTTTGTAACAGTGGAATCCAGCCAAAAGGTGTCATCAAGTGAAATACCAAAACTAAGTGAAGACCTGAAAAGCAAGGAGAGAAAGCTTGACGACATAGAGACTGGGGACAAGGGGTTGAGCAAGCTCTGGTCCAACCTAACAGAAATAAATAGAAAGGTCAGTTGTTGCCATCATTCAGAGCAGCTAATGCCACCTTAACATTGTCACTGACACACACTAACTAAATCGCATGACAAGTATAATGAATTGTGATGAGTTGATTACAGGGCATGGACTTTTGACACTTTGGAAATTACAGTTGCTGTGAACTTTATAATACCTATCAGTAGCAATACAAGGGATAGACAGAAGACCAGCAGTACTAGTAAATACACGGTTTACTTTGTAACATGAGCTTGAATGTACAATGCAGTGCGAGCTTTACTCTGTTTTTGATAAGATTGAACAGCAAAGTTCAGAACATGTTTCTCCTGCTGCAATAACAGTGTTATAAAACGGCCGTAAACTAAGTAGATACAAGCCTAGCTGAATGTAAACTGAGAATGTGTAGCTTTATTGTGTTGCTACAAAAAATGATCACTTGAGTAAAAGAGTGGACTATTGAAACATTGAGCGTGTAATTTAAGGAACTGTTTTAATCATGAATTATTTGTTTTATTAAGAAATAAGAGAATTGGAAATACAAAATACTCTATGAAGATTTGAGGAATTTTCATACAGGTTTACAGTTTGATAACACTCAAGTAAAACACTTTTACTCAAAATTTTCTTCATTTAATTTGGGTCTATATATAAGGGCTTGTGAAATGAGAGATACTATACTTGATTTTTGCCCGAGTATGAAGTGTTTTTTTGTTATTGTTCTGCAGATCAGTTTGCTGGACACAGCTGTGAACCATTTGAAGGCCAACTTGAAATCTGCTGCTGATTTAGTCAGTCTTCCAAATACAGTGGAAGAGCTTCAAAAGGTAGGGGTGAAACAGATTAGAAAGACCCATACATAAGCTTTAAAATCTGTGACCTGTTACTTTGAATATAATATGTTTTTCAATTATGATGATAAGTAAATGAGTTTTTATTTTCCAGAGTGTTGCTACGATTGGCAGCACATTAACAAGTGTGCAGCATGATGTGAAGACAATGCAGACAGCTCTTGAAAAGAAAGATGACGACTTGAAAAAGACAGTGGTAAATTCAAGCATATTGTATTTCTAATAATTCCTTATTTTGTTGCTGACCAACATCAGCATCTTATTCGCAAGTTGTGTTGAGGTTTGTAACAAGGTTGTACATGTTTAATTGTTCATGCCTAAATCTAGGGTTTTACTTGTATTTTTTATTTGATGTTTTTGTTTTTCTATTGTTTTTTCTGGCATGCAGAGCAACTGTTGAGTACAGAACTTTATACGTTTGCATCTAACCGTCCATTCAATCAGCTATTTGTAGACTTTAAAGCAACAATGATAAATGTTGCAAGCAATGGGAGGGGAAATTGTCAATAAGAAAAGCCTTAACAGTCAAAGCAGAGCTTCAATACAATCTCAATACAATCATATTTACTTTGTAAATATGTAAGTCAAATTTGTAGGGCTGCAAGCTCTAGGTTTTCATGTGAGCAAAGCTTGTGGATTTTTCATGTGTCAGGTTAAAGTTGGATTTAGGGTTGAGTTGATTCCTCGAATTATCCAAGTGATTCGATTAAAAAATTTCTCGAGGCAAGTTATCTGACTCGAAGCTTCGCTTAAATCAGTCATGTATCCACATACGCCCATACTGTAAGCTTGGACATTGCGCCATGTGTTGCACGGCATGCTGTGTTTCACACGGACAGATATTTGTGTGGCACAATGCACTTATTTTCACTGTTACTATAACGTAACATGCATGATACGAGGAGCGAAAATCACGAAGGAAGAGAGCTTGATGCAGTGATGTTTACAGGCATTCGTCCTGCATTTTTACACAGCCACTGGCCGCAGCTTTATGGCAAATATGACACTATGCCTGCACCGGTGAACCTACGCAGATCTCCAAGTTTATGCACTGCCTGCATGACTTGCTGGTGTGAGATGGCGCTCAGTTTGTGTCTGCAGACTTCAGGGAATTTCATAAACATCTCTGAATGACCAGACGGTTTCACAGAAGAAGTCAGGCTTCGCAATTCAAATCCTGTTTTGGTGCTTTCCCTCTCTCTTTCTCTCTCTGCCGCGTGCGCATGTTATACATTTAATTATAAATTGTTAAAAATTCAACGCACTGACATCTTGATTGCAGCGTATTTTTCAAAAAGTTTCAGCATCCCGAATAATTTGATAAGACTTAAATTGATAATGATTTGACACCAATAAAATAGAAACACGCTATTGCCACAGACAGAGACTAAATAGATTAAAGTTCATCACTATATAGTCAGGATTCAACAGGTCATAGAAACAGCTTTATCCCTTTAAATGTGTTCTCCATGTCAGTGAATGGCCTTAAAAGGTCATATTTTTATGGGGAATGAACTCAAACATAAAATGTGCAAAAATTAGAAGTAAACACCCTTTGAAAAATAAACCATATTCCTGTAATCTAAAGGTTCACCTTTCAGACATCATCAGACTGCTGTGTCAATGATGGAACTTTACTTGTTGCTAGAATGTGAAATATTACAATTATGCATAATGTAGAGGATGTTACAATGATTAAGTGTCCCTTTAATGACAAATTGGAGAATAAAAATAAAAACTATTATAGAAGAAATAAAGTGTTGGCACCCAAAATGTCCTGGGAGAGGATCCCTAAAACCCCAAATATGGCACAATCTAATTATAATCATTTAACTTCCTTTCCTTGTAACTTTAGGAAATGTAAACTGTCATCAGAACTTATTTGCACTTTGTAAAATATATTTTCTTTGGAGAACCTGTTTATTTATTTTTAATATAGAAGTAGTACATCTAAGGGACCCAGCTTCTTTTCTCATTTGTCTAGTACTACTTCTCTTGAAAAAGCAAAAGTGACTGATTAAAAAAAATGCAATATTTCTTATTAGAGTACTTCATTAGACATCAGAAGAATCGATAGAGTACTCGATTACAAAAATGATCTATTACTGCAGCCCTAGTTGGATTTCACTTTGTGTGACAGCTTAGCTTTTATTAACAACCTTTCTAAGCCTACTGAGAATGCTGCTGCAGAGCACATTCTTCTTTAATTTAAGTGATTATTGAAGTGTTTTCAGAGAGCTAGTAGCTCAAGTATGTGAGAAATATATTGGTGATTCACTGTCTTGTGCAGTATCCTTTGATTCCTTGCTGCAGAAGTGCTTTTGCAGATTTATCTCATTCAGATTTGAGGCAAATCTTCCCACATATGGCCAAGATGATTCTGCTGATGAAATGTCAGTTGATCTGCTTAAACTGTGGCATGAATCCAAACCAGAAGCTGTGGTGAACTTTGCCTGTGAAAGATTAATTTGTTTTTTGTTTGCTCACTCACACACAAATGTTTCTGCAGCTCTTGTCAGGCTGACACTGAAAGTAAGGCGGGTTAAGAAGGTCCTGTCATTTTCTTGGATCCATGCGTTGGGTTGTCATTCATAATACATGAAACAAGTGCCAATCTATTTCGGGAGCTTAGATGCTTTCGTTTTTCTGAGTGAAACTAGGTCATATATCTAAGACAACCGCAGAATTTTTCTTTACTTTAGTTTTGAAGCAAAGGCAGATGGAAAGACGGGATAATAACACACTTTACTTTTAAACAGTGACTTCAGTATTCATAAATAATGCATTATAGCTGACTGAGATCACCAAAAGTATTAAACATTTGGACATTGAGGTAGAATCTTAATGTTTGACTAAAAGCCTGACCTCCCAAAGCACTCAACCTTATATGTTTAAACCTATATGTTGTCAAAGCACCACTGATTTCCCATTGTTTGCTTTTTTGGAAACTGGATGCCAAAACAGAGTGCAAATAGATACATTTGTTTTTTTTTCTTCTCCTCAGGACATATCAGACCTTAAAACTGCACTGAGTGAGACAAATAAGACAGAGGAGCTTCACCATACACAGACTAATGAGCAGATCCAAATCCTCCTTACAACGGTTGCAGAACTCCACCAGAGAGTGTCATCATTAGAGAACGGGTCGAAGCAAAGTGTGAGTCATTTGAACTCTTGTCTTTTTTATTTATTTATTTATTTAATGTGTAGCCTTCACTTCAGTGTGGTCAGGCTCTAGAGTGGTTTTAACATTTTTTAAGTGCCAGCACTGAGCTTTCTTGCTAACAAGTTTTTGTCTCTACAAGTAGTGGTCAGGTATTACAGGCAGTTCAGTAGCTGTTTCTAAAAATATTCCACAATCCTTCCACATGCCACCATGCAACAGGAGATATAACCTATTGGGTCCAAAGATTGGAAACTGTCCCTGGAAGTAAAACACAAATAGATATAATTTGCATTTCCTCTTCCATCTCATCAGGTGCAATATCATGAAGAAGCAGCTAAATCAGCCGTCAGCACTGAAACGCCAGAAAGCCAGGAGGTGAACGAAGCTACGACAACCAAAGCCACTCCCGGGAATATACAAGGTGCTGTATAGGATAAAGTGGTTTACTGTTTTTGGTAGATTTCTCTGCCTTCTGTCTAAATTCATATTACTGTTTTTCTGTTTTAATTTTCAGAGATTTCCACACCACTTGCACAGCCACAGATGAGCAGACATCCTCACTTCTTAACTCCAACGCGCTCTAAGATAATTACTGGGACAGCATGCCCAGAGTCTGTGCGCCTGCCTGGTGTCAGTTCTCTGAAAGGTACAAGAAAATAGACGTTTTCAGCACTAGTTGAATGAGTTGCAAATGTTTGCTTTTTTCGCTAAGGTCCCAAATGAAATCAATCGTGTATCTGTCCAGTTAGGATTAGACATTAGCTGATTATGGAGTGTGACTCTATAGCAAAAGTTCCACCCTCACTAGCCTTTGATATTGATCCATCAGTGGCATTATATTGGTGTCAAGTGGTGTTACGATATATGTGAAGCATGGAGCTTTACATATGCAGATGAGGACAAAGTTATAAGCCCCCGTTTGAGAGTTTCTGTTTTTCCCAAGTACTGTTTACTACTGTCTTTTTGTTCTGCTTTGAATTGGCACTATGGAGAGTTTCTTTGCAAGATCTTCATTAGTTGCCTTTTAAACCCACAACAACCCTAGAGATAAAACTCCCCTTAAAACTTTTTGACATGTTGTTGGTTTTAATCACCTGGAACTAAACCAAATAAGTATATTTCTTAAAAGCTTTGCTGATGCTAGAAGGGTTACAAATTTTACTGTGCATAGTATCAAGATTTCTACAAGCACTTCTTAGAATGCAGTGCCCTCATACTCACACCCATTTTTTGCATGTTCCACAGACTTGGAAAATATTTTCCAGCAGGCAGGTATTGCAGAAAATTCCCCAGGAATTACCTACCAAGGCCTGATGAAAGCATTTGGAACATCAACTCCCAGTGCTCGCATCATGCAGTGTTTTGACAAAGACATGGACCAGAGATACTCCCTGAAGGAACTGAGAGCTGCCATAGGTTTGTGAGCACATCATCACTGACAGCAGTGAACAGTATTGAACACCCAGCAGAGGTGTGTGGGCTCTGAGATCCCGACCCTTTTCTGTAATTGCTGCACTTTTGTGGACTGAATATTTATCAAACTGATTGTGGAAAGTGGCGCTGGCATGCCCCCTCCTCACTTCTTCTCCCCAGTCCATTTTAGCACAACCACAACGCTTTAATTTTAAATCTAACCTATATGAGTATCTATATGCAGAATATTCCTCTTATTTTAGCGTATTCCATGGCTTACAATAAGGAGATCATGGGATGTAGTCTTGTGAATATTTTTGAACTCTGTTTTCTACCTTTACTTGCTGTTTTTGTGCACCATTTTTATATATTTTCACAACCAGTTTGTCTCATCCTCATGTAGCATATTTTCCAGATTTCTGTACAGTGTTGTTGTCAGTTTCCTGCATATTGCCCTAACCATCAACAAAACCTGGTACATCTCACGTGAACCTAGTTTATAGATACCAAGATAACATTTTATGAATGTTTACAAATGACTACTAGAAGCAGAGTTTTTGTGTCTTTTGTTTTGTTTTTAGACTGATTGCTTATGTAACTGAAACAACACGAGTGAGCGAAAGAATGGGCTTGTGTATCTCTTTTCTTAGCTAAACAAAGTTTGACATTTCTTTCTGTTGAGTGTTTAAATGTCATTTTTCAGTTAGTCTGCATTTTGATCTGGATTATGTGTTTGGTCAACTGTACTTCTATCTGTATTTTTGCTTGTTTTCTTGCAGTTTTACAAGTTTGAAGGGCTATGAACACTTTCAGTCATTCAGAAAGAATCTCAGAAGTGGTCACACATTAAGGCATATGTAGCAATAACAAAATAAAAAGCTATTGCTTGTTAAAAGTTGCAGTAGACAGAAAGTGCACCTAGCTCACAATGTGTAACAGGTAGTATAAAAAGCACTGACCATCACTCTTTACTTGATTGATTTTATTCCATTTTTATGGGCCTAATAAAGGTGTACCTAACATTTATAATGTTATTCTCAAACATTATTGTACTCTGTAAAAAGTTTAAATGTATTCTAAACAAATGATCTTGTGCAGGGCGTTGGGTTAGTCAAACTTGCTTTCGGTCTTAATCTCAACATTGTACAATTTTTTTGAGTAATTATGTTGTGCTTTGCATGTTGCTCATAATGTAACATGAACAAATAATTTATAAACCTAACATAGTCAACTACTTCTTTTTGCAGGACAATGGTTAGTTGAGCTCAAAATGTAACAGCTTTGGCCATCATGATGTAGATTTTTGGATCCATGCTGCTACTGAAAGTGGGAGGTTTTATGAATGTGTTTTTGTGTGAGCACCAATAAATAAAAAACAGTGAAAATGTTTAATTTGTGTCCTGTCTGGTTTATTAGCTGTCTCCAGGGTAAAATGCAGGGCTCCTACACCCTTTAATAATCAGAATTGATGCTTTATTAGACCTTTTATAAGACTCAAAGGATGAAATGAAAGTCGAAATTTTCTCTTTCTGGACAAAGGTGAATTATCCAGTTTAATGCACTGTTAATGAAATCTCAATTGATAGAGGACAGTTTGGGTTTTTTGGACATTAACACCCTAATTTTGATTTTTTTCTGGCACATTTAATGCCTCTTTTCTATCATTTTATGGTACAGTGATATAAACACATAAAGCATATACTCTAAATGATCAAAATCAAATAAATGCAGATTGAAAAAGACACCACTCAGTCAAAGAGCCATCTAAAATTTAGGACCTGTCGCTAGTAGAAAGATTATAGAAGTCCAACGTAAGACTTAAAGTCCCTGTAAAGTTAAATTGAGACTTTGTGTATTCCTACACTAGATATGATGGAATAATGTTTCTGTTACCATGTGAGAAGACAGATCTGTGTGTGACTGGGACTATGTGTGAATTTCTGATTTAGAACATTAAATTTGTTCAACCATTTCTTGGCTTGGTTTTATTCGAGCAGGTCAAATATCTGGGTCCATAACACCACCAGTCTTGATGGGAAATTATCCCGCCCCCTTAATGCTACAGTGGTATGAAATCACTGAGGAGTTCCTCTCAGTAGTCTGTCGTTAGCCAATGTCAGTGCCTTCATAGAAAGTTAACAGTCTGCTACATGCTGTGGTTTTGTTCATTGTGAGGTAAAACTCCCAAATCTATTAGCCACAGTGGCCTACAGGTCATTAAAAGTGATAGAGATTTATACCAGAAAACAGTAAATTTAATCCCCAACGTTTGTCTCATTGCTCTGGCACAGCGTCAGGCAGCTGCACCCTGATCAGAGGCCTTTTTTTTTTTTAAATGTGAGAGGATATTTCACATGAGCAGGCATGGTTTCAGCTCATTCACTGCCACGCCCACACAATTGAAGTGCAGATTTTACTGCCTCTTTTTTCATGATTTTGAAGCTCAAGCTTATAAACTTAAAGATTTTTTTTCATGAGTGAAAACTGGTCTGGTGGTTCATTACACAGTGGCCTGTCATACATCAAACCTAAAATAAAGTTTTTTTTTATAACTTCACAGGGACTTTAAAAGTTAAAATGTGGGCAGAAAGCAAAGACTGGAAAAAGTTTAAGTCAAATTCTTAAATGTCAGATCTCTCACTGGTAAAAATAAGACCTTAAATTAAATCCAGTTAAAGACTTTTTAAGGCTCTTACAGGAACCATGAAAATAAACACACTACTTTACCAGACTGTTTAACATCACAGCAGCTCATTTAATCAGGTCAGAGACATACAAAAAAACAGGCGGTGAAGGTCTTCTAACAAACATATTTACACTTTATGGATTCCTCTCAGAATTGTATTTGCATTCTTGACAAAGTAAAGATATTCAGGCCAGTGCTCCTTTAGCCCTCCAGTCTCGAGACAAAAGTCCCAGTAGCTCCTCTTCATCCTCCTCTTCCTCCTCATTGCTTGCTTCGATCTCCATTTGTTCCTCTTTTCTGGGTAGTGACTTGCTTTTCACCACATCCCGCTTATCTCTCAGTACCTCAACTCTTCTATAGCACTCAATTTGTTCATCAATTTCGTCAATTTGACGTTCAAGACGGCCTTCCTCGTCGTCCTCCGCCACGATAGCGTCTGATTTTGTGTTCACCTGCCGAATCTCTTTCTGAAACTCTTCCCACTCCTTGTCCATTTGATCTTTGGGCGCGTCAACGTTGCGCACTTTAGCATCTCTCACAGGATCGTCGAAGAAGCCCTCAGGCAGGGCCTCGGCTGTGTTATCTTTCTTTTCTGCGGTTTTCTCCTGCTCGTCTGCTTTGAGGATGGAGCCTGAATGGGAGATGGTGGGTGTGGATGGGATTGAGCTGTCAAAGAAATCAGTTGGTAATCCTTCTGGGGGGGGATCTGCGATTCCTGTCTTTTCAGTGTCTTCTTCGTCATCGTCCTCATCATAAACTCCAGCTAAAAGGCTCAGACCTGTAGACTTTTTGGTAGCATGTTCTTCCTTTCCGCTAGGTTTCTCAAAGAAGTCTCCAGGCAGCCCTGACGACGATTGGCCTGCAGCCGACGAATGTTTCGCCTTTTTCTCAACAACGTCGGCATTATCCTGTGTTTTCCTCTTTACTGGTAGACTTTGTGGTGTCACGGGCTGACTTTTTGCCCCTTTAAGTTCCGCAACCTTGTCTTTATGTTGTTTTCCCAGGACATGAGTTGGCCATAGAAGTTCAGACTTCACCTGCACATTGCACAAGACGCAACTAAGGTGCCCAAGGCTGTTGTATTTGGCAAAAGGAGACTCCACTCGCTTCTTGTCTGAAGTTTTCCGTTGTTTTTCCCTCATTAAGCGCCTGAGCTCCTCTTGATTCACAACTTTATTCCCCTTTTTAGAGGCCATTCTTGACGAGAGCTTGTTCTCGCTTGTGATGAAGCGCAGCAGGTCTCATGAAGATGACGTCCACTGCATAATAAACGCGTTCTATCCAGCAGTACATCTCGCGAGACTTTCCCTGCTCGCAGACAGCTAGCAGGAATGTTAGCTCAGCTGGCTTTTATGTACCTCACCGTCCGCCAGTATTTTGCCGCAAAGCAAAGTGATTCGATACTATTTTAAAACGCATATCAAAAGCACAGTAGAAGAGACAACAATGTAGTCGTTTCAGTTACGTTCTTGTATCTAGATGTATATTGGTTTAGTGCATGTGCGTTCGTTTACGTTAAGTGTTTTTTCTGTTTTCATCGCCGCACCCTCCGTATTCATTTTTTATTGGGGGCAAGCTAGCTAACGTTTGCAGGGAGCTAACGCTAACGTTGGTCTGGACCAGGGCAGCAGGTGTAACGTTATTTCAACAAGAGAAAGATACGAACGATTTCGCTGTTAGTCTGAAGTGCCAAGAAACCCTTTTGATATTTGTACATTGCCCGAGATTTATGCCCCATCTTCGTCCGGCTGTAGTTCAGTTATTATCTTATTAAGCCTTTTAACGTCAGATAGGCATCACCATCATGACAGGTGAGAAGATACGCACCATGCGAAAGGACCATAACAAACCGAATAAAAATGAAGAGATAATGGATACCAACGATGATACCTCTAACGGGACTATTACTAACGGTACCGGTATCCATTTAAAATCTAACAAGGCTTTTCAGAAATCAGTCAAAACCTCAGCACTGCAGCAGCAGCTTAATGCAAACAACATTAACGGGAATTCATCGTCGATCGGCACCGTTGTCAATGATGACAATAAAAACCCGATCATCCTGACCAGTGAGGACTTGGAGTTCCCTGTTCATGAGTGCGTGTTCAAAGGAGATGTACGTCGACTCTCCTCCCTCATCAGGACCCATAGCATCTCTCAGAAAGACGTGCATGGTAAGCTTTCAGCGATGTTTCCATTGTGGTGATTTGCTCCAATGCATGGCACAAGTACCATTTAATCACGTTGAATTGTGAATTTAATACTTCTGTGAACTCAGGACATCATATAATATGACTTTGTTTTCAGGAAACACACCTCTACACCTGGCTGTGATGTTGGGCCACAAAGGTAAGGCATGGAAGAAAACACATGCATTATATTGTCTCAGCTACCCTTTATCATACACTGACTAAGCCAGAATGAACAGCAATTGTCAATCATGGTAACAGCATTTTAAACTTTTATATGATACAAGTAAAGATCAAATGATACAGACACCTGTCTTGATACTACAGCAACAAAATATAAGGGCAAACAAAGTAGTGTATTTTAGAGTTTTCTATCTGCTTAAATTGCATGCAAACTCCTGTACACTGTCTCAACAGCACAATTACATTGACAATGTGAAAATTAGTCATTGTAGACAGTGTGCAGAAGTTGGCTTTAAGTTTTTAATTGATTCATTCCTCTTCTGGACACCTACCTTATAAAAAAAAATGGGGCTTTTTTAAAGCTTCAGTGCTTTTCATTACAGTTAAATTGCAAAGACTATCATTAATAAGCACATGGTAACAAAAATATCCAAAAACTGAAAATTTTGACAACCTTTAAATTAATGCAAACCCCCTCAAAGTGTTGTCTATCTAATATATATCTTGTATCTGTCATTGTGTAACTGTTTTGCCTCATTATAAAGACCACACATTTTTTGGAGCACCCTCCATACTCTTGCTGCAGCAGTCAGCATGTCTCCTCTGACCTCTGCAGTGTCCAAATAACATACTGTTGGCATAGCAAAATTGTTAGATTTTTTGCATGCAATGCAACTAATTTGGAAGGACAGCGATGCCTTGATTTTGCTTTGCAGAGTTGTCAGTAGTATTTTTTTTTTTTTTTTTGTCAAAAAGCATACATTTACTCAAGAGCTTAACATCATGTAAAAGAAATGATAGCCTTTGTGCTTAAACCCTTATTGGTAATACAAAATCTCAATAAAAGCAAACATTTTATAGAGGAAGAGTCCGTCTTCCAGTACAGAATTAGAAATTGCTTGCATTTATTTATATCATATAACGAATAAAGTACTGCAATTTTGTTACACCAGCGGTTAAAGGGAAGGTATTCCTTGCAACTGTAATGCTGTAATGATCCTAATTGTTACTTAGTTCTGAGCTCATGGTGATTGAAGTCCTTGTAAAGTAATTTGAAAAAATCTTTATTTAAGGTTTGTTGTATGACAGGCCACTGTGTTATGAACCATTAGGCCAAATTACAGTCTTGAAAAACATCTCTAGGTTTATAGAATTAAGCTTAAAAATCATGAAAAGTAAGGCAGTAAAATCTGCTCTAGGATGGTGTGGGCAGGTCAGAGCAGAGAGACAGAAGTTGAGGATTGAATTTACTGTTTTCTGGTACAAATCTCTCTGTTACTTTTAATGACCTGTAGGCCACTGGGGCTGAACGATTCAGGAAATTTACCTAATGATGAGAAAAAAACAGCACAGCTTGTTGTAGGATGTTAACTTTCAATGAAGGCAGTGACATCAACTAACAACAGACTGTACTGAGATGAACTGCTTGGTCATTTTATATTATTGTAGCATTAAGAGAGCAGGGTAATTCCCCAAAGGGACCGGTGATGTCTTGGGCTCATATATTTGCCCTGCTCAAATAAAATCAAGCCAGGAAAAAGGTGAACAACTTAATAACAGTCAAAATAAAAAATGTAGTCACACATAGATATCATTATTTTCACATTATTACTGAAACATTATCCCAGCATATCTAGTGTGTTAAAACATCAAGTTTGGATTTCACTTTACAGGAACTTTAAGAGTAGAGAATAGACTTGTCCTCTTTGTAGTTAGTTTCTTGAGATAACTTTGGTTATGAATTGGTACATATGCTCTTCCAACGTTTCTTTAAATGTTCAGTTAATTAGCTCTTATATTTAGCTTGCCTGCTCATAATTGTATGCAATAACATGTGACAATACAAATAATTGACATTATCAAAAAACTAATCACATTTGTTTCCATTGTCATTCTCTGTGTTTTTTTTTTTTGTTTGTTTTTTTTCTCAGAGTGTGCCCTCTTACTTTTGGCCCACAATGCTCCTGTAAAGATAAAGAACGCACAGGGATGGAGCCCTTTAGCAGAAGCCATCAGCTACGGTGACAGGCAGATGAGTAAGTGATGCCGTTAGCACTGTTCTTCGATATATGTCTGAACTTGTTCATATGTTATTTATGTCAGTATCACATCTGCCGTCATACATCTATTGTTGGAAAATTACAGTTTATGTGTACCTGTTTGACATTTCAACAGATTTATACAATGGTTTTATGATGTCAGTCCTAGTCACAGTTTGTTGATAATTCAGTCATGCTGGCATCTGGAATGGTTTTCTGTATGAATGCTAATGTTGTGACAGTTTGGGTAAATGTCAGCTTGATGCTTGTCATCTGTTCAGGAATTATCTCTGGATGGATAGCTTTGCTCTCTTGTGTTTCACAAAATGACAGAATAAATGTTCCTTGAGAAGAAAATTCCGATTTACGTTCTCATTATGGTTAATTTATTGTACAGATTTTTATTCTGTATCAATCTCCAGAGTCTGTGCTGGAAGATCTTTTTTAAGGAATGAACACAGTGAAAAGTCTTTCAGATGAGTTTGGCTCCCCTCAATCTATGTGGATTTTTTGACACTACTCATGAAACTGTTCTGGTTTTGTACGGGCCACTAAAGCAATTGTCTTGCATTTAGTTGAAAATTTAGCCACAAAGAACATGTTAAATTGCACAACAAGGAATTTGAACAGACAGATCCTACAGGGGTTTGTTTTGTTTACCTAATTTAATCATCTTTGCTGCACAGGTTGTTAAAAGTAACTGATGTTAGAGCTCTAAGCATATGTGTGACTATTTTCTGTTATTCAATTGTTGGATGACTGCAAATGCTGTCTGGCCAGTCCAGCTGAAAAGCTGATGGTGGGGATTTTCTCTGAGCACTGGTTATCCAGATGGGCTGGAACGCAGCCTGAATGATGGCTTAGTGTGAGGAAGCACTGAGCTTACAGGCTGGTCACTCCCCTGCTTAATGATGCCACTGCTGCTTTCACTTCAAACATCCAGAGCAACGGAGTCACAGATGATACATGAGAGACACCAGATACTGGCTCTGTGATGAGTTCTGTGCTCTTGTCTTTTCTTAGACAATGTTAATTTGGGGGGGGTGGGGTCAACGTAAGATTATAAAAAGAAGATAAAGCGAGAAGGGCCAGGCTAAGTGTCTTAAAGTGACTGCACACTAAGGGATTTTTCTCTGTTTTCGTGACAAAGCTGTGAATTATTAGCATCCCTTTCTTATACAGCCTGTGATGGAGGTCGTGAGGCCCAGGATTCAGAGAAATGACCCTCAACCTTGTTAGTATGCATCTCAACTCTTGATGGCTGCTGTGGCAGGCTGGCTGGGGATTGGGACTAGGAGTTTAGCTTTGAGAAGGTCACATAATTCACAAGGGGGAAGGGGGGCAGTGAGGGGGCTGGGTACATTCACCATCAGCAAGGGCATGCAAAGAAAGACCAGGACACAGTTAGATTTGGATCTCTGCTTAAATAGTGTGTAATCACACAGGGACAAATAGAGGATAGTGCCCTAGTAAAATGGAGGTTTACTGTTACATAGCTTTACATTACAGTCTTGTCATCAGTCATCACCTTTCCTACATGTGTACGTTGCGTCAGCAGCTGGCTCACTGGTTGTCTGTGTGTACAGCGACGGCCTCGTCAGCACTTCTCTCCTCCATTCCAGATTTTCCCTCTGGTCAAGACTACCAGTTCACATTGAAGGTTTGCTGTGTTTTAGTGGTCCTTCTGGTATTACTAAGAGGTTTCTGATCGCTTAGTGAGGTGTCACCTTTGTGTTGTATCAGCTGCTCCAACCGCTGGTGCATGTAATATGAAAAATGATACCTCTGTACAGCAGTTATTGAAGCAGAGAAGTGACACTTCCTCATATGCTCATGTGTTACAGCAGCTTCCAGTTCTGGCCAAGCTGTCTCACTGAACCATCTTTGTCACCCATAAATAGTTGACCACTATTTTGATAATGTAAGACGCCTTAGATATTTCTTTAGGCAAAAAAGTCAAACAATATTTGGTTTCATGTTTTTAATGTGAGAGTTTTTCACTTTTTTATTGTTTTGTATCATTGCTAATTAAGTTTGGGGGGTTATTTGAACAGACGGATGTCAAGGAAACTTTGCTGACATTTTACAGTAAAAACAAACTCCAGTAATTAAAAAAATGGCATGCAGCTTACCTGATGATGAAAATGGTTACTGGTTGAAGGCTGCGGCCCCATGCTCAACTTAATCCCACACAAATAACACAGGTACAAAAGTTTGACAAGAGGCTTTCTACAAAAACGTTTTGATCAAGTATTGTTGACTGGAAGTAAAAATAAATGGTATATGTATTTGAGCATGTATAATGCTTCTTAAGTTTTCTGATTGCTCAAAGCTTTTATTTATTTATTTATTTATTTTTACAATGAACCATCTCGTCTACCTAATTACTCCACATTCACAGCCTTACAAAAAAGATTCCTATGTAGAGCCATCAGTATAACCTAATCCCATCCATACACACTCGCATGCCACTAACGCAGCAGTGGGAGTAGTGACGCAGCAGGGTGAATTGTCTTGCCAAAGGAGAGATGCATCGATATGTGACTGCAGGAGCTGGAAATTTTTTTTACACATAAATACTAGTTAAAATCAAACAATATCAGTACCTTTTTTATGTAATAGAAACAAAAAGAAGGCCCCGGTTTTAGATATTGGTCTATTTTATTTTAATTACTTAAAATTGAAAGCAAATTTCTGCACACTGTCTATTGTGTAGTTGAGACAGTGTTATCACTAATAATCAGATAAAATGGCCTGTGAATATGAGCAGACTACTGCTGCTTTGTATCTTTCTCTTGCGTTGAAAATATGACTGACATTCTGCAGTTTTTCTAAACTTAAGTTCTTTTGTTATAAAATTGACAGTTTTGTGAAAAACTATTTGCCCCTTCCTGATTTTTTTTTTCATATTTGTCACACTTAGGCCTAATTGTTTCAGATCATTGAACTAATTTTGATGTTAAATAAAGATAACCTAACCTTGCAAAGCAGATGGATATGCCTGTTTGCCTGTTTATCACTGGCGAATCCATCTTGCAAAGCTCCCATCTGAACCATTTGGGCCCGGTTAGAAAGTGACAGGACCAACCAGCAACGAGGGGCAGTACTTTCAGGCACAGCAGAGTCGTGACGTAAACAAGCAGCAGCAAGAGCTGGTGGAGTTATGGAGGAAGAGATTAGTGTGGATGCTGCTAAAGTGCCAGTTTTATCAGAACTTGACAACATTTCTTTGTTAAAAGAAGGGCAAAGAACAGCAGTGAGTTGTTTTCTTTTCAAAAACCACAAAAGTCAAGTACTTAAATTTCTATAGTTGCCATGTTTCGTGTTATTCGTAGCTGCGCATGCGCAGCTCGATAGCGGCTATGTCACGTGTTTTGCTGCTCTGTTTGGCCCGTAGAGATGTAACAGACAGAACGTTCACCCAATCACCCTCCGAGTTTTTTCCAAAGCCTCTGCCTTTTCTCAGACGTTTCCTATTGAAGCTTTCGCAGATGGATGTGTGAAACAAATCCATCTGGTTTCAGGTTAAAGATAACCTGGATAAATGCAAAATGTTTTTTTTAATTGACAATTTTATTTATTAAGGAAAATAAGGCACACGAACTTGCCTGGCCTTATGTGAAAATTTAAATTGCTCTCTCTTGTTAGATCATAAATGAACTGTTATGAACCACATTGTTTGGAAAGCTGAGTTCGGTTTCATTAGCCACACCCTGACCAGATTACTCCCAGACCTGTTGAATTAGGAAATTAGTTAAATAGCTGTATAACCTGTCTGACAAAGTGAAGTAGACTCATGAAAACATATGAGAAACAAGTTCATTAACATCTATCAGTCTGACAATGATTACAAAGCCATTTCCAAGGTTTTGGGACTCCAGCAAACCACACTGAGAGCTATTATCCACAAATGGAGGAAACTTGGAACAGTGGTGAACTTTCCCAGGAGTTGCCGGCCTACCAATGTCACTCCAAGAGCGTACTGACAACTTATCCAGGAAGTCAATAAAGACCTGCAGGCCTCACTTGACTTAGTTAAGGTCAGTGTTCAAAAAAAGTATCTCAATGATCCCCAGTACTTTTGAGAAAATATTCTGAGAAGTGATTAGACAAAAGTTGAACCCATTGGAAGGTGTAGGACAACTAAGACAGCTTTTCATAATAACAATAGTCAAACGTGGTGGTGGTAGTGTGATGGTCTGGAGCTGCTTTGCTGCTTCAGGACCTGGACAACTTGCCATAATAGATGGAACAATGAATTCTGCTCTCTATTGGAAATTCCTGAAGGAGACTGTCCGGCCATCAGTTTGTGACCTCAAGCTCAAGCGCACTTTGTTCATACAGCAGGACAATGATCTTAAACATGCTAGCAAGTCCACCTCTGAATGGCTTGGGGGGAAAAAAAAGGGTTTGGAGTGACCTAGTCAATGTCTGGACTTAAATCTGATCAGGTGCTGTGGCATGACCTTAAACAAGCTATTCATGCTTGAAATCTCCTGTGTAATTCTTCCACAGTGATGTGAAAGACTCATTGCCAGTTATCTCAAACAGGTTGCACAACCAGTTATTAGGTTAAGGGGCAATAAGTTCTTCACATAGGGCCAGGAAGGTTTGGGTGACTTTTTCCTTTATAAATTAAATAATCGTTTAAAACAGCATAATGTATGGATTATCTTTGTCTAATACTGGAATTTGTGTGATGATGAGAAGTGGCTACAATAGCTGTTTGTAGATGGCTGTTCAGGCGGACTTTTTAGCGCCTACATTTTAAAAATAGATTGCAAAAGAGAAATCATGAATGGCATCATGTACGGTTACAGGTCCAGATAGAAGTGTACGATGATTGGTTAAACACACAAACTAAAGCAGTCTGCAGAACTGTTTTACACAGGATCATGCCTGCTGGGTTTTGGTTGTCCTCTACTAACGTGCTAGGGATAAATCTAAGCTTATTGCTGATTTCTGATGTCAACACCAGGATTTTATGGTTTTGAATGTAAAAATCATTTCTATATTTTAAGGAATCACATAAACAATCATTGCTACTAGAGATGCACTGATTCTGAAAATTAGAGCAGATACCAATGTTTAACACGACAATATGGCAGATGCTGATACCAATGTTATTTCATTGCTTCTTTAGGCGTAAGCCTTCTAGTATGCCATTATATTCTCTATTCCACCATAAAAAACAGATCAGTTTCTCAAACTGGACGATTCCTTTGCCCTGTAAAAAAATCTCTTACTTGATGTAGCAGCTATGTATACCAGAAGCCAGCACAAAATTGATTGGACAAGACAGATAAACATCAGTAATTGATATGTGTTTATTCCACCTTTTTGGCTGATGACAGGTGTTTATTAACAGCCAATAGCAGCCAATACCAATGTTCAATGGGTGCACCCCTAATTGTTAGAATTTATGATTAAGCAGGATCAAGAATTAAGTTTGTCAATTACAAGTTAACATTTAACTGTCAGACAAGTTTAGTACCACAAACACTTTATTAATTTCCTTGTATTAATCACTGCCTTTATATTTTTTGATTTTTTATGCTGATAGCAATGCATTTGTGGTTAGCCAATAATGTTAGTGACCAATGGCTGTATTCAAAGGTTCTATTTAAAATTGAACCTCTTACAGTACTTCAACACAGCCTTTGTACCAGTTGTTGTTCAGGGTTTTATTTGCTAAAGTTGTAACTGACTTTTTTCTCTCTTGTTTGTTTCCTCAGTCACAGCAATACTGCGGAAGTTAAAACAGCAATCCAGAGAGAGTGTGGAGGATAAGAGGCCAAAGTTGCTGAAAGCTCTGAGGGAGGTGAGTTGCACCAGCTTTTCTGAACTTTAATCTCTGCAAGTTTTGATTTTCATGTAAACTATAGTCTGTCCTTCAGGATGCATTTGTCTGAAGTATTTGATGTGAAATCTTTAGTAAACTATATCAGAATTTATAATTAATAAGCTGAGTCCTTTATTGAGACATGTTTATATCTTTTTTGTAGCTTGGTGACTTTTATCTGGAGCTGCATTGGGACTTCCAGAGCTGGGGTGAGTTTTCATATTGTTGACAAAATGTTGTTTATATGCCCCTTTGTCAAACAATATTCCAGCAGGATGAGCTTTAATTTAAATATTCTTTACTCAGTCCTCAAAGTATATAGATGGTTCAATGTTACTTAAAGATAAAACTTGTTTACCAGTCGCTTAATTCAAACCTTTATCTGTATTTCAGTGCCTTTGCTATCCAGGATGCTACCATCTGATGCTTGTAAAATCTACAAGCAGGGGATTAATATCAGGTAAAGGTCTCTGTTTTTAAGTAGATTAAGCTGCATCTACAAGAGAACCTAATTCACTGAGAGTTTAAAGCAGCAACTGGTCGATATCCAGGTCGACGACTGCTTTTAGATCTTAAAAGTAGGACATAAAAGCTTCACACACACCCTCTCCTCCCTCTTGATTTAGACTCGACACAACTCTTATAGACTTCAATGATATGAAGTGTCAGCGCGGAGATCTGAGCTTCATTTTCAACGGGGACGCAGCACCCTCCCAGTCCTTTGTGGTTCTTGACAATGAGGCAAAAGTGTACCAAAGAATACACCATGAGGTGAGCAAGCAGTGCCATGGGTTTCACAGTGACTCATCGGCTGTTTCATATGAATTTGCGTGCCTAACAATTATTTATTGCCTTAACCCCGAAGGAGTCAGAGATGGAAACGGAAGAAGAGGTGGATATTCTGATGAGCAGTGATGTCTATTCTGCAACTCTGTCCACTAAGTCCATCACCTTCTCTCGCAGTCAGATCGGCTGGCTGTTTAGAGAAGATAAAACGGTACGTTTTAGAGAGAGATTTTTTTTAAATAGTGTATAGTACTAACCTTGCATAGCAGATGGATACGCCTGTTTCCTTGTTTCTCACTGGCGAATCTATCTTGCAAAGCTTCTGTCTGAACCATTTGGGCCTGGTTAGAAAGTGACAGAACCAATCAGTGACGAGGGGCAGTAGTTTCAGGTGCGGCAGAGTCGTGACGTGAGCAAGCAGCAACAAGAGGCAGGTGCAATAATGGCAGAAGAGCTTAGCGTGAATGCTGCTAAAGCTCCAGTTTTATCAGAACTTGACGACATTTCTTCATTAAAAGAAGGGCAAAGAACAGCAGTGAGTTGTTTTCTTTTCAAAAACCACAAAAGTCGAGTACTTATGTCTTTAGTCGCCATGGTTCCTGTTATTCCTCGGTAGCTGCACACATGCAGCTCGATAGCGGCTACGTCACGTGTTTTGTTGCTCTGATTGGCCCGTAGAGATGTGACAGACAGAACGTTCACCCAATCACCCTCTGAGTTTTTTCCAAAGCCTCTGCCTTTTCCCAAACGTTCCCTATCGAAGCTTTCCCAGATGGATGTGTGAAACAAATCCATCTGGCATGTCAGGTTAGTATAGTACTAAATCATATCAAATGATGTCAAATGATTTAGCAAGTAAAATTGGGACAGAAAAGAATGTTGAAAAGCTAGTAAAAAACATAGCAAAGATGGATTGAAAGAGACAAAAATGGTATAGGAGCAGCAAAAATGGGCTGGGAAAGGCATCAACAGGCAAAAATGGGAGGAAAACATGGTGAAAAGTGGTTAAAATGTGCCAGGAATGGGTTACAGTGGCAAAACTGGGATGGCTTGATTGGCACAAAAATGTGCCAATTAAGCCAAAAATTGGTGAGAAAAAAATTTTGAAAAGTGGTTTAAAAACTTGCAAAAATAGGTTAAAATTGTTAAAATAGCCCAAAAGTGACAACAATTGGTTAAAAGAGGCACAAATGGATGATAGCTGCAAAAATGGGCTAAGCAAGGCAAAAAGGGGCAAATATGGCCAGATAAGTGGTGAAGAAAATTTAAATAACAGTGGCAAAAATAGCTTTAATGTGGAAGAAAATAGGCAAAACTGGAATAAAACTGACAAAACAGGAAAACAGCAGCAAAAAATAGGCAGGAAAAAAAGATTGAAAGGTCGCAGAAATGGGGTAAAAGAGACAAAAATTGGATAGTTACAAAATTGCAAAAAAGTTGTGATAGGTGGTTTAAAAGTTTCAAAATGAGTTAAAATGCAAAATAGGCTAAAAGTGTCAAAATGGCCTAAAAGAGACAAAAGTTGGATAGCTGAAAAAATGAATTTAGCAAGGTAAAAATGGGTGGAAGAAATGGTGACAGTTAAAAAGAGACAAAACTGGGATAACAGTTGGAAAAATAGGCTAGGCAAGGTTACAAAGGGGCAAATGTGAGCAGTAAAATGATGAAAAGAGGTTGATAAGGGGCAAAAATGGGGAAAATGTGGCAAAGATGGCTTAAAAGTGGCAAAATGGGCATAAACAGTTAGTAAGTTGAACATTAGAGCCCACACACTTTTTAGCTTCAAACTGAGGTATCTGTTAGGTACAACGTTAGTCGAGTGTACTGATCCAACACACAAGCATTGATATCATCAGTAATTCACAACTGGGGAGGGCCCATTCTCTGGGTTTTTCAGGGGCCCATACAGTTCTTTGGGCGTGCCTGCAGTGAACACAGTCAATTTATAGTAATAACTTTATTTTTATGGTACCTACCTAAAGGCAGAAAGTTCTATACAAAATTTAGATTAAGCAGGAACAAAATGCAAGCGCAAAAGCTCAATAAAATAAATAAATATAATGGAATTTTAAAACAGGGTTTTAAAGGTGTTAAACCTTTTGAACAATTAAAATGAAGTTTAATTTGAATGATGATGAAATAAGAGGCTGTTAAAATGACTAGAATGAGAATGATTATAAGATGACATTAATCACAGGAGATTAAAACAAAACAATGATAAAGATATGCATAAATAATGAAACTGGCAGAGAAATGAAAGTAATAAAGCCAGATAATATCAGGGCATCAGATAAGAGACTGGTGACATATAAAACTATAAAGAGCAATAAAGTAAATAAAAGAAAATAGAGAATTAAAAGTCATTTGAAAAATTTGACATCACTTAAAAGAGATTCTGCAAAGTGAGTTTTAAAAAAGGGATTTAAAAGAAGTTACCGATTCTGATAGATCTCAGGTTTGTCCCTCCAGAGTCAAGGGGCCCTGACAGCAAAAGCGTAATCATCTTTAGAGTTAAGCTTCAACTGTGAAACGACCAGAAGGGCCCCACCTGTGGATCTGTTACAAATAAAGGAACACTAGAAGGGTTCAAAAATTTAAATGTCACACATTTGCACCCCAAAAAATAAAGGCTGTTCTAATCAGTGGTTCTCAGCCAGTTGACCTTATAATGCTTTAAAATAGATCATTGGCAAATTGAAATTCTCACAGTCCCTTTGCTTTGTTTAACAGATGTGTCCTCTCAGGTTGTGTCTTTGTTATCATTTTAGTTCTGAAGTAATGTTCGTATTCAGTCATTTATCTGAAACAAAAAAGTGGTATGAACAAAAATGAGTATGATATACTGTTTTGTGCATTTTGTGTCTTACTGTCGGCCCTGTAAATTACAGGTTCATTCTATCTACCTCATGTAAACCTCAAACAAAGTTTTTAAATATCTATAGCATTTCTTAATTTGGCTTTAACAACTTTGCAAAGTGTTTTTTTTAAACTCATTTGATGCATTATGCAACCTCCTTTAACTGAAGTGCTCTGTTCCTTTTTTATATGAATCTCATCACAGCTGCTCTGAATACAAAAGTGCAAAGTTTGTTTTTGTTCTTAGGTTAAAAGTTCGTCCAGGCCCCTTCGACCCTCTGGCTGCAGGCTTGATACATGGTGAACAAATGAGCAGGAGTGTTGGATAGTGGAAATTTAAAAAGCAGCTTGCTTCTGCATAACAAACTGAGAAAACTAACGTTATGGCTCATTTAAGTTCTCATTTGAAACGCATATGGATAAAGACAGACCTTTCTGTCAGTACTCCGCGTTTATTTCATCCATTTTTCATTGGACGAACCAAATGTTGCAACACCATCACCAATCATGGGGCAGCGTTGAGGAATGCAGCCAACAGTTCAACATGGTAGCAAAACACAACAAAGAAGAACCATTTGAAAAAAGGCGGCACTTTATCAAGTCTTTAAGGAAATACAGCTGAAAATTGAGTGAAATTAAAAATGGCAGCAATTTCAATAAAAACAGTACAGTGCAGGCTTTTGACTTAAATTTTACTGTGTCATGTTGCTCTTGTCCTTTACAACCTAAAATACAACATAATTGGGATATTAGCACAGTTTGATGCTGTCCTCTCTGCCATCTCCCTGGCTCTATCAGCTAGCTATGCATGCATAGACACAGCTGTGTTGACCTTTCACTGGCACACTGTGAGCCAACATGTAGGAGAGAAATAGAAACAGTGCAGATGCCTCTTGTGTTTTTTCCTTTTCTATTTTTGGGGGGTAGACAGAAGGTAAAGGGAAATTGGGAAGTTTTTTACCATGTTACTTTTATGAAAATGTAGCAAATAACGGATAACTTGAATGACAAAACTAGCTCATTATGCTACTTGTTAGAACCAAAAAGTAATGTGAGGACTTGTAATACCGGCCCACAGGAGCGGGTTGGAAACTTCCTGGCTGACTTCTATGCAGTGAACGGGCTTGTGCTTGAGTCCCGAAAACGGCGAGAACACCTGAGCGAGGAGGACATCCTGAGGAACAAAGCCATCATGGAGAGCCTGAGTAAAGGAGGCAGCATCAGCGAACAAAACTTTGAGGTCAGAGAGAGTAAATTCATCTTCAGATAAGTGAAAGGGTCCTCCGAGGCTCACGAAAGTGCCAATAATTGATATTTTGTTTTCCTTAGCCTGTGAGAAGGCAGTCGCTCACAGCTCCAGCACCCAACACAATTTCTTGGGAGGAGTACATCACTGCAGAGCATGGAAAGTAAGCATCTTTTTCAAGGGTTGCATCAGTCTTTGTCTAAATTAAGACTTTACTCGGCGCTGATGGGTTTGATACACATATGAACCATCATCTTTGTGTGTTTGCCTGTGCCTTTTTTTCCACCTCCAGGCCTCCTCATCTTGGTAGAGAGCTCATGTGCAAGGAGAGCAAGAAGAACTTCAAAGCTACTGTAGCCATGAGCCAGGATTTCCCCCTAGGCATAGAGTCGTAAGTACATCCATTCCTCCTCAGATCTATTTACAAAGCTCTCTGCGCAGATTGATCCCAGGTGAGTTCGCTCTGATTCATGTGGGATTTTTCGAAAAGGCTAGAACAGAGATGAAATAATTCGTAGAAGATAATTGGGCTAGGTAAAGGTTTCACTGTTGGTAAGATTAGAAAACTGACTGCTCCACCATGTGATTACTTTTTTAACTCCAGTAGGGCACCTTGTTAGCTGTGCTTGGGCTGTTTGAAGGAAAAAACTGCTTATTTCTTCTTTTTGAGTCTTATGTCATGCTTTTTCAGTTTGTGGCATCAGGTGAAATTAGCAAATGCAGACTTTGGAGCCCTATATTTACAGGGTTCTCATGGCTGATTGAGCTTAATGTTTGTTTTATTTAACCATGACCGTTATTTGCTTGTAGATCTGAGAAGAGAATTAATGGTATCACAAATAAATCCAAGTTACACCAAGTGGGTGAGGGGATAGGATTTCTAAAAGGGATGTGGTTTTGTGTTCACCTGTCAGGAGCTGCAGGCATACATGAGGCTGTAAAACATTACTGAGACTGAATGTAGGGATTGTTTATGTTGTTTGTGTCCTCTTCTCAATGAACCTTAATGGATCCTTCAGTAAAACTCCACCCTTTATAATGGCTAATGGTTTTTATGGTTCATTTTCTTCTCTTGTTTCATGCTCTTTAACTTTGAAAATATTTTCATAATTACATCCTGGAAACATTCATTTTAAGGTTATTAATCATTATGAAAAAAACAGTGATTGTGGGGAAATTATTCTGTTTAGAAGCTAAGGATGGACAGTACCATGAGATACAATTGAAAATCTATGCATTTTCAATATTTAAGTTTATTAGACAATACTATACTATACTATACTATTGCTGTATATTAGACATATACAGTAATACTTTAATTTAATCTGCTCAATACACCAAAACACATTCACAATATAGTCTGGGAAGCAAATTTCAGACCCTGCCTGCTTACTAAGTGTAAGAGCCATTGTGATGACTATAGCTGCAGTCTTCTATTTCATCCCTGCTGACCACCAGAGGCAGTGCTTAAAGCACTGAATATTCCCTTGGCACATGTGCAGTTCAAGTATGTATACCAACAGCTCCTACAGAATCTTCTGGCGGGATCATGAGGATTCTGAGTGACAGAGTGCTCGTGATCCCGCAAGAAGATTCTGTTCCTACAGAATCTGTAGGAACAGGACCCCGGATGACACTAGAAGATTTAATCTCTCGAGCCATCCAGGGGTCACAAGTGACGTTATTGGTATACATACTCGAACTGCGCATGCACGAAGGGAATATTCAGTGCTTTAAGCACCGCCTCTGGCGGTCATTCAGGATTCACAGAACCGTAGTTACATTCGTAGCTTTTGTTTTAGGGATTTAGTTTAATGAGTAACCTTTTGGAGCCATTTGTAATGCATAAACTTTCTAAAACACTAATTCAAACTTACATTGAACGAAGAAGACAGTTGTTTAGAAATATCTGCCTTTTTTAACCTTTATTTAACCAGGCTTGTCCCATTGAGATCAAAGATCTCTTTTTCAACCTGAAAAAGCTCAAAAGGCTTTCTGTGCTTCAATGCAATAAACACTTTTATCAAGAAAAATAGAGAAAGTACAGCCTTTAAAAAGTATTTACTCCCTTGGATGATGTAAATCAATCATGGTCAATATAATTTGGCTTTTAGACACAAAAAAACTCTTTAATGTCCAAGTTAAAATAGATTTCTACAAAGTAATGTCAATTAAATGAAATATGTGATGTCACACTGCTCAATCTGTCAGGTCGCACAGAGATCAGGTGTGAAGGGCCCTTTTCAAGTCCAGCCACAAATTCTGTATTGGATCGAAGTTTGGGCTTTGACTCCACCACTCCAAAACAGTCACCTTGTTGTCTGTGGACCATTTCTGTGTAGCTTTTTCTGGGAATTGTCTTGCTAGAAATCAAATCTTCTCCCAAGCCATAGGTCTCGTCCAGATTGAATAAGATTGTCCTTCAGGATTTTCCTGTATTTTTCTGCATTCATTTTACCCTCTACCTCTACCACGACACTGCAGTTTGGAAATAGTGATTCTTAAAGGAAGTTTCCATTATAATTTTGACGAGCCAATTTTGTAGAAATCAGCAGATCAGAGAGGTTTTTCCATGCACTTGTGATTTATAATTTTGACCAAAATATATTACGAATGTTCAATGGCTTTCTCTGCAATTTGATGCAAACTTTCAACCCCCCCTCAGGATGAACTATAACCATTTAAAGTGAATATCTCCAACATCAGGGCATTTTTAACCTTAAAGAAATATTTACCATACCAAACACCAGTCATGTATTATGGATTAACACTTTACCTACTGAGTCTAAAAATGGTGATTTGGACATATTTTGTTATTATGGCTGTAAAATAGTCAAGAAATGCCCTAAGCCTGAGAGCTTTGATCCCTTTTCCCGGGAGTATTTGAACTTGACTTTTCAACATCTTGTTAATGATTATTGCACATTATATGGAATTGTCAGCAGTTTAAAAGAAGAAAAACACAAGAACAGATTTGTTTTTCATGGCTTTTATGAGAAGAAATTTTGTTATTGCTCATGAAGTTTTGATTTGACATTTGAAATGTGAACCTATACATGTTTAGAACAATCACCAGTCATTTTTTGAGTCTAGGACTCTGGGTGTGCAACACACAGTGCAAAAGATTACTATATACATATAACTATAACTATATACCTTTACAAATAAAGGTGGAAAAATGCATTCTCAACATTCTAAAGTAACACATTGTTATTGCACATGACAGACACGCACAAATGCCACTAATACTATTTTTTGAAAATAAAACACCACTCTCGTTCGCTCTCCTTTTACTCTCTCCCTTCACTCTCCTTTCTCACTCGTCTTCTGCCAAAGCTGCCGTTTAGCGGTGCTGTTCGACATTATGGTAATATATATATCACACATCACACATTGCTGGAAAGCACAGATTCTCAGCTCTCTGTCAGCATTGGAATTTTTTTAGACTGAGCAAACTTTTGAAGAGTTACCGTGTTGAGAATCCGTGTAGCGGTCTTGCGATACTTCTGGTGTTTTGCTATGAATGCCCATCTCATATGGTTTTGAGTACTGTAATGAACCATATATGTGCGAATGCCCACAATTCTCAGCTTTCCAACACCGTTGGATTTTTTCTGATCAGACAAACTTTGACAGAGTTATGGTAATAATACTCCAGACATATAAAACACAGTGCCGACGCCGGCTCAGTAGGTAAAGGGTTAACCCTCTGGTGTCTTTGTTGACATTTTTGTCCACAAGGGGGCATTTTTCACTTTAATGTGGCAGTCATTTTGGCTGTGTTGCTGAATATGGCATAAAATTTGTAAGGATTTCTTTCTCAATAAATTGTGGAATTAATGTTTACATTTTCACTTGGATCACTGCATATACTACATATGAATTTATGACCTTTAAAGACCATTACAGACAAAAAGGCAAATTACAAAAATGGTAATGAAAATACAATATATGCATATTTTTCTTTACCTTTGCCAGTTTAATCTTTTAACCACTTTAAGTCCTGATCATATCTACCAAATTTTTAAACAGTTAGTGGATGTTACCTGTTTTAATGTTTGTTTGATTACATGATATTACAGTTGTTTTTTAATAAAGAAATTTAAATAAAATCTATAATAAATGATAAGGGATTCATAATTTCTTTTATTTGTTACATTATTAGATATGGATGTTTTTTATAGGGTAGAACATTAAAATGACACCAGAGGGTTGAATGATTGTCTATAGGATGCTAGCACAGTAAACAAAAACAGTACTTTAATATTTTAGTATCAAACTTTTACAAACCATTCTGTTTCAGGTACATCAAACTGCTAGCTTGGCTTTAGAGTAGTATAGGCTGGTTTGTCTTTAGTCGTTCCTTTTTGATTGTAGAGAACTTAAATCTGTTTAAATGTCAAATTTTAAGAATGGGAAAGAACTCTGGTTGAACTTGATATGACACCCAAGCGTACTCGTGCTGATTTTTGTTCTGCTGAGTCAAGATTTCTAATGCATTCCAGCAGCAGTTTCACTTTATTTCTTGTTGCTGCACTTCAGATCTCAGAAAGTTGTCCTCACCTAGAGGGAATTGGCAGAGAAAAGGCTGTAGACAGAAAACTGCACACTCATTTTCCTCTGCCCTCAGGTTACTCAACGTGTTGGAGGTCATAGCCCCGTTCAAGCACTTCAACAAACTCCGGGAGTTTGTGCAGATGAAACTTCCACCAGGGTTTCCAGTCAAACTCGGTATGTAAGTCGACTTATCTGTGTGTTCCTGAGAGGCAGTGAACTCGAGGGGGAAACAATCACAAACGATAACATATTTTGATTCTGTTGTTTTTCTCCCCTGCAGACATCCCCGTCTTCCCCACCATCACAGCAACTGTCACCTTTCAGGAATTCCGCTACGACGAATTTGAAGAATCGATGTTTGTCATCCCCGCTGAATACAAAGAAGATCCCAGTCGCTTCCCTGACCTCTGACCTGCAAACACAACTGCCACAAACAGGAAATGACCACTAAGCTTAAATGTTAGGGAGGTGGGAAACAAAATGAGGAATCCTTTTACTCACATGTATTATCCTATCAGTTGTATTTCTTTTTTTTTTTTTTTTTTTTTTTTTTTTAAAGGGAACTGATCTCAGTGATCAGTTGTCATTCATTTGCTGAGGGATCCAAAGCAAAACAATGCAAACAGATTTTATAGGGCGCTATCGCACTTGTATGCCTCATTTCTTCTGCATGGTAAGGCTCGATTGGACTCAGCTTTTGCTGAATTTTCTAGTGAAAAAAGTTGCAACCTGGTACTGTTTTTGTATCATCTTATCTGAGGTTTTAAGCAGCCTGAGCTGTTATCACAAAATGAAAACATTTCAGAAGACTGACAAGTAAAAGTGAATATATGATACAGGACGGCTTTCACCTTTAGTAATGGGTTGGTTAGTTGGCAGCAGTGATTCCAGCATGTTCACAGTAAACACATTTTAACACATCACTTAAGTATGTAGCGTATTAAAGATTCATATGTAGAGTTCATTGAAAACTATGTTGCATTTAGTCCCTGCGTGTTTGTTTTGATTATACACAAACAGGCCACACATAAAGGGTGCAGTGTAAAATAAGTACAGTATGTACTAGAACCAGCTCCATGCAGGTAGAGTCAACAAGGGCCAATACCTCACTGGTAGGAAAAGCGGCAATATATGCATATCTGCATTATTTTTTAGTGAAATAAGTGATAGTTTTTATTGTGATTGCTGTTCATCACCTGAGCAGTTACAGTACTGCTCTGAGCTGCTCTTCTCTCCTGTTATAAGACACCTTCTGAACTCCTCATTATTACTGTTACTATGAGCTCAAGCTCCTCTCGAAGGACTGACAACATTTCTTTCAGCTGCACTGACACCATCATCTGTAGATAATTGCACATCTCATCTGTTATTCATAACGAAAAGAATCACAAGTATAACGTTATCATCAAACTGAGCTTAATATTCATTTATAAATTCTGTACTATATATATATAAATATATATATAAATATATATACTCAAAGGAGTAACACTGTGTAGCAATACATTTCCAGTACTTAAGAATGTTTTTAACCAGCTGGGAGACGGTTTAGCATAAAAACACATTCTTAACAGTTCAACCCCTGAGCCTTTTCCCCTGTACAGGACGCAGCCTCCTGTGTTTTCAGGTTCACTCATGTTACCTCTCTGCTGTCTTCATGTTTGTCGTGCTCGTATGGACTCTGTGCTCCGTGTGAGTGAGTTATAGTGACTGTAAAAAAGGTTGTTGTCTGTACGTTTGTGTGTGGGAGAACCCCGATGGAACATCAGGTAAACTGTAATAAGTTTAATACTGCACTGATATTAAGTATATTTAAGGCATGCTATGGCTGCAATTGGCCAAGTGGATCACATGCATCATTAAGATATATTCTCTAAACATTTGTTATATTCCCTGCAGACTTGTTATATAGATTAAAGAAAAACTGAAAATTGTAACACTAAACTTTGAAACACCTTTTCAGTGCTTATAAAATCTCTCCTTGGTGGTAGTCTGCAAATACTTTACTTTTTTATCCAAGGAGAGTAAACTAAGCTGTGAAGTTGATATTGCAAAAATTTCTAAAACTGTCCAGAAGGGAAATGTTCTGATCTATTGAATTGTCTCTGGCTTCAGTTAATATGTACTGCAACCATACCTACTTCACATCCCTTTAATAAAGCACCAGCATCATGTTTAAACTGATTTTGTGTGTTTGATTGTGTCTTCTATAAGCCACTGAATGCAGGTTGGAAATACTTGTCTTCCATCAACTGAATTTGCCAGGCAAGCATTTGCAGCTTGAACTGTAACTACTCTTAGTGTCCATGTGATGAGGTTTTTTTTTCTTAAGTAGGTCAATTGAAAAAATTGACATTTGTGTTACAACCACTAAGCTGAAACAATTCTGTGTTTTAGATTTGCATTTAGAGATGATTGAAAATAGGTGTAATTTGCACCTGTAGGTCACTGGTTCCCAATCCAACACCCTAGGCTTTGTCTGCTCTGAAGTTGAAATTGGATTTGCATATATTAACTAAAATCATGATAAAAAGTTAAAAACTTAAATGTCTTTTTAACATACATAGACCTATTTTAAGGGTTTTATCAATCAAACAATTCAGATAATACTTTATTGTCCAATTGCTCAGAAATTTGGCTTCCATCACCAACTCATCGATCATCACATTACAGTCATATCACGTTAAAAGAGTGGATCACTACAAACAGTTGAAAGTGCAATCATAATTGATATTTGGTAGCAATCTATCCATTTGGTGCAGGTCTTGGGATGCCTTGCTTTCTTTCATACAATCAATAGCACAGGAGAGGACAAGACCTGATAAAGTGGCCCCAGTACTTTGAGAGGAACCCTTAATCAACACAACTTAAAAACAGTCTGTCAGCAAAATGTGAGGCTAGATTAAACTCAGAAGTAATAAATGCACACAAAAAATACACAAATACACGTTTGGATTTACTTAGAAATGACTCACTTCAGAGACAGCGTTTTTCAGTGCTTACAAAATAATGCTGGCATCAGGCTGAAACCTTATATCTCCAAAATCACTGCTTTTCAAGGAATTAAATAAAAAATGGGCTATTTTTCTAATTAATTTAACACTGAATGGTCATGGTCAGCATCTTTTTGGCTGTTTTTATTGTTTCAAAATTTTTCAAACTGCACTGGGGGATGTTACGTGTGACCAAAAGCACTGGTGAAAAAAAAAAACCAAAAGTTTTAGGTTAAAATGTTTAGCATAGCAGTGTATGCCTTAAGAAAAACACAAATATAAAAACCATATTAAGTACCCACAAATGTATATTTATATACTATATTACAAAGCACATACAAATATTTATATTTAAATATATAAATCAGAAATACAGAAATATGTAAGTGAAGAATATTTGTATTTTCATGTCTTAACATTTATGTACTAACCATGAAACACACATTTACAAAGTGCTCTAGAGTTCTTGAATCGCATTTGTGTGGGAAACTTTTCAGACTCTCCTTACATTCCTGGACATAGAAAACACAAATATTTATCACTAAAATAGTTATCTAGTTAAGATTTTCATATTAAGATATAAATAACTGAGTGCATAAATACATTTGTGAATATTTTTTCTACTTCTATGTGGTTTTTATATTTCTTATGGCACATAGTTTTGTGAGCACTAAAGATCATTTATGTGTCATTTATATGTAAAGTCTATAATATTTATATATTAATCCAAAAATATACTTGAGTCCTAATCTTTTGTGTGCATTTATTACTTTTGAGACTGAACTAGCCTCATACAAGGCCAACAAAATTAAGACCAAAAAATTAGAGTACACCATGAATTAATAAAGCAGTGATTTTTTTAGATTAATGTAGCTGCTGATTATTTCTCTCTATTCACTGTTAAATCAAACAAGATTCCTTTAGGCCTGAAGGGATTTTTCCTTTTTTACCCATTATTGTAACTATTTCTCAATTAATTTTAACTCCTTGATAATATACAATTGTGGTACAAAATCAAATTTGCAGTGATTAATATTTTAGTCTTTTCTCCTTCACTCTCTCCAGGTTAGCAGTGTATATTTTTAACTTTCTTGTATCCTTAATAATCTTTGGATACATTAGGAAATATGTTTGTGCAACCAGTCACTGCATCTGCTCCCTATTATTGAAATGTAATTTTTGCATCTTTGCAAGATGCCAAAGGAATGTGAGAAATTATGTGTTTGTTTTGGTACTTTTCGTAAATACTGATTATTAACATGACTGAGTTTGAATTGTTTAAAGTTTGTAACAAGTTTTCATGTCCTCCTTAAAGTAAAGACATCCACCATGGCAAAAATAATTCAAACTCTTGGTTCACCAAATAGGTTTTATTACAAAAGAAACCCTGATAAAACATTTTCAAATAAAAAAACATCAGCTGTTTCAGCGAGGGGGGAGAACAGGCCTGAGCGACATACCACAAATCCTAACAAACCTACCAAACAAAAAACTACAATATGCAGAAAAAATAACACAAGTGTTATCCAGTTTTAACAAACTACGATTGTAAAGAAAACAAGTATTTTGAAGCGTTAAAGTCATGTGATGTCTTTGGGAAAAACCTGAGGCAAAAAAGGATTCTGCACTGAACGTTCACAAGAAAAAAAAGCATATAATTCATGTAACACTTAACATTTCAGCTTTTCTTTAGTTTGTAAAAAGTTGTAACGTGTTCACAATAGAAATGGAGGGATTATGACGGAACAAGCCAGAGAAATAATTTAATCACTGACATCCATGTCTTCTTCGTGGATATCACTAGCTCCATTAACTTTGGACATCTTCAGGAGCCGCGCTGTGCCGTTACCTTCTACGGACTGCGGAGACAAAGCAGAGTCGTCTGAATCCTTCCTTTCTTCGCGCTCATCGCTGTTGTAGCCTTGTTCCTCTTCATCATAATCCCTGGTAATCTGTGAGGAAAAGAAAAACAAATATGAAAGTTGAAGACCAAAAAAACTTGAGTCTTCTTTACATCATGCTGTGTTAGATTGAAAACTATTTGTAAAAGAAACATAACAAATCAAACCTTAACATCTCCTTTATCCCCATCTGATTTTCTCTCCCTCTCTTTGTCTTCACTTTTCTTTTTCTTGCTGGTGGAGCGCTCACGTTCATCTTTGCTGCGTTCTTTTTCACTCTTGCGGTCCCTGTCTCTTTCCCTGTCCCTTTTCTTCTCCTTCTTTTGTCTGAAAAGTTTGGAGAGGAAGAGACAGGTGTGTCAAAAGCAATCTTAATGTACCCACAAAAAAGACATTTGGCTAATTAGGTGGAAAATCAAACACTTCACATCAATGCACTGACCTTCGGGGAGATGGAGACCTAGAGATTCTCCTTTTAGGAGATCTGCTACCACTTCGACTTCTTCTACGTCTCCTGTGAAGCATGACAAAACAGAAAACTGAGAACTTCTCACTCCAACTATGAAAACTACAGTATGGAGATTGTGAGTCCACAGAAAAAAGGAAACCTGCTGTCTGTCTGAGAACACAAAAACCTCTGATGTACTCACCGGCTCCCGCTGCGTGACCTCCTGGCTGTGCTGTAGCTTTTCGGAGGCGTTCTGGATCTTCTTCTCCCTGAATCATCTTTCTTTCTGTCTCTGTGGATAAATTTGATGCAAAATCTCAGACAGACTCTGTTATTTTTATCTCCTTGTAATAAAACAAGCTGACCGTTAACCAACCTGGATCTGCTTCGAGATCTTCTGCCTCGGTCCCTGGAACGGGTGCGTTTTCTGCGTGGGCTTTTCGAGCGCCTTCTGTTTCTGGAAGTTGAACGGCGTCGTGATCTGCTCCTGGATCGTCTGCAACCATACATACAGACCCTTTTAATTTTGTCTGCAAACTACACAAAGCTTCAGCAACTTAAGATAACTTGTTACTAATAAATACCTGTGTCGTGAACGTGAACCTGACCTCCTTCTCCTGGATCTGGACCGAGACCGCCTCTTTTTGCTTTCTTTACCTAAAAGATAGAAAAGGAACCTTAGAAAATGCAGGGTATTGTCAAGGCCAAACAGAAAGAAATACTGTTGACTGCAGAGTAAAGCTGACAAACTGGAAAATAACAAACTAAAATAGAAGAAATAAAGTGTTGGCACCAAAAATGTACTGGGAGAGGATCCCTAAAACCCTAAATATGGCAAAACCTAATGTAATCATTTAACTTCCTTTCCTTGTAACTTTAAGAAATGTAAACTGTCATCAGAACTTCATTGCACTTTGTACAATATATTTTCTTTAGAGAACCTGTAAATACCAATTTTTAATATAGAAGTAGTTCATTTAAGGGGCCCAGCTTATTTACTCATTTGTCTAATACTACTTCTCTTGAAAAAAGCAAAAGTGATTGATTAATAAAAATGCAATATTTCTATTATAGTACTTGAGTAATCAACAGAGGAAGCGATAGAGTACTTGATTACAAAAAGAACTGATTACTGCAGCCCTGCCGCAGAGTCAGCATCCTGACAGTCATACTCATCTTAAATGTTTGTGCACTCACTTCCAGGTTCAATTGCAGCAGAAATAAGTGACTGGGCCTCCCTGACTCTCTTCATGGCCTCTTCGATTTCCTTATTTGATGCATCAGCCTTCAGGCTTGCGCTCAGGTTCAAACCTGCAGCCAAAGGATTCAGTCTAAACAAAAGAAGCATTAATTAGTTGTCATCATTTTTAGCAACACCCCTTATTAAAGAGACACCAGCACTTCTCTGTACTAACTTACTTAGGATCTGTCATGAGCTTCAACAGTTGATCAGCAGCCTGTTAGAAAAGGTGAGGGGAAAGGTTACAATTTGTCTGGCTTTTCCAATCTTACCTAACTGTTTTGGAAAAGTCACCAGAAAGTGCTGCTTAGGAAAAGCCCTCACCTGAGGATTCATATTCGGTCCACCAAATCCAAATGCAGCCATGGCATCCATGTTCGGAGCACCAAAAGGTCCCAGCTTTAATATAAAGAAACCACACATTAACATTTAAAGAAGCTTTACAAATTTCAAAAGTATTTAGGTTTGTGTGTTGTTTTTGCCTTTTTTAATTAGCTCCTATGATATTTATTCAATGCATCACTGATAAATTACTGTTTTCAAAGCCCGAGAAATTTGATCACAGTCGCCATTGCAGACAAGATTTTTTCCGCTGCCGTTCTTATGTCAAAGACTGCTACAAATGGAAGAATGAACTGTTACTCAAAGCTGCTGTTATGTTACTGTAACTCAATCATGTTTAGTGCTGCTTACTTGTGATGGACTATGATTATTTTCAGCCATCAGCTGTAAGTTCTGTTGCCCAAGCTCCCTCATAACACTCTCCATCCACCCAACCCCTGACCCATGCAACATCGTGACTCCAATTAAACATTTTCAAGGAGAGGCACACCGATCAATTTAACACGAGGGAGAAAAGATGCCATCCTGGTTATTGCCGCAAGCAATACCAGAATGCTTTAGGAGTAGCTCATAGTGCAAATCAAGAAAGGCACTTTTAACAGCTTTTCTCCATCATTCTGAGAAATTAGCCTCTGAAATGACAACAGGCACATGCTGTTTTGAAAAAACACCTTTTGTAGAGCATTTTTAGTTGATTTTAGTTAGTTAAAACAACAGATAAGCAACAGAGGTGGATGGAGCTAAGCATCACATCTCCACTGATCATTTTTTACTAATTTTATTAACTCCTTTACTCTTAGAATCTTTAGGAGCACGCACTAGATCAGTGGTGGGCAATTGGCGGCTTGTGGGCCACATGCAGCCACCCCCCTTACTCAGTGTGGCCCTCAAGTTGATTTCAAATATCTAGAAATTGTAAAAAATGGGAGAAACGTGGTGCAGTCTGCCATGAAAACATGAAAAATAGACACATCTATGTAACTATTTTTGATTAATAGTATATGTTAGCAAAATTAGAGACATAACTGGCCTTAACTGTCTTAAAAAATACAACACTGGATGCACTTGTTAAATAACCTAGATATGCAAGTAAAAATACTGAAATACCCATAAACTCCCATGTTTATTGCACTATAAAACACTTTACACTGGTTTAAATTCTGTGTCACACTTAATAAATTAAGCATTAGTATTTGAATGATGAAAGCTATGTATTTGTCCCTTTCTTTTAATTAAAAGGGCTGTCAACAAAAAAAAAAAATCAACATATTTAATCGCAATTAATCCAAGACATTCTATAGTTAACCACAATTAATTGCACCCTTTTATTGCATTTTTAAATTCAATTATTTTTTAAAAACTATGTGGCCCTCTCAGTAACCAAGTCACCCATCTCTGTACTAGATAGTAATGTATACACATTTTCCTGTAGCCATAGTGAGTTTAAAGGCTTACAGCTGAATTGGGGATGGGGTTGGGTGTAGGAAGAAGTCCTCCTCCTGGCAGAATTCCTGCAACAGCGTTAGCTGGAGCCAACAGTGACAGAGCTTTGGCCTCATCTGGAATAGATCCTATATTAAAAAAAACAACCATTAGTATAAATGACATCTAAAAGCAAGTAAAACACAGTGAAGACATGTTAAAAAGATAAAGAAAAAAAATCTTCATTTCTCCAAATAATGTTACCTTAAAGATCAGAGTAGAGTTCCCTAAATTCAATATAATGATTGCAGTGACATTACTTTTGCTGGAATACATCACACTACCCAAATGAACACTGCCAAGAATATATCACCTGAACATGTTTTTAAGTCATGAACCAAACGTTAGCAAGCACAGCTGCTTCTCCAGTTGGATGTGACCTCAATTTTCATTTAGACGTTTACTCAAACAAGCGACTCACGTCGGCGGCTTGGCTACTAAAAGCACACAGAGAAAAATCGAGATACAAACAACAGAGAGAACTTTAGGGGTTTAGCACCAACACTAAAAAAAACTATAAGTGTCTACTTACCAAAAAACACAAGCGTCAGAATTATTTTATGGCAATAGCAGAATTAAGAGTGGGTAGTGTTCCTGGTGGATAGCATTATTCTTGTATTCTTACCTGCTACTGCTTCAGTTAAAAAAACTTAAAACTAGCTTTCGTTGGATTATTGTTACCACAATCCAATTAAAAATATTCTTTCATTTGTATTAGCAATATACGACTGACTTTTTTAAAACAAAAATCTCAGAGTAAGTCCACACCCCCCAACAGCTTTTATGGACTAAAGATCATGACCTAAATACAGACAAACAACAATGACAACATATAAAAAAGAGCACAAAAGAAGAGATATAGCTGCAGGAGACAAAACTGTTGGATGGTATTTTCAGCAGGGCCTGGTATACAGGACTGACTGAGCCAGGAAAAAGAACTGTAAAACACAACAACAAAAGAAGACCACTGTTAAAGAGAAAGTATTACACCAACATGTTTGATGGTCATCAAGATAATGATTTTTTCATTTACTCCTTGGATTATCAAGAAAGTAGTGCAACTCTTGTAAAGCCCCCAAAAAATGAATGAAACAGGGTTAACTTCATATGTGTAGTGTTTGCTACATGTTTTATGCTTTGTGCTTCAGTAATAATTAAGAACCTGTGCCTCTGTATAGGCTACAATATGCCCTTAATTCTAAAAAAATCACATAGGTTTTGCATAAGACAGGGCTGTTGATGTTTTATTTTTAGTAATGTTGCCATGCCCTTTAAAATAGAAATCAATGGAAGTCCATTTCTCAACTTTGCCTGACTTCTGAACACTCAGTGAAGCTTTTGGTAACCTACCCATTTATTCCTGCTGTAAAACACTGTCAGAAATGTGTTTTATTTTTGTTAAAGATCCTAATAGTCTCCATTCATAATATTGAACAAAAAAATGTCACCCACCATTGCTCAATCATGCCTCGTAAAAACTTTTTTTTTACAACAAGATTTAGGTTCCCAACCTGGGGTCCAGGACCCCTTTTGGGAAGGGGCACGAGACTCTGTCTGCTCTGAGGTTAATAAAAGTAGATTTGCCCCTATTTTTGGAAATCATGATAGAAAACTTACAAAAAACTCAAAACGTTTTAGGGTAAGACGAAAAAATGTTTAGGACGATTATGTTTGGATCTAAACAAAAAAATAAATAAATAAAACTGACGTTAATTTTATACAGTGTATCACTCATTTTTTCATGTTGTCCTGGGGCGCTCGAGTGGGGGCTCAAGGGAAAAAAGGTTGGGAACCACTGATCTATGGGTCTTTTAATTCGATATACTGGTCTCCTAAAAGAAAAGTTACCAGCCTTATATATAACATTTCCCTGAAATTTGACAAATTATCTCCAGAGTTCACCTATAGAAGCAATAAAAGAGATTGAAAGAAAGAGAAAGAGAAGACATAGAAAAAAAGGGGGACACAAAAAACTGGGGTGGGACTTGAATGCTTGCTGGCCTTTGCAAATGTCTAGAATCCCCTGTTGGCAGGCAGAGGACCACTTTCAGTCATCGAGAAGGGGGCTGCTTTTGCCTTCTCAGCTACGAAAATCATACACACAAACACACAAATACAAGAGAGAAGTTTAACAGAGAATCGTACAAAATGGAGGTGGGGGGGGGGGGGGGGGGGGTTAAATGCATGTGGTAAAAAATTTAAATAACTTTTATTCTGAATTTTGAGGTGTCAGTGATGCCACTGCTTTGGACTGTTAACCCTCACATACAAAAAATGTGATTAAATACATCATCAAAGCAGTCTGTAAAGATAGTTGGAGTAAATGTTAATGCCAGAATAATTCAAATCATCTCACAAAGGCTCATGGAAGAAGAGAGATGAGACTAATCAAGCAAGCCACAAATGGAAGGGATGATAACCTTCCATTTACTTAACATAAATGCTTTAAGAGTCATGCCATTCAATCAGCAACGACCATTCATACAATGGAATTTAGCAGGACAAACCTTCTGCAAAAGGCACTACGATCAATGCTCTGTCCACAAACACAGTGTTGGTCAGATGTTGAGACACTCCAACAGACTCTGGCTCCTGGAACTTCACAAAGCACACCCGCGATGTCACAGGCATCGGAGAATCACTGTAGAGGAAGGAAACATATGTAAGCTGGAAGAAACACTTTGTCCAATTTCAAAACACATGAGCTACTTTATCTAGTGGTGGAAATAAACAGAGCCAACATTATAAACTTAAAGACAATTTTGTGAAACAATTGAACGATGCTACGCACGTACGGTAAGTCAACGTACGCTGAATGTGAATGTAGCATTATTTGTCGTTAGGCTAATCAACATGAAGTTTCTACTAGCTGGTTAGCAACGGAGGCTGTAGGCCTACATTTCTTCAGTGTTCTTTTCTAAGTGGTCCAGTTTGTTGGAGAGGTACACACGGTAATGTTTTACTAAAAACAATAAAACAGAGGTTGCAAAACCCACACCGTAAAAGTAGACTCACTCTGGTGGAAATAATTTTAGTTCTTCGATGGTTCCCAGAAAACCGAACAGAGTTCTCATCTGTTCAGATGTTGTGCTCGGTGACACATTCGTCACCTGGACTACCTTGGTGGTGTAACTCATTTTCCCGGATTAAACCCGCTCGAAAAGCAACACTATCTTTACGAAATACACTTAAAAGTGCAGTAAAGTTTCCAATGGGTTAGTTACCCGGCGTGTTTGTAGGTGATTAGCGAGCTAGAAGTTAGCTACATGGCGCTGTCGCAAACCGCCGCCATATTGTGATACCCGTTAACTGCGCATGCGAAAAGATGAAGCTCCGTCACTGATGTTAGTAACGTCAACATGGCTCTTGAAAACCATCAAGTTAAAACTATTTTCGTTTATTTGGCCTCGTTTATGTCAGGTAGAATTCAAGGCGATATGAAGTCTTTGTATAGATTAGCACGTCATTCTCCACGAAGGATATGAAAAGATTATAAAAAAAGAAAAAAGCTTGCTGCTCGTACTTTGGCTATAGCCACCAGAGGTCTCCCTTCCTCGTTTGTGGAAAAACAAGAACTCCTGACTGGGTCTAGAGAAGCAGAGAAAGTAGGACTTGAACCGTAGAAAAATCAATTTATTTTCCAGTTTCAGATAATATTAGCATACAGAAAGCATATCTTGTCTCCCTCACTTCTACCATTGCAGATTAGATTTGTAATCAGTTGCCAACCTCATATCATTTACAATTGAACAAGTGAGCAGAATTATCTACCAATGAGACCCACAGTATACAGTACATTTAGAAAGTATTCAGACCATCTTCACCTTTTCAATATTGTAATGATGCAACCTGATGCAGTTGAAAAAATGTCATTTTATTATCATTAATCTACTCTTAGTACCCATAATGGCAAAATTAAAACAGAATTTAAAAAAGATTGCAAATTAATCAAAACGAAAACACTGAAACATTACACTGACATAAGTATTCAGACCCTTTGCAACCCCTAGAAATTTAGCTCTGGTTCCTCCCATTTCTCTTGTTCATTGCTGAGAAGTTTCTGCACCTTGATTGAAGTCCACCTTTGGTAAATTAAATTGATTAGACGTGCTTTGAAAAGGCACACACTCCTTTATAGAAGGCCTCACAGCTGTGGAGATGGTGTAAAGTTAGACAAATTCCTCTTGGAGTTTGCAGAAATGTCAAAATAAAAGCCAAGTGGGCTTTCATGTGTTTTGCATGGAGGAGAGGTTTCCTTCTAGCCACTCTGCCATGAGAATAGATCAGTGGAGGGTTGCAGTGATGTTTGTCCATTTGAAATTTTGTCCCTTCTCCGCACAGGATCTCTGGAGCTCAGTCAGAGTGACCATCAGGTTCTTGGTCACCTCTGTTACTAAGACCCTTCTCCCCTGATCAGTTTGGCCTGGCAACCAGCTCTTGGAAGAGTCGTGGTTGTGCCAAACTTCTTCCATTTGAGAATTTTGGAGGCCACTGTGCTCTTTCTAACCTTCAGTGCTGCCAATTTTTTTGTAGCCTTCCCCAGATCTGTGCCTTGCAACAATCCTGTCTCTAAGCTCTGCAGGCAGTTTAAGATCTCATGGTTTGTTTTCTTCTCTGATACGCATTGTCAGCTGTAAGGCCTTTTATAGAGAGGTGTGTGGCTTTCCAAATCGTGTCTAATCAATTTAATTTAGACCAGGTAGACTCCAATCAAGGTGCAGTTGCAGTGTTGTTGAAGTGTTGTTGCAAAGGGTCTAAAAACTTATGTCAATGTGACATTTCAGTTTTTTATTATTAATTAAATTACAAAAATTTCTAAAATTCTGTTCTAACTTTGCCATTATAGAGTACCAAGTGTAGATTAATGACAGTAAAAATGTTGTTTTCAACTGTAGCATTGGGCTTGAACATGACAAATTGAAAAAAAGTGAAGGGAGTCTGAGTACTTTCTAAATGTTTTGAATAAATGCAAGAAAGAGGACTATGAGTTGCAATTCTCTGATGTCTGATTGTTCCAGTGTTAAGTGTTTTCTAAAAGTAGACGAAGTAATTGAAGTTTGTGAGAAGGAGCATTAAATGCACTGTAAATCCAAACAAGCTGAAAACACCTAGTATTTGTCCTAATTGATTACGTACAAGTTTGTAAGCTGTGGAAATAAATTTGTTGAGTTTGACAAGCTAAAATATATATTTCTAATATTTCTCGTCCTCTGCATTTTGCCCTTATGGTTTCAAAGTAAGTTAGTCCGATCATGGTTACAAGCCAATTTTTATGCATGGTTTGACAGAAGGAAAAGTAACGACAGTAAACATGTTGTTGTAGAATATGTGAAATCTTCCATGTATTTTAATCACATCATTCAAACTTTTGTTGTATTTTTCTTTCAACCAACAGTCCTTGAAAATATGCGTACCATATACTTCTCAGTAACGCTCTTCCAGCGACCTAGTAATTTTTAATCACAAGAATATTTCTGGCCCTCCACAACTGACTAATATCCACCTATTTTCTTTACATTTTCCAAGGACTTCTCCACAAATTTCCATAAACTATGTCCTTGTAACTTTGTGAGCTTTTGTATAAATTCTTAAGCCACAGGCCTGTCCAGGCCCATTCATAGTACATTCATGAACAGTATTAATACATTTGTACAAAAGTTATTTCTACACACTGCTCTTCCACTGAGTTTATTGCATCATTTTAATTTTTTTTTTTTTTTTTTGCTGTACTTGAGCTTACTACCACTGGTAGGCCTTGTCTAACTGAGTCAGTAACTTCACTCACGGTGCAACAGTGTCTACTGTCAAAAGGTATTCTGCTAAAACTGCAGATTAAGGAAAGAGTTTGAAATAATGAGTACAGTGACAAAAAGTAATTGAGCTCTTTTTACTTAGAACTACACATTTGCCCTGTCAACTCAGAAAAATAGAGCTTAAAAAGCTATTATGTGTTTTTAAGTTAACACAACTCCTTATATTTTAAACAATCTTGTACTGTTCAGTCTTACAGTGCATCAGACAAAACATTTCTGATGACCAAACCTTAAAACAGGGATTCATCTGGATCAGTAGCATATTCTCCACTGACTGGTAGATATTTATTACACTATACTGTAATGCTTATAAAAGTCTGTCCATGTGTTGATGGAGTAACATCACTGCCCTGTCTCTGACAAAGCAGCGTCTGGTGAAATGCTCCCCACTAATTGTGCATTTTCTCAGAAGAAACAATGCAGTGGTTGTCTTCAGTCTACGTAGACCATAATCCCTACAGCTAGATTATAGCTGCACTGAGACAAGCGAGTTAAGGCTTTTTGTAATCACACAAAAAGACAAAGTGGCCACGTTTCCTCCAATTAGCATTGTGTGAATGTTGTACAAGATCGCTTAATATAGCAGTGAAGGTTTACTGATGTTTTTTTTTATTGTTATTGCACAATAAATCTAATGTCTTTTCTATAAATAAAGCAAGAATGCAGCCTCATGGATGTGTTGCAATACAAAGAGATTTGGTCTCTGGCAAGTTCTTTCATAATCCTCTTCTTACTGTAAGTTCTCACCTTTAAAAATCTAAAAGTATGTAGCTGCGAAATAGTTGCTTTACTGTGCATGTTATAAAGGGATTGTAGGCATTATAAAAAGTTGTCTTAAAATGATTAGTAAATTAACTTTGACCTTTTTCATTTACACCTGCTATACATGTGGAGCTCATATGATTACTGAATATAAATCCATATTCACCACTGTAGACTTGCTCAATGCAGGTTTACAACACTGCAAGTGCACTGTTAAATGCACTGTTCTTAGTATGACTCAGCTTAACTATCCCTGTAAGCACAAAACCTGAACAATTGACACAGTTGAAAAAAACACAATCACATGTACTATTGCCACACATGTGCCAGTTCTCTGCAATTAATATTCTCCCCGATAAATCCGGTTTTACAGGGGTGGCCATGAGTCATCTAGCAGAGGATCGAGGCACAATAGGATTCTTGTTCACAGTGCGACATG
Source organism: Cheilinus undulatus (assembly GCF_018320785.1). Taxonomy (NCBI): domain Eukaryota; kingdom Metazoa; phylum Chordata; class Actinopteri; order Labriformes; family Labridae; genus Cheilinus; species Cheilinus undulatus. The sequence continues at coordinate 23,215,487 of NC_054877.1, forward strand.
ATTGGCCAGGAGAAAGGTTTACAGGGCAGATTGTTAAAAATGTGAGGGGGGTACTGGTTTTATAAATACCCCAAATCCTGCAGGAGACCAGAAGCTCCAGGTTCATAAGTGACCACAGGTTAGGAGTTTTGCTTTGTGCAGTGCCATAACGGGACAGAAACATGGTCAGCCGGTGAGTCTCTGATAATTGTAACTAATGAGCAGGAAATTTCTCACTAAATGTTGATTTGCACAAGGTGACAAGTTGCTGGTGTATTTTAAATGTATCTTAGTTACTAATGAACTCAGCTTTTTGTTGTAAAAACCAGTGTGTAGTTTAAAGGTTTCTATTATTTTCAACATCTTATGCATAGGCCTTTCTCTAAGATGATCTTGTGACTTTTACATGCATTCAGTGGTCAGTGAGTCTGCTGCTTAGTAAGCTCCTAGAGGATTTAAAAGCTCATGATGAGCTATGCACTGCATGACCTGCCATAAACACATTTTAAATGACTTGAACTGGAAGAGACTTTCATTTGCACATTAGGGAATTTCATTAAGTCTAATTACTTGGCAGCAGTGTTGACGTCTTTACTTCTTGATAACAGATTTGAACACCCAGCTGGTGGCTACAAGAAGATCTTTGAGACTGTCGAGGAGCTGGCTGAGCCTATTCCTGCAACAGTCACAGGTTTGTTTGCATGTTTTAGACACAAATAGACTCTTAGCAAATAATTCTATGCCTGTTATATACTGATTTCACTAGTGGAACGAGTTATTTATGTTCTCTTTCAGCAAACATTAGAGCCCTTTTTACAAACTCGCGCTACTAAAATGTGTGTTTTTACAGGAAGGATTCCTTCGTTTATAAAGGGAAGTCTTCTCCGATTGGGGCCTGGACTTTTTGAGGTTGGAGATGAACCTTTCTATCATCTCTTTGATGGCCAGGCCCTCATGCACAAATTTGACTTCAAGAATGGCCAAGTCACCTACTTCAGAAAGTAAGGCCTGAATGACAACAGAGGTGTTTGGTTGTTTAAGCTACTAGCAAATCGCTGGAGTCAGATCAAAATCTGGTGACTCTATTTTTCATGATTGAATTTTTTCTCATAAATCAGTGCTATTGACTACCCTTTACATAGGTAAGTGGGTTTTAAGACATTTTAAAACAACAGGAAGTGTCAAAAAGATGCTGACTATGACCATTCAGTGTTGAATTAGTTGAAAAATTACAGCATTTCTTCATTCCCTGAAAGTGGTGATTTTGGGGATACAAGGTTTTGGCCTGACACCAGTGAAAGCTAGCATTTCTGCTGTCTGGGTGTTAATAGGTCAAATGAACATGAGCAGGAAACTATAACAGGAGTGCAGGGTCTTAAATGCTATACTTTAAGGCTGTAGGCTTTAAAATGCTTTAAAATCAGAATTCAAGAGTTTAATAATTATCCTGAAATTGGTAATTATACCTTGTTTTTACTTCAAACCAAAAGGCATGCTGTTCTACTTTTTACTTGTAAATAGGCACTTCTAGATTGTGGCATAACTTTTTTCAGGCCACATAAGTAAAATTAAAGACCTCCCATTCAACTACTTTATGGTAACAGGGTTTTTAAATAAAGAAAGCCCAATGTACAAACAACAGTAAGAAATACTTTGGCATTTTCTTTTCTTTGTTGTCACATTTTTGCCTTACCATCAGCACATACACGTAACTGTTAGTAGGTTAGAAAGTGAAGATGCAAAAGAGTCTTAAACATGTATAAAGAGGATCTTGAAAAAGGTCTTGAACTGTATCAAATATAATGTCAGATTTTCTGTGTATACTCTGAAAGGAGTGAATGTTAAAGAAACAGCAGTCCTCTGTGAACTGATTTCCTCATGCTTATGAAGAGCTAAGGGTTGTCTGCAGATACACATCTGCATTTAATCTTCCTTTACTTCTATCTTAATTCAGGTTTGTCAGAACAGACGCCTACGTGAGAGCCATCACAGAGAAGCGTGTGGTGATCACTGAGTTTGGCACCTTTGCGTACCCCGATCCGTGCAAGAACATTTTCTCCAGGTTGGTGTCACTGTAATTGTATATTTAAATGACCAGTGTATTTCAAAGCTAACAGATTTTTAATCTGAGATGAGAAATCCAAAATCAAGAAACAAACGTGGAAATATCCTGCCCTTGGCTCTTTCAGGTAGTTCATATTTCATTCAGAAAAAAAACAGAAAACCATAAAACAAACATTATTTCCTTTTGTTTCTGTTTCTCCTTTTTGGTTTAAGAAAATTAATAGAAAAAAATAACAATCGGTTTTTCATCATATTTTTTGTATTTTCTGATAGAGAAAGGGGGCCTGCTGCTGGTATTCTGAGAAAAAGCATGTTACATCACTAGTGTTCCATTCATTGATCTTCCTTTTTGATAAGCACAATAAGATGGATAAAAAATAAACATTTTTTCTTTTTTTCCAATTCTTTTTTGAAAACAAAAAGGGCAGGCATTTTCTGTATTTTCCCCATTTTTAAACGGTAATTGGGAATGAGTTTGTTTCACGAATTTAGATTTCTGATTCCATATTAAAAATCCACTGGCCAAAAAATACACTGATTGCAAACACACTGTGCCATCTCTAGCATCATCTGGGTACTTTTTAAAACATCTTAACATGATCCGAACAATTTTTGTTCGCAGGTTCTTTTCTTACTTCAAGGGTGTTGAGGTGACAGACAACTGCCTGGTGAATGTTTACCCCATTGGTGAGGATTATTACGCTGTCACAGAAACCAACTACCTCACTAAAGTGAACACCGAAAACTTGGAGACACTGAAGAAGGTATATCGATACAATTTCATCTTTGATTATGGAGAGCTAAAACAGATCATAACAGGTTAAAAATGTCTTAATTTTCTGTCCAGGTTGACGTTTGCAACTATGTCAACATTAATGGAGTGACAGCCCACCCTCACATTGAGAAGGATGGGACAGTGTTCAACATTGGCAACTGCATGGGAAAAGGAGCCTCACTGGCCTATAACATTGTCAGGACTCCTCCAACACAGAAAGGTTAGACTAGCACTAGCATCACAACAAATATCAACAAAATGTGCACAAGACAGCAGTGACCTCATCTCAAACTATGTTTTTAACTAACCATGTAAGTAAATGGTTATAAAGGGTGTGCTGCAACTGTTGCCTGGAGGCGTAAGGCTTTTTGTTGGCCACTAGGTTGACCAAGAGTTAGGAATTGAGTCCCCATTTCCATAATGTCCCCTACCATGGTTTGGCTTCAAAATGTTCCTTCGGAGATGAAAGGTGATACCACTGAGACTATGTCCATGTTTTATAGCAAATTTGTTGCAACACCTACTTACTGTGTCAATCCTCTGGAGACTGCAGAGTTAAAATACTTCAGTTTCCATCTTTAGGTAGTTTATTTTCCAGCATTGTTATTTTATTTTTACAAATGACAGCAAGAAACAGCTTTTAGTTATTAAAAAACTTTGTTTTTTCCCCATAGACAAGTCTGATCCCATTGAGAAGTCCAAGGTGGTGGTGCAAATCCCCAGTGCTGAGAGGTTCAAGCCATCCTATGTGCACAGGTGGGTACAGATGGAGTAAAATGTTTATTTCCTGGACTGAATGTTCATGGGTTAAGATTACAAGACACTAAAGGAAGACCAGTGTTTCAAATGGTGATTAGTGAGGAGATTTACTCTCTAAAGTTAGAAACTATCCTGTGTGTGAAGACGTGAGTTACTATGGCATCAGTAGGATAAAGGTGGTTAATTTAAACATTTTGGCCCAAGTACAGTCGGTTTTGATCTTGCGAACAACAGAACATTACACCCTATAGGTCGGCCAAGTATATCCCATGAGGGGATTTTAACCCTGAGAAGTCCACAGGCTATTTTACTATTTTGTCAGTACTTTTGATAATATATACCACTCAGAAAATGTGTTTTTTTCAGCACAACTTCAATTTTATGAAAAACAATCTATTTATTTCTCTCTAACTCTTGCCATTTAAACAGTTATACTTCAAAGTAGGAGGAAGTTGTCATTTCAAGAAGTAGAAATTAAGAAAATGTTGCAAATTTACACCTAAAAGTGGTAAACATATATGTATAGAACTAAAAATGAATATTTTTTCCCACAGAATATATGCATTTTTGTCCACTAAACAAGCCAAAGTTTAAAATAATTTATCAGTATATCAAGAATAGCATGGCATTCTTTGCATTCCAAGACTGAAAGTGATTCACAAGCAGAGTGAGTTAAACCTACAAAGATGTAAAAGTGAGCCACAATCAACTAAATGAAGAAGAATACAGTTACAGTAATACATAAACATTTTTTTCTACATTTTTCAATGTACCATATTTTATAACCACAATTACAAGGAGAATAGAATTATATAGACTGGATTTTTACCAGATCAATAATAATTAGATAGCAAAACTATAAGGAGATTATTTATCTTTTAGAAAAATGACTCAAATGAAAGTTATGAAGAAATAACCAGCACCAGACCTGTACAGTATGGACAACTGTACCCCATGTGTAAAATGGATTTTTATATCACATTGAAATTATCATATTTCCTGTTCATTTCTTTTGGCATTAGTCAAAACTGAAAGCGAGCTTAAAAATCACATTTTCCACACAAAGTGACTCCAATGCACAATGCGGTTTTGTTTTCATGTGATCATATGACAAAAATAGAAAAAAAAACTGTGGTTTAAGGAGTCCTTTAACTTTTGATTTTCTCCATTTTAGTCTGAATTTTTGTCTGTATTCCTAGTATTGCTAATGACACAGGAAGTCAAATATTTCCATTCTCTCTTAACTCTTTGTAGCTTTGGCATGTCAGAAAACTACTTTGTGTTTGTGGAGACCCCTGTGAAAATCAACCTGCTGAAATTCCTGAGTGCTTGGAGCATCCGAGGCTCAAACTACATGGATTGTTTTGAGTCCAATGAGACCCAAGGAGTAGGAACTTGTATTTTTTATTTGAAGTTCTCTAATAAAAAATATTTTATCTTCTCCAGAAATCTCATGATATTAACTTTAATGTGTATTTTACAGACCTTGTTTCACATTGCCAAGAAGGATCCAGGAGAGTACATTGATCTGAAATTCAAAGGAGCAGCCATCGGCATGTTCCACCACATCAACACCTTCGAGGACCAGGGCTTCATTGTTGTTGATCTCTGTGGATGGAAAGGGTGACTAAACAGCTTAATATTACATACTTGAACCTTCACATGCATATTCTGCCCTTTTGTTCTAAAATTGTTGTATCACTGTGTAGATTTGAGTTTGTTTACAACTACCTCTGGTTGGCCAACCTGAGAGCCAACTGGGAGGAGGTGAAAAAGGCGGCCATGATGGCTCCTCAGCCCGAAGTCCGCAGATATGTGATTCCCCTGGACGTCCACAAAGTGAGTGGCCTGCTTTGCTTGTGAACAATTTTTATAATGCAAATTCAAGCCTTATTTTATTTATTTGATGTCATTGTGAATAAATAGGAAGAGCAGGGCAAGAACCTGGTCAGCCTGCCGTACACCACAGCCACAGCGACCATGCACTCTGATGGGACAGTCTGGCTGGAGCCTGAGGTGCTGTTTTCCGGGCCTCGACAAGGTGCCAGCACTACATTTTTCATGCTGTTATGGTGGACATTTGCCTTATGAAATTTGCTAGAAACTTTTTGCTCAGTTTCCATCCTACATTTCATGTTTTTAAACCATTTTACCTTTAGATGTAATAGAAAAACAGCATTTTAGAGGTTGGCTGCTTTGCTGTGTAGCTGCTTTAAAAACCCAAATCACACGGCTGCTAGATTCACATAAAACAGAAACTTGGGAAATCTGCTGTGAATTTACTAGATGCATTTTAATCATGTAACCATTTTAATGTTATTTTCCAGCCTTTGAGTTCCCTCAAATCAACTATGGGAGGTACCAGGGGAAGAATTACACGTACGCTTACGCCCTGGGTCTCAATCATTTCATCCCAGACAGAGTAAGTCAACAAAAAGCCCTTCTATTAAGTAATACAGAGCAGGTTAGATAGGCTTTTTCATACTGTTTTTACTTTTTCTATGTAGATCTGCAAGTTGAATGTGAAGACCAAGGAGACCTGGGTGTGGCAAGAACCAGATTCCTACCCCTCAGAGCCCCTCTTTGTTCAGACGCCTGACGCAGTAGACGAGGATGATGGTACGTCACCAGCATTAGAAGGAAATCTAATGTTAATCATCTTTGTTGGACTACTTTTCTGATAATGTGCCGCTGTGCCCTCAGGCGTGCTGCTGACCATCGTGGCAGCTCCTGGCTCCCAGAGACCTGCTTACGTCCTCATCCTCAATGCCAAGGATCTGTCTGAGGTCGCCAGAGCAGAGGTGGAGTGTGGCATCCCTGTCACCTTTCACGGGATGTACAAACCCTAATAATGCTTTTTGTCATATGGAACGAAACGTAGTCCAAGCATTTCAAAGCCAGTAAATACAACTCAGAAATAAAAGCTTGGTTGTCAAAATGTATTTACATGTCAAGAGAAATAAAGCTTTTTCAGACAACGCTGCTGGATGCTCTCACTTTACTGTACAGTGATATGATTTTAATTGTTGGTCTAGTTGCTACATCTCACCTTGAATGTAAAGAAAATCTCACCATAAACTGTCAGCACTGATTTAATAAGAAAACAATGTGTGTATGCTATGTCATGTCAAGTGAGTATTTCATGGTTTGACAAATAAAAGTCATCAAAAGCAGAACACATGGTTGTGATGCTCATTTTTGTCACACTAACCAGCTATTTTCAGGGATGCCCAACAATAATAAAAAAAAAACAGACATCTAAGAAGTGATCAATGAACCTGACATAGATCACATGTGCCAACCTAAGGAGCGCCTGCAACTAACTGTTATGAGCCCAGGAACTGCTCCTCTTTGTGGCTTTTTTTTTTTAGAATACTTTGAAGCATAAACTATAAAAAGCATAGACTTTTGGAAATATTTCCTGACTGACACACTTCTGACACTTTCAGTGTTCATTCTACTGCTCTTTTTAGGGTTAAACATTGAAGTATGCGAGTATTTCTGCTTCTTTATGAGCAGATAAATTGACTTTTTAGAGTGCACAGTAAATACAGTCTATCCATCAGCATACATGTTTGAGATAATTGTAGAGATTTAGCTTATTGGCCAAGATCTTATCCCTTCCAAACAAGTAACCTTTCAATGACTGTCCTAGGTTTATTGTTCTTAAAATGTCTTGAAGCAATGCAAAGCAGATTAACTGCGTCACTGCCTAATGACTGTATCAATAAAGGAAGAAACAGTGCAATCAATCATTCTCTATACATCCATGTTAAGTGTGGATGTAGAGACCTTATACATGTCATAAGCTTGCATATTATTTCATTGCACATGACATTCGTATGTAGAAGAAAGCCTGTATGTGGTGGTATGGGCTATTGTGGTCAGATTGAGAGGATTTACTTCTGTTTCTGTAATTCTAATCCACTGTTTGTGCGTCACATATAAAACACTTAATTTGACTCACATGTTTCCTCCACAGCTGATGTAAGCAGAGGAAACAAAGCATCACACATTAATAATGTGGCTCAGGCTTGATTGCTACATACTGATGTCACGTTTCTATCCCAGTGCCAGATTTAAGCATTAATGAAATGCTCAGAGGAAAATATCGCAATGGTGTGTTCAGTAATCTCTCACACATGCATTTAGGCTAATTGGTCTGACGGATGCCAACAGATTTTCTAGATGAAGTTACGGGACCTCCAGGTTTTATTAATCAAGTAAAAAGGCTTGTGTTTTTTCCTGTTTATTTTTTTCATGATGGCTTTTTAGCCTTCAAAAAAAGGGAAAAAAAGGTTACACGAAATATTAATTTTCAGAATCAATATAAGAAAAAAAACACAGCAAAAGAAAAGCTAAATGGAAAATCTCAGTGGTATCTATCACACCATGAAAAGAAGTCTTTCATAACGTGAAATTCATTTGGGACAGAGGTTTGCAAAGTCAGACGTAAACCAGTGTAAAAGTTCTAGAGTTACTGTACTGAATACACCCGAGTTAACTAAATATGACAGGAAAGCAGGAAAGATCAAACGTGTAACAGAAAAAAAGGACAGCCACACTTCACCCATCAAAGACAGAAAAAAACTCAAACTGATTATTGCAACTTCAGATACAGTGAACGTAAATAAAACAAAAACAGTAATGATAGTACAATAAAAAAATGTGACATAAAATAAACAAAGTGACTGTGTACATATATGTGTTTAAAATTAAAAAATGTTTTATTCCAACTCAAATTAGGCCTCTTTTCTTTCCTACACAGATAGCAGTATACTTTGAGAAGTACTTAAGTTTTCTCTCACATTCATGAGCGCTTTGATTCTGCTTTTACTGTTTATTATGGAGGCCCTGAAGGTCAACTGAAAAAACATTTCACTAAACGTAAAAACATTTAATGAATCAGGAGATATTTCACAATACGCAAAATATCTCACAGAGCACAAAAAAAAAAAAACACTGAAATAAAACAAAAACATTTAACAAAAAACTATATGGTATTAAAAATGTATTTATTGTGTTTACGTATTCATAAAAAGTTTAAATTTTCACTGGTTTTTTTTTTGGGGGGGGGGTTCATGGCATTGTGTGAAATTTCTTTATTTTATCGACCACTTATGAAAAATTGAGAGGGCCTGGCCGCAGGCCGTACATTTCTAACGTCCACTCTCACAGACCGTTCATCTGAGGCACCGTAATTTGCCATTACAATGTCTTTCCAGTTTGGGATTTTTTTCTTTTAAATTCAACTTAATTATCTAAGTCTGACAGTTACATTCATGAAATAACCACACTGTACAGACTAAACAACACTTCATGAATAAAACAGAGAAAAGGGTCAGAGGTCTACCCTTGGATTAAATTATGTATAGACCCTTTTTTGAAGTAGTTACATGAATGGTGGCTCGCTTTGGCTATGTTAGCTTAAGGTAAAGCTAACATAGCTATGCCAGCTTATTAACAATATTCCATCCATCCATTTTCTATACCGCTTGACCAGTTTGGCTGCGGGAAGAAATTAACGGTATTACATAAGTCAGTGTAGCTAAGTTAGCTTTAGCAATGTGAGCTTCACCAAACAAAGCTATGTAGATACCTATGTAGCTTGCATAGCTGCTTTGTGAGCTTAGCTTTGGCTACCTTAGCTATGCAACTTAAATAGCTCCATTATCTATAACTAAGTTAACTTAGCAACATAAGCTTTACCAAATGTAGCTAAAGCTTATGTAGCTATGTAAATATCGTAGATACAAAGTCACTTTGTGAGCTTAGCGTTAGCTAAGTAGCTATGTTAGCTACATAACTAAGTTATCTACATTGCTTCACAGCTAACAGCGCTACATAAGTTATGCTTGCCGTGTAAGAATGTTTTCATGGAGGACAAGCTTCTTTCTGTAAGCTCAGCTTTATTCAACATTTTACTATCAGGTTTCTAAATTAACTTTTGGTATCCTAACCATTACCTTAACCATTATCCAACCTTAAATGGAAGTTTAATCTGATTTTATTTCCAAAGTTTTAGCGCCTCTTTCTGTTTTGAGAAAAAGGCATGGTAGATAAACAGTCTGTGAGAGTGGCTGTCAGAGATGAAAGGTCTACAGCCAGGCTGTCTTGGTCAAATTTGGTAGTTTTGTTGGTATTTTTATCCATTATATTAAGTATTTTCTTTTTTAATGTCTTTATATATATATATATATATTTGGGGCTTTTGAATTCTGTTTACCCACTCCAAATAAATATATATTTTTGTGCTTTGCATATATGGTGTTGTGTTCAGTGAAATTATTTTTTGTGTTTGGTCAGATGTTTTTGTATTTGACCATAAGGGCTACTGTATTTTTAATTTCAGTTGTTTTAAATATTAGGCCAAAATAGAAGAGAATTCTGCTCAGCTTAACATAAAAAAACTAAAAGCTGGGGGAACCTCCAGCCTGGCCCTGTCCAGATTTTTTAAATCACCTATCAGCACTTCTTTGGATCATTAATTAACTTGGTCATACATCAAAAATGGCTGTGAAAGACAACTTAATTCTTCCACCCAAAATTATAAAAATGGTCAAGCTTCAGAGGTGCTGGTAGGCTATTTGCTATGCATGCAACCTCTTTCCCCAGCTTACAGTTTTTAAAAGATAAGCTAATCACAGCAGCTTTTTACCCAACACAGTCTGGAATCAATCTTTAAGCCCTTGACAATAGAGCTGAGAAGTCTTTTACCCAAATTGTTGAAATAATCCATCGATCTGCAGCAAGCCTCTGTCCCTTCACTCACGCACACCAATCAAAACTCAAGCAGAACAAAGCAGAGGCTCACACTACTGAATCACAGAATCCATGAATAACATTTTCAGGTTTACTTCAATGTGATAAGTGACTACTGACAGCTTCAAAAATGTCTTTTTCAGCTATGTAACATTTGCATCTCAGAAAACAAAAGGAGGATGAAGTATTGATAGTGCAAGGTTATAAGGTACATATATTAATATATTGTTTAGATACTGTCCTATAAGTAAAGTGCAAATCTCTTGATCAGATGAAAAGTGTGTGCAAGCGTTTCTAAGTTTTGTAGGACTGATCCACCTGCCCATGCACAAATGAGCCCTTTTACATTGGCTGCCAGCTTCTTAACACACCATCAGGTAAAACATTCAAGATATCAGCATTCTCCCCTGAACTCAAAGCATTTTCTTTTACGTCTGATCATTTTTTTAGCGGCAGAATTTTTTGTAGTCCTCATTTTCTACAGGTGACATTGTGTACTTTTCAACTTTGGATGATTTCTGTAAAGTTTGTGCATAATTATTCTTCAACCTTAACTAACTAAAAAAACTATTTATGCCTATTATACAACACCAACAGTGTAAACCTCATCTTCTGTATCTCCTAAAGTGTTGGGCCATTTATCAAGGGAGCATGTGCAGGAGATCAATATGTCGACCAAGCTTTTGCTTACTGTTGTCACAGAATGCCTCTAATTTAATCCTTTTCTTGGAGTAACATTTTGTGGCATTTTGGTCAACAATCTGTTCGCCTAATTATCCGTTTTGATAACAAGAGCAAACTGATAATGAGGTGAAATGGGGCCCGTTTGAGAGAAACACCACTGAGACCGGCTCAAGTGGAAATGCACAGTCATCAAACAGCCCAAATACACATCTCTCATGCTCACCGTCAGCAGCAACACAGGACGCTGCTTCAGCACAACAAACACACACAAATGCAAACATGCAGAGTTGTCTGGATTTGTGTAACTAATGTTAAAGACCGGCTCATTTAGACTTAGGGTTGGAAAGCCAATATGAGCTAACTAAATTTTGGTTGTTTAAAAGTGCAAGAGAACAGCAAACACATTTTTTAAAGTCCTCTCTATCAGTAAGAGGGCAGTTGTTGGGCTTGTGTGTGTCTGTGTGTGGTATATTTTTTTTGGGGGGGTGGGGGCTGCATTTGATCTAAGCCAGCAGAGAAAGAGTGAAAACATCAGTTGGTCTCATAGGTGGAGAGCAGGGCAGCATCAACGGGCTCCATGCAGGACGGGCAGGTGAAGGATCTCATCAGCCAGTCGTCTATACAGTCCATGTGGTAGATGTGCATACATGGCAAGAATCGGATGGGGTCCCCGTATACAAAGTCCAGCATACAGATCACACATCTGAAACAGAATTAAAAACAGGCTTTAACGCACATGGCTTGGTTATAAGTGGTTAAGAACGTCAACGCCTTTGAGACATTTTAATACTATTTAAAGAAGTCAACACTTTCACTTTTTTTTTTCCGGTTAACACTGAAGTATCTGACTGAACTATGATAAAACACATCAATGCTGGTGTTGCTTCTGACATTTGGACCAAACGGATAACAATCTCCATTTTAATTGACTTTACCATTCAGAGACCACTCCCACCCGCTCCTGCAGTGCCTCGGCTCTGAAAGCTCCTTAAAAAAAAAAAAAACACCCTTTTCCACTCCCCCTTCTCAGTACCAAACTGCTCACTTTTTAGCAATTTTTGACACCCTGGAGTAGGTGCAGTTTGCTTTGAGCTGGGGGTTCACTTACTTCATGCTTTTATTAGACAGGGCAGTGGACAGAGTCACAACAAGGGAATAGGAAAGAACAGGGAATGACATGAGGGGCCACAGGTTGGGCCAGGAAAACAGCCTATATTCTAGGGATGTGTGCAGTTAAACAGTTAAATTTGTTTATCAAATTAGCCGGGACAAAATATACAAGTCATTTAAACTAATAACCTATCATTATTCATAAACACGGGCTTCAAATTCCAGTTTATAATGCTTTATTAAACTTTAAAGAAGCCTCCCGCCGCTGTAGCTTCAGTTAATGGCCAACCTTCCTGCCATAGCTTTCCCCCTAATTGAAAATGGCTAATGATGCATTAACAGATGTTAAACAGGCCATTTTGCATGGATATGAATTTGAAGAGCCTTAAAATATAACCTTGATCTTAGGTGTGCCATGGGTGTTGAAGACTGTCATAGTTTAACAGGTTCGTCATTTTGCTTTATCTCCAGCTATGGTCATCTATGAAAGCATCTGGAGTACCATGGAACCCTCCTCTTACCTAACATCCTCTACAGATATTTTGGTCAACCGAAAGCAAACGAGTGCTCTTTTTAAACAAACTTTATGAAAGCCCTTATCCATTGAACACATATGGATGGAGGACTTGCACCATTACACTGGAGAATCTTTGCCTGACTTGGAAATGGTTTGGTTTTCTATTGTAACTCTGTCTAAAAATCCAGATTACCACAGACACATTCTGATTATATCGATAGGACTTACCTGACTCCAAAGAAGGCTTATTATATGAAATTTGTATCATCTACAAACTGCACTCTGTGCACAGATGAACTTATGGGTTCCTTCATTACATTTGTACTAGGACTGTGAAGCTATAAAAAGTTTTAGGAGTGAGGTATGTGATATTTTGTCAGCACTTCTGGGTCTGATTAATTCATGCTCACGCAGTCTGTTACTTTTAATGACACAGCCTCATTAAAGTAAGTTGTATGAATAGACACTTTCTTCTGATGAGTATTACGGCTGCCAAAAAGACACTAGCTGTACGCTGGAAGCACAGACTTACAAAAGGAAAATTTTTAAATACATTCACTGATGTAATTAAAATTGAGTAATCTGGGGCTGCAGCTGAAACCATTTCAGCATAGCAGCTAATGGTGAAAAAATATAAAGACAGCATATAAAGACCTATAAGTTGTGGAAGCACAGGGTGAAAAAAATATCAATACCACTTTAACGTATAAAAGCTGTCACTCCCTCTTAACATTGCATGCAAGAAAAGCAAAATACTCACTCTCTGATCTTTTTCTCTGAGCCATCTTGCCCTCCATCGTAAACACCCTTAGGGAGGTGCTGGATGAGACCGATGCGCTGAGCAATGCGGATCTGCTCCTCCTCTGTCAGCTGGGTGGCCAGACGGGCCTGACTAGGCGTGGGATGGTACATGGGCATGTGAGCCTGTTCCTGAAAAGACAAAGAAACACCAAATTTAAACTGTTGTACTCAAAACAAGGGGTTTCACGGGTCAAGATATGTGTGTGGGTGGGCAAAGTGAAAAATATCAGTGGTCTGGTTTGGTGATCTGGTGACTCTTGACAGGACTGTAAATAAGAACGAATCAAAAACCAGTTGGTTCACTCAGCTGAAGTTTTGACTAAACGGACTAACGCCAGATTCATGAACAGGCCAAACAGATGAAACTACAGATATTTTAGACAACGGTAGAGACACATTTACATCCAAATGGATAATAGTACCGATGTGATTGGTGTGACTACTCTTACTGCTACTTGTTCTTTGTGTCCCTAAAACTTTCATCATGAGCTGAAACATAAGAAGTTAAATGTTAGCAGCGCTGACCTGATACGGAGGAGGAGGCTCCAGATCTGGATCTATCCCATCACCGAAACTCGCCCTGTCTGACTGGGATTCATGAAGCAGAGAGATGTCGTCTGATGTCGGAGACTTGAGACAGTTGCCCATTTCTTCCTTGTCTTCCGTCCAGTCCTGGCCGACGTCAAATAACAGATCCTCGCAGCTAAAGTTGATCTCGGTGGCTAATGTTAGTTTTGTTTTTTAAGCCCAGTAGAAACTATTAAATTACAATTCGACTAACTACTACAAGAAATGACGTGTGCATACTTTTAAAACACCTATATAAACATTAAACATCAATGCAAATGTCAGCACTAGACTCTTTTCATGTTGACACGGACCTCCACCTGAAAAACAAAACAAAGAACTCCCTTGCTAACGACTGCTAGCAGCCTAGCTAGCTACTTTTTCGCTAGCCAGCTGGGCGACTTCCTTGATAAGTATCGCTCATTCCTTCGAAAGTGTGAAAAATTCCCCCAAATATCTACTTCAGCAGCAACAATGGCTGTTACACTGCGCGTTTTGAGTGTCAAACATTAGCGACATTTCCGCCTTTTAACTTCGTGAGTAAGATTTAACAGTTTGCTTCCTTGCTAGCTCTTTCTTCAACCGGAGGACATGTTATCGGTCCGTTTGATATGACGTAATGATGTAATTCTTTGCGGTGATTGGTCGATTTCGTTAACGTAGTAACAATGACAGTTACAGTTCCTCCTCCATACAGAAACTAAATCATCTGTATCTTTACCTATCCTAGTATGGCTGCTATAGTATCTAAATTAGACTCAAATGAACTTTAGCTTACAGGCACTTTAAAATGTTTGTATGGCGACCCTAAGCAGAAATGTATCCATACATTGTTTTTGTTCCATTTCCTGTGATAAGTCCATTTTTGTTATGGATAAAGACAAAGAAAGGAGCAGAGGTGGAAAGTAACTGTGTTTTTCTTGGTACTTTTTTAATACATTTTGAAATCAGTACTTTTACTTCAACTCATTTTAGTTTCAACCAGAGAAACTGGGCTTTTACCGAGTACAATACTTGTACTTTCTACCTCTATTGACTACACAGTAGCACACATTAAATTTAACTGTAATTAGTTTAATTAACACCATCAATTTAACTGTGTATTTTAGTTTATTATACTGTATGTGACACTACCAGAACAACCTGGTTGGAGATCTGTCACCTTCTATTTTAAGTGGAAAATAATTAAAAGGGGACACTGCATTTTATTGTCAAAAAATAAAGATCTACTGTTTATGCATTATTCCACCGTTTCTTTATAAAAATGGGAAAATCTTAAAAAGAAATTGTGCTTGTATTAGAACCCAGTACTGTGACATATATCTTATTCCAGGTCATTGGTCCAGAATTCCCTGGAAATATAAGTGAAACTTCTTCACTTACTGATCACTTTATTAGGTACACTTGTCCAACTGCATATCACAGTGAACATCCAAACAGCCAATCACATGGCATCAACCACTGCATTTAGGTATGTAGGCATGTTCAAGACTATCTGCTGTAGTTAAAACTGAGCATCACAATGGGAGAGAAATATAATTTAAGTGACTTCTAATGTGCCATTGATTGCTGCCATGTGATTGGCTGCTTAGATATTTGCATCAATGAGCAGTTGAACCATAAGTGAGAGATCTGTGAGTTTGTGTGATGAAATTGATGAATGTGGAGAAAAACTATTGATTCATAATGTTTTGGTTTGAAACTTATTACCTGCCTGGTTTTGAAAATGTCTTTCCATATAAATTTCTATATGAGCTGAACAAATAGCAATATTCTCCTTCATTAGATACTACTATTTTGGTAAATGTGAAAGGGAAATATAGTTTGATCAGTTATTTTTCTGATAAAAACACCCTCACAAGGACAGACTGCTTCACTGCTGTTTGTCATTACAATGTAACTTACTCCAAGTAATCATACATGTGCATAAAAGAAGGTGTTTATACAGTGGAAGAAGTATTTGCTCCTTTTCTGATTTCTTTTTTTTTTTTTTTTTTTTTTATTGCATATTTATCACACTTGTTTCAGATCATCAAACCAATATTAATATCTCACAAAGACAACCCAAGTCAACACAAAATGCAGTGATCAACCACAGTTCTTGGAAAGCTGAGTTCAACTTCACTGGCCACACCCAGGCCTGATTCCTTCCAGATTTGTTGAATCAAGAAATCACTTAAATAGAAGCTGTCAGACAAAGTGAAGTAGGCTACAAGATTTCACAAAGAAACACATCATGCCATGATCCAAAGAAATTCAAGAAAATGAGAAACAAAGTGACTGAAATCTATCAGTCTGGAAAAGGTTACAAAGCCATTTCCAAGGCTTTGGGACTCCAGGGAACTACAGTCAGAGCCATTATCTTAAAATGGAGAAAACTGGGAACAGTGGTGAACCTTCCCAGTAGTGGTCTGCTAACCAAACTTACTCCAAGAGTGCAGCGACGACATCCAGGAGGTCACAAAAGAACCAAGAATGACATCCAAAGACCTGCAGGCCTCACTGGCCCCAGTTAAGGTCAGAGTTCATGAGTGAACCATAAGAAAGACTCGGCAAAAATGGCACCCATGGGAGAGTTCCAAGGCCAAAACCACTGCTGACAAAAAAAGAACACAAAGGCTCGTCTAATATTTGCCAAGAAATATCTTGATGATCCCCAAGACTTTTGGAGAAATATTCTGTAGACTGACGAGACAAAAGTTGAACTTTTTGGAAGGTGTGAGGCCCGTTACATCTGGGGTAAAAATAACACAGCATTTGATAAAAAGAACATCATGCCAACAGTCAAACATGGTGGCAGTGTGATGGTCTGGGGCTGCTTTGCTGCTTCAGGACCTGGACCACTTACTGTGGTTGATGGAACAATGAATTCTGTTGTCTACCAGAAAGTCCTGAAGGCGAATGTCCAGCCATCATTTCGTGCCCTCAAGCTCAAGCACTCTTGGGTTATGCAGCAGGACAACCCGAAACATACCAGCAAGTCCACCTCTTAATGGCTACAAAAAAAAAAAAAAACAAAACAAAAAACAAAAAAATAATCCAGGTTTTGGAGTGGCCAAGTCAGGCTTCAATCCAATTGAGATGCTGTGGCGTGACCTTCAACAGGCAGTTCATGCCATATTTGTGCCTGACATGATTTCACTTGAGAGAGTTGATGCACGGCTCAAAGATTCAAGCCTCTCCGATCAAAGTTTCTAACATTTTGTCCAGGGTGAGAATGAAATTAAATAAATTTCAATTCAATTTTATTTATATAGCACATTTCATACAAATGTAAACTCAATGTGCTTTACAGAGGATAGAAACAGACACAAAACAAACAGACAAACAGCAACAAAGATACACTATTGATTCAAGAAAAACTGAATTTTTGCAACAATCTGTACATTTTGCATATACTAATGTTGGGATCTCCTAAAAGGAGCATATTCAAATCCATAGACAAGTTTACACACAAATATAACCTAACAACCAAAGGCTTGCGAGAAAAGCAGTGTTTTAAGGCCACTTTTGAAGGAACTAAGTGTTCAGCAGATCTCAGGTCAACAGGCAGTTTGCTCAAGAGGACAGCACCATAGTGACTGAATGCACCGTTGCCGGATTTAGCTTTATTTTAGGTACACTGAGGAGACACATGCCTGATGATCGGAGAGTTCTGGTGGGATGGTAGTCAGTGAGAAGGTCAGAAAAATATTGGGGTGCCATAGCATTCAGAGATTCGTAAACTAAAAGTAGTATTTTGAAATCAATTCTGTACTTGACAGGAAGCCAGTGAAGGTGTTTTAGTACAGGTGCAATATGTTCTGTTTTTCTTGTCATTGTAAGCACTCTGGCAGCTGCATTTTGGATGAGCTGGAGCCTTCAAATTGACTTTTTAGGAAGTCCAGCAAAAAGGGCATTGCAGTAATCCAACCTGCTGAATATAAATGCATGAACCAGCTTTTCAGAGTCCGATTGTGACATGAAGTACCATAATTTAGAAATGTTTTTCAGGTGATAAAATGCGGTTTTTGTAATAGCTGTTATGTGGTTTTGGAAGTTTAGATCCGAATCGTTACTAAAAGGGTCGCATGAGGGACGATGTGTCAATGAGCATCTCTGTCATGGACTGACTTTTATTTATTATTGTCTCTGTTTGCTGTTTGTGGTTGTATGTATGGTCTGGGTAGACTGCAAAACTGAATTGCCCTTTGGGATAAATAAAGTTGTCTGAATCTGAATCTGAATCAATGATGACACCTCGGTTTCTGACATGCTCACTGTGCTGTAGGGGGAATGGTGACAAGGATATGAACTCTTGCCTCTGTTTTTGAGGACTTACTATTAGTATTTCAGTTTTGTCTTTGTTTAGTTGTAGGAAATTATGGGACATCCATTTGCTTATTTCGTCAATACATCTTACAAGGTTATGTACAGGACTGTGATCATCAGGAGAAAGTGAAACATACAGCTGAGTATCATCTGCATGTGTATGGTAAGAAACTTTGTGTTTTTGTATGATCTAAGGGGTACCATGTAGAGACTAAACAGCAATGGTCCAAGAACTGAGCCTTGTGGCACCCCACAATGAATTTTAAAGTTGTCAGATGTGAAGTTGGAGAGTGATACAGAAAATATTCTTTCTTTCAGGTATGATGTGAACCACTGAGGGATGGATCCGGATAGGCCAAAGTGATTTTCCAGTTGGTGTAAAAGGATGCTATGATCAACTGTATTGAATGCAGAACTTAAGTCTAGTAGTACTAAGATGGAAAGTTTGTTTGAATTACTGTTTATTTTGAGGTCATTGATTACTTTTACTAATGCTGTTTCAGTGCTGTGATTGGTTCTAAAACCTGATTGGTACACATTGTATAGATTATGGTAGGTGAGGTAACTGTGCAATTGTTTGAAGACAATTTTTCAATGATTTTACTTATGGCAGGAAGGTTGGAGATAGGTCTGTAACTGTTGATTATTGATGGGTCAAGTTTTTTGTTTTTAGCAGTGGAGTAATGATGGCATGTTTAAAATAAAGAACATCCAATAACATTGGCAACTTGAAGACACCTTTATTTTTATATACAGCTATTGTACACATAAAAACCCACAAAGTATTTGCATTCCAGGAACTTGTGATACAAATCTGCATGTTTTTTCTTTTTTGGTTAAGTGAGTTTCACAGAATCAGCCTTGTTCAGGCAAATAAAACAAAAACACATAACTTAAAATGAACATTTCCAAAGATTCCTTTACCTTTAAAGCTCATCAGCTGATACTGTTGATATTTTTTCTTCTTAATGTTACAAACAGCATAAATTCTCTGTACATTATTAGTAAGTAATAGAGTTATGTTAATTTGTGAAGCAAAATGTGTCATGGATTGTCTGCAGTGTTTCTACAGTCATTGTCTGCAGTGTTGAATTTTATTCACAAGGAAGAAAAAGGTGAAAATAGATGAGATCATTTTCTTTTCAGTTGATGGTAAAAATGACACGCCTACTATTTCTCAAAATCAAATGTTTAGTATGCTTGTTTAAAAATTCTATTTTAAAGGGTGCATACTGAGAAATTAAATAAACAGGCTGTATTGAAGAAGAATTTAAAATATTAAAGGTATGTTGGAGGGATGATTTAACAAGAATGTAGGGTGAAATAACAAATAAGCATCTTTTCTATGTTATTCTATAACTGTATTCATATCTCACAACTTATTATGCTCAATACCAAAAGAAAAAATATGGGGAAAATCAGGCAGTTTATTCCCCTGCACATTCATTCATACTGTAAAAAAATCCAGCATTATTGAGTGTTACTTATTAGTATCCACATTGTCTGGTAAAATATCAGATCGCCTCATCAGCATGGCTTGTTGTATTGATCCTGTTTTATCAGTGGCAATGGTTTGATGATCACAATTATTTACAAAACAATAAATTTATAAGAAAATGTAGTTACATATTCACACACCCCACAGCAATACTGTTTAGAGCAACACTGAATCATTTAGAAACATGTTCAGAAATGAAAATACCTATTGACACAAATGACACTTTGATCCATTCTCTTATTTTCTGCATCTCTTGATTATTTGAGACATATTATTACTCTCTATTATCAAGTACAAGTCAGGAACTAGACCTTCTTTAATGTCAGTGTTCAGTGTGAATTGGCAACTACAGTTTCAGGAAGTATTGTTCTTTTTGATCCTTTGTTTTGAGTCCAAATTTGACCAAACATTCAGAGGGCTCATGGCCTCGAAGCACGGATGTGGAAAGAGTCACATTAACCTTGACTCGGTTGGAAAGAGTCCTCTACCTCCTCTCTGGGATTAATTGTCATGCTGACCTTCCTGTCCCTAGCACCTGTCGTCCTCCTCTGTGTCACTGAGAGGATCACAGCCAGCCGTAGATGTTGTCTGCGCCAGACGCTTCCGGAAATGTCCATTTGGGACCTGCCAGCCAGTCCGCAAGCGAGGGTGGGCAGAGCTGACGGTATTTGATCGTCCCAGGCTGCAGGCCACGGCGGCCTCGAAGGTCAGCGTCTCCATGGGGCCAGAAGGGTCTGGGCTGTGGTCGTCATCCTGAGAGGCCAAGAATGGCTCGGAGGGGTAGCGTCGAGGTGGGGAAGGGTGGCGGTCTTCACTACGGATCTCGTTAGAAACCCCCTCTTCAGTCTCCCAGGTAAGCTTGCCCCGCCTCATGGTCTCTGGGCTGCCTTGTTCATCCCCATCCTCACCGACAGAGGGGTGTGTGTGACATGCGAGTGGGGAGTAGGTGATGTGAGGGCGAGAATGGGTTGGGGTCTGGGATAATGGTCGTCGGCCACTGGGGGTGCTGGATTCTGAGGTGGAGGGTACCGGGCTGTCTGAGCTGTTGCCCTGCAGACAAGAATGGATAGAAGTAGAAAAAAATACTTGATGACGTTTTGATGTCAGGACTTCAGAAGACTCAAAATGCAGGCCTTTAAAAAAACAATCCTTTCAGTGTAAAATCAGTGGAGTGTGTTTCTTCAATTTGCTATACAATCTTGTAATTTAAATTTCAAACTGAAATCTAAAGTTCACTGATACATGTACTCTGTATTTTGTGGCTTTGCACTTCGCAGATGCAGCCATTTCCCATCACCCTCTTTAGTAAGTCAGTCCCCCATGCTGCAATTACAGACATGTGGTCTTCTTTCTTTCATTTTTTTTATAACAAGTTTTAGACTTCAAGGTGCAGTGTGTTATATATAGCCTAGTATCAGTAAGCAGAACACACTTTGAAAAACTGAAACATGATATTAGTAAGTAGGCCAACCCAAATTAGTGTTTTTTAACCTGAACATATAAAATTGCCAACAACTGCCCCCCTGAAAACTAAGTTAAAGCAATCTTTAATAGTAATACAGGATTCAGAGTCTACTGGATTTCACCATGAAAGGGGTTCCAGTGGTTCAAGTCCTACCTCACAGGGGGATCTTTTAGAGTATCATGGAGGGGAGGAGTGTCCAAACCTTATCAACAGGGGTGCATCAAGGGTCAGTGCTTAGTTTCCCTCTGTTTCTCGATATACACTACATCCCTTGATGCAATGATCCGCTTACATGGCTTTTCTTATCACTGCTATGCAGACGATACCTAGCTATTCCTATCCTTTCTACCAGATGCCAACTGTCCAAGACTGAGCTTATTATCATTCCAGCCAGCGCCACCATGCAATCACAGATCAATATCCTGCTTGGATCAAATAAACTCATGCCCACTAAGTCTGCCCAAAATCTGGTAGTGCCATGATTGATTACCAGTTAACCTTCAAGGTTCATGTGGCCTCGATTGCTCGGTCTTGCTGAATTACCCTCTATAACATCAGGAGGATCAGACCCTATCTTACAGAGCATGCAGTACAGCTCCTGGTACACGCTTTTGTAATATCATGCATCAGCTACTGCAGCCGCTTAAATATTGCTTTCATTGGGTATATTTTGCTGTGTATCTAAAAATAAAAATATTACTTTTTAAAATAAGATATCTTTAATTTTCTGATTGCTGGGAAATTATCTTGCATCAAAAGCGTGTCATCTATCCCAATCACATCACATGCAAAAGGCACATCATAAAAAATGGTATACTAAAAAACTACAGTGTAAGCTCACGGTCCATAAGCAAGTGAATAATCTGAGTGGAGTTGTGCAAGGACAGTGTCTATAAACAACATTTTGGGTGTTTTACCCATTTAACGATTTCATAAATCAATCATGGTCAATTTAATTAGGCTTCATGGACAAAAAAAACTCCTTAATAGCAAAGTAAAAACAGATTTCTACAAAGTAATATCAGTTCAATAAACATATGTAAGGTAAAGTAAGTGACTGCATACAAATGTACCCCCTTTAAACAACTGACCTAATTCAACAGATGTCCAACTAATTGGTGCTAGTAGTCTCACAATTAGTGAAATTGGGATCACCTGAGTGCAGTGAATGCGTCTCAAGTGATTCTAGTATAAAGATACCTCTGTCTGGAAGGTCCAGTCACTGGTTAATCGATATTCCTGGCTACCATTAAACCATGAAGACAAAAGAACACTCCAAGGAACTCAGAGGAAATACTATTGAAAAGGAAAAGTCAAGGGATAGATACAAAAAAAAAAAACCCTCCAAGGCATTGAACATCTTCTGGAGTTCAGTTAAATCCATCATCAAGAAATGAAAGGAATATGGCACATGTGTAAATCTGCCTAGACCCCCTTTGGGGGTGCCTCTCGGCAGCCAGCCTCAGAAGGCTTGTAAAGGTAGAGGTTAAAATGAATGCAGCACATTTAATTGACATTACTTTGTAGAAATATATATATATATATATATATATATATATATTTTTACATTAACATTAAAGAGGGTTTTTTGTCAAAACCAAATAATATTGACCATCATTCGTTTATAAAATCAATAAAAGGTAAAACATTCAAGGGATAAATCATTTTATAGGCACTGTATATAAAGTTGTTTTCAGTCAGTGTCAGAGGCTCAACAAAGTAAGAATTTTAATTCATTATAATTTGCTGT
This sequence comes from Cheilinus undulatus, assembly GCF_018320785.1. Taxonomy (NCBI): domain Eukaryota; kingdom Metazoa; phylum Chordata; class Actinopteri; order Labriformes; family Labridae; genus Cheilinus; species Cheilinus undulatus. The sequence goes on from NC_054877.1 coordinate 23,238,529, forward strand.
ATATCATGGATGTTTCTGGATAGTTTTTTCTGACCTACCTGTTTATCTTGGGGCTGTGCTCTTTCTGCACTAGAGGATCGTGAGGGCTGCAAGCTCCTTTCCTCTGAGTTACAGCGAGAAGCGCCAGGAGAGAGGAGGTGGCAGCGTTCCTTTGACCTGCCGCGCTCTCTGTCACTCTTCTGCCAGTTCTTCTCAGAACGAGAAACTGGAGGGGAGATTTTCAGAAGAGGAGAAAAACAAAATGTAAGGACAAAAAGTTATTGAATAACCTAGGTGGCAGTATTTTTTTCCTAAAATATTGTGGCTGAATATAATGTAATATCATAAAAAGAATAAGGTGTCATTGACATAGCAAGAGACTGAGACACCTATTCTTCTGTGTTTCGACATTGGAAACCACAACAGATGCAACCTGGTGGTGAAATAATATTTCTTTATTATAAGTTCAATAAACATAAACATATTTAAACGCCCCCCCCCCCAAAAAAAAACAAAACAAAGTAAATAAAAGCTCACATATATGTAAAGTGTAGCAGTAGCAAAGCTGGGATTTACATGTATATACACAAACAATAATTGACTAACCAGCAGCTTTGTAGCTTTTATGACGAGGTCGATAAACTCGTTCAGGACTCTTCTCCTCCTGCCAAAGACCGTTGACCCGCTGATCGCCCACGGTGGACACCGAACGCTTCATGGAGCCACCTGCTGACTCTGTCTGCTTTTGTATGTGAAAACACACACATACAAAACAGAAATCCATGCAAGCACAAGGCACATGCACAAAGAAAACATTAAACATGCTGTATATGAAGGAAAAAATAACCTTTTCATTAACAAGTGGATCACTGCGAAGAGAGTTCTAGATAAAATCATGCTTGAGTGCAAACAAACAGTGCATCCAAACTGTTAGATTTAGTTTCCTCTATTCTGGAGACAAAAGAGATCAAGGAAAAAAGGCAAGGCATCAGCATTCAAACATCAAACCTCATTCTGTCATTTCTTTAAATCGTAATAAGACTCCCAACAAAGAAAAGACAAGCCAAAACTCTTATATTAACTTCTCAGTATGTCGTGCACGTAAGAAACCAGGCACTTTGGCGTTAAAGCCCATGCAGCCAAGGACGTCCTCAAGATCCAGCATAGAGGCCGTGTCATGGAAGATATGTGTACCTGCAAATCTACAGCCAGGCGGGGCATGGAAGAGGCCCGCACACACAGACCCCTCCCTAGTGGAACCTCCAGTTGGGATTCAATCCCCAAACTGCACTCGCCCACCTAAGTGAGTACAGACACAAGTGAGGAGGGGGCAAGGAGAGACAGAGCACCAAGGACTGCCTCTGTTCCAAGGTCCAGTTCAGATGAAAGGAGGGCAGACAAGCCATGTCATCATTGAGGGTCATTTATCATAGCCATCACCAATCAGAGCCATTCCAGCCAAAAACACACAAATCGACAAACTAGCCACAGATAACTGACTTCGAGGAGGAATAGAAACAGTGTGAGTCAGGTAAAAAGGAGCAAACAGTGAACAAGAAGAGCAAGAAAAGACGAGAAAGGACACAGTTCACAGGGAAATCCATAATTCAGCCTGGAAGTTCATTCCATCATGCAGGATCAGGTCCTAACAGTTACATAAAGAGTCACACATCTATCTGAGGGTCGAACACATTCCTGTGCAAGTACAAACACTAAAAATGTGGAAGGTTCAGGAGAAGTTCATGTCATTGATCTCGCAAGCAACGTTAACCAGGGAAACCAGACAGTGTGGACACAGCAAAACAACAACTGTTTGACAATCTGCCTGTGATAATCCGACCTCCACAGGAATAAAAGACGGGAGCACAGACAGCAGCAATGCCGAGCTCTGCAACGCAGTGAGAGAAGTCACAACAGTGTCATCTATTGAAACATAATTTGTACAAATATAGAATAACATACTGCTGGTTTGGCATTAAATAATCATTAAAAGTGTCATCTGATTAATCTGAATGCAAGTCTTTGTTTTAGGACAGTGGTTCTAAACCTAAAGGGGTCACAAGACAAATATGGTGCAATATTACAGTGTCATTAGTGTTTTACTGTCAGCCCTCACTCATCATAGCTGCTGTACTGCCTCTGCACCCTCTACTTTATAAAGAACTGCACTTCACATCTGAATAGGATTCACAGAGCCCTTCAACAAGCATAAGCTTCCATTATCCTTGATCAGGAGCTGTTTTCAAAAACTGGGTGTCAATTTATATTGTCTAAAACCCTATAAATGTTGTATAGGGTTAGGGTTAGGCTAAAAAGAGCTGCTTTCATTTCCAAAGCCAGCTATTACTTGACTCATACAAATACTTTCCTCTGTACTTGGACTACTTTTTTCCTTTTCTTTCTCCAGAGTGTCAATTAACAAAAAAATTGTAGCAAATGTACTTTTTAGGATATATTTTAGGGAAACCAGGAACAGGGATGAGAGAGTGGGGTTGAAACATGTTGGAAAGGATGCCAGATTTGAACTTGGGCCACCTGTGTGCATGGGGTGAACCTTACTACCATGCCATCTAAGCAAATGTATAATAATAATGATAATAATTATATATATATATATATATATATATATATATATATACACACACACACACTATATTGCCAAAAGTATTCACTCACCCATCCAAATAACTGAAATCAGATGTTCCAATCACTTCCAACTTCCATGGCCACAGGTGTATAAAATCAAGCACCTAGGCATGCAGACTGTTTCTACAAATGTTTGTAAAAGAATGAGTCGCTCTCAGGAGCTCAGTGAATTCCAGCGTGGTACTGTGATAGGATGCCACCTGTGCAACAAGTCCAGTTGTGAAATTTCCTCGCTCCTAAATATTACAAAGTCAACCGTCAGTGGTATTATAACAAAGTGGAAGCCATTTGGAATGACAACAACTCAGCCACAAAGTGGTAGGCCACATAGAATGATGGAGAGAGGTCAGCAGATGCTGAGGCGCATACTGCGCAGAGGTTGCCAACTTTCTGCAGAGTCAGACCTCCAAACTTCATGTGGCCTTCAGATTAGATCAAGAACAGTGCATAGAGAGCTTCATAGAATGGGTTTCCATGGCCAGGCAGCTGCATCCAAGACATACATCACCAAGTGCGATGCAAAGCGTCGGATGCAGCGGTGTAAAGCACGCTGCAACAGGACTCTAGAGCAGTGGAGGCGTGCTCTCTGGAGTGATGAATCGCGCTTCTCCATCTGACAATCTGATGGACAAGTCTGGGTTTGGCGGTTGCCAGGAGAACTGTATTTGTCTGACTGCATTGTGCCAAGTGTAAAGTTTGGTGGAGAGGGGATTATGGTGTGGGGTTGTTTTACCGGAGCTGGGCTTGGCCCCTTAGTTCCAGTGAAAGGAACTCTGAATGCTTCAGCATACAAAGAGATATTGGACAATTCCATGCTCCCAAATTGTAGGAACAGTTTGGGGATGGCCCCTTCCTGTTCCAACATGACTGTGCACCAGTGCACAAAGCAAGGTCCATAAAGACATGGATGAGAGAGTTTGGTGTGGGTGAACTTGACTGGCCTGCACAGAGTCCTGACCTCAACCCAATAGAACACCTTTGGGATGAATTAGAGCGGAGACTGAGAGCCAGGCCTTCTTGTCCAACATCAGTGTGTGACCTCACAAATGTGCTTCTGGAAGAATGGTCAAAAATTCCCATAAACACACTCCTAAACCTTGTGGAAAGCCTTCCCAGAAGAGTCAAAGCTGTTAAAGCTGCTAAGGGTGGACCCTATGGGGTCATATTAAACCCTATGGATTAAAAAGGGGATGTCATTGAAGTTCATATGCGAGTCAAGGCAGGTGAGTGAATACTTTTGGCAATATAGTGTATATATATGTTTTTTTAAATATTGTTTAGGCTTTAAAGTGCCTTTATTTGACAAAGGAGGTCAGTGGATAGAGTCCGAAATGGGGCAAGAATGGGGAGAGACATGCAGCAAAGGGCCACAGGATGGATTTGAACCCAGGCCTCCCGCATACATGGGTCACGCCTTAGACTGCTAGGCCATCTGCATGCCCATAGTAATTTTTTTAAAGACAAAATGGATTGTCAATCATGAAAAAATCAAGCATAAAAAAAAGCTTTCAGCAGTTCTACTGATTTCTCCAAATAACAGCCCAAGGAAGAAATCATCACTCAAAGACAGTCTGTGATGAGTAAAAGTAACTTAAATGTTAAGAACCACTGCCCTAAGACATGTTTAAAGCATAAATAGCCGTATCATGTTTTCCTGTGTCTTACCAGATTCTGCTGTTGACTGACGTCCACGTCTGAGCTCATGGGCTGCATAAATAGTTCCTGTGGTGAGATGGGGCTCAAAGCCACAAAACCTCCTCTGGTCCTGTATTTGGACAGAAGGAGTTATTAAGAGATAAACACATAAATAGAGCCAGGAGTATAAAAATGACACATCTGCAGGTGTGCACAGTCTCACAGGGCTGAGCCGGCACTGTGGGCCATCATTGGCAGAGTCTGGGTGTTGGACAGGATGTCCTCAGGGAGGGTGGAGGCATCTAGACGCTTGAACATTAAGTTACTCTTCTGAAATGAGAAACACAAGAATTAATGTCCCATCCTGCTCAGTTTTTCTCTTTCTTAAACCATTAATTTCCTGACTCTGTTTTACATTAATAATTCACCTCACATCTTCTTCTTGCCATTTTTCTTCCTTGTGGAAACCCTTCCTGCCAGAGTTTTCTTTTGTCCCATGTATTTAACCTTAAGTCCTGTCCTAGTGTTCTAGTTTATATTTATATTCAACTCAGATTTTCTGCTTTCTTAGACCTTACCTGTGGTCTTCGATTCATGTCTGCTCGTCTGGTTTTGCTTGCCTCACTATACCTTAAACACTTATCACAAGCCTCTTTGCAATACATCTGAACTGTGCTACTTCCATTTCTAAAATCTACATTTCTATAAAATGCACCAATGATTCACTACTTTCAAAACCACAAGAAGTTGGAGCATATACACCTCAGACTTAGTGCCTCAGTCAATGTAATTTTCCCAACACTTTGAAGAGTATAGAAGAATAGATTTTGCTAGTTTGCTTTGTAAAACTAAATATTAGGCAGGATAGCACTAAAGCAATCAAAGCAGCTATAAGCTGCATTTCCACCAAGCTGTCTGGTTCAGTTTGGTTAAGAACTGTATGCAATTATTTGTGGTTTTTCAGTCAGAAGCTAGGAAAGGTACTATGCTACTCTTTTGCCCTTTTCTGTTGGGGTACCAAGTTTACCTTTTCAACCCTAAATAGCAGAGCTAGAGCAGTTGCAGTCTTTTGATTGGTTGAAAAAAATCATCACTTCCCTTGCTACAGTGGAAATAATGGACAACCACAGATGTACCATATTTCATACTGTGCTGTAAAGCTTTTCACCCTTGTTTTGTCATAGGCATATTCTTAGTGATTTGTTGTTTGTGAATGGGACAGTTCTAAAAACAAGATCTTTTATGGGAATGACAGTAGCTGGCTCCTGCTTGAGAGATGGTTTCCTTTTTCAGTGTTTGTTGTCGTTTAATAGACACCAAAAAACATTAATGGTACCAAATGAAGAGCCAATGGGAGCCAAAAGGCTACTCAGCTGAATCACGTGATCTGGATTTCTAAAAAGAGCCATCACTGCAAGCAAGGCTAAACAGACATTGGCTGTGGAAATGCAAGCAAGATCAGAGTTTACTGTACCAGACCACGCCAAACTGAACCCAAGTGGACGGCTTGGTGGAAGTTAACAATAAAGTGGGATTAAAAAAGGCCCAGACATTTGCAACAGGCGGGCCCCAATTGAAAAAAAAAAAAAAAAAGGAAAATAATTGTAAAACATGAGAAGAAATGCACAGGGTTTCAGTAAAGTTCCTATCAGGCTGCAGAGCAGACCTGGGCTTCAAGTTGTTGCCTGAGCTTCTTGGCTTTGTTCTGTTTGAAGTAGTCCATGATCATCATGGAGGCATAGATCTTCCCCACTGTCATGTCCGTATCTGTGTGGGCAGATGACTTTTATTAACTTTCACTGCCTGTCTCTCAGCATTACATTGAGTATTATGTCCATGGTTAGAGGCAGACCTTTGTTGATAGGTACCAGTAGATCTAAAGTCTTCTGTGGCAGGTAAGGCCAAATGATACTGATCTCTTTTTGAAGTTCAGTATCCAGGGCGATACGGTCCTCCCCACCTGTAACAAACATCCACTTTCAGACACTTTGGCAAATACAGTTTGATAAATCAGCGGATACAATACATCAAATGAAAGTAGGAATAGAAATAGGATAATCAGCAAAATTTTCTAGATTTGGAAAGATTTGAAGTTATTTTTTAAAGAGGGGATTTTCAACTGGTGGTTCAGGTTAAAAAATCAGGGGCAAAAAGTCTATGATGTATGGAAGCCCGAAGCAGACATACAGTGCCTATAAAAAGTATTTACCCCCTTGTTTTACCCTTTTATTGATTTTATAAATAAATCATGGTCAATATGATTTGGCTTTTTACATAAAAATCTCTTTAATGTCAAAGTGAAAAGAGATTTCTACAAAGTAATGTCAGTAAAATAAAAATATTTAATGTCAAATAAATGACAGCAATGACTGACCTAATTCAACAAAGGTTCAGTCAGTTGGTGCTAGTTGTTTTACAATTAGTGAAATGGGGATCATCTGAGTGCAGTGAATGTTTCACAGATGGATGTAGTTTAAAGACACCTGTTTCTGGAAGGTCCAGCCACTGGTTAATTAATATTCCTGGCAACCATTACATCATGGAGACAGAAGAACTCTAAGGGCAACTTAGAGAAAAGGTTACTGAAAAGTATAAGTCAGAGCATGGACACAAAAAAATTCCAGGGCAATGAACATCCCTCAGAGCTCAATTTAATCCTTCATCAAGAAATGGAAGGACTATGACACATGTGTAAATCTGCCTAGATCAGGTCGTCCGCCCAGAATGAGTGACAACCAAGACAGAGTTACAAGTTACAAGCTTCAGCAGCTGAGATGGGAGAGACTCTGACCACAACAACTGTTGCCCTGGCTCTTCACCAGTCAAAACTTTATGGGAGAGTAGCAAAGAGAAAGCCACTGTTGAAGTAAACTCATTTTACATCCTGCCTAAAGTTTGCCAAAAGGCATGTGGGAGGCTACATGGTCAAATGGAAGAAAGTTCTTTGGTCTGATGAAATCAAAATGGTGCTTTTTGGCCATCAGACAAGACGCTATGTCTGGGGAACACCAAACACTGAGCATCACCACAAACACACCACTGTGAAGCACTGTGAAGCATCATACTATGGGGATGCTTCTCAGCACCTGGCCCTGGAAGGCTTGTAAAAGTAGAAGGTAAAATGAATGTTGCAAAATATAGGAAAACCCTGGAGGACAATCTAATTCAGTCTACAAGAGAACTGCAGCTAGGGAGAAGATTTATTTTTCAGCAAGATGATGACCTGAAGCGTACAGTAAAAGCTACACAGAAATGGTTTAAAGACAACAAGGTGAATGTTCTGGAGTGGCCGCGTCAAAGCCCAGACCTCAATCCAATAGAGAATTTGTGGCTGGACTTAAAAGGGACTGTTCCCCATGCAATCTGACAGAGCTTGAGCAGTTTAGCAAAGAAGAATGGAGTAAAATTGTAGTGTCCAGATGTGCAAGCCTGATTGAGACCTATTCACTCAGACTCAGTGCTGTGATTGCAGCCAAAGGTGCATCTACTGACATGAAGGGGGTGGATTTTTATGCAGTCACTTATTTTACATTACATGTTTTTATCTGATTGACATTACTTTACAGAAATATGTTTTCACATTAACATTAAAGATGGGGATTTTTGTAAAAAAAAAAGCTAAATTATATTGACCAGGATAGATATATAAAACAAATAAAAAGGTTAAACATCTTAGGGTTTAAATACTTTTTATAGGCACTGTTTATCCATACATTTTTTAATATTTAAGACAGACAGATAGACCTAAATTTTAGACAGACCTAAAAATGAATAATAAAAAAACAACCAAAAAATATCAATAAACATAAAAGTCTAGAATGTAATCATAAATGATCTTTAGAGATTCTGACCTCGTGCTATTTTGATTTCCAAAGCTGTTCGGATGAGCGACATCAGGGTGGAGGTGAAGTGGACGGTCATATCCTCATCCACAGGCATGTTCATCAACACCAACCTCTAAGAAATAAACAAGAGAAGGTGACAAGAAGGATATGAGATCTATTTATTCTTTTTTTAGCGCAAATTTCAAAGAAACAATACTAAGATTACCAAGAAACATACAAGATCTACTACGGCTGATCTGCCAGTCTTCATGAACACTCATCAAAAAGCTCACAAAAATATAACATTAAAGGCATACTTCAACATTCTGGCAAATTCACCCATTGCCATAATTCCTAAAGTCTTAGTAATGGGTTCGTTTCCGTTAGTTGTCGGTGCAAGCTGTTTCTAGATCTGGGGGGGACCGATATACCAGCTGCACAGGTAAAGCTTTTTAAGCAGACGGTATTTTTTGCTTTCCCTCATCAAACTCATCAAATACACAATCCAAAAACTCCAAAATGCTCTCGTGGACAAGTTGTGACCTGCACATTCACCACGCTATGAAATAATAATGTATAATTATGTATCATTACGACACATAAAGCAAATACTCGGAACTATTTCTTGAGTAAACCACTGGGCGGAGTGACACAGTGCAGCAGCCATGTCTGGAGTGTAGTTCCGGCTTTGCATTTAACTTTAAAACATCTCCGTCTCGTAATATTCCATGATTATTTCATAGCGAGGTGAATGTGCAGGTCGCAACTTGTCCACGAGAGCGTTTTGGAGTTGTTGGATTGTGTATTTGATGAGTTTGATGAGGGAAAGCAAAAAAATACTGTCCGTCTCCATAGCGTTAGCTGTGGAGCTGGTATATCGTCCCCCCAGATCTAGAAACAGCTTGCACTGACAACTAAAGGAAACAAACTTATTACTTAGACTATAGGAATTATGGCAGTGGGTGAATTTGCCAAAATGTTGAAGTATCCCTTTAAGGCATTAACATCAAATCATAGGGCCCAGCTACTGAGTTTCTATGCATTTTTTTTAAACAAACAATGAACACATTAAATTATTTGCAAGAGACAAAACTGATACATTTCTAGCTCTTCTATGTTTAAGAAAAGTATGTTTTCAGTACCTTATAGGCAATCTTAGCTGGACATTTTTTCCCAAGGCCCAGGGGTGGAGACATGTGAGTCAACATCTCATACATGGCTGTGTAGTGAATGCGACCACTACAAAGGGAGCACAAGAGAGACGATTGAGGGGATGAATAGAGAAAGAGAGGACTGAGAAGTTAAGGGCTTACTTTCCCCAAACAAACTAAGGTTTCTTGTTTGATCAATGTGACCTTTTCAGAATAATCTTATTGTTTTCTGACAAACACAGCATGATAAACTTGCTCTTTTTGATTTGAATTCATGAGCATGCAGGTCGTTGCACTGAAACAGGTATTAAGAGCACACTACTTGACAGCCCTCTGCTGGATAAAGACAGAACATGAATCTTAGTTCATTTAAAATCAAATACACCACAGCAGCACTAAGATCTCACCATGCCAGGCGATCATACTCCCCCCAGATGCGAACAAACTCATCCAGGTGGTGTGGACCCAAGATTGAGGAGTCTCTGGTCAGGTATTCAAAGTTATCCATGATCACAGCCACGAACAGGTTCAGCATCTAATAAAGAACATACATAAAGAAGAGTAGTGTTCAAAAAAAGAGAATTATATGCCAACATATCAACAGAATGCAGTTTAACTTGAGCCCTGACCAGGAAACTACTGAAGAAGATGAAGGAGACAAAGTAGCAGTAAGCAAAGTCGGTCCCACATCCGCCCTCGTGGTCTGGAGACATGGTGAGGGGGGCGATGGAGGGGTCCGGTTCACACTCTTGGCCCGACAGACATGAAAGCATGATCTCCTGCCAGGACTCCCCTGTCGCACTCCTGATGTTTAAACACAAACAAATGCGAAACCAACAATACATTTGAGAAAATCATCCAAAAGTCTAGAAAAGAAGAAAAGTTAAATGAAATAGAACCATAAAGATATTTTATGGTAAACCCACCTGAAAAGCAGCATCAGTGCACTAAAAAAAGTCTTAAAGTTGTTGTGTTGATTGATGTGGCTCTCATCATTGAGCTTGATGTTCCCAAACACCTGCAGTAAAGAGAAGAATCAGTTATGTGTTTTGTATTACACTGCATTCCTCCTAGTTTCAGCAAAAACATCTATTACCTTCCCTGTAAATGCATTAAAATATTCAAATAAGAAGTAATCAAAGTATTAAAAAACAAATGTACATATAAGGGGCATCACTGTCTAAAGATTTACAGACAAATTTGACTGGCCAGTTTTTGCTTATGGTCATCTAATTATCTACAATAGGCAGAAACCACTGTAAGGTATTTTTTTAACAAACAAGGCTTACAGAAGTCTTGTTCGTAAAACTCTTTGTCAAAGGGAATCCTGTTTTGTTTTACATTATGAGAAATGTGGAAAAAAAACTTTTGAATAAAAGAGATTCCTTCAGACTAACAGAGAACAAACATTTTTGAAGAGCAATGGCGGTGAGACATAATGAGTTAAATGAGTTTAATGATTAAGTTTAATACAGTTCATCTTAAAATTAGTATGATTGATTAAAACTTCATGAGTTACTTTCAGAACTGCTTGATAAAATACTTAAAAGTCAATATTTATATCAAGATAGGTTAAAGTAGGGCTGTCAGGAGATCACAAATTTCAATTGAAATTAATCTCAGAGTTTATGTAGTTAATCAGGATAAATCACATCCTTTTATTGTATTTAAATATTCCGTTATTCTGCATTCAAAACTTTTTGTGTAATTTTGGATTTTTCTACTGCCTAAGGCCGGCCACACACTACAGGATTTTAAGCCCGATTTGGGGCAGGATTTGCCTCCCCCAGCGATCATGGGGGCGTATCCCAAGAGGAGCCTCGTTGCAAACGACTGTTTGCCTGAATAAACCTCGTGTGTGGTGTCAACACGATTGTTTTACTGCTCCAAGTTGCGTTGTAGCCTCAAAAATCCCAAACTGAAAATATCAAACGATATTAGGTCGTGCCTCTAACTAAGTGCTCTTGACTGCCTGTTTGGATACAGACCTGCTTTTGTAAGATAGATCACAGATTTGGACTTAACCACAGAAAACTGAACTTGTTATGGATCAAAAGGAAAAAAAGGACAGTGAAAAGGTAACACAAGATGCAGAGGACTTGTGTCTTGTCCACTAAGCTGTCTGTGAGCTTTTTAAAGTGAAATGAGACATAAAGTAGCAGTGGTGGACTTATTTTACATCATGGTGGTTGCAGGGACAGGCTGACATAGCTTAACCAAAGTGTGTTAAGGGACAGCAAATGATGTGATTATTCACAAAAAATAGACTAAGTGCAGACCTTAATAAATTGAGGTTGATCCTATCAATCTTGACAGCCATAATGTATCTAGATAAAACAAGCAAATCTATGTAAAACAGACATTGATCATCCCCATAAGGCTGGGCGTAACGTTACGCCCGACTTGGAGCCAGAAGTTACGACCAACCTTAAGTTCAACCCTGTGCACCAGCTGGACTTAAGCTCTGTTTGAGTTACGCCTGGGTGTATCTTCTATGCCTACAATGGAGTAGGCGTAACTTTAAAATGTTAGACTTAACCAATGTATTGTGAACAGGAAACGCACAGTGACAGTCATAAAATGAAGGAAACACAATGGAAGCGCGATTTGTTAATGGATTTTTCAATAAAAAAGCATAAAGACTAGAGACAGAGAGTCATCTGTGATCAGATTATACACCTGTAAGTTTACATGAGCAGTCAGCTGATAGAAAAGCTACATTTTAGCAAATGAGCACTGTTTGAATTACAGAATGAGATCCTCTAAAAACACAAAGAGATGTGTCACTGAGGTGATGTGAAACGGAGATGTCCCTGTCCTGCTGGTGCTAACTTTTCTCTCCCAAATATACCCAGCTGGTTGTAACTTAAATCAGTCTTATCTCCTATGTTGGCTGTAGCTATGACCAACTTTTAGAATTAACTTTACACTGAGTGCAACAAGCAGAGCATAGAATGGTCTTAACTAAAGTGCGTTCATGCGAATGTTAGCCAAGAGGTGAAGGGTGCCAAGTAACACAGTTCCCTCCTAATCTAACTTACAGTCAAAAGTTATTTGTAGGGCCAAAAGAAACACTTCTTACAAATAAATTACACTTGTAAAAAGTAAAGAGGATAGATATCAAATTTGTATATTCTTAAATACCCATATGTTTTTTTTTTCATGGGATTTAAAATACCCCTCACACATGCTGCTGGCTTGCTGTCTTGACTCAGGAGTTTCTTTAGTCATATAAGCGCCTCACATGTTTATTTACTGAATACTATATCACAGTTTTCTTTGAATGGATGATTATGATATAGGCTACTGACATATGACAAATAAATAAAGAAAATGCAAATGGTTTTAATAATTACTACACAAACAAAGTAAAGAGAGAAAATGGTCAGAACAAATCCAAACACAGCTCATTAAAACACACTTTGGTACCTGAAAGAAAAAAAAACCTAAGATGGGATAAATCAAGACATGGATTTTGTCTTTTGAAGGAGTAGGAGAGTTTTTCATAAATATTTATTTAAAAAATGTCAAGAGAAATTGTTGGTTAAATTCTGGAAAATATTTAAGCAATGTCCCTCAGTAATAAAAATCATAGTATTTCGTGAAAGAATACCTGCATTCCAATGATGGCGTATATGAAGAAAAGCATTGCAATGAGCAGACAGACGTAAGGTAGAGCCTGTTGAAAATAAAAATCAAAGATTTGATTAAAATCTGCCATAAAGGTCAGAGTTTTTGTTTGAAAATATCTAATTATTTCAGTGAATGTTTGAAAAAGCTGACTGAAACATGTCTGACCTTAAAAGATTGTACAAACGTCCACAGGAGAATTCGGATGGTGTACCCCTGTCTTAGCAGCTTGATCAACCTGGCTGCTCGGAAAAGCTTCAGGAAACTCATGTTGATGGTGTTAACCGACTGGGACGGATGCATGGATGGATGGGGAGAGGGTGACATAAGAAGGACGGAGGGAGGGAAGGAGAGAGAGAGAGAGAGAGAGAGTGGCAGACAGATGGGAGAAACAGGATATAAAAACACAGATGGCAATATTCATCACAACATGACTTAAGTTGTGTCTGGAGGCAGGGATCATAGCACACCAGGATAGTTGGACAGGAAAAAAAAATGCTGGGTTTAAAGCTTGCTATTTCCGTCGTTTTTCTTTGAGGTCATCGAAGTGTGAAAGTAAAACTTGGCTACTCAGGCTGTCTTGGCAGGAACTTACCTGTAAATCCACAATTATCTCAGTGATGCTGCCAAGAACGGTGATGAAATCGAAAATATTCCAAGTATCTCGGAAGTAGTTCTGTGGAAAAAGAAAACATGTTTTAAGTCTTCTGACAAAACATACTGTACGTGTAGAGAAAATTTTAATCAGCAGTGTGAGACATGGTTAACATCTTTGCGGCCTGTCTTCTTTTGTGAATGCTCACCACAAAACCAAACGCCATGATCTTTAGGATACACTCCAAGGAGAAGAGGACAGTGAAGGCTGTGTTGAGGTGCTTTAACACTGTGTCGTAGGCTGTCGGGGCTGAGTGGTACTGAGGAGAAATAGACAATGTTTCAAATAACAGTGATTGTGTTTCAGGGGTATTGACAATTTCAAACACTTACTCTTAAGACGATCATAATAATGGATTTGCAAGTTGCTGCCTATTAAGATTGTATTTCATTAAACCCTGACAGCAAACACACATGAATACTTTGGAAACATTTTCAACTGTCAGGCACAAAAAGAGAACAAGAATCCTATTCCTCTTTTCATTATTTATTGCAGGAAGGTTGCAAGGATGACATCAACTATTGCTGGGAAGGGTTCAAACCCTGTGTAGATGGAGGTCCTGGATGTCAGCTAATGGCACAGCAGTCTGGTTAATTCAGATGAAAGCACAGTGGGAAAGCTTAAAGGTCACATATTTTCCCCTTTAAGACAAGTTTAATGTTTTAGATCTCTGTTACGTTACTCAGGACATAAACCCTAAAGATAGAGCTCTCATGACAATACTGAACAGTATTTGTAATGCTTGATAATTTGCAAGTGGCTAAAACCCCAAGCCCCCTTGACTAAAGACTGGTAGACATGATATGTACAATTGAAAAACTGACATATTCACTCAAATGCAACAAGATACATTTATCTGAACCTGGAAAGAGTATTTAGTATTTATGTACAGCGTACAAAGTGAACAGTGAATTGTAGAACTCTCTACTTTCCTTATTTTATCTTACTTTTTTCCTTCTTTCTTTATTTTATTGTAACTGAAGGCATGTTAATGTCTTTTACAGTAAATATGTCAAAAAAAGGCACAACATGTTGACAGAGTTTTGTATTTGCTCTTTGTAAATACTCTGACTGCCAATAAAAAATAACATTTGAAAATGAATAAAATCAGGATTCCTCACATGTAAGGACTCCTGTTAAATGTTTGCTTTGTACCTTCATCATGAGGACCACAGTGTTGAGAGCAATCATCACGAGCACCGTGTACTCAAAGGAAGGCGAAGCCACAAAGTGCCACAGTCTGTACTGAAAGGTCTGTCTGTTCTGAGGCATGTAGCGGGTCATTGGTTTGGCACTGATGGCAAAATCAATGCAAGCCCTCTGATGGAAGAAAAAACATAGAAACGGACATAAAGAGATTTTAAATTAAAGCACTGCAGGTGTCAATCTGTCTGTGTATTTATGTTTAAACTCTCCACACCTCATTCTTCTCAAGGCTGCACTCCTGAATCATCTTATCACCCTGCTCCTGGAAGGTGATGATGATTAAGGCAACAAAGATGTTGACAAAGAAGAAGGGGAAGACCACAAAGTACACCACGTAGAAAACAGACATCTCCATCCGGTTCCCTCGGCTCGGCCCCATGTTCTCCTCTGTAACATCTGTGGAGTGCTGCAGGACTCTGACAGAAAAAATCTTTTTAGTCAAGAAACAAAGTCCAAATGTTTAAATGTATCTACTTATGTTGCGAAAAACAGTTTTTATGAGGGAAATGTAGCTCTTAATTCTACTCACTGAGGCCATCCTTCTCCGGTTGAGACGGTGAAGAGTGTGAGTAGCGCCCAGCAGACGTTGTCATAGTGAAACTCATGTCTCTTCCACTCTCGTCTCTTCACCTCCTTCTTGTCTCTGCTGTAGTCGATATAGTAGCCCCTGCAGGGAGCAGCAGAGCAATATGGGGGGTCAATGAATTACTTCACTCTCTGATTGAAGCAGCAGTTTCAGTAAAAAGAGATTTTTTTTTCTGTACTTTCTGGATGAATTTGAGGATCTGCAGTCAACCATGATTCTTCTGTATTTGAACTGTACCATTCTTCACTTGCTTGTTTAATTCAGTGTCTAGTGTCTAGTGTATAGTGAGATACTAATTTGATGATTTTGTGCAGAACATGTCCAATGCTCACTAATGTATTTGAGGAAGTTGTCATCTTTATTTTGAGTACTCATCGTTAATTATTAAGTTCCTTCACTCAGGATTTGTGAAGATTTTACAAAGGTAGAAAACTTAACCTTTGAATGGAGAGAAAAGCCAATGCTGAAAAATGTAACCTGCCATCATTTGATATCCATCAGGGGGTGATTCAACTAGGTTTTAAATTCATATCAGTCTAGAACAGTCTAGAAGAACGAAATTCTGGAGCTGTTTTTAAGATTGCCAGCTCCTCGTCTCCGTCATGGGAAATAGTCATGTTGATTTACATTTCTCCTCATTATTTCTGTTAATCATCGGAATATTATGAGAGAAGTACTACGCGTAGCAAAAGTGAAAGATTATCAACTGTCTGGGTAAACCGCTCAGCACCATACCAAGTGATGCCATAACCATACAACACAACTAACCATTGAATTAGTTAGTTACCAACACCTTCAGTCATTAGTTTTAACTGATTTTATTGATTACATTGTTGCAGCCCTTATTTACAGCTATGTGCGTACTTTTCAGGCATATAGGGTGCAAGGACTCATCATGCCAGAATCAAGCTCGACACGTTGACACACGTGTTGCCAAGAAGCCAAAGTCAAGTTCAACAGCATTTCTTTTGTCTGGGCTTTTTCACCCCTTGTAAGACAACTGAAGACGGCCTACAGTTTTTTGGGCAGGCAGTTGTGTTGCCATGAGCCCTTTGAACATCCAGAGAACAACCAGGACTCATGGCAACACAACTGCCCGTCCAGGCGGTACCCTAGGCCAATGCTTACTCACCACATCCACCTCTTACTGTGTCCTAAAGGTGTGGACTTTGTTATTTTTTTAATAGATTATTTTCTTATGCCCCTGGCAATACTCAAGGACATCCAGAGCATGACCAGGGTTGTGTCAATCCTCCCTCACTTCCGATGGTGACCTCAGTTGGCTTACTTACCACATTACGCCTTACTTTGGCCTCAATTTTAGCCCAAACTTGTAAAGGTTCTGCACAGCACAGTGTTTCATATAAACATGTACTGTAGACATTACAAGTTATTTTAGATCAGAAAGTCACTACTGTATCTGGGATTTTTTTTTTTAATTTACAGTCAAAAGAGAAATGTTGTGCCATTAAAACCACTACATCTGTTAGTAATATTTTTTAGATGCTTATGAGGTCAGATCAACACCAAATCTAGATTTATAAATACATGACTTCTAGTTTACAAGTTCGATGAGACTGCATTGATCTTTAAGGAGGGAATTACCACTTTTTTTTGCAATCAAATTTAAAGAAGCACAATATTATCGGTACATCTGTATCAGCAACTGATATTTGGCTATAAAAATCTGTCTATATCAGCTGTAAATATTAGCCAAACAAACAAATAAATTAGTGCAGTTTTACGCCGGACCAACAGTTGTTCTGCAGCTGATGTCTTTTTCATCATCCTTCCTTCTGGGCACCCCTAGTTAAAGTTCAGACATGACTTGAACTTTCTGCAGCATAAAAATTATATTGCAATGAAACTAACATTTTCATGAGCTATTTCATATCCACATTGTACTACCTTTGTTACTTTGCAAAAGTAATTTAATAATTAAAGGACTTCCAGGGCTTATAACATCGCATTTTCATA
Organism: Cheilinus undulatus; assembly: GCF_018320785.1. Classification (NCBI taxonomy): domain Eukaryota; kingdom Metazoa; phylum Chordata; class Actinopteri; order Labriformes; family Labridae; genus Cheilinus; species Cheilinus undulatus. Next base: position 23,255,818 of record NC_054877.1, read on the forward strand.
CTTCATTGATGCTACATATGGTGAAGTATTTGAGTGCTCCTCCATCCGACAATTTAGATACAAGCACTTACTGGCACTCCTTCTCCGTGTTCATGGAGCTGTCAGTGCAGTAGAAGAACCTTCCCTTGAAGAGCTGCACAGCGATGACAGCAAAAATGAACATAAAGAGCTGGTACACGATGAGGATGTTGAAGACATTCTTCAGAGATGTGACCACACAGTCAAAGACGGCCTGTGAAGAAAAGGAACGGCAAATCAAGAGCAGCCTGTCAGAGATCTGTGAAATAATACCTGAAAAACAAAATACAGGAGAGTGTTTGCAGATGTTTACATCATACCTTGAGTTTAGGAAGCCTCTTGATGGTTTTCAGAGGCCGCAGGACTCTCAAAACTCTGAGTGATTTTATTGTTTTGATGTCTCTGCCTTTGTTGTTTCTGTTGACAATGAAATGCAGCACTTAGGAACAAGCTGTATACAGACTAAGGCACAAAGACACATGGTATGGTCACATTTATATGTTAAACATTTAAAGTGAATCGAACATACACAGTTAAATAAAAACGATAAAGCAAGTGCATATAAAAAAAATGAACAATAAATAAAAACAATTGCAAAAACTGTTTTTTTTAAGTCCAGCAGGTGCCAAAAGGTAAATAATCTTTCATATTTGTTAATTTAAATTGAGATTTTATGAACATAAATCAGTGTCGTTGAAATAATGTATTCAGAGGAGGGCTCCAAAATACACAACAATTTTCATATGTAAACCACGCTAGCTATCATCTACCCTCACATCAATTTGTGCCATTTTAGTGGAATGAAAAGCAGTTTTATGTATCCATTTTGGTTAGAGAGAAATGTGCAAAAAACAAAAGCTAATATTGTTTTTACTATAGCATTTTATTTATTGCATTGTGTATTGTTATCTCACTAGTAAGTGATATTATTGTGCATCACATTTTTCTCATATCACACAGGCTGAAGAAAGTATACTTAAAGTCAAGATAATACAAATTGTGATTGAATGACTCACATGTTGAATGCCAATATTGAAGCCACTGAAACCTCCTGTATTAATTTATACAGAACTATATATTTCAGGAAGAAAACTTATTGCAATGCCAAGTTTTTTTAAATTGCTGTGCCCTGATTCAGAGTTTAATAGTTTTCTCTAAGTATTTCCCTGTTTTTTTTACTCTACATACCTTTATTTCTATCCATTATCACAAAATAATTGTAAATGAGGGAAACTTCAATAATATTTTAGGTTTAATTATGGCCAGTGTTGTTATTTACATTCTGAAATTCATTGTTTTTAGCATAGAGCTAACCTAAGATAACTATTTTCAACCATCAACACTGTAGCACCCAAAAGAAAATTAATGTTTCCTGTCCTTGAATCAAATCCATGATTGACTGCGCATAATCTGCAAAGAAAGTTTCATTCTGATTTAAAATCATACACCTAAATACACATCTGACAATGTGCTTCATTCCATTTGACAAAAATCAATTCAATTTTTAAGGAAATACAGTACAGTCTGTCATAGCAGGTACAATTAGAATGACAGCAGTGTTTTTAAATTGCACCTTCTGAATATTTGTGAATCAATCTTGCAACACAATTTTAAAGCTGCAATATTCACCATTACTTAGTTGCTTGTTATGCTAATAATTAGCATACTGTAGCAGAATCAAGGCCTAAATCTGCTAGAAACCCTTCCCTGTGGTTAATGTCTGCAGCTTTTAGAATTCCTGAAGGATTTCTAAAAAGGGAGAGGACTTTTCCCCCATGTCTACCAACTATCCATCCTTGTTTATCAACCTTTCCTGCCTTAAAAGCTTCTCAGACAGGAAGACACTGAACCTGACACTTTGGATAAATGACAGATCTCAGGAGAGATCAACACTAAAGTTGGAGATATCTGACTGGATGACTGGAATAAGAGCCGTCTCATTGACTAAGTTTGAGTCTTACCAAAGCCGTAAAAACTTGCACCTTTTGACCTTTGGATCCTAAACCAGAGAAACCCTCAGTAAGAGCCTCCTATCTGAACAACAAGAAACCAGATGATTGTAAATAACTTGTTCTGTCTCTGCAGAACTGAGACAAGAATGACTCCATGTCTCCTAAATGCTATAATCATATGTTTGTTTATCAAAACATTCTTGTATTTGTCTGAGATAGCCCACATTGAAATACAACAATGTGTTTCATATATCTATAAAATGTAAGATGGCAAGGAAATTCATTTTTGATTTTAATCCAGATGTCTTCCATGGACCAACAGTGCCATCTGATGTCCACTATCAATCATCACATGTCTCCACATGACCAATCCCCTGTGTGTCTTAATACTTAGTTTAAATGTTTAGATGGTCAGCTATGTGCTTCATGTAACTTTGTGGCAGTTTGATTGATGTTAAATTATTCTAGAATTTTTTAACTATTCATACTATTCCTAACTACTCATATTGAATTATTAATTTGATGAAGAGTGGTTCGTGCAGTGACATTTGATCCTGAGGGGGAAAACAGATGGAGTTGGCCCTCCCTCTTTTGTTTTAAGACAGAGGATATCAGAACTCACGGTCAGAGTAGGTTTAGTCTTCTTCAGTTTTCATCGTCTTCTTCAAGTTCTTTGCTTCTCTTCATCTTTCTTCTTAAGTTATCTAAGTAATTTTTTTAGACTTCTCAGTGAAACACGTTTCCTTTCTTTGTTTCTTACAAGTCTGAGCCAGGTTCAATAATTTATTTGAACTTCAAAGTTTAAATTAACTTATTTTGATCCAGCACAAATTCTTGAATCTTTTATAGTCTTTGCGCTAATTTTTGCAGCAGATGGACTTTTTTTCTTTTCCTCGCATGTCCAGACTTCATCACTGTGATCCAATAATCAAAGTGATGTAGACCTTCCTGAGACATTATTTTTGATTAGACAAATGAAGAACTGTTTTTTTTTAAAGAGACGAGTCCATCAGAATGGGAAAGACCCTTCTTGTCGTGTTCATCAGACTGTCTTCTCTGAGAGAACCGCCTTGGCACTGTTGTAGAACCCACCAGCTCAGCCGATCAAAGGGGCCGACCTGGCTGGTACCAATGGTAGCTCCGGGCTCTCAGCACCTCATCTAGACAGTTCATCTCCTCATCCTTCTTCTACGGCAAAATGTAGGATTCTGATCCAACTTATCAGGGTTGACAGCGTCTCCAACAGTTCCATTAAAACAGTTAATTAATTCAGATCTCTGTCATGAGGTATGAGATTGAGTCATAATTCATAATACTTGAATAATAAATATATATATATATTTAATTAATTAATAATTGCAGTTTTTCAATTGGTTATTCTATAACCAATCTGCATAAGCGGTGGTGCCCTGTTATTTTTAAAACTATTTAAGGTTTATTGGTAATATTTATTTATTATCACTTTATATCGCTACAATACTTACTGCTTATTATTATGCATTACTATAATAATAATAATAATAATAGTAATGCATAATAATGGTACTGCTTATTATTATGCATTACTATTATTATTATTATTATTATTATTATTATTATTATTACATTTTGCTTATCATTAGTCACTGTTAAGTGCTAGGTTAACAACCACAGACAGGTATAGCTGCACTGCATAATTTAACGAGTTTTTGGTTAAAATTGGCCTAAAAACAATGCAGGCTCAATTGCACACTATACTGAACATTTTTAAGTGTTTAATTATCACCCAGAAAGCCTCTGTGTTCGACACTATCTTACAATGTGAGCTCTGGCCACCGGCTAGGTGCTCTTCCGCCTCAGCATTTCTGATCAGCTGTTTTGGTTGGCGGGCTTTGTCAAAGCAAACAAGAAGTGACTAACCTACAACAGCTGTTTAAGTGTGGAAACTGTGAGCCCATCAGTAGTTAGAACATTTCTTCAGGACATTTCTGATCAACAGTATCTGCTGACAGATGCCTGCAGCCTGCATCACTTCCCATTCAGAGTTCCCTGCCTTACTGAACGCGTGTTTTACAGACTCATAATTCATGACCCACATCCTCTTAACCTTCTATCAGTAAGTAGTAATTGGGAAGGGAAAACTCTAAGTTAACGGCCTATCAGCTTTGAATATATATATGATAATAAAGATATAAATAAGTGCTAGATAAATACTAGTAAGCAGCCATGATAACAATTAGCAAGTTAATGATGAATATTTCAACCTAAAAGTAAACAGTATCAAAGAGCTTGAATGTGTTTTGAGGATTAAAACCAAAATGACAAAGCTGTTTAATTAAAATGTTATCAATGTTTAACCATTGATACCTGCTGGTGAGAGTAAGAAGACACAATGACAAAGACAAACAAACAAAAATATGGTGAATAATAAAATATATAAAGTTGAAAATAAAGATAAGATTTATATTTAAAGTTTATGGAAGACATTCACATTAAGTGTGACAGAAATTTTTACCCCATCACATTCCTGGAAGCACCAACAGTGATAAAATCCACAGGAACAACAGAAAAAATTGAGGCATAAAAAGAGATACACTGTGAGCAAAGCTCAGAGGATCACAGTTATATGCACAACAGAGAAATCCACAGTACAGTCCTGTACAGTACAACAGAGGGCGGAAAAAGCTTTAGTCAGTTATATGTCACACTCAGGCTGGAAGGACAACAGAAACAAATACAGTAGAGGCTTTTAAACAGCAGTCATGACACATCTGACCCATGTGAATACTGCAAAATCACAGGTAAATCTGAGAAACACACTTCACAGAAGCAGGCATGCCTCCATATCTGCTGTTTTTTAGTTGCTCCTTTGTCACTGAAGCAGACTGCATTTATGCAAAGTGTCTTTGAGGGAGGGTTGTTTAAAACAATACTGTATGCTAAGAAAACGATTTGTTGCAGTGAGTCAGTCATTAGTCATCAACAGGCGGCACTATACGGTGACTCACGTTAGAGCAAAGGCAATGAGAGCTCCCACCACCACGATGAAGTCCAGGATGTTCCACATGTCTCGGAAATAAGAGCCGTCGTGTAGAATGAGACCCTGGTCGATCATCTGGAACACAAATACACATATACGCGGACATGGCGTAAACAGATTACAATATGTACTGATCTCAAAACATCTCAGAGGGAATGTCTTTATAATAAAATATTTCTCAGGTACTTACCTTGATGATCATTTCAAAGGTGAAAACTCCAGTGAAGACGTAATCAAAATATCGTAGAACCTGAATCATTAATAAACAGAAAACAAATATTAGTAATTATATGCTTACTCTGTGCACTAAGTAGAGCTGTGGTTCTTGTGAGGACTTGCCTCAGAACCACACCAAACAGAGAAATCACAACCTGAATTTCCAAATTATTACTCACTCAAATGTACTGAATGAAAAATGTTGCAGACTGGACATTAGATGGGACAAAACATGAACAAAGAGAACAGATAAAACAAACCTCTTTAAAAAGAGCACCATTATAAAAACCATAAATGGATACAAAATACATTGATACAATGTATTTACTCTGTCTTTCTATGACAACACGTTAAATCTGTTTGCTTTCTTTTGATTTCAGGATATAAACATGTTAAAAAAAGAAAAACAGCTTGATGTTCCCAAGAGAACAAGTAAAATGTAAGTAAGAGTTGTTCTTCATCAAAGACTTTCTGCCACATATTTCATCAGGCACACTTCAGTGGGTAACAGAAAATAGCTTCACAACCTGCTCTTGGGTCCTGGCCCACCAGTTGAAAACCACTGTTAAAGAGCACACTACATGTCACAGCAGAAAATATATACAAAATATTCCACTAAATATCTTTGCAAGGTTGGAAGACTCTATTTGTGTCAGGGGTGTAGATGGCCTAATGGTCAGGTTGAACCCCTTGTATGTGAGGGGCCTGGGTTCAAGTCCAGCCTGTGGCTTCTTTCCTGTCTGTCATTCATTTCTCTCTCATCCCTGTTTCCAACTCTGTCCACTGTCCTATTCTCTGCATAAATGTTTTTTTAGGATTTAATACCTGTTTTATGTGATGGTTGAACTCTTTGTGTTTATCTTCTGATTATTTTCCTCGTGACTGTGTGTTTGTGTCCTGCTTTGCATTTTCTTTATATTTTTGGAGGTTGTGTTTTTCTTTCTCTGTTGCAGGATGATGGGAGTGATCGAGAAGCACTGAGGCTCTGCACCTACAGAGCTGCAGGCCATTTGAAGTAATCAGCACCTGATTATTTGATCGAGGCTGAAAAGGGACGGTGCCAGAGTATGCCTTCATACTCCAGAGTGGTAACAGACTCAAACTCCAGCTTTGTCTTCAAAGATTTTTGTGAAGTTTTCTATGAAGAAACTAACCCCACTTGTTTCCCTTTATTCCAGTATCTCCAATCAATTTCCCAGTGTCTTTCCCACCTCTCTTCAGTGGAGCACATCAGCCTCCATTTTCTCTTTGTGTTAAATCGACACTTCTACCAAACATCTACATCTGTATCTCAATCCTGGGTCCAGTCTTAAGTTTGAATGTCACATTTTGATGGGCAAGTAGCAGTAGTTGTAGTATTAGTAGTAGTCATAGTAGTAGGTAAAACTTTATTATAACTCCAGGCTATATAAGAAGCAGAAGGCAGGTGAACAGCTTCTTTTCCTAGGCTGTCACTAATCTTTTCCATAACTCTTTTCCAGTAACCTTGAGCAAACATATGAGTGTTATCACCTGGATCTAGATAACAATGCCCAAAAAGGTTAGAATAACTTAGCTCTGCTTTATGCAATTTTATAGGTGTCCAATAGAGTCTATTGAGAATTTTGAATTATTAAGTTTAGATCTGGCATCTCTCAAGGGTTCTAGCATTTCTCTCACAAAAGTGGTCTATTCATCTGCTTCAAAGTTCTCTGTAGGTTTTTTTTTTACCACACAGCTTTAGACCTTTGTTAGTATCATTAAGGCCATCTATTAGATATTTGTAGATTTGATCTGTTAGGTGTGGAAGTTCGCTAAGTACTTTCAATTTGGAGTATACGGGAGAATGGAACCTAGTGTCTGGTGGATTTGAGCTTGTTTCTTGTTTCTGGATTTAGAATTTCAGGATAAAAATCTCTTTGCTGTAAAATACTCTCAGCATTCTATATATTCTATTGTCATACTTCAACATTTTTACAGTGGCCAAATGCAGAGGCACTGCTTGGTTCCAATAGGGGGCTCTGAGGGATAACAAACTTCAGGCCAGAGCAGTGGCTCAAAACATGTAACATTTGCAATGCAAGTAGGAAACCTTTCAAAGATCCAGTGAAATCTAAATTTGCCAATGAAAGGTATCAGTGGAAAATTAAGTGGAATTATCTGAGAGTGAAAAAAAGACAGAGAAATAAAGAAGAAGACAATGGTAAGTGGTAATAATGAGTAAATATAACAAACTAAATGTGTGTTGATTAACACTGGTTTCATAAGGTGTGCTTAATTCTGATTCTACCTACATGAGTAATAATATAAGCCTGTAGTTATTTAGTAACTAAGTTTGCATTATTCTTATTTTCATTATCCTTTATGTTTATAGTTCCAAATTGCGTCTTTTTAAGTTCTTTATATTTTTTTCTTTTAAACCAGCCATTTTCCAAACTTCAGTATGCAGCTGCCCAGTTTGAGAGCTGAAAATCTTCCAGGGCCCACCAAAAACCACAACATAAGACTCAAATATTAACTTTTTCTTTATCATATTTTTTGTTTCATAAACAGGAAATTTAAAGCAAATGCTTTGCTTTTAGATACATTAACATTACTCATACAGTGTTTGATTACAATTAATGCGCCACTGCCATTTATATTGTTTTAATCAGACATCAGCAAAGTCATCAAATTTTCTTGTTTAATACATACATAAAACATTCCTTGCAGTCCAGAAAACTAATCCCAAGTTAACACTGGTGTCTTCAAAGACACTTACAACCTCGAAAAATCAGGAAGGGAGCTGAACAGTAAAATGTTTAACGGAGTGTCACCAACTTTTTCACCACCAGTTCAACCATGACACCTGTTGGAAACATCACACCAGATAAGTGATAAAAAGATGACATGAGTTAAAACTTCCGGGTGTGTTTTGATACTTTCGCGACTAAAAGTAACAACCTGTAATCTTTTATTATGTTATGATCATTACAGAGTGATTTTTAAAAAATATTCTATCATATTCAGTTCTTGTAAATGACTTCCTGCAGCCCATCTACAGTACCTCTGTGGCCCAACATTGGGCCCCAGACCACACTTTGGGAAGAACTGTTCTAAACAATACCATTGTGATGCCTAAATAAAATCAATCTCTCGTTGCTGTCAGGTTATTTATACTATAATCATGAATGAACGCTGGTTTTAGAGACCCATTGTGAAATTTTGCCTAGAGCCCCCACAGACTCAGGAACTGCCCCTCTGTTGGATAATTTACTCTAAATATGGAGAGATGTCTATTCAGCGTATGTGGGGATGTCATCCAACAAAGGGAAATGAGTGGCATTTCGAATGTGATTTCTTTTTGTCACAAGTGTCATCTCTCTCACACAGTGAAGCCATCAACGCTGTAGATTTACTAGTTTGTGCTTATTTGGTCACGCTTGACACTTTTCATGATGCTGAGTTGTAAAAAAAACTGTGAAAAACAATTTGCACAGCTACGTCCCAGTCAAAGCTGCTGATTGTCACCCTGGATGTGCGTGAAAAAGAATGTGTCACGACACATTGTTGCAGAGACAGTATTATGTCAACTAGAGATCAAACAGTAAAACCTGGAGGCTAAAATTTCAGCAAATTTATTTTTAGAAAGTTTGCCTGTGGAATTCATACTCCAGGTCTACATGTTTCTTATTTAGAAAATGTATTTTTAAAAGTGATGATTTTTGTTTTACTGTTGCTTGTCATAGGTCTTTTTTGTCACTGTATGGGTAAATTTACTTGGAAAAATCTTTTACACATTATACATCATATCCAAATTAAATTCTTTATGAGATATTTGATTAATCTCACCTTGTTTCTGTCTGAATTTGTGCACACAGGATCCTCAGCAGCCAGTGCGATGCTGCTGGCCACAATCACGAGTAGGATGGTCATCTCAAAGTATCGCAGAGTCACCACATAGTGACATATCCTCCTGATCCTGCAGATTTACATAGAGGAAGATGTTAGACAAACACAAGCAAATACAACTGTATTCACATCAGTAATGAATGATTTCATGGATTTTGCACAATCTTACGGATTGGAGGCCTTGAAGATGAACATGCTGTCTGGAGCTACACGTTTTGGAGGAATCGGCGGTTCTTCCTCCTCTGTTTCATCATCTTTTTGGTCAGAGCTGTATGCCTCCAACTCTTTATTGTTCACTGAATCCCAGACAGAGATTTGAGAGAAGAGAAGTGAATGTTTTAGCAGTACTGCTATGACAAAGAAAGAACAATGTGAGTCACCGGCACAATGGATTCATCAAAAAACCTTCAAGTGTGGCACTCTTATCAGATATCAGAAACACCTCCACACGGTGAGCAGAGTGATACTGATGCTTAATCCCACTCGATGATGCTAAGGACAACAGTGAGAGAGATCACAGTGTTACCTGTCATGGGTGTCAGCTCCAGCAGAGGCTGTGCAGACATTTCAATGGCGATGCTTCCCTCCAGGTTGGACTTGTTACGTTTGAGGGAGGTGGAGCGGCTCTCTGACTCGATGGTCCTCACAGTGTACTCTGTGGCTTCTAAGGCCGATTCCACAGGCATGTTTTGGCCCTGGTACTGGTCTGAGTGTCTACCCTCACCCTGTTCGGACCAGGAACAGTCCATCAGCTGCTCACACTGAGGGGGGTCAGGGATGTTGGCACCAGGCAAGGTAGATCTGAAAACAGCAAAGAAATGCCTGAAAGAACCTGGACTCTGGAATATTTGAATATCATGGTTATTCAGTGATGAAATAGTACCAAAAAGTCTTCAAAACTGCTGTGAATTTTCAGACACATATGTCAAGGGTTGAGCAGAACTGCAAAGTTTATTCAACCCTAAAGTCACAAAAATTACATGTTATAGATAATAAAAATAGCTTATTTAATGACTGGATTATCTCTTTTACTTTTATTTCACAAACACTTTTACCCCAACAGTTTTAATTTACGTGCATTTTGTATGCTATATTGATCAAATCACATACATTTCCATCAACCTATTTTTTACATCACTTTTTACTACTTTCACCCTTGAGGCCTCTTTCAAAAATACAAATTTTTAGGCTGTTAATGATAAATAATAAATGAAAACAATCAAAATTATTACATTTGCCACCATTTTCATCAAATTATAAAACTTTCATTAAACCAATCTAAAATTAATCAAATCAATTCATAACTTATCACTTATTTTTTTTAATTCAAATGCATTTTCTTATTTCATTATTTCATTCATGAGTTTTTATCACCTCAACGTATCATTTGGTTTCTGTCACATTATCCGTCATTCAAAGGGGGGGTGGCTAAGTCCCACATTATGACGTTTCTATGAAATCACAAGACAACACTTTACTGGTCTTCTATTCATCTGACACAGCCAGTATCCCATCATGCACTAATCATGCCCTCCAATGATGTCTGTTATCCAATCATAGCCCCTCTTTTACTCTTTTATGCTCTGCATCAGACAGGCAACAAAAGCGCTCAGATAAGTTTTAGAAGAATGGTGTTGTTCAGATGGTTTGTGGTACACAAGTTTGGATAAAAGTTTGGATTAACCAGAAGAAAAATAAAGACTTTGCAGACAAAGCAATGGGAAGCAAAGATGTGGGGTAAGCCAGTCAGCAGCTCAACCAAAGCCCTCTCCTCTTTATGCCATCAGGAGTTTTCAGTAGTAGCCAGAGGAGTCCTAAGTCCACATGCTGCTACAGAAATGCACAGGAAGACCTCGATAGCAAAAGATGTAAGCTATTGATGCATTTTTTTGACAAAAGACTACTCGTACCAGTCAAGGATAATAAGAAATATCCATGAAAAAGGAGCTCAGTGAGTCATGCCTTCCCCAAGAATAAAACATTTAAAAAATATATTATAAGGCTCCAAGCTACAATTTATTGTATCATGTATTTTAAAGTGTCTCATAGAGATTCACACATCAGTTTACAGATTGTCAGAGTTCAATAAAAGTGGAATCATTTATTGTTACCATAATAGCCTAAATTTAATCTTCAAGAAACACAGTGACACAATTTTAGTCATGGCTTCATTCATTTTGTGTTATATAAAAAAAAAACTATTCTCAGGTGGAGATCTGTGTTGTAGTTTTCAGATTAGGGGTTCCTTTCAGGAAAATGTATTTAAAGAATCATCAAAAATGTGAAAAATAAGAAATCTGGTAATCATCACAATGTTAGCAATGTCCCCATAAGCATTTTATCGCTAGCTCTGAGCTTTCTAGCACACTGACACACTGATGCGGTGTAGTAAAACCTGAAATGATTGCATCAGCATGCTAGCACTAGAATTAAACTTTTTTAATGTAAGCATTGAGCTACGTAAACTGAATAATTGAAATGGGACGAAAAGTAAATGTTAGCACGTTAGCACTGTCACAGGACTGTAAGCAATTTATTGGCATCAGGCTACTTTGATGCTTTACTTGGTGTTTAATGCTTAATATACTCATTATCACGATAACATGCTAACAGTGTAACATGGTGAATCTGTTTGTTAGCATTAGCAACCATTTTAGCACTGTATTGTTAGCACTAGCCATAAGTTTTACTTTCAAGACAAGAAAAATTTTAAGCTTAGCCATGGAGTATTTTAGTCTAGCTTTTAGTTTTTTAAGTTAAGGTCTATATTTCCTTTTTTTTAAGAACATACACAGAGAGCCCATCCTTCTGTGATAAAGAATGTGGTGTATGACCTCGTCTTTGACCTGGGAAAAATGCTTTATGAACAAATTGTAAGTGGTTTATAAATATACCACTTTTCTTGTCTTCTGACCGCACAAATCACTTTTACAACGTATATCTGATTCAGCCCAGAAATCAATCCAATAGAGAATTTGTGGTTAGACTTAAAAAAAGGGCTGTTCACACCTGATCCCCATGCAACCTGACAGAACTTGAGCAGTTTTGCAAAGAAGAATGGAGTAAAATTACAGTGTCCAGATGTGAAAGCCTGATTGAGACCTAGCCACACGGACTCAGTGCTGTGATTGCAGCCAAAGGTGAATCTACTAAATACTGACTTGAAGATGGTGAATATTTTTGGCAGTCAATTATTTTACATTACATATTTTGATTTAATTGAAATTAGTTTGTTGAAATTTGTGTCACTTTGACATTAAAGAGGGTTTTTCTTAGTAATTTTATTCTGTAAAAAAAGACAAATTACACTGACCATGATTGATTTATAAACTTAATAAAAGGGTAAAACATCCAAGGGAGAGAATACTTTTTATAGGCATAGGCGTATAAAAAGAGGTCACTTACCCATTAGTTTATTACAATAGAAAAAAAAAGACAAAATGACATAAACTATTTTGAAAGCAAAATAATGGAATTTTTAAATGCAACAAAAAAGGATGCAATTAACCATGATTTATCACAGAAATTATGAGATAAATTGCAATTACAAAAAAAAAAAAAAGAAAGAAAAGAAAAAAAATTGTCACAGCCCAGAATGAACTAATTCCATCCAAGCACAGTCATATGAACATGATTAGGCCATCAGGGACAATCTAGGGTTAAAAGAGTAGCTGGCAATTTTTCGAATTTTCTGACCCAATAACATTTCCACATGTGATTCCAGGAGCTGAGATCAAACTGTTAACCCACTGATGTTAAGATGACCAACTGCCACTGAACCAAAGCTTACTGTTAGAAAGATAGTTAAAAGCCTTTCAAGACAACATTTTTCTTAGTTAGATCCTCCTCTCTTAGTTGCTGTGTCCATCAAAAAGATGGAGGCGTTCAGTAGGAGACAATGACTTTGCTAACAGCACGTATAATTTTGTCTAAATTTGAAAGCCTTATGTAATGCAGCTGTAGGGTTTGCTGGAAAGTAGACCATGGATTTTGTATCCACCATTTTAATTGAGGGGACCTCATCTCAGCTTGGATAGACAGGTAAAATGATGAAGCTATACAGTATTATATACTCTGACATGAGACCATACCTCAGACAAACACCTAAACATGTAAGTACAAGCTATAAAAAAGCAGAGAAAAGATGCTTTCCTCTCTCTCAGGGACAAACATCCAGGGACAGTTCAGTAAAAATGAACTTCGCCAGACAATTACATACAACAATAAAGAACAACATACAAGGATAAAGAAGTAAAGGTAAAAATATGCTTGAGTTCATGTGAACTCTATCATCCCTCTTAGTCAAAGATGACATGAAAACATCCTTACCTTCTACAGTCTTCTCCAACTTCTGCATACGGGTTGATGATGGTTGTCCCGCAGTCGTCTTGGACTGTTCCTCCGTCCACCTCGTCCCTCTCCTCCTTCTCCTCCCTCTCATCCAGAGTCTTTCTCTCCTGGCTGAGTGACCGTCTCACATGTAGCACCTCGTGTGGCGTTTGAGAACAGTCCAGACTTTTTGCTTCTGTGCGTGCTTCTCTATGACGGTGGCGTCTGTGTCTCGCTCCTTCGTCTGGCCCCTGACTGGGTCTGAACTTGCGGGCCATCCTGTGCCTGCCCCCACCTGCAACCCGGTGGTTTCCTCCTCCTGTTTTCTCCTCGTTCAGGTTGACCAGGGGTTCAGCTGCTGGGGGCTCGGGCATGGGGATTGAGATGGACATGGGGGGCTCAGGAAGGGGCATCCCCACAGACATGGGGGATTCAGGTAGGTGAGCCGGGCTTGCCTCTGGGGAGATGGCAGTGGTGTGATGGGGGATAGTGGGGGTTTCGATTGTATCCTCTGTTGGGCTTCCAAACAGCTCCTCTCTGCTTGCCATCTGGCGACGCTTGCGGAGCTGGTTGGCTCTCTGCTCCCACACCGACATATTGACCTTCCTCCTCCTCTCGCGACGGTTGGAGAAAGGTTTGGCACCATTGAGCGGCTGTTCATCTGCAGCTCCTGGCGCACCATCGGGCTCTTCTGGGAAGTTTGGCCGTCCTCGGTGGATGGCACGTTTCCTGTATAGGTAGGGTCTTCTCCTCCCACTAAAGACCATAATTAAATTGACATCATTAGGGTACAGAAACAGGCCAACATTTAGGGAATAGGTGAGAAGGAAACATCAAGACTGTGTTGATATAGCATACCAGTTAGAAATAACAATATCCATTCAAAAAAAATAAAAGTTGCAAGAAAAGGACAGACCTTTTCTATGATTTTTCATGTTTAGTAACAAAAAATCCCATGGAAGAATGTGCAAAATACAAAAACATCCAAAAAACTGAAAAATTAAGTTACCTGTGAAGTAAGGACAGAGCAAAAGCAAACAAAAACAAAAACCACAAAACAAAAAAGGGCAAGGTGCAAGGATTAAAGTACACACATAGTGTAACATCTATAAAATAATCTTGAAAATCTAGTGAGAGAACTAAAGGGAGAAGTTCTGTGAGACAGGGATGCATACAATTATACTTACTGGTGTTCAGATTCTTTTGCTGTCCATGTAATCAATGAGTGATTATTCGAAAACAAGACATTAGTGTTTTACAACATACACAGAACATTTGTTGTGACACAGAACAAAATATAAAGAGGATGCAAATTATAAGTCAAGATTACCCATGTTAAGAAATGAGAATACTTTCTGAGGAATAATGTGCATATGCAATTGAAAAAGCACCCAAAGTTTTCAGAGTAAATGCAAAATGTATTTCCTAACAAACAGGTTAAAGGCTACATTGACTCCAAAACATCTAGTAACATTTTGTTCAATGTCACATAACAGGCATAAAAACAAGACAATGTGATGGAACTAGCACAGCAAAATCAGCATCTTGATAGCTGCAACACAAACAAGACTAACATTCAAATATGTTACAGACAAATGATACAGTCAGTGTCACCGCTGCAGAGTCACAGTATGTGGTTACCTCTCATTGTACAGAGCTGATTATTTGCCTGACTGAGGTAAGTGTTGTCCCCATTGTAATGAATTAATTCTCTGCTGACTATTCAACCATTTTATCTTTGTTTCTCTCTGTAAAAAAACGTCCTAACTTAATTAATAATGCCCACACATAAAGATATGAGATTGCTACTTTAATTATTATAATAAATTACTTTGAGGATTTTGAAGGACCTATTTTTATTTTCCAGTCACTTAAATCATTCATTAAAAAAAAAAAAAGTATTATTTATTACTGTCAAGAAGAAAAAACTTTTATAAGGTGCATTCAGGACTTTAAGGTATAATATGTGACTTTCAGAGTAAAAGATGATTCAGTTCTTTATTTCTGAAGGACTCCAGATTGTCCTTCCATTGGCTCTCTTTGAATTGACTCTTTGGCTGGTACTCTGCCATTATGCCTCTACAGTGTCCCTGAGTGAGCACAGCCATCTCTCTTCCCTGCTGACAGGGCTTCTTCTCAAATTTGGTACACTCTGCCTGTACAGCAGTTTGCAGGAAGTGTTCTATGGAGCATATTGCTTCTTTTCTAGTCAATCCTTGCAATTCCACTAACCTTGCAAAGCAGATTGATACGCCCATTTCCATGTTTCTCACTGGCCAATCCATCTTGCAAAGCTCCCGTCTGAACCTTTTGGGCCCAGTTAGAAAGTGACAGGACCAATCAGCAACGAGGGGCAGTACTTTGGGGCGCAGTGGAGTTGTGATATAAGCAAGCAGCAACAAGAGGCCTGCGCAATTATGGCGGAAGAGATTAGCATGAATGCTGCTAAAGCACCAGTTTTATCAGAACTTGATGACATTTCTTTGTTAAAGGAGGGCAAAGAACAGCATTGAGTTGTTCTCTTTTCAAAAACGACAAAAGTCGTGTACTGACATGTCTACAGTCGCCATGGTTCGTGTTATGTTCTCTATGGTGTTTACTCCTTCAGTAGGGGTAGCATGTTTTGTTGCTCTGATTGGCCCATAAAGATGTGACAGACAGAACGTTCATCCAATCATCCGCCGAGTGTTTTTTCAAAGGCTTTGCCCTTTCCCAAACGCTGTCTATGAGTGGTTTGTCAGATGGATGTGTGAAACAAATCAATTTGGCGTGTCAGGTTACGATTCCACAGCACGCAATCTGGTCCATCTCCAGAGAGTGCCAGAAGCGCCACTCTGCCCAAGATAGACGTCAAGCCTATTTTCATTTGCACCCGATGCCAAAAAAAAAAAAAAAGCAATCTAAGTAGAGCAGATTGACCAAAACAGAAATGAAAATGTACAAAGCATGAGTCAACTACAATATACAAATCAATGCATGGACTCCTGATTGTAAATCTAATCTGATATCAACATTACATCCCATTCTGTGGCACAAGGCACATCAGCTGACCAGAAGATCACAGAGATAATACAGTGCCAGTTGGGCAATTCACTGACTCGATGGACTCACTCCATGCCTGAGTCCTAGTCCGCAGTTAATCTCAGCCTTGCAGTCAGCAGATCAATGGCTTACGCTGCTTAGGTAGGTGAACTGCTCTAAAACGTCCACGCTTTCACCATTCACAAGGGTAGTACTCCTGATGCTGCAGCTGTCAGACAAGCTGCATGTCATGTGAAGGCGGAAGGACAAAGCCCTTGGGACCTGAACCGCCAGATGGAGAGGAAAACTCTGCACAAGCATCGATCATGTAGGTTTAATGTTGCTGGGGGCACTGAGGTGTCGTCCATGTGGAGCCCACAGGATTATTTCTAACACCACACATCCTTCTCTAGAAAACATAAACTTTTTATCTTCCCACTGTACTCACCCATGGCAGCAGCAAGAAAAATCATAGAATAATATAGATGTGAGCAGCAAATCAACTTCAGAAAATCAAAATAATCTGTTGTTTACATACACTTCTGACATGGGACTTGTTATCATGTGGTTTCGCAGTGGGCTCTATGCACGGCAGGGTGTGACATATTTCCAGTGAAAAATTAGGCGACGTGACAACTTCCGCCAACGATACGTGCTATGTCACAACGAAACCTACTATCATTGTAAACCGTCCTATACTGCGTTTATTTGTCAGTTTTTTTTTTCGATTGTTATTTGTGTTTACTCTTCATCATAATGGCATCCAAACGTGATAAAATGATGTTTCAAAGACGAGTTAAAAGCACTTCTGAACATCATTGCTGTGTGCCGCTGTGTACATCTCCAGCTAAATTTTATTCTGTTCTTAGTTAACTCCTGCAAACAGCTGGTAAACCACAATAAACTGCAAAAAATCTGCCATCATACACCATTCTCTTCTGCATCCAAACTTCCTACTGGAAGTTTGTGAACGGCCCAATGTCAAATGCAGAAGTAATCCGGCCTGAGGCCCCTTACCGTATGTCTCTCCCCCACTCTTGACCCTGCTTCGGACTATATCCACTGTCCTCCTCTATCTAATAAAGGCACAAAAATGCCCATCTTAAAAAAAAAAAAAAAAAAAAAAAAGTAATTAACTAACAATTTTTTTAGTTCCATTAATTTCATATCAACTGGTTAAATGTATTTAAAGTCACATATTATACCTCCAAAGCAGAAAAGCAATTCTTTATTCATTGAAGAATGCAATTAAATTCTTTGCTTTGTTTGTTTGCAGCACCCAAAGGTACCTTGGTCATCACCTGATGATACAGTAATGCACCCTTAGCTCGGATTTGCAAATTGCTCTGCTAGTTTCAGAATACTTGAGTTAATTAGCAGCCATTTAAATGCTAAAATGAAAAGATATCAGATAAGACCACTAAGATTATGTTTTTATGTCAGGTAACTTTTGATAAATAGTTTTCACACTGTCTGAGCATGAACTACAAGCATAGATTAGAATATCAAGCAATACGGCATAGTAATCATGTTTTATAATTTGGAAATAATGGAAAATGTAGCCAGTGATAAGAAAACCCAGACTACTTTTCAGTTAACGGTTCAAAACATGCAAAATAATAAGTACAGTCCCAGTCAAGCCAAGCCAGAGCTGTGATGAGACACTTGATGTGTCCCTGTGGTATGCTCAAGTACCCTTTAAGGATTGCTGTTTTAAAAGTCAATCACTCTTAGTTTGTAATGCCACTGAAGGGTTATGTACGGTAGTTTTATTCCCTCTACAGTGTGACATTGTCACAGTGATCCAACTGAGTCATGCAAAGTATGGACTCTTGGTTAAAATCTGTTCCAGACAATCTTAAAAATGATTCCTGTCTGCCTGGGTAGGATGACTCTTCTCATTATTAATAAGAGACTGCCAAAGACTACTAACAGGCTGTATAGGAACAACTTTATCTGTAATGGGTCATGCTTTTTAATCGAGCACATTCAGTAAACATTCAGAATCATGTTGTCAATGCCTTTATCATGCCTTTCCAACTTTGCATTCACCATGCAACTCATTAAACTGGTTCTCAGAAGGTCCACAATTAAAGCCATTGTAAAATATTTATCTTATTAGCTAGACCCCCTGATTTTATTCCATAATGTCTCTAAATAGCCTTACATTTACAGCTAGTTCTCCCAAAGCATCCATACTGCACATGACATAAGAATCATTAAAAATCTGCTGCTTTTCCTGCAAAAATATAAAATATTTTTCAGCCCAATCCACCTCTTTAGTGTCCTTAATAAGAGATTTGATCTGAGAATCAGTCGGCAACAAATATCTGTGAAAGCTGAAGTAAACTCTCCTTAAATGGTTGTTAGCTGCAGTAACTTACTCAGAAATCAGGCCATCTCTTCCTCTAGCATATCTCTGGTTGAAAAACTCCTCTTCCTCCTCTTCATCCTGGTAATAAAATAATAAAACACACATTTAACAAATTTGATTGTAACACCAGGAATGCACCTTCATCTGTTACATCTTACACATCACTGAAGGTGTGTATTATATATTTTTTTATAAACAACATTGGTAAACACAGAGGTAAAAATAGTATAAACCTTTGTCAGTTCCTGTGCGTTGGCGAGGTTATCCACAGCGATGGCCAAGAAGACGTTCAGAAGAGTGTCTGTCATGGAGAGGGTTAAGAACACACACCTGTAGGAATCTATGGCCGTCTGTATTTAACTCACTTGCATACCTTTAGTTCGTATGACATAATACATTGCAATCATCTTAAGTAAAGCTACTTGTTCATTGCGCTTTTGGCCTTTTAGACCAAATTGCAAGGATATCATCAGCAAATAGAGACATCTCATGAGCCTACATTTTGTCATGGTAACATTTATGCACTTAGAAAGGGAAAATATACTTGTAGAACAAAAAATTATCTTTGCATTGCATTGCACTGTCCCCTCCCGTTTCATTTTTTTACTGCAGGTTTTCTGAATAGCTTTCCACAATAATATTTCTTTATTAGTTTTAAAACAATTAACATACATATTCTCTGCATATAAACCTTAAAGCATTCTTTATAAATACAGTGGTATAAAGAAAGCTATGCTGTGTATAATATTTTTGTTTGTTGTGGTTTTATATGTAACTGAAATTGATTTCTAAGTGAAAATGAGGTTATTTTAGCCATACTGCACACTCTATATATTCTCACCATACATGAAACCCATGGTGGCCAAGGCGAAGGTTGCTGTTGCCACTATTTTGCAATGCAAGAGCATGTAACCCATAGCCAAAGCCTGCATTACAAAATAGTGGCAAAAACACAGAGGCTTTCTGGGTAAAAAACAAACAAAAAAAACCAAACAAAAACGAAATCTTCAAAATTTTTCAACATACAGTGCTTAACAAATTTATTAGACCACCTGTCATATTTGTCTCAAAGACCATCCAGCATCATGACGTGCTTTAATGCGGACTCTTTCATTTTCAGTGAGCTCTCAACATTTTACCATTTTGAACAGGAATGAGGAATTTCAAACTGAATTCACCCAAATTTGAGCCAGCTCACTAGGCTTCTCTGAGAAGTCAGAAATTAATCAAACATAACATTAAACCACTAACACAATTTTTTCTGTTCAGGAATGCAAGTAAATAACTATAATTTGACATATTAATAAAAAAATATTCATGTGCTTTACTATTTTTAAATTTTTTTTATAAATCAGTAAATTTGAAAATTCATGGATAACAATCATAATAATATTTTAGCATTAAAAATATCATTTGGGTGAAAGAGCTTCTACATATTGGTGTATTAACCATTGAAGAAACATAAAAAAATGATTTTGGTAATTACCAATGCTGTTAATTTAGGGCAGCTGTGGCATAAACCTTACTTTGGTTAGGGTTAGGGTGGTCTAATACATTTGTTAAGTACTGTATGTTTAAGCCAGCATTGTTTTATTACCCATTTTTACCCAAAACTTGATCAATTCTGCAGAGAAACTGTACCCATCTGTTACACTGTATAGCCTAGCTTCCTAGCCGGTACAACCAGCAAGTCCTTCTTAAAGGAGCAATGCTCACTGAAATCACTCCAGGCTATTGTCACTACTCCGCTACGTACATCATACAACTCAGCTTCAAAAAAACTGAAATATCCCTTTAACGGGTGACTTTTAACCAACTTTGTTGGTCGATATCATTCTTATAATACCGGATAAAAACGGAAAGAGTCTTTATAATTGTCGCTTTGTTCAGTTTTTCACTATAATATCAAAATAAACATTTAAGATGTATATAAAGAAAATTAAATAGAAAAATACAAAAAACATTCTTTCCCTTTTTTTTACTATTTAAGCAAATACATCAAAATTAAAGATCTAAATGAGTCACAGCATTAAATGTATGCAGCAGCAATAATTCCCCAGTCTTGGACTGTTGTCAGCTTTTAGATTAGAGCTTTTTTGCTGGCATTGTGAGGACTTTTACTTAAGACAGACCTTTTTTCTTATTATGGCTTCACAGTAAGCTTCAACATATACAGTAGTTCTCACACCACTGCAGTAACTCTTCCAAGGATGTGACTACTTTTTCTGCTACTGAAATTGTGATGTACAGGTTAGCTTAAAAAGTTATACCATGGCTAATAGGGTTGATAAGGATACAGTTTCCAAACAAGGTGAGGACTATGAAGTAGATGGATGACCACATGCCATACTGTACTCCACCCTGTGATCGAATCCCGTTATACATCACCTCATTCCAGTCTTCACCAGTCAAAATCTGCAGGGAAATGCAGAGAATATTTAGAATAATAGTTACTGTATATTGGTCATATTTGATTTGAGAAAACTACCTTAACATTGCATGGGACACGAGAAATAGTCACTGCATGCAAAACCAGCCTGAGATATGTGATTAAAACTGGCAGCAGGACAAGTCATTACTTTGTGTGCTGATCAAAACAGTCCTTCACAGAGCGCCTGGTTTTGTAGCAGATCTGATGTGGATTTGTTCACGTTTCACTTGTCTGATATTCATGTGCGCATATGTGTGCATGGATGTGTGGGATGATAGCGGAGGCAGGGGGTAGAGAGCGAGTGAGCAGAGTTGTTTAATCTGCGCCTGGGGTGAGAAATATCCCAGGGTGCAATGTGTCATGGAGAGCAGGCAGAACGAGGGGAATCTGTGGGAGCCAAACCTGAAACACTGTCATGATGGCAGCTGGAAATGTGTCAAAGTTGGTGGGAGTGTAATCTTCAAAGATGAACCTAGAGGGAAGGCAGATAGAAAGCAGGGTCAGATATGACCAAGGAAGAATAGGAGAGAGGAGGAGGAAGCAGAGGAGGAGGAGGATGCAGAGCTATTTTCATCCGGACATATCATTTCCTCTCCTCTTCATCATACACACCATTGAGGAAGCTGCAGTTCCGTTTGCAGGGTGTAGTAGGCATTTCAAAGACTGTGGTTTGATCGGATATGTAGGTTACAATGATATACGAATATCACAAGGAAGCTGAGAAGAGAGGGTTTCTGTTGTTACATCTTGAAGGCTTTCCTCACCTTCCTCCAAAAAGCTGCATCCCCAGCAGAGCGAACACCACAATGAAGAGAAAGAGCAGGAACAGCAGGCTGATGATGGACTTCATGGAGCTCATGAGGGACACAACCAGGTTCCTGAGGGAAGCCCAGTATCTGATGGAAAGAAATCACATACTCTTTGTCTTTTGAACACAGCTGTAAAATATTCAAATAGTAGGTCTGTCAAAAGATTAACATTATTTCAGTCAGGAACTCTCTCATCATACATTTTACCATTTTATGAAAAAGGATCTACAGTTTTACTGGCAGAGAAGGCTCTGCTCAAAAGATGCTCCCTGGATTAGTCAAGCAGCATGCTTTGACTTTTCAGGGAACGCATGGCTAGAAATCCCCATAAGGATAGATACATTAATGAAAATTGTACTGAATATAATGAAATTACTTCAAAAGCAATTAATACATAGTAACATGAATCTCAATATGAGGGTGCAACAAGCCTTATGCTATAAAAGAGGAGGCTAGGGTGAAGGAGGTTGAGCTTTGCCAGCAGCAGCAGCAACAGTGTGGTTCATTAGCATTAATGCAAGCAGGAATCAGAGAGAAGTACGTCATATTTAAATGGACCGATTTGTTGAGAGAAAGAACTGTGATTGGCGTTGGGATCTGGGAGGCGATAATTGGGATCAGCTGGCTGTCAGCTGATCCCGGCTGGGATCAGACCACATAATTTTTCGGTCTTTCACAACAGTACCACGTCAGACTATGCAAGGAAAATCTTGTATGGTCTCGGCCAACAGACTGGCCACACTTCAAGAATGATCCTGACTGCTCATCATATGCTAACATCAAAACTGCATGCGAGTTCACATGTTGTTGGGGAGGCGGGTCAAAGAGAGTGAATCGTAGCTATAACAGAAGTACTCTTTGTGATGCAAGCGTATCTTGCTTGGAAAAGAAGAAAATAACAAACAAATAACAATTATGGACTGGATTATAGATTATGGATAACATTTCTGGACCTGTCCCACTGTACCAAGAGAGGAATTTGACGTATGAATGTGATAAGGTAAAAAAAGGATAGCCCAATCATGGTTATTATAGTTAACTAAAAAACACTAAACTAAACTAAATTAAAACTAAAATTCAAAAATCATTTTAGTTAACTGAAACTAAATCAAAACTAAGCTTTACCGGAAAAACAAAAACTAACTAAAACTATATGGTGCGCTTACAAAACTAACTAAACTAAAATAAAAATAGAGACAAAATATCCTTAGTTTTAGTCTTTGACACAACCATACTGACTGGCACCTACACCAGCGTTTGGGGAGAGTAAAATTGCCTGAATTGATTGGTTAAGACTTCATACAGTGGTAGTTTTATGTCTGGAGTTATATTCAAACATCATCTTTAAACAAATAAAATGAAAAATGAAGAGTTGCCTGTTTGAATATTTTTTTAAAAATGCATGACGTTCCCTTAGCCCCAACATGTATCTGAAAATCTAAAACTGACACTAAAACTAATAAAAACTTAACTGAAATGTTTTGCAAAATAAAAACTAAACTAAACCAACAAACCAGCAGTAAAAACTAATTAAAATTAAACTGAAATTGAATAAAGAAAGTGAGCCAAGTATACCTAGTTATCACATTCAGTTCCACTGTATGAACACATAAGAGGGAGAAAAAGTAGGGACTCACTCTGGTAAATACTGATATAAAGATAGGAAGCAAATTTTCACCTATTGGTAGGCGTCAGGATACATGTCGTTAATGTTGGGTCAGGGTGGAAAACTAGGCAAGGATTCAAGGAAAGTTCCTACATGCTAGTCCTGGTGAGTCGTGGATTTGGGGCATCTATTGTTCATTATGTCACACTACAAGCGTGTTTGAGGCAGGCTTTAGGGTAAACGGTTTCCTGTTTGGATACAGACCTACTTTTATAGGTCAATCTAAACATGAACTTAACCACAGAAAAATGACTGTTTTATGGATTGGAAAGGAAATTAGAGGACAGTAAAAAGGTCAATGTTTGACATTGGAAGAGCAGATAACTTTTGACTTGTCCACCGAGCTGAGCTATGCATATTTAAAATAAATGAGACATTAAGGAGCAGCGGTGGACTTATTTTAAATCACTGTGGCTGCAGGGAATCGCTGACATGGCTTAACCAAAGTGCGTTTACAGGAAGAATAAAGTATGAGATTTGCGCACTTATTGTGGACATTAATAAATAACAATTAATTTGATTAATCTTGACAGTCCTAACTATTACACAACAACATATACACAGAGCATATCAATTTTTCATCTCTCTCACTTTGTGATCTTGAAAATCCTCAGGAGTCTCAGGGCTCGCAGTACGCTGATCCCAAAGGATGTGCCAGGCCTGAAGAAACCCCAAACCACCTCAAAGATGCTGCCAACAATAACCTGCAACAAACATCAGACCAATAAAAGATATTTACTTTTCTAAAGGACCCATCTGGCAAGCAGAACAACCCATTCTATCTGAAGTGACTGTGAACAGATAAAGGGGAGAAAATGTGTGTTATCCTCATTAAAAGGCTAAAATATCATATGTCTGCACTCACTTTTTGTTCCATTGATGTAATAGGATGCAGTATTTATATATTGTGTGGCTAAAGGCTTAAGTTAATGTGTAAGTATCATGTTTTTAAATGATGATACTGATGCATATACACTCATCAGTTACTTCTATTCAGCTGCTCATGAACACATATATGTAACCAGCCACTCACAGAGCAACAACTAATGCATTTACACATGTAGACACAGTCAAGACCATCTGCTGAAGTCCAAACGAAGCATTAGAGTGGGGAAGGCTGTTGGTGGTCTTGCGGGCTTTCATGTTGTTTGACAATTTTTGACCCCATCATTCAAATGTTGCAGCAGAAATTCAGACTAATTGTTTCAGAGAATCCCCATTATCTGCTATCAGGGCAGCAACTAGTCTTCTCAGGTTCCTCCATCAGTTCATAATATCACATGCAAAAGACAACAGATAGTTCAGCTAGAATACAGCCTTATTCATCCACAACCAAAACCTCCTAACCCACTCAGTACCCAATACCAATCTCTCCTAAACACTATCAACTTCAGTGAACCTTATGCAACCCTGAAAACAGAGGAAAAAGTAAAGTGTAATTATATAGTTTATCTTATATACATTCAGATTATTAAGTTCCTTTTAAAGCTTGTTTTACTGGTAGACCTCTTCAGGGAGTATGGCAACTTAGCTAAATGTGTGGCTTTATTCGCCACCATTTGAAGTGTATTCAGATCTTTCTTTGATGCACTTGACCAGTTAACTGAACAATACCTGTCTGATCGAAGGATCAGTCATTAAGTATGTACGTCTTCTAAAGGTGGACACAGCTCTTCCCATTTTGGTTACAAAATACCAGTTTATCTAGTGCAGTGTTACTCAACCCTGCTTAACTGAAGAGCCAAATTGTAGAAAAAAATAACTTTGCAAGAGCCAAAGTCACATAGAGCTTGGTTTACCCTTTCATTTTTCACAATTGTTCTTTATCTACAGTCAGTTAAGGCAGTGATTTGGATTAAAAAGCTAGCCTAAGCCACAATTTTTTATTCCCATGACAACTTCTTCTCCAGGTCATGTTATCCAAATCTAAATCAAGGGGGAAGCTGGACTTGAGGTTGAAGACATTTCACTTGTCCTCCAAAAGTCTTCTTCAGTTCTAATGTGACTAGGGCCAGATAAAGAAACTTTCCAAGAACCTCAATTAAGGCAAATTCACCTCAAAGCCACTGAAATCATCTTTCTTCCCCATTACAATTCTTGGGTTGAACTTTAGGAGATTGTCTTGACCATGTCCTTATGCTTAAAGACAATGGTTGCTGCCTTGTGATTGACTGATTAGACCTTTTCATAAATGAACAGCTGAAGATGTGTACCTAATGATTTGGTTAGTAAGTGTATATCCTCTCTGCTTTATCCATGAAGTAAGATGAACAACATCATCCGTTTTGTAACTTTTCTCCTTTGAAATGTGTAAAACAGATCTGTTTTGAATGTTTCTTCCTTCTTTTGTGTAACATGAAGTCAGAAAAAGAGTTGAAGGACCTCACCCCACAGTCGAAACAGTTGAAAGATGAGTGAAAGTAGAGCCGAAAACCCAGACCGTACATTTTCAGAAACATCTCAGCCAAAAACAGCCCCAGGAAAACAAACTCTGCATAGTCTGGAGATGAGAAAACAAAGAAAAGCAATTAAACAAAAGGATAAGAAGGCAGCTGTCAGCGCAGAAACACTGACTTCATCAGACATGGACCGGAATCATCCCAAAAGTACCAAACTAGAATAATTCAAAAGTGAAACCAACAGAGGAAGATGGTCAGCCAGTCAGGCTGGTTGTGGTGGACGATTGCCACACAGATGGTGTTGAGAGCCACGAGACTGAGCACCATCAGATAGAAAGTGTCTGTCTTCACCATGCGGCGGATGGAGATCCGTAACATTCGCTCTTTACGCCGCAGGTAAGCAGCTGGACCACGCCGGCCACTGCGGAAGTTCATCCTGGATCGTGACATACCTGACAGAGAAAGATGGAGGATCAGCAGAGAGAGGAAAAGAGCAGGAGAGAGAAGAGGTGAGACATACAGAATGAGTTACTTTAAAGCCTGCCTTAGAGGCATAATAACTGAGAAGACTGAAACTTTTAAGATCTTCACTCACTGGCAGTAGATGTGTCTGTGAACTTTTCGTCCCCTGGAGCTCCTCTCCGCGCACCTGTCTTCTTACTCGCTCTCTTCAGCACTAAAAGTGTTTCACAAAAACTTTTGATTATTCAGACCTAAGAAGAAGTAAAGTTAAAAACAGAAAAAAAACATAATCCTGAACTTAAGGGCTTGACAGCTAGAGGGCTGATTCATTCAACTTTAATGTGTTATCAGTAAAAATATGAGTGAACTGGCTTCTTACCTGTTTTGTCATAATTGATGATATATATATTTTTTTTTTTATTTTTTGAGACATGTTTGTACTTTAACTACATATGTATCTTCAGCAGTTTGGACAATGCGTGCCCATATTAGTTCAAACTTTCTTTTTTTTATTAAAAGAAGTTTTTGTTTAATTGCTACTGTACACACTTGTTATTATTTGACGTCTGGCAGGGGAAGCTATGATGAAAACCACCTAATTTGGATGTTGGCCTATATCTATCCCTTTTAAATGAGAGAAAGTAAACATGAGGAATTCAATATCTTCACATCTGATTCACAAAGGATGTAAGGATTATGATTCTACAGCAATAGCAGCAAAAATAACAAAGAGGCTGAGTTTAATTTTTGTGTTTCAGTTTGTTCTGACTTTTTGTTAGACTTTCAAGACTTTATCTCTTTGGTTTGATAGTTAATGTATCTTATTAACCCCTGAGATCATGCCTCTATTATTTTTGTTAAAGCACTTTGTAAACATATTGTCATTTAAACAAAGTTATTGTTATTATTATTATTATTATTATTATTATTATTACAGTTTCAATTAATTTCCTTTTTATGTGGATTGTTATTTATTTGATGCAGGAAAGATAAATGATTGAAATCCTAAATCAGGTTTGGTGGGATTTGTAGGCCATATCGGCAAGCTCTTCTCCAGAGTTTTACTCCCCTCTTAGCGAATGAGAGCTGGGAATGGCTCCAGGCTCTTGAGACCCAGACAGGAACAAGTAAAATAGGAGATAAACCAAATGATGGATGTTGGACTACACGCTGAGTTTTGAGCCTCAGGTGGAGGTTGTCTGCAGGAAAATTTAATCAGGACAAAGAGACTAAAAACACCTTTATTCCTGTTGCCTTTACCCTTTGAGCTAGTGAAATGTAATACAAATTTATGATATATATTATTGCCAATACCCTTGTTAAAAATCTCAACACTCAAAATTCACCGAGACAATCCTGGCAGAGCAAGGAGGAGTCGTCTCTGGAGGTTATACATGATTTGATTGATTTGATTATTGATTAATTTGATTTTACTTTATTCATGTGTCATGCACAAAAAATGCCCAACCCTCATGGGCTTATAAGACACCAGAAATACATTTGCTGTGTTTTACAAAAAGATAAATTCATAACAATTACAAAGTTGCGTGGTCTTTTCCCAGCTCAGTAGTAAACAATACACTCTGCCTTTTCTCCCAGGCTTTGCAGATAAAATCTGCTATAGCAAAGGTTCCATTTTCTAAAACAGAACTCAAAGTTTTTCATAATCATCAAACCAGAAAAAGTCAGCATTAATCAAGGACATTTTCCTAAAAAGTAAAATCCCTTAAGTCATCATAAATTGGACAGTAAAACAAAAAATGAATTTGCTCTCAGTTTAACCAAAGTTACACAACACACAAACTCTATCCTCCTCCGAAATGGCATTAACCTACCAGTCTCTATGGCTAGGAGCAAAGTTCCTGAGCACAACTGTGCACATAACGATCTCTGTCTTCTAATGAGATTATACTTCACATAAGACTGTACATCATAACTCTTCATCATAAGACAATACATTCAAATTTTGGTTTACACCATATATCAACAGACCATTTTTGTCTGTACTTAGTAAACATAGAACTCTTAATGTCCTGGATGTCACATAGTAACTTATTTTGAAAAGTGAATGAGATGTTATTAGCTTTGAAGACAGAAGTAGAGATAGAGAGAGATAAGAGACGGGTGTAGTCATTGTCTTCCCTTTCATCTTTGAGCCTGCTGTGTTCATGCTGCCATTGCACCTAAGTAAGTTTGTTTGAGGAATGATTAAACTTTTTAACTTAATTTCATAGAGTAAGTGCATCCTTTTAATTGTGTATTTCACTTTCACCAGAGGTAGAAGTTTTGTTTATGCCAATGAAACCACAAAGAGGACAAGTTACCTAGAAATTGTTTACCTTAAAGGGGACGTATTATACAAAGATCATTTTTGAAGAAGAAGAAATTCCTTATTCCTTGTTAACCAAATGGATGCATAAATTAATGTAAGTTAATTCCTGTTTGATTTAATTTAATACTTAAACGTACATGGCAATGTATTGACTTATGTATATATTTGTTTATTGTACAGAAAATCCTCCTTTCATCCATACATCCATTCATCCATCCATCCAATCATGTGCTCTGCCTCTCAATGAATGGTTAAATTGACTTATGGATCCATGTGTTTGAATGTGCAAGCAATCGAGAGGTTTAATGATCAAGCATTATTTGAAATACAATTGACTTCCACTAATTAAAGTGAGTGTTAGTTTTTTTAACCCTCTTCATCTTTTTTTTCTGATGCCCCCTCTTATTTTATTATGTATTTATGCAATGGTGGTTTGTATCAACTATCTTCTTAGGGATGATAAAGAGATAGTTCAAAGTTATTTAGGTAGGTTTTTTGCCACAACGTAGCGATCACAGAACAGTTACATAATGATCCACATTTCTTTCACAACTAATAGATTATTTCCCATGTTATTCTTGGTTATTCTGCATCTACCTACAAGATATTTTATTAGTCCCTCAAGGGGAAAAATTTGATGTTTGCCTCCTGACATTTAACATGCTACACACACATAGACTAAGATATACACATGCAAAGATGGACAAAGGTCCATCTTAATTTATCAAGCCATCTAAGGCAAAATACCAGACTGCCTTTATCTCTCTCTCTCTCTCCTAATCTTGAAAGAAGGATTGCACAACCTGTGAGTGAGTGTTGTGGCAGCTGAAACTGTGGCTAAATAAAGGTTAAATAAAAAAGCTAAAGACAGGATCCTATGGCCATGAACTAAAGGAGAAATGTCAGAGGATGGACTGCTGCCCAAAAAGGAGGACTACCTAAGTGATTGGGGGTTCATGGCCTTGATCAAGGGCACCTTAGCAGTACTCAGAAAGTGACCTGCCACCTCCTCAGCTTCTAAACCAATTTCCAAACTTGGTCTAACTGGGACATGAACAGACGACCCTCCAGTTTTCAATCAAGTCCTTACAGACTGAACTACTCCTGCCCCTAAATTTCATCATTTATAGTCAACTCTTCTCCTTGGCCTATTTTACCATACCACAGAGTGAAAAACAAATTACATGTTTGCTCACATACTGCATGCAAAGCAGTGATTAACAGAAACTGAAAATAGAAGGCTTGGGAGTGCACATTTGATTTAAATATGGTGATTTGTGTTTTTTTTTTTACACTGCAAATTAAAAGATCAAAATGCATTTCTATGGCGTGCTCTGACATGAAAAATTTTCTTTATCACCATA
This sequence comes from Cheilinus undulatus, assembly GCF_018320785.1. Taxonomy (NCBI): domain Eukaryota; kingdom Metazoa; phylum Chordata; class Actinopteri; order Labriformes; family Labridae; genus Cheilinus; species Cheilinus undulatus. Next base: position 23,286,080 of record NC_054877.1, read on the forward strand.
ACATCAGCTTATTTAGATGATTATGACCCTGATTTAATTTTCATTGTGCAGAGGAGTTGCCATTTAACTGATAAATGTACCACAGCGCTATTTATAAGGCCATTTATAGGCCAAACACAACATGAATCCTTCCTCGTCACATAGATGATGTGAATTTTTATGTAAAAGTGACTCATGAGACCAACATGTTAAATTGCAAACATGTTTATGTAACAAGGTGCTTGTTTGGAAAAGGATTTTTAGTTTCCCAGTGAGACTGAATTGTTAATATCAAATCAAGCATTAGTATTGTTGCTATGGTTACCTGCAGCTCACACAAGTACTAACAGTACAGAGGTGGTCAAACTGTTTCTGTGCCTGTCAGAAACATGATCAGTGATTCATGTAAAATAAGGTAATTTGGTGTGTGAACTCACCATCTAACGCCGATCTACCTGAATTCTTGTTCTCCTCTGCCAGCATCACCTCCTCTGTAAAACAATAGAACAGGAGGTCATACACACGTATCTGATTTCAGTTTAAACTATCTGACATGGAAATAGTACATATTGTAGGTTGAATTCTTTAGGATGTCTGCAAACATTTACAGGAACTGAGGCCAAACTGATGTAAACGAGTGCTTTGAGAGGCCGCTGTGACCTTCGTTACAGAGAGCCCTTATTCTCTCTTACACTCGCCCAATATCCCTCTATCGCTCTCTTTTCACTCTTCCTCTTCCCACACTCACCCACATCCATGCACACTGAAATATGCACTGTAGCTCTTCCGCATACACAAGCATAAGCGCAAACACACAGAAGGGCGCGTGCTCGGATATGTACACGCACACGAATTTAAGTCAGTGAGTCAGTATCACCTTTTCCTCACCCTCTATTGCGTGGGAGATGAACGATGTAGATTGCCATTACAGCAGTGTGTTTGTGTATGTGTGTGAGAGTGAGATAGCCACTCCACTGTAGGTCCAAAAACTCTGGAAGTGTCTGCAGCAGTGATTGCTTTACAAAATCAGCTGTAAAAAAAAAAGGACTGAGTATTTAGCAGTTAAACGGTTGTAATCATGCAGGATTTAAAGGCTGAAACATTTCAAACATTAGGGAAAGTTTGACATGATTGGAAATACGTTCTCTTACATTACCTCTGAAAGGTCTGTTTGACATAAATCTACAGCCAGCAGATACCTTTTCAGAAAACTTTTCTGAACAGACAATAAAGTGGAGTTGCTACTAAGAGTGACCGTTAACTAAAAAGTCAGTAAATTCTAAGAAAGTCTACTGGTAGTGAGCAGCTCAAACGGGTCTTACTCATGGCTATTGACTGGAAACTTAGTGGGAATGTCTCTAAGGCTAAATCTCAATTCACCCCTCGTCCCTACCACAGCCCTACCCCTAGCCTTATGTCTTAAACAGATATTTGCCAGAGGAAAACTCCAAACTGAGTGTCATGGGAAATCTCCCAGGATTTTGCAAATCATCGGCAAGATTTGAGTACATCAAGGAATCTAATATCATAATTTGGTAACCCTTGATTTTAATGAGCCCTGATTAGGTGGTATTTTATCCTTACCCGAAGTATAGCCCTCTAACTCAAAAAATTATTTGGAAGGACTCACTTTAATTTAGTGGGCCAAAATAAAATAATTAACTGGGATTTATCAAGCAACTGATAGAGAAAATTATTATTTTATTTCTAAGAAACTACTTGGGAAAATACCACCTTATCACCAGAGAACTGCCACAATAGTAAAAGGAATTACTTGATAATAAAAGATGATTACAAGGTAATACTTAATTAATATAACTGAGTTATTACTTGATAAAATGACAACTTATTACTAGGCAATTACCACCTTATTCTTAAGAAATAACTAGATAACCACCAACTATTACTATAAAATTATTAGGTAATTAGGGAAAATAAAGAGATGCCCATAATTTTATGTTGTTTTAATGATTTATGGTCCTTTTGATTTCAAACAAGCAATGTGAAGCCACACAGGTGTTTTCAATGACTCTGGCTGGTAGGAACAGTAGAGGGTTGAAAATATGTGGGGCATTGCTGAGAATTTATGATGTCATAAAATCTAAGCACCAACAGAGATGACAACAGGCCAACAAGTCCTTCTACCAATCAGGGCCTTAAAAATCACTAATAGGAGAAAGGCCAGGTGTTGTCACAGCATCTGTTTATGTAATACTGTTGATGACTACTGATGATGCATCAGGAACTTGAAGATTCCTGAGAGCTTTCTTAGGGGCAGATTACCTTTATGACTCTGTTTTAAGGGTAAAGGAGGCCCTCAGAAACAAGGGGTTGGAGTAAAACTTAGCTCTGGGACAGAGCCTTAGTCTTCACTTTCAGAGTGAACTCTGTATTGCCACTTTACGTTCGTGTTTTCAGAGGTCTGCAGTCTGGAATCTGTTTTTCAAAACTTTCACCATTTAGTCACCAAAGATGCAGGTTTATGTAAAATGAATGGCCAAAATGCAACAATAGGTTGTTATTTAAAGATGAAACTGTTATGTAAATTCACCCCCAATGTCAAAGTCAAAATCAAAGTACATAAGAACCTTATCATTTGAACTAAAGACCACATAAAACAACTTGTTATCCCAAGCCCTTACATGTAATCCAAATAGGCTTTTGATCCTTTCTACACAACACAAATCTTGTTACTGATCTGATCAGCAGACCTCTTACTGGTAGTGCCTGTAAACACTTCTGTCAAAGTCCCAAAGTCCTTTACAGTATATTAATATGGATAATATACCTCTTTCCTTTCTGCTGTACAAGAGTGAAGCCAAAATATCCCGGGATATTTAGAGCTAAAACACGCACAGAGTGAGGTTGCTGATGGGTACGACATCACATCCTTTATGATAACTAAAGCACACAACACCCGCCAGGATAGTTCATCCCACAGCAGAACGGATTCTTGTGTTGATCAGGAGCAGACACTCATGTTTATGGAGGGTTAATAATTGTATTGTGATTTTTTGTTACCTTTGTCTCTTGCCTTGCCCTGTTTTCTCTGCTAATTTGGTTGTGAAAGCTCCAAGAGCTGCTTTTGTCAATGGAGCTGTTGATCATGATCGTTCCCATGTGGACATGCTGTCCCAGCCAGCATATCCACATGGGCTCCATATGGGTAAAATGCATATGTGTTTCAAGTGGATTTGTCAGTGCCTTCCATGGTGGCCCCATCTTTGATTGCCCATGTGGACTTCAATCTACGTGAGAGCCCCATCCCAGTTAGAAGTCCACACTGGAGATCAAAGTTGGGGCCACCATGAAACCAGTGGTCAACCCATATGGGGCCTACATGGACATGCTGGCTGGGCTTTTGTATCAAAAACTAGTTAAAACAAAACTTATCAGAAAAAACTTGGACATAAATCAGCATGATAAGAATCTATAATTTTAGTCTATGATCCAAATGTATAAAGGCACATTTAGACATCTGCTCAGGGTTTACTTTAGATGTAATTTAGCTGAAAACATAAGTGATAAGAGCAACTGTCCCACAACCAAAAAATAATCAATTCATTCACAACATTTTATTTTCAATCAAAAACAGCTGCCTGTTCAATGACTCACTATAGGCCTCTGCACAGCTGTGAATCTCTACATCCGTTCAAATATCATTAATTTTACTCAAATCCAATCCAAATTTATCTGAAAAGGACATTTTTAAAAAGTTATCAAAGTGTAGTAAAATAACAAATTAAACACAACAGCGCAGCAAAAACAAAATAAACAGCGTCAAGACCAACAGGAAAGGCAAAGATAAATGGCACCTTTAAAGTCGAGCCTAAAGCCAGAGAAAAATACATAAGTTATCCTAAGTTTGTATCTGCAGATGTGATATTGTGTTATTCAGTACCTGCCCTGTCTATCCAGGCTCTGTAGCCATTAAGTTCTCGCTCCACCTGCTGCTGGCGACGGAGCTTCATAAAGGCTCGCCTGTTCTCCACCCGCTCCCTCTCTTTGGCAAACTCTCTGAGAACAGAAGTATTAAATACTGTTGTCACAATGAAAAACACCAACAAACACACAAACAGTACACACACAGGAAAAGTAAGACTTACCCAGACAACACACCAAGAACCAGGTTCAGCACAAAGAACGAGCCGATAATGATGAGGGGGATGAAGTAAATCCAGTTCCATGTGGGACCCAAGGCATCGTTGGTCTGAAATCACAGCATGCATTTAGCATTAGAAAAATAAAGAGATCTTGTGAAGTTATATAGGTTCACTTAGCTCACATTATAGAGAACAGCCGTCCAGCCCTCCATGGTTATACATTGGAAGACGGTGAGTACAGCAAACAGGATGTTGTCGAACTGCGTGATGCCATCATTAGGTCCGATCCAGGTGTCATTGCAGTCGTAACCCATAGGACACTTTCTCACGCCGCAGGCAAACGCCAGCTCTGATGAGTCCACAGTCTCATTGTCTACAAAAAAAGAACAAAGCATACGGTTACTATTATGGGCCACACTAATAGAGATTGATTGTTTTATCCGGGGAAAAAAAGACACCTTAATAGAGTTTATTTCATACACAAAATCTGTACGCGAGCTGTGACGAAACATTTGGTTTGAATTTAATTACATTACAACAACTCATATTCTATTCATATCTCATTTTTCAAAACCATCTGCCTTCAAAAGCAAAACCTGTCTTCTTACACTGTTTTTGTTCAAATTTATCCAACTAGATATGCCACTAGATATGCCACTACATTTTGCCTGTCTCCACAGCCGGTGTTTTGAGCTGATAGCGCCCACAACCTCCTTTTCAGAGCATTTCTTAGCAGCATTTATTGTTGATAGGTTATGAAAGTTGACTTCAGCTTTTCTTGATCAATCAGTGACTGTGGACACAGGCCTTTAGTCTCTCTTGTCACTGGTTGTATTGCGTGTGCTTGCAGACAAACAACTAAATATGCATTAAGTTTTACACTTCAAACTCGTTTGTTTTCTGGCCTTTCCCTGCAGATCTATTTGTGTTGATTTTGTAAGACTTTAATTCACTACAGAGGAAACATGTTTGTGTTTATATAGAATCAAAGTTAATGGATTAATATGTAAAATCCTGCATATTTGTGTAGAAAAATCAAATATTCTCTTTGTAAATATATCATGGAAAAAATATGTCCTAAAAAAGTGTGCAGTCAAACTGGGTTTGTTGTTCTCATCTCTTTATTCACATTAAAAGGACAGTGCTTCTATCAGTTTGTTGATTCTCAAGGCTAAAAAATGTCTCAAAAACTTTGTTTTTCATGTGAACTTATGTTAGCCCTAGGTAAGATAGGGAAGAAAGATGACCCTTCCTCAGGGATGTTTTTCTCAGAGCCTCATTGCAGAGTCTAAGTGAAGGACAACTAACATACTTTCCAGACTACAGAAAGTATTTTCTTTGGTCTAAATATGAAAAAAACAGGATTCAAACAACGAGCAAATAACTTTCATATTGTGCTGAGGGATGGAGGAGTTGTGTCTGTTACGAGGGAGGACAGTAACTGCCGTGGCGTCTGATTACAGCCGTTTTTCCCTAATAAAGCAGCAACATCCCTACTAATACTTCTGAGTTTGCTGTTACTGGGGTCTCTGAAAGTCTCAGGTTCTCAAACAAAGCGGCAAACAGTGAGCATACCAGACATATGATTATAAAAGCAAAAACAAAAACGTGACAATAATCTTGTGATGGCCCTGGTGTTGTGTTGAAACAGGTGTAACTGAAAGACAGGAGGTGCACACAGATGGCAGAGCGGTCAAGCCAAAATCCATCCTTATTCACTCCTGGGATCATAATACCTTCACAGAGTTAAAACGAGAGGCTGAAAGCTGTTGTGATGCATCAGCAAACCAACGCAGCCATAAATTATTTCAGGAGGTGTTTTCAGTCACGTGCCTTTATTGGTGAAACCTTCACACTAACTCAGGAACAAATCCAAAGTGCTTCTATTGTGTCTAACTGTTTACTTTCACACTTTCAAACAACAAATTAATCTAAAACAATAACACTTGTGGTGTGTGGACTGCCCACTTTGCTTCACAGCAGATAAAGCCTGTTAGCCATGTGTTATGTGTGTGTATGGCTCGTACCGAGGATGTCGACAGATGGCAGGCAGGTGTGGTGAAGCTTCCCGCTGTAGAACTCTAGACCGATGATGGCGAACATGAGGATGGCGAAGAACAAGAGGAGGCCGATCTGGAGAAGCGGGATCATGGCCTTCATGATGGACTTCAGCACAATCTGCAGGCCTTAGAAAAATTACAAAGAACAAAGAAACACCATAATTTGTTAGAATATGTGAAAAAGTTAAAATCTATCAATGTGTTTGTCACTGCCATCTTACTGTTTGTTAATTTTGCCTTAGCATGCATGCTGCACATCTTAAAATCAAAGATTCTATAACTAAAAATGAACACCCTTTATGCACTGAGTATAATCTGTCTTTTAAATTGACTGTGGAACTCCAACATTTAAATTCCAATTGCCCTGAATTTAACATTTTTTTTGCAAATCTTGCAAGTTCCCAAATTATCATTGTTGAATCCAGCCAGGCACTTCCTGTCACTGTCATATTGATGCCAAATTCCCTTGAGCTTGCATTTTTATAACTTCTCCTTCTCTTGTCCACCCCTAGTTTGGGAGTTTGCATGTGATATATTTTCATCAGTCTATTTTAAAGGCTTTTCATGAGAACAAGCAAACCACAAAAAAGAATGAAATAATGTATCTCTCTACCTAGTGAATGTTTGACTTGCCAAAAATAATTCAAAGAGGATACCTCTCCCAAGTAAAAACACCTTTTGACACAATATATGACTTTAAATTTGTTTAACTGTAATTCAGGACGTTGTGCGGCTGTTTAAGGATTTGTGGAAACCCTGCTTTGGTAAATTTAAGAGATTATAGAGAACATTTTACACGCCTCCAGCTCTGCCATATCCGTAGCAGTTCACTGCAGAGTTAACACACTAATAACTACACTGAAATAATAATGAGGTGTCTTCTATAGTTCCTTATTAAGCAGAGATGACAATTACCTGCAGCACACAGTACACTCTGAGTGCTAGAGATACAATGGTGCGTCTATTTGATGGTTAAATTACTCTGGTAGTATTGTCATGCAGAAGTTTAAAGCTTGAAGGGATCATTAATACAATTTTAAATTATGAACTAACACCCTTCTGATGAAACCAGGAAAAAGGAAATGTTAGAATTTAAATTAAAAAACCTACAACCACCCTTTCCCTTTAAATGTATTTATTTTTTTGTAAATCTTAGCAGTGGTGGACTCTGGATGTTTGAGACAGGGAAAAATAACAAAAAGAGATCATAAAAAGGGCACCTGCTGTATGTGAAGGAACCAACACACAAAAAGTTGCCTTTCATTTACACTGGAATAGTTAGAAACCCTGAGTAAGATTAACTTTTCTCATGATTATATCAATAACGCCTGTGTAATAAAATAATACAAAATTATTGACTATTTAACCCTTTATTTCACAAAGATACATAAAGGAGGAGTGAAAATGAACTTCATACCAATGAGCTTATGGCACTTCATTATATTTTCTCCATTACATGACATGTGCCACCTAGAGGGCACTTTGTCATGTTTTGTCCACTCAAGGGAAATCCTTGAGTGACAAGTGCTTCCCAAGTCCTTTACTATCCACATTTCTTTAACCTCATTGAAAAATAGCAGGGTCAGGAAAAGAGAACCACAGTGATGAAGGGACCTCACTTCACAAAATGACATGTTACGGATGTTATTTTGATGCTCATCATCCAAAATGTTCATCTACAGGTACATCTCAAAAAATCAGAATATCATAAAAAAGTTTAATATTTTTTGTCAGCCTTTTCTGAAAGTGAAAACCATATATTATGTAGACCTGTTACACATAGAGTGAAATATTTCAAGCCTTTATTTCTTGAAATGTTGGTGATTATGGCTTACAGATAAGAAAACCCAAAATTCAGTGTCTCAAAAAAATAGAATATTACATAAGATCAATTAAAAAAAGGATAGTTTAAACAGAAACGTCAGGCTTCTGAAAAGTATGTTCATTTCAGTGCCTTCAATACTTGGTTGGGCCTCCTTTTGCATGAATTACTGCATCAATGTGGCGTGGCATGGAGGCGATCAGCCTGTGGCCCTCTCAGGTGTAATGGAAGCCCAGGTTGCTTTGATAGCGGCCTTCATCTGCATTGTTGGGTCTGGTGTCTCTCATCTTCCTCTTGACAATACCCCATAGATTCTCTATGGGGTTCAGGTCAGGATAGTTTGCTGGCCAATCAATCACAGTAACACCATGGTCATTGAACCAGCTTTTGGTACCTTTGGCAGTGTGGGCAGGTGCCAAGTCCGGCTGGAAAATGAAATCAGCATCTCCATTAAGCTTGTCAGCAGAAGGAAGCATGAAGTGCTCCAAAATGTCCTGGTAGATGGCTGCGTTGACTGTGGACTTCAGAAAACACAGTGGACCAACACCAGCAGATGCCATGGCAGCCCACATCATTGCTGACTGTGGAAACTTCACACTGGACCTCAAGCAATGTGGATTCTGTGCCTCTCCACTCTTCCTCCAGACTCTGGGACCTTGAAGAGTATTTTCTGGTGTGTTCTCTGTGTTGTTCAATGCAGCAAATAAAACCTGAATGCCTTGATAATAAATATGAGCTCAATAAAGTTTTTTATAAACGTTTCTTCAAGACAAGAGTTCCATCTCTCTTATCCATCTTTCTTTGTTTTTTTCTCTTGTTCCTGAGATACTTATAGTTTTAGTTTTCACTGGTTCTGTCTTTCAGCTGCTGTAATGTGAAGCACTTTGAACTAAAAAGATTTCACCTTTACAGATAAAAACTGTATTTCTTATCAACTATGATGAAAAATTGTTAAATGATCACACTCCAGGCATAATATCTTTAATGTCCTCCAAACAACAGAAATCACTCTTAAAATGGCAGTGATTGAACTTTGCCACATTAATCTTTATTATTTCAAAATAGTGGCACAAATGCATTTGATTGGAGGTTGGGATACATTTTTAAAATGTATAAAAGTTATCATATGTGAGGGGACACATCTGCTTACATTAATTTCCTCTTGTATTTATCAATCGAATCATAAGTTTGTTTGAATTAAATTTATTAAGATAATATTACTAGTCATGTTGGCCAATTCTTTTTCAATGAGCAGTCAAGAGGGCTGGCACTTTCAAGGAATTTGAAGTAAAAAATTGTGGGTTGTCTTTTCCACTCTCCTTTCATAAAGGATGGTCCAGTGTAGCATATTTGAATAGACCCCAGAAGTGCACTTTGTAAAATCTGATTCATTTAGAGGTAACCTTAAGGGCACTCCATCATGTTTATCAACTATAACTGCATCCAAGAGGGCATCTGGCTTGAAAGAGGACATATTATACAAAAATCCTTTTTTCAGGCTTTTCTAACAAAAATATGTGCCCCTGGCCTGTCCACAAGCCCCTCAAATACCAGAAAAATCCATTCCCTTCCACCTTCTCTTTCTCCACCTTTCAGAAAATGTGCACTAAAACAAGCCGCTCTCATATTTTACCCTCATGATATCACATGGGGGGTAAGCACCCGCCCCAAGGTTTGGTTGGCCCTCCCCCTTGGAAGAAAGTTCCACGCTCCTCTCCTGATCCTCCTCTCAGCTGTCAGCTGAGATGCTGAATAGCTCACTGGGTTACCCTGCTGACTTTGATCTGGGAGATTGATGGTTCGAGACACAGTCAGGTCCTAACCTTTGGATAAAAGTGTCTGTAACATTATAACATCAGGCGTGCCACATCCATTTCCTGAGAGGGGTGTGGTCAGGGGCAGAGTCAGACACCTAATTACCATTTAAAGCCACAGACACAGAAACGGGTTGTTCTGAGAAGGACTAAAACAGAGGGGTTTTTTGACATGCAAAAATCCTATACTGGAGTGTTTTTTCAGCAATAAACTTCACAGACATGATTTGGGGAGCTCTGAGACCAATATAAACTTGTCTAAGAAGGGTAAAATATGTCCCCTTTAAGAGGATACCGTCATGTACTGTAAACGGATAACTGTTTCAAATGTGTATAGACTTGAATTTTTTACTTTTATATCTCTCCTATGTGTGCATATGTAAAATGTTATTATTTCTTACATATTACTGGGCATGTAGGAGCAGATCTAGGTATTTTGTGATGTATTCATATCAACATGAATAGAAATGTCACATGATAGATTTTTTTTCTCTTCTGTATAGATTATGTTTATGATAACAGTTGATGCTTTCTGTATAATGTGAATGTTTAGTGGAGTTCAAGAGATAATGGAGATTTCATAAATGTAACAAAGCCGGCAAGTTAGTTTGGTCAGTAATCTTGAGCCCAATGATTCACTTCTGTCATGCATCAAATCACATGACTCACATAGTCTTAATTCAGTGGTCTATCTAAGCTGCACGATTTCCCGTCTCTTCCTCTGCTCTGCCCTGGATCAGCACTGCGCTCTCACTTCAACCCAGCTCCACCCCAGCATCCACCTGTTGGCTCTGACTGGAGGGTTTAAGATGTTATCTCATCACTCCTCAAATCTGCACGATTAATCTGCGAGGAGTGATGAAGTCGGAGCCTGGCGCCAAACTATGCTTTGCTGCCATAATATATGCTTGAACAAACTACAAATGTCAGATGACTGACTGAAATACCAGTGTACATGACTATTTCAAGCTTTAAGTTTCTTTGTACCTTAAATGATAGCTCTTTCTCTCTAAATCTCACATTCAGAAGCTGGTTAAAAGGCCAAAACTGAAACTGGGTTTTTCCTTCGGATCCAATCCTGCCTGGCTTTTGACCCTAAAAGCACATACAGCCCTGCTCAAGCGTAGACATTGTGAGGTTTATCAATCATTTCAAATCTGTCACCCATCACTGTGCACTGTATGCAGGTGTCTGATGGTCCTCTTTGTCTACACATAGACTTAAACATTGGTGTATTCCTATTTACAAGTCTGTTTTAGGTTTACTTTCTTCATATCTCCAGGTTTAATCAGCCAGGAAAGCACAGGAACTTTTAACTTTTAACCCCGGGATCTTTTTCTCTGTAAGTAGTATTTTTGAGTATTTTTGGTTGGAGTATATCTAGAAAGATACTTGTCTTTTAATATGTGTCCAAATTTTATTTGTATGCTGCTTATTGTTTGTCAGAAACTTTGTCACACTTGCTGCTGCCAGTACACTCTTGAAAGTAGATTTTTAATCCCAGTGATTTTTTTCCTTTCTCTTGGTTGAATAAGGGTTGAATGAAAACAAAAAATGTTCTCAAATGACTGGATTTGTTGAATCACAGGGAATGATCCCTCATGATTTGCAGCACTACACCAGTTTGATTGACCTTAAAATACCAAATCAAGGGTCATTTTTGACTCACTGGGGATCCCAGAGACGAGTTTGAGCGGTCTCAGCACTCGCACAGCCCTCAGGGTCCGAAGGTCGACTGGGATGTTCATGTGGGCGCCTGCAGTGGCGAGGATCCTGATGAAAGACACACACAAAACACATCTAGAGTAGAACATTTCTAATTCACTTGATGTGCTGAAAGGAAATCAGTGTCTTTCTTTTATTACTTTTTAAGACAGTGAAATTAAAAGTGATGGCCTGAAAATGAAAAATACATCTGGGTTAGAGTGGAGAAAATGCAACAGGGACACATTAAAAAGAAAAACATCCATTAGAGGCTAAATTTGGCACCAAGTCTCACTCTCCTAACATGAGATAAATGTTTTGTGTCAGTGGTGTCTCGCTAATTTAGTCACAAAAATAGGTAAAAGGCTTAAAATGAAGGTAACGCAAGGACACTTTTTTTTAAAGATGAGTCATTTTAAAAAAGAGAAATGCAAAAGAGCTGATTTGATGTCATGCAGAAGTACAGTAAATCCCTTTAGTATTCCAGACTTGTATGGAGAGAGACAAAGAATGCACAGCCACATACACCTGGCAGGCATCTCTACTCACATCTGCCCACGCACACATTGATGTCCCTCCACCTACACACAAACACTGCAAAACAGCAACCAACAGGCAATCTCTTACCAACATACACCACAATCAGAGTGAAGCCATCCAAAGTAGCTTTTAAAAAATGTATTTAATCAGGACAAGATAATGGTAAAACATCAAAACACGTGCAGCAATAAGGAAAATAAATCTAGTAGTGCTTTCAGATCAGGGGGTCAATGTCCCCACATAATTCTCAAAGTAATATTCATTCTGTGTTAACTTCTGATTCCTCCACATGAAAACATATTAACTCATAAAATCTTTGGACAGTGCTAGGAAGTGTGGGGGAGGGTGTATGTGTGCATGCAGGGGGGTAGAAAGCACATGGCAGAAACTCAAGCGTAAGCCCACGCAGAATCTCTCCTGAAAAGCAGTGGGAGGGGAGAGAGGCCAAATGAGTGAGTGAATGAGTGATGGCATGTATACACTACTGTGGATAAACATTCAAATGCTCTACAGAGTGGCGAGAGCTCACTGCTCCGAACAACTTGTTCAAGATCTGTTTCTAAAATTTCACCAGAAGTACAGATTTAAGAGAGCAATTGAATCAAAGGATTGGAGGATTTTATTGTGCCTATCTTCTTTCTACTATAAATGATAACTTACAACCTTGAAAATTTGCACATAATGTGGGAAAATTACAAAGAAAAAAATGTTTCTGGTGGCTCAAAAGCACCCACAACCAGTGGCAGCTGGTCAAAAGAAGGCATTGCTTTCCTACCACTCTTCTCGAGGGGAATGACAGAATTTAGCTCAGTTAATAAATCTTTAAACACACACATAAATCTTTAAAAAGAAAACTGTGATTTAGTTAGAGAGTAAATTGTGCAAATCCAATAAAAATGTGAATTGTTTACAGTTACTTTCTGGTCACATGTTTCTGACTCAGATCTGTAACTCTGGCCTTCCACTGACTCTTATTAGCTGCACGTGCATGTATGCTGCTCTTCAATCCAAGAGACAGGAGCTGAGTGACTGCAGAGAAAATGTACTTGTGACCACTTTACAAACCAACAGTCAAGAGGTAGCCACAGAGGGATACGTCCCATGAAATGAGCCATCAGAGCAAGGTGGGTTAATTACCATATGTAAGTATAAGTACATTAGTGTTGTTTGTTAAATATGCTAAGTAAAAATAGGTTAAAATTGTACATGCTAATTCAGTTAACCTGTTACTAGCATGTGTCAGCCAGTGATGGTGCTAACATGAGCAGCGATCCCCAATTTCAATTTCATTGACTATCAGAGTCTTTCAGATGTTTCATTTTGAAAATTTGACTCTCCTCCACTATGTCATCCATGTCTGCCTTTTGACCTCTCGACACATGTCGAGACAATTTGCTCTGGTCGCATGATACCCAAAAAATATAGCCCACAAGCTAGCTAAAATGATCATTTATTGGAGAGCTTCTTTGCAGAGGGATAAAGGCTCAATGATGAGACAGGAGTAGAGCCTACGACTGCCAAGAAAAAGAAAGCTGCATTTAAAAGACACTACCAGGAGGTTTATTGTGACGAGTGATTCTCACACACTGATTCCGCATTATGGTGAGTTGTATCTATTCTGCATTCTCTTTCTTTTTATGTCATTTATATCATTTTATTTCAGTGAATTTATGCCCCATGCATTGATTGCCAGTCCATGAAAATGTCTTTAACACGTTAATGATGCAATTCAAGATATTAGTCATTACTTTCTCCTCTAATAAAGTAATCCGTTACTGAAAGAAGAAACTATTTCCTTTCTTTTTTATGGTCACAAAAATGGGAAAAAGATCAAAAAGTATCACCACTGTTTCTGTTTCTGTTTCTCTCCTTCCTGCTAGCACGTAGCTGCTCACCAGTGGAAGGTAAACACAGCTGTGTAATTGTGCATGCATCCCTTGCTTTCTGAGCTAGTGAGATGACAGAGAGGACATCAGAATTTCTCCTAACTATGATGAATTTTTGCACAAATGTAAGTTCAAAAGCTTGTGCTGTATTGTTACACACTATTGTCACACATAACCTTTTTAACACGTTAGTAATGTTAATCGGGCCATAGGGCTACAGTTTATGGGCCATAAACTCGTACATCAGGGGTGTCCAAGCTATGGCCTGGGGGCAAAATGTGGCTCGTAGCCCATTTTTGATCGGCCCACAGCAAATTCTAAAAACAGAAAAAAATATATATATAATATGAAGCTTGTGTTAGGCTGTGTTGTACTTTTTTGCTTCAGCACTAGGCAATGGTAGTGTGCTAATTTTATAAACAAACATTTTGACTAGTAGAACTTATTGATGCCTTGTCTTTTTGTGACTAAATTGAGACCACACAGTAAATGGCACGCGTATTGGCAACGAAAATAATAAGGATATCTTGACTTATAAGACAGCTATATGATTGGTTTACTAACGTTGATATCCCCAAGGTGAGGTGTTTTAAAGTGGCCTCTCAATCCTTATATATTTCTGTATGTGGTCCTCAGTGGAAAAAGTTTAGACACCCCTGTCGTACAATAACAGAGAGTCCACACATTCAAAGACAGACATAGTCCGTTGCTATCTAACGTTTTAGAATCCAACAAGTGGAAAACTGCTCTAATGGACTACTTTCTCAGTAAATAATGTAGTTATCTTCTCTGTATTTAATGCAGTAATCTAACAAGTTAGTTTTTAAAGTAAAACAATCATGCACCAGCTGCCACTGCTCCCTTAGTAAACTGCATTTTTGTGCGTAAAACCAGGCAGTTCCTTAAATGTTCACTTGAGGCTAACGCATGAGCTCTGAATGTCCATTAACATCCATGTAAAAAAAAAAAAAAAAAAAAAATCATTTTGAAAGCAAAAATTAACATGTTTACCGCCTGTTTTGATGGATGGGCGTCAAAACCTGTCTTCAGAAACTGATGGATGACACTGTATGACTAAACCATGTTTATACATGAAGGTGCAGCAAGACAAGACGAGATTTTACACCATTTCTTTTATTTGGTAACATATATGACAGGAAAAGTAGTCTATAATTGAAAATGACAAAATGAAAAGATATTCAGATTATATTTTAAATGTTGCAAATAATTATCCTCTTGTGCTGAATAAATGCTTGAATTTGTTTTGTCTTGTTTAGCCTTGACTCAATCTGTGCATTTTAACAGCACTTCAAATCAAATATCCATGCACTTTAATCTTTTTTTATTTTAATAGCATTACTTCACAAGTCAGTCCTTCAATTCCGATAATAATATAAGCACTTAGATAAACCTGAAGTCTTTTCAAATCTAAGCACTGTGGACTGAAATATAAAAACCTGCATCATTTCAGTAAAACTATTTCTAAACCGCTACCAGAGAACATCAACAAACACTCAAAGAACTCTCGAGTCATTAACATATTTGCTATTATCTGCAGTTTTTTGGAGTCCACCCACAGTTTTTGGGCCCTTGGGACATCCACAGCATGACCAGGGGCTTGTGGCAACCCTACTGCCCACCTGGACAGTACGCCAGGTCACGCATACTCACCACATCTACCCCTTATTCAACCATAACGGTGCAGACTTTGTTATTTTCCCAACAGAATATTTCCCATGCTCCTGGTAATATTTAAAGACATCCAGAGCATGACCTGGGTTGTGTCAATCCTCCTTTCCACCAAATCCATGACTTACTTCAGCCTCAGTTTTTGGCCCTGACATGCCTAAAAGTTCTGCATAGTTCATCTCAGTCATTAAGCGGAGGATGTGTCTGCTCTGCTCTGTTCTGTGTGTGTGTCAGACAACAAGCATGTTAAGTAGGGTCTTCATCTCCAGGTTGAAGAGCAAGAGCATTCTGTAACAGAGTTTGTTTTGCTAAGTTTAACATGCAGTGTACCACAGGCTAGTAAGTTTCTCACCTTATGAAGCGAGATCGTAGTGAGAAATGGAAAAAGATTGGAAGGGTAAAAATGAAAATCATTAGGTGTCTGCAATGATAAAAAAAAAAAAAAAAAAAAGATTTTCAATTGTCATATCAATTACGTTGTTAGCCGCTGCTTTTTTTTTGCTGCTTTTTTTAATGTCTCATGAGTCAGGTCAGAAGTGAGAAAGATGACCTTTTCCTGTTCTATTTTCTTGTACTACTTCTGTCTTGTGGCACAGGTTCAGCTGCTTAACATCACTGAAATTTTGACTTTTGGGCTTTTTAGAAATGTAATTTTAAACCTTCTGTCTGTAATTGTTTTATGTAAGTGTGCCCTTGAACATTTTTTTAACTATTTTAATCCATTTTTGGTTTTATCTTATTAGTTGTATTTTATTACCTTAATTATTCAGACCTCATGCTCAGTGTACATCCCTTGTTTGACAATTTGAATGCCCTTTAATCAGTCTCTCCTCTGTTCTGTATGGCTTTGTATTCTCTGAATTTCTTCTGTAATTGACTCGACATCATTGTTAATGAGGGTTGACTCCTCAATAATATCTTGAGTATAAATAAAGGTTAACTGCATGTGACAAGCAGCCAACAGCAGATACCTGTTTGTCATACACAGACACAGTGAGAATGTATTGAGTGTTTTTTAACTCTATAAGAATGGAGAAAAAAGTCACACATCATTTTAATTAAAGTCACAGTGTCACTTTATGTCTGTGCTAGAGCTGTGCGCATTCATGCACTAAATAAACACTGCACTCTTCTGACTAAGCAGTATGTGGTGATCAAATGTGTCACCATCCCACTCCATTTCTTCACTTGATGCCACACCAACAAGTAAAAAAGTGTCAGGAAACCTATTGGCGATTTCTAATAAAGTATTGCACTGTGTCATGGTAACTAGTGTTCTTTATCTGTGTAGCCTGTTGATCTCGCGAGACAGTTTTTCCCTCAATGAATAATATTGTGGTGATTTAATAGTGAGATCTAGTCACATCCCTTTTTATACAGTGCATAAACATTTCAAAGCAATTATCAAGGTAGACTTTGTCAGTGTTTATGTGTTGCTGTTGAGGAACAGTTTTGTGCTAACATAATAAACTGAGTTGCTGACTTGTAAAACGTGACTATATTTTGCTCGGCCTTATGCCCACAAACTGACAAAGATTGTTAAGAGCTATTTTTGCAGTCTAAAGACAACAAAACCATCTTGCCCACAAATGTGAGGGTGTAAGTCCTAAATAGAAAAAGACAGTGAGCTGTAGTTTCAAAATAAAAGGGACAAAATAACACATTTGATGCAGAAAGAAAACAACTTTTTGACAACCCATAATCCTACGAAATGTCCCATTTTTGTGCCCTAAGTAATATGGTCATGGAAACAAAGGAAAGCAGGTTTACTTTATACCTATTAAACATCAGTGTGATGGCATTGCTTTTGTGAATCTATTAGCATGCTAGAATTATCAATGACGTATACGATCTAGTTTTGTCTTAGACTTATGCTCTTTCAGATCAGCAGTAGAAATTTAACAACATAACAGACTGAGTCTGCCAAACTTTACAAGTAAGACTGTTTAATGTGGATCTAAATAGAAATGAACCTCAGCTGATACCTCTTACAAGAAATTCCTATACGTGAATTAAGCTTTCATTAATACTTAAGTACTCCTGACTTTTTCCAGTGATATCAAAGTCTTTCTTTTAGTCTTTCTCTTCTTTTGCGTCATAAATGAAGACACCAAATAATCAACATAATTGCACCACGGTTATTAGTAATGGGTTTTGCCATGCATATAAATGTACAGAGCAAGCGAATAGGCAAATGAGTGTGTGAGTGAGTGAGTCAGACAAAAAGATGACACAGCGAGAGACATTGAGACAGAGAGCGGGAGCAGAGGAGTGGGAGTCTGTAGAAATAGCCTTCAAACCAAACACCCTGAACAAAGGCAGGCAGCAGCACAGCTCCTTCAAGGATGCACTTTAAGCACAACAATTCAGAGGAGGCCTCCTTGAAATTAAAGCAAATATTCTGTCTACTTGTGGAAGCTTATGATTCATTCCAGCACACAGAGGCCATTTTCTTTTGTTGAGTTTTAAAATTGTTTTATAGCCGCTAAATTCATGGACAGAACCCGTAGTCTTCAAAACCAACATTGTAGCCTTTCAATTTTCATTGGTAAGTTTAAGGACAAATTAGCATTCAACATTTAAAACCACTAAAGATTGGTGGATATATTTAAATTGTAGGCAGGATAAGGGGTAGCAGACCTAAATGGTTTCACAAGGGGTTCCACAAGGTTCAGTTCTTGGTCCTGTTTCATTTCATCTTTCACCAGGTTGTAAAACTAGCTCAACTATCTGCCTAAAAAGATACTATATTGGGGCACGCAGATGGTCAAGTGGTTTAAGGTGGGCACCATGTACACGGGCGGCCCAGGTTCGAATCCAGCCTGTGGCACCTTACTGCATCTCTCTCCCCACTCTCTTCCCTGTTTCCGAGTCTATCCACTGTCCTCCTCTATCTAATAAAGGCATGAAAAGGCCCAAAAATAAATCTTAAAACAAAGACAAAATATTTTAATTGTAAATCATCAAGATATGGCTGTGATATTTTAGCTTAAAAAAGTAACTGAGCCATGGCCAGATGCCTACACAACTCTAAGTTCAAATTTGATATAAAACAAATCCAATATGACTCCAACTATTTTTTAATATTATATTTAATTAATATTAATTAATAGGTTTGGTTTTTCTAAATAAAGTCACGTAAGATTTCATAATTCAAGCAAATGTTTCATTTGATTTAAATTCTATGACTAACAGCTGACTCTGATGCCAGTGAGTACGTTGTTCAGATTGACTGAAGCATTGATGCAGACCTGCTTCTGTTGCAGGTACAGTGGACACAGATGCACCAGTCAGTGGAGCTGTTCTGGTGGCAGCGGCTGGCTACACTTCCATCTCTCAGACATGCCGTCACCTCAATCCAAGAAGAAGAGAGACAGAGAGAGCGCTCCAAAAATACAACCACTAGCTTCTAGCCAGAAGTGTGCCAATATAACTCAGAGTAAACCTGCGGATAGGCAATGAAGCCTTCAACTGCTTTACTGACACAATACTCAGCTTAAACAGACTGAAGGATTGTTTTGCTTCTCTGAGTCTACCAGACATGGAAAGGGTGAGCTGTATTAAATATACCACCCCGGTTGAATTTAAGAAAAACAAAACATAACACAATATGTCACTTCTGACATAAAATTATTGATAAACTTTTGAGCTAGTGTGCTTTTGGGAGGAAAATGAGCTCAGGAGTTGCTAGTTTTATTTGTTGGACCTTTACCATCATCTGATGCCAGGATTAGCAGGATTTGGACTGATTTTTAAGACTACTGTGTTTTCCTTCCACTAAAGTTAGGTAGTTTCAGTTTCTTTGTATATGTGAGTCGTTTCTACTGGACTTTGGAAAAATCTTGTGATTCTTCTCTTTCTAACACTGTATAATGTGATAAAGTTTAACTGAAGCAAACTGAAGCAAAAGGCACAACAATTTTGGATTTTATTGAAAATCTGCCCATAAGTATGAATTTCTATGGCACCAGTTTTAAACCAGTAAACCCAAGAAGTCTTCTGGGCTCTATCAAGGACAATTGGAGCCTTTTTGCTACACTTTTTTGTTATACTTAAGTTTATTTTGTCTCCATTTTGAGTTGCAGGGATGTTTTCAGATATATTCATGGCTCTACCATTGACATTTCCTTCTTATGTCAAGACTGTCTCCCCATTCACATATAATTTTTAATTCATATTCAGCACCATGACTTGGCTCTCTCAGAAAGGTTTGAATGCTGGTAAAACAATCCTCTTTTCTGCAGTTAGGAAAATTCACTTGGCACTAAATATTTGTGGCAAAAATTACTGCTGAGAAAAATCTCAAATCTAACACTTTCATCACTCAAAATCATCCCTTTGTTAGAGAACTTTTGTATGAGAAAAAAAAAACACAAAATCACAGCTAAAAACACACGTGTGTCTACTCCTAAAACTCAGTTACATTTCAGTAGTGAGTTAATGTTCATAGCGAGAGGCTAATCTCTTCCTCATTTGCTCTTTAAGTGAGGCACTGCAGCACAGTATTAAACCAATCTGGCTGTGGAGAGGATGAATTCATTACATGCACAAAATGCAGCCTCTCCCACACACCTCCACCTACACTAAGAACACCACAAAAAAAACTACAGTAATCAGCAGCATCACGTTGTTCACCGTTTAAGCAGAGATCTGCATATGTAATGTGCAGCTGAGTCCACATCAACATAATGCACAAACAAATTAATACCTTTCAATTAAAGTGGTAAAAAATAAACCATCTGATGGCAACAACAATACTGCTGTTGGATGGGATTAAATTAAAAGTTAACTACTATACTACTAGTCGTGCAATAAATGGAAAGGTGCTTTTTCTTTCCTGAAGAAAACGAACTGTAAGTTGCTGTTTGTTCAGCCCTGAAACTTTTAATGTAATCTTGGCTTTTTACTTAAAATGATGACAAAATGTTAACGTTTAAATGGTTCATTCCTAAATTACTTTGTAATAGGCACAGCCATAGTTGGAAACATATCTGGTATCACTTCGACTAAAAATGTTATTGCAATGTCAAAGCATTGGCCAAATACACTCAGGTCACAGTCATTTAAAAATATATAAAGATCTTGTTTTCTTTAATGATTTGTTTAATGAGGAAGGCTTCCTACCATTTACTTCATTTTGCCAGGTTTACGATTTGCCAAACTCTCACTACTTTAGATATCTTCAGGTGCGCAGCTTCACCTCCAGGCATTTTTCAGGGCATCCCAACTGTGCCCCAGAAGATATATCATATTTAGTACTCAACATTGACCCATCCAAGAGAGGTTTCATTTCATTTCACGTGATCCAAAAAGAGCTTTGCCATAAACGGGAAAAATCTAAAACTGCCTGGGAGGCTGATATTGGGCAGCCCATTCTGGATGAAACTTGGGAAAACATAATTTCTAAAATACACATTTCAAAAGATATATCCCAATGTTGACCCAGCGTGCCCGGTGTCAGTACTCCTCTGTATATGTATATGTTAAAAATAACAAAAAATAAAGTTTAAATAAATAAAGACAAATCGTACGTGATTAGATTGTCTTAGATTGTCTTGAACTGGCAGCTTGTACAGTTAACCTATCAGAGGCTATGTGATCAGTACAAAGTATTAACATACTGTATGCATGTGTGTAACTTTTCATCATCAACATCTTCTCTAGCTGTCCACCAAAGTACAAGTTGGATAAACAACCTTAGGACTATGATCGAGAGTGATCCCTGGAACTGGGCTAAAATGGATCATTTACGGAAATGTATTAAAAATGGAAGGTTTCCTATTGGAGTTAAGAGTCATGGTGCCACAGTGTTTTTTGTAGATCTCTCCAAGCCACATCTGCCCCCAAAATGTCATAGATCCAGGTAAAACTGGGTTTCGGAAGTGTTCCATCTAAGCACAAAAGGTGGCGCTATAAAACAAATTCACCACATCCCTTTCTCAGACCTACAAAAACCTCAATTTTTAAGAGTTTTAGGTGTTTGCTTATTTTCATGCAAATTGATGCATGTCTAATACACAAAAAAGTGCAGAACTTGAAGAAAAAAACCTACGTATGACTACGGCAGGGCCCTAACTAAAGTGTAAGTGCAAAAGCTTAATCCACAAGAGATTGTGGTCTAACACTGAACCCCAAGCCCCCTCTGCTGCTGCTATGTCTGAGCTCCAACCAGCTTTGCTTTTGTAGTCGTCTGTCCCTGTACACTGAAAAAAGGAAAACTTAAAATTGCTGGCCTTATAAGGACTTTTCAGTAAACTAAACATAAAATATTTGATTTGCAGAGAACTATTTCAAGTTATTTACCTCAACTATCTTTTTTAAGTTTCTGGAGTAAAGTTGGTCTTGTTTCATAAATTAAGTTGGCAAAACTCAAAATGATACGTTTGAGGTCAGGCCATGGTCTAAGTTTCACCACAGACATGCTCTGTGCAAAGAACGGGGTCTCCATGGCAACTCTGCAGGGGTTTCTACACACAGCCAGATGCTGACATGTGTCCTGCTGCACTAAAGGGGATTATCTTGCTCCTTAGGTGAGTATTCTGCTTGAATACTGATTTAAAATTTGTTTTACAGTGATAGCATGTTAAGATATATTCAGTTTGTTTTGTTTTGTCTCTGTTGCCAGGTTAATGTGACTGGTAGACGAGCACACTGCTAACTAACCAGACAAATAGTGGGTTCATAGCTTTGTTAGGACACCATATTTTAGCCTATTGATTGATTGATGTTTGCTACTGTGAACAAAAACAGGCTATGTAACCTGCTTAGTTCATTTTGGGGCTTTGTGTCATATTTCAATACTTTACAGATTGTAAATGCTAGCCGTTAGCGCACCATGCTAATAGCTATTGTGCCAAGCTAATCGCTAACAATGCTAATGGCTAGTGCAGTATGCTAACAGCTAGTGTGGTAAACTAATCGCTGACGCAAGATTCTGATTCATAGTCTTTATAATGAGTCATGTGCTTTGTCACTTTATGTGTGAGGCTAATGAATGCTTATCACGGTGTTATTGCTAGTTCTGTTAAAAGAAGCTGCATAGACAGCAGCGCAGGAAAACTTTCAAGTCTGTAACCTGTATTTGTTACATGAATTTTGGTGTAATTAATCTAATTTAATGATTAGAAGTCAAGGATGTGGATAAGATGATTTATTTTGATAGAAACATAATAAATAAGCAAATTCATCACAAATATTGAATTTACATGTCCATGACGAAATATTGCAAGCCTCACAGCATAATCACCTAAGTCCTTTTTTTTTTTTTTGATAAAATTGTATTATCTGCCTAACTCTACTCTCCTAATGCTGCTAATTCATTCAGCCTTATTGCCTAAATCCTCAGCCAATCAGAGTGCTTGTTACAGTCCATAATCACTACATGCCTAAATTATCTATTTCTCTATTTCTTCATCTAATTCTTAAGTCACTTCTTTTTGTTATGTACACCTTGTTGTGGCTTTTCTTTTTTTAAGAAACTTGTTCACACATCTGGTAGAAATTACTGTCACATCAAAATATGTTTTTTCTTTCTTTTTTCCTGAAATCCTTAAAATATGACTTTGGCAATTATGCTATGACCATATATTAAAATATACAACAATGTTACAAAAGGGATCTGTGAAAAATAACTATTTGATTTATTTGATGAAAATGCCTTGGTAAATCATTATCATGATTTTTTTGTTTTATGGGGATGAAAAGTAAAATTCAGTGAATGAAGAACAAGTTCGGAGGTCTCATTTTAAGAACAGCCCTTCATCAAACATGTCTGATGTAAGGCTAGGGACCGAAATGTCACATACGTGGTGATATTCTTTATTAAATAAGCTTCGGAGCAGCTTCTGGTGTGCTGACTTATTCATCTGTTTTCCTGTGTTTTTTTCTTAGTTCAGCACCCCATTCTTAACCCTTTGGGATGTGCATGTCTTTGAACATTTTTAAACACTTTTAAGAACAGGAATGCAACCAGATCATTTCTATTTCTGCACTTTTTGTGTAAGTTGTTTTTGTTTTCCATTCAGAAATGAGAACATAGATGAACATTGTGATTTACCATCTAAATAAATAATAAATATCTATAACAAATAATTGAATTGACCTTTTAATTCCCATTCCAGTTATCATCTGAGGGTAGAGGTCACTGGTCCTGAGTCTACAGTTAGTCTTTGCCAATTCAAACCCATGGAGCATTAAAGTCACACCAAACCAGATCACGCTGCAGGACTGTGTGAAGCAGCAGACCAGTCTCTCCAGTAAGTTATGTGTGAATTCCTAAAAAAAACTCTGCTCATTTGATTTCTTTCCACACCTCTATCATTTTCATAATTTCACCATCATTACCTCCGCCAAGGAGGTTATGTGATTGGCAGGGTTTGTTAGTTTGTTTGTTTGTCAGCAACATAACTCAAAAAGTTATGGACAGAATCAGATGAAATTTTCAGGAAATGTCTGAAATGGCATAAGGAAGAACTGAAATTTTAAATTTTAGAGTGATCCGGATCACCGCCTGGATCCAGGAATTTTTTTAAAGAATTCTGTACTATCGGGAGGTATTGCCAATAGTGGAGGTCTGCGCCCTCCAGGTGCTTTTCTAGTTTTTTAAAAGCAACACCCCCCACTTCAACTTTCCATGCTTGATAATGTCGAATAGATTGTCTAACATCATCAAAGTAATGTGAACTCTATTTAAGGTAGATGTTTTGACAGTATTGTTGAACTTACTAAAAACTCCCTCATTAATGGTGTTTCTACTGTTGCCTTATGCTGTTTCTGTGTTCCACAGATTTGTAAGGATTTCCTCTGTGCCACTACCAAGGATTTTTTGGGACCTTTACAGCAGCTTTAGATGAGTGCTCTTGTTGTCTGCTTGAACTGTATTAAGCCATGGAAGGAGCCATTAGACAAGAAACCAACAGCCTTCTGGATATGCTTGACTATCATGTTAATCACTGAATTAATATTTTCAAAGACAGTGCTACTTTAAAGCTTTTATACTGGCCAGTATTACATACAATAATTATAAATGACTCTGTTTGATGTGTGAAACTGTCCGAAACTGGTTGAAGCTTTTCCTGAAATGCCTGGTAAATACAGTGTAGTGCTTTCCCATCAGTTATCAGTGAAATTTAAATGTCACAATCTTGCAAAGAAAATGGATACACTTGTTTCCTTGTTTCTCACTGGCAAATCCATCTTGCAAAGCTCCCATCTGAACCGTTTGGACCCAGTTAGAAAGTGACAGGACCAATAAGCAACGAGGGGCAGTACTTTCAGGCACTGCAGAGTCGTGACGTAAACAGTCAGCAACAAGAGGCTGGTGCAATTGGTGGAAGAGCTTAGCGTGGATGCTGCTAAAGCGCCAGTTTAATCAGAACTTGACGACATTTCTTCGTTAAAAAAAGAACAAAGAACAGCAGTGAGTTGTTTTCTTTTCAAAAACTACAAAAGTCGAGTACTGGCATGTCTACAGTCGCCAGGTTTTGTGTTATTCTTCGGTGGCTGCGCACACGCAGCTCTATAGCGGATATGTCATGTGTTTTTTTTGCTCTGATTGGCCCGCCAGATGGATGTGTGGAACACATCCATCTGGCGTGTCAGGTTATACATGTCATGCATATGTTCAGTATCAGTAATTGGACTGAATTTTGTTCTCATTCTGTTTTTGTAAGGACACAGATCCTGACGAAAGCTGACCAAAGGTGTCAGGTCTGGATCCTCATTGGTTCAGTGGATGACGATGATGCACCGATCTCTTTATGGACAGAAGCTGTTGTGTTTGAGGATCTACCTCACAGATCTACTCCGCCTGTTTGACTCCTGTTTGCATTGAACTTTTCAGAAGAACAAAGGTAGAACTCAACAGCACATCTTCATGGAACTTTTAGGTAGTTGCTAAAATATTGTGTTGTGAGCTCAGACACTACGCTCTTACTCAAAGCCACAAAGCTTTTTTTCTTTGTTTGATATGTTTTTTACCATTACTTTCTCTTTGTTTATAACATCACTTCCCACCTTGTTGAGGACTCAGTATTCTTGCATAGTCAATATTACGGCTGTTACAGTCTAGCTTGAAAATGTTAAATTTGTTACTATCATTATTATTTCAGTAAAAGTAAATCTAAGCTTTTGTTTTGTTGTGTAAGAGTTACACTTTCTGTGCGTCACTCAGAGTTGTGTTGGGTGAAGTTATTTTCTTTTTCATGCTCACTTCTTGTGTACTTGCTATATGTGTTAAAATAAACATTTAAACTTATCTGAATATGTTTGTTATTTGTATAAAAACAATAAGTTGGCACAACTTTATTGTCTAGAGTTCTCAGTAGAACTTAAAATTCTTAGTTTTTAGAATTATGAAAGATGAATTATCTGAACAAAAAATAATAAGTTGGCACAACTTTCGTGGTGTGGAATTGTTAGTTTGTAGAACTTAAAATTCCAAGTTTTATCAGTCAGGAATTCTAAGTTACTTCAACTACGAATTAATTGTTGGCTCAACTAAAGGCAGTTTTCTTCAAAACTAATGAGTTAGAGTTGGTATCAAAACCCAAAAATCCAGTGCAGTAAGTTTCCCTGAAATTTTGAGTTTTCTTCAAAACTTAAGAGTTTGAGTTGGTATAAAAACCCAAAAATCTAGTGCAGTAAGTTGCCTTGAAATTTTGAGTTTTCAGAGTTTTTTTATTTTTACAGTGTATCCAGACCAGCTTACATCATGTTTGTAGTTTCTAACAAATCAAACAATTTTGGGCAATAGTTCATCAAAAAGTTCCACTATTTTCCACAGTTTACTTCTTCACTGTGTTTTGCTGGTCTGGATTGAACTGCTGGCTAAACTATTCAACACTGGTACCATGATTTCTGTTGGTATTGCAGCATTTGGTCTGTATCCATGAGCTTACAGAGAATTAGCAAAAATATGGACAAAATGAAGATAGAGTACAGACCCAGGGCTCTGTCCACATCCATATATGTGTCTAAAGTCTAATGTTTTCAATGTCTAACATGTGACTCATACTAAATCTATGGCATGGGGAAAAAATGAACAAAAAGTTGATTAAGTAGTGTTCTGTTACCTCCTTCTCTGACATGTAAACCTTTACCAGCAGTTTTAAAATTTAAAAAACGAATCGATCTCCTTCCTGATGGTCTGATTTACTTTTTCAGCTCATATAGAGGCATCAGTTGTAATTTCAGTGTGTTTTAGCCTGACCAGCTAAAACCCCCTGACAGGATGTCCTGAGTGACAACATCCCCCTTTTGGGTGATAACAAGCCCTGAAACTTAGTTAGACCCTACAGGTTATTTGCAATCATGTTATCCTGAATGTCCACTGGAGGTCAGGAAAGCGAGTAGGTATGAATGGAAAGGGAGCAAAGTTTGTACCTTACAGCTCTCCATGGACCCGCATGCTGCAATTTTCATCAAATAATTTCAGCCAGTTGAAGGGAGACAAGAGTCTTGAGGAGTCTTATACTGAGCTTATAGGCTTGCTGCGAACCTTTAACCTATAAACAACCAGCTCTACTGACCTTAGCTAAATGATCGTTTCAAAGAGACGGGTATTCCATCACAAAAAGAGAGGCTGAATGGACATCAGCTGAGGATCATGGGTAAGATCAGAGTTTAATGTGCTAAACCATGAACAAACTGTGCTCAACCAAACTGGACTGCTTTGTTGAAATGGACCATACACTCGTATAGGCTTTAGACAGAGTTTTAAATGTTTCTCTACTCAGAAATCACTACTTGGGCAAAAACTAAGGGGAGTACAGTGGTAAAAAGTGGGACCAGAGTTGTGTTCCCACTGACTGTACCCAGTGATTTTTCTGTGACATCAGGAGCTAAAGTTAACAGATGTGTCATTCATTCACTTAAGTTTTAACAGCATTTTAAACATTATTAAACTCATTTAACATGGTTAAAATACAGTTATAAGGTATGATGTTCATATATGACATCTTTGGTCACGATATAAGGTTATTTATCCCATATGATGGATAGTCATATACATTATGGTGAAAGTACCTATAAAGGAATGTTACAAATTTGAATGTCACCGGCCTTTTGATCTGTGCTACCACTAAACTTTCAACTGTATGGTTTTCTTATTATAAGCTTTGAAATTGCCAAAAACCTGATCTTTCCGGGCATCATTCAATTTGATAGAATGCTTTCCTCCTGAAAGGAACAGGGCCTGCCTCTTTTGGGCAGCGTACCTGGACGAGTCTCTCAAAGCAAAACTCTAGATGCCACTGCTTGATGCGGTTTTCCTCCATATGAAGCTTAAACTCATATAATAGTCGCTAATATCTCAGTCTTAAGGCCAGCTGCATACTTTTTGGGAGGCTGCAGGTCTGTTAACTGAAGTACTCACAATCATCATTGTTTTAAGTGCACTTAAAGGCAGAATGAAGCTTAACACAGAGCAAACCAAACTGCAAATTAGCTAGTTGGCAAAATCCCTGCAAAGCAATTCAGACACAAGGGCAAACGAGTATAAATGTTTACGATTGCTCAGTCCAACTACGCAGGCTTCAGTGTAATCTCTGGGAAAATTTGTGCAGAAAAAATTCAGGCTTTACTATTTTACTATACACGTATGTGTATTGCGACAGTATAATGCATGTCTTGTGCAGGGTTAAAGGCTGCTAGGATGGGTCAGTAAATGTTTGCTTTATATTTTGTTGTTCTGTCTATTTGTTGCACAATTACATCAAAGTGATATAGATGCAAACTGCAAAGCAAAGACAGAACCACAAGAAAAAGACTTTTCTCACTGCTCCTGTGAGTCTGTCTTTGTGCCAGATGGCTAATGATTCACTCCCAACTCCCACCCAGTTGTATTATTCATCCTGTCTAAAGAGCATCAATTTTAGCTAAGTGTCATACAGTGAGAGGGACTGCAGGGTGGGGCAACAGGGAAAGATGATATCCAGTCATGCAATGTGATGGGATGCTGACAGTAACAAACGCATACACAGATATGGGTTTGTGTGCTGGCCCAGATGGGGATGAACAAAATTTAGATGTGAAGAGGGAGTCTTAAGAGCTAATTTGATATTGCAAGGGCGACAGCTTTGACAGCAACAATGTGCACCTTCATTCAATTCACTGGAGCAACAGGCACACATAGACAAAAGTCATTTGGGAGACATTTTTGCTAATCAAAGCATCAAATCCACCTGTGCCCTTCTGTCTGCCGCAGGATATAATTGACCATTTTAGGAATCCCATTGAATTAAATTGGTTTGTGGGTAAGTTGTTCTAGCTGTGGTCCTTTTTTGCTACACACTCCTCACTCAGATTAGGGATTTTAATTGAGCTTGGTGTCCCAGCAGAGTCGCTTCTGGCAATTCATTAATATGAAATGGAATGAATGCCGCCAGCGCTGGCCCAGTGGCCTCATTTTTATTCCCAAACCGGCCTCTATGACACATGTGTGCTTTCTTTTAAGTCTGACTTACTTGTGCAGTGCCACAAGTGTGTGAGAGAGTCACAGTGTGTTGGTTTGTGTGTGTCAGAGAGAGAGGGGAGAGCAGCATATGTGCCAGCAGAAAATGTGTCAGATAGGTGGCAGGAAACCAGGTCGTCAGTTATCAACCAGCTGTGGCTGGAACAAGACAGGATGATCCGTGTACTACGGAAACGACTTTGTCAATTTTATACTGTCAAGTGACGTTATTCCAAGTCCTTTCTAAAGCTTGACATCAATTTTTGAGTCCATGTTTATAACTGCAGTCTCACATTTTACATCATCCCTTTACTTTTGGCTGTGGTTGAAAGTTACAGGTGCTACTAAGCTCAAAGTTGCTTGTTGTACCCCTACAGCCTCATTATAATTCATGAACTTCTTTTTAGCTATGTTGTTGCTTTCTACCATGCCTGAGGGAAATATCTGGCCTTTCAGCAGGCCCTCTTTGTTCACTAGCTAGTCACTAACTGTGCCTACCTGCTGTTTGTTGCTGAGAAGGTAAAGTACAGTGGGTTTAAGGGCCTTTTGCTGAGAACAGCAAGCCTGCTGGGGCCTAAACACAGCAGTGAGGGCGGAGAGGGCAAACCAAAACAGCAAAGAAAACAAAGTAACAGCTTAACACTGAGCCAAAACCCACAATATGTTCATAAAAAAAATGAGAGGAGCTGCCGATTTAGGTGATAATTCTGAGGTTTGATCATTGCCAATGACTCCTCTCACATAGCTGTTATTAAAATGATGATTTTTGCAACTTAAGGTGCCATGTACTGACTTTATAACAGACATTTCAAACTGTTTGTACTATGGGTCAACCAATATCAGTTTTTTAGGGCCAATATCAATATAGCTTATTAGTAGCAAATGAGACTCATAACGAATTTCTGCATTTGTTATGACTAACAAAATGTACTTAATGTGACAAAAACAAAAAGTGCACACGCGAAAGAGAGAGAGCACCAAAACAAGGCTTGAATCATGAAGCCTGTGTTCTGTGAAACGGTCGGGTCAATCACAGGAGTTTATGAAATCCCCTGAAGTCTGCTGACACTAACTAAATTAAAATTAAACTGACTGCTGTCTCACACAAGCGATTCATGCAGGCAGCGGCGTAAACACAGAGATCTGCGTAGGTTCACCCATGCAAGCATAGCGCCATATTTGTCATGGAGCTATGGCCGGTGGATGCGTAAAAATGCAGGAGAGCCTGTCAGCATCACTGCATCAACTTCTCTTCCCTCGTGATTTTCATGCCTCGCAACAAATGCGTTGTGCCACATAAACAAGCATCCACCCCAAACACAGGACACCGTGCAACACACAGCATAATGTCCAAGCTTACATCATGGGCATATAAATATATATTGATATGGATACATGACCAATTTGACTCTCTGCTCCTGGTGCAGACGGCTCCTCTGATGGCGCTTTCTCAACTGGTTCATCTGTACTCAGCCTCTTGTACTCAGCCTAATGTCCACTATTTTAGTGTGTGTCTGTGTGTGTGTGTGTGTGTGTGTATTTGTGTGTGCATGTTTGTGAAACAGTGCGTGCGTGTGTGTGAGTGGGTGTACATGTGACTGTTGTCTATGGGGTGGTTGATAGCGGGATAGGGTGGTTGCGGGTGTTTGGGTATGAGGGAATGACTTTAATTGTCTATGCTAAGCAGAAGGTTGGGGTGGGTGTGTGGGTTTGAGGGAATTTTTTTTTTTTTTTTGTCTATGTAAAGCACTTTGAGTTACATGTTAAGGATGAAAAGCGCTTTATAAATAAGGTTTGATTGACTGATTTAAGTGAAGCCTCGAGGCAGGTAATTAGCCTCAAGGATTATTTTTAATCAAGTCACTTGAATAACTTGAGGAACGGTTCCAGCTCTGGTCATAATGCTCCACGACAGACTTACCATGGTTGGTCTATGGTTCTGTAGAAGACATAAGTTCATGTAATATAAATGTAATTTGTGAGAGAAAATGGTTGATTTGTGATCTTAGGCAAAAAAACTATAGTAACCAAAGTGTCACACCAAAATCTCTGATTGGTGGAGCCTGCTACAGTATATATCACTGTTATCAACAATGAACACTACAATAAAGATTAATGTAGAAGGCGGGTCTGTATATGGTTTAAAAGTTTGAAAGATTTTCAAGGAGCAAGGATTTTAGAAAAGTACAATGGAGAATTGGGTGTATAGTTCCATCCTCAAAAATAAGTACACAATCTTGTACCTTTTTGTCTGTTCTACATTTTTGAACTTTTTGTGCCGAATCAAATGTTTTACAGTCGCAAGTGTTGAGATACCTAGTTGTCTATGTTGCTGGAATGAAATGTTGATACTGTGATTTTGTTATAATGTCAAATGAGGACTTGAATGGGGAAATGTACTTTCAGAACAAATGTTAAAGTCGCTATAAAGTGAAATCCAAACTTTATGTCTTAACACACTAGATATGTTGAAATAAAGTTACTGTAAACATAAAAACACTGGGATCTATGTGCAACTTAATTTTTTGTTTAGATCCTTGGAAAAGTGATCACCTCTTTCCTGGTTAGGTTATATTTGAGCAGGGCAAATAAAGGACCCCATGACATCAATGGTCTTGAACAAGAATTACCCCACCCCTTAACGCTGCAATGATATAAAATCCCTGAGCAGTTCATCACAGTACAGTCTGTTATTAGCTACCAGAAAACAGTATATTTAATCCCCAACTTCTGTCTCTCTGCTCTGCGCTCCGATCAAAAGCATTTTTTTTTAATCTGAGAGGATTGTTTATCTCGTGAGTGGGCGTGGTTTCAGCTCATTCAACAGACACGCCCACACCATCCTAGAGCAGATTTTACTGCCTCATTTTTCATGGTTTTGATGCTCAAGTTTATAAACTTAGAGAAGTTTTTCATGGCGGAAATTTGGCCTGGTTGTTCATAACACAGTGGCCTGTCATATAACAAGCCTTTAATACTGATTTTTATTTTCATTTTTCATTCAATGGACCAGCCTCATACAGTACTTAACTACAAAAACATGCTCAAACCATTGTAAGGAGACAATGATTACAATATAAAGAAGGCAGCAAATAAAAAATAGCATCTTTGCTGCTCTGAATTACTATAAAAATTAAATTTGGTTGTCATTGCTGAAAAATAGGATATAGATGTTTGAACTGACCTCAACATGCCCCTTCAGAGGATTTGGCCCCAGAAAACTTTCTCCATTTTCCCCCTTATGGGCGATCTTTTGTCCACATCACAGCCCCTTCATAACACCCTCAAACTGTTACACAACTTGCATCGCCGGCCTTCAAGTGACATCCTACGCCAAATCTCTATTTTTGGTAACACTCGCTGAAGGCTTGATGGTCAACTAGTAAAAAGGAAAAAAAGCCCTTCTAACTGCATTATAACATATAGGAAGATGCCACATACTAGTGCTACAAGCAGGTTCTTTTGCAGGTTGTTTTAAACATGTTTCTTTAAGTTTCTTTCAGACTTTAATTGTGAAAACCTGAAATCAGCTGTAAATTAACTGAATACAATGCAACAACTGATACCTTTCAGTTTTGAAAGTAAATCAAAAGCCACAGTTGCTTATTGCATTTTCATCTTTCCAGCCTTTTACAAATTATTATCAAATAAAACTTCTGAATTCACAACTGGTCAAAGCCACATAGATAATGAGCTGTCCCTTGTACCACAGAGCTTCTTTTCTGTTTCTTGTCTGCTTTTTTCAGCAAAAAAGACATTTATTGAGAAGCTCAAACCAAGCTCAAACCAATGCATAATGAGAGGATTTCAAAGTCTCCAACAAAAACAACAGCAGCACAGTTACTGTTCTGAACAGATTATTAAAACGACTGAACACTTTCTGCTGGTAAATTCAGTGGAAATCTGTCAACAACACAGCTGCTCAGCATTCAGATGGTCTGCAAACGTGATGCTATGTGCCTTTTATGTAAGAGGCAGAGGGACTGAGAGATAGAAAGACAGACAGAGAAATAAGAAATGCTGAAAAAAAAAGAAGGATGTGGGTGTCGGGTTGAAATGAGATGTCAACACGCCAACAGCAATCTTCCCTGAATGCTGAATACTGTACACTTAGCCACAAACAACAGCACAGCAGTGGTAACAATGTTAAAACTCCTGCGCAAATTAATTTGCTGACTCCCAGGCTTAAAGAGAACAAATGTAGTATCTCAATGTGTTTGTTTCTTAGTCTAACTCTCCATCCCTCTACCTCCCCCTTGCTCTCCTCTTTCTTTCTTCTGTCTTTCTTTTCTCCACATCCATTCTTTCCACGTTTTTGCATAACATGTTCAGCAATGCATTCACATTTAATTCACAGAGGTCCTGGGGGCGAACCGAAGCAGGTTTTAGACACAACTGCCAATCCACTTATCCACCCACCTATGCTGGCTGCAGAACCAGAGTGTACCATGGAAACACACAATTCTCTGCATTTATGTGTTGGATGTATGCGTTGAGTAAATGTATGTGCTCATGGAGGAAAATACTGTCAGCGCTTTTGCAGTAATTAAAAAACCTGCCTATAGAGTCAACCATTAAATAGCATGTATCAGATATGAGGTATGGTATTTGGGGATAAGATGCATTAAAATGTCAGCATTATTGACACAGGCATCTTTAGTGTGCATGAACATGGCATGTCAATCAATGTCTTGAAATTCACAGTTTGGTTTTTCCAGCAGCAGCCTAGTAAAGGAAAAATGAATTTTGTCAAGATGAAATGCAAAGTAAGTCACAAAGCATGAATTTAAAAGTCTCTTCTAACTTTTTGTGAAGTTGGTGAGGTTTGCAGTTCAACATGGAGTTCAACATTTGAGAGAGCAGATGAAGAAAGACCTTCACAAACAGTCACATACAAATGACACCCTATCTGCTGGAGTTAGATGTCTGATATCTTAGGGCTACTTTAATTGAAATTGTGTAAGAATCATATATTTCTAAGGCTGGAAAATATGAATATTTTCTAATGAATAATCACCATAAAAAGAACAAAAATGAACAATGATCCATTCCAGAACTATTGAGTACTGAGGACAACAAAGCTCCATTGTTGTCCAAAACTGGATAACTGCCCCATATTGTCGTACTGCGTAACATGTTTTTGCATAATGAATGATGAACATGAGCATGCTGTTTATTCAGGGCTGACCACACAAACACCATCCATCTGCTAAAAATGTTAACAAGAGTACCAACCAATACTGAAGAAAAAGCCCCCAGACAAAGCAGTGTGTACTCCTCTTTAATACAAAAAGGTGTACGTTAGAATTGTGTTACTTTACCCTGTTCAATCAAAGAGCCAAATTATTGAAAAACACCTTTACACAATCCCAAATTAGGGGGTGAATCCAATTATATATCTATATTAATCAGATTGTGCAAGAAGTTTGGTTTCAACTTTCATTTTTCTTTATCTTTTGTCAATTAAGAAAATCATTTGGTTAAAAATCTTGTAGAGGCCATCACTTTTTATCCCCATTATTAACTCTGTCAAATACTCATCAGCTCTGTCAGGTGGTTGTTTTGTTCATTTTTGTAAAAAAAAAAAAAACAACAACAAAAACAACAACCTTATTCTTATTTATTTAACTAATTTGTTAATATACTAGCCAATCTATATGCATTAATAACTTATTTATTTAAAAATATAACTTTAATATGGTTGATATTAAAGGTAAAATTAGAAAATCATGGAATTTAGAGATGAGATGCTTCATATGAGTGAAAAAAATAAATGAAAAAAAAAAGATTTTAATACTAAATATCATTACTGAATACCACTATTAAATAACTGAAAACTTGACATTCATCCTGAATAAATAAAATAAACTTCATGTACATTTAAATGTGCATGACAGAGTTCACAAATATCAAGATATGACTGGCAAAAAAGTCATATTTTGGGAAAAAAATGTTGGATTAGAAATCTGTGCCTACACACAGTACACTACTTGAGACTTCAAGCTACTCAAATACCCGCTTTGAATAATCGTAGTAAAACAAAAGTACAGAGTCAAGTTCGGCACATGTATGTCCCTTTTCTCAAGCATGAGTGAGGAGCTGGGGTGGAGGAGGGTGGTCTTTCTTGAACACATACAAGGAAATATATGGACAAAAAATAAAGACTGACAATTAAATTCTGCATTTAAAGCCTACTGTATAGATGTGGGAAATAAACTGGCCAATGTGACTTGCAATGGATAATTTCTGAAGTCAAAATTATCCCATTTAAGGTTTTCAGGTGGAATTATTGTCCGAGAAAGACTTAAAAAGCCACAGAGCCAAATGTGGCTCAAGAGCCACTGCTTACGATCGCTGAATTAGAGTTGGAGAGTAGATATGATTTAATGTAATGAGGTTATATCAAGTTAAAAAGACACAGCATGTAACACTAACAGGTTTCACATGAAATAAGGCTTCTTCCTTGTTAGCTTGTATTCTTGCTAGCTATCAGAGCTAACAAACTTTTGCTAATGACTTAAGCAGAAAGACTTGCCTAAAGTCTACAACAGCAAAGATAACTGTTAAGATAATGGACAGTCACAACAATGAACTTTTGCATAACTTGTTGCACTGCTACCGAGCTGCTGATTTCAGGGAAACATAGGCTACACTAGCACACATGAAACATACAGCTTTAGAAACCATATGGCAAACATTTCTGGTCATACGCAAACACAGCAATACTTAAGAGAAACACTTACTCACTAGCCATCTGCCTCAGTAATAGATGCCAAACTCCACATCAGTGCTACAGTTAGCTTCTGTTCCACTCACAGCTTTTGGAGGAGGGGGATTCTACTTTTTTAACACAAGGGGTTAGCTTTAGATTTCTCAGTGAAACACTACCAGCCTATGATATTTGAAATTATGGGCAAAAATACCAAGAATGATTTTCAACTTCTCATAATGAGGAAAAGATTTATGAGAGATTACACTGCTGAAGCAGGTAAGCAGAGGCTTGCATGAAAAGCTGACAGGACTAGCTTGTTGAAAACTTTTCTCTCTTAAAGAAAACAAATTTCTTGTATTTTATATTGGTAAATACGTATAAAAATTCTAGACAGAGCTGATAAAGTGTTTCTTCAAACCAACAACGTGGCGGCCAGAGCATTTCTGTCTTTTTGTGGTTACAGTTTGATAGCAAGTGTAGCATATAGGCCAATCAATGGCACAGATGCTATCATTACCTGGGTGGCCAGGCAGTTAAAGAAAGTCAGGTTTCAGTTGTACAGTAACCACATAATATGTCCTTTTATATTTTGTTAGTTCATGTCAAGCGCTGCCATATTATTAAGAACAGCTGATCTCATGCAAGCCTTCATCAGCGGACGGCCAGCTGATTCGCCTCAAAACATACTATTGGCTAATCGCAATCAGGCTGCCTTATTTAAACTGCTCTAGCGTGGCTGCTCTTTGCTGCTCCCTGTGCAAGCACTTTTTTGCAGCCCTCCTCCACCCCAGCTCCTCCTTCATTCTGGCTTAATCACTGCCATCTTGTTGTCACTGATGCCTGCTCTGTTCTGGGTTTTTTGCTGCTTCTCTCGCTGCCTCAGGCTTTCCTTGTATGTATAGGAAGAGAAGGAGGTCCTTACTGAACTTTACTGTAATGGGTATCATCGTGTTAACACAAGTAGAAGATAAAGTCATGTCAACCTTGAATTCTACTATATGCTACAGGTGAAAATGTAGCTAGCTGTAACTCACAATTATGCAACGTTACATGAGACTGAGGGATGGCTGTTGTACTGAGTAAGAGTGCAAATCTGATTTGGATTTTGGATCCTTGTGTGTCAGTATGTTACTGTAGACCAGCCTCTATTCATGCAAGCATCAAAACCATAGCCTGTTGAAATGAAAGAATATCACATCCACATCTTAGTAACAGCTACATAACACTTCAGTCTTCATTTACCAGTGGTTCAATATACCGTTTCACACAGCAGACATGATCACATGCTATAATAAGAAAAGTACAGGTGTAATTTATAATCCCAATAATGTTAGTGTTCCATTTAGGTGAACCAGCTCTGGGGTCCTGGTATGGTTCATAATGGCGCACTGTGAGCTATCGTTAATGTTATTAGTCACACTTGCACTTTTTTTCATGTGAGGCAGCTTTGACTGTAATCTATTTGAAAGGTCTAGAAAACAAACAGGAGGAAAGCTTTGTTAGAAGTCTAGACAATACTGCCAAATCAAAGTCTGTGTGTACATACTTTCTCTGATTCCATTGGCTTGCTGTCAAAGAGTTAGAAAATTACAGAGAAATAATGCTTGCTCTTCCTCCAAAAGCAGGCAAATTTCACCAGTATGTTGGCAAATGCTCATTGAGGAATTTGTTAAACATTTTAAAACAAACATTAAGCAGATTAAAAAAAGGTTTGATCTGTTAGACAGAAAAGATTTAAAGGAAACAATGATGCCACTCACCCGCTAAGAACGACTATAAAGTCCATGACGTTCCAGCCGTTCCTCAGGTACGAGCCTTTATGGAAAACAAAACCAAGAGCCACCAGCTTGATCCCCGCCTCGAAGCAGAAGATCCCAATGAAGTAAGGCTCCGTCTTCTCCTGTGGAGGAGATGAAAAAGAAACAGGTCAGCAGAGTACAAACGAATATGTAGCTTACACTAATGAAGAATGCAGATAAGTTATGGTTTGATAGGCAGACTATGCTTGTCACAGTTTTCAACACTTTGATACTTTTCTATGAAACTTTTTTTTAACTAAAAACAGCCCCCATTGTTTTAAATGATTGACAGTCTCATGCATCAGCACTTTAAAAAAGCTTCAGATCTTAAGATATATTTTCCACCAAAAGTTGCTGAGAAAGAAACAGCGCAAATACATTGGTAGCGTTTAATGTGTTAATGCAAATTATACAGTGTGTAGGAGTTTTCCTACACTATTTGGTAATAACAAAAATACATTCCCTAATATTAGGTGGCTTGGACTTGTATATCTTAACAGTATTATCAAAACAGGTATCAATACTGAATTTGACATATCAAAGATTAAAACTCTTGAATACACATGCTTTATTAAATCCTGATAGTACACAAATTCAAAAATCAACAAAGTTCAGCTGTGTGTGGGTGGGAGGTAGGGTTCACTGCAGTATTCTTCATGATAGCTCATTTATGGGCATTTTAGCCCTTTAACTATGTATACAACACCTTGTTCTTGGGCAATGACTTTAAAGAGCCCCTTCAGAAATCTGCTGCACGTTTAATGTCCACACTACCACAAAATCAACCATAAAACACAGTATGAGTCAACAACACAGACCTAAATGTTCAATCTCACTTTTTGAATTCATGTAAATACTATATAGGTAAATAAAAAAAATCACGGCTAAAATAAAATGAACTGTGAAATCTGTGACACACTGCTTCCTGCTTCAAGTTAATGCTGTCAGCTTTTTTCTGCTCCTTGCTCTTTAAGCCACAATCTCTCAATTAGACCACCTGGCTAAGTTTCCTTCCCTCACTCAAATATCTGCAAACTTCTCCTTTTTTGATGTTCATTTTAACAAAGTTTGAAGTCTATTTATTTCATTTTATCATTGCATTTCATATATTTTATTGTATGTATTATTACCATTCTACATTTTACATCATTGGTCTCTTTTCAACCAGGACCTGAGTACAGATTTCCTCCTTAGTCTGACATGCCTGTCACGGTTTTGGCCAATACTGATGATTAATGACAGCAAAATACTTTTTTGTACCTTTTTGTACATACAGTGCTTAACAAATTTATTAGACCACCTGTCATAAAAACGAGAAAACATAAATATTTGAGAAATCTTTCAAAAACTTGTTTCAAACTAAAAATCTTATTGTTATTTATTTGGCAAATAACAAACTGAAACAACTAAATAGTCCTTTTTCACACATAATAACCAAAAAAACTTAATATTTTGTATGCCTCGTTTGGCCTTGATAACAGCTTGCATTCTTGCTGGCATTGTTTTGTGGACTTTTCCACAGTCTCTTCTGTTCCAAATTCCAAATAGTTTCTAGCTGTTCCCACAGACTTGCTTTAGATGAAACTTTTGTGCCATCAATCTTTGATTCTACTAAATCCCAAATTTGTTCAATAGGAATCAAAATTTGACTTGGCCAGTCCATCAGTTCCAGTACTCCAGATTATTTTTTCTTGGTCAAAAAGTCTCTGCACAGCTTTGAACTATGCTTGGGTTCATTGTCTTGTTAGTATATGAGCCAACGACCAATCAGATTCAGTCCAGAAGGGATTCCATGATGCACTAAGATGTTGTGGTAGACGTTCTTGTTCATGAGACTGTCGATTTTCACTCATTTGCCCACACCATATCCACAAATGAAACCCCATACCAAAATGAAATCTCCACCGTGTTTCACTGTGGGTGCAATGCATCTAGCATCAAAAAATTCTCCAGCTTTTCTGCGGACATAAACACAACCATGCTGACCAAAGAGTTCAAACTTGGACTCGTCCATTCAGAGTACCTTCTTCCAGTCATCAACAGTCCAGTGTTTGTGCTCCCTGGCAAATCTGAGGGCCTCAATAATGGCTTCTTAGCAGCTATTCTTCCCTTTAAGCCTTGTTCCGTCAGTCGTCTGCTTATGGTCATTCTGGAGACTTTCTCAGACTCTGATCTAGAAACATTCATCTCTGCCTGAAGATCAGCAGTGGTCTTCCTTCTGTCTCTAGTACTTCAAATCTTGAGGTGTCTGACATCTGCTTCAGTTAACTTTGGTTTCCTGCCTCTTCCTTGGCGCATTTTGTAAGTACCAGTCTCGGCAATTGACTCAGAACATACTTGAACACACTATGAGAACACTTTATGTCTTTCCCTATTTGTCTCAGAGACCATCCAGCATCAGGAAGTGCTTTAATGCGGACTCTTTCATCTTCGGTGAGCTCTCCACATTTTACCATTTTGAACAGGAATGAGGAATTTCAAACTGAATTCACCTTTTTATACCCAAATTTGAGCCGGCTCACTGGGCTTCACTGAGAAGTCAGAAATGAATCAAGCATAACATTCAACCACCATAACTAATTTTTCTGTTCAGGAATGCAAGTAAATAACTATAATTTGAAATATTAATCAAGAAATAATAATGTGCTTTACTATTTTTTTTCATTTTTTTTGTAAATCAGTAAATTTGAAAATTCATGGATAACAATAATAATTATATTTTAGAATCAAAAATATCATTTGGGTTAAAGAGTTTCTACATATTGGTCTGTTAACCATTGCAGAAACATTAAAAAATGATTTTGGTAATTACTAATGTTGTTAATGTAGGGCAGCTGTGGCATAAACCTTACTTTTGGTGGTGGTCTAATAAATTTGTTAAGCGCTGTATGTTTGTTGATTTTTTAATGTTCATAGTAAGCACACATACATAATTCACTTTTTTATCCAAAAAAAACTTTTAAAGTGCACCAGGTCACAGTGACATGTCTTGTTTTAACTAAGAAAAAGCTTCACAAAATTTTGTGTGACACCGTTTATGTCCTGTTCTCTTGTTTACTTCTATTCTAAAATTTATGATGTGAATGTTTTTGTAGTTATTAAGTAAAACAAAAAAATGTTTGAAATTATTTATCTAAGAAATGCCCTGATTTAATATCTGCATTGAGCTCTATTCTATAAGTATTTAAACAGTAATTATGAACACTCTCATTATCCCTGGTTGTTTAATGTAACTCATTAATAAATCACTGACAAGTCACTTATTATGTTTCAAATCACATACTTATGTTAGCGTACTGTAGTACAGTACACTTAAATTTGGTACAGAGCACTTAATCACTGGTGAGTACCGTCTGACATTGCGCACTGCTGCTTTCCACCTGCAGGAAGTGACAACAGTTTAATTGATTCTGTTTTCTTCTTCTATTTCTTTTTTACAGTAAGAAGTAAATAGATGTGAAGTGATTAGAATAAAAACGCTGATATCTATTTTCTCTAAGAATCATATTAATCTAAAATGTATTTTATTTCAACATTATTCCCTCACAGAAAATAAACTTATTTTGCATGAAATGCCATTTTCTTCATTAAAATATGCTGCCGTTGCAAGTAAAATGTTAGCTAGCTAGCAGATGCTAACATTAGCTGTGTGCTAGAATGCGAACAGAAAAACATCTGCAAGAGGCGCCTAGCTGCAGGCATCAGACATCCAGTAACTCATGCGCACTACGGTCCCCCTGAATATGCCCATATGATGATATACAAGTAGCAATCATACGGGGTTTGGTGCTCTGCCCACGTTTGTTGCCTGCTATCTTTTTGAATTGAGGTGTCTTTTCATTAAAAACTCAACTCCATAAGGTATAGGTACTAAAAAGTAAACCAATGTTTGATTTTTTGATGATGAATTTCACATATACATACCAGTATGTGAGCATTTTACATTTGCATCTTATTTCTTCTCTGTATTTTGTATAGATTTATTTTCTAATTTGATGTTTGTTAGTGTAGTAATTATTTAATCACTATTGGTAAATAAAAATGGACTTGACTTAGAAGATGACCCAGCTGTTCTGTAAATATAAAGGGCTCATTATAAACCAGTAAAAAATTCGTAAAAATTGTAGCTGTTCAATCAGGAAAAAAAGCTTGTTTTATTCTAAAACATGTAGCTCCAACCCTCATATTTCTGTGCAAATCCACTGCTTTCTCAAAGTTTACAACTTTAGAGCAGATCACCGTGGGCTAATAGCATAATGTACTTTCTTTACTGGAAGCAGATTTATTTTTTACTGCAGTTTAAGAAACAAAAACAACTCTATCTTCTTGAAAACTCTCAGTCATTCTGTTTTTCCTCTCACCCTCATCCCCTGTCTGTCTGTGCTGAAGGAGTGAAAACACATTTTGCCCTCACCAGTCTCTTTGCCATGGGGGTTTTATCCTCTCCAGGGAGGTGCTGCTCCAAGGCCAGGACGACACAGTTGGCGGTGATGGTAGCCAGGATCATGTACTCGAAAGGTGTAAAGGCGGAGTTAAGGAAAGTGCTTTAATCAGACTAAAACATGACAATTAAAGAAATACACAGGGCAAACATCAGGAACCATAAGTGATGAGAAAAAAATCCTCATGGTCATGGTTTTGTAGCATTACTGTGAAACAGGACTATCATGATTACACAAGCAGGTGGTACTTTAAGTTATAAAGTCATTCTCAATCCATGCATGAGGTAGATCTGTATATTTCTGGAATATTTCACATGTTCACGGCCCATTGGAAAGGGAGAAAAAGCATGGATGGATGGATGATTAAATGATAGATGAATTATGGCATGGTTCATATTCTCTGGTATTGGAAGCAATCTGTTAGAGAGATTGCAGTATCCATGGCAACCTGCTTTTAAAAGTGCTTTTCATGAAGAGAAAAAGAGCAAGTCAGGGGGAGAGAGAGGGAGAGACACACACAGAGTAAAGTCACCTTGGCCTGGTTGGTTTAGCAACCTGAAGTGCAGCAAAGAGTTTGTCTAACTCCTCACACGCTGACATAACACACACTACAGTTCATCGCAAACTCAAATCCTGTAGACTTGATATTTTAGCAAAGCAGCCAGGGTTTCATCTTGATCGGTTTTATCTTGAGTTGATTTAAGTTGAAAGTAAGATGTAATTAGTTTTACATTTAGGAATGCATACATTTATAAAAGAGCATGAAACATTTAATAACAGCTAGCAGGCTGTTTAAGCCATGTTATTCTAAAGCAAAAGGTTTTTTTTAAAAAGTTAATTTTCTCTTGATGATTTCCCAATACTCATTTTAATTTGATGTAAAAAGTTAAGTGTTGATTTAACATGTAGACAGTAAGGTTGTACCCTTTGGCTCAGGGAAACTGTGGTGTGCTACTCAGGCCTAACCTTGCAAAGCAGATGGATACCCCCGTTTCCCTGTTTTTCACTGGCAAATCAATCTTGCAAAGCTCCCATCTGAACTGTCTGGGCCCGGTTAGAAAGTGACAGGGCCAATCAGCGACAAGGAGCAGTGCTTTCAGGTGCAGCAGAGTCGTGACGTAAACAAGCAGCAGCAAGAGCTGGTGCAGTTATGGAGGAAGTGATTAGCTTGGATGCTGCTAAAGTGCCAGTTTTATCAGAACTTTATGACATTTCTTCGTTAAAAGAAAAACAAAGAACAGCAGTGAGTTGGTTTTTTTTTTCAAAAACAACAAAACTCGAGTACTTACACGTCTATAGTCGCCATTTTTCGCGTTTTTCCTCAGAAGCTGCGCATGCGCAGCTCAATAGCGGCTATGTCACCTGTTTTGTTGCTCTAATTGGCCCGCAGAGATGTGACAGACAGAACGTTCACCCAATCACACTCCGAGTTTTTTTCAAAGCCTCTGCCTTTTCTCAAATGTTTCCTACTGAAGCTTTCCCAGATGGATGTGTGAAACACATCCATCTGGCATGTCAGGTTAACTCAGGCCCCCATGGCAGTAAAAACCAAGGCCCAAGGCATTATGTGTTTAGGCTGTCCATATACCCATAGGTCCATCTGTATGTACACCATATCCATTTTTGTGAACCCCAATCTCAACAACCTTTTAAGGAATTAAAAATAAAAAAATCTATTTTGACTCTAGAGTAGATTTTGAACATTGCAGGTCAAAGGTCAATGCCAAAAGACCTCAAATTCATCCTGTACTTTTAAATGTGAGATGTCAGGAAAGCTTTGATGGATTTTCCACAAACCTTACAAAAGCAGGTGGATTTCCATGTCTGTTATCGGACAAATCCATCTTGCCAAGCTCCAATCAACAACAATTGTGCTGAACTGAAAACGGTTTGGACCAGTCTTCGTCATTTGAGGAGAACAGGACAGTAGCTATAGTTGGGGTTTAGCTGTACTGTGAGCCAATAGCAGTGGCTGCAGCCAGTGTTGCAATTAGCTCGCATGTAGCCACAGTGGCAGTTTTATCAAGACTGGACTACATTTCTTTATTAAAAGAAGAACAAATATCCCAATGAAAGCTTTATATGACGGAAAAGATTATACGCTCTTGTCCCAACATGCTTCAGCAAGAGTTTGAGATCGAGGTTGATTTGTGCTCAAAGTAAGTTCGTGAGTAA
This sequence comes from Cheilinus undulatus, assembly GCF_018320785.1. Classification (NCBI taxonomy): domain Eukaryota; kingdom Metazoa; phylum Chordata; class Actinopteri; order Labriformes; family Labridae; genus Cheilinus; species Cheilinus undulatus. The sequence continues at coordinate 23,330,255 of NC_054877.1, forward strand.
ATTTTATTTGTATAGCACCTTTGACAGAACATCACAAAGTGCTTCAAAACCATTAAAATAAAATCACAACAAACAAACAACAGCAAGGCATCAAAAATATAAACCACCAGAGAAGAATTACAGAAATATAAATCAATGTTTTAGATTTCAAAAGCCAGTCTGAAAAGATGTGTCTTAAGCTCCTTTTTGAAAGCCTCTGCTGATGCAGCTGAACGCTACTAAAGTGGAAGAGAGTTCCAAAGAGTAGGTGCCATATTCAAAAGCACGGTCACCTTTATTTTTTAAATGAACTCCTGGGACAACAAGAAAACCCTAGTCAGAAGACCTGAGTGATAGACTGGGGATGTAGGGATGGAGCAGATCTAAGATATAATCAAGCACCTGCCCATGAAGGGCTTTAGATACATAAACAAGGATTTTAAAAAGAATTTGGAAGTTAATTGGGCCCCAAAATAAAGAAAATAAAACTGGAGTAATGTGAGCTGTCCTAGTAAACCTAGTGAGCAATCTTGCAGCAGGATTTTGAACTAATTTAACTAATTAAGGGAGGATTTATTCAAGCAGGTAAAGAGGGAATTGCAATAGTTAAGCCGTGAGGTGATAAAGTATGAAAGAGCATTTCTAAAAGCTGGTGTACACAATGGTTGCCACCAAGGTAGCAATTAGCTTTTATGTAGCTGTAGTATGAAGGCAGTTTAATCAGACCTCGACCACATTACTTTGTTAAAACAAGAGTAAAGAGCCACACCAAAAGCTTCTCTTAGGAAAGATTGCTCTGTTTGGTCGGTCATGAATGTGACAGAACGTTCATCCAATCACTTTTCAAGACTTATTTGAAAAGTCCTGCCTTTCCCAAACGCTTTCTATGGAGGCTTTCCCAGATGAATATGAAATATATCAATGCAATGGATGTATGAAAGACTGTCTGGTGTGTAAAGTTACAAATTTTGCACAAATGTCCATGTTGATGGAGGAATTAATAAAATGGACAAGGATGAACGGATTAGATATAGTGGTGGTGCGGGTGGGGTGTCAAAGGTCAAGGTCATTGTGAGTCTTCCTCATCATTTCAAAAACCTCTGAAGAATGTTCTTCTGAGATTAAAAAATCCTCTGATTTCAAATAAATGAAGGATATCATCGAAGTAATTCACCCCATGACCATCCTTTGCTTGTGAACCATTATCTCATGAAAGCTTTGAGGAATTATCTCCAAATTTTGCTCAAATGTCCACTCTAAGATGAAGATATTGGATTTTAAACATCCTAGGTCAGAGTTAATTTGGCCTCATGTTCATCCCTTACACATTTCTTCAGTGACCCTTTTTAGGGATATACTGCAGTCAGAGTTCATTGTCACATGGTCTCATGTTCATGCCTTGCTTTAGTATCTGGATTGGCATCTCTAGAGGAACCAGCCCAGCCCTTCTTCATGACTGACCACTGTACTTTCACTGACCAGCAGTACAGTTAATAATTAAAAGGTTTTTATTCATAAGGAAGCTAAATCATTTACTATTACAAATGTATGAAAAAGAGTGGGATAACTAAGTTTGTACTTATTTATACTCCTTGTTTCTCTTTGTATATCCTAGGCATTTTATGTCTGTACACTACTGTCTGATTATTTAGCTTTCTTCTTTTTATACCTATCAAAAATAAACCACTACTACCACTGTATACGCCACAGGGGAATATAACCACCAGGAAGTAGTTCTAGTCTTTTCTTTAAAGGGTTTTCTATAAATACAGCGTCCAAAAACATCAGTGGTTATCTATAGTAGAAGTAAAAAAAAAAAAAAAAAAAAAAGCTGTAACGAAAATAATGCAAAGCCTGGGGGGAAAACCAAAAAAGAAAACTTACAAATGTTTACATTTGCTTTAAATATGATGTCAGAATGAAAAGATATGTATGAAAATAAATGAAAACAATTCTTTAAAAAGCTGCAAACTTTCAGTATAAAAAAAAATTGAAAAAAAAAAAAGAAAAAGTTCCAACTTCCCACTTATAATAATTAGCTGATTTTCTATCATGACATCACCTTTGACAGTGTTAAACAAATGATGAAAAAAAAATTCAAGTTAATGACAATTAAAAGTGTTTTGGGGAAAACTAAAGCTGGAAACCTTCACAGCTCTCTTACATATTCTTTCCTACTTCCTCATGATCAATCCTCAGTCTGCATTAGTTCAGTACAAGTAAATGTTTGAAATAGCATGCATCAGGCTCGACTCTATTTGCCCCAACATTTGTATGTGCATGTGGCTTTGAGCGGTTGGAGTTCCCATGAGGTAGCTGCTTCTTGTTATTAATTTTCCTGTCTTGAGAGAAACGGGGTCACTGACTCACAGAGGAGAGCGGTGATGGGGGCCTCAGGGAGCCACACTGACTCACATTGACAAGTCTACATTGTTGCCACTGAAAGCAGTCGAAAATAGCTAAAGTGGGAAATACTTAATAAATCTCGCCCACTCTGTCACTACCTGTTACCTGTTACAATGCAAACTGGAGAGCCAGCTTCACAGCATTACATATGGTTAGCCATCTAAAAACCCTTCAGTAGATTTCACAAAGTTTTACATATTTTATGAACTTTCAGGTAGTAGGTTCTATTTTAAATCATTATGACAACATGGACATCAGTCCAAGTGAATGGACTTAAATGAATAAGCATAATTTTCTAGGACCTTCAAGCAAACAACAACATTAGCCTAAAGACTGACAGATCACATATGGTTAATACTAATGTCTGAAACTGCTGCTAAAAGTAGATGTCAGATGAGGCAATGCACTGAAAAGTGCAGAAAGAGTCTTTAGATGATATTTTTCAAAGCTAGGATTTACAATCAGTGATTAATTTCACTATCAAAAGAAGGCAGTATGAGATTTATAGATGCAAACCTCTTTTTGAGAATATTCACATTACTTTATCTTTATTATTGTCTTTGCTGAATGGCATTTTTCTTATCATTTTATCTTACCCCCTAATATATTTTATTTTTTTATGTATTTTTGCTGTCTTTAATTGCTCTTTAAGTTAGTTAGTTTCTTGCCTTACTTAAACATGTAAAGATAAAAACTATTGACTGTAAAAAGAAATTAGATTTAGCCTGAGTGATGTCGACCAGCTGACAAATGAAGTTTGAATACATACACGGTCATGTGCAAAAGGTTTAGCATGCAGAGTGCTAAGGATTCATTACAGAGCCTGATGTGCCATACAACACATGTGTGTCACTCGGCAGCCAAGGTCAAGTTTGACAGCATTTCTTCAGTCTGGGCCTTTTCTCACCTGGTGATGTACCCAGAGACTGCCAGCAGTTTTTGGGCCCTTGAAACATCCATAGCACCACCAGGGGTTCATGGCAACCCTACTTCCCAGCGGGGCAGTACCCCAGGCTATGCTAAATCACTACATCCAACCCTTACTCCGCCATACAGGTGCAGACTTCGCAGTTTTTCAATAGATTATTTTCCCATGCCCCTGGTAATATGCAAGGACATCCAGAGCACGACCAGGGTTGTGTCAATCCTCCCTCCTGTCTGATGGTGCTTTCAGGGGGTTTACTCACCACATCTCCACCAAAATTTAGCCAAATGTTCTGCACAGTACCGAATTTTAGGTTTAAAAGTGAATTATCAGCATCAGCAGATATGAAAGATCGGGACCAAGAGACATTTGTCAACTGAAGGCTTTTTCTCCCTTCATCACTATTCATTACACTTTAAGGTGTGTATTAAGGGATGAAATTTGTTAATAGGTTCAGCCTCAAACTTAAAATTGTGTGTTTTAAGGACTTAAGTGTTAGGTCTGAACTACATTGAAATATCGGTATTGATATTGATGAAAATGAACTAGTAAATATCGGCATTGGCAAAAATCCAATGTTGTGCATCACTAACATACACATATGAAATTTGACAATTGAAGAGAGACAGGAAATATCAATCAACTAAACAGTCTTTGTAAAGCACCAATTCATAACCAAAGTAATCTCAAGGCACACACACAAAGAGGGCAGGTCTGGACCATAGTCTGTGTTTTTAATCATAAAGACCCAACGCTAATCACTGTGAGCTCAGCACTAATAATATTAAGCCTCATTACAATGGCGAGGAAAACCTTGAGCAGAACCAGACCCATATGGGGAGAGAGAGTGGGGGATGCCATACCTAGACCAGGGAATCTATCCCTCCACCACTGTGGCTCCAGCCTCTGTATACTATATAGGCACCTGTTCTATTTACTGAGCTAATCTGGCATCCAGAAGAAGGGGGAGTTTGAAGCCAATCAATGGCAGCTGCCATATTGACAATGCTGTCTCAAGCTAACTTTATGTCAAACAGACACAGATGTCGAACTGAGGTGGGCCTTCAGTCTCCTGATAATACCCCATACAGTGTGTATCCAAACTTAAAAAGTAAGGCAATTTGTGTTTGGTACATTATTTCTTTGTTGTGACAGTGCTTCTTGGTAATAATTCTTATACTGTTGGAAAGCCTGTTTATTACCATTTAAATGATGCCACATTTGTAAGGATCATGCATTTGTGGGATGAGCAGCAGAGCTGAGTATGTGGGTTGCGCCCATGAAATATGTGCCAAATCTCCTCTACCAATGCCAAACAGCTGATTCTGCCATTGACTCCTGTTTGGTGGATTGGATGATTGAAGTCTGAAGAAACAAGACATATTGACAGTTTAACAATTTATTAATTTAACAAACAGGAGCCTCAATAGTGTGTGGAAGAACCACAACAGCCTGACTCCTCCTCCTCATGCTGGTCACCAGCCTGGTCACACACTGCTGTGGGATGGCATCCCATTCTTCAACCAGCATTTGTCGTAAGTCAGCCAATGTGGTTGTGTTGGTCACTCTGGCACGAACAGCACACCCAAGCTGATCCCACAAGTGTTTAATGGGGTTAAGGTCAGGACTGGCAGGCCATTCCATCCTCTCCACTCCCAAATTCTGGAGGTAGTCTCTGATAAACCCCCGCTCTGTGGGGGCAAGTGTTTTCATCTTGGAGGATAGAGTTCTTGCTGACAGGGGGAAAAAACAGTATTGTTGGGGTGTTGTCTTCTTGGGATGCCCACGTCGCGGCCTGTCTCTGACATTCCCCGTTATCTGGAACTTGGCCTTCAGTTTGGAGATGGTACTAGGGTTCACTCCAAACAATGTCACAACTTGGTTTTGCGGAACACCAGCTTGAAGTTGCACAATCCGACGGGCCCTATCCAGATCAGTCAAACATAGCATACCGATTCTTGAAGCAGACATCTACTGACCACTGTAGCAGGGCCAGTGCTCACAGGTGCATTGGCAGCACCTGGGGGTTCCAGAAGCTCAAAACAAGAGTCAATAGCAACAGCAAAATAAGCTTTTTGGCATTGGCAGAGAAGATTTGGCACATTTTCCATGGGCGCAACCCACATACTCAGCTCTGCTGCTCATCCCACAAATGCATGATCCTTACAAATGTGGCATCATTTAAAAGGGAAATAAACAGACTTTCCAACGGTATAAGATGTATTACCAAGAAGCATTGTTACAACAAAGAAATAATGTACCAAACACAAATTGCCTTACTTTTTGTTTTAAGTTTATAAAGACATGAACTACTCTGATCAGAATTGTTCTTTGAACCCGGCTATAAACATATTTATTTTTAGCTGTAAAAATCAGCATTTCAATATGAGGTGTGGATTGTCTTCCAGCACTTCTGCAGCCAGCCTTAAGTGGACAATATAGGAATTGCAGATTTTTGCCCTTCTGCAATGAGTTTAATTTTTCAACCACAGAGGTTGATGCTTGTTCAAAATTGGCAAAGAAATAACAGGTACTGCTGTCAATACCAGGGGGTGCCAAATTCAACAAAGAATAATGTTTGAACACAATGCAAAAATGAACAAAAACTGAATTAAAGTAGGAACAATTATCCCAACATTTAGTGTTTCATCCACCACAGTTTCCCAATTGATACATTAAATATGTGACTTTGATAAATGTGATGGAAATAGCTTGACCTATGACCTATAGCCTAAAGTTGTTTTCCCTATTCAACCAGCATTCAGAAACAGAAAAGATTCTCTTACAATCCTTAAAGACAAGAAAAGCAGCTCATAACCATAACTAAGTAAGCTGGAATCCAAAACAATTAAGTGGTTATGGTTTTAGTCATCACTGGATCATTTCTAACTGCACCCATTTTGATGTTTGATACTATTCAGAGACGTGCAATCCTCATCTAAGCTCTATTATAATTTTATTCCTAACATAACTCTGATGTTAATTAGTGAACTGTGATGGATTACATGACTACATAAGGCTTCAGGTGGTCTCCATTTTGTATAAAAATTAATTGAAACCTCCGGCTTTCTGGAAATCTGACTCTGTACAGCTGCAGCATTGATATAAAGTAACACTGAGGCTAGGATTAATCTGTTCTTGTCACTTTCTTTCTAAAAAACTGAATAAATTTATCTTTAAATCTGTTGAAAACACCCACCCTTATGTACCAATTTCACACTTGCACCCACAAATAGTGTATTTTTCTCTCACCAACAGGCTCAAATAAAGACATACAGTAAATCCCCTGAGAGTTTATCCTTAGCCCCTGAAAAGTGGCTCAATTTGATTAACAAAAGACTCAAGTTTAACTTTGAGCCATGAAAATAACTTCACAAAAGCAATACTGTAGCACAGATTTTGTTAGCATAATTCCTGAGAACAAAGCCTCCTCAACTTCACCCCATTATGCAGAGACTTTGGCGGCATAGCAAGATGAAAGTCCCAGCAAACTTGTGATAGATGTCCCACTGTAACACTCCAGTGTTCACACAGCAACACATCATCAAAGAACAAACCGCTGCTGTGAATCCATATGAATCTGTTTTTACTTGGACACTATATGCACAAATATCTGGGTCTGTTCCAGTCAATACTCTGACATGTGCTGCTTTTACAGCCCACGATCCACCAACAGTACTACTGGCCAGCTCTCTCCCACATACCTCTGCCTCCTTGATACCGACAGTCACATTACAGAGCTGCCAGTGGCCAGCTAGTCTTGACCACTAGACCCACTCCCACACAACACACAGAGCCTGTGGTTAGATAACAGAGGGAGACTGGCATGCTGTGCTGAAGGGGGTGTAAGACAGGAGGATTAGTGGGCAGATATGGCAATGGAGTGATCTTTTTAAAATGATATGATAATATGTGATTATTTATTAAGAAACATTTATTCTAACATTGTTATGGTGGGTTAAAAAAGTAGATGTCAGTGTAAAAGACAACTATTGGATTGTTATGTTTGGCCTTTAAATACTGAATATTGCTGTGCATATATATAACTTGCATTTTTTGTGAAAATTACATGACTTTGCTGCAGCTACAGATAAATAACCCCCTGATAGTCTTTGTCAGATCGGCACAACTTCAGCAGAAACAAAGTGCTGGCTGATGCTGCAGCAGAAAGCAGAAAACACTGCCTGCTGGATTTGAACTGACACCTACTCATGGCCAGGTTCATATTCCAATGAGCACTAAGGCAAGCAAGAGATGTGCCTACATGCCACCCCCACAGCAAGCAGAGCCACTTCTAATGATCACCACATGCTAACTTTGTGTTTGCTGCCAGCACATGGAGCCCACTGATGAATGTAATCAGGGCAGGTTACAGTTATCAGAGGGTTAGGTTCAATTGCAGGAATTCAGAAAGGGCTTATTTTCAATTTGACTTGAAGCTGCATTGACTGATTCTTCTGCAGATATGAAAACAACAGTCACACGGAGGCAAGATATCATGCATAACAAAACAAAAATGAGATTATACTTTATAAAAACAGCACTTTTAAATGCACTTGGTTCACTTTTGAGTGATTCAAAGGTGGATGGGACTTTTTATGCTGCAGCTGTTCCCATGCTGCCTGTCGCTCTCCAAGGTGCTGAAGTGACAGCAAACTGCCATGCATTTTCTTGAAAGCACATTGCAATAACGTTCAACTTAACTGTCGTGATTTGCACGGAAGGATATGGCCACTCGATGATTCTCCGTGCGTATTTCCTAATGATGTTGTCCTCTGCGAAGATGAACAGCGACCTGTTGACGGTGAGGCAGTTCTGCTGGTGGGGGACGGGGTTGTACAGAGCCATGGTCCGGGCCCGCTGCGCCTTGGCTTGTTTCATGGAGGCAGTCATTGCTGCCGCCGCCGGGTCCTGTGCGTCCCCGCCGCGCTCCACGTCCCCATCCCCGGAGTCCACTGTGGTGGGAGCGGACTCGTCTCCAAAGCGAGCCATTCTACAAAGAGATGAGATCGTCGGCTTAGATTTTTTTTCAACAGAAGAGGAAAGAAAGCTGTGAAGTGGAGCTGTAAGAAAAAGAGAAGGCACCTTCAATCCAGTGACAGCTTTTCGAGCGCCAAAAATCCCCCCTGGAAAGTTGCAGATTCTTTCACTCCATATCCACAAGAAAAGGGGGTTAAATCATTCAAATGGCTTTTATATTAGGGCAAAAACATCCATTCATTTAACGACGACTTGAAAACCACAGCATCTCTGTTATCCCATCTGTTTAACAGCGCGTTACAAACAGCTCTGAACAACTTTTAACGCGCGCGACTCTAAAGTCAAGCAGCAGAGGGGGGAAATGATCCACCGAGTCTTGCAGCTTTCTGTCAACATCCAAGCTCGATTTGATCTGAAAAGTCAAAGATCACTCTGCACAAGCTAGATGGAGACATCCGGGATAAGTCTCGGCAAACTTTACGCATCTTCTCCAGCCGGAAAACTTGACAAAAAAAAGCGATAATCACAAAAGGAAGCACAAAACTGCACCTGATGTTTTGGTCTAAATCAGTCTTAAATGTTGCAACAGAGCTGCTTGAACCTCTAGATCAGAGGCATCTCTCAATCGTATCACCTGCTGGAGAAATTATCACGCAGCCAGGAGCGCATGAGTCCCCCTCCTCCCACTGATACATTTCATGATGGCGATTTCCACATCCATCTGAATGAAAGCCGGTGGAGAGGAGTTACATGTATTTTGTTACCATAGCAATTAGGATGAAAAAAAAAAGCATTTGACAAAAACAGGGAGCCTATATACAGCAGGATGTGTGGGTATGTGGCTCCAAAACAATTATGTAAAGATGTTAGTGGGTGCAGCAGCAGGAAAAAAAGGTGTGAAAACACATTTAACACCAATACTAGGAGGACAATGCAGAGAAATAAGGCAACAAGTGGGAGAACTTAGCATCAAAGGAGATTTATAGCAAGAAGTTTGACTCATTTCCCAAAATGCTTTCCCCATCAGATAATCAGCAATCATTGTCATATTTTCATTAACAGAGACAGACTATTAAAACAGTTAAAAAGTAGGCCATTGTGCTAATATTGGAGTAAAAGTGAGGAGTAAAAATAGAGCATGAAATAGATCTTAGGGCTGCTCCCTTTTTGAGGGAGAGAAGAGAAGCAGGGTCTTTTTCGCACTCGGTGCCACAAGTGAGACCTCATTCGGCAACTGGGCTCTCTCGCTCCATCTGCTGCTCTGCTCTCTTCCCCACTGTTTCCTCAAGATGACCACTTCAACCCCCACACACATCAGATTTTTTATTTTTTATTAGGGGGCTTGTTTGATGCTGCTTAAAATTAAAGCCGCCCCTCCACTTGAAAACCTGACATTAAGAAAACAAAGCAGATATTAAAGAGTGCAGACAGGGAGCTGAGTGGATAGGGGGTTGATAGCAAGCCAAGAAAGAGTGACAAATGTATGCTTGGCAAACAAGTGGAGAACTGGGGGAGAAAATAGATTTGACAGGATCTATGAATAAGCTCTAGAAACTCAGCCATTGCTCTGTTTCCTCATCTGCATCATGCAAAGCAGGAGAGCAACAAAAAAAAAAAGGCGACACTGACCCATGGGGTGCAGAGTGTAAAAATAGCACACTGATGATCAGCATGTACACTTTGACTCTTGCTAACATCTCCACATCATTAGAAAAAAACAAACTTCATCTACTTGTATGTCGCCAAACTAAATATTTGTCCATCTCTGCAAACAGCAAACATCTCCCCTCTCTTTCTATCTCTGTCTGCAGCGCTCTCTTTGCTGTTGTTTCCATAGCGACATAGCTCTCTTGAATTCCTGCTCCGTTCTTTTCATTTCTGCCAACAAAAGCCATGTTGCACAATACAGCAAAACCTTTTCCTATAGAAATCTGGTTCTCCCAACACACACATGCTCGGGAACACACTTGGATCAAGGTCAATGGACGTCTTCAGGAGGCAGCAGAGCTGCATCTCTGTACTGATGATCCTCTGTGCTGTATAGATTGACCACATGGAATCTGCTTTTGTTCTGCTCTTGAGCACAGCCTACTCAAAGACACCTTAAAATAGCTGTGTAAACTGCAGAAAAGCTTGTATCTATTTGCTCGGGCCTGCTAAAACTTAAAATAAGAAATGTGAGGGGTATGTTGGTGCCTTTTCACAGCAGGCAATAACTATTTTAGAGAGAAAAGAACAGCTATAATGCATTTTCAAGACTATGGTCACTCACAAAAGCATCCTGGGAAATAGAATACAGGGCAAAGACAGCTACAGTGATGCTGCAGGTGACAAGCACTGAGCATTTAAACGTTAATGGACATACTTTGTAGCAGAACTCTGAAGAGCATTTATATAATTGCAGACAGGCTTTCATCCAACATTGACTGGAGTGGCTTTAGCATTTTATTTTTCTCTCTGTTCCCTAGCAACAGACGTCCTCTAGTACTGAGTTATGTCAGTTTGATTCGACCAATAACTGTCACTTACTGTATATCATTTCAAGTATTCATAATAAAGAACTCTTACAACACAGAAGATTTAGACCAGGGACCGGCAACTCTGGTTACCAGGAGGGCTGTAAAAATTTTGTGGTCAATGCCAAGGGGCCAAATTATTACAGATTGTTGGATATTCTCAATTTAACCCCTGTGATTACCAATGATTCAATGAAAGGAAGAATGTGTTGCTTCCCTGATCATTCATATACCTACATTTATGTTTCAAACTCTAGAGCAAATAATTCAGAAATAGGCCTAGTTTATTTAAAGAGATATACACAGAATTAAATCAATTTTAAGCTGCTTTTCAATGTCAACATGGCAGTTTACTTTCATATTTTTTAAAAGAGTATTTAGTGATTCATATACACAGCTGCAGCCGTTTGATTCTACAAAAACAAACAAAAGACCTAAATCAGAAAAGGAAAAAGTACATAAAAATAATAATAATAAAAGATAAATGTAAATAAAATAAAAAAGTAAAAAACGAAACAAATTAAGAATAAATACATTTCAAGTATTTTAATGAAATATAAATTAAAAATAAATCAAATGAAAAATTTATAATACAGATCAATAAAGAGAAACAAAATAGACAAACTTTAAGTAAAACAAATTTTTTTTAAAAATGAAAATAAAACAAAGAAAGAATTTAATCAATTAATTTCAAGTTTTAATGAAATTTTAATAAGTAAAAAAGAAATTTAAAATGAATTTAAAAATTCATAAAAAAAAGAAAATGAAATAAAAACACAAAATAAAGTTTAAGTTTTAAAACAAATTATAAATTAAAATTTAAAAATAAATTAAAATAATATAAAATAAATTATATATTATTTTTAAAAGTCAAAAGAAAATCTGAATTTTTTTTAAATTTGTAAGAAGGAGATAAATCAATAAATAAAAGAAGATAATGAAACAACTAACCATATAACAGATGTAACACTTTAGTTTTAGAAAGTAGTATAAAGTTATGTTTCAGTCTGTAAAAGTCAACAACAGCCAAACTCTGCTGCCTCGTTCATATCACATCCTATACTGCCTCCCTGCTGCTCTTCTACTTTGATTCCCTAGCATCCCCTAATGGACAAATAACCACAATACATGCAGAGTAGGCAATGATTTCAGCCATTTATCAGTCCATTGTTTATCATTTTATACCTTTATCTGCTAAAGCAGATAAACTAGTCAAAACCTAAAGTTAAAAAATGAGGAATTATAAAGAAAACAAACTTAATGCCTGTGTTTTTAGCTGGATTTTAAACAGTAGACAAAGTAGGAAGTAATGATGTAGACAGAGAGAGAATGACAGTACGCCAGTAAAATAAGTGGATGAGGAGTGGGTGGTGAAGGTAAGGACAAGAGAAATCAGAGGATGGAGAAGGAGGAGGAGTGGGAGGAGGGAGGGAGGGAGCTTGTTCGTGGGTTGGGGTTATGCTGATGGAGTACCACTTCATATTCGAGTGGTGGGAAGCTGATAATCAGAGTGATGTGGCTCCACAGTTCAAAAGTTCACCTTTAAGCACCCTCAGCTCCGCCATTAATAACACCATCCAGTATCTGATTACGGTAAACTGCAGCCAGTAATGCTACAGAGGTATTAAAAAACATCACATCAGCTGATGAAATTAGAGTGAACACGTTTTTTTGCGATTCATTTTTTTTTGTTTGAACAACAATGCTGGAAACAAAGGATTCAGCGTACGTGTACGTGTAGGACATGCTTTAAACCCTTGAACTCCCATGTTTCAATATGTCAGAGTATTGTGACCAATTGCAGGAACCATGGAACAATGTTTTTAAGTGTGGGTAACGTGTATTTGGAAGCACATGCACACAGCTCCACAAATAGAGGCGTATTATTTGATCAATGAGAATGAATAACAGTGGAATAATGGGAAGAATAATCACATGAAGAGTAGTGATGTAAAATGAAGCAGTGTGCAAGCAAAAGCAAGGACAAAGAAGGCTGCAACAGGCAAACATGTACGTAACCAACACAGGTTTCTCTCTATACACTTGTAGATGTTTTATGGTAAAGGTAATTTATTAAAAACACACAGTAACCCTAGAGGACACATTCAATGTCTGCTAGAGTGATGCAAATAAAACTAAGCACACTCTGTAACATACATCTTCTTAGCTTACATTGAAATTTGGCCCCTATATATAACAAGGTACATGCGTTCACCAGTAGGGGGACCAAAAACCCAAAGCCTGACCTACTAGTACTGTGTTTCAAACGTAAGTTCTTTGGTATTTTAACTCTCCAGCTGAACAAATATCCCACTCTGCTTACTTCTCCGCTAGCCAGTTTTATAGTAAACAAACAAAACATGGAAAAGGGAGAGTGGTGTAGTTCAAGAACCCTACCAGTTCTCACTGTCAGATTCAGCTCTCTGTATAAAGACCAGATAGATTTACAGCATACAGCCTTTAGCTAATGGGCCATCAAGGTTTCCCAGCTGAATTAAGTAATTAAGCACAAATCAAAATAAATCAACACAAAAATGGCAAAACAATTATTTTAGTTATGAGAAGAATTAGCAATCATTCAGTGTCCTTTTCTGCCTTTTTGAAGTTCCTGTAAAGTAACATCCAAAACTTGTGTCTAAACCCAAAAAGACATGTTAGAATAAGGTTGCTGTAAACATGTAGTAAAGGTATTTGAGATATATTTGTGACGGGATTTTTCAATTTAGACCGTTCAAAAGTTGTTCACTTCTTTCCTGGCTTGGTTTAATTAGGGCAGGGCAAATATAGGACCCCATGATGTCACCAGCCGCTATCAGGAATTACCCCGCCCACTTAACGCTACAACAATACAAAATCACAAAGCAGTCCATCCCAATACAGTCGGTTGTTAACTGATGTCTCTGCCTTCACTGAAAGCTCACAGCCAGCTACATACTGTGTTTCTGTTCATCGAGAGGTAAATTTACAAAATCTATCAGCCACGGTGGCCTGCGGATCATTAAAAGTATCATAATAGAAAGATTTGTACCAGAAAACAGTAAATTTAATCCCCAACTTCTGTCTCTGCTCTTGCACAGAGCCAGGCAGCTGTGCTCTGACCAGAGTTCACCATGAGGTCAGGGGGCAGACTAACAGAGTGGTGCAGTTGTGACATAATTTTGTAGGCAAACCCCGGAAGTTAGCATTGCATGGGTTCCCTTGTCGGCGAGCCTATGGGATTTGTCAATGGGTTATTGGATTTCTGAAAATAAGACCTGTGTCCAATAAAAGTTTATGAAACTACAAGTTTTGTTCATAAAGATAATCTTCATAAATTGATCATAAAAGCATCATATCTGGTTTGTTAATAGAACTGACAAAAGCAAAAAGCTAATGTCATGCTATACTGAACTGAATTTAACGTCATCACCTGCGGATACAAGTGAATGGCAGGTTCAGTTGCCGCGCTTCAGAGGTTGACGTACAATCTTCCCGACAAACGCTGTAGTCCTAGTTAGCTGTCGTTTAGCAACTGTCTTTGCTAAGATGTGAAAAGATAAACGACTCAAAAGTTGGGCATGTTTCAGATGTATTTTATGTTGGACCAAACGTTACACTTTCTTGGGCTTGTGGTAACCACAGACCTTGTTTCAGGGATTTAACTGAAAACTCAGTCAAAAATCCCATAGACTTTCAGATGAGGGAACCGGAAGTGCTAAAATGCTAACTCACTTCCGCATTTTAGGACTCATTCCTGCTCCACTCTATAGCTGGAGTGCTTGTCTTTTTTTCAGCTGTACCTGTTTCTGCCAAGTCTGTCACAATAAAAGCCTCCAATGCTAAGCATCATTAAAGACTTTTACTTCGAAGAGTCACATCAGGAAATGGAGTGTTTTCAGCAGCAACTTAACATCAAAGTCATCTCAAAAACAGGAGAGAGACATAACTTTAACTCAGAAAAGCTTTCTGTCCATCTGTTATGACATAAATATGACTGTTTCTCTGGTGGCTTAAAAACAAGAGTTGAAACATAGCAGCATAGTAGACAGATGGTTCCTCCAGTCATGTTCGAGCATTTTTTTTTTATTAACTTGAAGGGATCGTACTTCACATGAGTGGGCGTGGCTATTGCTGATTCAACCGAAACACCCACACGATCCTAGAGCAGATAATACTGCCTACAGTTGTCATGGTTTTTAAAGTTAATTTTATAAACTTAGAGATGGTTTTACTGACTGAAATTATGCCTGGTGGTCCATAACACTGTGTGGCCTCTCATACAACAAGCCTATAATAAAGATTTCGTATCACTTTCCAGGGACTTCAAAGAATGCTAATCTTTATTTACTCACTCTTGAGCTCTGTTTTTGGTCTCCATCTAATCATTAGGGAACTACTTGTCTCTTCAGTGATTAAATGCCTTGATTTACTCACTTATATCATCTGTCTGCTGTCATGTCCAAATTTTATAGCTTTAAAAGCTGACGAATGCTGTAAAGGACTTAGATAAAATATATTAAAACCCAAACAACACACCGAAAGATGCTAAAATGCAGCAAAGAGCTAAGAGTAGCTGCACAGTCAGGGGTTCAATATTTTTAGAAGCAGCTCTAGAGGCAATAGCTTTCATCTTACATATGCAGTAGCAACTTTACCTACTGTTTGTCTTAAAAATAATCACAAGAAAAGGTTTAGATTTATATTTATTTCCATGTTTGTATTCTTTATGCCTGCCTCTTAATAATTTTCAGTATCTTCAAACTTCATGGGTTGTTTTCTAAACAAGAAGCCTTTCTATATGAAAAAATAAGATATAGATAAATTCAGCAAAATTAGATGTAATTGAGTCATCATTTATGCTCTAATCTACACCTCAGGAGTTTTGCTACAATGGTATTGCAGAACGTAATGCTCAATGCTGATCTTTTGCTCAGATATTTTTCTTTGTTTTCAGGCTGTTCACACTGTGGTCAAATTCCAAAAGAGCAGACATGTATCTGATTGAGTACCACATATGAAAGTGGCCTGAGTTTGATCTGAAAATGTCAGCTTCAGTGTGACACACTGTCACAAAACAATCAGATATGAGTCACATTTGAACAAGAGCAATCAGATTCAGGTAACTTTTAACTGCAGTGTGAATGTATGGACTGAGTGTCAGCCATGCAAAAGTTCATAGTCTAAAATATTTAAGTCAAAGATTCAATAATCTTATTGACTGACTCCATCCCAGTTCAAGTTCAACATTTCCTTTTGAGTCATTTCCTCAAATTTTTATCAAAATTGACCTAGAATGTAACAGATCTTTTTGAGTCTTGACATTAACCATAAAGATTTCTGTATCTGCTGAGCTGTTTTTTATCAGACATACTAAAGAGGTTCAACAGGTTGCAAAGTTATACTGCATAAAAGGTACATGTGATCTTTAACAATGACACTTTCATCCTCCTCTGTGGAGATTTATCATCTTTACACTTATAATTAAAGAGGACTCTGAATCTCCTTCATACTTACTCCCACTCCTTCCTGCGGGCCTGCGGTGTGCTCTGGATTTTGTGAGCCTGGTGAGCCATGATGATATCCTTCTGCTCCACGAGCCCCCCTCTCCTCCGCAGCATGCCATGTGGGCTCAGAGACCCTGAACCCTGATCTGACGAGAACTCATCCTGACAACACGGGACGTCAACGCTGGCTGCTCGAGGAGGCAGCCCCAGGTATTCTGGGGTGGCTTGAGGGACCTGCAGGGAGCACGAGCGGGCTCCTTGGGCCAGGCCATGACGGGCAGCAGGGCTGGGCTTCCTCCAGGCCTCAGGCTCGGGGAGGGACAGGGAAGACTGGACATGGGCCTGTCCTCCTGGACCATAGCTGGATGGAAAGTGGAGGTTTGGTGTGAGGGAGCGAGTGAGGGACTGGTCTGAACTGCGGTGCATCTCTACAGAAGACTGGAGTGGAGGGTTTCACCATAATGCTGCAAAAAAGCAGAAGAGAGGTGGGAAATTTATGAAAGGTGGTGATCTGCATTCATGAAATGCTGCATGGAGAAATCACACATCTTTCTCATTTTGCATGTTGCTTCTATTTTTAGCAACAAAAGCCTCATGTCTAGGGAGCACAGTGTTTGCTTATCACTCTGAACCACACGGAAAAATTCGACTTTTGTGCAGATGTTTAAAGACCATGAATCCCATGTCAGAAGAATCACACATCTATGCAATCATCAACATCTATTGGACGGATTTGCAGAAAATTTGGGACGGACTTTCATAGTTTTCAGAGATTACACTCATAAAACTTCAATGACTGTTCCTCTAGTGCCACCAGGTGGTTTACACTTTTGTTTTAGTCAAATATCAATCTAACAGATTGTTGCAACATCTGGATCAGAAATTCATCCTTGCTTTGTTGACTGGACTAACTTTGGTGATCCATTTGCTTTCTTATCAAGCTCAGTTCTTAGTCCAGAACTTGGATTTTTTTCAAGAAATGTATGCATTTCAAATTATAATTCACATAAGCTTAAACCATCAATTGTAGTAACAGCTTTACAGATAAAGTTACAAGCTTAAAGAAGATAAACAAGGTACAGTTTATCCTATTAACATCAGACAGTCATCGTGTGAAGATGTGAGCATGTTTACATCAGCATTAGACTCAATCAGCAAAAACACTGTGGCTCAGAAACGTTTCTGCAGAATCCTTGTATGCTTTACTAACACAAATCTGCATTTTCTGTCTTGTAGAAATTCCAGATAAATGCCACAATTTAGCTGTGCTTTATCTGCAAAATCCTCTCATCTTCAGTGGGATCTTTAAATGCTTGCTGTGTATATGACAGGCTGAACAAAAGCTCTGAACAAGCAGCCATTCAAAAATAGAAATTGTAATTGTACTGGTGAGCAGAAGACGACTGCACAGAAAGTGGGTCTTGTAAAAGTGGTGATGACACATTCATGGAGGTGAGATTTTTCTGTTTCTAAAAAGCACTGACCACAGCCTGGGCTTACATGCCTTTGTCTTGTCTCATGACCACCAAACGTTAAACCATTTTCCTGTTTTTTATGTTGCCTTTGATGTCCAGCTCAGTGTATAAGTGTGTACGCTGACACAGAAAAATATGTGATGAGATGAGGTGTCAAGGCTGAAAAACAGCAAGTTTGAGGTGAGCCAGTCAGAGACAGACGAAACAAGGCTGTTTTCACTGAGCCGGAGCTAAAAGGAAGATGACTGAGTGTAGGAGAGCTGAAGCAAAAGGCACAGTGACTCACTCATCAGCAGCAGGGCTCCTCAGACATGAACTGGACATGCTTTGAGTTGAGCTCTGGCCTCAAACCCGGCTCAGCGCTTGTCTGAAAGCCTGGAGAGGCTACAAGGTCAGCGCACACATTTACACAGACGGCTTGATGGCAGCCTTGAGCTGCTGATGGCTGGGATGCTTCTGATTTTACCACAGCCATGCAAAGTCAAAAAGATATGATATCCAGTAGCCAGTTTTGCAGTTAGAGCTGTGATAAAATAAAATGTCAAGGCAACTGTATGGAAGGACAAGAGTCTGGGATGATGTGCAGGGTGGATCCATGACATTTGCATTAACAAATAAATGGCAGCACTGATACTACAGAGAAGCTCATAAATTAGCTCAAAATTTACAGAGAATAAGTACTTCTGTAAAAGGTGTCCACTTTTTCTTTATATTTCTTTAAAGTTGTGTAAATATGCTCTTCTATTTTAGCTCCTGACTTTAATTAGTATAATAAGAGCAAACCCTACGGGAACAACGAGCATTAGCTTGAGGTGTGCCACCGTCCAGGAAATCTTTAACTAGCCTTTTAGCAGGTGATGCTAATTAGGAAGCTAATTTCCCCCCTTTTTCTATAGTTAATTGTTTGACGCACATACAGGTAACAAAGTGGGGGGGGGGGCGAATGAGCAGCAGCCTTTAGAAGTACAAATACATGAAGAAGATGCTACAAAATGTTTACCGAGAAAGAGGATTAGTACCGCGTGCGTCAGGAGAGAGAAAGAAGCTCAATTAGCTGATGTAATAATTAATGGATTTGACAGCTTTACCTTGAGGTGCCACGCGCTCCTTCATCGTCAGCGAGTCTCGTTCAGGTGTGGATCCTAAAACCAGCCCTCCTCTCTGCCTCTCACTCAGTCCAAGTTTAGAGGTTTGAGGAGGATTTCGCGAGGATTCCTTGGGTGCTGGTTGCCGCTGTTTGACTATAAATACCGCGGGGTGGCTGTCAGCCAGCGGAGTGTAGCTCACATGAACGTAAACAGGCATGGGGACTGAAGCGAGCAGGCATGGAAATAATCCCAATCATATTCCATGGTTGGCTGCGGAGATATGACTCACTTGAAGTAGGTCACTATGAATGGCTGATGTCTCTCAAACTTCATCTTAAGAGTTAATTGAATCATCACCGGCTTTACCTGAGCAGATATCAGGAATAAATGCAACAGGTCTGTTCACTTGAAACAGAAGTCTGATGTAGGGGGAAATAATGGAGTCCGGTGGATTTACCACTAGATGGTGGACTACAGCCACATACCTGATACACAGCAGGTTCAGTGGGTGTACTGACATCAGAAAAAAACTCCCTTTTTTTTTAAAAGGTCGCCTGCTTCCGCATCTGAAGTCCGTTGTCGACGTTGAAGAAACACAGAGCCATCATGTTAAACGCATATAATGTTAATTAAAAATGTGAGGAAAAGTCACATTTCTTATATTATTACGGCAGGATAAAAGAGGAAAAAAAGTCATAATTGTGACTTTTGAATTCAAGCTTATTATAAAAGGATACAATGACAAAAGTATGGGAAAAGTCTAAATATGTAGATTATAAAATGAGGAACAAAGGTTTAAAAAAGGCCTAAAACTTGGGGGTTATAAGTCATAAATATGAGTAAAAAGTTGAAACTATGATCTTATGATTCATCTCTCTTTAAGTTGTGTTTCATGTTGATATGTGCACTGCTGCTTCTCCTTATCATGTGCTTTGTGCTTGTTTCTGTTGTTTGTATTTAAAGAGCAATGTGTGCATCACTTAGCCACCAAGACAAATAACAATGGAGACACTAAGTCTATCCCATCTTGCTGTATCCTCATAGGTGGTTTACCATCAGGCAAAGGTGGGCAATTGCCTGGGGCTTTGTGTTCCAGTGGGCCTCAAGATACAGTTATTATAGGTGAGCATTAAATATAGGGCTACGTCTGCAATTACTTTCAATGATTAAGATGAATATTCTGAATGTAAATAACGTGGCCAAGATGGAATATAATAATCAAAGAATACAGTGCCTATAAAAAAGTATTCACCACCTTGGATGTTTCATCCTTTTATTGATTTTATAAATCAATCTGTCAATATTATTTGGATTTATGTAGCCTCTCCCATCTCAGCTGTTGAAGCTTGTAACTCCTTCAGACTAGTCACAGGTGTCTTGGTGGCCTCTCTCACTAGTCTCCTTCTTGCACGGTTACTCAGTTTGTGAGGACGGCCTGATCTAGGCACATTTACAAATGTGCCATATTCCTCCGGTTCTTGGTGCCAGATTTAATAGAACTCAGGGGGATATTTAGTACTTTGGAACTTTTGTTGTATGCATCCTCTGACTTCAACGTTTCAATAACCTTTCCTCTGGGCTGCCTGGAGTGTTCTTTTGTCTTTATGGTGTAATGGTAGCAAGGCATACTGATTAACCAGTGACTGGACCGTCCAGACACAGATGTCTCTATACTACAATCACTTATATTGAGTGCACTCAGCTTATCACCATTTCACTAAATGTGAGAATACAAGAACCAACTGGCTGGACCTCTGTTGAATTAGTTCAGTATAAAAATTAATACATTTTCATGGTAAATGTTTTGTTAAGTTGACATTACTTTGTAGAATTCTGCTTTTACTTTTACATTAATGAGGGCTTTTTTTCATTGCTTTTTGTCAAAAAAGTGAAATTATATTGAACATGATGATTCATTGGATCAATAAAAAGGTTAAACATCCAAGGAGGGTAATACTTTTATAAGCACATTATTTTAATCATCCAAGAAAGTCTCCTGAGATGACTTCCCCCAAGCTAGTTCTAACTCCTTCCAAAAGCCCCCAAAATGTCTTCATATCAAGCAAATTATAGTTAGGGGATCCCTTTAGATGATGAAAAAATGAACTGGTTGGTTATTGTGTGATAAAGTGGCTTGCCATAAATAAAATAGTTATGTTTTATAGCAGAAGAAATGATATTGCACCATTTATATTTTTATTTTACACCAGACTACAAACATATTAAAGTAGTCCAGTTGTATTTATTTATCAGGTTAGTTGTATTTATACTTCTATGCCTTTGTTAACTGAAAAATGAGTTTCAGAACATTTTGCTCTGCTTTGACTGCTTTTAGCTAAAGGTCTCATATCTGTTTTTGCCTTGGGCCGCCAAAGTACGGCTTTGTATTGTGTCAGTATTGCACTTAAAAAAATTGTATCATATTATATGAAATTCATTATTACAAGGCGGATTTTCATCTTTTCCTTCAACAAGCAGTAGTCAAGATCCACAGGAAGAGCACATGGTTTACATTCATAAAGTATTCAGATCATTCAATTATTTCTAAGAACATTTACTACAGATTTAGAGATTATACGGCAACTTAAGAAGAAGCACAGAAATATCTCAGTGTGGCAATATTTATCTCAAATGAATCAAAGATACTTAGAAATGCAAAATTGCACTCCTCAGTGTTGCAAGTCTAGGTTATATGTTTTTTTAAATGAACTATGCATTTTTGGTGTATTAATGCCATGCTGTATGATCAACATTAAAGATTACAAAAGAATGCTCATGTCAATTGGAGTGTAACCATAAAGTGACATTGAAATATATATACTTACTAGCAAACTTCTCAAAAAATTCTCTTGAGTATTACTTTTGCTATATATTATCTTTAGACTGTGAAGCACTTTTTTAACTCTGTTTTGAAAAGTGCCATATAAATATAGTTCTCATTTCTATATTGTTGAATTCTATCACTGTTAGGAGTTCTTAAACCTTTCCTTCTTCAAAGAAAATGAAAAATGTAAACATTAATATTGAATTCATACATAAGCCAAAATACATTTTATTACCTTCTCCCTAAAGTGGACTCAAGTGCAAGATAGAGAACATTTAGTTAGGGTAAAAGGAATTTTATCATTAGAGGAAGGCTGGGAGTTTGGAAAGCCAGGTGTAAATGCATAGCAGGCAAGAAGATGAGGAGGCAAACAGGCATCAAAAAGAGACAAGCTTTAGGTTAAAATGACCTGGAAGCTAAAGAATATAGGGTTGAATAAGATATCTCATGTATACAG
Source organism: Cheilinus undulatus (assembly GCF_018320785.1). Lineage (NCBI taxonomy): Eukaryota > Metazoa > Chordata > Actinopteri > Labriformes > Labridae > Cheilinus > Cheilinus undulatus. The sequence goes on from NC_054877.1 coordinate 23,352,388, forward strand.
GCAGAGGGCAGAGCAGAGGGTGAGCATGAACCTGCAGACAGCCGTGCAGACGATCAACTGGACGAGTGGTGAAATGGAGGTCAACACAAAGCTTGCGACATGAGTGGACTGCCTTGGAGGGAGATGAGCCCACTTTGGAAATCACAATATTACACTGGTCTCAAGGAAGGTGACATATGTGGGACAACTCCAGAAGGTAGAAATCAACACTTAGGCTGCTCTAGTGGTTTAGGGTTGGATACCACTCTGGGGGCTGATGTTTTATCAGAAGGTTAATAGGCACAGGAGAGAGATGAAGCATCTCAGTAGCAAAATTCCACCAGCTCCTAACTGGACTTGCTATTGTAAGATGGCTTGACATAGAGGAGAGAAGGTGGACAGCTGTAATGGCAGGTGGGTTAGCAAGCAGGTGAGCAGGAAGGCAGGCAGATGATGTTGTACATCTACTCATCAACTGCTGGGTTGATGAGTACATGTAAAGCAAGGGGGCAGGTTCAGCAGGTGTGCATGATTAGCAAGGAGTAAGAGAGGGATCCCCCCACCCACACTGCAGACACACTGACACAGTGGGAGATGGGAGCTGTATATATATTGAGAGAACAAACAAATTTACTCTTAAACTAGAACTACCACCTGGTAGTTATATGCTACTGCAAGGTATACAATTAAAATACACAATTACAATATACAAATAAAATGTATTATTATTATTAATTGCTGGACAGTGGAAGTACAGTGGTGGCTCAAGATGGCTGGGGTGTTTTCTGTGGTGGTGTGTGATCAGTAAAAAGATTAAGCAAGGGCTGAGATTAACCACATTTTTTGGAAAGCTGAGTTAAATTTCCCTAGCCACACCCAGGCCTGATTACTGTCAGCCCTGCTGAATCAAGAAAGCACTAAAGTAGAACCCATCTCACAAAGGGAAGTAGGCTAAAACACCTCAAAAAGCAATCTAAAGAAATTCAAGAACAGAGGAGAAACAAAATTAATGACATCTATCAGTCCGGAAAGGATTACAAAGCCATTTCTAAGGCTTTGGGCCTTCAGTTAACCACGGTGAGAGCCATTATCCACAAATGGAGCAAACTCTGAACAGTGGTGAACCTTCCCAGGAGTGGCCAGCCTCCCAAAATCTCTCCAAGACCAAATCAATGACTCATCCAGGAGGACACAAAATAACCTTGAACAAAATCTAAAACATGCAGGCCTCACTTGACTCAGTTAAGGTAGTGTTCATGATTCAACAATAAGAAATAGAAAAAAATGGTATCCATGGGAGAGATGTAATGTGAAAACCACTGCTGACCAAAAAGAACATAAAAGGTCAACTCACATGCCAAAATACACCTCAATGATGTCCAAGACTTGTGAGAAAATATTCTGTGGACTTAAAAGACAAAAGTTTAACTATTTGGAAGGTGTGCATCTCATTACATCTAGAGTAAAATTAACACAGTATTTCATAAAAGAACATAGAACATGGTGGTGGTAGTGTGATGGTCTGGGACTGCTTTGCTGCTTCAGGACCTGGATGACAAATACAAATACTGGATGGCAAATACTTTTTCACAGTACTGTGTGTAAAGCAGCCATCAGTGGTAACTTAATCACATTCATATGCCACTGCTGCAGCAATGGGAGAAATTATGGGTCAAGTGTTTTGGTCAAGGACATATTAACATGTGACTGCCAGAGCTGGGGATTGAACTCATGACCTCCCAGTTTAGACTGACTCAAACAACTGAGCCATGGTAGCTCCTAACCTGTATATCTATAAGACTGAGTGGGGTTTTGGACAAAATTTAAAGAAATTCCCTTAAAGCATTCTTCACACTTCACATTCAGAAGCAAGGGATGAACAAGATGCCCAATGACTGTCAAAAATGAGTCAGAGTGCACATTCATCTCAAAGCGTTGTTGCCTAATGACTTTGATCTAAAAAATCTCATCACATCAGGGATGTCCAAAATTTCTAATTTCAAATTTATGACTGGGCTGCACTGATTTACCTTCTGTTTGGTGTTTCTTATCAGTCAAACCAATTCAGTTTGGGTTGAAATATTATAACATTAGTCATAGATTATACTTAAAGAATGTTTTTCAGCTCACATTAAAGCTTCCCATTAATGGCTGACAAGACAAATGGGCAATCAGATTTCAGGGAGTCCTGGTTGGCCCTGGCTACCACTGGTTCCCTGGTGGGGACTGAACAACACTCTGTGCAGTAGAGAGGGGAGATGCTCAAGGCTAATTTCCACATTCAGACAATAAAACAAGAGAAAAATGCATAAAGTACCAAACTGAATTGTTGGTACCTAAACTAATTAGGGTTATATGCAGGGCCAGCCACGAGGGGGGCGATTAAGGGGAGAGCTTTCTGGGGCCCAGCCAAATGGGGGCCCATGGAGGTCAGCAAAATAATGATCCATGGTGAAGTTAAGTTATCTGTGATAAACATTTATTATTTAACCTGAATAATAGCCACTCTTATCAAAGCAAAAAAATAAAATTATTTATTCATGCTTGAGTAGAATGCAAACTTTTTCAAAATCTAAACCCCTCTTTTTTTTAAAACCAAATGAACTTTGTTGGTAATGATAATGATGTGGATGGTCACATTGAGTAAACCACCAGGTAAGTAAAGTCAGACTTCATAGCTAAGCCATGTTGTGCACAACTATAGATATACCAGAAAATTCAGCAGAAGGAACTGATAAAATATTAAGGAAAATAATTAAATAATTGACAAAAATGGTTAAAAGTGTCCAAAATGGTGAAAAAGTGTGGTAAACAAGGTTACAAAATGCAAAAATGGAAAACAGTGAAAAGTGGTTACAAAGTGACAGTGTTCATTTTGGCAGCTATTTTTAATTTTAGTCTGAGTTTTAGTCTTTAAATGAAATGTATTTTAGTTTTAGTCGCATTTTAGTCATTTCTATCCTTTTAGTTTTGGTCTAGTTTTAGTCAATGAAAACCCAAAAACATTGTTGTCTAGTTTTAGTCCATAAAAAGTCCTCCCATTTTAGTCTTTACTTTAAGTCTAGCACTTATTTTCTTGCCTAAATCTGGTCCCTAGTCATAGTAGTATGTTCTATACACTCTGCTAAACCTGGGGTCCCTGCTTTCTACAGCTGAGACAGAAGAGATACAGATGCATTGTGTTTAGAGAGATTTACCCAGAGTGGAGAAAGATCACAGATTTTGAATGTCCTATGAAAACTACATTACATTTTAGTCTAGTTTTAGTCATCTTGATGAAAACTAAACTTACTTTTTGTCAGTTTTAGTCATCACAGATCTATTTGTGTTAGTCTTGGTCTAGTTTTGTCATGGAAATAAAGGCTGTCAATGAACATTTGTAGTCACTTTTTTAGTGGACAAAATTAACACTGCAAAGTGACAGATATGGGTTACAAGTGGCAAAAAATGTGAAATTTGGCATAAATGGGTTTTGAGAGGTAAGAATGAGCAAAAAGGTGTCAGAAATGAGCAGAAACACTGGTGAAAAAGAATTAAAAAGTGGTTGAAAGTGGCACGAATAAATAATTTCCACATTAGAACCCAATAATGGCTTGACACACTTTTCAGCTCTGAAATGAGGGAAGTGTTGGCCGGGACCTTAGCACCAATACTACTGATCCAGCACATGCTTTGATATCACCAATAAATCACAACTTTGGAGGGCCCATTCACTGAGTTTTCTAGGGGGCCCAGCCAATTCTGCACCTAGTTTCAGGCCTGGTTATAGGCTCTGTAAATTGGACTTTGAGACTAAGCTGATAGGGGAGCAAAGGAGCTCAACTTTTGCTACTATGTCCTGCTATAATCCTTTTTTCTTTATTCATCAAGGCTTTACAAATGGAGATACCATTATGATTTCGGCTGCTATAGTGTTCACTATTTATGTTATCATCTCAATTTAATAAATGGAAAAAGCATGTCAATGTATTCCTCAGAATGTTTGTTTACTTAAATGTCACATATTAACCGCCTGGTGTCCAAACAGAGTACAGTAAAGTCAGGCACAAGCTTTTAGTTCTCACCTCACGTTTGAAACATGCAACAGGGCAGTTAAAAATGGACCTCAGCCATAGCTTTGAAATCTCGGAATTTCAAGTTCAAAGACAATCTCTCAACTAACTGGGAACCATAAATAAAATAGATATAAAAATGGGTGTTTGGAATACCATGCATGTCCCGTTTAGGGATGTGGCGGGGGGGGGGGGCTGTCATTGGGCGAGGTACACCCTGGACTGACCACTATTCAATCGATGGGCTGACATGTAGAGACAAAAAACCAGCCATACTCATACTCACACCTACAGATAGATAACAGTCGCCAATTAACCTAACAAGCATGTCTGTGATTATGGGAGGAAGCAGAAGTATCTGAGAGAACCTACACATGAACGAGGAGAACAACTGCACACAGAAAAGCCCCGTCTGACAGGGATTCCAAACAGGAACCTTCTTGCTGTGAGGTGACAGTGCAAACCCCAGAGGAACTGTGCAGCCCTGCACCAAATATATGCCTACTAACTACCCTCAGCAGCACCAGATCTAACATAAAGATGTTAGGATATTGAAATTAATCAACATTTTTCTGTCTTTTCAAACAGCTTGTGAACAGAGAGAGGAAACATTGTTCCTCTAGGACTGTAGTGCTGCACAAAACAGATTAAATTAACACAACACAGACTTAGAAAAGACCACAAAGAGTGCACATAAGGCTGTAAAAAACAAGACTAGCCTGTGATCTGTGCCAAAAGATGTATCTTTTAGCATTTAAAAACTGCTGCCAATACATACATAAACTGCTGTGCTACAGAAACTAGTTTTCTCTATGATTAATACAGAGCCACTGTGGTCCATGTGTTAATTAAAAGGTCAGTCGTGCTCATTTTAAGCAAGCCTGTTATTCCCTCAGCTGAAGACAAGCAGTGGGACTGAGAGCAGTACAGTAACCATCTGCCAACACCTACACTGAGAAAAAAAATGAAGACTTCAAATCCACATACACTCAGTGTTTCTGTGTAAACGTCCAAAGCTTTGTCTTATCAAGATACAGTCAGAGAAAGTGGCCTCGACTATGTGCTTTTGTGTCGTGATAAAGTCTGCTGACCAGAGGAAGTCTTTAGATATCTCTGCAGTATCTCAGCTGTTGTTGTCAGACATGTTTCTGAGCTTTTTGTAACAAGAAGAACATGCAGTACTTTCTAATGCCCTGATCCCATATTGTTTGAATTAGATATGGATTTATGTAATCTAGCAGACTCATCTCGGTGCGGAAATAATTGCCATCTTATCCTCTAGGCACACGGCCAAGTGGATGCATGAAGAGGAGACGCAAAGCAGAGAAAGTGCTGCCATGTATAGAAAAAAAATCAACACAAAAAGACATGAAACCATCTGATGCATGTGTATGTGCAAGGGGATGAGCATGCCGTTTGGTGCATGAAACAGTTGGTATTAAATGGTTGGAAAATCAAATGTGGTCTGGCATGAGAGAGTGCCCTGAGGGTAAACATCAGGCTCACTTTGTATGCTTGCTGGTTCACATTTTACAGACTCCTGCCTGCTGTAATGCTGTGGTTTCTATTTCAATCTAAAGGTGTCCCAAGGTCAGATTTATTAATAATCTGTACACTCAAGAGTACTGAGACAAGTCTTTATCCATCTAGGAGAGGTAATAACAGCTGCAGAGGTGAAGTGCAAGTTAAATTAATCTCTCTTTAACTCATATTGACGTTAATTATTCTGCAGACCAGCCAAGGCAACTACAGTGGAGTCAAGACAAGTAATAAGAGCCAGCTTTACCTTGACACCAGACTACAGGGGGAACTCCAGGAAATATGCATCTGTAAGTTGTTAATATTTGGCTGTCTGTGTGTCTGGGGCTATTTCTGTTAAAGCATGAAGATGAATTTATTAACTGGATGTAAACAGTACATCTTTAGAGACTGATCCAGTTTTGGTCATTTCTCTTACATAATTTTAACAAAAGTCGAAAACCACAATTAAGGCTGAATACTAAATCTTTTTGCTATTGTTATACAGTCTTATCCTGCCAAAGGAAATCTACTAACACCCCCCCCCCCAAAAAAAATAAAGTTCATAGAAAGGAAGCACTGACTGATATAAAAACAGCTAACACTGACATTGTGTGACAGCAATATTATGGTACCAGTCCAATTACTGCTCTGCAACAGAGAATCACCTGCTGAATTTTGGTTGCCAGCCTTTGCCACATATAATCATGCAACCAGAATGTGTTAAGTTGAACCATTCTTTTCATCACTTCCTTTCTTAGATTAAGCTTCCATATTTGATTTACTTTGGTATTTTCCTATGTAACTGTATGAAGGCAATCTTAAGATGGCAATCAGAGACCACAGTGACCCATAGGGACCATCAAACTAACTTCACACTATTTATGAAAATAGCCACTGTTTGCAGGATCGATTCCTGATATCAGTGCTGTTTGGTGAATTCTCTCGCCCCATATTTCCTGTCTCTCTTTAGCTGTCCTATCAGAGAAAGGCAAAAAGTCCCCAAATAACTTAAAATAAAAAAAAAATGTATGGGGCCTTTGTTAAACTGTGCACAAATTTATACCCTTTGAAGCATTTAAGGAGAAAAAGGTCCACGTCCTAGAACAGTAATAAAAATATATGCTTTATGATTATGTTCTACTAACTTTTTAGGTTAAGTCTTTTAATTAACTTTAATCCTGTTCAAAACTACCAAATATTTAAACCAGTTGTTCTCAACTGGTCTGGCCTCAGGACCCACCACCTTTTTAAATCAAGATTAGCAACTTAAATTCCTAAAACATTTTCAAAAACTTCAATTAATTTCCCAAAGAGTATTGTAGTTTATTAAGCTTGCAAAGCAGATAGATTTGCCCGTTTCCGTGTTTCTCACTGGCGAATCCATCTTGCAAAGCTCCCATCTGAACTGTTTGGGCCTGGTTAGAAAGTGACAGGACCATTCAGCATAGAGAGGCAGTGGAGTCATGACGTAAGCAAGCAGCAAGAAGAGGCCGGTGCAATTATGGCAGAAGAGATTAGCTTCAATGCTGCTAAAGTACCAGTTTTATTAGAACTTGATGACATTTCTTCATTAAAAGAAGAACAAAGAACAGCGCATTGTGTTTTCTTTTCAAAAATGACCAAAGTCATGTACTGGCATATCTACAGTTGCCATGGTTCACGTTATGCAGCTCTCTATGGAGTTTACTCCACTGTAGTGGCAAACCTCGGTAACGGCTACATCTCGTGTTTTGTTGCTCTGGCAATGTAAAGATGTGACAGACAGAATGTTCATCCAATCACCCTCTGATTTTTTTTCAAAGGCTCTGCCCTTTCCCAAATGCTGTCTATGGAAGGTGTTTTTTGTTCTGATCCTCATGAAAAGGTGTAACTTTGTTTTTTGTCTTGATATTTTGAAAAATTAGCAAATTAAAATAAGAAAATCCAGTTTTGTTTGAGAAAACAACCAAATTATACACGAAAAATCAGAGTAAAATAAAATGAATGGATATATTCCTTCTTAGACTGTCTGGACATCATGAACTTTATGCCACACGTTTTTCCAGGAACATCTTCTCAACCCACTAAAACCAACTCCGTGACCCAATTTTTGGGCCCGACCCACCAGTTGAGAACCACTGATTTAAACGATTTCAGGGTTTTAACCCTTAAAATACCAGTTTGATAAAAGGATGACAATCTTGTTTTTTATGAAAACAGAAAGAAAAACAAGCTATTGTTGATAAATAAAAGAGGGCTGGTTAATTTCTTTAAATCGTAGTCCCGGATATGTCAAGGACTGGCAACGAAATTGATTTTGAGGCATTATTAGTTTTTGTGCAGTATTAAAATTTGAAATTTTCAACATGGTACGGCCAGAAAGGACAGAAATGTCCACTTCCAAACAGTGAAATCATTCATTTAACTGGCACTGAATGGGTAAAAATCCTGAAAATGTTTAAATATTTGGTAGTTTTGATCAGGACTGAAGATGATCAAAAGATTTAACCCCCTAAAAGTTGATAAAAAAAAAAACATTATTTTATAATTTTATGACTTTAATTTGGAAGTGGACATTTTTGCTCTAATGGCCTTAATGTTAGAAAATAATATGCTTTTCACTATGTTTGCTTTATTTATGATATAAAAGATCTGCAAAAGGAAGTGTAATCATCAAGAGTTGATTTATTTTCATTTTCTAAAATGCAAAGGACATAACAGGATTTGAGAATAAATCCAAAATTGAGTGCACAAAAATGTTTCACCGCAAGCGACTATGTACAGGAATGAAATCAACAAATCTTTACAGAATTCAACAGGTACTGCATCAATATTTAGAGTCAACTCCTTCAACCTATTAACGTAGACTAGAATGGACTTAATTTAATTTGTACTGTCAGCCATATTTTAACACGGCACATGAATTATTTTACATTTTAGTGAATCGAAAGTGCTGGATTAATTTCACTATTAGTGCATAAAGGACCACTGTATGCTTGTTTGTTTTCATATATTGATTAAAATCTGAGAAAATGCTTTTGAACCCACAAACAGGAGTATTAGCATTAACATTTTCACTCTTTTAACCAAAATAAGCTAGCCACAAATTCAGTGGCTAGCAGTGACTATTGATTGTACCACTGTTATTAAAATAATAGAAACATCAGTGCTTCATGAATATCAGGAATTGACGTTCAGCCTTTCATTATTTTTAAGATAATTTGGTCAAAGCAGGTTACCTGTGAGGAACTCTCTGTTCAACAAGATATACAGCAACACCACCTCAGTCTGGCTGTAAATGTTAAGGTATTAAGTTAGAAATTAGGGCTGGGTGTAATGGACATATCATCAAGATTATTGTGCTACTTTGCCTTTTTAGTGTTTGGGCATTTGTATTCCTGCATCTAGCGTTATCTGTTTATAACATGTCAGTTAAGAAAATATTTTCTTTATATTCCCCTGTTTTAGACATGTAATATGTTGCAAGAAATTAAGTCGCATAGTGATCTGACAAAGTGATGCAGCAGATAAAGAGAAACATGAGCAATGAAGAATATTTATACACCTTGATCATCGCTGTAATTGTTACTCACCCAGCCCTAGTTTAACTCCATGAAGATCTGGGACTGATCCCCCTTTTCACAGCATCAGTCCATGAAATGACACTGCATTTAGCTGAAATTATGCCTCTACTGATACAAGATACAATGGATTTGAAAGCTATAATTCAGTTCAACACTGCGTGCTATAGAAGAGAAGCCAAAACACTTACTATCAGTTTAAATTAAATCAAGTATGAAACTGACCATTTCTCAGAACACAGATGAGTTTAAATACATGACTTACACAATTCAGATTTTTTTTCTTCAAACCTTCAGTAGGGAATAACGAAAGTGCTCTGGTCAATCCTGTAAAAAAATAATTTATACACACCGCCGTCACCTGACGGGCGGGTTTGTCACAAAATTGTTGACAGCTCTTTTGCTTATTGATGGTCCTCCTCCCATTCAGTGTGCTGCTCCTCGCTCTCTTCTCTGCCCGTCGGTTGAATTAGTTGTCATTTGTTAAAGGGGAGGCAGGCAGGCAGTATGACGGTGGAGCACGCCGGGCCTGCTAAAGGCTCTGCCACCTCTCCCTCCAACTCTGTCCATGTTCCTTTCTCAGGGCTGTAGCAGATGGTAGAAGACTTATAGGCCCCCTGAGGAGAACATAAAATCATGTCATTCTCGCTCATGTTCTCAGTGCTGTTTCAACTTTTACCTGTGGAACAGAAAATCTCTTTTATATAAATGAATATCATCAAAAACAGCATATGTATTTAAATATTCAGTCCAAGAATTCCATTTAATGACCAACCAGGAATGAAGTGACACGGTAAAGCCAGGTAAAGCTTATTCCTCTGTGTAATGGGGCTCCACCGTTCTCCAAAAACAGCTAAGAGCCAGGACGCTGCGCTGGATGACATGTTCCCTTATTACCAAGAACTGCAATTTATTTTGAGTCAGTCCCACACATACCTGAATCCTACTGCCAGAAATATCCCATAGTGTGCCAATTGTGTCTAAATCTGCAGCTAAAAAAGACACATAGAAATTTCTTATTTTATTCTTTTTGAGTGACATTTCCTAACAACTACAGAGTTCAGCTAAAATAGTTAGTGAAAACTGGCTGATGTAAAGTCCACTTAATCTATTACATACATTTTGAGAGTGAGTGACCTCTGCAATCTGCATTTTTTAATCTTCATATGCTTGCTGACAAAAACAAAGCTCTGGGCTCCTTAATAGATGAAGCTAGTGTGAAAGCTTGGATTGTGGTAATATTGATAAAATGTTAAACAAAAGATGAGGCTGTATCACACAAATGAGTGGCAGCTCTTCAATTTAGAAATAGAGGAGAATTAATTACAGATTCTGTGATAATTAATCATGATTAATTGTTTGTAACGGAGTATAAACATATATTTTTGTATACGTATTACATTGTCACCCATGTTACTCCTCTCTTCACATTATTAAGAGCGAATTTTTGAATTTACTGTATCTGATCTTTCACTCTGTCCCTCTGCACTGTGCCCACTTCACTTCTGTCTTTTTTCTCTCTTCATCTTCATTGGTGTTTTGTTAGTTTAAAAAGTTCTGTTGTTATTTCTCATGAATCAGTTTTTTTACGCACAACTGCACATGGTAAGCCTCTTGTCAGTGACATCATGAAACTACCATTAGGAAAGAACGAGCTTCTGAAAGGCATCAAAACTTTAAGGTTTTAAAGCAGCGAGAGGAGTAAACTTTTAAATCGGGAAGTTTGCACATCCACAAATAAATTCAACATTTCTGACACTAAACTTTTTCTGGATCAATCCTGGATGGTTGGTCGTATAAAGTAATAAAAATCAAAAAGACCATGAAATGTTTAGCTTGTTTTTGTTTTTCATCAAGTTTACAACACTTTGGCAAACATTAAAAAGAAGAGTGACGACAGTATGTCGTCATTGCAATTAATTTGCATGTTTTAAAAACTGCGTAATATATGTGTGATTAATTGATCAAAATAAACACGTTATTTTGACAGCATTAATTTAAAAATATAAGTTTGGTTTATTCATGTTACCTGACACTTGAAGGAAGCCCTTTTTTGTTTTCTTTTTTTTTTTTTTTTTTTACAAAGTTCAGACAGGGCATTGAGTAACACCTTTGATGATACAATATATCAAAAACTTTAATCCTTGTTGCATTCTTTCATCATTACTCATTAGGAATAAACAATATTATCAGCATGATAACTATAATCACAGATATTCACTTATAAAGTTAATTATTTGTATTACTGAACATTTCTGCTGAAATTACCAAATGATATATCGGCCTGTACTGGCTGTCAGTATCGACTATGTGCAACTATGTTTGTGTGGTTTTTAGGCAGGACCAACAGACCTACTTCACCTGAATCTTTTTTTTCAGTTTGACTCCTCAAACCAGCGTACCAAAGTGTGGACCAGGGGCCCACTGGTGAGCCCCAAAGGTACTACAGTTGGGCTGCAAAAGGCCATTTACAATAGCTTAAAATCTTAGAAACAAAAAATGTATATATTTGGGGTGCAGATGGCTGAGTGATTTGAGGAGCACCCCACGTGTGTAGATGGCAGGGATTCAAGCCTGGTTGGTGGCTACCTTCCTGCATGTCTCTCCTCCACGTCCAACCAATGATTTCAATTCTATCCATTGTCCTCCTCTCTCAATAAAGGCGTAAAAAACCCAAGAGTATTTTAAAGATATATATATATATATATATATATATATATATATATATATATATATGTATACAGTGCTTAACAAATTTATTAGACCACCATCCAAAGTAAGGTTTATGCCACAGCTGCCCTAAATTAACAGCATTGGTAAAAATGAGTAAAACCAAAATCATTTTTTATGTTTCTGCAACGGTTAATACACCAATATGTAGAAGTTCTTTAACCCAAATGTTTTTTTAATGCTAAAATATAATTATTATTGTTATCCATGAATTTTTAAATGTACTGATTTACAAAAAAAGAAAAAATAGTAAAGCACATTATTATTTCTTGATTAATATGTCAAATTATAGTTATTTACTTGCATTCCCGAGGACAAAATTCATGTTAGTGGTTGAATGTTATGCTTTATTAATTTCTGACTTCTCAGAGAAGCCCAGTGGGAATTTTTGACCATTATTTCAGAGGCACATTTGTGAGGTCACACACTGATGTAGGACGAGAAAGCCTGGCTCTCATTCTCCACTTTAATTCTTTCCAAAGGTGTTCTATCAGGTTGGGGTCAGGACTCTGTGCAGGCCAGTCAAGTTCATCCACACCAAACTCTCTCATCCATGTCTTTATGGACCTTGCTTTGTGCACTGATGCACAGTCACGTTGAAACAGGAAGGGGCCATCCACAAACTGTTCCCACAAAGTTGGGAGCATGGAATTGTCCAAAATCTCTTGGTATGCTGAAGCATTAAGAGTTCCTTTCACTGGAACTAAGGGGCCAAGCCCAGCTCCTGAAAAAGAACCCCACACCATAATCCCCCCTCCACCAAACTTTACACTTGGCACAATGCAGTCAGACAAGTACCATTCTCCTGGCAACCGCCAAACCCAGACTCATCCATCAGATTGCCAGAGTAGCACAATTTGTCACTCCAGAGAATGCATCTCAACTGCTCCAGTGTCCAGCGGTGGCGTGCTTTACACCACTGCATCCGATGCTTTGCATTGCACTTGGTGATGTATGGCTTGGATGCAGCTGCTCGGCCATGGAAACCCATTCCATGAAGCTCTCTACGCACTGTTCTTGAGCTAATCTGAAGGCCACATGAAGTTTGGAGGTCTGAAGTGACTGATTCTGCAGAAAGTTGGCGACCTCTGTGCACTACGCGCCTCAGCATCCACTGACCCCGCTCCATCATTTTACGTGGCCTTGCTGTTGGCATTGCTGTCATTCCCAATCGCTTTCACTTTGTTATAATACCACTGACAGTTGACTGTGGAATATTTAGGAGCGAGGACATTTCGCGACTGGACTTGTTGCACAGGTGGCATCCTATCACAGTACCACACTGGAATTCACTGAGCTCCTGAGAGCGACCCATTCTTTCTCAAATATTTGCAGAAACAGTCTGTGTGCCTAGGTGCTTGATTTTATACACCTGTAGCCATGGAAGTGATTGAAACACCGGATTTCTATTATTTGGATGGGTGAGTGAATACTTTTGGCAATATAGTATAAATTATGTTTTAGTGATCATAAATTACTTTATTGTTTGTTTGTTGTTTTTAAGACTCAGAAGTGACAGACATCTAGATGTTTAAACTCATGACACCTTTTTGTCATTTATTTTGTCTGATGTGAACAACCGATGTCACCGTTTAACTGGTGTTAGATTTACTGGTGACACTCAGTTAAACATTTAACTTTTCCGCTTGCTTCAAATTTTAAGAATTTCTCTGTGTCTTCAGAGACGTTAATGCCATTTTTGAAGAGCTGGAAAAACAGTGCTTGAACAGAGATGAATATTAGAAAAGAAAATTTAAGGGACTTTGCAGATGCCATATCAAACAAAATAAATGGCAGTGGCTCATTAGTCGTACTTTGTGATATACAGACACTCTCTGAGTAATGTTAATGATCTCAAAGCAAAGACTTTGCTTTAAATTCCCTGTTTATGCCATAAAATATTATAGATTTTTATTATAGATATTCAAGTCTCATGTTATGGTATTGCTTGGTTGGTTATGGGCCCCAGAAGATTTTCTGGTCTCAAACTGGGTTGTAGCATACTGAAGTTTGGGAAAGGCTGCCTGTAACTTTAAACTGTGTTCTTAGGGCAGAATTTTGTTTCTTTGTTTGTCCTTAAAGTCAAAGTATGTTTTCAGGAGTGAAGTTTCAGCTCTGAACTACAATTTTATATTAGTATCAATATGGGTATTGGCTTAACTGAATTTGCAAATATCAGCATATAGTATATAATATCTGATATCATGCATCCCTATCAAGCATCAATAATGCTGCACAGAAAATAAACTAATACTATAAAAATTCATAGTTAAATCATGTTCACCTACTAACACTTCATATGTTCATTACATTACATAAAAAGATGTGTCGGACCATACCATGCTCCAGCTGTAGCCCCCCACTAGGAAGATGCTGTCATCCAGAACAGCACAGCCCGGGCCACTGCGACCTTCCAGGATGGGCGTCTGCAGGATGTTCCACTGGTCAGCTTTTGGATCGTAACACTCCACCAACATCACATCTAGATGAGAGAAACCTTTGAAAGAAGAAAAAAAGTTTAAATCTCGACTGAAATTTTATTTATTTATTTCTAAAGTTTATTTGATAGGGACAATGCAAATTACATAGTAAAACTTCAGCCTGTTACAAACAAGCTAAAAGTAACTGAGGTTTCACACAGAGATTATAGCTATTGCGAGTTTCCATCTCCAAATTCAGTCTGTAGTATGCTGTTAATATCATCTGTGAATAATCAGTTTTTCTTTAGAATAAGTAGTTCTACACAAACACATTTTAAAACAAATCCAGACAGTTTAGATAATTTTCTGTTTGCATTTCTCAGTAGTCTTCTTATTTTCCAGTGAGTGGGACTCTTGAATCCAAATTTGATGACAATTTTGTTATTTATTTATGTTGCCAGGATGCTGTAATTAGCAATTGATCAAACACACCCACACTGTTCACTTTTTCATTTTGATGGTTCCTTCAGACACCAGGTTTCAGATACTTATCTTGGACATTTCCTCACTTGTTTCCAAAATAGTCTTTGCATTGCTTATTTGCTGCAGCCCTCTATGCCATTAAAGTTGCTTCCCACTTCAGCCTCGGCCAATTACTAGAGGCTGAGGTAAAATGCATCACTGACTAATACCCCAGCATTGGGATATGGTCATAGACACCAGATTTAATTGAAGATGATGTGCATAATCAGCATCATGTGAGCTACCTTGGATAGGATAGGCATTCAAATGTGTTTAAATCTTTAATTTAGATTAAAATTATGCTTACATTTTAAAAAAAGTTTGAATGAAGGAAATCATGGTTCAGTTTACTATACTGTCAGTTTGTCTTTAAATATGCTCGTTCTACTGACTGGCTAATTCTTAAAACCCCTCGAGCTTCTTAAAACCCCTCGAGCTTATAGTGAACTCGGTAAAACGGTACTTTCCGTCAATGCTCTGATCTCATAGAACGCCCCTAAACAAACTTTGAAAGTTCTTCCCCTTCTTGTAGAGTTTAGCACTTGATTGATTTCTACTTTAAAATGGGTTATATTTGTTTGCTGTTTTGTTTTGCTTGTTTTAAAGTGCTTTGAATCTTGATGCCGTTAGAATGAGAGAGAAACCTCAATGTACTTTCGAGAATAAATAAAGGTTTGAACTGAAATGAAAAGAAGATTTGTATACTTAGAGTAAGTTAATAGCCACTAAATATGCTAGTAAACATACTGAGATAGAAATAAAAAAAAATATTGACTGGATCAAACAGATAGTTCTTGGTTTTCTTTCTGCTTTCCTCTCAGGACCTCAGATGTTTTTTTTTTATTACATCTACTGGTGTTTGTTCTTCCTCAGCCTTGGGCATTGGGAACATGAAAACATTTGCCATTGAAGGTAGGTACACAGCTGAGAAAATCTTTGGACATGATGATTTTTAGAGGAAGTATCTGAAACTGTGCCAGTGAAAAGCAAATTAGAGTAAAGAAATCATACATGGTGTGCAATAAACTTTAAACTGTCTATTGCATTAAAACTTTTTCTTACTGTGATTCATTAATATAATGACTGCAAGCATTCAGATTTGCTAATAAAACACAAATTCACTATACATTTTCCTTTTTCTAAGTGATGGAGCATGAGTGTGGGCCCCCAGTGATGCAATGTAAATAAAAAATAAATAAATGGCAACATCTATTTCACTCACAGTTTAGAAAAAGTCTCAATATTGACATATTTTCTCTTCACTTCCTGAAATGTTGAGTACTTACCTTTCAAATGATTTCCACCGATGGCATACAGGCGGTCGTTCATTCCAGCCAGGGCGTGAATGGCACGCTTTGTGTTCATATCCTGTTTCCTCGCCCACACATCCATTATTGGATCATAACAGTAGAGCCAGGACACATACTCTCCATTGTGCACTCCTCCTACAACAGGTGAACACAGAACTTTGCCTTCAGTACTGTGTAGAAATTCACATTTATGTAGGGGGACACATGGCCTGTTTGTGTACAGATTGTCAGATGTATCACTCAACATATGATTAATTTTACTTTGTAAATCATCCAGTATTACACCAACACCTTCATCATACCATCCATATTTCATACCATCCAGTGCCGAGTATTTTTTGTATCTACAGAGACACTTTTTGTCTCTATCTTTTTGTCACAGATGTTTTTAATGATAAATGTAATGAGTCAAAGTAGACTGCGCCTCCCCAAAGAATTCTATTGAACACAGGTTCTCCTCAAGGCCAGCGCCTTTGTTTCCTTCTTTTAGTTTTCACTTGTGCTGACTGATATGGTACAATAGTCACGTCATAAAGTTCACCGATGATTCAGTGACAGCCAGCTTTTTGAAGAGCAGGATTATAGTTTATGCTGTGCTGCTGTGATGAGTCTTTGATTTAAATGTCATTTAAACAATAGATATTGTTATAGATTTCAGAAGGCTAAATTGTATCCACTGTTTTTATATTGAGTTGGTTTAAAAAAATGTTTAACAGAGTTTCATTTCACCTTAAACTCTGGATGCATTTGTCAAGGAAACTTCTCTGGAATAAATATAACCAAAAGGGTTTGCCAAGTATTTCTCTGTGTCTAATGAAAGAAGAAGGCCATTGTTAATCTTTCTCTTCATCTTTTTAGAAGCGATTTTTAATAAGTAACCACAGACCCCATGACCAAATTAAAAAATACATGACAGGATTACCATTATCTGGTTATATAACAAATAGAATGAGACCTAACTCTCTTGTACAAAGTCAGGACTGTAAAGAAAACCTAGTCCATCCTGGCTGATCACAGCTATCTCTCGGTTTACAGTGCCTAAAAGGATTGGATAGGTCTCAATCAGACACATCTGGACAATGCAATTTTACTCCATTCTTCTTCGCAAAACTGCTGAAGCTTTGTCAGGTTGCACAGGGATCAGGCATGAACAGTCCTTTTCAATTCCAGCCACAAACTCTCTATTGGATTGAGGTCTGGGCTTTGACTCAGCCACTCCAGAACATTCACCTTCTTGTCTTCAAACTATTTCTGTGTAGCTTTCACTGGATGCTTCTGGTCATTGTTTTACTGGAAAATAAATCTTCTCCAAAACTGTAGTTCTCTTAAAGACTGAATAGAGTGTCCTCCAGGGTTTTGCTGCATTAATTTTATCCTCTACCACATCTCTTCCAGGGCCGGCCGCTGAGAAGAATCTCCACAGCATGATGTTGCCACCACCATGCTTCACAGTGGGAATGGTGTGTTTGTGGTGATGTGCAGTGTTTGGCATCCACCAAACACAGCATCTTGCCATATGGCAAAAAAAAAAAAACACGGTCCTTCTTGCACGGTCACTCAGGTTATGATGATGGCTTGATCTCGGCAGATTCACACGTCATGTTCCTTCCATTTCTTGATGGATTTAACTGATCTCTGGGGGGGGTGTTTAGTGCCTTGGCAACCTTTTGTTATCCATCCCCTGACTTAGACTTTTCAATAACCTTTCCCCTAAGTTGCTTGGAGTGTTCTCTTGTCTTTATGGTGTAATGGTAGCCAGGAATACTGATTAACCAGTGACTGGACAGCCCAACAGTGGTGGTCTCCACTGAAAACTGAAAACTGATTCCACTTAACTTAGAGGGTTAGGTGAGCCATAAAACTTCTGGTAAACTAATCAAACTGTTAGTCTACTCAGTTTCTTCCCTTTTCATGGAAATATGTGCATAAATATTAACCACAACATAATCAAAATGGATGGATAAACTGCCATTTTTAATATGGAAAAAATGGAAATCCTGTGGCTTTTTCAGGCAGCATCAAGTGGACACCAAATGAGTTGCATTTCTGCATTGAATTCATTTAAAGTACTGCTTGGAAAATCCTTATGTTCATAAAAATAACTGCCTATTTATTGTTTTAACAAATGTAAAGAAGTACATTTTTTGTTTAACCTTTTTGGTCTGCACTTAATCTTTGCTTGAGACTAGCTACTAAGGTAGCATTAACAGAACAACACACTTATTCTCCAAAAAAACTGTCTGTATTCAAGTGCAGGCACCAGGTTTGGCATTAAATGGGAATGTATAGGATAAAACAATCTGTGCTTCTGCTGCTTCAGTTCTTTTTTCAGCCCATCCTGTCAAATACTTCATAGAGTATTAATAATGTTCTCTCCTGACCTGATATGTAGATCTTGCCGTTGTGTACTGCTCCTGCATGTGCAGCCAGAGGCTGTGGCAGAGACGACACGTAGTTCCACTCGTTGGTCTCCAGGTTGTAGGACTCAACACTGGAGAGGTATCCGCTCTCGTTCCGACCACCAATCACATACAGGTGCCTATCGAGGCGGCAGGCAAAGAAACTGGCCCTCCTGAGGAAGCAAGTGTCAACCAGACAACACTATTAAACAAGGAAGACAAGACTTATTTGAGGATTTCTACAATTTGTGCTAAAAGAAGGAAGGATAAATTTGAGTTTCTGAACTGTTTATATAAATTTGATACAGTGAGCACCTGTTTTATGCCAATGGAGTGAGTGTATCTACTTTTGCAAGGGATGATTTTGATTTAATATCACAAATTCAAAAAGACGAATTTCAAGAAAAGAATTCATAATGAGGAAGAGGAGGGCTTTTGCTTGCAAACAAATTAATCATCTAACAAAAAATGAAGTCTTCCATTTATTATAATGTTGTTTGTGAATATGTACAGTGCTTAACAAATGTATTAGACCACTTGTCATATTTGTCTCAAAGACCATCCAGCATCATGAAGTGCTTTAATGCGGACTCTTTCATTTTCAGTGAGCTCTCCACGTTTTACCATTTTGAACAGGAATGAGGAATTTCAAACTGAATTCACCCAAATTTGAGCCAGCTCATTTGGGCTTCTCTGAGAAGTCAGAAATTAATCAAGCATAACATTCAACCACTGAAACTAATTTCTATGTTCAGGAATAACATATTAATCAAGAAATAATAATGTGATTTACTATTTTTCCTTTTTTTTTTGTAAATCAGTAAATTTGAAAATTCATGGATAACAATAATAATTATATTTTAGCATTAAAAATATTATTTGGGTTAAAGAGCTTCTACATATTGGTGTATTAACCATTGCAGAAACATAAATAATGATTTTGGTAATTACCAATGCTGTTAATTTAGGGCCGCTGTGGCATAAACCTTACTTTGGTTAGGGTTAGGGTGGTCTAATAAATTTGTTAAGCACTGTATATAAAAGTCAGAAAGGGATGCAGTTCTTGTGCAGAACCTTGAAACCCCTACTGTGCGGTCTATCTGTATTCCGTTTTCACAATAACAAACACACAATCAAACAAGCAGACTTACCTCTCCTGCATAGGAGGCAGCTGTATCCAACTGTTGAATCTTGGGTCATAGCGGCTGACAAAATTAGTGCTGTGCTTTCCTGCAAAATCAGATCAAAAGAAAGATGCAGATTACTCAAATGATTCATTTTTTTTTCTACAGTTTAGGCAGGCTAAGGTAGTGATCAGCTCTCTTCTGTGCCTCTGCAGGTCTCATTTGGTATAAAAATATCTCTTAAGATCAACACCTACAGGTGATAGTTTTCTGTATTTGCACATTTCACCTCCATAAGGGTGAGCAGACATTGATTACAAGCTTATTTTCCAATTATGTAGGATAATCTATCATTAGTGTTCCATCATAAGGTGCTAGGTGTTTGTTTTGACTACCAGAGACAAAAATAACACAGATCTGACTACCTAGGTGGTGTACCAATGTTAGTAGGTGCCTTAAGAACAAAGGAAAGCATCAGATATGTTGGTCATTTACAGTCTTTGTTTCTTACTACTTCGATGTGTTGTCACTATTTTGCAAAAAGCACTCTTAACACTTCCACAAATGTTTCAGTGTTAATAACAGTTATTTTTCTGTGCCAATCATGGATAAGTGTTGACTGGAGTGTTGTTTGTCCACTCAGAGCTGAACTGGCTCTGCTGTGAGTGTTTTAACTATCTGAAAGTGTTACATTAACTCTGATGGGGTTGAACCTACATCAACTCTGGCTCCCTAGGTTCTCTCGGCTATGTAAATGTGACACATTTTCAGTTTGAAATCACTGGATAGACTGACTTTCAGCCATCTATGGAGGTGTTACTGTACCGTTGGGATTCCACTGGTCCTCTCCGCCAAGCAGCAGCAGGAAGTTCTCCACCTCCACCACACAGTGATGGGCGCTGTTGTAAGGCATTACTAGACGGGACACAAAAATAAAAGGCATCAGTCTTTAAAATGGTAATCATACAGACAAGCCATGGGTTTAAAATTATATGAAAGGTACATTAAAAACAATGCTATCAAACATGACCTTCTATCATCACTTACCCCAAGTTATTACCATTCTCTCATGGAGGGTTTGCAACACTTCAAACTGCTGAGATGCTGACATACTGAACAGGTGTATTGCCTTGAATTGCTTTTGAGATGCATAAGTTCAAGGTCTGCGGTATCACCCAAACAAACTTTAACATTTTAAACATATTTTAAAAAATACTGTATCATACAGATGTAAAATCAAAAGACTATATATTACTATCAGGATCTGTCAAATCTTGTTGATGGTTAATACATAATAATAATAATAAATGCAAACAAATATGTAGGTTTTTTTTCCTCATATCATGGAGTGGTTTCAATGAGTCTGCCCACCATAATTTATGTGTACAACTTTTAGTTTAGTGACATAAAAACCATTCTACATAAATTTATGATTTCAGTAGCACTGACGGGAGCTTGTCACAATACTTGTTGCTGATCTTCAACTCTCCGTCTTAACTGAGGGAGCTTTATTCGTGACATCAGACAGAGTCCACTCTATACTGGAGTAGAAGTGACAAGGGAGCAGTATGAGAAAGGCCCCACTCTGTAATTGACTGGAAGTGGCAACCAGGCCAGGGATACCCTGCCACTTGCCCACTATCAGCTGGGATTGGCTCCAGCATCCCCAACGACTCTAAACGGGATGATCCATATAGATAATGAATGTACAGCTGGACTAAGAATACATTTTTTCCTTATTTTTATCCATGAATGAATGAAGCTGATAAGTATTATGTCTAGCTAACCTATCAATTAACACTCAAGTCTCCTTTTACAGCATATATACATGGAATGAACAAAAAAAAGGGAAAAAAGTAGTGACGCACAATATGCCAATATTTCCAGTCATTTTAGCAGATACTGATGAAGTGCATAGAGAGACTGAATCTAGAAGAGCTAAGAGAAGAGCTGGACAGTCTGGTAGTGTTTTATATTTGGGCCTTCATTTAAAACTTTCAGGGCTCATGATGGGCCTCCTTCGGTGTGTGGTCCCTCTGGCCAGTGCTTCCCAAAGTGTAGGCAGCTTTGGGCCTACACTTGAGCCTACTCTCTCTGTATCTCTGTATGCATTCATATGATATGAGTCTTTATGTTCTAGTTCTGTGTCCATAGGTTCTTCTTGGCCCTGTGCCTCATAGATTCATCTGGATATTTGGGACAAGCGACCTGCTGCTGTGGACCCACCTAACTCCAACTACATTTACTATAATAATAATAATAATAATAATAATAATAATAATAATAGTTGTTGTTATTAATATTAATATTAATAATATTGTTAATGATATTAATATTATTATTAATACTAGAAAAGCACCCAGAGAGCGCAGACCTCCACCATCAGCCCTATCTCCCAATAGTGAAGAATCCTTTAAAAACATTCCTGAATCCAGATGGTAATCCGGATGACTCCCAAAATCTAACTGGCCTGGAGACACAGTGAGGCAAAGCACTGGCTTTGCTACGTGTGGACTGTCATGGCGGACGCACCCATGGTCTCACTGGACGACTGAAAGTCATGGCAGAGGGTGAATATTCCTCTATTCCTCCCAGCATAGTGAGTAATCTCGGTACAATTCGCTGTCTTTCTCTCTGTCACACTCCAACTCGTCTCCTCGACCAGGGGTGTGTCATTCAAACTCTATAAACTCCAAAACTTTGAATAAGTTACTCATGTCCGCCATCTCCTGGTGTAAAGTGGTAACAGCGCAGACCTCCGCCATTAGCCCTATCTCCCAATAGTACAGAATCCTTAAAAAAATTCCTGGATCCAGACGGTGATCTGGATCAGTCCCAAAATCTAATCTGTTCTTCCTTATGCCATTTCTGACATTTCCTGTAAAATTTCATGAAAATCCGTCCATGACTTTTTGACTTATGTTGCTAACAAACAAATGAACAAACGAACAAACCCACCTGATCACATAACCTCCATGGCAGAAGTAATGATTATTAATATTATTGTTATTATTATAACTACTATAATTATCACCTTCATCTATTTTTGCTAATGTCAGTATTACAGTGATCATTGCTTTATCTATTAACATCATTCTTGCTATCATTACTAGAACAGTTTTATTGAATCCAAGAGCAATACTACTTCACTGCTAAATCTGGTAGTAATAAATTCACGGTAGTCCTTATTATAATATTAATGATTAACGCTTATCTATTATAATAGGCCACAACAGAGTATGGTCTAGACCTGCCCACTTTGTACACTGTCTTGAGATAATTTTGGTTATGGCGCTACATAAACAAAGATTGACTGACTGATTGGTTGATTGATAGGTGGACTGCAAGAGGTCATTTCTAATAACTAAAAATCATAGAAATTTAAATTGTATTTTAAACGATCATATACATTTTATGTCTCAGAGTACCAAATCACAGCCAGAACATTTACCCCATGTCACCGTTTTATCTGTTTGATGTATACAACCCGTGTCCATGGTTGGATTTACTGGTGACAATGTTTTAACCATTCTACTGTGCTGCTTTCTTCCTGGATTTAAGAATTAATCAGTGTATTTGGAGTACAGTTTTACATTTTGCCAATATTAGAGGCCAATATACAGTGCTTAACAATTTTTTTAGACCACCACCCAAAGTAAGGTGTATGCCACAGCTGCCCTAAATTAACAGCATTGGTAATTCCCAAAATCATTTTTTATGTTTCTGCAATGGTTAATACACCAATATGTAGAAGTTCTTTAACCCAAATGATATTTCTAATGCTAAAATATAATTATTATTGTTATCCATGAATTTTCAAATTTACTGATTTACAAAACAAACAAAAAAAAAAAATAGTAAAGCACATTATTATTTATTGATTAATATGTCAAATTATAGTTATTTACTTGCATTCCTGAACATAAAAATGAGTTTTAGTGGTTGAATGTTATGCTTGATTAATTTCTGACTTCTCAGAGAAGCTCAATGAGCGGGCTCAAATTTGAGTGAATTCAGTTTGAAATTTCTCATTCCTGTTCAAAATGGTAAAATGTGGAGAGCTCACTGAAAATGAAAGAGCCCGCATTAAAGCACTTCATGATGCTGGATGGTCTCTGAGACAGGTGGTCTAATAAATTTGTTAAGCACTGTATATTTACTGCTGATATGTGCGGCTGATTCATCTGCTGTGAATATGGGCAAAATGCTAAAATCTATCAATACAGATATTTAACTTTCTCAGCTAAAATCTGCCAATACCAATATCCTGACAATAATACAGTGCATCCCTGGAAAAATCAAAATACAGTAGTGTATACGTTTTTTCCTTAACTAGGTCCTACCTTGCGTTATGTTTAAACAGAAACCAAACATATAAGTATCAGCAAGTTTTAATTTAAAATGTTGGTATTAATTTTGGTAAGACACCTGGGGAAACAAAAGGCACTTAGAGCTTCAAGTCAAATTCACAATCAAACTGTGATGTCAGACAAGTGTCCTTGAGGGTATTTATATAATAGAAAAAAAAATGCAAAAAGCAGCTAAAATGACAAAAATGGTTCTAAAAAGTTTATTGAATAAACAACTGCACCACCAAAATAACTTTGACTAAATAAAGCTTTAATCAAAAACTCATTCTGGTTTAATGAACTGGTAAATTGTACGTTTATGGCACTTTATCTCAAAAGTACTTTCACACTGCATGTCAGATTCACCCATTCACAGCACATTCACACACTGATGGCAGAACCTAGTATGTAAAGTGTTCATTCATTTATAATTTAATTCATACACATTAACGTCACCATTATGTGAAGTCTGCTTCATTCAAATCAGGCTACTTAACACTCCCCAGAATTTGCTGTACATGTCAGTCAGGTTGCTGCTGTCTAACACTAAAACTAAGGAAGTTTTTACTCTAATTTGATTTCATTCTAGTTACATATATAAGCACACAATACAGTTTTAGTTTCTTATTGTAAAGCCTTGTTTTTTTCAGTAAACTAAAATGGTTTTACATTTTCATTTTTTATAATTTTTTTTTGGGTTAACTAACCTTGGAGTGAAGAGCTGGGCACTGAACCCATGGCTTCCCAGTTCCCATATTTCTTAGAAATATTTTTACTGTCAGTACACATTTCTCATGTGATGACTATATTCATTCTGCTGTACTGAGTGTCCTATTGTTCAACAAAGGCTGCTTCTACTACACGTTAATGTCAAGATTGATTTAATTGTACCATGCACTCATCACTAAAGAACAAGCTTGTTGCAGTGACTAACACGAATTTCACAACCATCAATATGAGCCAGCATTGGTGGATTTATTGCTGCTCATTGCTTTTGTTTTGTAACCTTTCATTCATCCATCTAGAGAGAGAGATTTCTTGAGGGGAATCAAGCCTGTTGACTCTCAAAGTGGAACAAATGAAAAATACAGGGCAGAGTAAACACGCTACTCTTTGTTACAACAATAGTATTCAATCAAGCATTTCAGTTGTATTAAAATTATACAAATTTTGGCTTTTTAAATATATTATGTCTAATAAATATGATCTTTACTGCATCATGTTCAAAAGAATGTGTCAGCACAAGTTGTCACAAATGGCTACAAGCCTTGAGCAACAGAGGGTCCCCTTGTGGAGGATTTTCCCCTTGTGTATGTTTTTGTGCTCCCCTCCTCTCCTCCATCTTCTTCTCCTCCTGCTGAAGTGACCCCATTGAGATGTAGAGAAATGGTCTTAGGTGACAGTCATAATGAACATGATCGTGTTCACTCAATAAATCTCAGGCCCGGTGCTTTTTGAGCACAAATCAGTGGAATGTTAAAGCCCACCTGTCTGTCTCCATCAGTCATTTCCACTGTCACCTCCCCAACGCCTGATGGATCGCAGTTGCTGCAAAATTAGACAGCCTTGAATCTCGTTTCTTTCCAATTGGCCTCTCCCTGCAATCTCACTCTGGCTGGCTGACATGTGCCGGTCCTCTATGGGAGGGGAGTCTCAGATAGGAACTAATACTACATACCCTAAACACAGCTTTATCTTGAACGAGGGGATTAGGTTGCCTGCCTCCAGTGCACCTCAAAGACGAGTGCCATATGACTGCCAAATTCCCTTACATGCTATTTACATTATCATTCAGTCAGCAGTATATAGGACATGGATGAGCGGCTTTTTATTTGATGTCTACCGACTTGTACTTGTACTAAGAATCATCTTATACACGTGTGAAAAGGAGATTATTGCTCTACAGTATGTCACAGGCTACAGTATGAGGAGTGCTGTGGGAGGATTTGGAACATTTGCCCTATCTCTACAGGTGTCACAGTTACATTGGTAAACAGTGGGATAAGTGGTATTTTATAATGATTGAAAGTAATGAAAATAATAAAATACATCCATTTATTTTCCCTCTTAACTGTATAAGACTTTACAGGAAACTATCTCCTGAAAAAAGTTAGAAATTAATCTACCTATGCCCTCTTCTTGCCTAAATCTCCCACTAACCCCTGGGGCAAACAGCCATAGGAGGGCAGAATGAGCACGTCCTCTGTGAGATGGACGCCATCACTCCAGTCTACAGTGAGCTCTAGGGCTCACTAGAGGGAGTCAGAAACCTCTGCATAGAGGCACAGTCGGGGTTGGTTGAATGACTCCACAGCTAATGCACCACTGCTGCTCGAGCTCTGACGTGCCTTTAACAACCATTACAATCGCATCCCACTGAGCTGAATTCCTTTGTTCTATGCCATGCGGCATAGATGAGGTCCATTTCCGATAGGGAGATTGTAATTTCAGGTTGGTTTACAGAGAACTAGGAGGAGTAGAGTGAAGCATTGTGGCTGAGCCCATGCCTGCCTTTGTCTTATGTTCGTTCACGCTGCTGTGGGTACACTAGATGGCAAACTTTACACTGGAATCACCGAGCGGCAGATCTATGTGACACAGCCAGAGAGGGATCAGATTCTCCCCAAATTGTGTTGATGAATGTCTTAATCAAAGGCTGTCCCTCTCAGGTTTCGCCTCATTGAAAAGTTATGATTGAATGTTAATAATCTTCATTCCACATCCATTGTGTGGAGGCTACATCAGATGGTCACTGATGTGTTGAGGGGATGATTTTGCAGTTTTGTCCTTCCACTTGGACACGGACCATTTGAGTGTTAACTTTTTAGTTTTGAGCGATGGAAATCCCTGTTGACCTTTTGCTTGTTGTAGTTTATACCCAGGAGTGTGAGTTAAATGAGAAATTGCCAATATAGACCCCAGAGTCTCAGGCTATAATATATGTATGGCTCCTTTAGTAGGATGCAACCAAACATGAGCTAGGAAATACAAAATGACCACCATGAAATACTGTAATTCAAACAAAGACAGAATAAAATCAAAACTTTCTCTGAATGTTAGACTCCTCAAACCTCAAAAACAAAGGCTTGGCTTAAAGCTCTTATACAGAACTATTGATTTGTGTTGATTTTGGCAACGCCTGTGGACAAAGCATTTCCTTTAATATGCCAATTTATGTGATAAATTCTTAGTAATTTCAATTTCTGGAAAAAAACATACCTCTTATCGGGCAGTTTCCAATTGGTCAAACAGATCCCTCACTGTGATTTTTTCGCTCCAGAGAATGTAAAAAGAAAAGGCAGTTTGCCAGGACCATTTAAAGGTACAGTTGTGAATATTAACGAAATCCAACTGTCAGGTAATAGTTTGCAATGCTCACTTCAGGTGTTAAATGTTGCAATCAGTGGAATACAAAAAAGTCTGATATTTTGTCCCTTTTGTGGTACTGTAGAAATATGCAAAATGCAAGATGATGAAGACCATGGAGGGGACCCTACTGTGTAATAATAATTCCAAGTTAATAAAAATTAAACAACTCTATAGGTACAGGTGATAAAACACTAATTTTATAATGGCCTACTTATAAATATCTGTTTCACTAGATGCCATCAGGTGAAAATTACACACTAGGGCTGTGTATTGCCAAGAATCTGGTGATATAATACATATCACAATACAGGGGTGCAGATATGATATATTGTGGTAAACTAAATTTTTTAACATAGTATTGCTACTAGGGCTGTCAATAGATTACAATTCTTAATCACAATTAATTTAAGAATTTCTGTAGTTAATCCAGGTCAATCGTACCCTTTATATTGCATTTAAAAATTCCATTATTTTGCATTTTAAACTGTTTTTGTTTCATTTTTGATTTTTCTACTGTCTTAAACTAAGGGTAAATGACTTCCTGTTTGCATACAGACATGCTTTGATCAGTAGATCGAAGATTTTAACATGAACTTAACCACAGAAAAAGGAACTTGTTATGAATTGAAAAATAACATAAGAAAAAATTAAAAAGGTTCAGATGACTTCTGACTTGTTTGCTGAGCTGTCTGTTAGTCCTTTAAAATAAAATGAGACAGTAAGGAGCAGTGGAGGACTTATCTTAAATCACTGTGACTGCAGGGAGACGCTGACGTGCCTTAACCTAAGTGTGTTGAAGAGGACAATAAACGCATGTGATTGATCATGATTTTAAAAACTAGTGGACTAACTGTCGACATTGGTTAATCACACTTAACTTGATACATCTTGACAGATATAGAAACACAAGCTTTTTAACACTATTATATAACTAGAATGGCCATCTGAGGCGGCAGACCCACGCCTAGGCAGTACCACCAAGGAACTTATGCTCCCATTAACTACTATGGTGTTCAAAATTTCGAAGTCTGAGAAAAAACGAATGGGTGCGCGGATCATCACCAAAATCTAAGTGATTCTTCCCTGTCACTATCCTAATATTCCCTGAAAGTTTGGTGAAGATCCGACTTTCCGTTCTCGAGTTATCTTGTACACATAGAAACTAATAAAGATACAGAACCCTTTACATAACCTCCTGCCGATTTCATCGGTGTGGGTAATAAAAATATAGTCCTGCAACACCCAGCATTATAACTATCTTTGTGCAATCTGAAGATGAAGACAATCCTTTTTGAAAGAATAGAGTAATAAAGAAATCAATACAGAGTAAATGTATGCCGATCTTTTATATTTCACGTTGTATCAGTTTGTTTGTCTGTACTTAATTTCAAGGTGTTTGTTGAGGGAGACTATGAGAGACAAGCTGGTCCTCATGCCCAACTTAAAGGACTGGTGGACTGCATTATGGGGAGAACATAATGTAACAGGCTACAGTGTTTTCATATTTCGAAGCTGTCATTCCTAACATACTAAGACGGCACAGGTCCTTACAAATAAAACTAAGTGTTACTAAGTATTGACTGTCTAAATATGGTTGCATGAGTAGAGGCCACTGGTAGCTCAACATGCTGACTTGTTCCATTGTTGATTGAGAGGCATCTACATGTTTCTGTTAACCATTAGCTGTGCTATTGCTATGATGTCTAGCTGTGAGCTCGCAGATTGTCTGAATATTTCACTCTTGCGTGGCATATCCTTCAAATGACTTGACTCTTCTACAGTCTACAACTGTACTGTCTTTAATGTTTTGGAAGCTTAAATAAGTACACACATCTGCTTTGAATGCAGCAGAAGCCAGTATCATTGGTTGCAGCCTGCAACTTGCTCAGGCCAGAGGGCCCTCGTGATTTCAATGTCTAAAAAGAAGATAAGAGGGAAGAGTCAAATGGCAAAATGTCCGCTGCCAACGAGTGGTCAAGGTTGAATTTCCTCACAAAACTACCACACCAACCAAGTAAATTATTAACCAATAAAATATCGATACAGCATTTCAAAATATCGATACATTACTGCGCAATTTTTGTGTATCAGTACTTTCTAAAACCACTATTACACACTGCACCTTAAAGCGCCTAGCCTGACACCTACCTCATGGCAGTGATTACAAGCTTTAAAATTAACAATACAGACTTAATCTTATCCCCAATGCTCTCTTTTGCTTCTTAAGGCCATAAGGAGACACCAATGCTAACTTCAGTGAGTTCCTAACCAGTTAAAAATCTCCTAACAGTAGCTTTAAATCTGGGGCCATAAAGTAGGAATATAAACAGCACTGTGGCAGACTGACAGAAAACAAAACTATGACTAATATGTACGAATGGAGAGGCCTCACTGAGATATGGCTCCAACCAAAACTAAAGGACAAAAAATTCAATATGTCCGGCAATGATGATGCAAAGCACCAAAAAGGTCTCCCATTAGCACTTGTTTGACCTTTGCAATATGGCAACAATATAGTGGTGAGCCTCAAAAGGTCACTGAAGACAGAGAGAAAGGAGAGCATAGTGCACTTTACAGAGGTGAATGCTGTGATGTCTGTGTCCTTCAATTATTTTGTCTTAAAGCCAATAGAATGGATAGAAAAGAGACGTTGTGATAACAGCATTTCAGTGTGACAATATAAAATCAATATTTTAATCCGAGATCTTGCAGCTTATGGGTTACATCCTTATATTCTTTATTTTTCTATTCTAAGTCATTTTAAATCACTTCATGTAATTTGCTTTATATGTTTGCATATGCAGCCCAATTTATCACTTTATTTATTATACAGAAATCTCATACGCTGCTTATTTTTAGTATATGTATTTTGTATGTATAACATAATCGATGTCATGTAGTGAGTATAATAATCAAGCTACATTTAAAAGCTATTGAGGAAAAGTTGCATTCATTATTGTTCCATCTCTGCCACAATAGATCATTAGATTCCCGTAAATCTCATCATGCATCCTGCCAGCATATTTCAGCAAAAACAAGGGAAACCGGGCATGAAGCTCCACAGTGCTGTGAAGTCACGCTCTGATTAAAAACTTATATTAAAAGTGATAGTGATACATTATTACCTAAAGGATTTAGGGAACTCCTTCCCCTCATTTTCTGTGGAAATTAACCTGTGTTAAAGTCATCCATAGGAACAACTTTGTCTCATCATAAAAAGCCACTAACACAAGATGCCCCAGGTGAAAAAAAAGTAGCAGCAGAGCTTTTGCTACTCACTTGTGAGGATCTTCCATGTCTTTTTCTCGTCGTCATAGTACTGGACTAAATTGCTAGGGAGACGATCAGGTCCAGGAGGCAAACCACCCACCAGTAACAGCATCCTCTTATTGGAACGGATTCTGTAATGTCAAAAGTGTGGGTGTGTGGACAAGTGTTGGGAAACGGAGAACAAAACAGGTATTAAGAGTTGAAATAAAGCACCAAAGGCAAAAATGTGCACAACCTGAAATGTACCCTTAATTTCTTAATCAACACACTTACTTAGATGCTGTAAACAGCATTTGCCCTGCACCCCCCACTTAATTTGTGAATTAAATAACCTGTGAATGATTTCAAAAATATCAGCCACTGTCTGGGCACAACTCTCACTGATTCTGCACTATGTGGCAGCATTGATCATGATTACCCAAAAATTGCTAAACTGCGTACTTATGTCTTTGAAGTGTTATTGAATGGTTATGATACTCTAAAGACATCTTTTCAATTAGCTGTGAAGCGATGAGGGTCATGCATTGTGCCACGCTGGAGGCCAAAAGCGCAATAGAGTGCATAAACCTGCCTATACAATGTCTCCATTTCATTGGCTGCAGTGATTCATGTGACATCTCTGAGATATTTCCTGCTGTTTGCATTTGATATATAACCCAAAAAGCAGAACACTTTACTGTACATTAATGACCATTATCTGACTCCTCATGGATTTTGAGAACAAATCCACCAATTAATCACAATATGCAGTAGAAATTATTAAGAGAAGCTGGCCTTTAAATTCAGCCACATGCACCTTTTATCCTTTTTCACTTTTTTATGCTTGAGAAAATCCCCATCGTCTTGGTACATTCTCTCTTCTACTGGCCCACTGTGAAGTGTTTTGGGGTTATTCATATGCAAATGAGCCCCTGGACATAGATAATGGTGATTAATTGAGAGAGGAGAGAAACAGTGGCATGTGAAACTAATTATGAGGATTCCTTATTCTTTGCTCATTTAGGTCTGTATGTATGAATAGATGTGTAATTGGGATAATGTAAGAATAGATACAAGCATTAATAAAATCTCTTTAAGATCTTTTAGTGCAATATTTCACTTTCGGGTTTGGATTTTATGCTCTTATTAGATGTAAGCAGCAAGTTTAAAATTGTATCACTGATGCCATCACTGCTTGTAAGAAATTTCAGGCTTGACTGTACAATCAAACCTGTAAACAAAACCTGACAACACCCCCGTCAATCAATCAACACACTGACAACGCCTGACTACTCTCTAGCTCCTTAAAGTGCTAATCAGGACAAACAAGGAAGTCACACATGCAGCTTGGCCTATTTTTTAGTTGAACTAGCTAATTCAACATAAATCTTGACACCATTGCTACATTTTGCTTTTTAAAATTACTACATCCTACCAAATACGAAACATGCACTGATTTATTTCATTCTCTGTTTTACTTTTTGTTCATTTTAACCTTAACTACTCGACAGTCTTCATACTCAAATCAGGATTGTAACGGTGGTGTCATGTTATTCTGGTGACAAATTAAACAAAGCATTTCAAATGATAATCAAAAGAGTTGCTACACATTAAAAGCACAACCTTTTATCTAATTTGCAGCATCTTGTCAAGACCAGTTAGAGAGAAACAAGACAGATTTGTGAGGAAATAAAGAGTTGTTTCCCCTCTTAAACATAAGGT
Organism: Cheilinus undulatus; assembly: GCF_018320785.1. Lineage (NCBI taxonomy): Eukaryota > Metazoa > Chordata > Actinopteri > Labriformes > Labridae > Cheilinus > Cheilinus undulatus. Next base: position 23,384,694 of record NC_054877.1, read on the forward strand.
AACCTTACAGTGTAGCACAGAGTGGATGAAGTCCCTTGACAGCTGGCTATCTAGCACAAGAAACCCGAAATATCCTTATTAAGTGGGCCTCAGACCACACAGGTCGATTGCCCACCTACATGGTCCAGACTATGTGGGCAGTGGGACCAGTACTTGAGTGAGTGGGCAGTACTTGAGCTGGCAATTTGTTTAAATTTAACAAGTGGGAGGCATTTAATCAGCTTGTATCCTCTCTGAAGTAGCTCATTACTGAACTTATGAGTGTGTGAAGTCTTTTGTATCTGTGTATTTTTGTCTCATCCTCACCTGCTGGCCATGGTCTGCCTGCAGTGCTGCCTGAAGGGCATGAGGTGGTAGTTCATGGCATCCAGGAGAAGCTTCTGGCACACTGGGTCACTCCTCATGAAGTCAACAGACTGCACCCTCTCCACCAGCTCTGGAGCAGGTATGAGGGCGAAACGCAGCCTCTTCATAAGGTCCGGGGCATAGTGCATGCGAGTCTCCCGGTCATGCTCCAGCCACAGGACTGACATCTGGAACAGAGCCAGCTCTGACTCCACTGGAGGTGGCAGAGCATCCAGCATGGCACACATCTCCTCAAAGTTCAGCAGCAGCACATCCTCCACCAGGTACTTGTTGGCCAGCTTCTTGGTCTCATCCAGTCCGTGGAGTGCGGCGATCTTGCAGATCTGCTTGTAGTTCTGCACAGAGATCTGGTCGTTGAGGAACTGCACGCTGAGCTTTGTAATCTGGGGGATGTTGAGGATCTTGCTGACTGACAGCACCTCTTCCACTGTGTCCAGGGAAAGAGTCACGTTGGCAGTGTACAGGTACTCCAGCACTAAGCGTAGTCCAATGGAGGAGCAGCCCTGAAGTACCAGGTTATTAATGGGCCTGGCGCTGGGGGTCATGAGCTTGTCATCAGGAGAGGATGAGGGGGTCCCACTGCTGCCCTGGTCCCCTTTGCTCCCCTCGTTGTTGATGACATTATGGGAAGAGAAGAGAGATCTGAAATACTGGGAGCAGGATGCCAGCACGGCTTTGTGGCAGTGGAACTGCTGTCCCTGGGCAGTGAGAGTCACATCACAGAACAGCTGTTTTCTCCATAAGAGGTTGAGCCCGTGCAGCAGGGTGTCACTGTGTGTTGGGTCAAAGGTGGATGTTCTATCACCCGATCTGGACATGACTTCCTGACTGTGAACGCCACCTAGGCAACAAATAAACCATGCAAGCCATTTACCTCAGGTCATTTATTTGCACAACACACGCAGCCTATAGGTGCTTTCAGTCTGCTATTACAACACAGAACGATTTCTCGAGGAAGTTATTGAACAGCTCTCCCGTCCATCCAGCCATGCCTGCCGGCGACTATCTACATCCAGCACGGCTTCAGACGCTTTCAACTTTGAGCTCTGGTCGTACAGCAACAAACAAAAACGCAGTAGTTCCCACAGCGTGCCACTCTTATTCATTCTTAAGTCGAGAGCGATGATTTAAATGGAGGCTTAGGGGTTCTGAAGGGCGCTGTCAAAACAAAAAAACGCGGACAGAGGCGGAGATGCTGCAGCGCTTTCTCCCCCCTCGGTAACACGGCTGAAGTTGTCGGATGAAGAGAAAGAGAAACAGCCGCTACGGTGGACGGAGAACACGCAGCATTCAGACAACACTTCTCCCTTCTCCTATCGAGCTGCTCTCCCACACAACGAGGACATTACACATGGCACAGTTTTACGGAGTCATACAAAAGCAATTAGTTTGTCTCAGAGCCGTCAGCAGCACTACGGATGCGTTTCGCTTTTTTAGCCTACCTGACTTACGCGGACGTGAGTATCGATACATAATAACTGAAATGCATCTTTCGGTAAAGTTAAATGCAAAATACATATCAATTGTTTTCCAAAAGCTATTTCTACGTGTGTAAACTTGACACAAGCGTGCTGTAACGTTGTCGCCAGATTCACTAAAAGCGCCTGTCACAACTAAATGATGTGAGCAGCTCGCCTGAGAAGGAGCCAAACTTACCTGACTTCAGCTCTTGACAAAAAAAGAAAAGTAAAGCTTCAGGTTTCCAATAATCCCACTTGAATTTTCCTTTGTTCTTCCTTTTTTAAGAATTCTCCTTTTCCTTTAAAGTCTATGGTCGGCGATGTCTCAAAATAACCATTGATTCCAACTCAGAAAGTCACTATTTCAGGTTATTTGTTGACGTTGATCATTTGTTCTTCTGAATTAACAAGAAGTGTGTGAGTGTGTGAGAGGGAGCTGTGCTTTCTGCAAGAGAAGAAGAAGAAGAAATATACGTGTGACAAATTATGCTACCAAGAAACAACACATCATTATCCTTGGGCCTGGGGCTCAGTGAGTCGTAACGAGAGTAATAGGAAATCCACGGTTGGGGAGAGAAACGGTCGTGCATGGCCGGTGGAGAGAGACCATGCAGGGGTATGGATGCTGGAGAGACTCGCAAAATTATGGCTCAAGGCTATTGTAAAAACTGTCGAGCGTAAATGACTGCGATTTCAAACATCTATGGAAGAAAGAAAAGAGAAAGGGGGAGAAAAACCGAGTCTTTCCCTCGCTGTTATAGAGAGAACCGTCAAGTTTTAGTGCGCATTGCTAATTAGTCAATTTCTCTCTGCCTTCACAGCCCGACGACTTTGCTGCTGAGCTGAAACTGCTAATTTCTGGGACCAGCCTTTTTTTGGCTGTGAACTGGATGGATGAATGGCTTGTCTCGCACAAATGACAAAAAGCCCCTGCCTTAATCTCCATCGCCAAAATAACCCCTCATCTCATTCTGCTCCTGCTAGTCCTTCAAAAGAAGGTGCTTTACACAACACACACAAGTTTTGCATCTGTATAACTAATATCATATGCACTACACTGCCCTTATATTGTTTATTATGCTGAATTAAAGGATTATTAAAATCATATGTGACAAAGCACCCTGCCACATACACAAGGAAGCACAACACAAGCACAGAAGTGATGTAAAGTTAAAGAACAGCAAGCTGGAAAATAAAGTCTAACACAACATGTTGTGTTTTTGTGTACTATTATGTGATGAGTGCAATGTATCACAACCTGGGGTCTAGCTGCAGGCCTGAAGACACAAAGGGCTGAAACCTAATACAACATCCATCAGTGCACATACTGTGTTGTAGGTCTAAGACCTGGTTGGATATTCAGAATCCATACACCTTCACCCTAAAGCACACAACACCGGCCTTTATCCATAAACATAATGAAAACAAGACTCTATATGAAGCTATTTCCCACTTAAATACAGTATGTGACTTCCCCTGTGTGATCCAGGAGGCGTGGATGTCTTACACTTACATTTAAAAACTTCTGAACTAAACCATCTAATCTTATTATCTTAATTAAGAACATCCTTCCCATGATCCTGTACATGAGTAATCATGTAATGTAATCCTAATCATTAACAGGTTGACACCAAATGTTTGCAGGTTCAAAATAAAGTGAAGCAACCTTCTTGTTAATCTAATCAAAGCTTATTTAAATGACTTATTAGGACAGAATAAACTGTCAATTAAATAAAGAGCTCAATTAAAGTAAAAAAAAAAAACCTTACATATAGGAGTCCCATGGGACCAGAAGTGACAGATACCTCACAAGTTATGAAATGACAGATAGGGATAAATGGGTTTGTTCATGTACTATGAAATAGAGCAACACCATGCTACCGTCAAGCAATAACAGGCCACATATAGGCAGCATTTATAATAGATGGAAGCAGAATAGTTTGATGTTGTTTGACAGGCAGGCAGCCTGCAGATCTTCCACTTGGAGTTAAACTGAGTGAATTGTTTCTACATGAACTCTGAAGTGACTGATGAGAATTAGCACTGCACTTAAAATACTAGCTTCAACAAAGCTATAACACTGTAGAATAAATACGCTGTACGATACAGCTAAGAAAGCAGTTGCTATGCACTACTCTTCTTGTGTTGTCTCACTTTCTAAGCACTTGACACTGCAGAGCATTACAGTAATCCACTGTATTTCACCTCAGAGTTGCATACTGTTATCTGGACTTGCGCTCAGTTAGCACTACATTACCCAAGTCTCGAGCGTGCTGTTCTAACGCAATAAAATGACCATTTCCAACTCTTTCAGCTCTTTGTAGCAAGTCAGTCTCCTGAGGCCACTGGTCTTCAGATTGCAGGGCGTTTATGGTTGTAAGTTGTTGCAGTGTGCAGAGGGAGGGAGGAAGGGTGGGGGGTGGTGGGGAGGGGGGTCATCAGATAAGAGAAGAATTTCCAGACTAATTAAACCCTTTGAGACAAAGAATCACACCACAGTGATTTACAACTCTCTGTACCAGTTAACTCAACTCATATTTATCTGTCATATTACTCAGATACCATTTCTACCTCTATGGGTAAAAACTATTTTTGTCAGCAACATTATTGGGCATGTTAGAGTAAATAACAACAGCTACATGAGATTTAAACTGCTCAGTTTTCAAAGAGAAGACCCCAGACAGACCACCTTTTACATACAGTATAAAATCTCCTTTAATGCTAACCTTAAAGCATGATTTCTCATGTTTAAGTCCATAAAATAAACCCAAACAACACAAGCTGCCGACATTCCTGCTGCTTTAAATGACTGATTAAAGAGTGAGCATTTAATCTAATCAGTGCAAAGGAACAAAACAGAATGAGAAGCTCCAAACTTGTGAATAGCAAAAGTCTACCAGGCATAATTCCTTTTGCTGGCTGCTGCAGAGGGGTATGCTAAGATAGAAAGTATTATTTTCCTAAATGGAAGGTGTCAGATGGTCACGGAAATGTGATCGGCTGTTCAAGATCACTGCTTCCCATCTGCAATTTGTGACGTGTGAAAGATTCAGCCCAAATGTGCTCACCAAGCGTAAATCCTCAGCACTTTCTCTTATCGTGGAAAAGCAAGATAACCAGCTGTTTACAGATCAGAGAACATATCATATTAATATCATGGAGAGGGTGATATCATCTTGTTTGTAAAATATTTTGTTAACTAAGTGTGCTGTGGTATGGCAACCTTTAAAGTGAAAGTTGTAATTTATATGTTACTGAAACTGTTAGAGTTTAAAGGATTTTGTCGGATAAAAATAGTGGAGAAAGGAGAAATGTGTATTGCTGCTGTTAAAATTCAACAAATACTATACAATAAACACTATGTTATAGAGCTCCAGTGCTTATGTTCAACCTAAATTCTTACTCTCTCTAAACACAAGCAGGGCTCCTTTGTTTCAACTATATTTGATATGATCTTAGATAATTTCTCAGTATTGTGGAGTAATATAATGTGATATAACCAGGAACAGCTTATGAATAGTATTTGGAGCAGTTTGAGTCCCAGTAAACTGTTACTTTTATTGTTAATGGCCATGGTTGTAACAGTTTGTGATTTCTTGAAGTAGCTTCTTCATATAAAGGAATAAATGATCTCACCTGAAGCAACAGAATAAAAAGTAGAAAAGGCCACTCCAAGAGAAACACATGATGGCAGTTTTTACTGCACACATACTGATTAGCGGATATAAGTCATGTCAGCTGAAAGTTAGGATGATTCACAAGAAGTCCACTGTGTAATAAATTGGAAGTACTTATATTTGCCATTCAGGGAGTATGGGAGCCCTGCTGTTTTAAACCCCTAGCTCCCCACACATGGCGTAGCCACCACAGACACGGCTCACAGAGTCAGCCGGCAGCCGGGAGGTGAGCAGAAAGGAACAGGCGGTGTCCCCTTTAGAGTGAGCACAGGAGCATGTGTGTGTGTGTGTGTGTGGCATTTCTCAAATGACAAAAGGATGCCAGTTGTGCGGTACAGGTGGGAGGAGACATGGAGGTGGTGTGGAGACTCACCTGAGGGAGAGTCTGGGCAGAAGGGACCCAGGCTGTAGTGGATACCCGGAGATCTGTAGGTGGCCGCAGGAGGCCACGGCGCCGGGGAGGAGGTTTAGGGGGCTGGAGGGAGAGGGGGCTGCTGTTGCGCAGTCTCCCCAGCGTGATGCATCTACCTTCAGGGTGGCAGCAGGCGTGGAGTGGGGTGCGATGGAGCGAGCACGGGCTCAGTGGCGCGGTCACCTAGGGACGCTGAAGCTGCTGTAGCAGGACTGATAGTTATTCCTTGGGAGAATTGCAAGATGAGCCCCATTGTATTAGCAACCCCCTTCTACTAAAACTGTATCAATGTTCTCAAGCCTTTAGAGAAGAAGTTGGGGTGCAAAATATCTGACACTCTCAGTAGCAATGCAACTTTAGAGTTTATCTTGAAATAATGTTAAACAGTGAATCTCTAAGCACAATAAACAATACAAAACAGGGGTTTTCTTATTCAGCATTATATCCTGAACTGCATTGTTCACTGTGCATCACAATTAATGTTGTCAAGCGTTAAACTTGAGTGAATTCTTTTGGCAAAGGCAAGCCAACAAATTATTCCATACTGATTTGAAATTCTCAGACATTAAGCTTTTTAATTTGCCAGCCATACTTTTGTGTTGCAACAGTTTGAGTCGTATGTTTTAGAAATTCTCTGTGTCTAATATGGTCAGCACTCCCAATTATTCACTCCACTGACAAGTGAAACAAATGGGACCAACCAGTGCATTCTGTATTATCTACACCCCTTGGATTCCCTGACAATAATTAATACAATGGCAAGCTGCTGTTAGCAGCCCCGACGACATGAGCTCAACAACATAAGCTCTCCTTTTCCAAGAGCTCTTTAGGGGAAATTACATCCTGCAGTAAGGTCATATACATTGTGACCACAAGCAGCCGGGTCATATCTAAGCACAGATAAAGGTCTTATTGTAGGGTGCTGTTAACATCACTAGGTTATTACTCACATCATTACTCCATGAATGTAAGGTGCACGGGATATGTCAAGACTAATATGAATGTAGTCCTGACTATAGAGATATATACAGCCTTTAACAGTAAAGATGGTCCTGTATATATCATACAAGTTCATTAATACGCTACATGATCTTACTGAAGCTGCAGTGCTGACCACCTCGCTCATGTGGTCACACACCATTATGCTCTGTTACTTCATTTTCTCCCTGTACATATAAACAGCAAAACAGGTTTTCTCATATATTACACTCTATAGAATATACAGTATGTTAGCAGTGTAAGGTCATTTAGGTAGAGATAAGACAAAAATAGCCTCATGACAATACAAAATACAAAAATTAATGCACACACATTTTTAGGTTGAACAGCAAACTGTCCAATATGTCCATTATAAGATTTGTCATGTAATCATACTAACCCCCTCTTATTTTAGCCGGCGAGGATATTAACAGGTTTTTTAATTATAGAGGAGCACATTCCCCCAACATCCATTAAAGGAATGCCATGCTAATTTTAAATCCTCGCAGCAGGCACTGGCATCAACAGAAGAAAAGTGGATGAGTTTCTCTTTAACAGCTGTAATTTGTGTTTTCCAATCACCATGCTGATTTCTGCTCATTATACTCTGGTTTCACACCGGTAAGTGAGCAAAGTTTGGATTGATTGACTCTAATTAACTAAAAAATGTTCCAAGCCATGGATTTATTATCATGCTAGCTAGCCACAAATGTCAGAGACTTTCACAAATTATTATCCTGTTAAGATAAATATCTTTGAAATCAAACGAGTGTGGAAACACAGGGAACACGTATTGTTGTACTGATGGGTTTGTTTGGCATGTTTTCTGCAGAGTTCCACATTAAAGACTCACCTGGGCAAACACAGCGTTCCAGTGTATTGTTAAGCTGGATAGTATGACTGAATGACAGATGCTGTGGTCGCCTAAACTTTACAGAAAAACACACCCTTATAGCTGTCTGTGTGTGGGTACACTGAGGGAAATGAACAAAAGACTCTAAATAAAGATTTGAGTTCAAATAAAATCAAATCTTCTGTTCTCTATGAGGTCAAAGACACTAACAGATACAATGCAGAGCTGTCTGGTCTACTCTTTGTTAACAGAGGACCAGTTTCCTCCTGTGTGCTCCAAAACTTGGCAGCATCTCCCTCATTGATATTTTAGACACAGTAGCACCTCTCTCCACTCACATTCTTTCCTTGACTCCATCGGCTCCATGGCTCAACTCTCCACTTGCTTTTGAACAAAGACAGGACAGCTTGAGTGGACACCTCCATTTTTCCTCCCTTTTTTTAAAAGAAAAGATCTCAAACAGAATTTTGGTTCGTTTCAGAAGACAGAACGTTGCTCTGATTCACTTGGCTTCACGTCAATGATCAGAAGTAACCGCTGAAGTGAATCCAAATGAATCGGGCTCATCGTCTGCATGGTGGCGCCGGGCGGAAATTGAGAATCATGCAGCCTGTAAATCAGATTTACCAACATGGCTCATGAAAGATCTGCCTTTATCCAAAACTACACAAAATCTTCTAAAGCAGCTTAGATATATCCCAGAATACAAGACTACAGTAAGTCTTGTGCTGTGTATATCTGATCCTCATCATACTGAAACAAACATCTAACACAGAAGAAAATACATCTCAGCTGTCAAGTAGCCCCATTAGTATTTTCACAGTCCACCCTCTTTAGAGGAGCAGCATCTAGGTGGGTGCACATTGAGGCCTCAGATAAATGTGATGACATGTATTCACGGCTCACTTTCATTTATTTAGAGGATTGATTAAATGCAAAGAGAATAGATAAATGTACTGGGGAGGCACCATCTTTTGAGGTATTGCCACAAAGTCAGTAAGGAGCATAGGATGGACTGAACATTTTTATTTTTAATGTTCTTCTAGAGGCTTGTGGCAGCCTGGCTTTGCATGTAGTCAATATAAAAACCAGTACTCATGCTATTAGCCTGCATGTTTTGACTGTAGCATAGATACAGTTTAACAGAGTTCAGAGCTACAAATTAATTAAAAGTCTGGAAATTTACTTTTTGTATTCATTTAAGACTATAAAAGCTTGAATCAGGTATAAAGGAAGTTTGACATCACAGTGAAGACTTCTTAAGCTCTTTTTCGAGACCCACTTCATATAAATTATTTCATGAAGAGTTACACTGGTGCAGGGGTGGAAAGTAACTAATTAAATCTACTCAAATTACTTTAATTGAGTAGTGTTTTGGGGTACTTGTCCTTTTTTAAGTACATTTTGAAATCAGTAATTTTACTCCTGCTTAAGGAGGGTTTTAACCAGCTTAACTGTACTTTTTCTTTAGTACAATACTCTTGTACTTTTTCCACCCCTGTTGACTACACAGTAGAAAATAGTGAGAGAATGACTTCACTAACATCCCAACACAGCTGTTGTGCACAGCAAAAACTGAAGTGTTGAAATCTCAGGGTTAGACATTTCAGGGTTGATTTTAAAGTCCCAAAGTGTAATTTTAACTCTATTCTGAGTGAAACGGTCTTCAAGTGTTGGATTTATTTGGCAGCGTTGATCCACCAATGTTAGTTCAACTCTGTAAAGAGTAAACTGATGTAAACTTTATCAACTGCAATATCAAATCTGGGGGGACTTTAGGTCTCCATCATGCTCTTGGACAGAGTGTTCAGATGTGTTTTATATGTGTTTAGATGCTGCCTGTTGTACAGTGATCCCTGCTAGTTATGTTTTTGATATGAGACACATTTGTACCATGAGTGAAGTGGTCCACCGAGCTAGAGTCCCAATTAGTGACTTTAGGGGTTCCTAAAGGACACACAGTGTATATTCTTCATCAGCATGCATTGCTTTTTCATGAGCTTGACCCACCATGCCACAGATTTTCAAGAGTTAATGGAGCTCTGTCAAACTGCAATATTTAACAATTGCAGTCTATGTAGAGTTTGGACCAATATATACACTTTTAAAGAAGAGCTCTATCTGAGTTAAATGAACAGTCAACTTTGCTGTGAATTTTACTTTATTGTGGAGGTGTGACTTCAGCTGAACAACCCTGTTAGAGATCTTATTCTCATGTTATTCTTGCCAATAAGGATAGATCATATAATACTGTACAACTCAGTAGCTACTCAGTACTTTAAATAAACTTTAAATAACAAACTTTTACTTCGACTTGAGAAGATTTTTAGACCAGTTTTTGTTTGCTTTTACTTGAGTAAAACAGTCCTGTACTTTTTCCACCCCTGCATTGGTGGCACAGTTATGTGTATGTTTTTTTGCAGATTGTAATATGAAAATAAGGCAGCACAGTCAAGAAAATGCAGATAGTATTTGTTATTGTAGTATGCAAATAAAGCTTTATTTGAGGTGGTAGAAATGCTAGTATGAGCAAACTCTGTTCTAGTATTGCTCTAGGTAAATGCTGCACTACAAAGCTACTTTTAATTTACAAAATCCTGTAAAAATGTTAAAAAGAATTGACCCCAGCCTCAGCTCCAACACCTTCTCCTCCAATCACTTCTTAGAAAACTTGCATTTACCCATAACTTACACTGGTGGTTCTAAACTGGTGGGTTAGGACTCAAAAGTGGGTCTCAGAATAGTTTTCAGGGGATTGTGAATGTAGCCAGAAAAAAAGTGATCAAAAAAATCTTTGATGTATAACTGCCCTAATTAGTACGTTTGGTTTGTTTTTTACCCATAATCTTGACATTTTTGTCTCCTCCTTGCTGTGTAATTATGCTAGTTTTCTTCTGATAAGTTAATTTCTCGGGGTTCCTTGAAAACAGCTAAATTTACAATTCAACACTGGAAGAGTAAAATATAAAGTATGCATGTATGTTCTCTTAGGATCACTGTAATTGTGCACTTTGTAAATGTTTGTTTTGCTTGTTTAATCATGTTTGTTCAATTTAAGGTCTTGATTGCAACATTTTTCATTAAAATATTAAAATCCAATCAAATTTAAATATGTTTGTGGTTGTAAGTTAACTTGGGTTGCAATTTTTTTTCAAGGAGGTGTGGTGGGTCTCCAGGCTAGACCACGCTGTAAAACGGAAGAAGTTGAAAATACTCAAAATATCTGTTGAAACTGATTATGTCAAAGTTTTTGGGTAGTGGAAATACATTTTCGAGTAGACTCAAGTTGAAACATATAATTTACACTACAATCCCTGATTAGTTAATAGAATTTAAAGCATCAGAGGTAACTGATTAAATCAAAAAATGTAAATTAAAAACAGTATTTGATTAGTAGCAGGCACACAGCCCTTTTAGGTTATATCAACTCAAGTTTACTAGTACGTTTATGTTGGGTTAACCTAACGTTTTTTGTTTTTTTTTTTCAGTAAAACTGCATTGTGGAAACTTTCCTATACTTAAAAATTCTGTTTATATCCAACTCAACCAAAAACATGGTTAAGAATTTTTTTATAAACTACACACTATCCTTCCACTCCTTAATCATGTTCGTTCCTCTATCATGTTCATTATTTTATTTCATTATTATTCATTATTTTATTTATTGACACGTAATTTGAGCAAAATGACAACTTAAAACTAAAAAATAACAACAACAACTCAGAAAAAAGGAACTGAAATAGCTATTTTGGATTTTTAAGATAACACAACTCAGTTTTTTAAGCAACCTTTTACTGTTAGGACTTGCAGTGCAGTTAAGAACAACTAACTTACAGGTTCACATCAATCAATCACATAGTTAACTTGCTAGCTAGAGACACAGCAGAGGTTTAAGGATGCACTCATAGCTCAACAGGCCAGAACATAAAAAAAGTGAGCAGACCAACGACAGATCTGATGGAGTTCCATCAGAATTTCACTTAAAACTAAATTAAACTAAATGTAAAAAAACAAAAGCAGACAAACTAGCTTATAAACTCTTTTGACAAATATTCAAATTGAAAACAGTTACAAAATTTAAGACCACAGAATCTAACATTTAAGCCTTTTTAATATTTTTTAAAAGAGTTAATTTTTGCTAAATTGTTTTAGCAACCTTTACTGCTTATAAGACCCTTCAGACACCCTGTGTCTATGATTGTTCCTTGTATACAAATTGTCTGACTATTAACAGTCCTACCTTTAAGAATATACACTGTGGTCCAGTTTAAGATGCTATAATGAACTCTTGTGTCTTTCTCAGGTTGTTGTGTTCGCACTGCCCCCTTCTGTCTCCACATGTAGAAGAGGCATCTACCAACAGCATCTTTAAAACATATAAGAAAGAAGAGAACACATATTTCATGGTAGCAGTATCAAAGCATGGACCTTGGAATAATAAGAGCCGTGTGACAAAATGAATCCCTCTATGCTAATTAAACAAGTTAGATGATTAACTTGCTTCTTTTTAAAGAAACATAAAAATGTTAAAAGTCTTGTAAGATTTATTCAGGTATTGTTTATTCTGAAACCCTTTTAGTTAACTTTTAAAGTCTATATAGAACATGCATCAGTATGTACCATTAGTATGACATTGTAGAAACATGATGAAACAAAAATCAATTTTCTACAAGTAGTAAATGTGATTCAGTTAAGATTCCAAATTGAAAACACCGTTTCCCCAGGGTTCTTTAGAAAGCCAGTGGATAGTGCACACACAACATCCTTTTGTGCACACTATTTACCCCTGGATTGCTTCAGGCTAATGTCTCAATAATTTTCACTCCTTTCTCAGGTCCTTCCCACAAAGGACTTAACTAATGATCCATGGACAAAATGAAGCATTTAAATTTATTCATTAATCATTCATCTCCAGCTCATTGAAAATGCTAAACTTCCACAAAATTAAGATTGAATATTGAAAAGTGATTGAGGGAGACAGCTTTCACAGAGTGAGGCGAGTGAAAGGAGAGCAGAGTGCCATAACAAAAACAGAGTCTTTTATGAGACAGTGGTCTTCACATGGGCATGGTCAAGGTGTCCAAGGTGTACTAAGTGCTAGTTAAGGTCACAGGGTTTCACTAGTTGTAATTAGATCTTGGAATCTGGAGAAGCGTAGAATTTCTGTCAACACTGCCTGTAATTATTCTCTTTTCCAATTAATGGTGACATAGATTAATTATCTGATGAGGCAAAGCCAATTGCAATCATTCACCCAGCTAAAATTAGATCAGTCCTGACAGCAGCATGAAAGTCACCTGTTTCATTGTTATGGATTTGCTGCAAGTAAAGAGGGGGGAATAGTGAAGCGTGCTAGGGTAAGTAAGTTGTCTGGTACAGGTGAATGTCCAATTACACTGCTGTTTGAACTGAAGGCAGCTACTCGTTCAACGCAACAGCATCTGGACGGTTTTGTTTGTTCACCCCAGCTCCATCAGTGGTAGTATAGTCATCTGTCAAGATTTGCAAGACTGCACCATTGTGCTGAATATTTTCAAACAAATGTCCTGTTTGAAGAGAGACAGAAAGAATATTTCAAACAACTAATTAAGAAAATGCTGCTTTTGTATAAAGGCAGTAATATAAAGTTGTGCATCTCACACAGCTGATCATGGATATGCATTTATGAGAGTAAAGTTACCATCTTGTTCTTATTTTTGTGAGGAAGGAGAACAAGAGGCTCCTGGTGAACCGCGTCCAGGTTCAGTGCTCTTCTGTTTTAAAAACCTCAGCATCCAGTTTTTCTATTAAACTGCCTGGCACTGTCAACCAGCTTGGGAATCTGAACCGGCCTAGCCATGCAGAAATTCTCTGACTAACAATTATATCAGCAACAGGATCTTGGATTACTGTCCCCGGGGACTGGGGCAGTGGGCGTCTGCTCCAATCATTACTGGCCATTCAACAAGGCTCTGCACTGCTCTCCGCTGTTAGCCATTGTCAATTATGCCATCCCTAGTGTAAACTGCAGAACACAAAGCTGAACTGCCAGTTCTGGCAGGAGTGTAACAGGATGACAGCCCGCCGCCCCCCACTCCAACCACCACCCACTCCCATCCACCCACCCACACACCCTAGGGTTCCCTGGCCTTCCTCCCCCTTCAAGCTACTTTTGAGCAAGATGCCTTTTTTGCTTCTGAATCAAGCACGCTATAGCCGTGAAAGCGCTAACCTGACCTCTCTTGTGTTCTGCTTGTGGGGTTAAGTGGACATGATGGATTACTATAGGCCTCATCTGGATTCAGCCTGGTAAAACTACACTTACAGCTGCTATCAGTTATCACTTTTGATTTCTTTATTTCATCACTTAAAGCTACAACACCCCTGACAAGCTATGGATCTATTGTATCACCTTATTGTAGTGAACACCTTTAATACTAAATTACCACTTGTGCTATTACTATTTGCCCACTTACATCATCAGAGGATCATGACACCATATTAATATTTAGGTTATCATATAGATTGTGTTCTGCCTTATGTATAATTTTTTCTTTCTTCAATAAGGTTTTTCTACATGTCTACTTTTGGAGGAGAGACCCTGAGCTGGACTGTTCACGAGGAGCCTGTTTAAAGTGAGTGCTGCCTGCTCTGATGGACCCTGTGCTGAGCTGTGACGGGTGACGGTGCGGTGCGCTTGAATACACCAGCTCTTTTGTCCTTCACACTCTGCGGCTCTCTGATAGCTCCTCCCCCTGTGCCCTACTCCTCCCTGCCTTGAGCTGTGATCTGCTGGGGCCTTTTCAGGCTGGGCCAGTGAGACATGGCTACTCTCTGTAATGTCTGGAGCAGACCCATCAAAAAAACATGTCAGCAGTCAGAGGAGGAGGAACTGAGAAGAAAACCATTTAATACTATTTTCACTTAAAACTGCCGTGGGAAACCTCTAATCTAATTGGAGCATATTTGACTTAAATAGACATAAGGGAGGAAGATTAAACTGATTTTTGGTAAAGGAATTAATAGGTCAACAACACAAAAATGATACTTTGTACAAAATCACAAACTGCAATAAGCAAACATGAATAGTGTATCACAAAGAAGCTAAAAGTATAAGAAAGTGGTTTGTAGCATGGTTGCATGCCACCTGGCTCTGCAGTAATGCTGGACAGGATATTTCATAAAGATTCATCACTGTCTCTCCGTCCGCTTTGACCTCATCTCACATCACAGCACAGATTAGACACCGATTATCCTCTAAATGAAGATCCTTACTCCTCAACCTTGCAGAACATGCTACTACTCTTCTGCAAGACAGGCAGTGGGCTTCTCTGCTTGCAAAGAAGGATCTGGAACACAGATAACATCCATATGGGTGATAATCTCACTTTGAAACAGCTGTAAAGTCACAAATGCCCCTACTAAACAGGTTCAAATGTTAATGCAATGTAAACAAGCACAGTGTGTTTTGTGTATAGAGTTATCTAGAAAGGCAGAGCTAGCCTTAGACATGGAGTCAATGCATAGGCACTCTAGAAGACACATCATCAATCACACGAGTCTGTGATCTGATGAGTGAATGTATAGACTGTAATGTAAGAGTGGTGTCTTTAACTCCGCCATAGCAGTGAGGCACAAAGCCTTGGTGGGTGTTTGCCTGGCTGCCCTTGCTTGGCAAAGAAGACACAAGGCAACCGACTAGCCGGATGAGGCTCAAACAATGCCAAGCATAACATGGAGTCACTGTTGTATGAAGAAGAAAACGCTTCCATCCGGTAGAATACCTACACTTGGATAAAAGTTGAATAAAGGGATTTACCATTTAAATGAATGGGGACAGTTGTGAAGTTTCCTCGACTGTTTTACATGTATTTGTAAATACCTGGGCTGTTTTTATTTTCTGGTCGGTCTCTTGAGAAAGAGCCTGGCATCGGTCCAGGTCAGCCTGGCTGTAGAGGCTGCGTTGTTTGAAGTATTTCTCCAAAGCTTTGTGCATCCTCTTCTGCAACAAAGAGAGCTAGAGGGAGAGAAGGCAGAGAAAAGGAATTGGTAAGGCAGGAGAGGAAATTAATGGCAGTGTTCAAGAAGAATGATGGAGGGGAATAGAGAAAGCAGTCAATAGCCCATTCTGCAGTACACGGGCCTGACAGGAATTTCACAGTCTCTTGGTTTCTCTGCCCACTCGTGTGCACTCATCAGAATCCAGTCACATCTGGCTGCCAGGATGGGGGGTTAATTTTCTCTAAATGCTTCAGCAGTTTTGTTCTAGCCGAGGCAAACTCTGTGACTGCAAAGCTGATGAGTAAAATATTTCTACTTCACCCAGTTTAACTTTATACCAATCCCCTCAAGACATATTTTACACATACACACAGAGTCATGAACCCCCCACTGAAACCAGAAATTATTCCTAGTCTCTTGGAAAGACATGCTGCTTGCTTTATTATTTGAACACAGTTTCAAGCAAAGAGGTTTAAATTCTGATAGATGCCATTGCTTTCCCCCCCCCCCTCCATCTCTCTACTCTTCCTACAAGCTTATCATTGCTTGGCAATGTGTTCCCCAGTGCATTGAAAACTAAAGCGAATTAGCTCAGTCATCAGCTCCTGAAGGAAAGACAATAACAAGAATGCTCTTTATGGTGTACCCTGTTAAAACTAAGAGCTGAAAGCCTCCATATAAACAAAGCATTGCTTTCATGTACAGTACAATATAAGGGATTTTTACAAGAGGCACATACAGCCAAGTGTACTCAGTTTCCAATTAATATTTTTTTCAATTCAAGATGAGAACATTTCTGTTTGAATCTATTAATACTTGTTGGATTCTGATAAAAATATCCATGTATAAAAAAAATTAACAATGCTGCTTCTCAATTTTAAAAGAAACAGGTACACTCTATGGTAGCAACCATTGTTTTTTTATTTAACAATTAATATATAGATCATATTCGGACCATTCCATCACCATAAACATTAGGAAAATTAGTTTACAACAGAAAAAGCATCTTTTGAAGTTAGAAGGCTGAAAAAACTGTGAAACTGAAAAAAGTTTGCATCTAAAACCACGTTAAGTATATCAAAGCTACATGTGCACATTCTTTATTTCAGTGGTTCCCAACCTGCAGTCAAGGCACTCCAAAAGGGGGCACCAAAGATCTTGGGGGTGGACACAGGACCCCGTCTGCTCCGATGTTCTCAAAATTAGATGTGGATATAGTTTGTTTAAATCTTAGAAATTCTTATTAGAAACATAATGTACAACAGCATGTTAAAGCCACCCTAAAAGTTGAAAAATAAGAAACTAAATAGAATCTGTTAATCTTGAGCAAAAAGTCAATTTTCTTTTTCGGGGAGTATTTTTAGGAGATGGTTGTATAAAGGTGTACAGCTGGAGGAAAACAAACTCAGAATTTTACAGTTTAAAAAGTTGCAAAATGAAAAGAAAAAGAAAAAGAAAAAACTCAAAATTTATTGGTTGAAAAATTCTTGAATTTTGGTATTAAAAACTTTAATCTAAGACAGTGTAATGTCTAAAATTTACGAGACACCAAACTGAAAGTAGTGGTTTGATTTGGTATGTTTTTGACTTCATAATCTCAGAAATGTTCTACGTTTTGTTTCATGTACATTTACAACTTGTAAGGAAAAAAAAACATTTTTTTTCTAATAAATAAACAACTTTTTAAACTTAAGGATTTCAAGGGTGTTTGTCTTAAAAAAATCTACAGATTGTCTTTATATTCTCTCTTTCCTTTTTGTAAATGTGGCCCTTATACATCATTGTAAAAATGGATAGATAATTAATTGTTGTTTTGGCAAGAACATGTATACGTATGCCCTAAGGAAAAAAGGCTGGGAACCACTGCTTTAAGTAATACCCTAGTTGTTATGGGGTATACTAAAAGACTAAATGTAGCACATGTTGGTGCTTGTAGAACTCCAGATATTACTTTTAGGAAATGTTAAAGGTGGTGCTGAGGTGGCACCTGTTGTAGGAGGAAACTAGTAACAGAATTACAATAATCATAATAAGAATAATGCTGTTAATCCAGAAACAGGGTTCTTTGAGTAAATGGAAAGATCATGCCGACATGTTACTTTACATATGGATGTGTTCCAATGCCATGGAAAGTTCAAGTCAGAATATATAGCCAACACCCAAATAATAGCTCCGTTTACATGTTGTAATATCTTTCAGTTCTGTTTAGGATTAATAAAACACAAAGATGCAATGAAATACATTCATAAAGGGAAAAAAGTCATTGTACATAACTTCAGATTATTTTAAGGCATTTTCTTTTGGGTTTTTGCTATGTATATATGATGTTTTATCTATATAAGGATTATTTAAGCTTGTCACTTTATATCATGTATTAAAGACATCTGCTGTCAGGGTTATTTTACCATGTAAGAGCACATAAGAACATGTTTTCAATGAGTCTCATAGTTGAATCTAACACAAGTTAATATGGACCCACTGCACACAAATGAATGGTGGAATGCATTCCAAACATATGCACTCAAGTTGTGATCGCTCAAATGATCCTGACAATGTTAAATGCATTTACCTCATTGCCTCTAGTTACAAACAAATTAAGGCCAATCACAAAGTGAAATATTTATACTAGCTGTGGAATAAAGTGCAAACATAATAGAGATCATTTATATTTGAAACAGAAAAGAAGCGGGCCTGAACGTTTCTGTACAAATCAGATTAAATATAAAAGGTCTTCATCTACATTACAGAAACATTTTTGATCATAAGCTTGTTTAAAAAAATTAAATTTGGGCATATAACATTTGCCGAGAGGCTGCTGTTGTAGAAGTGTGGAGTTGAAACAAACAAAAATGGTGAAGGCTGAATCCGGAGTAAAAGAAAATCAGGCTTTGATCATGAGCGTGGAAAATCCTGTCCACAGGATTTTATTTTTGCATGCATTTTTCACTTGATAACATTCATGCAGTTAGATGAGGAATTGCTCAAGTAAAGGTATTAGTCATTTTTGGAACAAATAATATGTATTTTTCATTGCAGGAGCAGTGTGGCTTCTTCCTGGTGTTATGCTTGTCGTGCGTAATTGTATTCCAGTTAAATAGTGTCAAAAACTATAAAGATTAAACAGCAAAATGCTGCGGTGTTGTCTCCCTCAACTAGTCAAGTCCTCCGCTGATATTTAAGAAATGAAAGCACATTTTTGTCTGATCCTAACCTGTTTTCTGCTGAGCCCTTACAAAAGGTGTATGAGCTGTGGTGAGCAGAGGCACATTTATAACACCATTGATAATAAAATGTTTCACCTCTGACCACCTTACAAAAAATATAATCAAGAAACTGTAGTAGGTATAGTATTTACATGTACCATCAACCTCTCCCTTAACTCCCCTTGGTGGCAAAACCACATTGCTATCATTACATTATGTCACATCCATCATCCTCCTCCACTCAAGTTATCTCATCATGATTAGATTGCTGCAGTAACCTCCTCACTGGTTGCAAAACTAAAACCTTCTTTAAAAGACTGAGCATGTTAAGAGGAGCTTTAAATGTAAACTGAAGCTCATTTGTGCCCACCTCGATCAAAATTTGGAATGATGATTCTTGAGGCTATATGCAATGTGCAATAATGTCATGGTCTGCTCCTTGACTTATCTTACAACCGTTTTCTCTTCATGTATTTTATCTTACTTTATCATTTTAATCCATTATTATGATTATTTTCACTACTATTACTATTTTGTAGATCTTCTGCAATATGGATACTGTGAATGCTTGCAGCCCTAGAGTATAAGACAAATTCACTCATGTGGAAAACCAATACCTATTGAACGTATCATTTAATTTTGTTTTGGATCCTAAGAGTGTTACAACATATGGAAACAAAACAGAGAGAGAGGACAGTAGAGGAAATTATTAGCCATAAAGCTGAATAAAAAAGGGGGCTAATGGTTGGCAACAAAATATATAGAAAAATATAGCTAAAGGTTATATAAACATTACCTTTGTGTAATAAAGAAAATACTTTTGTTCATGGTTTTTCCCACTGAGTGTGATCGCTGCCTCCTGTTGGGCCTCCATGAGGGTCTTCTGTAGACCGTCATAGTTGATTGCCAGCTGTTCATTTTCCTTCAGTGCAAATTTTAGAGCTTCCTGTGTATAGACAAGAGCATAAGATTAAAGAGAGGAGATTATTTTTGCTGTAACAATGATCCTTGGCAGTAAATCTTATACCGTTGGAAAGCCTGTTCATTTCCCTTTTAAATGATGCCACATTTGTAAGGAACATGCATTTGTACGATGAGCAGCAGAGCTGAGTTTGTAGGTTGCACCCATAAAAAAATTCTTCTATCTTTTCTACCAGAGACAGACAGCTTACTTTGCTGTTGCTATTGACTCTTGTTTTGAGCTTCTGGCAACCCCAGTTGCAGGTGCCAGTGGTCAGTCAGTTTCCACTCCAAGAATCAGCATACCACGTTTGACTGATCTGTATACGGCCCATGCAATAGGACAACTTTGAGTTTGTGTTTTGCAAAACTAAGCTGCAGCATTATTTGGAGTGAGCCCTAGTACCATCTCCAAACTGAAGGCCATGTTTCATATAAGGAGGGATGTCAGATACAGGCTGCAAAGTGGGCGTCCCAAGAAGACGACACTCCAAGAAGACCGTCTCCTCACCCTGTCAGGAACCTTTTGGCCATCTTCTACAGATTTGCAGCCAAGGTTTGTAGATCAAGGTTTGCATCGTCATGTCCGTTTATGCTGGCGTCAGCAACACATGCACTGGAACTTGAACATGTGGAGAAATGTTAGGTTTGGTAATGAGTACAGATTCTGCCTATGTCAGTTGGATTGTAAGGTCAAAGAGTGGAGGAAACGAGGAAAATGCTATACTGATTGCTGCACTGATAGAGTAACATCTTTCGGTAAAGGCAGTGTGATGTATGGGGCAGTATCTCCTTCACTAGAGAAACAATGCTTGTCATCACTGGAGTCAATTCCGATGCAGAGATATCGTGATGAGATTCCAGAACAAGTGGCAATCCTATATCTCCACAGTTTAGTACAAAACTCTATCCTCAATTATGACATTGTTCGCCTCCACAGAGCAGGGTTTTTAAGAGACTACCTCCAGAATTTGGAAGTGGAGAGGACAGAACAGCCTGCCAGCAGTCCTGACCTTAACCCCATGGAACACTTGCTGTTGTGGCTGTGTATGGTTCTTCCACACACAACTAAGGGTCCTGTTTGCTAAATGAATAAATGGCCAATGTGTCTTGTTTCTTCAGACTTTAATCCACCAAACACCAAACAAGAGTCAATGGCAGAATACGCTGGCGCTGGAAGAGAAGATTTGGCAAATTTTTCATGGGCGCAACCCACTAACTCAGCTCTGCTGCTCATCCCACAAATGCATGTTCCTTACAAATGTGGCATCATTTAAAGGGGAAATAAAAGACTTTCCAACAGTACAATATTTATAGACAGAAAGCATTGTTAAAACTATGAAATAATCAACCAAACACAAATTTCCTTCATTTTTGTGCTAGGCTTATATATTTACAGTAGTCATCAAGTAACAACCAAAACACATGCAGATCAGTATTGTAACAAATCTAAATAGGGAAAGCACTGGTCTGAGTACTTTTTCCAACAATCCAGATTCCAGCCCATCATTAAAGGGGTGTGTCCAAGTCTTTTTTTTTTCTCTCAGTAAACTAAACTCAGTATATTTTGCAGTGCAAAAAATCACAGTAATCAAATGTCGCATAAGATAAGGTCAGGACTGGCTATTTTGCTAGTTGGCTAAGGCTGGTGTCCCTCTGTGACTCAATCAAAATACCTACCTATGTTAACAAACAGTATTCAATATAGATCAACCACTTCATGGCCAATTTCCAATTAGATTAATAGGGTCAATATCAAGCCCTGACACCAATATGGTGCGTTTCATTTGTGTTTACCCTGTCATCACAGGTATGCTGAGGATTAGAGCCTTTCACTCTTAGATATGAATTTACAGTCAAAACAATCAGCATTAATAAGATGGCCATTTATGTTTGTAACAGAGCAAAGCTACAAAAGTAGAAGGATAACAGCTGAGGCTGCAAGAAACATGACAAAGAATCTAAATATGTAGCAAATAATGACATAGGTCAATATTTTCATGACTCATCTGCTATGCAGAGATACCTGCCTAAAGATGTTTATAGTGAAGGGAATTTGTCAGTAAATATACAGTCCTGTACATGCTGAGTTGAAAGTCTGCATCAACTACTGAGAATGGACTTTAGTTGTATCAATATCCAGCAATGTGTGAATACAGTACTGTATGCCTTTTCTTTGTTTGTACTGTAAATTCAGGTCGTTTAAATGGCAGGCATACAACATTGGACACTTTCCCGAGGAATCAAGTAAATAAATCAAATTGAATATGTGTCTCTCTGCATGTCCTCTTTTTATCTGAACAATGTTTCCCAAGTGCTGGATATGTGACTGGCGAATATCTCAACTCTACCTGCAGACATAATGAAGTGTGTCTCTGCAGTAAAACAGAACAGCACTAAAGTGATGAGTTTAACCCAGCAGAAAGAGGGGCTGTAAACATGACAAATGCCTGCTATTGATTTCAGGTTTAATTACTCCATGCAGCACTGACAAAGCCCATCTGATGCTGTTGTGAAGTGTAAATGGAACAAATTACACTTCATTGCCCATAAGAAACTGATAGCGTCGGCAGTTTGCATTGTTTACTTTGTGCTCACCATACGACAGGCCTTGATCAAATAAAAAAAATAGGTGCATGTATGAAGGATGAAACACTTTTGGGTATGAATAGGTTGAATAGAGAACAACTGAAATGATAAAAGTCAATCTATTTTAACTTGACACACCCTGTGTTAGTATATTTGAAATTAAGACTTGTATGTTTTATCTTATACTGCCATATACACATTCTCAATGGATTTTTAATAGCACTGACCAATATAACTCCTTTATAATAAGGGGAGCTACAAGATCTTCACAGAGTGAAATATTAGGTCTGTATTTTTAGAAGAAATCTTTTCCATAAGAATATTTTGAAGCGTCTAACCATTCTGCTTCATGCACTGTGATTTCTGAATGCACACTGTGCTTATTATGTTATGCTAATGCAGACATTATGTGTGCTTTATTTGGTCGCAACGATTAAAGTGACCAATTTCCTTACAACTTCACTCTCTGTGATCTTTTTATTTGCTGAGGAGTATTGTTGTTATATCATCTTATTCCGTCGACTGAAAAGACTAAACCCTTCTTTGCATGACTAACTTTTATCTGGCTAATGGGAGTTGTGTCTATGAGGAAGACTTCTAATTCTTAAATTGTCTCACGCCAACAACTTCTTTAAAGTTGCTGCACTTGGATGCATGGCGGCTTAAGCTCCATTGCCTTTTCTTGTTTTGAACTAATGCATTCTTGATCACCGTTTAATGAAACTATATACCACATGGCGATTTCACATTAGATAAGCCATGTGAAACCCCCATCAGCAAAGAGGCTCTGGCTGGGGCTGATAATCCTGCAGATGAAAACCTTACAATAAATAGGGGGTTCTCTTACAAAAGAGAGTTCAAATACATGCCATTTTGTGCACAGTGTGCTCCTGTTTTTAAAAGAGGCTATTTCTGATATTGTTATGAAAAAAAATCCAGACATTAAATGCTTATTTGATATTTTAAACTGTGTGCTTACAGTGTAATTGCTATGTAAAATGTTGGCCTACAGGTAACAGAATGTGCACTGCATCTCACCATGACACGCATCATCAAATTCATCCAGACAAAAGACTACAACAACAGTGAGTTGTCATTTGTGGGAAAAGCACTTAAACAAGATTGACCATGGCTTGTAATTTTAATTGCACACAGCTCTTTTCTCTGCATCTTAAGGGAAGTATTGTGACAAGCAATGTGCTGACACTAATCCACAAACAAATAAACAATGAGATGTTTTTTACAGCTTGTCTCACAGTATTTGACATGACAATAAGTCACATATTTAGAGAGTTGTACTGAATAACATTTTGGTACCTTGGTGTCTTCCATTTCTTGTTTCCTTGCTGTAACGTGAGCGGTGTGTGTCTGCATGGATCGCTGTGTTCGTTGTTGGCAGTTATTAATATCTGACTGCAAAGTGCTCATTATGAGAGCAGCTGATTTGTTTTTGGATTCCACCACATCAAAAACACTTCTGGGAGGAGGAATCAAACACAAACATGAAATCAGTTACCAAAAACATTTTCTGAAACTCAAATATATATGATTATTACATTAGTGCAAGATGTGGCATGAATTTATACTCTCATTAAGGCATTTATACATGAAATACTCCACTTTTTATGATCAACCCAATAACTAAAGGAATACTTAAAACCATTATACCCCATTCCTCACTATACACTGTGATTGTAGTTTTTTCTTTTCTATGACTTACTGAAATTCTGCAATGACTTCTGGCATGCTTTCAGACATTTTTTCCATTGAATCGGAAGCATCTCGGTAGTCTTGGCACTCCTTTGTAAGGTCACTGGTCCTGTTTAGGATGTTGTCATATCTCTTTATAGTGGCAGTTTCTAAATCCTGTAAAAGCAGTAACATTCGTGTTAAAAAAAATCAAGGAAAGTAAAAAGAAATAATTTAGAGGGCTTTTAGATGGGATTGTATTGCTCTATAGCAAAAATAAAAATAAACCAAATATACAAAATTAATGATGATTAAAGACTCTATATAAAAGAAGTCTTCCTGAGCAAATGTCCTTGGACACAAAAAGAACGATTTTATTTAAATCTTGAGTTTTCCTCTTACCTGAGCTTCTGTCAGCTGGTCACATTTGATTTTCTTCTCCTTGTCAAGGTTGGCTAATGTGTTCATGTGTTCACACAGCATCCTGTCAAAATTTTCAGTCAACTGCTTGGTTTTCTACACAAACAAAAGATTTGTCTAAATGACAGTGAATTAAACCTTCCAAAAAATTACTGGCAACACTCTAAGTAACTACAGACTTTTAGCATTAATGAAGCATTAGTAAAGCATTAGTTAAGTCATCATCCATAAAGCATTATTTATAATTGAGACATCATTTGTAAACTGAACTATGAATGCTTTATTGATGCATTAGTGACAAATTTGTAACAACTAGGGTTGTCAGCATTATTGCTTTAATTGTATTGTCATTATGGTTAGTTTAAAAACACACAGACAGCTCAGAGGACAGTCTCTACAACTTGTGATATTGAACATTCTGTTTTTTACTGTTAAATTACTTCTTTTTCAATCCATATCAAGTTCCTTTTATGTGGTTTAGTTGATGTTTTAATATTTGATCTACCAGAAGCTCAGTATTTCCTGTCAAAAGAAACATGAAGCCAATTAGCTATTACTAAGCAGTGGGGAAATGGTGGTTCTACATCCAGAAACAAGGTAATCAGGTCATCAAAACGAAGTTGCTGATTGGTTAAAATGGTCCAGCATATCCAGCTGCTCTTCCTTATCAGCTGGACATGTGTGCAAAAAAATCTAAAATTGAATTTGACATTTGAATCCTTAACGAAAAATTAACATTCAATTTTAGTGAGGAAAAATGTAGTTTAAAGTTTCTTTAAATTTAGTTCGAAACCTATAAGTTCAATTTCAAAAATTGTATTTCAGATTCAGTTTAGATGACAGAAATTGTAATTAACAGACTTAATTTCAATTATTCAAGTAGAGAAAATCAAATACAGATAAAAGAAATTCAACTTCAGTTTCTGCTGACATATATTTCTGCCCATAGATTAATTACGATCTACTACAGGCATTTTAGGATTAATCACGGTTAAAAAATTAATAGTGATTGATCACACACGAATGTCATTTCAAAATTTTGACCACCACGAAAATACTTAATAGTTATCTTCTATGAAGCATTTCTAAATGCTTTGTATGTTATTCATTAGCACAGCTGTAAATGTTTTATTGATAAATCAGTGAAGCATTCATAACCTTAGCCCTTACCCTAACTGTACCCCTTTACCAATGCTTTACTAATCTATTAATAGAGCATTTAGAGCTGTGTTCATAAATGACAAATAAATCAGTTAATGGTGCTTTTAAATGATGGGACAACCATGCACAATGATTGATAAAGTCAGACTTAAGTATTTACTTTCTTAATAGTGTGTAGTTATTGTAAAATGTTTTCAAAGTATCTTCCATGTTGATGAAGAATTATTTCAGTACCTCAACTTTCTCCTCTAGAGCTTTCATTGCTGAGGATGCATCATCAAATTCTTCCTGGAGTTTCTTGTTGGTTAGTGCTGAGCTCTTTTGGTGTTGATTCAATTTTTCATTTAAATCTGCACACTGACCCTGATGCAAAAGGAAATTAAGACAGAATATAACTTCTTTACAACACATACACAAGGGAAAAAAACTATTGAGTACTATAGCTGGAGTGGTATTGTGCACATTATGCAACAAATAAAGTCATGTATTCAGACTAATGTAAAGCTCCTGATAGAAGTTTTTCACTGGTTATGAAACAAAAAAAAAATACATAATGATCCACAAAACACAAGAGAGAATATAAATGCCAAGACTACTTATTTTTTATATTCATTTTTAATGCCTAAAACAGCTGCTGTCGGTTAAGTGTCAGGCAAGGTGATTAATCTTACAGTATAGAAGAGGATTTGACTACATTTTACACAGCCCTGAGTCAAAGTGAATGGTATATTTGATGACTATAAGACAACAGGATATAATTTTAGTTGCAAGGAAATACACATGTTCAGTACAAGGTCAACAGCAAAAGTTTCTCACCTAATAAACCATTGTTTAACTCAAGCTAGTACACAGAACATATCAGTGTAATGCTTGTTCGTAAGTATTCTACAACAATGTTAACTCAGTGTGCCCTCACTGCTCTACTGGCCCCACTACTGTCTTGCACAGCTTGACCCTGGAGGGTTTTGGTGTGCTATTTTCAAAACTTTGAACAAAAAGTTTAAATTGATATTTGCCCTCTGTTCGCAATTTTGTGCGTATAGAATTCCTCTTCCTTGTACTGCAGCTATGGCAGACACGGATGCTTTCCTGTTACTTTTGACCAGAACAAATTAAATTCAACAAGGGATGGTTAATAAAGGTGGCAACTGTTATTGACATCCCTCCAAGACCTGCCTATAAACCCACCAGATTAGTATGAACAAAACTTGTACTGTCTATTAAAGTATGTGACCAAATAACTGGACCTGCAGAACCCAGCATGGTCATGTATAAATTTTGGACTTACAGAATTCTCCTTTACAGTGTCCCTCTATATGTTCTTAAGTGTATCTGACATCCAGCTGTTGTATACATTTCTTATATTCATCTATTTAATCATTAAATTCTAATTTTCCTTTATTTCTTCATCATTATTTATTTACTTTAATGTCATTATCTTCTTATTTATTTTCTCTTTTGTTTGTCTCTTAAGGGAGTTAGGGTTTGAGTTGACAGGCAGGGGTCGGGGGAATTTATTTTATTAAGAATATCTTCGTGCTAGGTACTTTCAAAGCAACCAACACAGGTTTTCTTTCTCTGTTGTACATCCATCTATGAAAAATGACAAAACTAACCTAAGCCTTAATATTGTTCGGTTCTTTTTAACTTGTGTTTTATAAACTTCACCTCTAAACACAAATACAGTCCTATACAACTAAGCTGTTAAATAGAAAAAAAAATGTTTACAAATGAACTGTGGCTGGTAGTTTTGAAGTTAAACCATCTTTGCTGAGCTACTTTTACTGCTATTCTAAACTGTGTGAAGTGTACTCTTTGAGAATGAAATCACAGGGCTGTCTCATGGATTTACCTTGAGTTTCTCCAGGGAAGTCATCTGACTGGTCAGATCTTTGTTCAGGTTTTCAATCTCTTTCTGCACAACATAAAACACGAACTAAACATCACTGATGTAAGCATCAAGTATTTTCCATAAAAATAAATATGTCATTACTGACCCTGGCCTTCTGCTCTTCCATGAAGGTGAACTGTTCCAGCTCTTCTAGTTTAGTCTGGATGACACTGTGCTGGGCTACAACTCGGGTCACTTCCTCCTCGGCCTTTTCCCACTGCTCGTCATTGTCAATGATTTTCTGGAGCATCTGCTTTCTCTCCTCACGCATCTGCCTCACTGCCTTCTCACTAAAAAAAGCACATACACAATAGTGATGCTAAACACACGTCTGGTATAGTACTGTATATAGTCACACTAGATCCAGTATTTATTATGTTCCCATAAGCTTTACTTTGACCTGGTACCTCTCAGAAAGTTTCCTCTTGTACTCCTCTACCTTATTTTCAAACTCCATGTTTTCTTGACAAAGAGCTGTAAAAGCATTGCGTTTTGAGAGGAGCTGCTCTTCTACGCAGGAAACCTCTGCTTCCCCACTGAGTCTCTGTGGATAACGTAACATATAGTGTGTCACTGCGTGAATGCACACGCAAAACACCTTACAGTGCCATGAATTTAAACATTATTAGCATGCATAGCTTCAGAGAGAGTCCAATCAGTCTGGCAGTTATGTGCAATGCTCTACTCAATGAACTATCAAGACCCACATAAAAAGGTAAAGCACACCAACATTTTAAAGAAAGGATCACATTACTGTGTGTATACACTACGTACAGTTTTCTCTATGCGTTCTTGTAGGGAAGTTAGTTTATCTTTTGATTTCTTATTCTTCTGCATTTCTTCTTCAAGTTGAAATTTCAACTCCAAAACCTGTTTGAAAAGAAAGAAAGACAAACAAAAGTTGGACCACAACTTCATATGGTTTAATCTAACAGTGGTTGTGGAGGATGTAATAACCGTGTCTTTTTCAGTTTTCTCCAGCTCTATCAGTTCAGGGATACGTTGTCTTATTGCTGCACATTCTTCCTCAGTGAGAGTGATCATCTTTCCAGCATCCTCTATTTCTGCACATATACCATTCTCAAGCATCTTCTGTGAGTTTAACTCCTCCCTGGAGAGAGAACAACAATAAATGTAAAATTAAACTAAAATTATACAACAAAGCAAAACGGTTTATTATGGCACAAACCAGTAGGTAATAAAGCTCTACAATTGAAAGATTTTGTTTTCTGTGTAAACGTTCACAAGTATGACTCTATGATTAGCTGTTAACATTAAAAGCTTGCAAACTCCATTGTTTGAAAACATCAGAGTATTGTGTTCAAACTATTTTGAAAGTCTGTTTGAAAACAGGTTATATACGGCTTAGGTAGAATGGTTTGTGATATCTTACTGGTGAAAGTCACAGTGTTGTTGCTATGATTAAATATACCTTTAACAATGATGCACAGCTTTGATTATTATTTCTCTATTTCTTTGTGATCCAAAAAAAATCTTCACTGAGGAATTAATTGGGATGCATTAAATTGGATTTTTGTTGTTGTTGGATGTGCCGATATTTACAAATTTAATTTAGTCAATACAAATAATCATACTGATATAAAAATGTAGTGCATACCTTAAACTGCAGTCCTTAAAGACACTTGAAAGTTTAGGAAATGAGGCTTAAATATAAAACTTCAGCTGACGCCCTTAATTTGCACAGTTTTTCCAGAATGCCTTTTGGCATTAGACACTTTAACACCACTACCACTTGTAGTCCCTTAATCTTGAACGAATGTTCAAGATTAAAGTATATGAAAATAAAAAGCAAAATTGCATTGGATGAAGAAAATATAGCTTTATGAAAGTACTTAAACATATTGTTTTAAATATTTAAACATTAATTTGTATTCAAAAAGATATTTTTAGTTGAGGGAAGTTTCCACAGTGTAGTTTAACTTGAAATGTTAAGGCAACAGAAATGTGCAAGTAAAATTTTGTTAAATAACCCCCCCAAAAAAAAAAAAAACTAGGTACCTGCTACATGACAAATACTGGTTTTCAGTATTACTTAAGTTTTTAGGTAATTAGTTGACTTAAATATTTTTATTTCTATTAACCTAATGGGGATTACAATCTAAACTATATATCTGAATTCAAGTCAACACAGAAAAAGTATTTCCACTTAAAAACTCTGACGTAATCAGTTTCAAAAAATATTTTGATCATTTTCAACTTGTCTGGTTTTCCAGTGTAGTATTACCAGATTTTACCTCCATAGTTGTGGCACCTTTCCTTCAATTATTTGGCTTCCTATCTTTTGGTAAAGTTCTTTACTATTTTTTTTTATTTACTCTGATTTATTTTCAGTCGTACGTAAGGAGAGCACAATCACTGTACTAGACTTGCTGAATCAAAAGTATCTTCTCTTTTGCATTGTTCTAAAACATTGTTTTATAATTTCAGTGATATTTAATATCTAAATTCTACGGATGCAAAAATTGTCTGCATGATATTGGCATGGGCAGATTTTAAAATTTTGGAAAATATTTCCAACCAGAGGTCGCGTTTACCGAATATTCTCTGTCATTGAAAAATGTTTTTGAAGGATGACAGAGAATTTTGAAGGCTATACGTTGACGGACTGGAATGATGAGGATGAGCCTGCATTTCAGCGCACACACACAGATGCATGGGCCTTTTCCATTTAGCACACATGGACTATCAAAGGAGGTTGTTTAATCTATTAAAAATCTTGTAGCCAGTGGGCTCTATCACTGACCTCGACACCGTAGATTTGTAAAAGCACGTCGGTCTCTGTGCTGGCAGCACTGAGAGGCTGCTGTAGGTGTCTCAGTACACAGGTCGGCATACAGAGTGTTAAGGCCTTTGCACAATGAGCCCATTTCATGTTGTTCTAATCGCGTCTGCACATTGATGCCATTTTATTCATTCCGTTTTTTTCGGAACAGGTTTGATTTTATACAAAAATTTCGTATCAGTCCAAGGTGACAGATGATTCAAAACAGTTCCCGCTGCTTCCAACTCGCTTGCTCACTACCGAAACCTCAGTTTGCTCATTTATCATGTGGATATCAACCATGGAAATATAACAGAGAGATGGGTGATTGATGACTCAGATCTGCGCCTGTTGCTTTATTCTCTCTTGCTCGCTCACCACCACCCGACCCCCTCTCTCTCTCTCTCTCTCTCGCTCTCTTACTGAAACTTCACTTTAAACACTATAGTTTTCCTGTGTATTATGTGGATATCAACCATGAAAATGTAACAGATAAAGGCATATTTTTGTAGCCTACTGACGGGTCGTAACAGAGACAAAATTAAAAAGTTGTTCTCCATCTCTCCAGCTTGTCTCAGAGCTATGACGCATGAGCGTGCTGTATGAAGCTCTCTGTAAGGATGGATCCAGCGGGATTTTAAAGGAGTGACAGAGACACAGGCTCGCAGTACGAAACTATTTGCCACATTCTACAGATTTTCGCAGTCAAGGCAAATACAAACGCACTTGACTCAGTGTGCAAGGTCAGAGTGTGACATTTTTTCAGATAAGACTCCTGTGGAGCAGACAAAAATGCGCACGGCTCCACAGTGCTGCCTTTTAACAACTTGTTACCAGCTGTGGTCGTCAAACTACAACATCTTGACACTAAAAATATCCTTAAAGCTGTACGTGATATCTTAAATGGCGCAGTTCATAGTTGCTTGCTTAAAGACAGGGATTGTTGCTCCACCGTCACTGTGTAAAAATGATGAGGAGTAAACGCTGTGCTGCTTCGTTCATCTTTCTCTCGGTGCCATTAAAATGCAGAACCTCAAAGACTGTGTTTTGAATATAAGTTTAGAAATGGTGCTTCATTAATTAAACACCAGAAATAAAGTCATATTGAATTATATTATATTACAGATATTAAAGAGAAAATTATAATGACGGATTGTAAAATGGCATGACGAAATTTTTACGACCCTTTCCATCAAAATGACGGACAACAAAAAAGTCCAGCGCAACCTCTGTTTCCAATATATATCAGCTGTAAATCACAGCCATAGAATTACTGTCAAATAATTTGAGTACAATGACAGAAGATACTTAAAATGGTTTAAAATAGAAATGTGTTCAGTCAACTCAGGAAAAAGAGTTGAAAACCGCTATTTTGGATTTAGTGAGTTAACTTTGTTTTTTAACAACCTTCAACTGTTTGGTGTAATGGTGTAGATAGCTCTAGTGTCCATTGTCTTGTTACCATACTGTACATTTTAACTACTTAAAGAGGAAATACTCACAGTTTCTTTGCCAGCTGATTCTTCGTTGACATCAGCATATGATCCATTGACATCTTTTCATTGTTGGCTTCCAGCTCTATCTTTTTTAATTCTTTCTTCATCTGCATGAGATTGTTCAGTATTTCTGAGTTTTCTTCATTTGCCTAAAGAAAGGGATGACAGTTTTTCTCAGATATTATTAGAAAAAATGCTGACACTGACAGCACTGTTTGACTTTTGTCTAATTAAACCCTGTTTAAGGAGGTATTCTGAACTCAATACCAGATGGCCACAATAATTTTTTTTAATAAAGTAAGCCAAGTAAGTCCATTGCCTCCTTCAGGGGTCCTAAAGCTACACGTGTTTCGAAAAAAAGTTGACCTGTTGCTTGTGACCACTCTATTCCTTCCTCTTGACTGTGTTGGCACACTTTAATGTCGTATTTGTATGAAGACATTTAACTCGAGCTACAGCTAAGGCTGGATTGGGTCATTAGATTTGGATGTATCCTGACTTGAACAAAAGGAATTAAACAGGAGACAAAGCTAAATGAAAAGTCAGGGAATTAAACAAACTTATTAGGATTCATCCTCTGGGGACTGTGACAGTCTGGACCAAATTTCATGGCGATTCAGTCAATTGTTAAAATGATTTCACTCTGGACCAAAGTGCTGGATGAACACTGGACCAATAGACCGACAAACATTGCAATCCCTGGTGCTGTGCTACTTGTGGATTAAAAAACAGAGTTAGAAAAGAGCAAATGGGCAGGAGAGATGGAGCAAGTATGTGCTCAATTCAGCATGGTTACTTGTTGATGTTAAAAATGTACATGAATGAAGTGTAGCACTTATCTGTATGCTTTTACAAAGGAGACACAAGTGCCAGTGACCAGGGATTAAAATCTACGTGATCTTCCTCACATCAAACTTGGAAAGTAAAAACCCTGTCAATAAAATTTTGATACTGATACAACTGGACTTTAGTCTTATAACTAGATAGTTGATTTTTGGTAAAATATCAGCATAATTCAGCCCATCTGAGATAAGAAATACAAACATCAAAACAATCTTAAAGACAAAAAATGATCAAATTCAAGGTTACCTCAGCCTGTGCAGTGTTGATCTCATGTATGATGCCTCGTTGTACTTCCATGTTTTCTTTTACAATGGGAATTTGCTTTTTAGCAAAGCTAATGTCCTCCTTCAAGCCCTGGTTTAACATCTCAGTGTGTGACATCTTCTCCTGGGCTTGAAAAAGTTTCTCTCTTTTCATTTTGAGCTGCCACTTTAGTTCAGAGATGTCTCTGTTACAAGCTTCATGCTCTGGAAAAAAGCAATATCAAAAGAAAGAATCAATTTTAAAAAGTTTATTCATTTTTGAACAGCAACAGCTCCATGGTACTTCAAGTTTCAAATACATCCTTGAGGAGAAGATAATGCCCCTTGGTCACTAACCTTTTTGGACGGCTAAGGAATGTTCTTGCTGCTTCCACAGTGAGATACTGTCTATTTTGTTCTCCAGGAAGCATTTTCTCTCCTTTTCTTTGCGTAGAGCTTCCTCTGCTGCCTGTCTATCAGCTTCTAGCCGCTCAGTCACATACACAACCTCTCCAAGGACATCATTTATTTTCATCAATAGTGGAGGTAATGGATAACTTTCTAAAAAAAATGAAAAAAATAACTATTGTATCATCACTTTAATCTTCATGAACCAACACATAGTCGATAAAACATCTTTATGTAAAGCTATTCAAACAGACTGAACAGCTAAAAAAAATTCTTGAAACAAGTTTACCACTCTTTCTGAAAGATCATTTTCCAGTATTTTTCCAGGACATTTAAGAGACAATTTAGCTTGTATGAATGAATGGTGTCAATACACCAATATGGTCCAAGTCTGATTCAAAAGATACAGGATTATGGCTACAACCATGAACACTTGCATAGTAAAATGATGACGAGATGGCCATTGAATAATTCAAACATAAATGTAGATGTATAGCAATTCATTTGATGCTACAATAATGGTTTGGGCATTTCAAAACTGTTTTTTTTTTACTCTTATTTTCACTTGGAAATAAAGAAAAACTAGACTTTGTAAAAACCCAACAAGCGATAACATTTCATCTCATTTATCAGTAATGGATTCTAAGAAGTACATTTTTTCAGGCCAAGAGCTGCCCCTAGCATGTGGTCTACGCTTATTACTGTCATCTATGAACTATCGTCACTGTTTCAATCCTGACATAATCAAGCCCTCTCAAGAGACATTTTCAAGTTTTGAGAAATTTTGCATCATGAAATTATGACAATGTTTAAATATTTTTCCAGGACAGGACAAGATTTTCCTGGACATTTGGCTTTTCCTCTCATTTTACACTTGTTTTCTTGTGACTTGAAACTTGGTCAACTTTTTTAACAACGTTTTGAAGGTTTTCCAGGATGTTGGCAACCTTGTAGTAATATAAACCTAAAACATGGATACAATTACCAGAAAACTATAGATGGCATGTAACTAAATGAAAATAATTTGTTTAAAATCTTAACTATTAACTGAGGCTCAGTCCTTGAAATACTAACTTGTCTATATGGCAGTAGTTTTCAAACTTTTTCTGCCAAGAGCACACCAAAGATCAAGCCAAAATCTTGAGACATCATATTCATACCCATGCAAAATAACCTCTACATTATCTTTAGTTGTTGTCTAGTTGTAGTTATAT
This sequence comes from Cheilinus undulatus, assembly GCF_018320785.1. NCBI lineage: Eukaryota > Metazoa > Chordata > Actinopteri > Labriformes > Labridae > Cheilinus > Cheilinus undulatus. The sequence continues at coordinate 23,419,318 of NC_054877.1, forward strand.
CCTACGATTGCAGAAAATCCCACAGCAGACTTACCTCATCTGCATACTATTTAGGACCCACTGCTCCACAGTAGATCATGTATGCTAGATACTTAAATGCTGGTCTTTTATCTGTATGTGCATTGAGAATTGTGCTTGCTTTGCTGCATAACAAAATAGAGTCCTTTTTTCAGAGATGAAGTAATGGCATTTTGACCAAAATGTGCTCACCTCTTTCTCTTATTGCGATGCCTTCTATAAACAACTCGGTAGACATCACTGATTCAGTATCAGAGTCCCTGGACTGAAATCTGGTTAAAAAAAATAAAAAAATAAATAAACTTTAATTAATTTAGATTTTTTTCTCTATTTATGTTTCTTGAATATAATGAAAAGTAAATGGAAAAACTTACTTTACAGTTCTGCTGCATTGCTTGCCCTGATTGATCTGTGGTTGATAGTTTAATAAAGGGAAAAAAGAATTCAAAACAAAAATATCTTGTCATTCATCTGTTATTTGTCTTGTAATCTTCAAAAGGTCTAATTCTGAAACTGTACCTGCTGATACCAATTCTCCACTATCATCTTGAACTCATGGATATGGTAAATGATACTGTTGACATGGGGCAAGGGACTGTTGAGCAGAGCACAAGTGCGCCGTCTACCTGAGCACACTGCATGTAGATCTGCTTGGTCTGAGAAGACACAAAACACAGAGAACTGTAAATCAAAGTAATCATGAAAACTTTAGATAGCACATGAAAATCTAGTCTTCACTTATTTTTTTATTGTGTAATGGCACAAAATCCCAGTAAGGTCTAGAAATAACACACTGATGAACCAGCTCTCAATGAAAACCACATACAAACAGGCCTTTATTGGAACACTGAGTTTTGAAAAGTGATTAGAGGACTCTATTGGGCTGGGAAAGATCTATTGTGATTTCTTACTTTTACCTGATACTTCTTGAAGACTCTGCAATATACTAGAGGCATCAGTGTAAGAGAATGGGCAACTCACTTGAGCTTCTCTAGACAAACCCAAGGGCACAATTCTTGGTGGTGAAAGGATGCCATCTGGCTGACAAAAGGGTAAAAAACAGCAGTGGTGCAGATTGCAATCTTTCATTCGAATTTTCTTGAATATACAGTCTCTGTTATGCTATAGTGGCATACTTACATACAAGTAAAACTAACCTGGTGGAATTAAAAATGTTAAGATACTGATGATCATTTCAATGCTTATGGCAAAACCTTTACTGTCTAATATGAACCATAACTGTCTAATATGTGAGTGCTACAACAAATCTTTTTTTAGCAAAACAAAAAACATGTTCTGTCAAATAATTGTTATTGAAACAAAGTGATTAGAGTTGTCTCCAATTTAGGCTACAATTTTACTTCAAAATCCTTTTAAATGAAAATGGGATCCTTCGATTGTGTGATTGTTGCCCAGTTGATATGGGTTACTATCATATGTCTGTTCCTGTCTGTGATCATCCACCTATCTTGTCTTTGTGCTGACCAACTGTTACCTGTCATCTTTTAAAGGACAGCATCACATGTTTTGGTAGTTGCTAGGCCTGTGTAGAAAAGGAGGCACATTATTAAGTAAGAAGTAGGTTTGTTTCACTTCACTCTATCTGAACCTGACCCTACCCCACCTGTGATAACAGTTATTCTACCATAAAGCTTGATAAATCAGCAGAGTGGCTTGCTACTGAGCTGACTCAGACCAATACATAAGAGTTGAGGAAAAACTGCAGGGAGACCCGAAATATAAGCCATCTGTTGCTGAGCAGTTTAGATGAATAATACACAGTGAAAGAAGCAAGTGGGGTAGGAAGGTGGTAAAGCAATATGTCATCAGTGGGCTGAATAAGCTCTAAATCATAATGGCAGGGTGTATTATTGCATCAGAGCAGGCCCATGTGAGACAGAGAGCCAATAATCCATATCTGCTTACCTTCCACTGATGGTATTAGATAGTTTAATGTGTCTATTATCAGTATGTTTTCATATTTATTCAACTTTTTTTAAATTTCTAGAGCAGTCTATTTTATGCACTGACTGATAAACATGATACAGTATTCAGGATGGACTTTGTTTGGCCAGCTTTTTCGGCTTTGGGGATTTGTGCCATTTTGTTGTCATTTTCAGACCTAACTAAAAAAAAGCAGTATGTTGGGCTTAAAAGACTACCAAGATAAATAATGAATGCAGAACCATCATGTAAGACCAATTTAGCTCAGACATTCATTGTATTTGAAGTGTTTTATTGTTATAACTGAGGATTGCCATCAGATTTTATTTACTTCTACAACACACAACTGAAGCATAATCAGTTTACTACAATGGCATCAAAATAGAAATAGCACAAAACTATTGTACTCAAGTAAAAGTACAGTTACTCTGGTTAAAACTTACTTAAGTAGTGGTCTATAAATCCACTCAAGTAAAAACTATCTAATTTAAAATTCACTTTAAGTACAGAGTACTGAGTAGTTACTAGGGCTAAACACTTTGGGAAAATAATCTAATTGCAATTTTTTGTCCAATATTGCATTTGCAATTTGACATGTAATCATAGTTTTTAAGTTCCTCATATTCATCTTTTTCAACAAACACAAGCAATAAACAATTTTTCAAGATAACCAGCACAATATTAGATAGATTTAACATAAACTTTCCTTTCCTGGAAACTGGATAATTTTGACTCATGTTGCAGATGCAATTTGAATTGTTATATTGATGGGAATGAGCATTCTTATGACATTTTAATTTTTAATTAATAAAGCATTTACAAAAAAGACAAGTAGATTTTTTTCAAAACTATTCGAGAGAAAACTGATGCTTCAATGTTTACCTGATATGTCGACCATAACATTATGCTGCAAAACAGTTTTTTAAAGATAGATTTTTTGGGCTTTGTTGTGCCTTTATTGATAGAGTAGAAAAGGGGATGGAATCAGAAACAGGGATGGGTGGTTGGGGGTGTGGGAAAGTAAAGTGGTTGACACATTTCAGGTCAAAGAAAAAATGACAACTTCTGTGATTTGGAAATTGAAGTAGGACATATTGCAATTGAATCTAAAACCAAACAAACTGCCCAGTCTTAGTGGCTTGGTGGATACTGATGGGTTTTACAGTAAAATCTGATCTATCCTTATTGTCAATAACAACATGAGAATATGGATCTCCAACAGGTTTTTCAGGGAAAGTCACACCTTTATAATAAAGTAAATACAACAGCTGTTTGTTGATGTGATGTGGAATCATTCTCTCACTATATCCTGCTGAATAAGTGGAAAAAGTAGAAGAGTATTGTACCAACCACAGTTTTAAAGTAAATACACTTTAAAAACTTCTCACCATGCTGACTTGTTCTTCCCTCACTTGATGGGAATCTGTGCGGTTCAACGTCTGGCATCTCTGAAACTCGTCAGTTAAACGTAACCAAAAGCAAAACAGCCGTTTAAACTCATCCGTGTGAAAACGTCGAGGCTCCTCTTCATCCTAAAATGGTTTGGGAGAAAATATAACCGGTCAATTGTTGTTTCATTTGCACATTTTCGGAAGACAGCACTGGTTCTAAATTCCACTGAATAATTTTTCAAAGTTAGCCAAAGTTAGCTAAAGTTGCCTCTAATATTTTCACTCATCTCCGGACGTTGCTCTCTTAGCTAACGTTAAGTTAACGGTTAATTAACTTGGCTAATGATATATTAATGAACAGGTGGGGGGCCGTTGTCATGGCGGAAAGTGAAAGCGAAAAATGGGTTGCTATCAACTTACTTGTATTAACACAACAATGGCTGCCAGCTAACTATTGCCCATCTTGAAGTTCGTCTTTGTTCTTCTTCAGAGACAACGATGCAGCTGTCCTTTAAAAAGCAGCGCTTTTGTTTAAATTTTTTTCACAAATTACTAAACTAAAGTTGAGACTGTCAATCTTCCGCGGAGGTTGCTTGGCAACAAGGGGCTGCGCTCGGAGAGAGTGAGTTATGTTCAAGAGCAGCAGTGATAGGTTGTGCTTGTTTTTGCAGCACTGGCTAGTGTTCTGTTCGTTCAGTGTTAGTTATTGATATTTTCTGGGATAGAAGAGTAGAACACTGAGGGAGGGAAGGCTTATTTAACCTTTTACAATACTCATCGTTTTAGGCAAAAAATCGTATGACGAGCAGGGCTGAACGGTTTCAGAAAACAATATATTTGCGACCCACCCACCGCAGTATTGCGATTTAATATGCAATTATTTTTCAAGTTCATCGTCTTATATAGTTCTCCGTAAATACAAGCAACAAATAATTCTATATTATAACCCACACAATACTAGATAGATTAAACATAAACTGTTCATTCCTGTAGGCCAGGACTTAATGGAGGACTCTATATGAATTACATATTTCTATTTCAGTTACATTAGCAAATTGACAGATGTGTTTTACTTGCAGCCATGTAAGCAATCACCATCACAACTAAGATCAAATGAATTTGAAAAATATCTTACGTAATTATGACTGAACTAGTTATTAAACTGGTATTTTGACACAGATTTCAGGTAAAAAAAAAATGTTGCAGCATCTGTGATTTGAAAATTTCGGTAGGTCATAATGCAGTTTATTCGTAATTTTGACTAATTGCCCAGCATTAATGCTGAGTTTCTGTAAAAACACACAAGCATAATAACACGAAATGCCATAGCTGATACGAATATACTGCTGTATTTTTACACCAAAACAGAAATGTATGATGCTATTATCATAGACGTACAGGTTAAAATTAAAAGCAAATCATGGTAGAAAACATAAAAGTTGCTTATAAGTATATTTTTTAATAGTTAGAATATGTTAAATGTTAGAAGGAGAAGATTTGTGGATGAGAAATGTCAAAATAAAACGTCAGTGACATTACTAATATTAATTCTTTAACTTTTTAATGTTAGTGATGTGGGTAGTTCCAACTTATAATGAAGAAATAATAATGTAAGGTTTTTGATGACAGGTAAATCATAAAAATAACACATATTTTGACTCTATTTAAATATCATTTCATCAATCGATCCATCCAAACCAACTCTGACAGTCACTAACATTTGTTGTAAATGCAAGGCTAGTTATTTCTTGTGTATGTTTTTTATTCACAAAAATTTACTGCATCTCAATGACGTCATGCTAATGGAGCAACTGCTGTTTTTAACCCGGTGAATGAAAGCATCTCTCCATGGGCATTCATTATCTACCATTCATTAAATTATATGAGTTAACGTACGTATTTCTTCTGTTTTTCACCTTTAATGTCAAACTTTCACATTTTGCAGCGAAGCATACTGACGCAAGTGAAGAGATTCCGCATTACGTCATCGCGAAGGCCACATACAGGAGGCAAGCGCTGCCTTGTGTTCAGCTCCGCCAGTACGATACAGAAAATTTCCACTACACAAGCGAGCGTTTGCAAGAGAGCGGCACCAGAAACGGCCGCTTCGTGCAGTGATGCAGCACCTTACACCAAAGAAACCCTGATTGGACCGCAGGACGCGACCAGCTGTCGGGTTCCCTGGACGGAAAACAGTGATGTTGCATGACATGCCTCGAAATAAATTCTGGTAAGTCCTGTGCAAGTGCGCTGCTGCAGCTGCTGGAGGCTGGCAAGCGGTGGAGCAGCGACCTTAACCTAGTTTGGCACTCTGGGTGAAATGAGTTTCACGATGAAGTAGCAGCGATAAGAACGAGGGTTTAAGACACTAGAGGCATGAGAAAGGGAGTCGTGTTTTCTCCCATCAGTGTTGATGTAACAAGGAGATCTTTGTTTGTTGTACACACAGGTGTCTCTGACGTGACAGGTGATGCCTGAGCAGAACATGTAGCATGAAGCCTGTTGCCTTTTTTGCTGCTCTTTTTCTCTGCTTGTAGAGATTTTGAGCTATTTTGACTCGTTTATTAATTGTCAAATGGGCACTGACTTCACCCAGGAGTTTATAAAAGCCTATGTTGGCCAGCAAAGCAAACTTGCTGTCATTTTCCAGTGTTTTTCTTACTTTCTGAATTGCTTTCAACATGTAACCTTTTTAGTTTGTGCAAAAAGTCAAAAGCAGTGTTGTTAACAAAATAACAGCACCAGCAGCCTTAAATCTGTAGCAGCACCCTCAAAGTTTTGGCCTTTTTGCAGCTGAAACCATGGTGATCACCAGCATGGGACACAAAGAGCTCAGGGCCCAGCAGACATCCCTGGCTGGTACCAGACAGGAAGAGAAAACTGCTTCACTTACACCTACTCTAAAGCACAACATCACTGGCTCTGCTGAGCTCTATCTGATTAACCTTAAGTCAATGGCTCAGCCTTTTTTATTCCTGACAGGAGGAGATGGGATTGGGATGCCAGTGTAGTTTATAGTCTCGTGATGTAAAAATAACTTTGGCCAATCAGTGCTAACAGCTGCGATGTACTGTACATCAGATTGAGCTGTAACTCAAGTAAGTGCTTGTGTTTGGAGACGTTGCAATCTGTTTACCATTGAGGACATAAAGTCACAGCACTGTTCGCTATGTTTTATTCAGCTGCTACAGAAATAGACTCATGATGTAGACAACTGAATAATAAGACTAAATGCTTGCTTCTGGCGTAAAATGTGGTAGAATATTCAGCCAATAGAAGTCAGTGTTAGATTAGAAATGACAAAATACTGTGAGACTCTTATTTTCCTTCTGGCAGCTCTACAAGCCTCTTCTGCAATGCTAATGTTATGTGATGATTTGCTCTTTTAAGGGCAGTTATTTTCTAATGCTGCCAGTGTGACAGTGTGCCATGGGGGGGGATGTTTGCTGGGTACATGCCAGGAATGAGGTTTGGGTTCTGCAACTAGAGAGCCAGTAAAGCTGTTCAAGAATGTGGAGCCTTCTCATTTGTAGTTAAAGATAGAGACAGGACAGGCTGTGTCCTCGCTGACAGTTTCTAATTTCAGATATCTTCAGGCAGCCGCATGTGTTTGGGATGCTTTGTTGTGACGTTTTCTTTTTAGAAAGGAGTTTGGATAGTGTTCATAAGCTTCTATAGAAGGACAACTTAGGTTTGAGATAACCTAACTAACACTGAGAGAAGGAGTGCAACCATGGTGCTTTATGAAAGGTATGTTGATCATCTTGTTCCCTTTGCTGTAGTACAATTTGTATTGGCTGTGCTGGTTTAATATCTGCTCTCACCATAGATTGTATCAATCTCAGTTATTTCCGAGACTGAAAACAGAGCACAGAAGGTCACATAGCTGGCACTCAGGATGTGTTTACTTGCAGTTTAGAAAGGATATCAGTGCTGATCTGTAAAATAGTGAATATGTTTGTACACGTTTACATTCACTCTCATTGGAAGTGATGAATGGGCTTTTGCATTCCCATTACTTTCAAGATGACATTTGACTCATGGCTGCTAGTACTGGCTATCTTACACTGCTCTTTACTGTTGTAAGTGCATTCATCATTGTCTTAGAACTGATGAAACATCATGTATAATTTTTGTTTTTAGGTTTGTTATTCTTAATGCTGCATCAAAATAACAAACCTTGAATTAGGCAAAAAATTATGTGAATCTTCTGTGTTCTCATGCTAAGTTACTATTAATGATATTTTACTGCAGCCTTACTGTTGTGTATACTACTAGTGTCATTGCACTTGATTCTGTAAATCTGTGTTAACTTATTAGTCTAATCTTTTCACTCTTTAACTGGATTCCAAAGATTCCCTTAAGCTCCATAATTAACTGCCTTCACTGCCTGGAATCAGAGGAAGCATCGCAAAGAGTAAAGAAAAAAGTATGCTGTTGTTTGCTTTTTAACACTAGGTGAATTATGATTTCCACACCATTGGTCTCTGCAGCATAAATATTCGGGTCTACCAATTACTGTCAAAGTAATTTGAAAAACCATGCCTGAATGACTGTCTCGCAGAGAAAGTGCCAGAATGCTTCAACCCACCAAGCGTTAAAATATAAAAGATATTAATAAGTGAAAAACTTTTTTCTACAAACTTTGCTCTCTGCAGTGGGAGGTGTAGTGTGTGTTTGTGTATGTGCTTGGGGGGGGGCTAACACTATGTTTTTACGAACGGAGTGGCTGGGATCTTTGCTGCCATGGCAACAAACCACATGACTAGGTATATTAGATTGCCTCGGACAGTGTGCAGCGAGGCATGGTGTGAGCGCTCTCTCTGCTGCTCTGCCCCTTCCAAAGTCTTGTCCTTGTCTTACTTTAGTTTTTTTGTGACACCCCCCTTTCCCCCCCTCACATTTCTGATAAGCACTGTAGTGTGCTACATTCAATTTGTAGATGTACTTAAAAAATAAAAAATGTAACTACCAGGGCCGGATTAATCTTCTGAGAGACCCAGGGGTGAAATCACTCATAGGACCCTGTTGTACCTCGCATTAGCAAAATAATTAGGCACTGGGAAAATGAGGTAATGCAGAATCCAGGCAAAATATAACCTGAATAAATGAAGGGGAGACTTGTAAAGGGCTTATCATTAATGCTATTCTCCAACAAGTTTCCCAATCAAACCCTACATACAATGCAGTTTTAAAGCTGATATCCTCTTATTTTAAATTTTATGAAAACATTGGATAAAAATATGAATAAAGGAGTGATCTGCATGTCTTGTTAGCTGCTTACAATTTACATAACCTACCCTCTTAAAGGTACATGCGAGGATTTTTTGCACTGAAATTTAAGCAAAACTGTACTATTCCTGTGTTAATGGTCCATCTCTTGTTACAGAGCCGCTGTACATTACACAAGAAAGTATAACTGCTACTGGAAGTTGCTGTTCTGTTGCTATGTCTCATTCATGCTTTATGCTGCGTAATGACCAAGATCATTCTCTGACACCAGCTGCACTTTCTCCTGGCCCAAGTGGGCCCCATATGGGTTATACTCTGGTTGCAATATGAGTCCCACATGAGCTTGCTTGTGGGATCCATGGTGGCTCTACCTGGGATTGCAAATGTGAACTTCAAATGGAATCAGCCAATATGAGACCCATATAGGCCCCATCTAGAGATCCTTGTGATTACCCATGTGGATTACCAGTAAGATCTATCCTGGATATTCAGAGTTGGGGGTGATCCCGGTTGCAGTTTACATTGGCAATCTCATGTGGGGCCATTTTGGTACCCACAGACAAGCCCACATGGGAGCCATGGAACCCATATTGTAACCCACATATAACCCATATGGGGCCCACATGTCTGGCTGGGCTATCACCAGTACATCTCACGGAAAGCAGAACCCTGCACCATCACCCCCACCACCAACAAGTTTTGGTCCCAATTGACAACTACTGAGGTCTCTATTCAAGTAAAATTCCACTCCATGAGGTGTGTTTACTAAACAGTAAAGCACTGTTTTTACATGGAGGAAACTGACATAATAAAGGAGAAAAACTGTTAAAAATGGCCTTCCTGGGAGCGCCTTCAGCCTTGCAGTTATGTCTGCTTGCCCCATGTACAGAGCCTTTTGTCCTCAACATGGGCAGCACTGGTTCAAATACCAGGACAGCACAGGTAGCTCCTTTCCCACATGTCATCTGACTTTACCCAACTTCTTTTACACATTTAAGACATAAAAGCCCCCAAATAAATCCTTAGAATGTGACCTTCCTGGTTAATGCTGCAACTTACTTGCAAAGCACTCTCGGATCGCTCAAAGCGCTTACCAGGAGGGCCAAATGTAACTGCTTTTCCCCTTTATTATAAGAAATTCAGTTACATGACAAAAAATTTAATTTACTGTTTTTGCATATAAACCTTAGCTGAGAACCCTAACCCTACTTGTCATATTTTGTTTTCGTTTTGAATGAGAGCCCCCTTGTGGCAGGATTTACACACTGTGAATTTAAGTTAAAAGTATTTCCTAAGCTAGCTGCATTTGTCTGTTTGGCTAATGAATAATCAAAAAGCACATCCATTTTGTAATTTTTCCTCTGAAAGCTGGTTGGTTGTTATACTGGCTAATGTTAGCAGCTCAGTCTCGCTCTGTTAGAATCAGTGAAGTTTCCATCCATTTTCTACACCCCTTATCCTGTTGGGGGTCGCAGGGTGCTGGAGCCTATCCCAGCTGTCATTGGACGAGACGTGGGGTACACCCTGGACTGGTTGCCATTCAATCGCAGGGCTGACATATAGAGACAGACAACGCTCACATTCACATCTACAGCCAGTTTTAGAGTCATCAGCTAACCTAATGAGCATGTTTTAGGTGGTGGGAGGAAGTTGGAGTACCCGGGGAGAACCCCTGCTTGAATGGGGAGAACATGCAAACTCCGCACAGAAAGGCCCTGACTGGGAAGCGAACCAGGGACCTTCTTGCTGAGGCAACAGCGCTAGCCCCTGTGCTGCCGTGCAGCCCTCAGTGAACTTTATATTCCAGGAACTACAGCATTTATATTTTAAGCACAATATGCCTGAGTATGAGAATTGTGCTATTTTTAAGCCTTTTAACTATCTGTTAAGGAACATGGAAACAGCTTAAGCCATCAATTACATATTTACCTCCACAGTTAAGAGAGGTTTATGTTATTTCTGGTTTCCAAGGGGTTGGTTAGAATAAACTCAGAAAGCTAGCATATTATTATGTCCTTTATTCTTAGTTGAAATATTTCTCCTTTATTGTCATTACCTCAATCTAAGCTGACCGAGAACAGAAGCTTAGCAAGCACAGCAACAATAACAAAGTGGGGTGGGGCTAAGGGACCACTTCTTTGCCACAGAGTGAACCTGAAGCGTGTTAAAGGTCTGGGGCTGCAGGCAGCTGTCTGCTTTGCCTGGTGGGTAATTTAACCTTTGTGGTTGCAACAACAACATTAGGAGAGGCTAAGTATTCCCGAGAGAGAGTTTAAATATGTTAACAGGGATAATGTATGGGTTTAAGTAAAAGACCCTGCTTCACTGTGAGCTTGATTTTATTAGTTCTTTCTAGCAGAATAAGGCTGAAAACAGTCGGAGGAGCTTGTTCGGTGATTGAGCAGTGCCATAATTTGAAGTGTCTCCAGAGAAAGCAGGTGTACTCACACAGACTCTGACGTGATTTTCTCTCCTCTTCATCAGAATGATTGAAGACTACGGTGAGAGCGGTGACAACATGGCAGATAGACGGCAACTGTTTGTGGAGATGAGTAAGTGCCCAGGGCCACACAGCTCTGTGTCATATATAAAGTACTGTTTAATAGATGTTAACAGGGCAAATTATTTACTTTATCGTTCATGTAAAGCAAAAATCAGAAAGAGCAAGTCTTCCATGTTTCTACTGATTTTATTTCTTAATGCTTTGTCCTGATCTGTGCCTGAATTCCATGCTATAATCTCATACAAAGACAGAGTATATCCTGTTTCACATTGTAAAAGCACCGAAAAAATGGAATAAAAGTCAGCTTATTGCAAAAAAAGAAATAGAAATCTTGGGTCTTGACTCACAAATTAGGATAAAACTGCACAAGTGAAATATTAACTTTTGCATGGATTTTTAGAATTTAAAGATTTTTTTTCACAAGTTAATGTTTAAATTATGTATGTGAAAATATGCTCCAAACCAATTGTATCTAGAGGGTTTGGATTAAACTGAATTTTGGGGAGCTCCAAAAAACAAAACTCTTCATTGTAATTTATGATCTATGAACTGGTCTTGATATTTCCAATGATATTTGATAACCACTAATTCTTCTGCAGGGGCTCAAGACTTGGATTCCATAAGATTATCAACTTACAGAACAGCCTGCAAACTCAGATTTGTTCAGAAGAAATGCAATAGTGAGTACAATGTGCATTAATCTAGATCACTATGGTCATAATTAATGATGCATATAATTGGTATGGTTTCCTTTTTTTCCTCATTACTTAAACTTTACTGTGTGTTTTAAGGATTGAACTTTAAGGTCTGAACTACAGCCCTTTTTTGCATTGGTGTTATTGTAATTTAAATCACTTTGTCAGTATTGTATCAGGGAACCACCCCTTAAACCTGTAGTTTAATTCAGAAAATTCAGTGTTATTTTAAAGTGTAGGCTCAATCAAAAGATATTATATTTTTAGTAAGTGCATTCAAAAAAGGATTCAGGCCCCCACTTTTTTCAGTGCCATTATGTTGCAGCCCGATGCTACAACAGTTTAAATTAATTTTTTCCTCATTGGTCATTACACTCAGTGCTCCATAATGACAATTTGAAAATAGAAAGCCAAGCAGACCTTCATGTGGAGTTTTTTTTTGCATACTCCAAGTGGGCTTTGCACTGAGAAAGGCCACTCTGGCATAAGCCCAGATCAGTAGAGGGCTGCAGTGCTGGTTATCCTGTGTGGAACTTTATCCCATCTCCACACAGGATCTCTGGAGTTCAGAGTGACCATCAGATTCTTGTGATGTCATACTAAGGCCCAACTCCCCGACCAGCTCTTGGAAGAGTCCTGGTTGTGTTTTGTCTTTTGACTTCATGACTTGGTTTATGCTTTCATATGCATTGTCAGCTTATGCGATTTCAAATCTTGGGGGCAGAGTTTTCCCGTCATGCCTTTGTGCAGGGTGTTTAGCTGGGTTTCAGATGTTTTAGATGTATTTAGATGTTTAGCTGTGTTTGGATGTCGCCTGTTGTACGGGGTCACTGCTGGGATTTACTTGCACATTTTTCTTGAATTATCTTGAGTTCCTAAGTTTTTGATGCATAAACACTACTGCACCATGAGTGTAGTTGTCTTCTAGGTTGGTCAAGTCTTGGCTGTGGTGACAGCTCACTAATAAGTGTGGGGAGAGTGCAGTCTCTAAACTCACGACAAGCTCTGGCTCTGAGTCTACCTCATAACTCCATGATTGCTATCAAATACCTAACTATGTGAGGTGGCAGTCAATAATATCAGGTGTATTCTGATTTTCAACACTCATTTTGTGGAACTTAGATGTCTTGTTTCTTGTTATTATTAGGTTGGTGGAAGAGGGGCAGTGATTACCCACAGTATTTTACACCCACTGAAATTAATTGTAATACACTCCTTAGTGTTATCACACCAGTCAAGTGTAGTCTGGTAGAGTTAATTTTTTAACACTGACGCCAGTGTAGAGTACTATCAACACTACTCAGTGTTCACCGGTGTAAATTTTTAACACCATACAATGTTGGAGTAACACTGGTTCAGTGTAAAAAAAAGTAACACTTTGAAAAGTGGCAAATTAACACTCAAAAGAGTGGACACATATAAACACTTTTCTAGTCTTAGATTTAACACTGTCAGTGTTAATCTAACACTGGCGATTTTACTGTGTAGCATCTGCCTGCAACATAACATTGAAAAGTGAAGGGGATCTAACTAATTTCTGAATGCCCTGTACATATTGGTAATATAAATTATATTGTTATTGTCTATATTAAGGTTTGAAATATCGGTGTGTCAGATATCTGCAAAAATCCAATATCCTGCATCCCTTTTCATAGTTTCCTAGATCAGGATGTTTGTATTCAGTTTTCCTGTGTATGTTTCAGTGCATTTAGTTGACATCTGGAATGTCATCGAGGCTTTCCGAGAGAGTGCCATCAACACCATGGACCTCAACGCTGAGCTCTCCGTGGCTCGTCTAGAAGTGGTACTGTCCACTATTTTTTACCAGCTGAACAAGCGCATGCCCACCACCCATCAGATCAACATAGAACACTCCATCAACCTGCTGCTTAACTTCTTGCTGGCATCGTACGACCCGTGAGTATACGTCACATGACAGGTGGTGTTTGGTTGTCTACTCTCACATCTAAGGTGGATGTGAGCCAAAGTTGGGTAAAAATACAACCTATTTACCTTCATATTGCAGAAGAATGTGTATAAACACATTTTGTAGAGATGCTAAAAGCTAAGCATGCTTAAGATGATAATCAGTGATATTCCTTTTGAGGTTCTGAGTTCATAGATCTTCTTTAAATAATTATTGACCATAATGAATTTTGTTTTTGCTCCTTTTAGTGAGGGCCATGGCAAAATATCCGTCTTTGTTGTGAAGATGGCCCTCGCAACCATGTGTGGGGGAAAAATTCTGGATAAATTAAGATGTAAGCGACCCCAGAAATCACTTTCTTTTACCTTAAATTATGAATAATGAAATTGAAACTTCAAGTTTTATCCTTAATAAATCAGCTAATTGTTTTTTTTTTGTAAAGGTCACCCAGTGCACAGTCTAAGTAATGTACTGCTTTGGAATTTTTTAATATAAACTTATTACTGCCTGTGTTATCTATATCTCTTTCTGCTTTGCTTATTGCTCCTAAAGAAGCAGATCTGGCCTAGCTCTTCATGGCTGGGACATCTCATTATTTATTATGTTGAGTTTTATTATGTAAAAAAACAAAAAAAACAAAAAAAACATCCGTGGGAGCAGTTGAATTTGCTCGTGATGGAAAATGAAAGAGGGGCTGTGCTGCTGTAATACTTTAACAATTAATTAGAATAACCACTTTCCTTTGATTTGTTTTCACAAATAAGAGGGATAATTGTATTGTGTAATGCTGTAATTAGCCAACTGTGGTGGCAGCTGATAATTAGCTTGATTCATTTGCACTGTTTCCAGATATTTTTTCACAGCTATCAGATCCTGCTGGATTAATGGTGCACTCGCAGTTTGACCGGTTTCTGAGGGAGGTCCTCAAATTACCCATGGCGGTTTTTGAGGGACCTTCTTTTGGATACACAGAACAAGCAGCGAGGGCATGCTTTTCACAGCAGGTGACTGTCACATAATGCTCTGTGATTGTTGTGGCATTGACGTTGTTGATGATACTTCCTGTTAAATCTCTCCCATCTGTGTCAACAGAAAAAGGTCTCCCTCAATACATTCCTCGATACGTTGATGTCAGACCCACCCCCTCAGTGTCTGGTGTGGTTACCACTCATGCATCGCCTCGCCAACGTAGAGAATGGTGAGACGCCAGAATATTTATATAGTGTAAAAAAACAAAACAAAAAGCTAACAGGGCTGGAAGGATGTAAAGTTCAGCTTTGCATCATAATCTTGAGTCACAGCACACACAGTTAGTCAAGCAGAGAGGGACAAGGAAGCACAAACACCTTCAGTGAAGACGATGACCCACTGGGACCTAACACCCTGCATATCGCTCATCATTAACCTGTCACATGCTTACACATAGTCAGCGTTCTGCCATCATACTGCTCTGAGCATATTTGGTCAAAAAATATGAAACGGCTGCACATCTGTCCCTAAACTAATGGAGATTAATCCCCCACTCTATGTAATGTGCTAAATAACTGGGTTTTACAATAACAGCTGTTTGTGTGTGGTTGTCCGTTTGTTTGTGTGTCTGACCCCTCCTCCCTCCTCCCTGCAGTCTTTCACCCGGTCGAGTGCTCCTACTGCCATACTGAGAGTATGATGGGCTTCCGCTACCGCTGCCAGCAATGTCATAATTACCAGCTCTGTCAGGACTGCTTCTGGAGGGGGCATGCCAGCGGTTCCCATAGCAACCAGCACCAAATGAAGGAGTATACGTCATGGGTAAGGAGAGGAGAGGCAAGGAGGGGGCTAAGGGAGGTGTGTCTGCTGCGGACCACTCAGTGTGGCTATTTTTGCTCTGATTCACCTCAATGTAAAGATAATGCAGATTGTGCAATGCAGGTGACTGTGTGTCTTTATCCACATCAAGAGAAATCAGCATTCTTGTGTACAGAATTGGCTCATCATTTGTGTGTTTTTTTTTTTTACCCAGAAATCCCCTGCTAAGAAATTATCCCATGCCCTCAGTAAGTCACTGAGCTGTGCATCCAGCAGAGAGCCTCTTCACCCCATGTTTGCTGAAATGCCAGAGAAACCTCTAAACCTCGCTCATATTGTGTAAGTTAGCTTGATTCTCTATATAATGCTGAAACAGAGGGATCCTTTACACACTCCTCCTTTGGCTCCTTAAAATATTTGATTATATCCCTCAGCTGATAATTATCTTGTTGCTGCCTCTGTGTCTGAAGTGATTCCAGTCAATCTCGTAGGTCAACTGATCAATGAGGCTTAATTATAGCCTTGGGAATGACTGTATCCTGCAACACAGCTGCTACCTTTTCCCGGACTTGACTGATGTTTTGTTGTATAAATAATAAAACAAAGGCCTACATAAGCACATGCTCTGTGGGACTCTGCTGCTGTTAATTAGATAGATATATAAATAGTATATAAATCAGGTATAGGGACTAATGCAACAGCAAGCAAAGCAAACCAGATACACTATACTAACAAAAGTATTCACTCACCCACCTTGACTCACATATGAACTTAAGTGACATCCCATTCTTAATCCATAGGGTTTAATATGACGTCGGTCCACCCTTTCCAGCTATAACAGCTTGAACTCTTCTGGGGAGGCTTTCCACAAGATTTAGGAGTGTGTTTATTGGAATTTTTTACCATTATTTCAGAAGTGCATTTGTGAGGTCACACACTGATGTTGGACAAGAAGGTCTGGCTCTCAGTCTCCGCTCTAATTCATTCTCACTCTGTGCAGGCCAGTCAAGTTCATTTACACCAAACTCTCTCATCCATGTCTTTATGATCCATGCTTTGTGCACTGGTGCACAGTCATGTTGGAACGGGAAGGGGCCATCCACAAACTGTTCCCACAAAGTTGGGAGCATGGAATTGTCCAAAATCTCTTGGTATGCTGAAGCATTCAGAGTTCCTTTCACTGGAACTAAGGGGCCAAGCCCAGCTCCCGCAAAAGAACCCCACACCATCATCCCCCCTCCACCAACTTCACACTTGGCACAATGCAGTCAGACAAGTACCGTTCTCCTGGCAACCACCAAACCCAGACTCGTTCATCAGATTGCCAGATGGAGAAGCGCGATTCGTCACTCCAGAGAATGCCACTGCTCTAGAGTCCAGTGGCGGCGTGCTTTACACCACTGCATCTGACGCTTTGCATTGCACTTGGTGATGTATGGCTTGGATGCAGCTGCTCGGCCATGGAAACCCATTCCATGAAGCTCTCTACACACTGTTCTTGAGCTAATCTGAAGGCCACATGAAGTTTGGAGGTCTGTAGCGATTGGCTCTGCAGAAAGTTGGCCACCTCTGCACACTATGCGCCTCAGCATCCGCTGAACCCGCTCCGTCATTTTACGTGGCCTTGCACTTCATGGCTGAGTTGCTGTCATTCCCAATTGCTTCCACTTTGTTACAACATCACTGACAGTTGACTGTGGAATATTTAGGAGCAAGGAAATTTCACGACTGGACTTGCTGCACAGGTGGCATACTATCACGGTACCACGCTGGAATTCACTGAGCTCCTGAGAGTGACCCATTCTTTCAAAAATGTTTGTAGAAACAGTCTGCATGCCTAGGTGCTTGATTTTTATACACCTGTGGCCATGGAAGTGATTGGAACATCTGATTTCAATTGTTTGAATGGGTGAGTGAATACTTTTGGCAACATAGTGTATCTTTTGTAGATTGCTATAATCTGGAATAGATCAATCTGTGGTTTTCTTCTGGATATAAGAATTAAGGCAATGTCTCTTACAGGGACAAACAATAGAGCCAGACTGATATAGATTTTTGGTGGCCAATGCCAGTGCTGGTATTAGTAATTCATTTAGCTGGTATATCGGTTGATTACATTTTTATTTTGTATTAATCATCAAATAAAACAAATAGCCGCTTCTGATCCCTTGAATATAGATCAAACATGTGTTACAAAGATTTCAACTGAAGGCAGAACATTTTACTACTTCTAAATACTTTTAATGTCAAGAAAAGGACTACTGTGCAAAAATGCAGTAACCTCTGGAAAACAGAGGTGATGTTAGTGGTGTGCATTACATTGCACAGATGTGTCTTATGAAGTGGTAGTGAGTGTTTTCACAAATGGTGAATTTATTCTTACCTGTAGGTAAAAGGTAAGTGGATCAGCACCGTAATAAAAGTCACTGGTAAAACACTATTTGAAATGCACCTCTCTGATGTTCTCTCTAAACATACATTCACATTTCCTCTCCTGTATCTTTCTGAACTGTGAAGTCGTTACTGACTCAGTCCAGAAATACGCCCCCACCAACCCTCTCTGTTCTGGTCTTATCTGGCAGCGTGCGGCTGCCTGAGTGAGAGTAATATTGCTGTGAGATATGGCACCATTACGTTCATTGTTTCATTACTGACTTGGTCAAAGTTTATAGCTAGCTAATGTTAAGCTAGGTTATTTTAACGTTAGCTTGTTGCTAACATAAAGAGATGAGCATGAACGACACCACAAGGTGTGCCATGACTCATGGACAAGCAGGTTGAATTGAAACAGGAAACTTATGGAGTTATTTCACAGACTAGTTATAAACTTAACGTTGAGGCAAACCATTCTCTTCAACAAATTTGATGCCCAGCCAGGCTGCTCTGGGCTCTAGTTCAATCTGCTTGGCAAGGTAACTATGGAGCGTATGACATGAAGGGAGCCAGAGCGCCCTCTACTGGATAAATAATAGAACACAGACATCATGTCTAAGTAAAGCAAACTCAAATTCCCTGCACTTTATTAGTGAAAATACAAGTTAAAATCTATCAGTCAACTTTTGGCCGATTAAACATTGTTTTTAATGTGCTATGATTTCCCAATTAAATCGGCTGGCTGATTAATCAGTCAGGCCCAATAAACAATATTGGAATAAAAATGGCATTCCAATATCTTTCTTTCTGTAATATATATTGTAATATGAAAAAAATAAATTCCATAAGTCATTCCAAATAAATACAGTGGTTTTATTTGGGCTTTAATGTGGGCAACTAACATTAGAATTATGCAATCATGATTTAGTTTATTTTTATCTTAAGCCCACACCTAATAAGGAAAACAAGTCATATGCATTACTTTTTTTTGATATTCAGAATATGATGAGATGAAAGAACCAATGTTAAAGGCTGTGTGTTAGCTTTAGCTGATTGCAACATTATTCTCGTGAATCCAAATAAATCATAACCTGACACGCCAGATGGATGTGTTTCACACATCCATGTGGAAAACCTCTAATAGACAGCGTTTAGGAAAGGGAAGAGCCTTTGAAAAAAACTTGGAGGGTGATTGGATCAACTTTCTGTCTGTCACATCTTTACGGGCCAATCAGAGCGACAACACACGTGATGTCGTAGTCCCAAACCGACATGCTCTGCTACTGAGAACGCCATAGAGCGCTGCATAACGCGAAACCTGGTGACCGTAGACATGTCAGTACACAACTTTTGTCATTTTTGAAAAGAAAACAACTCACTGCTGTTCTTTGTTCTTCTTTTAATGGAGAAATGTTGTCAAGTTCTGATAAAAACTGACACTTTAGCAGCATCCACGTTAAACTCTTCCGCCATAACTGCTCCGGCCTCTTGCTGCTGCTTGCATACGTCACGACTCTGCCGTGCCTGAAAGTACTGCCCTTGACGCTGATTGGTCCTGTCACTTTCTAACCAGGCCCAAACGGTTCAGATGAGAGCTTTGCAAGATGGATTTGCCAGTAAGAAACATGGAAATGGGTGAATCCATCGGCTTTGCAAGGTTAAATAAATCAAGCATTTCTTTAACTACTTCATTTGGAACCATTAATCTGAGGGGCGCTCATAGCTACCTTGAATTTCATCTGACTGCATGAAAATGGTATAAGAGCATAAGAAATGTTCACATGCTAACGGAAAAAGCATTTCTTGTTTGCATAAAATAATTATTTTTATTCATTGGGGTAATTTCATACCATTGAGATGTGTTTACCTTGAAAGCTCATATTGCAACAAAGATAAAATTGTGATTTTGTAGTTCAGCCTTAGTGTCTGCAAAGTCCAGATGTCTGTGATAATGTGGAGGTCCACCATGCAGATGGTCAAGTGGTTTAAGGCATGCACCATGTATGTGGGTGGCCTGGGTTCAAATCCGACCTGTGGCCCTTTACAACATGTCTCTCCCACTCTCTTCCCTGATTCCAAGTCTATCTACTGTCCTCCTGTATCTAATAAAGGCCCAAAAGTAAATCTTAAAAAAAAAAAAAAAAAAAAAAAAAAAGAACGGTCCAAATATGCCATCACAGAGTAAACCCCACTTATGGTCAAAAACATACTCAGAACTAAAGATAAAATATCAAAATTTGTGTTGTATTTTTTTAAAATAGTAAAGCAATAATTATATTACTATGTTTACTATATTACTAGGTTTTATTTCTGTTCTTATGTGGTTTTATTCTTATCCTGTTCATTTTAATTTTAGATTGGTGTGCTATTGTGAATGTGGGTGCTTTTCACCACCAGTACTTTGGTTAACACGCATTGTTATGCTTCACAGATAAATTTGACTTGTATCACAAGTAATTTTTACCCCCTTAAATAGCTAAATAGGTCTAAAAATAAGGAAAGATACAAGTTGGGTGATACAGTCGTGGTTTTTTTTTTTTCAGCCAACCCAAACATTAAAAAATTCTGATCAGTTTAATTTGAACTTAATTTTAAAGGGGGCATATTTTACCCTTTTAAGACTAGTTTATATTGGTCTCAGAGGTCCCCAAAACATGCCTGTGAAGTTTATCACTGAAAAAACACTCCAGTATTCCATTTTTTCATGTCTAAAAACCCCTCTGTTTCAGCCCTTCTCAGAATGAGCCGTTTCTGTCTGTGGCTTTTAATGATAATTAGCTGTCTGACTCCGCCCCTGACCACACCCTCTCAGGAAATGGATGCAGCACTCATGATATTACACACACATTTTTTTCCAAAGTTTAGACTGGGATTCAAACCATCAGTCTCCCAAACCATAATCAGCAGAGTAACCCACTGAGCTATCCAGCATCTCAGCTGGTAGCTGAGAGGATCAGTAGAGGAGGGTGGAACTTTTGGGGGCGGGCCAACCAAACCTGGGGGCGGGTGCTTAGGCCCCTGGTGTGGTCACTAGATGTAAAATCTGAGAATGGCTTGTTTCAGCACTGATTTTCTGAAAGGTGGAGAAAGGGAGGGGGTGAGGGAATGTTTTTTTCGGGTACTTGAGGGGATTGTGGACAGGCCAGGGACACATATTTGTGTTAGAAAAGCCTGAAAAAGTGAGTTTTGAGAAGTTTTGCAAAATATGTCCCCTTTAAGTATTTAACATCAGTTTTTGTTGGATGAAATAAATGCAGACACTGATCAATGAGATCTAAGCTAAAATCAGCCAATGTAATTTTCCTGTATATCATGATTGTCCCAAATCTTTCTGTTGGTATTCTAAATTTAGTTTTCTGTTTGCACTGTTGGGTGTATTATAACACGTTTCACTCCTTTCTTGTTCTGTACTTTCCTCAGAGATACGTGGTGAGTTTGCTTTGATTATTTCACACGTGACAAAATTTGTCTACTTTCATTTATGTTACTGTAGATGTGAACCCTTTGTAATGTGCTAATAATATACATTGTAGCCAAGTCTCATCCTCCCCTGTCACTAAAGGTTATTTTTAAACACTTGCCATTTGTGTCCACTCACCCATACATATTTCCACTCATTGCATGTTCTCACTGTGTACCCCACCCTACTTTTTAGTCATACCTTTTTTGCCATGTGTTTAAAACACACAAATTGGAATTAACAATAGTAAAGCTGCAATAAGTTCATTACATAACACTTGAGAAGGATTTAAAAAAGGCAAGGACACTTGTGGCCTTGTTAACATTAAAAACTATCTTTACTGGTTTTGATTATTAAGAAAACATTTGTTTTCTATGCAGGCCTCCGAGACCAGTGAACTTCACCAATGACTACGCACTCTCCCACTCCATGCCTACATCAGGGAACCCTTACTCCACCAAAAAGTGAGTGAACACCCGTAACAATGGATGTCCTGGATTTTACAGCAGATCTTTTCAATCTGCCAAACTCCCTAAAGGCCCCGTGCCCTGTAGACTCTGTGACCCACACTGTCTTTATTTCCTTGCCTTTATTTTCACCCTGTGTGTGAGAGGCTGTGTGTGAACATTTGTGTATTGGTGTGGCGTTTTTCTTTTCTGTGGTTTTTCTTGTGTTGAGTGTAAAAAGTTTGCTTTACAGCAGGGATAATGATGTGATAAGAAAGCCTCTGACTGGGGCGGCTCCACATCTGTTGAAAGGTAAAGGGTAAGTGTCAAAGGTGTGCACATGATACTGCCTCTATAGTGCAAATGCATGTGTGAGCCATTGACTGTGTAATAATATGGACACTGCATCTCTGTCTCCTCATGTTGTAAAAAAGTGAAACCAAAATATCAGTGTAACTGGCGCCATGTGAGTTATAGCATTTATGGAATACTTTGGATTCAAGATGTGCTGGAGGAAGCCTGTTGGTGGAAACGCAGGATTGACGCAACGCTACTAACTAGGACATGCATTTTCTTGGCAATAAAACTTCAAAGAGCTCTCGGAACAGATTCAAGTTTGAAACAGATGCTCACTTGTATGTATGGTTCAGTATCTGTACTGTTAGTTTTCATTAAGCCTTCTCTTGCTGTCCTCCACTATTCTGCTAATCAGGCTAAGAACGTAGCAAGGAGCTGCACCTGTTTACAGAGCAGTCAATCATGGCATTCACTCCTTTCTTCATTAACAGACCAATCAAACAAAACGCTTAGATATATTTGTATTTTAACTTCATTGATACGGGCAGTGCATCTGGGCCTTGCCCCTTTCTTGGCTAAAACATACCATCAAAGTGAATGGTGGTAAATTGGAAGTTTCGGTCTAAGGATTTAAAAGCTGAAAATACAAAAATAGTTTTACATATTGGGAACCAAAATCAAAAGGCCAGTTAGTTAATTAATAATTAATAAATTAATAATTCAAACTCTCTCCATCAAACTGTATGAATAACCCCATCCTTTGGTTAGAACTGCCATACACTGACATCCCATACCTTATGTGTGTATTTTAAATGAATGAATTTAATTAAATGAGTTGGATATTTACTTCGTAAAATTAACAGGTGGGCAGATTACAGCTCCTGCTGTCACAGAGCATGAACAAAACATCAGTCTTACATTTCACCTCTTTACTCCTCTCTAGTCTGAACTCAAAGCCACAGAGCACTTCTTCCATATTTCTTTGCCATTTAAGGATAAAAACATGGCTTAAATGATTGCTTTAAACCAAGGATGTTTTTTTCTTTCTTTTCTTTTGTATTATCTTTTGGGCTTTTTGACTTCATTTCACCAAACAGTACTGAGACCAGGAATAGATCCTGGGACCAGTGCATGAAGGAACATAGCTTCTGCATATGGGCACCCTCTCCACCAATGCCCCTATTGTTGTTTAATTTACCCCATCAGTCTCTCAGGTGTTTGTTTTAACCCAAAAGCAGGATTGGCAACTCTGAAGAGCAGGAGGTGATGTTGGGCTGCTCTTATCAATAGTATGGCCCATGTCTCATTTTCAAAACGTAGGAGGCGGGGTTTAAGACGTAAACTTCAGCCAGTCAGTAGGGATAAGCTGTTAATCTTTTGGCTTCACTTTCAGGCGGCTTTTGCTCCATCCACTTTAGTATACAGTCTGTGGTGTGAACTAATACAGGTAATAAATAAAGGGTGTAAACTAGAAACCTAATCAACCTCTGGAAACAAAGTATTTTTTCTTCCGGAGGGGTTTGCAGTGTGATACTCAAGAGCCGCCATGGATTGGCATGCACAATAATTACCATCATTTATGTAATTGTTTTGCATTGTAATTATTGTTTCTAGTGTTTGTCTCCTGATTTTTTTTACCAGCAGTTGCTTCTTGCTTCTCTAGAAAAATGTTTGGGTTTTTTTGGTCCTGTGCACCTGCACTTGAGGAAGAAAGAGCTTCTTTAGGGAACAGTAGTCTCTTTCATAACTATACCTTATAGGAAAGCACATGGGTGTGATGAGTGAGTGATGTTCTTGACATTATTTTCTATGTGCATGTCAGACCAGCTGACATTATAATCCTGTTTGCTAGGGTTGTCCCGATCAGCATTTTTGGCCTCCGATCCTGATCCAAATTTTTAATATTGAATATCTGCTGACATTGGGCAACCATTAGAGCTCTAAATGTCTGTAGTGATGCTAATGGCAGTGAAGTTGCTTTATAAATTCTCTAGTATGCTGTCACGTACTTTGTTGTACAGCTCCGGTAAGCCAGTGTCAGTAATGTAATGTCGAGATGGCAGGGCAGCGTTGGTCCAAAAGCTCAAGAAGACGGAAAAAAACCCAAATTCTCCACCACAGAGATGGACTGGTTGTCCAAAGCGATGAATTCGACCACTTTTTCTAACTTTTTGGCCTTATCGCTCCCTCAAGGGTACTTGTCTTTCCTCTTAAAGTCCAGAGTGTGCTGCTTCTGTGAAGCTCCCTGTTGCTATGGTGAAGTCACCGTATTCCGCCGCATGTTTAGTTTGGAGATGACAGATCAAATTTGTAGAGTTAAACGCTGCAAGAGGCCACTGGATTGTTTTCACTCTCACATTTGAAGTTTATCCACACTGTGACATTTTAAACACAGGAATGCTAATGTTGCTACCGCTACTGGTGCGTTTACAGCCTGTCATAAATTGTTCTCCGTCTACAACTGCTGATGTAAATGATCAGCTGGGCTGATTGGATCAAATTGCTGATCTCTGATCAATTAAAAATGCTTACATCGCCTTCAGTCCGATACATACGATCGGGATCGGGGCAACCCTTCTGTTTGCACAGGCAATATCAAGTGACACAGGGATTTCGGGTGATGGATCTTCCAAGTAAACCTGACTTTAATGAAGTTATGACAAGAGTAACAGTTTTAATTGGATTCAAACAGCTGGAATATACACTTTTTAATCTATTTAGGCTGTTTTTGGTTGGAGCACAAACTTGAAACAGCTGTTCAATGAAAATACTAATGGTTTATGCTTATTTACAACAACCCTACCAAGAATGGCCCCACCTTAAATATCAAATGGTGGAAAGTTAAGTGCACATTTTGGTGATTTGATATTGTAAATGTCTTAAGTTGATGCTAGGTGTGGTGTTAAGAGTTGTAAGAATCAAAACTGCAGAGACTGACTCAAAGCCTCTTTTCTTAGTCAAATTCATAAAACCTTGAATTTCTCACAAAGCAACACAATATCTCTCAAGTACATGCCCACTTCTTTCAGACTGTCCTTGGTTCATTATGGAGGCTCTCTGCTAATGCTTCACAGTGTATTTTTAGCTTGACAGTGTGTGTAATGAGTAAATGTGTGACATAAAAATGGTTAGTCATACAGTAGCTTAAAACCCACGGATCATTTTGGCTTGTTTGATGAAGCATTTTAGCATCTTTAATCTTAGTCTTTGAATTTTGTTCTATTTTATGACAAAATATTTTTAGCATTCGCTCTTGCCAAAAAAATTAGCATCTATCTGGCACCAAATGCTTGTAGTTTAAAGTAAAAGTAAAGGACAAGCTGGTGAATACAGCAGAGGATGTAATGGACATGCAACAACTTAAAAAGCAGATTCATGTTGATCCTTTTAACTCCTCGAGAAAGACCAGTCATTTTAGATTTTTAAAAAAAATTTTAACCTTTGACTAAATAAATATCCAGAACTTTCAACTACAAGACAAAATATTAGCTCAGTCTCATCTTTTAGTTTCTTACCTCTATCCCTGATTTTGAAGTGTCTCCTTACCCCTTGAAAAAGTTAGAAGAGGCAGAGGTGAAAACTTCCCCTAAAAAATGGGACGACCCTTCAAGCTCCTGATGCGTTGTCATTAGTCATCAATAGCATGACTTGAACAGACATGACGACAATACTTGAAACCCTTCCTGTTCTCCTTCTTCTACTGTGTTAATTTGTGCTGTTTCCCATGCTGATAGAGCTAGAGATAAATTAGTTATTGTCCTTCATTTTTTTATCATGCAGTTTCCACATGAAGTACATTTTCTATGTTATAATAAATTCATACTATTCCAAGTATTAATTATCAGTCTCATGAATTACTAATAATTGGCATGGCCCTGAAAACACAATTATGCCCCCAAATGTCCCCAAAGGGCATGGTGCATAAAAGTCGCAGACTCTCTGCTGATTCCACAGCGCAAGAGTTGTGAGCTTCCACTGGCATCAATGTAAACACAAATTGTACAGCAAGAGCTTCATGGAACGGGATTCCATGGCCAAACAGCTGCATGCAAGTCTCACATCACAAAGTGCAATGCCAAGTGTCAGATGGTAAAACACACTGACACTGGACTGTGGAGAAGTGGAAACGGGTTTTGTGGAGTGACGAATCACACTTCTCTGTTTGGTGGTCAGACGGGTGAGTCTGGGTTTGGCGTATGCCAGGAGAACATTAAATACCTGACTGCACTGCGCCAACTGTGAAGTTTGGTGGAGGAGGGACATTGGGGCTGTTTATCAGGGTTTGGGCTAGACCCCTAACTCCATTAAAAAGCAATCTTACTGCTTCAACATACCAAGACATTTTGGACAATGCTATGCTTCCAACCTTATTGAGATAATTTGGGTAAAGCCCTTTTCTGTTCCAACATGACTGTGCCCCAGTCACAAAGAAAGGAAAACAGAGTCATGGTTTGATGAGTTTGGTGTAGAAGAACTTGACCGGCCTGCACAGAGCCCTGACCTCAACCTCACTGAGCACCTTTGGGATGACCTGGAACAGAGACTGCAAGCCAGGCCTTCTAGTCTGACATTAGTGCCTGACTTCATAAATGCTCTACAGAATGATTTGGCACAAATTCCCACAGAAACACTCCAAAATCTTGTGGAAAGCCTTCAAAGAAGAGTGGACATTGTTATGGGGGGGGGGGGGGACTCCATATTGAAGTACATGTATTTGAATTCACTGTCATTGCAATCCCTGTTGGTGTAATGGTCAGACAGCCGCATGCTTTTGTCCATATAGTGAATGTACAGGGGTTGGCCATCATATTAAGGAGGGGGAGCAGTCTGTGATATATTAAGGGCTGCTGTAGGGCTTTATGATGATGGAGGCAGAGCCTCTATAATATAAGACCTTCTCGGTGTGTCTGACATGTCTTGAGGGCTGAACTGTTTGACTCAAAAATAATTACTTTGAATAGTTTTAATAATAGAGCACTGAGTGATTGATGCTTGTAGAATGTAAACAGTGCATGAAGCTTGTAGACTTTTTTGGAGCATGTCTTTAATCGTGCTCTTAGCCTTCATCAGCTGTGTCTCTCCCAACATAATAAGGCCTTGTTTCTCTCTAGTCACCCATGAATGGCAGCTTTTCAGCCACTCTCCTCCTCTCTTTTGTTGCCTTCGCTCCTTTCTCTCAGTGCCTCTATTGTCACCTGTGTAATGTAATGTTTTATGTCTTGTGAAACCCTGCACTGTTCCAGGTTGAACTACAACCTCGATGTTGCTGATAGACTTGCTGACGAACATGCTCTGATTGGATTCTATGTGAATCTCCTTCAAAACAACCCCAAAACATGGTTAGTTGGTGTGGTGCTGTGTTTGCCAAACACCAGTGGAAACTATGTGCTCTGCTGAACTGCCACCTCACAATCCTTCCCCCCTAACCCAACTTTGTTCTGAGTGTTTCACAGCACTAACTCTTCATGCTTTTGGTTTTTACTAAAAGGAAAGAGAAGATAGGTTTTCTTTCTAAAGTGAAAAACACTGTTTATATTTGAGCCCCTAAAACTACTGTAAGTATATTTAGTGTGGTAAGCAGGGTAATGTTCTTGTGCTGGCCATTAGATGTACTGCAGGTTTAAGGCACTTCCACACGGACTTAAATTTTTATACAGGCAGTACTTCCCATTTGAATTAACAATACTGATACGAAAACTGGCTTATTTATCACCAGTTATATGCCATGCTTTTATTTTTTCTTCTTTTTAAAGCATTCTTGTTTATACCTCATCTTTAATCAGCAAAAAATAAGGCTGCATTTATTTTCTGTGTATGCATAAGACGTGTGCGTTATGCTTGTTGCTTCTAAAAAAGAAAAACTCTGTAGAACCCCCTTCCTCTGTTTGAGAGCATTTGTGTTCCTTTATATTTCCTTGTTGATTAAGACAGTATAATTATTAGTAAGCAGACTGAATACTACAGTTACTCTTATGACAATTCAATACAAAACAACTGAATACCCTGCCTCCGCTCTTACATAATAATTCAGCTGCATTCTTGCTTTTGTGGTTTTCCATAAGTAGCTTAGCATGATAACACAAGTCTTTACTGTAAAACAGATGGAGATTTCCTGACAAAGAACTAATCTGGCTTTTGAACAACTAAACTTTGATGTTTTTTCTGTATTTTCCTTCCATCTGTGAGGCTGTAAAGTAACAGTTTCACGTTCTTATTCCCATCTCTTTTTTCCTCTTGAACAGTTTGCTGGAGAGCAGTAACCATCAAGATGAAGAACACAGTCTCATCGCCCGCTATGCTGCTAGACTGGCTGCTGATGCTGCGGTGAGATATACTGCATATAAGACATTTTTAACACACACTGTATGCCATCTTTTATCACTAAAAAAACCTGGCCTTGATGAGAGGCTCTGACATACGCTGCTGTCTACCTCTGGGAGGGTTCAGTCCTTTTTATGGCAGACATGATCAAGGGATTTACAGGTGGTGATCATTTCTAACCTGACTTGTACACCAGTTTATGTTTGGATCATGTCTTGATGAATGGCTGGTGACTTGTCTGTGTTTTCCTCCTGTGAGATATGAGATCAGGTGGAGGATGACATCATCCTGAGGTAAAGTCGAGTCACGTGATGTCTCTTGCTTGGTTTCACTGACAGGCGCAGCAGCACAGGGTCCCCACAGACCTCCCCTGCTCACTAGATGCCAACAAACAGCAGAGACAGCTCATCGCCGAGCTCGAGAGCAAAAACAGGTTAGGGACGAATGATTTGTTCGTACTGTTTAGTTCTTTTTGGTTCGTCTCTACTTTTCTTTCCAAACTCCACAACAACTGATAAAGCACGACACAAAACAGGGTCCTGGACAGGTAAAACAAACAAAAGTCACAGAAAATGTATAACTTTGCTGGAAATCATTATCTATAACTTTGTCCAACAGTTAGCCAACAGTGTGATTGCTTAATGCTGTGTAAATTATAAGATTACATGTCTAATTTATTTGTACGGCAAACGTAATACTTTTGCAAAAGAACTTTAAGAAACAAAACAGTCAAATGTGAAATACAAAAATGACCTTTTATTGAAGTAAAGTGAATTCAAACAATAAGGCTCATGAATAGGATTTGCCACCCTCTGATACTTTTTTAAAGGTGCAAATACACGTTACAGTGAATATGTTAGTTTTAATACAACTGCATTCATATTGTGATCTAAAAGGTCTGTAGCATGTTAAGTGTTTCTGGCTACCTTGGGGCAGCCTGATCATCATATTTAAAAAAACCCCAACTATTTTTATGTGCTATATACTTGCATATTTGTAACAGCTAGTTGCTAACGTGACCATTTGCTGCTATGCCAGTTAATGTATATTGAATGTTTAGAACTTTGTATCCAATATGATGCAAGTGGTCAGAGTAGTCCAAAATGGTAGAGATAGATTAATATTTCAGCATATCTCATTGATGTTGAATCTTAAAATGAGCTCTTTATAGTGTAGGTAAAATTGCTTCACCTGACCACTATCTTTAATACAGGAAAGTTTTCTGCATGATTTGTCATATTCAAAAAAGCCAATATTTTATTAATTCCACCAGGGCTTGTAACTGTATGAGCATAACTGTATATGCAAAGGGATTTAGTCGCATACACAGTGTTGGCCGTGTTTGTAAAGTAGCCATATCTGACCCTTGGTTATATGGACAAACTATGACCCTGTTGACATCTGGTATTAAAACTCACTGTCTGACTAAAATTCAATATGTCTGAATATAACCTGATCTTGTACTTCTGAATGTTTGCACCCATTTCAGAGAAATCTTGCAGGAAATCCAACGGTTGCGCCTACAGCATGAGGAGGCCTCCCAACCACCTCCTGACAGGGGCCAGCACAACCCTACCCTGCTGGCTGAGCTACGACTTCTCAGGTTCCTCTACCTGCTTCAATTCTGCACCAAACAATGATTTTATCACAGGCATTTACACAAAAAAGAGCATGTTTTTATTGTCTGCCTTTTTTATTTTATGAAATGAACATTTGTTAGAGTCTTTTGATGCTCATACTCTTGTCACTATAGATAGGACATTAAAGTATCATCACACCATACAACTTGTTTCCTCTCTTAGGCAACGCAAAGATGAGCTTGAACAAAGAATGTCTACTCTGCAGGAGAGTCGCAGGGAACTCATGGTGCAGCTGGAGCAGCTAATGATGCTTCTCAAGGTACTGCAGACATGCTTTTTATCTCTTTACACTGCACAGAGGTAGTGCAGATGCTTTTGTAGTCACAAAACCAAGGCACTTTTTAATTCTTTGGGGAACAACTAAGTTCAGTATCATTCTTCTGCACTGCAAATGAAAGTTTTGCCTTATTTTGGGATGTGTTTTTCTGGCTGTAGGTGGTAACTTGAGGCTTAGTAGTAAAAAACTGCTCTTTGCAGAATAGGGAGTTAAAGAAACTATCATATATGTCCGTTAGAGGGCGCATAGCTGTTCCAGTAGATCTCTTCTAAGAGCTTCATACATAAATATAATTAATGGTTTTATCCTTCAGGTGAAGTATATGGTTTTCTGTGTTTGTCAACCAATCAAAATGAGAGTTATGAATCTGACACAGCTTTTGGAATAATTTAGTACTCAACAAGTGTCTTGTGTATGTCATTTTAAAGTTCCAAAAGCTGATTTTGTGAAAGCAGGCCCCTTTTGTGTTTTTTGGGCCTTTTTGGTTGCTCTGTTTGCATTTTGGATAACTGTAGATAGTCCATTATTTATGTATAGATAGACTTTTCTGTAAATTATACCACAAAATCCCTGATTAGCTACATTTTGCCAAGATAAATAAGCCCTTCAGCCATACAGCCCATTTAAGATATTGAGTTTGGAATGATGCTCCACTGCACCTTATAAAACAACATGTTTATTCCCCTGTAAGAAGGATAACCTTTGGTGCGAGAATATCTTCTGCAGCAAACAACACAGGAGTTCGTCAAAGCCTACATAAACTGCTTACCGTACTGGCTTAAGTGTGGAGGATATCAATCTAATTAGACTGAAGGGATCAATGTTAATCCATTAAACTTGCATGAGGATGCCATATGCTTGTCACATCTTGAAGGAAACACTGATTGGATTCTATCTAGAAATACTCGCTATGAATCATGAAAATATTGTTTTTTTTTTTCAGCTGGAGGAGGAACGGAGAGAGGCTGTAAGTGTGAAACTGTGGAGAAAAGAGACACCAAAACTTGGATTGCACATTTGAAACACTGCTTCACACAGCTGTCAGGGGACAACTTTGTATCTACAAAATATGGCCTTTAAAAGACTACTGTGTCTTTGTTTTGAAAAGACAATTGGAGATGCTTTGTTTTCACCAGACAACCGTTTGTTTTGGTTTTGTTTGTGGAAATAATATTAACGTTTTTCAGGGAGAAATATCTCTATTAACAGCACGTTTAGTACTTAAAAAGTCTGACATTACAGAAAATGCATCTTAGTGACTTTATGCGCATTTTTCTAGCATGTTTCCAATGTTTGTTACTCACTAGGATATTGTGGAGTCCTTTTGGGACAAATTAGCTCCTCTGTCGATTTCAAAAAATATTGAACTGAATTGTTTGTAGCTGTTTTTTGGAGTTTGACTTCTTTGCTGTGATTTCAGCTTAAAATGAAAAGAGTCACTTGTTGCACGGTTCTTGGAAGGCTTGCTTTGATGGGAAACCCTTTCATCCAGAATATATTTTATGCTTCAGCTTTCTCTGTTAACAATGTCTGCACAGTGGCACTTGTTAACACAAAAAACTGTCTGTATGTGCTGCAGACTCAGGGTCCCGGCTCTCCACGCTCTTCCCCCAGCCACACCATCAGCCGACCGATCCCCACACCAATCCAATCCAACTCTGCTGTCACGACCCCCACGCACACACCTCAGGACTCACTGATGGGTGTGGGAGGGGATGTTCAGGAGGCCTTCGCTCAGGGTAACACACTCACAGTAGGAAGATGCATGGATATGGTGTCCTAAATATGTTTGGAAGTGAGTCCCTTCACATTTGAAAATCCTCTATCTGCATGTTTAAAAGGTCCAAGGAGAAATCTGAGAAATGACTTGCTCATTGCTGCTGACTCCATTACCAATACAATGTCATCACTGGTCAAAGAACTCAACTCAGGTACTAAAGATTCAAGAAAAAATAATGTATTATGATCCACTCCATTGATAAGAACGTTACATTATAAATCCTTGTGTTTTACAGAAGGTGGAAGTGAGACTGAAAGCATTGTGGATTCAGACTTTGGACGTGGTGACCTCTTAGCCACAAACTCTTCAGATCCCCTCTTCACATATAACCCAAGGTACATATCAGAACATACATTCATGACTCTTCTGCAGCCTAAGAATCAGTATACAAAACTTTTTTTGCAGGAATCTGCATATTCTCTCTTACACACAAATGTTTTTAGATTTAAAAAAAAATTGCCAACACCCCCCCCAAAAAAAGAAAATCAGGCCTTTTCAACATCGGTAAATTAACAAATGCTGATGATGAATCACTCCTTTTAAGGTGTTGCAAGTTTTATCAGTAGTGTTGCATTTTTCATTCAGATATGTGAGAAAGATGCTAAAAAATCAGGCCCTGGAAAAAAATGCAATCAAATGTAATGTTGCTGCAAATGACTTTACATCACCTCATCTTGTGCCTTTTTTTTTCAACTCACTGCTGTCCATCATAGGAGTTCAAGCGCTGCAGAGGAGAGCTTTGAGAATGTCCTGGAGCAGCAGCTGGAGGATGAGCTCAAGCTGGAGGAGCTGATGAAGCACAGACAGGAACCAGACAAAACATGCATGGTGAGTTCAGGATTGTGCACTGTACTGAAGAGAGAAGAAGACATATCTTTTATAGTGAATAACTGAGTTACTTCTCTTTCTTACTCTCTAGGTGACCCTGCAGCAGTAACTGTGTGTGACCAGGTAACTGGTAAGTATCAGATCAACTCCTAAAGATCAGCACTCGTGGTGTGGTTCATAAATGTGAACATTCACAGCAATGTTGAAAATAAAAATATTATAATAACCAAATGCAAGCTTCAAAATAAAATGTAATTAGCTGAATACAGACCAGCCAAAGGTTTAGAACATACATGCAACAAGCAGCTAAGAACAGAGAATAGACCATTTTTTATTTATAAGCTCTTCTATTTGTTACCTTTTAATGTTTGACTATTATGTTTACATCACAATTCCTGGTGTTGAGTTTCACCCATATTTGGGATAAATACAAATTAATGTATTTCAATCTTAGCAGTTTCAATGTTCCTTTTTAGTCCATTTATTTTCTAAATTCTTCTTTATCTTTTTAATTATAGCTCATGAAATGGCTTTGTGGATGCAGCATCAGTCTGTTAGTCAGTCCACAAATGTACTTCTAATTGAAATGCCAATATACTGTATGTTGAATCTATTAGCGTGAGATTATGTGTTTCTTCAGGGGCATGCATAGTAACTAGTAAGCCCATAACCTTAACTTCAAAACCAACTGAAGGATAACATACAGTATAGCTCTAATTAAAATAATGGCAGCTATCAGACATACTGCTGTAAAATTTACATAGCAAAATCCAGACCAAAAAGAAACAAAGTAAATCTTTACTTTGGAACTAAATCAAAGTATAACCAATCATATCTGCTTACCTATAAGGTCAGTTGTTCAATTCAACAGTGGAAGATGAAGGTCATTAGAAACAACGCAAAATTTAGGACAATATCACAGATTTACTTTTCAAACCAAGAAACTATGCCCTTTGCCCTCTATGTCCACTGACAATATAAGGCAAGAGTTAAAGTTAATGTAAGGAAAGTTTGATAGTAAAATTGAAGTTTATGGATGGAAACAAAAACATGGAGTCTGCCCTCCCTCTTTACAAACTGCACCAGGACTCTGACATCCTAGCATACATTATTATTTGTTAGCCATGGCCAGTAAGCTAACAAGCAATAAGATAAATGCTAGCTAAACTTAAATGTATGGAAAGTTATTTCTCGTGCAAGAAAGGCACTCAAACATGTTAGCTTACTCTTCGTGAGAAAAAAAATACTATCCTGCATCCTGTTGCAGCCCTGGAGCACATGCCTCCTGTACTTAGGGTATGCTGACCGTAAAGCGAGCACACTTCGGTGTCACCGGTAAACCTAGCGCCCCTCTCTGTTAAAGACGGGAAACGGTGGTAAACTAATAAATCCTGTCTATTTTCTATGCCTTTGAAAGAGTCTAGAGCTGTTGTACATAACCCAAAGGCATTTTTGAAAATGCCTTTGACAGAGCCACAGTCCAAACCTGGGGTGATGTATGTAATATTATACACATATGTATGAGTAAGTATGCTCACAGTTTTAAAGAATCCAATAATTACTAGATTAAAACATATTATCAGAGAATGCAGAGAGCTTGGTTTCACCGTTCGTGAGCTCAATCAGATGAGGGTTTTGTTTGTTTTACAAAAAAATGCAATGACTGGTAATTTTATTCTGCTTATTTGTTAATATACCAGCTAATCTACATTCAGTAATTAACTAATTTATTTTAAAAGATTTGTCTACTATGGTTAATATCAAAGCTAAAGTTAGACGATCATGAAATTCTGAGATAAGACACCCCAGATGAGTTAAAAGTTTAAAAAAAAAAATTTTCAAATAATCAGTGCTGTCAAAATTTTGTGGTTGATCAATGACAGGGGTTAAAAATTGGGTCGAAAAATGAATGCTGATTAATCACACTCTGATGCCATCACACAATCAGCTGAGGTAGCTTTATGACTTCTATTGGAAGACTTGTAAAAATTCTCTGTACTCTTAATTTTACAGTTTTATGGATAAATCCATATTCTACAGATACACACCATTGTAGATTGACTAGTAAGTGGACAATCTGCCCTCAGTCTCAACCTTTGTCACTTTTCTTAATTATTATACCAGTAATGGAATTTGGGATTAGTTGCAATTGATTCATTACGTAGCCTATAATTTATTTGATTTTTTTTAAGTGGCTGCCCGCAGTAGCTTTTAGATAAGGTTTTCTTATATTTTCAAACAAAAAACCTACAACTACACTTCAATATATTTATATTTATTAACGTTCATTAACAAATTGATAAATGCTGATGATAATTAATCAGAAAGCTTTTATAATCAATTTGATTCCTTTTTTTTAAATTGACTGACAGCACTAAAAGAAAATAATGTGTTTAATACTAAATATAATTTCTGAATATCAGTATTAGATTTACTGGCAAAAAGGTCATATTTCAGGAAAAAAGGTTAAATTGAAAATCTATTCACTCACACAACTGCTTATTTAGATCTAAAATTCAGAGTTACAAGGTCACATTTGCAACATGTTTTTTTCTCTTTTTTCAGAATCGATGATATTTATCTTTTATATTTTGTTTTGTGTACATCTGATTAAAATGTAAAGATGAAAAAAACAAAGGTTGACAATTAAATATGACATTTAAAGCCTACTGTACAAGTTTGAAAAAATGATTGATGGGACTCGCAGTTGATCACTTCTGATGTCAAATTTTCCCTTTTCCTCCTTTTAATTGTGGAGGAATTATTTTTCCAAGTAAGGCTTAAAAAAGACACAAGTTGTCATAAAAGAGCAACATGTGACTCAAGAGCCGTGCATTGTATATCACTGGTCCAGAGTGAAACATTTATGTTATATTCATATGA
Source organism: Cheilinus undulatus (assembly GCF_018320785.1). Taxonomy (NCBI): domain Eukaryota; kingdom Metazoa; phylum Chordata; class Actinopteri; order Labriformes; family Labridae; genus Cheilinus; species Cheilinus undulatus. The sequence continues at coordinate 23,455,121 of NC_054877.1, forward strand.
TGGGTTAGCTTTGACATTATAAACAGAAAAATGTATTAAACTTGCAGTAGGGGAGACAAGTTGCCACACTCTTGGCTCTGGTTTGGCATATTACCTATTATCAATACATCACAGTGACCATTAGACCAAAGCTTAAGGTCTTGCAGTGAAATTGGTATCTCTTTAGTTCTTTTGAACTATTTTGACAGGTTGTTATTAACCATCAAAGACAATCTGACCCACTGTGACAATCAGACCCATCTCAGTGTTGGCTGTCACATGAGACACATTTGAGAAAAAAAAGCTTCAAAAGTAGGATACCCAGAGCGATGAGACCAGTCCCACCTGACCTCTTTACAAAGGTTTTATTCTACTGCATGGCTTCAGATAGCTAGCTGAAAGTAAGCTATGACTCTAAACTTTTAATGGAAAAACAACATCTACATGAAAACTTCTCAGACCCAGAAAGATCACAAAAATTTCTTCTCCGTTCAGTGTTTTGTTTTTGGCCAATATTTGACATGGCCGTTCTAAAACAGAGAGCTGTCTATAGGCCATAATAAGCACTATGACAATCATTCTGTGAGAGAACCAACCCATGTCTCCACCAGGTTATATTTGGTTTTTCAGAACCAGGCTTTATGTACTTTAAAGTTTTATATGATGCAAGTGTTATAATTGTTGGAACTATGTAAAAGCACTAATCTTGCCTTACCTGCCGTCTTTTTCCTTTTGTTTCCACATTAAGTTGTTACTAACATATTTTTTATTCTTAACAGGTGAGCAATACAAAAAGCAACAACAGTAGAATACACTGGATGAGACAACACTGGGCCTACAGTACCGAGCACTGAAGATATGAAGAAATTCAGTTGAAGTAACTTCTGAAATCCAACTATAGAATACATTCATGTAAAAATCTATTTTTTAACCAATCACATATTTAAGGTAATACTGTGAGCTGATGGAAAGAGATTAATTAGAAAGCTGTCTACTATACCACTGGTGCCATAAAACACATGACCTTGGGAAATTATTTCTTGACTATAGCCTTTTTATATGAGTTGTGAAGCAAATGTACTACTTTAATGTTAGTACAGTGTGGAAAACATGATTTGAGTCATGATCTGAAGTTCTATTGTTTTTTAAAAAACAGTAAACCAGATTTAAATGTTATTTTCATCTGGTACACAAACCTGAGATTACGTTGGGCTTCAAGTTTTAGACAATGAAATTGCAATCTTTTGTAAAGTCTAACTTGGACAGATTTTACCACTGTTCCATCGTTCTCTTGCTGTTGAGATTTTTTTTCTGACCAGATGTTTCATTTGATACATTGATCATAACAATGTACACTGCCTTAGCTGACGGGATGACCTCTCATAAGAACGTATTTAAGCTGTCATTGCAGCACGTAGCCAACAACAAATCAGTTATTATATATAAGGGATTTTATCATGAATTGACTATATGATGCAGAAGATGTAACACAGTGAGTGACAAATTTCTAGAATTCAAAGGTTTACACTGGTTAGAGCATTGAACAAGTCATGTTTACCATCAATTGTTTATGAACTAATGTATGACCACACAGGTCCTCTGCCATTTTTCATCTGTTGTCACCAATGCTACCACACAGAATTCTCTGTGTGTCTTGCACACCTTTATGCACACTCTTAATGTAGTTTCAGAGTGTGTGTGAAACTTAACTCAGTCACTTTGAGAAAAGTGGCATGCCAATCTAAAAGTCATAAAAGTGTGAAATATATCTAGTTTGATTTTTGAGCAAGTTCATAGCGGTGATTTTGCATGGTGGTGATGCATAATAAAGTGTTGACATAATATCACATTTATTTTGGTCTATGAACTCCTTTTCTCTTTCTTTTTCAATTCCAGAACAGCACACTTCAATTGGCTGAGTTTGGCAGTGCACATTTATTATCTGTCATAAATGCACCGTTGGCTGCCCTCAACCTATTGTCTATAATTCATCACATAGACCCACCATCTGAGGTAACATAAAATCAGCCATGCAGCACTGAATCTCATGTGAGCATTAAGAGGAGGATTTTTGCTCTTAGCCTCAGGGAGCATTTCCAACTCATGAATTTAACCTTTAAAATCATACTTTTACTTTTAAAAAAAAAACTGGTAGGCCTATTTATTACCATGACCTACAGCATCCATCACAACAATCAAAATCTTGCTTTCCACAGTATATTTTACTACCTGGTCTTGTCTGCATGATCTACAAAATAAGAAAGGCATGTTTATGCTGATGAATTTTACACAAAGCTTTTCCCAGAGGCCATTTATCTTGTATCAAGAGCATGACTGCACCCTGGTGTCAAAACAGGAGTGGTGCAGTTATGTCAGAAGTTGAACATCAGTGCTTTTAATCAAAAATGCTAAGTTTCCACCCTCTGCAAAACTGCAGTCTACTTTATTAAAATTATAATAGGGCAAAAAAAGACAATTTGTTTACTATTCATGTTTAAACTGCAGGCTTTGCAGATCCATCATCCTAATAGAGGTGTAAGCACTTATTAGGTGTGCTACCATAGTGCAGGGATTCTCAAAATTTTCAGCCCCCAAAATAAAGGTGGCAGAGACGGGACCCCCACCGTACCTGCAGGTGGTGGAAGCATGGTTGAACACAGCAATGCACATTCAAGAAAAGTTGTGTGCAGACTTTCATTTTAAGGGTTTTATAAACATCAATTTAATTTCTGCATAAATCTCAGCAAATTACCATGTTTGTTATACATTTAGCAAACTGTATGCATATATACTTATAAAAAAGAGTAAGAGATACAATTTGAAATCTTTTCAAAATATTCTTTGTTTTTAAGAAGGCATCTGGCAACCTTCTATCAGTGTCTCGTGACCCCCACTTTGAGAACCACCACTGTAGAGTAACGCAGTTAAATTTAGAGGATTCAAATTTTCTACTAGCTAATTATTAAAGACAACTTAGTCATTGATTAATCTAAATTATGTTGCTGACATTATCCTTAATAATAATAATAATAAATCCTTAATAGCCTAATGAAAATAATAAGCTGGAAATGCATTAAACCAACAAAAAAAACCTTTTTGTACAAATTAAATGTAAAAGCACATAAGACAGAATTTCCCACTCGATGTTTAAAATACTTAATTAATTTGAGGGAAAAAAAAAATGTCAAAAGAGGGCGGAATAAGTCGATTTCGCACTAACAAAAATAATACTCTTTTTTTCTTTTTGTCTTGGAAATTGATGTTACAAAGATCGACCAGACGGAAAGCTGTCAGATGCTCTAAATGATCAACGCATCAACACTTGATAGGTCAGAATCACGACAGATGTCAAAGACTGACCAATCGGCTTCAACCCCGATGAAGCATTGTCCAATCAGCTGGTTGGCTTCCTTTCATCAGCTTGCGAGAATGGGCGTTTGAGGGTGGGGTGACTCAGCCGGAAAACGGCAAATTTTAACACCTTGTAACCTGCGGATTAGAGTTCATTGGTGAGTCACATTTACTTTGCTGAACAATTTCAGCGCTTAATTTGTTTTGAAGCGGAAAACATGGCGTGTAACTGCAAAAAACAGAGCGTATTTTACGTATGTGTAGGAGGCTTGTACGGTGATGTTTGTAACCCAGGGTCAGGGCATATGTCGGCTGTCACTACTCTGACAGTGTCGGTTGGAGCAAAATTAGCTAACAGTTAACTTGTACGTTAGCTTAATAGCATTTTCCACCGACAATGGAAATATCGCCTGCTTTGGTGAAAGACATATTTCATGTCGTCAGGGAATTGTTTATTAGCTTGCAGTATCATGTCATTTTACCCTCTATTGAAACTGTCATTCTTTACACGAAGCTTGGTTAGCACCGTGTGAGGAGCTAACTGCTCCGTTAATCAGTGAAAGTCACAAATTAGCTAAGACTGTCTCGTGCTACCGTTAAAGCTGACTGAGCTGTGGTGAACAACGGGGACAGAAGAAAAGAGGGGTTACCCTCGGTCTTTTGGCTTGCCTGCAAATCGCCCTCTTTAATGAATAAGAATTGCTTTTACACGTCAAGCTACATATTCATGGTATATGTGTATGCAATGCATGGCTCTAAGTTTGTTATAGCACAGACAAATCACTGCTCCCTTTTCTGTGGTGACCCTGGCTCTCCCCGATTTTAAGTTGTTGCAAACGCCTGATTATTAAAAAAACCAAGCTATGGCCACAATTATAACCCAACTAACTTATAATTTAAGTTGACTGTGGCCTTTCTTTCTTCATTTAATTGAGTGGCGCTGCCACAGCCAACCCCCAACTCACACCCACCCACTATCTGGTCACCCAGTTCAAAAGAAAGCTGTCCTGTAATGGGACGATTTTATTTACATCGGCAGTCCATGCCTAAAGGCATTATGTATCATTATCATCCTCCAGTTGTGCATAACCAGTTTGTTACTCCACCCTCACACATCTGAGTGCAAGCTAATTGGCATTAGAGCTAGTCGGGGAAGCTAATACAGCTAATCTTGTTTGTATTGTAAACAGTATACAACACGTACAGGCAGAAAGTACATGCTACCCTTTGCTACACTTTAGTGCAATGTTGTCCTAAATCCTTCCTCACAGAGAATTTTTGAGCCGTTGTAACATTTATTGCAGTTAAATCCAGCCTCTCCCATATTTTACTTGATGGTACTGGAAACATCACTACTGTACTTTGGTGATTTTTGCTATACAACAGCAGGCTTGTCTGTTTTTTTCTTCATTTTTGACATAAATGCTACCTTTTTTTAAGAGTGCAAAGGAGGATCAATTCTCTAAAGGTTTCCTTTACTATTGCTTTCTCTTATGGCCTTATCTTTACTAGTTTGATCCTCAGGCTTCTTTGTCTGATGGTTTATTTTTGGCAGGACATGCATGCTTCACCTTTGTGGTGACACTTTGATGCTTGTCAGACTGGAAAGTGGCATCTCATGACGGCCTGGTAAGGGCTTTGGCACCAATTCTAGTGGTGCATACAGTATAAGGAAGCTGCTGGATTTGAAAAACAAAGGGGTTCAAAGTTAGAGATAATGTCTGATTTTATATGTTTTTAGTTAGCATTTAAGAATTGTTTGATTCTCAACAAAATCTAATAATTTGCTGTATCTGGCCAACCACACATGCAAACAGCTAAATTCTCCTCACAAGAGTCCAAGCAGTGCAAGATTTAATGACACTAAAAGGTATAAGGAATTACTTGTGGTCATGTGTTGTAAACCCATCTTTGGGCCATACAACCTTACTTTTCTATAATTACATCTCTTGTATGAAATCAGAAGTAATAACCAAACCATGTTTTAAAAACAATTTCTAATTCCCTTGCAGTCCCTGAAGTCTGGCCTTTTCAAAGTTGTCCTGCTAGTCAGGAGACATGAAACAGCCCTCTATGGTTGTGAGGAGACCGCTTTTCTTCAGTTGTCACTCTCCAGTCTGAGACAGCCATAGCATTTCTGTAGTATAAATGTGGTGCTGCATGCTTTCAATTCTTGGCATAAACATTTCTTGGTGTCCACAGTTTGGTCATTTAAAGCGATTAGAGCCTGGTTATGCCTTGAGCTGGGCTCTGCAGGAATTTGTGTGACGACTTTGTAGAACTTTTGACCCAGTGAAGAAAGGTATTTCTTGATATTTTCCCCTCCAGAATAACCACACAAAAATGGATTTCAAGTCACTGCCTTGGTTTATTTCTATAATTACATGGACACCTTAAAGCACAGGTGTCAAACTCAAGGCCCGGGGGCCAAGTCCGGCCCATGGAACAGTTAAATCTGGCCCGCAAGATGATCTCATATTTCTGTTATAACTGGCCCATCAATATGAGGTCTGCAGATTTCTTCAAGAATAAAAATATGAACTTATCCTTGATGATTTAAGATATCCTTGTTAAGTCACAAAATCTGAAAACGTAAGGAGTAAAAATACTTGGATAAGAAGTCAGGAATGTGGAAAAAAAATTAATTTGTGTTTCAATTAATTTAATAAATTTCAAATTTTCAATTTAGCATCTCACAATCAGGACTCAAACTTAGGACTTTGACTTTTAATTTCATACATTGAGAATTTCTACTCATAATTTTGACTTCTCTTTTAATATCCTGAGTTTTAAGATTCATAATTCAAATTTTTGAGTGATGTTTTGACCTTTTTAACCAGTTATTTTGTATTTTACACCATATTTTCAACTCCAGACTTTGACTTCATAATCCCATAGTTTGACCTTTTAGACTCACAATTTATAATTTTAAACCATATTTTGACTTTTAATTTCATGATTAGAAATTTTATTTCATATTTTGACCTTTTAAACTCATGATTTTGACTTCCCTCTAATATATTTGCCATAGAAAACAATATTTTTCAATTTCAATTTCATGTTTTGACCTTTTTGAACTAAAAATGTACTTTTCTCAGATTGTGAGCCTTTAAACTTATCTTTTTAACTTTTTAAATGTCAAAATTGCTTATTATCAGTGCTACGTTTTTTTTTTAAATTTTTTCATATTTTCTTAACGGTGAAACAAGGTTGACAGTTTCTGGTTAAAAAGGTGGCCCTGTTGGGCCCTCAGGTTAGTCCTGAATCCAGAAACCAGCCCCTGCTGTGATTGAGTTTGGCACCCCTGCCTTAAAGCTTGGATTTAACAGACATTTTTTTTTTTTACTTGAAGTAAGTTATTTCAACCATGTTAATATGTGGCACATAAATCTGCTTTAATGACATGTGACTACAAAATGCACCGGTATAGTTCACTTAGACTGTACAAATAGACTTGTCATACATTTTTCCCAAAAAGTTAAAGTGAAAAGCTGTTGGAATTGGAAATATGTGTGGCAGCTTCTCCAAAGCAAAAGCTTTATAGTGGACTTGAGAATACTAGTGCTGCACTAACTGTAAAACTTAAAGCTGATGCCGATACTGATGTTTAAAAAAACATTTAAGCCGATGGCTGTCATTACTTCTTTTGGTCTAACACTCTCAAAACAGCAACATTTTCTCTCCTATTTGAATACAAGAACAGATCAGAGTATGTCCAACGGGTCACATCTTCTGCCCAATAGTAAACCTCTTCTCTGAATCAGCATCTAGATGTGCTAAAGGCCAGCATTAAATTGATTGGCCACATTAGCTAAACATCTGCAACTGATATCTGTTCATGCCCACATTATTTGTCGATCTATGATGTTTCTCAAAAGGGCTGATACCGATGTTAAACTGATGCATCTGTGCATCCGTAAAAGCTACCTACACTTGTTTATGAAAGATGAAATCCTCATAATGAGCCATGCTGGTGAGGTGGAAACCATGTCAACATGAAAAAAAGACTGAAAAGTATAAAGATATGACATATTTCCCTTTTTTATGCATGCAGTTATCTTTGTATGATTTATTAATGTCAATCAGTTAACTGAGTCTGTGCTGAAATTCCCATGTTTAAGGTAATTAAAGCTTTGGCCTGATGATGGCACCAGAGGAAAAGTTATAAGTTGTGTCGTCCTCTGCTCAATTCTTAAGCACTGATGGATGCTTGCCCTCTATACAGTAACAGTAATTGCAAGCAGTGCAGCTAGAAGTTGAACTGTATACTGGAAAGTCATATTTCTGCTAATAGACTCTGTTCACACCTCTTCAAGATACCACCATGGTAGGACTTCGATGAAAAGTGTTGAAAATTTATTTTTCCAGCAGTCTGGCTGGTAAGATGTCTTTCTAGACTTATTTTTCAATAAATTTGTAGTTAAATCCATAAAGTACAAAGGATTATAATGTCGATCTCTATTTTCCAAGGGTGGTAGTCCTTAGATGTCTTATTTCTGACCCCAGCCAGAGGACTGACTATAACTTGTCAGTAAAATGTAAAATAAACTAGACTATTTTCAAATTGTAGAAGCTGAATAAGAGCTCTTGTTTTGAATTTAAAAACTCCAAATATTAAGAATGATTGAAAAATACATTTTAAATAGATTTGATCAGTCAACCAATTGATCATTGCAACACTTATCTCATGATGGCCACAGAAAATGTTAACTCCAATAAATTGAAGAATCTCCAGCCTATGTGAGTTTGCCTATGTAATGACCATTAGATAAACTGATACAGTGTCTTTGAACCCTGGCCGTTTTTATCAACAAAACAATTTATAATTGTATAATAGTGTCCCATTGAGACAAGTCCTTGTATAGTCAAGCTACAAAACTGTCAATGAACCAGTGGAAAAAAATCAAGGCAGTAAAACACAATACAGAACTCTAAAAATGCTGTTTCATTTGCCTGTAACGTTTGCCGCAAGATCCTTTAAAGGAGTCTGATATTTCTGCATTAAATTCCTGTATTAGACATCATAGCCGTGTTGTATTTGCCTCATGGTGTGATCCAGAGCTTTGCCATTTTCACCATTGCCTAATAGATACTGTGCAGTAGCTCTTAATGATTACTAACCATGTTCATATGGGAATGTTTTTTGTATTATGGGTGAAATGGTTTTTATCACATTATTAAAAAGAATAATTTTCCTGGGACACAATTGCAACTACCAGCTAAATAGTAGCTTAGAGTATTGGTGAATATTTAATACTTATCTGTTACTTAGTTAGTTCTAATTCTAAATCACTGGATGTCTGGAGGAGACATTGAACTTTCTTGGACCTGTATATAAGCAGTGAGAGAATTGCTGACCCCACATGTATTTGTGCAGAGTTTCTCATTTTGATAGCCTCTGCTTTAAAGAGCATCTGATTAAGTTATTCTGAAATTCTGACTTTGGACTTGTTCTTTTCACTGGCATGTTGTTCTTGGAGGTTATTATTTCCCTTCAGAACATTTATATCACACCTATTGCTAGCAGCCCTAGCATTTGCTGTAGCACTAATGGAAAACTAACTTGGCTACCTTAGTGTAGGCAAATAAGCTTTCTGCTTTTTCCCTTTAGAAATGGCACTGATGACCAATGATATACATACATGAAGATTTAAGAATAGCACTGAATGCATTGGATCCATTGTCACCATTTTCTGGCTAATTGAGTCTGTATCAGACCACTATCTGATCTGTGTATAAGATCAGTGTAATTTCAGTAATTTGTGGTTTAAGTTTCAACTTTTAAGTGTTGTTGAAGACTTGAGTGAGACGGTTTAGTCAAGACTGCCCCATTGAAGAATGGTTGCTCAGTAGTATAGCAGCAAAAAAAAGAAAAAGCTGTGGTTTACAGCATAAAAACATCAGATGTGATTGAAGACAGTCGAGCAACCACAGGACTGCACTGTTCACATTTCAAACCCCATGTGTCTGACTAAATTCTTATAGTAGCTACATTGTGTCACTCTTATGGATATTTGTAAATTCTTATGCATTTTCAGGCAAAATGATTTTGTTGGTCCACAGAAAACAAACCAGTTTATATTTTGACCATTTATGCTAGACTCCAGACTCTCAAGTGTAATGATGCTGGTTATAAAATATAAAACATTTGATCATAAAGTGAACAAAGCACACATACATGGTTCAATGTTCAACAACACTGAACAAGGACACACACACACACACAAACAAAAGACAGAACACTAGTATAGTGTTGAAATATATGTGATGTGGTAAGAAGCCCTGTCTATACTGTATATTTTATTCAAATTTTGAAGGGTAAGGGGAAAGCACAAATGCTTTGTTCAATAATAAATAGACTCTTTTAATGCCAAACCATCTGATCTTTGGAATAATCATTCAATTCACTTGTCATAACAGTCATAAAAAAGCCCTAAATGAGACCATAAGTTAGAGTAGTTAAAATGATTCATTATATTGGGGATATTTGACTTACCTGATTTACATGGTTAGTAATCAAAATAATGATCACACAACCTCCTGATATCCATCCATCCATCCATTGGAATCAGTTTTTTTCTGTTTTACCCACACCTGTTGGGCTCTGCATTCACCTAGAAACCATCTCTTTATCATAGAAACATTTGAAGGTGAAACTGGGCGGTGCTGCATATTCCTTTATTTAAATCTGTGTCATACTCACTGTATTGGCTGTGGTCTTCTCTGAATATTTGATGAGTGGCCTCGCTGTTCGTGACCTCTCAAAAGCATCGAGCATCGATTGAAATGACTGGTGCCGATGAAAACAATGATAGCTTTTTAGCACACTGGTGATCAATGTAATTTGGTGTACTGAAATAGACCACCATAAGGAACAGGCAGCCAGCCCCATCAGTCACGTGGTACAGGGTGCAGCGACGTCACCAGGGCAGAGATTTGTGAAGAATATAAGCAGACAGAGGGAAGGAGCCCCGGAGGTGCGGCACTTTCTTAGCATTTGCATCGTTCCTGTTGTGTTTCTTTTTGCTGTTTTCCCGGTCAGACAGAGAACAGAGTATCTGTTCCACATTTTAGAGACCCAAATGCCCGGTCCCACCCAAGCCCTTTCCCCAAATGGAGAGAATAACAACGACATCGTCCAGGACAACGGATCCAACATCATTCCTTACAGGAAAAATACGGTGCGAGGAGAGCGCGCCTACAGGTAAATCAGAGTAACGTCGCATTTAAGTTTTATGATGAGAAATCATAAAAAGGGACAAGACACTGCTGCAGACACAACCCTGCATTCTGGCCTGGTCCTCCACGTCGTTTGCTGGTTTTGCTTTGCACCCATCTGCTATCTTTTCTCCCCCCCCGTTGTCTCTCCTGTCATGTTAGCTCTCTGAAAGGCGTAAATCGCTTTGAAGATAGCATACATCCCTCTTCATCTTAATCTGGGTTATAGTCTCCCCTCCCTAAAGATTATCGCTGGCACCATTTTAATGTGAAGTGGTTTTATGCGCAGTGGCACAGACAGATTTTGGAGGACTGGTTGTCAAATGACATGAATACACCGACAGACGCCCCTGCTGCTGCTAAAATACTCCCATCGTGACATGACACTTCACGCAGCTAAATTATCAAATAACATGGCGTATGTGTAGACTTGCTGTTGTTTTACTGTGTGAATACCCTCACGAGTTACCACACAAAACTGATCCCCCCTCCTCTCTTTGAATTGAGGCATCAGCCCAACCCTGGTGTCGGCTGGCTATCACTGCCCGGCTAACAAAGCATGCTAGCAGTAGCACATACATCCGCTTTGTTGACATGGGATCGACTGGCCCACTTTCCTTCCTCCCTTCCTTCCCGGTGAATCAGTGAAACGAGGCTCTGATTCTGCAGCTCTGTGCTGTGTTAGTTCAACTTTAGAGCTAAAGAGTTACTGTCTAGCATAGAGCAGTGTTAGCTTGACACCGACAGCGGTGATTATGAAATAGCATGGTTTAATAGCATATAAGCTGCTGTCATAAACTTATATGGTAATTTTTTATTGCAGCTTATTAGTGGATGTGAGAGAGCTGTCGTGGTTATGCTGCAATCATTATTTCTGAATAGGAATTAAGAGGAATGCTTACTTAATTATTTGGATGATGAATATAACTGAGTAATACTATGCTAAGATGCTAACCCCATACTTAGTAAGTTGGATTCAGTAACTGGGTAGGTTTTGAATAAATTAACATACCCTGCTGTTTGCTTTACAGTTGTACACATGTTGGCAGGCAAAATGGAAACAAAGTTCTATTTGCAATACTGGTTGAAAGTTACAATTTCTCAGCATGATCAGAAAAATGGATATTTCTGAAAATAGGCCAAAGTATGCAGGAATTGACTTTAAGATATCAGGTTTTATTGGAATTACTTGGATTGAGACTTCCCTGTTTGTCCAGAATTAATAAAATTAACAGTAAGCGGTTACTCACTATGTTGTTGCCAAGCTGGACAACTTCTTAATCTGTGGCTTATGGACCAAAGCTGAAGTTCCCTAGTACAAATTTTGGCACAGGATATCTTCTTAGTAATTTTTATACACCTCTATATACATAGTCCAAACAGTGAAAGTATGTGGTCATTTTATATTAACTATTATTATTAATCCCCATGCTCATGCAGGTATAGCTATACCCCAATCTAAGATGTGCTGTTGTTTTAAAGAAGACGTCTCCTCTGTTCTGTTACACCTTTTGTTCCATTTCAAGTCCAAACTGTGTTGTTTTTCATTTAAAAACATTTGGTTAAGATAGAAGAATGTCCAAAATTTGGATCGTGGCTTGTCATTTAAGAGAGATGGAGGTGGATCCTCATCATAAACCAGTTGAGAACCACTGTGCCAGAAAGCTATGAACACAGCAGGGTTACTGACACATCATTTCCCATTCTTGCAACAGGCTTAGTTGTATAGTTTATTATTGTAGGATTATGTTCTAACACTGTGTATATTTTTAGAAATCCAAGAGTTGCTTTCTTTGTCTAGCTACAGAATGAACTGCAAAAATTGTAGTAGTCTTTTAATCATTTTGATGCCTTTATTTTCTGAAATAAATTTATGTTTGAATTATTATAGAACTTACAATTAACCATTAGATTGTTTTAGTTTGTGTAAAACAGCTGTCTCCAAGTTCTCCCAATAAATTCGTGCAGGATTTTATTTCAATCATTAGTGTAAAGTGGTTATGTTTGGGTTTTGGACTTTCAGCCTTTGGACAGACGTCACACTAGGCTTTGAGAAATCCCACTGAAACCTTGTGTACCATGCTGTGACACTGCCTCATCTCCTATGATGTGGTATGCACTGTATTCAATGGGCACCTTGAAGAAAGAAGTTGTTAGATAACTTCAGAGATGCTAGTACTTTTGCTCTGCTTAGAGGGGACTTCTTGTGTTGTAAAGGGACTTGCAGTTCATTTATGTTCACCTCTACGGGTCAGTCTGGCCACATGAATAAAAACTAAAAAAAAAATCAGCCTTAAGTTTGTGTTGCTGTGGGGCTTTCCAATAAATCTGTTACTAAGATATGGGATGTGAAATGAGCTGATTTGTTTCATAAAAATATCAAGAGAATACTATTAACCTTGTTGGCCCTGCTTGAATTTGTAAGAATGGTTGCACAACAGTATTCACATAATTCTGTATAATAGGCAGATATGAAAATGAAAAGGTGAAGCTTTCAATTTATGGAGTTTTTGACAGAACCTTTCTCATTTTTCTGGTTTAATCCTCATTCCTCTTACTATATAGTGTATTTTAAAGACTGAAATTTAAGGTCTGAAATAAGGCTAGATTAATTTTTTGTGCTTGTGTAATTTCAAGCACTTTATCAGCATAGTCTACCCTATTAACCTGTTGCTTGATCATTAGAATTCATTTTAATTCTAAAGTAAAAGCTCCATAAATGGTTTAAGAAGTAATTTGATGCTACTTAAGATAAGATATGATAAGACCCAGTTGCAACCAGACACGGTCAGGATGCCTTACCTTTTTTCCTTAATTATAAAAGTGTTTATGTTTCTTTTGGAAAGAAGCATACCTGAATGAGAACCAGACTCTACCTTCTAAAAGCATTACTCTTGTTTTGAAGTAGTGTTGTTCTTCTGTTGCAGTTGGGGGATGGCGGTCAACGTATATTCTACCTCAATAACCCAGGAGACTATGAGCAGGCATGACATCACTGCCTGGGTTAACGATATTCTCTGCCTAAACTATACAAAAGTGGAGCAGCTCTCCTCAGGTAAGAACATTATCTTTAAAAATCCCTCTTTATCTAATTCTCCCTGTGTACTACTTAAGAGGTCAAAGAAAGCATTTTTCAGAGATTACCTCTTCATCAGTTGAAGATTCAGATAAAGTTCTGTTCAAGCTGGCAGTTAAAACAATCTGTTGCAACAGATTCACCTCTCCTTGGCAGAGAGTTGTCTATAAATAAACCTGTAGCCTGCCGTGTTCTTCTGCTGTGACCAAGTAATCCAATTTCAGTCACTACAGACACACACAGCCACCCCTCCTTTTCTTAAGGTGTAATCTACTTCTTTGATTACTTCTTATGCACTCTCCACTTGGCAGTTGGTAAATGCTATAAGATAAAAGTTGTATAAACCCAAGCTGAGCAGCTGTCCTCTTTTTCAAGTGGATTAAGGTCTAACCAGGCTTCACTCAATATTGGCCATGCCACCAAGACTTTGAGTTTGAGTTTTCTCATTTAAAAAGAAGATCATGTATCTGTACATAAGAAGACACTTGTTTTTCTCCTCATTGTTCTTGTATATTTTCTATCAGGCTTGGGTTAGCATAATCTGTATCCTATCATGTACCTGAACTCAGTTGTGTGTATTTTTCTGTCTAATTCAAGAGCAAAGTGTTATGTACTAAACAAACATTTTGTCACGTCTTTAGGTGCCGCATATTGCCAGTTCATGGATCTGCTTTTCCCTGGTTGCATCAGTCTTAAGAAGGTCAAATTTCAAGCTAAGCTGGAGCATGAGTACATTCATAATTTCAAGTTGTTGCAGGCATCCTTCAAAAGGATGAATGTGGACAAAGTGAGTTGCTTAACCTTTCCTTGCATCTTGATGAGTAATTAGGTTTTGTAATCTGTGCTTTGAACTGTCCAAATATATATTTTTGTTATCCTTCCTTCCCCTCTATTCAGATTATTCCTGTGGAGAAACTGGTCAAAGGCAGATTTCAGGACAATCTTGATTTCATCCAGTGGTTCAAGAAATTCTTTGATGCTAATTACGATGGTAAAGACTATGACCCAGTTGCAGCCAGACAGGGTCAGGATGCCATTCCTCCACCTGATCCTGGTGAGCAGATCTTCAACCTGCCAAAGAAGTCCCACCATGCAGCCAGCTCCCCGACTGCAGGTAATCGGCTGCTGCTCCAGAAAGAAAGCATTTTCTTTTCCGAGTGTATGTGAAATGTTTGAAGATATTCTTACTACACCATTGTGCATCCATCTCTGAATAAGAACACTTATGTCTGCAATAGGAGCATCAAGGTCGAGTTCAACAACCCCCAAGTCCTCAACACCAACATCCAGACCCTCATCAGCCAAAAAAGTCCCTGCAACAGCAACTCCTGCCAAAGGAGAGAAAGAACTGGAAGCACAGGTCACACATCTTACAGAGCAGGTGGGTTTAAGAAAAGATATATTTTTTTGATTGTATGTCAGATTTTACCGATGTTTATCACTGTTTAATTATCACTGTCTACCACCAACAATAATCAACTGTAACACCAAACTTCCTACTCCATACTGCTGGCATTCAGTGTTTTGATGCTGATGTGTTTATTTGTACATTGCATTGGATTTTGTAGTCCTTAAACAATAATTTATCAGTTAATTGTCGATTATTTAATTGATGGTTTTGTCTTTCAAACAAAAGAGAAAGGAAAATGTTCGTTATTCTAGTAGACATCAGGCCAAAAGCATAACATGCAAACCATTTTTTGTCCCCCGAACCCACTATATAAGCAGACATTCAGTTACCATTGGGATCATGAAAAAGGTTTGAATAGTTCGATTTAAGAAGCTGGACCCATGAAGGGTTACCTGTTTAGCTTGCCATTAAGAGGTTTTTTCTTCAGCCAGTTTGCACAGGTGTTGTTTAAAACTTGGTCTGCTTTTTAAAACAACTCTTAGCCATATCAAATGGCTAAGTCCATGTTACACTCAATCTGTTTTAGAAATGTGTAACAATTTAGCTTTGCTAAAGGGCTCAAAGATATTTTTTAATCTTAAACTAACATAATCTCGTGCACACCCACATTAGATTGATCTCTTCATTTAAGCCTGTCCTTTGTCATTTGCTCTGTTGTCATATAGCTCTCCACCAAACCACATACAACACATCTGGTGTAAATCGAGACAGCAACTTACTGTTACTTATTCATTATGTAACTTATCACATTTCTGTCAAAAAGTGCATTGACCTATCTTGATACTCAACTATTTGAATAAGAATTTGTGGCAAGTGTAGGAACTCGGTTTATTCATTTTTCTTTGCAAGTTGAAAGAGCATCTGCCGTTTCTCCAAGAAAGAAAAAAAGGAAAAAGTGAGTATCTCAGTGCCAAAACAGACTCGACCAAATCAATAGACTGTAGTTGCTTACAAATGTTTTCTTAATAAGGGAAAATTACCTTGATTTAATTCCTTGTTTTATATTTGCATTCCATCTGATCTTCTAACTTTGTCTTGTGATCAGAGTTAGTAACTTACTAACATCTTTGATGATTCAGTATATCATAGAAATAACACATGCTAAAGAAAAAGTGTTTTTATTAAATGAAGTATGTGTATCGTATAACTCTGCCTTTAAAAAGTCCTCAGACCTCTCTCTCACATGTACACATTCTTTAAATGGGTGAGAGAAGTCCTAATGCAAGGCTGTTGATGGCAGATGTGTTGACAAATGACTTTACAGATCAATAGATTATATAAACAATCATTAGAAACAACAAAGTTACTATCCATAGACAAAAAAATCAACAACCCAGCTCGCTGTGGACTCCAGTTACATGTGGTTGGTACATTGAATTCAATTTTTAAAGTAAAAAGTTGATTATTTTATAAAAAGTAATTTGACGGGTTACATTTTAAAGGCCTCACCTACAGAGAATCCCCAGTTTGCAACTTCTCAGTTTTGGTTGACTCTTATTGTTCTCATTTTCAGCTAAATGTGACACTCTGTACAGTAACTGCTTAGAAGCAAATACCAAACAGCATTGTTAGTAACCATCAGGTGAACATCAACTTCTTTTGCCCTGACTGCATGGCATCATTTGGAACTTAATTGTTGTTGCCTTGGCTTAGCCTTAGGCAAAGCACGGAACAAATGCTCTCACACTGGTCAAACGAACTGGACTTTAGGCTCAAACGCACCCAGGCATGGTACGGATGGCCTAGTGTGAGTGCGCCCTAGATTACAAGTGAGTGGCCAGTACTAATAGGAGGAATGAATATGCTGTGGACCTTCAGTTAGTGGAGTAAATCATCATAGGGTTTGACTTGTATTTTCCAGGAAACACATGCCCTATTCCAAAGCGCTGGATGTGTGAATAAGCAACTGTTTGATAGCATCTTTGCTGTATTAACTGAAAAAGTTATGTGTTATTGTAAGTTACTTGTTTCTGTAGACAACAACTGGAAGGAAAAAAATACTCAGCTAATGCAGTGAACATTGAAGAGCTTTATTTCTAGACTCATTGATTTGTCTAGGTCCTCTCTGATAACAAAGTTCACATATGTTCCATACAAAGCAGCGTGTGGGAAGCTCAGTTTGTTGTCTAGCTGATCTTATGACTGCTTTTTTGTCTGCGACCAAAGTCCCCATTGTTTTGTGTGTGTCATATCAATCTGGATTTTGGTTGTTTTGGATTAATCCTGATTTTTGACCTGAATACTTGACCTAAAAAAACTTAAATCATCCATGAGAATGTCCACTGTTGTTTAGCATGAAATCATCCCACTTATTATTATTTTTTTTTTTTTAAGATTTATTTTTGGGCATTTTGTGCCTCTATTGGATAGAGGAGGACAGTGGATAGAGTCGGAAACAGGGAAGAGAGCAGGGAGAGACATGCGGCAAAGGGGCACAGACCGGACTCGAACCAGGGCCGCCCGCGCACATGGGCAGCACCCAAAACCACTTATTTTTTTTAAACAGCAGTGAGACATTTTAACGTTTTTGTTCCGAAGAACTACAGTCTAATATAACAAGCCAGCAGTTAGCAACATAAATATGTAGAACAGTATGAGGACATCTTGATGACCATTCCAGTGTCCACACTGTGGTTTGAATTTTCTAATAAAAAATAGCCATTTTTAACTGTCTGACTAGGACATTGGTTTATTTCTGTGCGTTATGATACACAGTAGATAGCAGCAAAGTGTATTTTCTTTTTATGCTGTTTTTACACAGGCTGGCATCAGTTACTATGGTTACAGGGTCTGTACTGTGTCTGTCACTGAAACTTTGTTTGCTCTTCATTTTGCTGCCATAGAGGTTGATTTTCATAAATAAATACAATCTGGAATAGACTCAGATTTGCTTAAGCACCTGATGGATACAAAACTACATATTTACTGTTTTGTCAAAAGCTATTGTTTGTCTTTGTAAATTAAACTTTGATTCAGTTGTGCATCAATAGCCCAGTTGGTTGTAAATAATCTAGCTGAATTAAATTATTTGATGTGAATTGGGGTTAGATGCACAATTGAAGAGGTAACAAGAAAAAAAACTCAGGCCTTGATGACCTAGTGGTTTAGCTGAACAGCATAAACGGTGCCTATAAAAAGCATTCACCCTTGTGGATGTTTTACCCTTTTATCGATTTTATAAATCAATCATTGTTGATATATTTTGGCTTTTTTTGTTACAAGAAAACTACAAAAAAACGTATTTAATATCAAAATGAATGCATAAATATTCACCCTCTTTAAAGTGACTGACCTAATTCTACAGAGGTCCAGCCAGTAAGTCCAAGTAGTCTCACAATTAGTGAAATGGGGATCACCTGAGAGCAACCTCCCAAATGATCATATTTCCTGTTTTTATTGGCCTGTTGACATCAAACAAAAATGGAAAGAAAGCTTAAAAATCGCATTTTCCACTCTAAGTGATTCAAGTAAAAAATGTGGCTTTGTTTTCATGCTATAATGTAACAAAATTAGCGGATGATGAAATAACGCTGGCGTGATCGTGGACCTCTAAGGATTAACTTACAAACAACTGTATCTTTGATGAAGGTGTTCCATGCGGTTTTGGGCAGTTCAGTTTTGATATGAGTCATAACTTGTTTTGCACACTGTATAATTTCCTGCTTATTTTATCCTTTACCATATATATGCTTGATCAATGCAAAATCTAGTCCTAATGAGATGTTACTTTTGTAGGTGAACACATTAAAGTTGGCACTGGAGGGTGTGGAGAAGGAGAGGGACTACTACTTCGGCAAGCTGCGAGAGGTGGAATTGCTGTGCCAGGAACAGGGTGAAGAAAACGGCCCATTTGTTGAGCGACTAATGGAGGTCCTTTACTCCTCAGACGAACAGGTCAGTCAGTGACCTCTACATTGATTTGATTAGGGTTCAGATAAGATGGAGCCTGCTTTTTGCTCTGCCTTAGATAAGTTTATGCTGTTTGTTCACCAGTAAAATATGAGTGCTATTTTCCCTGGTGGTTAAATCATGTGGAAGTTATAATGTGGGTGAAGAGATAAGAAGTCCGTCTTTGTGTGTAATTGAGTGTGTTTGCCTTGGAGCGTATTTCAGTAGCACTCTCTCACTCTAAGCTCTCTGTGCTTGTTTTTTAAGGAGGGAGCAGAGCTGGCAGAGGGGGATGGACAAGAAGTGGACCAGCAAGCACACGAGGAGGCACCAGATGATCAGCAGGAGGAGCAGGATGAATATTGACCGCCATCATCATCACCATCAACCCTCACCCCAGTTACACCCCTCTTTCTAACATGTGAGAACTGTATACAGATTTTAATTTTTCCTCATGGTTTCTTTTTTGTTCTCTTTGAGACTGAGCACATGAAGCAACCTCTTGAATGCAAGCACCATCACACTTTTATTTTTTGTATCTCTCCTCTGCTCACTGTTCGATGTTTATTCGTGACTTTCAGTAAAATGCTGTGGCAGGTTTGCGGAGATGATCCTCAAGCTCAGACCAACACAGAAGTTTCCAATGATTGTGTGGGTGGAAAGTCAGTTAAAAATCCACAGTAGATGTAATGAAATGCTGAAGTTTAGACAGGTAACTGTTATCTGTCAGTGCAAATGTTAACTTCCCAGCTTCTGTCCTTTTTTTCATTTTATTTGTTTTATACGTTGCATATCAAAATATTAATCACAAGAATGCAATAAGCAAAGCCCTGAAAGGGCTCGTAGTGGCTCTTATTTAACCTCCTTCCATACGTTGCACTGACATTTGACTCTGTACTGGACAATCTGTCCATAGATCTTCACCGTATTTATTATTATTATTATTAAGCCTTAGAAATAGTGCAAGATTTTGCATTGCATCCTCTTGAAGGAGGGCAATACAGTCAATGAATTGTGAATAAACTATAGTGTAATGCCAATCTATGACTGTTTGACAGCTATCCACATACAAATTACAAGATAATCGGTGTGTTCAGCAATGTGTTCTCACACCATACAAGGTGGTTAGGTGATTGTTTACTTTTTATGTCATAAACCTAGGGAAGGAAAGAAACATTATTGTGGACTAGTCTTATAATGGTGCAGCATTTTATGTTTTAAACCTCAGCTGGATCTTGTGGTCTGTTCAGAATTCAGCCATTTGCTTCTGAGTATTTCTTTTTTAAACCACAGGTCTTAGGGAGTCGGTTCACTGAGTAATTGCCATACTATATTCCAGTAAGTACATTGTATACCCTTTCTTAATATTGCATTTACTAATATTGAACTGGGCAGTGCACCATAATGCTTTAGTCATATATAATTGTGTAAATGAAAAGGAATGTAAACATGTACTGTCAATAATTAATGAATGGTAAATGTTTTTTTCATGTCCCTCTCATTATGCATTCCCCCAAAAAACGTGTTGCATGTATGCATTTTATTTGTGAATAACTTGACCTGCTTTTTACATATTTAATAAAAAACAAGTATGTTAAGTGAGCTTTTTGTATGTTTAACCTGCTATTTGAAAGTTGTTGAGATTCGGATGGATTTGCTGTAATAAAATTACATTTTAAGTTTACAGGAGTGTTGTCATGTCACAGAAACAATAGGACATAGACTGACCTCAAAGGTGAAAGTGCTTCATCAACTTACAAGCTGTAAATACCTGATATATGAGAGGAAGTTTGATGTTTTGATTTTTTAAGAATAGAAGAAGAAATTTTATCAAAAAATGGGTATCATGGGACAGTGTGATGCTTTTAGGGTTGTTTTACATTCTTTAATATTACATTTACACTCCAAGCATACGGAGGGATGTTAAAAATTTACTACCTGTTTTAAAAAACAAACACAACATTGATATTTCACATTGAAATGCCAGCTTGAAAATTGTTTATTTTCAAATAAATGTACAGAACCAACATCTGCATCATGCACTTATATCAGAGTATCCAGCATTTAGTTTGAATAACTTGACCATAGCATATTTTCTTTATGCTAAAGACTAATTTGAAGGTTAAGAATGACTAGGATTTTAAACTACCATTTCCTCTTCACTAAGTTACATACAGGCATATCTAAAAAATAGAATATGTAAAAGTTCATTTTTACCATGGTTTACTTCTGAATGTTAAATTTCAGAAATTGTAAATTAATTTCATACAAAGTGAAACATTTCAAGATATTTGTTTGTTTTGATCTTGATGATTACAGCTCACAAAAATCCACTATCTCAGAATATTAGAATATAGTGGATTTGAGGTGTCATGACATCAGCTGCTGTTGACCCACTGTGCTGTATCAAGTCCAGTGTCAGCGCTGTCAACCATCTACCAGGAGATTTTAGAGCATTTCATACATCCATCTGCTGAGAAGCTTTATGGAGATAATGATTTCCTTTTGCAGGACTTGGCCCCTGTCCACAGTGAAGCCAAACTACCAGAAAGTGGGATTCCTGACCACGGTGTTGCTTGATTGGCCAGCCAACTGGCCTGACCTGAGCACCGTAGAGCACTGGCTTTCAATCTTTCTTTGCCCAAGGCACACCTAAGATCAAGCCAAAATTTCAAGGCACACCACAACCATATCTTTACAAAACAGCCTCTTACATGTTCCAGTAAATCAAGCCTATAGTGTTGGTTCAGGCAGGCCATGGAATCAAGCGCTGCCATATAATTGAGATCCGCTGATCTAACGAAAGTCTTTGCCAGCTTACCACAAGCTGATGCACTCTAGGCATGCTACGTATACTGGCAAATTGTACTCATGCTGCCATATCCAAAGCCTGTCTATGCTTTGCTGCTCCCTCTGCAAGCTGCTTGTCTCACAACCCTCCTCCACCCGGCTCCTCTTTTATTCTACCTCTGACTTCATCAGTGTCATTCTGTTGTCATTTATGCCTGCTCCGCCCTGTTTTTGTTACTGTATAGCTGTAGTAATCAAGTATGGCTGTACAATTTCCTACGGCACATTAAGACTTGGCTCAAGGTACACCAGTGTGCCTTGCCACACCATTTGAGAACCACTGTCATATTATAGAGAGTCTCTGGGGAAATGTCAAGAGGACTCAACAATACAGATGAGCTGAAGGCTGCTATCAAAGCAACCTGGTCTTCATATCAACTCAGCAGTGTCACAGACTGATTGCCTCCATGCCTTGTCACATAGATGCAGTAATTAGTGCAAAAGGAGCTCCAACCAATTACTGAGATAAATGAGCATGCTTTTTCACAAGGTCCATATTACTGTATTATAAATCCTTTTTGGACCGATGTTTTGCAATATTCTAATATTTTGACATAGTGAATTTTTGTGAGCGGTAAGCCATAATACTCAACATATTAAAAAAAAAAAAATCTTGAAATGTTTCCATTTGAGAGGGATGAATCTAAAATATATAGAAGTTTGATTTCTTGAAAAAAATCACAAGAAAACCTGTTTTTTTCATGATATTATAATTTGTTTTAAATGCACCTATATAATCTAACACATTACAAAGGAAGATTGTACTCCACTAAGTGTACTTTGCAACCATTTCTTGTCAGATTTACACATGCTAAATGACCATTTGACTTGCAGTAATATAAAAATAGGTAAAGTCAGTGCAATAATACACTCTATAGTGTAAGAATAGATTTTTATTGTAAAAATAGCAATACCATTGTGAATATGTACTCGTAAATGTTTAGGCACAATGTGAACACAATGTATCTCCAAAATGAGTTAAAAAAAAAAAAAAGCACAGACCCTTTGTAAGTTAGAAAAGGTACTAGTACTAGCATGTATTCCAGATTTCAAAAGCAACAGGTATTGATGCAGAATTGCCAACTCCTGAATGGATTGGAGATTTTCTATGAAGAAAATTATAATAGTTTATTTAAATATTTATTTTAAAATCTGACTGCTAAGTAGCTGGTATCTAAAATTGTCAAAGACAAGGGGAAAGTACACTATCATATGAACCTTCAAAATGCACATTACAGTATTTTTTCATTTAAGAATGAAAATTCTTGCTTGACAAAAGTTATGAGTACAAAGAAACAGATAATTGAGAAAAGCTCAGGAATATTACAACATAAGAACTGCAGGGAGACAGTAGGCTAATATGCGCTGATACACAGCCTTCCTCCGGTGCACGCTGTTTAGTAATCAAACACACCCCTCCTCTGATTGAGCAACAGTGAGTCGCCTTTAACTTTATGGCTGCTAGTTAGCTCAGTTTGCAGACGAGAGAGGTACTTACAACCGGCAAACCCTAAATGTAAAACAATGGGTTGAAAAGAATAATTAACATGAAAGCATCATTTTGATAGAAACGTTAACTACAACAGGGGCTTGAATTTCTTTAATTCCCGCCATGTCTTCCAGAAAGGTAAGAAACTGCTAGGCAGCTAGCCTGTTAGCTAGCTTACGCTAACTTATGCTAGCGTTGTCAAACTGAGTTGTCCACACCTGCCCACCTACAGATCAGCAGGACTAACCTGTCTGTCATGTGTAAACTGAATTAGATTCCGTTTTTTGTCAAGTTTATACCATTCTTTGGTAATGAAGCAAAAAAGTTTCAATGAAGAACGGTATAAACTCTCCTGTTTGCTCTGTTTTAATAGCGTAAAAGAAACTCCAGGGAGTTAAAGTGTTTTTTCTTCCCTGATGATGTGGAGAGTGGTTTCCTAAAAACAACAAAGGAGCCGCCGTCGCTTTCATGTGTCTCTTCTGCAAAGAGCTGGGAGAAATGTGGAGACAGCTTCCTGGAGTCTCCTGTGATAAAGGTTATTACAGTTTTATTTAAAATATTATAACAACTATGATAGTTGCTCAGCACCTACATTACTCTGTCCTCTATTATGCTTTAGCACACTGATGTTTAGCATTGTTCACCTTGCCCTTGCTTTTTGTTGTTGCAGAACCTCAAGTCATCCGGAAGAAAACTGTCTGACATAAGAAAGTTGGCTCAGTCCACTGCACTAAGTAATTATTATATCTAATTATATTTCTACATCTATTTAGAACTGTGTAAATGAAGTAATGCTAAAATGATGACTTTGTCTGGTTAGACATTCACGTTTCAAAACAGATTTTTAATCAAATGTACATGTTGTTTATAAGATGAACAGTGGGGCTACTATTCAGGCCTCCTCCTACAGTCCATATATGCCCTTTAGGTTAATTTGTGACTCTAAATGGGTGCGAATATGAGTTTCCCTGTTTGTTTCTGTGGCTGCATTCACACTGCAAGCCTTAACACTCAGCTCTATTTTTTTCCCACCCAGATATGTGTTTTTTTGTTGTTTGTCGGTTTACATATCTTTAAAATGTGGACTAAATCAGGCCCCACAGTTTAATCAAGTGGATTCATACTAGGACTGGACAATTAATTGAAAGTTAGATTAAATCACAATACGGCCTGCTGCAATTTTCAAACCACAGATGGTTCAATACTTCTCTAACCTGAAATGTGCATCAAAATACCGCTTTAAAACTTTCTTTGCAGCAGAGATGTTACGGCGTACACATCATGAAAACATCTTGTGTAATTTTTGTACAATGGTTTATAAGAAATCCTACCTCCCTCATTTTTGTTTATGTTTTCATCAATCAAAATGAGAATGACATAAAAATGATCATTCAGTACAATTCATATCAAATTTGCAGTGTGAGTCAAATAATCTCAATTAGATATTTTTTCTGAATTGTTCAGCCCTAGTTTGATCTATCTTATATTGTGTTGGCTATAATAAAAAAGATTTGACTGAAGAACTTTAAAAAATTGGATGTGGGTGTCATGGTAGTGGAGCTATTCCACTCTGTGGATAAATATCAAAACTTGAGGGTTGTATCTCCTTCTCTGGATAACTCCTGTACTTTTTTTCAGTGCAGACCAGCGCTGATCCTAGTAATGAGGACTCAGTGAACATTGCATGGAGCTCCAGTGACAGTGGGCAGTCTGATGATGAGACCCAGGAGCAGAAACCGTGTCTTAAGAAACAAGTGAGACCTGTTTCTCTCAATCAGTCTTACATCAGAGCACTGGACAGATTTGGCACTGAGAAAGGTAATTTTAGTCTTTTCTGATTCACTGATTCAGAGCCCAGTTGTTTCATGTTGTTGCAAAACATTTACAGTAAAAGTGTGTAAAATGTATTACTGACATGGGCAAGAGTTTGATAAAATAATGTTCCTGGTTTGTTTGACAAGTAGGTTTACAATTGTAAGACTTTGGGTGGTTGTATCAATCTAAATGAGAGTTTTTCCTCTTAATTTACAAAACTGGCATTAAGATCCGTTATTATTTACATTAAATTGAATCAACAGGACTTTCCCATGCCACATAACATGGGACTCAGTTTTTAATGTAGAAATAAAAGCAGACACAAAACATGTCTCCAGAATTGCCCTTCTCTCATATTTTGTTTCAAATGTGTTTCCTAATTTATTTTTCTGCACATTTATTCACTGGGTTCTCCAACCTTCAAGTTGATCTTTCAATCAATTTCTTGCTGTTTCTTTTTTTTTTTTCTGTTCAGATGATCTTCCTGTTATCGATACAGACAGCGATCAGGGGGAGTCTGCGGAAGAAGTAGAGAAGGACAGTGGGCAACAAATCTCTGACTGTGAGTCAGAGCCCTTTGTTGACAAAGCTGAAGAATTATCTCAGGATCAACATGAAAATGTGAGTGATTCTTATTTTGATATATTCTGCTTCATCTAGTTTTCAAAACACCTGTACTTATGAAGTTGAGGACTTACAGGTACATCTCAAAAAATTAGAATATAATGAAAAAGTTAAATATTTTTGTCATTCATTTCAGAAAAGGGAAACCCAAATATTACATAGACTCATTACACATAGAGTGAAATATTTCAAGCCTTTATTTCTTGAAATTTTGATGATTATGGCTTACAGATAATGAAAAGCCAAAATTTTGTGTCTTAGAAAACTACAATATTGTGAAAAAGTTCAATATTGGAAAGTCATGGTGTCACACCCTAATCCGCTAATTAACTCAAAACACCTGCAAAGGTTTCCTGAGCCTTTAAATGGTCTCTCAGGCTGGGTCAGTAGGCCACACAATCATGAGGCAAACTTGACAGATGTCCAGAAGAC
Organism: Cheilinus undulatus; assembly: GCF_018320785.1. Taxonomy (NCBI): domain Eukaryota; kingdom Metazoa; phylum Chordata; class Actinopteri; order Labriformes; family Labridae; genus Cheilinus; species Cheilinus undulatus. Next base: position 23,481,254 of record NC_054877.1, read on the forward strand.
AGTCATTTACACCATCCACAAGGAGGGTAAGCCACAAAGGTCGTTGCTAAAGAAGCTGGTTGTTCACTGAGTGCTGTATCCAAGCATATTCATAGAAAGTTGAATGGAACAAAAAAGTGTGGTAGGAAAAAGTGCACCAGAATAGGGGATAATCACAGCCTTGAGAGGATTGTCAAGCAAAATCCATTCAAGAATTTGGGGGAGCTTCACAAGGAGTGGACTGAGGCTGGAGTCAGCACATCAAGAGCCACTTTGCACAGACGAATCTTACCTAGACATGTCAAGCCACTCATGAAACAGAGACAACGTCAGATGCGTCTTACCTGGGCTGTGAAGAAAAAGAACTGGACTGTTGCTCAGTGGTCCAAAGTCCTCTTTTCAAGTGAAAGTAAATTTTGCATGTCATTTGGAAATCAAGGTCCCAGAGTCTAGAGGAAGAGTGGAGAGGCACAGAATCCATGTTGCTTGAAGTCCAGTGTGAAGTTTCCACAGTCAGTGATGATTTGGGGTGCCATGGCATCTGCTGGTGTTGGTTCACTGTGTTTTCTGAAGTCCAGAGTCAACGCAGCCATTTACCGGGACATTTTGACCTGAACCCCATAGAGAATCGATGGGGTATTGTCAAGAGGAAGATGAGAGACATCAGACCCAACAATGCAGATGACCTGAAGGCTGCTATCAAAGCAACCTGGGCTTCCATTACACCTGAGCAGTGCATCTGGTATCTACTCGACCTGGAAAGATCTGGTGGGGCCAAATTGTTATGGGGCTAGGGGTGAGCTTGGGCAGCAGAATGCATAGCCAATAGTAGAAGAGATAGGCAGCACAAGATGTGAATGAGATACAGCAACAGAACAGCAGCTTTCTTATGTACCAGATTTTGGTGCAACACCCTGCATTTTTGAGGCAATAATTAACATGTAAAGACCTTTGCAACTTACAAAAAATCAACAATATCTTAGGTTTTGAAAACTGTCGGAAATATCTTAGGTGATGTAATTACACATTTAGAAAAAGAAAAGTCTTACACAGGTGTAGTCATTTTTAATTAATGTAGACATTTCAGTACAAGACTTCTGCATAATGCACCTTAATCTCTTTGGACTGGACTGATGTGGGTTAAGGTAATGACAGTAGAATTCATGAATTCAAAAACAGTAGGCATGCAGAAGCAATGAAATGTCGCCATTTAGATCTAGCATCTCTTTTTATTAAGGCTGTTATGTCTTGAAATGAACACTAGGTGGTGCCATACAACCTCTTAAAGTTTTTTCAGCTAAATGAGCACATAGTATGTTTCAAATTAAACAATGTTTAGATGACTGTCAGTAAATACGGATTCCCTAGAAGTAGTGACTCAAGTGTTAGTACTTTTCCTCGAGTCCAGTGTCTAACAGCTGCTTTAGCTCTGTCAGCCGGGTGTTTAAAGCTCATGAGCCTCACTTTCTTGCATGAATGCAAATGTTTCAGTATGATGATAAATAGCTAGTGCAGTGTTATATATCAAGTCTCAAGTAATATAACTCAAGTACTGTAGTTATTGATTTAAACTAGTATTTTGAGCTTTTATACCAGCAGGGGGAGTGTTGCAGTCTTCCTCTCATGTCCTGAAAAGGCCTCTCTGGCTCAGACCAGAGCTGCACTGTGCACTCATGTTCCAAACAGTCAAAGTTCACGAGCTGAGGTAGCAATAAAACAACGAGTGAATGTGCTGCCAATTATTCACTGATCCACAGCAGGGATTTAAACACTTTGTAATGAAACGATGAAGGGCAGTTGTTACATTTAATTAGTTCAAACTCAGATATTTAGAGGATTAAACAATTTGGATTTGTTTTTTATATATATAAAAGAGGAAACACTCTAGAATATAAAAAAATTTAAATTGGTTGTCATTGAGTATTAGAAGGGTACCACAATGACACACATTTATGTTTTAGCATCCAAAGAGTAGGAAATAACTGCTTTTTAACTCCTGAACCATTATTAATTAGATGCTTTGAGGTTTTGACTCTTTTTAGAGCTTTTGTTGTCATCAGCTTGAGCTCTTAGACTAATAATTCTCCAAAATCTTAAAGACTAAATGAGGGCTGGGACATGTTTTTCATTGTAACTTGATTGTCAAGTTTATTTTCAGGTTGACAAGTAACTCCAGGCTCCATAAAATGTAACAAAGCAAAGACAAGTTACCATTCAGGTTAAAAAAGAAAAGGTGATAATTTTTAATGTTTTGTTTTGTGAGTTCAAAATCTGCAAATATATAGTGAAAAGAGATTAGAAAAAGAAGATGGAAAACCTTAAGAAAATGATTTTAAAAGCTGAAAACAGCTGTTTCTACCATAAAATGCAAACTTACTATGAGGAATGAAAATTCTCTTGACACTTGAATATAATTTGTATAATACTCAACTAATCTTTTAGTCAACAATTCCTTGCACCTCTAGAAAATTATACAAATTGTACAATTTTTAGCAAATACTTATAGAAACATATTGTTAGTAATGTTTCCATACATGCTGTAATTTGCTGAATGCATGAATTCGACATTAATTGTCGCTCTTCAATCTTCTGTGGTCTCTGTTGCACACTCTGTAGACTCTGATTGTGCCGTTGTTTTCATAGATGTTCAGACTTGGTGTTTGTTAAAGGCAGGGCTGGCATGGAGAGAATGTACAAGGAGTGGTGCTGCAGGTGTTGTACTCAGGTTGAAGGCAACACACAAAGTGTGGTTGTTTTACTGCACACTTAACAAGTTATTGATCTGTTAGATGTTAAATTACAGAGGTAATGAGGTGGTCTAGATGGCAGATAAAAACACTTAGAACATGATCATTTCACGTTTTTCATTATCGAAAGTTGAACTTAAGTTACAAGGGTTTTTTTTCTGTGTGAGTTTGCAGAGGCTGTATGTGGAGAGGAAACCTGTTGACAGATTAGCATCACTCCTGTAGACCCAGCTACTTCCTCTTGCCGCACTTTAATTTGCTGCTATCAGCTCTCTGGGGTCAAAGATCATGCAACAGGAGGCTTGTGGTCTGAGGACAGCCTGAAAGACACCCTGTAAGGGTCCTAGTTTTTCAATTATTGCTGTGCTAATGTGACAACTGGGCTTGTCACAAAATTTGAATCTTTGTTATGTTACTAGAAAAGTCAGGCTAGAGTGTTACCTTTTATGATATTACAGGAAAAGTAAATAAAACCTTAACACCAAATATTTGGGGATTTCATATTTTAAATAAAAAAAACTCGTGCACATTGTCTAAATTGCACCAATGTGTACATTGGCAGTGTTAGCATACCACAACATTTCAATATTGTCTTACAAATTTCTATCATGTCCTCTCTTATTGACTCAGCTGTTGGTTTAAAATAAAACTAGAGTTGAGTTTTTAAGGCTTCAATCTCTTTTGATACTGTTATTATAACAGAAATGGTATGTTTCACATATGGTATCGAAAAGTATTTAAGTATGAAATATTTTGACAATCTTGATGAATAACACATGCATATTTATCATGATATTTCAGTATGCATAAAAAAGTTTTGATTGAATTAGAACAGCAACATGTCAGCCTAGTTTCTTTCCTGCCCAGAGAGCCCGCGAACACACTGCCAATTCTAAATCAAACCGGACCTAACAGGATACAACAGAAGAGATCCCAGTCCAAGTCAAAGTTTATTATTCCAGATAAAAGCACATCTGACTCACATGATGAATGGCTGCCAGATTTCTGTATATTATCGTACCAGTGCTAAAAGTGGACATCTTTGCATTTCAAGGCCAAATAGGATGTCCTCTCACCAGATGATGCTCGCTAACATCAAGGTCAACAACCCTCCCACCACATCAGGGCAGTAGCTTGATCACGGTCGTGTCAACAGAGCACGACTATAAACATCATTTTACTACTGTTTGTTCAGGACAACATGCGAGCGGACGAGGCCGCGCACAGCTCTGTGTGCTTACAATGCTTTCAGTGCAGGCTGAAAACATTTTTGAGCGGCGGCCAGGAACATAGTGTTCCTTATACTCTGTAGCTGGTTAGAGTGTGACGTCTGCTGGCAGAGCGCCTAGCAGGGTCAAGTTGATTCAAATAAGAGCGCACGTTGGCTGACAGCGCCTGGTATGTTGGTCATGTCTGCACATGACAGGAACTTAGGTTCTCGTGGATTTTTCCATGAGGGCTGATTCCCTCAGGTGGAGTGAGCAGTGAGACAGCAAAAAGGATTGTTGTGAAAATGTCTTGAGAACTAGTCAGCTTGACAGGGAGTTAGTGTACCATGTCATCTCTGTGTTATGATGACTTTATTTAATTTCATTAAAGCTGTAATGACTTATTCAATTCAAGTTTATTGAGGCAGTTTGAAAACCTTACCTCACCCTATAAAGCTGTATTTGATACATTATTCAGCACTTTCAAAACTGGGTCAAATAATAATTTGTAGGGGCATAGCCCAGTGGTCATACCAGTGTACCCCATGTTCAGTGGCTTTTGTATTTGAAACTTAAAATACATTGATACAGATGTTTATAATAACATTTCAGGTAATGGCCAATACAGACACAGATGTTTTGGTCTAACACTTCCACACTGCTCACGTTTTCTTTCATTTTTGACCATGAAAAAGATCAGAATTTGTCCAGCAGGTCACATATTCAGCCCAAAAAAAGTATTTTCTCAACCAGTTAGGAGTGCTAAATGCCAGCACTAAACTGATGCGCCACTAGAGCTGTGCGTCTTCACTGGTCTCACGATTTGATTTGATTATGATTATCAGGTCAACAATTTGATTTGGCTCAATTCACTATCCTAATGCATCAAGAATCATCCGATGCATTTTTCCATTTTTTGTTACTGCATATGGCTTCTTTTGATCAGTGGAAGCAAATTGTCTGACAAAATCCCTATGTTAATGTAAATTTCTTTACAAATTCATTTTCACTTATGAAAAAAAGTGGGTGACTGCTACATGGGGGTCAAAAGTATCCTATACTTTGTAGCCAGGATCAGGTGCTCTTCAGGATAAGAGGACAACTTATATCCCTTAAGTCATTAAACTGAATGATAATGAATTATGCAATAATAAAAATTATTACATTAATATTCTCTTTAAGTAAAAGGTTTGCTTGAAAAATAGCAGCTTTTGGAAAAGGCATGTTGAAATAGGCTTACTAAATGGAGGTTTAGTTATGCTTTTCCCTTTCCTAAATTCATAGGTTAACTTGTTTTCTAAAACATTTTAACAGTGTTGCAGTTATAAATCAAACTGCTTTCTCACCTGCTTCTATTTCCTTCCCCCACTCTCACACATCTCTTATTTAATGAGAGAAATTAACTTCACATCGCCCTGTCATGATTTCAAATTTGAGTTAGAAGTGTGACAGGCAGCCTCCTGTGTCAGGAAAAGGATTTTGTATCAACACAAACTAATGTGGCATTAAAGGAACATTTCTGGCAGGTTGATGGTCAGTGTCTGATTGTGTGGTAAATCAATTATATTTGGCTTTTAGTCCATTTATTGTCCATTTAATAGTGAATTAGCTCCACAGATGTGTTTTATCTCTTAATAATGTTTCACAGTATCACATGTAGCAATTACAATGGCACTAAAACATTCAACACACTGGTTTTAAACTGTTGGTGGGAACACCAAACATATAAGCGTCTGTTTGTCCTTTATCTCTTTTTCACTGTCTTCTTTTCTAATCCTCCCTGACTTGCTCTGTGTCTCCACGCTCTGGAACAGTGTTTCCCTAACTTTTTCCTGGTGACCCACTTTTTACAAGGGTCAAGCCATTGAGGCCCATCAACCTTGCTTTCCCCTAATGGCTAGTGCTAGCTTTGATAGCGTTAATTCAAGACTCAGTCTGGTCCTGGTGTTTTCTGTTTTACAAGCCTGGAAGAAGCCATTTTACCTCTGCCACATAGACTTTCTTTAAATCTGTTACCCCTTGGGCCCTCGGTAGTTGTCTAGTCTGAAATAATGCGTTTCTTTTTCATTAGCCAAGCCTCAATTACTGACTTTAGCTCTTCTGCTGTCCAGTGGCTGGTAGTTTAGTACTATGATGGAAAGGGTTGGTGTTATAGGGTAGAGATCCCCATGTGGCTATTATGTAATAAATTTCATATTAAATACTGCAGCAAGAAATTATGAAAGCTAATTTAGTGACCCAAAAATACCTCCTGCGGTCCCAACCCAGACTTTAAGAATGAGAGCTTTAGAGAGTGTTTCTGGGTAGACAAGCCAGCACACTTATAACAAAGGAATTTATTGGTTTAGAAGCATCATGTGTAACTACTGCAAACTCAAAGACAAGAAAAGCTGCATCCCTTAAAACGGACTACTGTCAGAATGCATTGAAGAAGGGAAGGGAAGCTACTCTTTATTTGAGTATAGGTCCTGCAGCAAGAAACTACACATACACTGTCTGTCTGCATCGAGTATAAGCTGCTCCTGCACCGTGAGACAGAATAGCCCGCATCACAATGCATCGTGGAAATGTTTATTTTTAACACAACTATGCATCACAACAGATAAACATCCTCTACTGACATCAGTTCATGCCCACCTCATTTGCAAATGGTGGATGTTTGTCAGAAGGGCCGATATTAGCCACTATCGATGTTAAACTGATGCATCCATGCATCCCTACTTAAAACAGGCAACCTGGGTTCAAGTCCTGCCTGTGCCTCCTTTCCCGCATGTTGTTCCCCTATCGCTCTCTCTCTCCAGTTTCTGACTTTATCTTCTATCCTATCTACAATTTTGGCTGAAAGCTCAAAAATAGATACTGAGGAAAAACTCTTTTTAAAATATCTACACTGTAAGAGAAAATTGTATCTAATAAATGTGTCTGTATTTGATAAATTGAAATAAATACCCAGTCACAAGTGTGTTTTAGCATTGTGTCTGTTTGCTTTCATGTTTTACACCATTGTTCCTGGCAAGTTTCTCCTGAATACATGATAAAACAAATACCTTTTATGCCACTAAATTGGCACCAATTAACTGAAGGGTAGCAGAAAGCTTGTATGAATTAATCACATAGTGGGAGAGCATGGAAATTATACTCAGGCCTCCATCCAGTAGTTAAAATGTATGCATGCTGTGTGAGAAGCATTGCTTCTTTACAGGAAATAATTTTGTGCTCTGAGTTCAAACTTTTGAGATTTGATTATTGCATATGCTCAGACGATAATCATACTGTGATTGATTGGATTATTTTTTTGATACTGTATTTGTAACTTTTTCTAGATGCAAGAGCTGGGGATCTCAGGCTACATGTCTGACAGCGAGACTGTCAGTGGCGTAGCAACATCCAGCAGACTGGACTGCGAGAGCTTTCTCCTCCAAACTGGTGAGAGCAGCAGCAGATCGGTCAGTAACTGGGTCAGATCTGCTCAGGCAATGCTGCAAACACCTCAGAAGCAACACGACAGGCAGTCCAAGACTCCTGAAGACTCTGCGAAGAAGAAAAGGAAACTTCAAAGGTGTGAATGTCTTTACATTAAATAATTCCCTTTAGTGATGTATCAATTCACCTTCTCTTTTATGATCTAAAATGTCAAATTAATTACCACCTAAACTCTGATGTGGATGTTTTCTGTGTGGATGATCACTGTGACATTACTGTATCGAGATTATTGCTTCACAACAAGAACAAACAGAGCAACAATACGTTTTGCTTGCTGTTAGACGACAGTCAAAGTTTAGCTGAGATGTTTCCACAGCAGAACTGATGATAAAAGGGACACCTGGTGTCACGATGTGGGTGCTAAATGTCGTTGCCATTTCCAAGGCCCCCAAAATCTGACAGATGGCTATCTGTACTGTTTGACAGCCCAATTTTCTTGCAGCAGAACCTGCGTTTTTGAAATAAACATATTTACATGTGCTTTGTTTGATGCTGTGTGGGTTTACCAAGTACAGTCATCATTTTTCTTCACCTCTGATTGATTGTGTTTGTGTTTGTGTTTGTTGCACAGTGGGGGCCTTGCTGAGAGGCTGAATCGACTACAGAGTAGACAGAGGTCAGCTGTAAGTTTCTGGAGGCACCAATCCATCCCTGACACCTCAACAGCAACAGGTGACCCTCACAGTAATAACACCCCTTATAGCCCTCTGTGCATCTCTGAATCACTGTTCACATTTAATGATAAACTTTGATTTAATTTGAAGACAGGGCCTTTTTGTGTTTCTTTGAGTGCAGAGGAAGCTCTGGCTGTAGGTTGATCACTGTGCCTCTGAACTGTGAACTCAGTATCTAGGTGACAGGAAACTTCTTTTGGGTCTTTTTTCCTTTCCGTGGTGAACCAAACCTCTTCTTTCTCTCGTTAAGTGTCTCCTTATAATAGGACACAAACAGTGGCTTAAAAGTGACAGTTGATCGTGGAAAAAGAAAACAACAAACTGATATAGCACGTTTATGATCAGTGGTTTGTGGTTTGGTAAATGTAACATAACTAACAATGAATTGGCTTTAAAGATTATTCATTTTGTTGCAGTTATTTGGTGTGGACTTTTTTTGTCCCTTAACATAAGAAGTTGGATTATTTTTGTACAACACTGCAGAAAAATTAAATATGCCTGTAAAACTATTTTTCTGATCATCAGTGACATGTCACAGACTTTGTCCATCAATAGAAAATTCTCATCTGGATTAAGTATGTGGAAATTAAACCGTTTTTAGCATAATAAAATCTATAACATTTTGTTTGTAAACTAACATTGAAAGGGTTAAATTAATCAAAAATATCTCTCAAATGTCTCTAAAAATGGCAGAATTAGTTAATTTATGTTGATTTAAGGCAGTTTTTCTGTGTGGATCTTTGTTACTACAGCCTGGGTGTTAACCATGGAGGATTATATAAAATTAAAATTCTTATTGATTTCTGTTTTTCCACTTTTATCTTAGAAATGAATGTTATTTAAACAATTAATTGACCTTTTTTCAGGGTTCCTGCAGATCCTTGAAAAGTCTTTAAAACTCTTAAATTGGACATTTGAAATTTACGGCCTTAAAAAGTCTTAAAAACTCTTAAATTTACCAGTGAAAGGTCTTAAAATTTTAGAAGGCACATTGTCAAAGATATGTTTGGATCCAGTCTTTGTTTTCTAGCCAACATTATATGATGGGATCATTCTTTTTGTCTATATTCTTATCCGTGTAACAATTAAACACATTTACAGCAGTGCTGTCTGTGTCATCCCCGCCCCCTCAGTATGCACAGGGTTCAGAGAGGAGCCTTCAATGTAATGATAAAATATTTAAGAAAATTAGAAAAACCTGAAATCAGCCACAAAGAGAGATTTCATAGTTGTTAAAGGCCGTTCCAGAAAACAGTGGAAAAATGGGGGTTACAACATGACGGCTGTATGTAACCATCAAGAGGTCTCTGTCCCAGGTTTATACTTGCTCCCTAAAGACCGCCTCTCCTCTGTGAAATAGATGGCCAGGATTTCATTTTTAAACCCATATTGAGAGCTATGGTTTGTCACCTGTCACCTTAACTGAACGACAAAACATGACAAATAATCTGAAAAACTATAAATCAGTCGTTGCTGCAGGGAGTGAGGAAAAGACACAGGAAAAGCTAGCATGCTTCAGTCAGAGTCACTGTTTGAAAAATTTAGAAAATGTTAAATATCTTTATCAGCATCATTAACAAGATAATCCTTTAATTTTGGTGATATCTGTTGATTATACTATTTCATGTTTGACTTCAAGGATAGCTTCAGCTGGTGTTTATTTTATGTGTTTAAGCAGTACACAGGCTCCTGTCATGTGATTTGTGTTTACTATGAAACTACTCGGTTTAAAAATGGTAAAAATTAAACATTCAAGCAACATATGCTTTATAAAGCTTTATAAAGGAAATTGTGTTCTTTTTTATTTAGAAATCAATCATTTGTATTTCTTACTGAATTTCCTCCACAAATTGTTTTATAATTATTCTTAAGAATTCAGAGCATTCAGTGTTTGATGCTCATAATTTCCGTGGGGAAATTATTATTTTTTAGTACTTACTGAGATTAAATAAACCTAGTACGGTTGTAAAACACTAGTCCAGTTCTCTAAGATCTGGGCTACCAGCTTACCCTTATGTTAATAGGTCTTCCTTGACAAAAGCATTATTCTGCTTTAAAATAGTTAAACTCTTTTCATTATTATATTAAATCATTATTATTATTATTAAATCATTAAATTTGAGCATTTATGACCCCAAAAAATCTTTTAGGTATTAATTTTTCTCAGCCGAGGCCTTTAAAAGGTCTTAAAAAGTCTTAAATTTGATTCAGAAGTTCCTTCATTTTCTTGTGGTCAAACTATCCAGCAAATTGTAATAGAAAAACATCCCTATGGCGGCACGCCTGTTTATCTCTGTTGTAGTAATTTTCATGTGTGATGTAAGTACACTTGCACTTGCATGTGTATGAGGCTTTAAAATGTTTCCTGAAATATACCGCTTCCTGACACTTATCAGATCACTGAAGGAGGACTTCAGTGCTATCTCAAATTTGGCCTGCTGCTTGTAGTTGTTCTGATGTTTTTGTGATCTGTGACGTAAATGAAGGGAGCACAAACAAAACACTCATGCATGGGCAAATGCATGTTAAAACTCAGCAACTCTGAAGCAATTCCTTTGATATTATCTACTCAGATTTTTTTAAACTTACCTCCTGGCTACTTTCAGAGTTCGTGTGATCACTTCAGTGCAGTTTTCACATTTCAGAACGATCAGTTCTACACAAAAAAGAAAGCACGCAGCCAAGTTTCTCTCTATTATCTGGGTTTGATTAATAGCTTCAGGACTTTGTCTTGATTTGCTCTCCGTAATTATCTTTGGTGACTTTATTGTTCAGGCCAAAAGCAAAGTCAGCACTGTGGTGAAATTCCAAATATTTGTACACTCACCCAGTGGGATTCACTGGATCTCATATCCAGCTCAGCCTGAGTCAGAAAACCTTTACAGTTATGCAGCACATAGTTCTGATGCTAAAACTGAACCACTCGTATAACACATAATGAGTCCCACAGAGAGCAAGAATCCGTGAGAGCATCAGTACAATCTGTACGCACATACACACAAACACACAGGCTCTGACATAAACACTCAACATCTGTGTTGTTGTTTTTGCTCCGCTCTCCAGTGGACAGGCCTGGCAAACTGGTGCTGGAGGTGCTGGAGGTTCAGGAGGAGTGCAACATGCAACTGGCCCTCTGCGAGCACCAGCAGCCCCCCAGAGAGGCCCACCAGCACTGTGACCCCATCCCTGAGGAGAGGGCTCATGTGCTGGTGCTGTTTAACAGAGAGACAGCAGCCCAGCTGATTCCTGCACCCAGAGATGTCATCCACATTTACCCGCCATGGTGAGAGCATGCAATACACAAAATCTGTTTCTTTTATTTTTTCCTTCTCTACACTGTGTTCCAAATTCCTATGCATATGATGTTTTTGTTAATTTCTTCCCAAATACTCTATATAATTTGCAGTCTATAAAATTTTAGACAGTCAATAGTCAATGGCTTTTTTTCCCCAAAATAACATAAAATGCAGTGTTCCAAATTATTATGCCAAGCAGAGTTCAAAACACTCAAAAGGTTCTTAAATACCATATATTATTTGTTTAAGCTTAATTATGAATGCAAATGCTTAAGATTATATTTTGCCCATCTAATGTAGCATGGATGGGGTAGCAAAAAAATTATTCTGCTCAGTGAAACCCTAACTTGCAGTTTTAATCATTGATGTCAACCATATTTCTGCAAGAAAATAGCTTTGATAAGAAGACTTACATATTTCGTCATTGCATTAATGGCCTATTGCATTGTTATAAATAGAATCAGGCTCTTAAAAACAAATGCATAGAAGGGAAAATTGAAAGACAAAATACTGGAGTTGAAAATAAACATTTAACAGAAACCTCATGATTTAATGTAACGGTTCATGTGTTTTTTAAAATCATAATCAAATAAAATTAGTTTGAGTTTAGAGCTTAAAAATGTTCTCAGCTCACAATCGTGAGCAGCAAAGTCCCAGATGTGAGGAACACATCCAGAGCAGGGAGGATAGGAGGTGGGAGGCGTTTCTGGGATTGTTTAGGAGTCGGAGCGAGGCAGCAGTTGACTCCAGCTGTTGGGAGTTTGGGGTTGAGTGTGCTCTGGAATATCCAAGCTGGCGGAAGAGCAGGGGCCTCCTCAGCGCTCCGACGTCACAAACAGCTCCAGGGAATGCTTCACATTCCTCTTCCTGGCAGTAGTTAGGTCATTTCCAGCAAGCCGGGGGAAAAAACAGAGCGAGATTATTTTCTGGAGCATTTGGGAGCAGAGAGAGGAGGGAGCCAAGGGGCTGAGATTGAAAACATATGGCGGGTTTGAGAGTATCTCTTGCTTTAGCACCTCTTCTCCTCTGTTGTGTTTTATTCCTCAAATCACAAGATGTAGTGAAGCTCTCAGCAAACACACCCGTTGACTGTTTGTCAGAATTTTTTCATGTCCAAAGGCATTGCTGAATACTCTGCTTATTGAGTTACAGCATTTGTTATACATTTTGAATCAGTTTATTCTAACTCAATAAAGTGTCCCTAAATCCTTCCAATCACTCATGAAAACTTTAATCAGTCTTAAGAAAAATGTATTTATCTAGCTTCTACTACTACAGCCTAAATACACGGAAATGCAGAGCATCATTCTGGTAAAATTCCTCTCATTTATCAGTTTCCGGTGTGACACTTGAAGAGTTAACCACCCCCATGATTCCTGTACTGAGTAGGTCGGCTCCTCCCCCCTCCCACGCCTCGTTGTGAGTGGGCCGAGGCCTGAGCGGAAATACCTGTGGGGATTATTCACTGTAAAGCTGTGACGCGAGCAGCCTGGGCCACTCCTTAACACCGGCTACCTGTCTGATGATGACAGCGGCCCACTCACCTGTTCATAATAGGGTCACACTTCCGTTGCGGATGTTGTACCTGTTCATGTGTACAGTACGTTCTGCTCTGTTAACATTAGAGAAAGACTCATTGATCTCTGATTAAAAACGTTTTCAGGCTTAATCACAACATGAGAGCTTTTTTTCAGTAAGTGTTACACAGAGTTAATATTTAAAGTGGTTGATAAGCACTCACACATTACCACTACTTTCTGCATTGATAGTTTTTCATTTGACAATAAAATAAATTCTCTCAAAGTAGAACAGTAATGCACAATAAATAAAATGAAACAACTATCTAAAATACCCCACCTCAAGCACTCATTTAAATTATTAAACTAAATAAAAAATATTTGTAAAAAGTATATCTTAGGTTGATTGTTTATGCATTTACCCCTCTGGTAGTTCACTGAATTAGACGACATATAAAAATATGAGCTACATCAGTCAGTTTATCATAGATACTGCTTGGTTTTCTTTTGCAGGCACAGGCTAGAGCCTATCCCAGCTCTCTCCCAGTGGGCAAGAGGTGGGGTACACCCCAGTGTTAATATTGGCAGCTATTTAAGATTTTTTTGTTTTTGTTTTGATTTTATCTTCTAAAAAATGTTTTAGTCTACATTTGGTGGAAGAAGTCAAGAGCATTTAAGTCTGGTTGAAGTCAATTAAAAGTACTTGAATTTTAGTCATTACTTTTAGTCATAGTGTTTATTCTTTTATCAGCCAATTTAATTAGCCAAATTTTAAAATCAGTTGAAATGTTAAACACTCATATTGAATGGTCAGGTTTTGGAGCATATGGGGCATATGGAGCATATTTGCTGTTAGTAGCAAATATGATTCATGTTAAACAATAATCAGTCTGTTTTCATGAAAACTGCTGTTTTCTCCGTTTATGTTTGGCTTCAGGCATTTTGGGAGTGCAGTTTACCTTCTTTGGGATTTTACTAATCACTTCACAGTATACTGGCATCTAACCCAGTGATGTACAACATGACCACCCAAGAAATATTGATCTGAAATATCTCAATCCCCTTTGTGGCTGGCTGCAGTTTAGGAACTGATCTCACAGTTAGAGGCTAAAAATGACATTCATCTAAAAGAAAATGTAAATCTTCAAACAAAAATAAAAATGTGAATTAGACCAAATCTTTTTTTATAATTATACTTTGAGAGTTTGGCCCCTAAAGTTCCTGATAAAGGAGAAAGTGGGCCCTTGTACAAATGTAGTTGATGACCCCTGGTGTAGGATAATGGCATGTAATGGAAAACTGAAATAAAGACCTCAGATTGTATTTCAGAACATTTTGATGCTTCCTAAAGTGTTGCTGATGACTAATAATATCTGAAAATTTATTTATGGTTTACGCTTATGCCGACATTCATTTATGTTTTTTTTCTTCTTATAAGGAACCCTACATGTTCAGACATATCTGTGTGTCTTATATTTATATATATAGTATGAAGAAATGCGCTGTATTTTTATAATAGGAGAAAATATGAAAATAAATTCACATTTATTCTTGTGTTGTTGAGCATTTGTAATTGCAGAGTGATGTCAAGGTTGCATTGTTCTTCCCACATCTTTTTTTTTTTCACATAAACCTGAGTGCAGTTTTAATGATGAGGACAATAAGGAAGAAGTTGCTGTTACGTCAATCAAGGTGTATATGATTGGAAATATGTTGGATAAAAAACAATGGCACCATTCAACATCACTAATCAGTGTACTCTGAACAACATCTGCCTACATGTGAAACTATTTCTTAAATTATCTCAAAATGTAGACTCCTAGTGTGTTTCTTTGCGAAACACAACAAAGGCACCAATGCTAATCTAAAAGAGTTAATATGTCTTAGTATGCAGCACTCCCTTTAAAATGAGATCAATTACATGTCTGGTTTCTCAAGAAAGGAGACGTGCTGACTGACATTTCTTGTGGCTTATACACTTACTAATAACAGATAGCTCATACAGCCCTGCTTAAATACATCTAAATGAGCCTGTTGATGAGTCAACTGGCAACAGTTTCCATAACTAACTTCATAAAAAGATTTCCATTGTAAAATATGTTCGTTAGTATTCAGTAAAGTTAATTTTTATTTGCTTAGCACAATTTGCACAAATGTAATGTCGGTAATGACAGGAGATAAAAACAAAGGAACAAATACAAATGAGTTTATTAATGTAAAAGTCATGTGACCTACTTAGTCTTATAGAGGTTTTTTTTTTTTTGTAACCAGCACACATTAAGCTTCTGTATTTTAAAACCATCTGGGGATTATTGACTATCAAAACACCAGGAACTTCTCCTAGGTTGATTGACTGGATGACTCAATCAACTGTGTCTGCACAAGCACAGTAAAGCAAACAGTGCCAAGAACTGTCCGTACAATTAAACACAGTCAAGGATAATCACCTCCAATAAACACCGCCTTTGTAATGATGGCATGATGACATTACATTTTTATTTGGACAGTCCCGGATGCGGCTCTGACTCTTACAGGCGTGTGCAATTCAGTTTGGGCTATTGTGTCATTCTTTTAGTTTTACACTTCATAATCAGTAACTATTGATTATCAAAAGTATTCCTGTTTGATCTGTAGGAAACCATGTTTAGCATTATGTCTTAATAAGAGGTGCCTAATCATTACAATATTAACTATATTTATAATTGTTTTATAAACATTCTTCTTCCTGTTTTCATTGCATTGTTTCCCCGCTTGATGTAAATGTGTGATTTCTCTGGCTGAACTATCACTTGAGGTCAGAGACGAGCTGAGACGAGCTGAGACACGCTCGGCAGTTCCAGTCACATAGTGCTCTTGGCTCTGAGTAAGTGATGATAAGCAATCATCACACTATTTATCCGTGTCACTAATGGAAGGTATTAAGTCATAATTCAAATTCACCACAAACAAGCTGTCCTACAATTACCTCTTTTTTATCTTTTTTTTTTCTCCTCTGTTCTCAGGCTCTGTACCAGTGAGGCGTGTACTATTTACCTGTTAATGGAAACAAAACTTTTAAACTTCAGCCACCCTATTATTACCAGGATGTATTTTTCTTAGGAAGGGCAACTGATCACACTTTTGGTTTTGTGGAGCCCAAGACTGCCAAATAAAAAAACTAGAAGCAACTAGAAATGTAAATCACAAGATTAATATTATATTGATTCTTTGTTATTTCAGCTCATTTCACATGGCTGTTCAAAGTCTTCTAAACTTAGCACAAGAAGTGAAGAAATTTGTGTTTGGTAGTTTATTTCTTTGTTGTAAAAATGCTTCTTGGTGATAAAATCTTATACTGTTAGAAAGACTGTTTATTTTCCTTTTAAATGGTGCCACATTTGTAAAGAACATGCATTTATGGGATGAGCAGCAGAGCTGAGTATTTGGGTTGCGCCTATGAGAAATGTGGAACATCTCTGCCAATGCCAGACGGCTTATGCTGTTGCTATTGACTCTAGTTTTGAGCTTCTACTAGCCCCAGGTGCTGACAGTCAGGTGCCTGATTGGTTCCTGTTATGTTCAGCAGTGAGTCCAGATTCTGCTTTGGGCAGTTGGATCATAGGGTCAAGTGTGGAGATTGCTGCGCTGATAGAGTAACATCTTTTGGCGGAGGCAGTGTGATTGGGGGGGGCATCTCCCTCACTGGAAAAACAAGGCTTGTCATCATTGGAGGCAATCTCAATGCAGAGAGATATTGAGATGATATTCTGCAACTAGTGGCAATTCCATATTTCCACAGTCTGGGAGCGAACTCTATCCTCCAAGATGACAACTCTCGCCCCCACGGAGCACATTTATCAGAGACTACCTCCAGAATTTGGGAGTGGAGAAGATGGAAAAGCCTTCCAGCAGTCCTGACCTCAACCCCACTGAACACTTGTGGGATCAGCTTGGGCTTGCTGTTCTTGCCAGAGTGACCAACCCAACCACATTTGCTGAATTGCAACAAATACCGGTTGAAGAATGGGATGCCATCCCACAGCAGTGTGTGACCAGCATGAGGAGGAGGTGTCAGGCTGTTGTGCCTTTGTATAGTTCTTCCACATGCTACTAAGGCTCCTGTTTGTTAAAAAAGACAAATTGTTAGATTGCAAATATGCCTTGTTTTCTTAGACTTCAATCATCCAATCCACCAAACACCAAACAAGAGCCATGGCAGAATGAGCTGTTTGGCATTGGCAGAGAAGATTTGGCAAATTTTTCACGGGTACAACCCACATACTCAGCTCTGCTGTTCATCCCACAAATGCATGTTCCTTATAAATGTGGCTCAATTTAAAAAGGAAATAAACAGGTTTTTCCAACTATAAAATTTTGTAGACAAGAAGCATTGTTACAACAACAAAATACCAAACATTTTCCTTGCTTTTGTATTTACATATAGTTTTGATCCCTGTCACTTCAGTAACTTAGAAATTAAATGAGATGATATAATCACTGGTCACTTTAGTAGGTTCACCTGTCCAACTTGTTACTGCAAATATCTAGCCAACCAATCACATGGCAGTACCCAATGGATTTAAGCATGTAGACATGTTCAAGATGATGCACTGAAGTTCAAACAGAGCATCAACACAGGAAGAAAGGTTATTTAAGAATCAATTTAAGAATATGCCATGATTGTTGGTGGTCTGGCGGACTTTCATGTTGTGAAACCAAATTCTGACCCCAAAAATCAAATGACAGCAGAGTTTGAGACTCCTCTGACCAGGCAAGGGTTTTTTTCAGTCGTCAATTGTCCAATTGTGGTGAGCCTATATGATTTGATGACTGTAGCCTCGGTTTCCTGTTCTTAGTGTTGTGGTCTTCTGCTGCTTTAGCCCATCTTCAAGATTTAACGTGTGTGTTCAGAGATGAACCTCTGAAGAGTTATTGTTTCCTTTCTATCAGCTCAAACTATTCTGGTCTTTGACTTCTGCCATCGGCAAGGCAATTTGGCTCTGAGAACTGCTGTTCACTGGACGTTTTCTGTTTTCCTGGAGATTGTTTTGCTTAAGGAATCCCAGAAGATCAGCAGTTTGTGAATTACTCAGAGCATCCTGTCCGACACCAACAACCATGGCTTGTTCATTGTCACTTAAATCACCTTTCTTCTCCTTTCTTATGCGCAGTTTGAACTCGGTTTGGTTTTGAGCACCTCAGCATGTCTCCTTTCATTGGTTACTGCCATGTGATTGGCTGATTAGATATTTGCATTAATGAGCAGGTATACTTGATAAAGTGATCAGTGAGAGTAACTTTCTCCTCATGTAATAAAATGAATGACTTAAATTAGTATTAGTAATGTAGATAAAGGCTTATCATAAGATTTACCTTATGGCTCAGTGTTTACATTTTGTGTCACATATACTAACTTGTATGTTTTTATTAATCCTTGATTTATGATGATGATTCCTGTACGAATGTTATTAGTTTTATGTTGTTGTTTCTGAAACGCCCCAACTAGATCTGGTCAAGTGTCCGACCAGATCTGAAACCTCCTTGACAAACACAGATTAATGGCATGTAAGTACAGCACTGGAAAATTAAACACAGGTTCTGGGTTGTTTCAGGTCACAAATATTCAGTCTTTGTTTTGGATTTGGTGTTCCTTCGTTTGCGTACTCTCAGCCTGTTTGATTGAGACAGACGTTGAAGTGTTTTTCCATGTATGATCTCACATTTGGAGAGTGTTTTAATTGAGCTGTGCTGAGCTGTGTGGTCTGTTCTTTTAAGAACCACAATTGCATGGAAAATGTATCTGTTACCGCTGTAAAGATGTAATATGCATCCGTTTTGTATTTTCATTTACCCAGTAGGAGGTTCATATACAAGATCTTGTACTCTGTGCTCGTTATAGTGTCTCGTAAGAATACGACAAGACCTGCGGAGGTGTTTGGTACCTTATCTGAGTTTGACATTCAACATGTCTCGAGCTCTCGCCCCCTTATGTTTGTGCAATAATCCACTCTCAATGTACTGTAAAATCTAAAATGTTGCTTTCTTTAAACTGATTGCAAAACTAAATGTTAACCATTGCCCAACACTCTTACGTATGTTTCCCGTCTTTATGAATACAATGACATAAACCCATGTGTTTGTATGATATATCAAGAAGTGTAGTTAATAAATAAAATATGTTAATAACACTGGAACAATTGCGATACCCTAAAACTAAAGCCATTAATCTTTTTGTCTTTGCAGGCAGAGTCTTTCTATAGAGGGCTTCAGCTGCGATATTATTTTAAACACATACTTCAGCCAGAAAGTCTTCTCTGCATCCAAACCAGAAATCATATCCGCTCCTGGAGGTCCTCTCTCAGCAGGAAGGTGCAGTCCATATCCTTTATGTCAGACTTTTGGACTGCTGGAGGTGGGTGGGACCTCAGAGGAGAACATTGCCAAAAAGGTTTGCATGCTTTAATATTATTAGAATAATGTGTATTACTTATATTTCCAAGTATATCTCACTTTTAGATACTGTGGGACATTAATCTAGCCTTTTTAAAGTGCTCAGTTGGATGTCAGAAAATTGAATTAGTTTAAAATAAACACTTGGGACAGGAATATGTTGTGTGCAGAGTTTGGTGTCCAACCTTAAACTTTTATTCATGCTTTTTTGTTTATATCTAAAACTCAAAGTAGAATTATCATATTAGAAGGTTTGTGTCAATATTGATCATCTTTTTAATATGATTTTATTACTCATGAAATAATCTTCATGAATTCATAATAAAACACAGGTGCAATATTGTCAACAGTGCTTCCTCCCTTAGGCTTCATTAAATTGCATTCACATGGTTTTTAAATGGAGGATAATCAATAATTTTCTTTAAGTTTCAGTCACTAACAGGTTTATTCATAGTCCGTTTTTAGGAGTATGAAATCAGTGTGATTTCATCTGTTTACATCTGTGCTTGATTTCCTAAATTTGAATCTCCATTTACTTTCAGTAATTACAAATCAATCAGTGGAGTGCAGTGAGTAACTTCAGCATCAGTCATGACCTTATTTTAAAGCTGATTTCTATTTCAGCTCTTGATTTATGTTTTTCTCTGTTTTCTTTCTTTTTGCTTTTATAACTCTTGGCCAGGCCAGGCATGCAATCAGGAGATTTCACCTTTAGTTCAAGGAAATTGTGATGGTCTTTTTAGTGTGCTGGTAATAGCCAAGACTGGAGGCCTCTTCTTTTTTCAAGTCATCAGTCTGTCAGTCGATCCGATCCAGTCTTGTGAACGCAAAATCTCCAGAATGCTTTGACAGATTTTCATCAAACTTGGCACTTGTGCTCACTCTGACCCATGGATGAGCTGATTATATTACAAGTATAAAGATATCAAATATTTATTTGATAATTGCCTTTTTATAGTGGATTTTATACACTATATTTAAAAATAAGCTTCTCCAGTCAAATCAGACTGTTTTTTCAGAGTTCAGATAGAGGAAATGGAGCCACATTAATCCTCATAATTTAATAACTTTGTTAATCCCAAATTAATTGCCCCTTAAAGGATTATTGAAGTTGCTAGAATTGAATTGAATTTTCTTAAATTAAGTATTTTCTCTTTATACAGTGTATTTCTTTGGTTAAGAGTATTGTAACAATGGCCACTGTCACTCTGATGAAAACACAAGGTGAGGGGGCAACATTACACTGCTTTATTTGCAAATGGCTGTTTTTGTTAACCGATAGTCCGATTAGCTTGGACTTAGCCACAGCTGCACTTTGGTCAGAACTGGTAAATGTGTCTCTGTTTTGGCATGGGTTTATGATAGTTACACTATATTGCCAAAAGTATTCACTCACCCATCCAAATAATTGAAATCAGGTGTTCCAATCACTTCCATGGCCACAGGCATATAAAATCAAGCACCTAGGCATGCAGACTATTTCTACAAACGTTTGTGAAAGAATGGGTCGCTCTCAAGAGCTCATTTAATTCCAGTGTGGTACTGGGATAGGATGCCACCGGTACAACAAATCTAGTCATGAAATTTCCTTGCTCCTAAATATTCCACAGTCAACTATCAGTGGTATTATAACAAAGTGGAAGCGATTGGGAATGACAGCAACTCAGCCACAAAGTGGTAGGCCATGTAAAATGACAGAGGGGGGTCAGCGGGTGCTGAGGCGCATAGTGCACAGAGGCGGCCAACTTTCAGCAGAGTCAATCACTACAGACCTCCAAACTTCATGTGGCCTTCAGATTAGCTCAAGAACAGTTCATAGAGAGCTTCATGGAATGGGTTTCCATGGCCGAGCAGCTGCATCCAAGCCATACATCACCAAGTGCAATGCAAAGCGTTGAATGCAGTGGTGTAAAGCACGCCGCCACTGGACTCTAGAGCAGTGGAGACGCGTTGTCTGGAGTGACGAATTGCACTTCTCCATCTGGTAATCTGATGGACGAGTCTGGTTTTGGCGGTTGCCAGGAGAATGGTACTTGTCTGACTGCATTGTGCCAAGTGTAAAGTTTGGGGGGGGGGAAGATGGTGTGGGGTTGTTGAACTTGACTGGCCTGCACAGAGTCCTGACCTCAACCTGATTGAACACCTTTGGGATGAATTAGAGCAGAGACTGAGAGCCAGGCCTTCTTGTCCAACATCAGTGTGTGACCTCACAAATGTGCTTCTGGAAAATGATCAAAATTTCCCATAAACACACTCCTAAAACTTGTGTAAAGCCTTCCCAGAAGCCCCTTTGGATTAAGAATGGGATGTCACTTCAGTTCATATGCAGGTCAAGGCAGGTGAGCTAATACTTTTGGCAATATAGTGTAGAGTGGTGTTTTCATGGTGTATCCAGAGGCTGCAGCCGCGGTAGCTGTTAGCTCGGCTGTAGCTGTAGGAAAGCGGCAGTTTATTCAGAACCAGACCACATTTCTTTTTAAAGCAAGCACAAAGAGTCATACCGAAAGCTTGACTTGGCAGAGAAGTGTTTTTGGACGTAAAATTGCCTTGGCATCAATTTTACATGAAGTGCTGACGTTAACAATCTAGGTCAGCGGTGATCTGCACAACAGTAGAGCATGTGCAATATGTCATTTAACACTCTGACTGGGCGTCATGAATGTGACAGACAGAATGTTCCTCCAATCCCCTTCTGGAGATTTTCTGAAAAGTCCTGCCTTTCCCAAATGCTTTCTATGGGTGCATTCCCATATTATTGTGAAATATACTCAGTCCATAGACTTTAGAAAGAATTGGACAAACCCTGTGTGACATTCGTCGTCTGCTTACAATAGGTGGATTCAAACAGCTCTTGAAGCCAATCTGTGGCGGCTTTCATATTGAAATCTCAGTCTCAACCAAACTTTGGATCAACCTAATGGCCCGCCCACTAAGTGCTTCCTTTCAGCTAGCTAGCTAGCATTCTGGTTGACAGAAACGTAGTGTCTGCCTGTTGAGCTATCTGTCAGTCAAATGAGAAGCACCAATCAGTCCGCAGTGAGGTTTTTCCTAAATACACTGCCTTGCCAAAAAAAAAAGTCGCCACCTGGATTGAACTAAGCAAATAGGTACGAGCCTCCTATTGGATATTTACTGCATGGGCGATGATCTTTCAGCTGGCAACAAGTTATTTAACCCCAGCTGATGCAATGAGTAACTTCTCATTTCTTAAACAACCATGTCAAAAGACACATCCTGTGGTCGCTGAAAAGATGTTAGTCTGTTTAAGAAGGGTTAAATCATTGGCATGCAAAAAAGGCTTCAGTTTGCTAGGGAGCATAAAGATTGGACTCTGGAGGAATGAAAGAAGGTCATGTGGTCTGATGAGTCCAGATTTACCCTGTTCCAGAGTGATGGGTGCATTAGGGTAAGAAGAGAGGCAGGTGAAGTGATGCACCCATCATGCCTAGTGCCTACTGTACAAGCCTGTGGGGGCAGTGCTATGATCTGGGGTTGCTGCAGTTGGTCAGGTCTAGGTTCAGCAACATTATGTGCCCAAAGAATGAGGTCAGCTGACTACCTGAATATACTGAATGACCAGGTTATTCCATCAATGGATTTTTCTTCCCTAATGGCACGGGCATATTCCAAGATGACAATGCCAGGATTCATCGGGCTCAAATTGTGAAAGAGTGGTTCAGGGAGCATGAGACATCATTTTCACACATGGATTGGCCACCACAGAGTCAAGACCTGACCCCCATTGAGAATCTTTGGGATGTGCTGGAGAAGGCTTTGCGCAGTGGTCAGACTCTCCCATCATTAATACAAGACCTTGGTGAAAAATTAATGCAACACTGGATGGAAATAAATCTTGTGACATTGCAGAAGCTTATTGAAACAATGCCACAGTGAAAGGGTGCTGTAATCAAAGCTAAAGGCAGTCCAGCAAAATATTAGAGTGTGTGACCTTTTTTTGGTGGCGACTTTTTTTTGGCCAGGCAGTGTATAATCTAAATCATTGTGGTACAAAAAAATTCACCCCCTGTACATTGAGAGGACATTTTATTGCACCTGTGTTTTTTGAACCAGGCTGTAAACCAGTTTATTTCTAGTGTAAAAACAGCTGTTTATCAGGTGTCCAGACAGGACTTCCGGTGTTCCTGCAGCCAGCCTCAAGTGGACACTCATGGTATTGCAATTTTTTGTACTTTTTCATTGGCTTCATTTTTCAGGACCGGAGGTTGCCGCTTGATTCAATTGGTCTGGCGTGTCAGGTTCACTGCTTCCTGACCACAGCGCTTTCTGTTTTAAACTTTAAGGGTCCTTCAATTCTTGACCCACAGACATTAGGGACAGCACAATTACACACCGCAAAAACTAATCACTCTGCCAGAACACACAATTCAGTCTGGCATTTCAACAGGCATCTAGATAATTGTGGACAGCCATATACTAGGTTTTAACCTTGTCTTGTTTATCATGAATTACCTTTTGTGGCATTCCAATGTCTCTGCTACAACTTTTATGTCCTTTGCTATGGGATGTCTGATCAAAATGCCCACTGTTTTTGCATAGCAAGCTTTCATTTTGGTGGTAAACATTACCGCATGCTGGACTCGTTTGGATGTTGCAGTGCACCACTTGAAACATTCCTGTTAAGGAACATACAGTAGAATAATAACCAGTGACGTCTGAGTTGGCTAAGAGAGGTTTCCTTCAGCCAAGAAAAAAAATAAAAAAATCTTAAAGTGCATTAACACCAGACAAAACGGGACAAAACGCAGCAACAACTACAGAGTAATGGAAATCACATTTTAACTGGAAATTTTAAAAATATCTTCCTCATAATTGATATTAGCTTAGCAAACTTGTATGCTGGGAGAATTCACAGTCCATCCAGACTTATGGAAATAAATTTTGCAAATTAAAGCAACTCAATTGCAGTTAGCTGTAACTTATGAGTTGCAACAGTAAAGTGATCACTTTTACATTAGTGCATCAAAATTTGAATTAAAAATATTTCAAGTATTGTAAAATGGGGTCTTGAAAAAGATCTAAAAAAATAAAAATAAAAATATATAATGTCCACATATACTCTTACACAACTGAACGGACAAATCAAAAGAAATCTGCACCTTGTGTTGTCAGATATTTTACATTTTACTGTTTCCTTATTCACATTTTCAGTCCATAACAAGTTCCCTTTTCTCCAATTATATACATAAAATGTTTTAAATGCAAAATTGTGGAATTTCAAAATAAGGAGATTAATTGCAATTAACCATTAAAATCCTGGGATTAATTGTTTGACAGTTCAAGTTAAAATAAACACCAATACTACTATTAACCATTCAAGTTTGGGATGCCTAAACTAGAAAAAAAAAGTAAATTAATTGTTATGGGATATCATTTTTCACATATTTACTGTATACGTTTTTGTACAATTACCTAATGGTGAGTTGGCTTATTGCTTGGTGTAATGCATTATTTCATGGGTTACAGTCTCATTTTCCTCTCTTTTTGCCCTTCAGGTTTCTACCTCCAATGCTCTGTGTGCCTTCGGAGGTTCAGGAGTTTTGATGAGACACTGTGTGTCTCTCCTGGAAGCTATCGAGGGTCTTGGTCAGGCTGGCTCTGTGGGGCAGAATGTAGAGGTGGTGGTCCAGAGAGTTTACTCCACCCCTGTGCCAGACTCCTCCACTGTGTCTGTCCTCAAGCCCAGAGTTCCCTTCAGGTCGTCCTCTGCTGCTCTCCCAGCAGAAAAAGGCAAAACAAGGTACTGCTGGATGAGCTGATAAAAAGCCATTAGTTTGTCATCTGATGCCAAAAGAGATTTAGGCAAACCCACTTTTATCTACTGTTTATGCTTCTTTCCCACATTATGAATTGCTCTTTTTGTGAAAATTGCATGCTGGTCTGAGGCCTTGCATGCTTCCTCTCCGTGGTACAATGTGTCTCAGTGGTCGAGCTATTGTTCACAGCGCAGGAGGCCCCACAAAGTGCTCATACTGTCTCCAGCCATATGGCATTGTTTGACAAAGGACACAAACATTTCTAATTGAATCCAGCCCCTCAGTGTGCGATTCTGGCCAATTCTCTGGAAAGACAACATGAGGTTTTCAGAATGTCGTGCACCAGAAACGCAGAGCTGAATTAGTGCCCACTCATACTCCGCTGGGTGGAACAGGTCTGCAGCAGCTTTCATTACCATAATGCTGTAAAGGAAACCTAAAGTGTATTTGATTAGGGCCAAGCATGTCGTCTTAACTGTAGAAAAAATATGCAGCTATTTGGAATGGCGTCAGGTTTGTTTTAGTTTTGGTTTCTTAATCTGGAGCCTCAACATTGCATTAGTAGTATCTGAAAATAATACATTTTTGTTTCATGAATGACAAGGTCATTAAGTCTATTTTCAGAAATTAATCACTTTTGATTATCATATTATCTTTAAAAACAACAAAAAAATTTAGTTTTAGCTTCCTATATTGGAAGAATGGCCATTTATTCATACTAAAACTAAATTACATTTCCCTGTGTTTTTGAGAAAAAAATGTTTTTTTATTTTTGTAAACTTTCGTACCTTTATGGAGAATAAACAAAGACCATACAGAGAGGGAAGAATTACCACTGACATAAGCCATGGGTTTCTTAGGAGGTGTTCAGAAGCCCAAGTTAGCAGTCACTTAAATGGAAATGCTGCTCTCAGCTAACCTGACACGCCAGATGGATTTGTTTCACACATCCATCCAGAAAACTTTCCATAGACAGTGTTAGGGAAAAGGCAGAGCCTTTGAAAAAAACTCGGAGTGTGATTAGATGAACGTTCTCTGTCACATCTTTACGGGCTAATCAGAGCAACTAAACATGTGACTTCTTAGTGGCTACCGAGGACTAAACTCTATACAGAACTGCATAAAGCAAACCAAGCCGACTATAGACATGACAGTACACAACTTCTGTCGTTTTTTTAAAAGAAAACAACTCAGGACTGTTCTTTGTTCTTCTTTTAACAAAGAAATATTGTCAGTTCTGGTAAAACAGGTGCTTTAGCAGCAGCCAGGCTAATGTCTCCCGCCATAATTGCACCGGCCTCTTGTTTCTGCTTGCATATGTCACAAAGTACTGCCCCTCGACGCTGATTGGTCCTGTCACTTTCTAACCTGGCCCTAACGGTTCAGATGCTTCCCAAGATGGATTTGCCACTGAGAAACATGGAAATGTGCATATCCATCTACTTTGCAAGGTTAGCCCTCAGCTAACTTTCAGCTGATCTAGAAATGGGAGAAAAAAAGAGCCTTGCTCCATGGCTAACACTTACACGAGGCAGTCTGACTACAGACTGTTCATCAGAGACACCATATGAGTGAGAATGGAAATACATGCTAATACTTTTCAAATAAAATTGGATTAAGGCTGCCAGAAACAGACACACATTCTTAAGGCATTAATTATGAATTTTTGCTCATCATCTTTATGATCCATGAAAATTTACTTTTCATCCGGTTTTTCAGAAATCCACCTGTCAGCCATTACTAGCAAATACAGCGCATGTTAAATATGTATTTATCAATTCACTCATGATGAAAACAGTGTTAATTTCGTCGACTAAAACTATGACCTTGACGAAAACGAGACTAAGATAGATAGCCAAGATAGATCTTTGATGTCTAAAACTGACACAAAAGTAAATTTAGTTTTCGGCAGAATGACTAAAACTAGACTAAAATGTAATTTGGTTTATGTCAGACTTTAAAAATCAATGATATTTCTTCACAGTGGGTAAATCTGTCAACAAACAATGCATCTGTTTCACTTCAGTCTCTCAGCTGTAGAAAGCAGGGACCCCAGGTATAGACGTGTGCATCGAACATACTACTATGATTTGGTACCAGATCTAGGCAAGAGAATAAATTCTCAGACTAAAAGTAAAAACTAAAATGTGAGGACTTTTTATGGACTAAAACTAGACTTAAATATTTTGTAGTTTGTCGACTAAAACTAAAAAGGGAAGAAATGACTAAAATGTGACTAAAACTAAAAGACATTTAATCAACAAACTAAGACTAAAATTAAAAACAGCTGTCAAAATTAACACTGGATGAAAAACTGTCATTTTGGCTTCAGGCATTTTGGGGATGCAATTTTCCTGCTTGGGTTTTTCCACATAGCTCTACATGGCATATTAGCATCAAACCCTGTGATAGACAACATGACAGCCAGAGAAATATTCAGCTGAAATATCTCAATTGCCCAGTTGTGGCTGGCTGATAGAGACTATAGGGACTAATCTCACTGTTAGAGCCTAAAAATTACATACATTTAAAATAAAGTATTTAAACAAAAATATGTTAACCAGACCTTTTATAAACTACTTTAGTTTTTTTCCCGAAAGTTTGCCCCCCAGAATGTCTGTATAGGAAAAAGCTGGCCCTTGTACAAATGTAGTTGATGATTTCTGCCCTAGGGCATTAATCAGTGGTCTAATTTACTCTCATTTTAGCATTTGTTTTGGTCTCCATCAAATCTTAATGGAAATTCATAGCCTCTTGTTTAGCTTAATGCTTACCTCTGTTCATTCATTGTCAGTTGCATACTGTGGTTTTGTTGGATCTTTCTGGCTGAGAGACGATGCATTTTGGACCAAAAATCATGCTGGGGAGAGTGAATAAAATGGTGAATTTGTCTTAAAAAAAACAAAGAGCTAAAAACAACAAAACACTCAAATGCATACCTTATGGCTGAAGGGGAACTGCAAGAAAATTCTCTGTCAGTTTGTTGTTTGGAGTGATTGCACTACTTTTTACCCATCGATATTAAAGTTACTGATCGTTCTTGCTGCAGGGGAAAAAAATGTAAAGCTTATTTTTAACCATGAATAAGGCACACACTTTCTAGCGAAATGGGTTTTGATTGCCCAAAACTAAACTACATCTCAGGTTGTCAAATCCTTACTCAAAGACTCTTTTAGCTGTTTGAACTGTCCCGTGTTATAGAAATGACTTAGAGGCTCTCTGGAGTGGTCTTGTTATTGTTAATGACTCATTGAATGTTCTACTTGAAACAAATCCAACAAGCATGACCTGTAGTTGCCTGGCCCTCTGCAGGCGTGTTGTTTTCATCCTTTGCTGAGTAATAAAAGATAGTGTTGGTTTCTTCGAGGCAAGCAGCGCTGGAGGGGCACTCTGTGGTGATGTGAGGAGAGCCCTGGTCAGCTGACAAGCCAAATGAGCATCAATGTAATATGACACCCGTTCCTGTCACGCTGCTTCTGCGGCTGGTAAACAAACACCGCCCTCTGACCGGAAGCACTCCTGCCTTTTTACTCCCTAACTAAACCAGATTAAACAGGCTTGTTCTGTAGTGAAATGATGGAGTCAGGGGAGAGGTTATGAGGTTATCATGAGGACTTGAGTTCAAACATCAGGATGACCCCGCCTGCTTATTGTGACAAATTTAAAGTTCTATTTTTAATATCTAAATTTGTATGATTTCCCCACTCTCCTCTACATTTTTCTTTATGAGTCAGTCATTTGTTTTTCTATAATTTGATAAGATTCATAAGTTTAAGTGTGCCTGTCACTATCGATTTTCATGCTTCTTTAGACGTTTTGGTTCAAATATCCAAATAGAAATGACAACATTTAGCAAATTGAGTTGTTATAGAACTTTTCCAGGATGCATGCCTGCTCTCTTGAGAGGAGGGTAGTTTATTTGGCAGCCCACTGGCCCCATTCTCTATAAAGAGCAGGACAGTTTGTGCCTCTGATGTTGTGTCCCCAGCCTCTATGACTCATTCCCCTGGTCAGCATGCTTATTTGATCCTTTTGTTGTTTAGCCTCTGTGCTAAAACACACAGGGGAGAGACGCCAGTATGATATTTATGCCTGAAGAAGATGTTAAATTCCCGTAAATCCAGAATAGAATAAACAAGAAGATTAACTGTTTGCAGGAAGTGAGGAGAGGCTCTTTTTTCTTGACGGAGAAGGAACACAATGTGCTGCAGGGATCCTGTTACAACTGTGTTTATCACTCTGCCTGCACTGATTGGTGGACAACACATAGGAAGGAATCCCGCCTGTCCACCCCCCCACCAATGAGGCCCCTCCGCTGTATTCTTAATGTGTGGGTCACTTATTCGGTGTGTTGCCAAGTAATGTTCATGTGCGTGGGCTTGCATGCGCACACAGTGTGACCGACTGTGTGTGTGAAGGAGCATGTGTGTGTGTTTGCACAGGCTCAGTGGATCGTAGTTCCTGGAAGAAAACCTGAGTTGCTGAGAATTTTGTGATGGCTCACAAAAACAAATTCCTGCAAACTGGCCTGTGTCTGAAACCGACCAATAGCAGAGGTTTTTTTTGGGGAGTGAGGGGTCACTGTCGGAGGAAGTGGGGATGTTAACAGCTAAAAGGAGGAACTGGATCTTCAGGGCGGGGGTTGGGGGTATAAACCTTGCACCGTGAGTCTCATCAGACGTTTATTGTCTATTTGCCAAAAGTCATATCATATTTCCCGCAAGAGTTTTTCAAGTTCAGACAAGATCAACTTAAAGAGATAGAGTTTATAAATTCTCACCCAACACAACTCCAGCAGCTTCATTCTTGCTGTAGGCAAAGTCATATATTATTATTTATTGACTTATCTGAACACAGTTTATTAAGGGCAAACTCCTGCTTTCACTTCTGCGGATTAAAACAAACTTAGCCTATTATTAGATTAAATTATACAGTGCTTAACAAATTTATTAGACCACCACCCAAAGTAAGGTTTATGCACAGCTGCCTTAAATTAACAGCACTGGTAAAAATTACTAAAACCAAAATCATTTTTTATGTTTCTGCAATGGTTATTACACCAATATGTAGAAGCTCTTTAACTGAAATGATATTTTTAATGCTAAAATATAATAATGGTTGTTATCCATGAATTTTCAAATTTACTGATTTACAAAAAAACTGAAAAAATAGTAAAGAACATTATTATTTCTTGATTAATATGTCAAATTAAAGTTATTTACTTGCATTCCTGAAGACAAAAATTTGTTTTAGTGGTTGAATGTTATGCTTGATTAATCTCTGACTTCTCAGAGAAGCCCAGTGAGCCGGCTCAAATTTGGGTTTAAAAAGGTGAATTCAGTTTGAAATCCCTCATTCCTGTTCAAAATGGCAAAATGTGGAGAGCTCACTGAAAATGAAAGAGTCCGCATTAAAGCACTTCATGACACTGGATGGTCTCTGAGACAGGTGGTCTAATTAATTTGTTGAGCACTGTATATGCTGTGCCCTAAGATTGTTTTATATTATGATAATGATGTGAAATATGATAGATGAGCTGAAACTCAGAGATTTTATGTCAGTCAGCTGTTTGTCATGTTTTACACTAGGTATGCACAATATTATCAACATGACATTTGTATCTGCAGATAATAGCCTTAAAAGCTCATTACTAGAATCCAGTAAACCAGGAGATATTAAAGTTTCTGCCAATATTTATCAGCTGCAAGTATCAGCCGTGCAAATGAGTTTGTGGAGTTTCAGACAGCGGCCTTTTGAAGTCCTTAAAAATTTAAAGTGCATTTTAAGGACCTAAGTTTGTTTATTTGTTTTTTTATGTCTAAACCACATTTATATATCAGTATCAATATCACCATAGGCTGAAATGGATTTCTTAATACCTGCATATAAGGTTTAGGCAAAATCCAATATCTTGCATCCCTATTTTACGCATTTGTTTATGCAACATGTTCTCTTGAATTAAAAGGGGGAGTAGATTAAAAAAAACACTTTAGGAGAGGTCGCTTGAGGTTCACAAGCCTGTATCAAAAAAAGCGTCCATCCAAAAGATAAAATGTGCACGTGCTGAAAAAGAAAGTATTGCTTGTTTACAAAAGAGGGTTCCTCTTCCTTAAGATGACCCTAATAGTCCTTCTACAAATACAGTGTTATTTTATTGATGTAAATTTTTTTTTAGCAGGAAAATGCACAATTCATTTAAGGCCTGTACCGACTATTTCTATATTGTTAGTGCTCTAACAGAAGCGGAAGGGTAGGTGTCACAGTGATTAACTGAATGCTGAATCAATACCTTTTAAAATTAAATTCATGTCAGATATTTGTAGTGTTAAATGGTTATGGTATATTAGACTGCTTAAAGAAAACAGTATGTGTTCTCATTGGAAAACATAACTTTATCACACTGTATAGGGGGCTTTCAATCAAAACAATAATAAAGAAGTTAATCTGCGCTGCTCAGCTCTGACCCCCTCAACTGCTTACTTTTTGTTTTGCAGCACGCTTTCATCAGCTCTCACAGATAGCATTGTGAGTGTATGTGTTATAGAGGGGAAGTGACATCATGGGGGCGGGGACAGGAAGGGAGGCAAATTGAAGACGGACACACCACCAATTAAAGTAGAAAGATGAGAAAAGCTGTTAAAATGGCCTTTTGGCTTAATGCTGCAAGCAACTCATAAAGCATTCTGGGATTGCTTACAGAACAACCAGAATGCAAGGCCACTTTTAGCAGTTTTTCTCCTACATTATGTTAGATTCTCCCATGAATCTAAAGCGGAGGGATGGAGTAGGCGACAGAATGCACAGCTGATGGCAGAGAACTGTTGCGGTCCATCACAAGTAAACTTCACTAAGCATGAATGAGGTATAGAAACAGGACAGCAGCTTCCAGTTGCAGATAAGGCTTCATTATGTAGTAAGATTCAGCATCTCCAAGGCAACAATAAACATGTCGTGTCTTTCACAACGCCCCGGCAAGAAACATACTGTTACAAATATAGAGGTTAAGAACTTGTTATTGAGGTACTGAAAGTACTCAACTAAAAAGTATGCATAAAATCAGAATTGTATTCTTTTATTGGTATATATCATTTCAGTTTGAAAATTCTGCATATTATACCTTTGAAGGTACTAACGACAAGCTAAGCAAACAGGTAAGTTATACTACTTTGTCCTCAAGGGGCACCAAAATCAACACAAACTAAAAGTTCCTCACAGGAGCTTTAATGCACCAGATCTAGCTTAAGGTCTATTTCCTGAAGTTATGGATCAGAAAACGATCAGTCCTAGAGAATAAAAGACTTCCATTTGATGTGTATTAAACACAGATATAAAGAAAACACATCCAAAATGTAAACTATGATTATAACGAACAAGAAAAACATATAGTTAAGATCATCTTGTCTATTTTTTTCTGTTTATTCTATCATCTATTTTTTGTTTATATGTTGTATTTCATGAGCTAGTAGTTAAACATAGAACGTTTTTAGATTTATCAGTGTTGATTGAAGATAAGAGCTGGATCCATTTAGTTAAACTTAACTTAAAAGTATTAGTAGTTGAACAGTCGTATCTGAGGGTTCATTTTAGGACAGCAGTCTATCACTCATTCCACCTTAAGTAAGCTGTATGTTTTTTTCTGCTTTGAAGGTATCTAAGCATGTCTGCCTTTCAGGAATGATATTTTTCCCCAGGCTTTTTCTTCTCTGAGCTGGAGTTGGACAAACAAAGTGTCTTGGGTTGATAAATACCATTCATGGTTCAGGTCTTTTCACTTTGCTTTACATCTTGAACTCATACACCTTTGTTTACTGCTCTATAAACATACAACCACTGAAAACATTTTTGTATGTTTAACATTTTTTGTTTTAAAAGAGGTGTAAAGGTTGGATTTTAGATTTTGAATGAAGCAAACAGCTGAAAATAATCTTGGTGAAGATGTTGACTTATGCCATAAAAAGTCACATCAGGAATGTTATTTAGATATCTATTTCTAGGTCTTTCAGAACAAACACAGACGGACATGGTGTTTACCAACAGAGGACATTTATAGGCCCAATCAGGTGGTTGAAAACAGTCTCCAAACTTTCCCAGTGTCTGGGATGTGCGCATGCATGCACATGCATGATGGGCACGCTGACAGTCCTCCTCCCTCTTCCCTTTTTTTTTTTTTTTTTTTTTTTTTTTTTTTTCCCTTCTCCTCTTCTTTCCTGGCCGTTGCTTGTCTAACCAGGAATATGAACTGTTCTGTTTACTCTCAGGGCTGGTACAGGGCTGTGTCTGGGCTTGACTGTCTTGCATACTGGAGCCTGTAGCAGCTTTGTGCTCGCTGGGAGCAGCAGGGTGCACAACTACACAGCGGTTTGCTCCCGCACAACTTTGTAGGCTAAAGGTCTTTTCTGTCAGCAGCAGCCTGTCAAACCGGCCACCAGCATTAACACCTTCAAATGTCAGCGCCAAGGCCTTCACTGTGTGTTGTTAGTGTGTCGCTGCAAGCAGTGCTGGTGTATTTCGATAAGTGTTTTAATGTAAGGCTTCTTACCAAAAAATATGATCAGAGTATTTTCGCCATGGAGTGAGAAATTGGACTCTAAGAGTTGCAACCCAACAATACTAGCTGAGCCATTTATTGAATTTATTTTCAGTTTAATTTTTAAAAATATCATCCCATGTACTCTTATTAATCTGGTTGCAGTAAAGTTCAGGTACAAACCAGGACAACATCAGCACACAAATATGAGACACATGTTCCCGAAAAACCTCGACTCTACTATATTTGTTTGCTCATCTGCCATGAAATTGCAGATTTTGAACCTTTTAAGTCTTTAAATCTCTCCTCTATGTTGGTTCTACATTTCAAAGAAAAGTGTTCAGAAGTTTATCCTCCTTTTTATGATGAAAGATAGCATACCTTTTTTTTTAGCTCCTTTTCTAAAGAACAAACTTTTTTGGGGCGAATCTTGGTGAAAATGTTTTAACTCTGTTTACATTAAAGACACAGTATATTAGGCCAGTTTAGGCCAGTTAGTAGAGCAGGCTCATGTAAACTGAGGCTATAGTCCTCTATGCACTGTGAGGCTGTAGTCCACTGTGCCTGCTTTCTGTGCATGTTTGGTGCACGTCCCTCTCTCTCAAAAAGCCCCCCAAAAATCTTAAAGATAATAAAAATGAAAAAGACACAGTAAAATTTAAGTTGCTTCTTAAAACTTTTGATGAGCGAGTTAAATAATTTTTACTTGAGCATGCTAAGTCGCAGTCTAAAAGTGGGTTCGGGTGTGAAATGCTGTGTTGTGCACAGTTTTAGAGGGCCTTTAAGGATGTTCTTGTGTCAGAATTGTGAATAATGAAGTAACAAAAAATATGACATGTTTAATATAAAAAAATACTCCATAGGAATAAGAATAATGCAGGCAGATATTATCATCCTTTCTATGGAGTGTCATCTTTTTACCCTTTTGGTTTTTAAACTAAATGCAGTTTTAGTGTAGGGGATAATAAGGAAAAAAACAATTTTTGTGTTGATTATGGTGCATTTGTCCTTCCCCTGTTCAAGGGGAGGAGCCCACTGTCTAAAACAATTACAGGCCCATCTACAGACTGTGTGTCTTTACAAAAATGAAAATAATTAGGGCTGCAAGCAGCACTGAAGGGCCCTCGCACATGGCCACTGGGTTGTCTCCTGCACAGCACAAGCTGAAATCTCCATCTTGTCTAGTTTCAGGAGATACCAGTCTAGAGTCCAGGAGATAAGTCCCCTCGTAGGAGTAATGGAGGTGCTAATGGCATCATACAGTAGGGGGCACTAGAGCAAAACTGTGAAAATAACATTGAAATTTGTAGAGAGGCAGACCCTGATCATCCATGTGAAATTTGAAGGCAATCAGGTCTTTCATATGAGAGATACATCCACTTCCTGTCAGATGGCGAAGGATCAAAATGGCTGACATGGCCACTGTGGCGTCACCTGCAGAGCACAAGCTGAGATCTCCATCATATCTGGTTTCAGGAAATACCAGTCTAGAGTCCAGGAGATAAGTCCCCTTGGAAGACAAATGGAGGTGCTAATGGCATCTTACAGTAGGGGACGCTATAGCAAATCCATGAAATGAACACTGAAATTTGTGGACAGGCAGACCCTGATCATCCATGTAAAATTGTAACTCTTTTAAGAGTTACACCCACTTCCTGTCCAATGGCGAAGGATCAAGATGGCCACCATGGCCACTGGGGTGTGTGTTAATGAAACATGTCAATGTAGGGACAGATATTTAGGAGTTGAGATCAAAATCAGAGCATAATAGGTTCAACAGACTAAGGAAAATGCAGAAATGACCCATTTGCATCACTTCCTGTTGGCAGTAGGGGGTGCCATGATAAGCTGTTTTCATGTGGGCGTGTTCAGTGTGATACTGATGTGTTGCCATAACATTCTGAAGACCATAGAATGATCTCCACCAAAGTTACATCAGTTTTCAGTGTATAATTTTCCAAAAAATTGACTTCTTTTGAAATTGGAGCGGAGCTGGTGGACTTCCTGTTGGGATTTTGGCATGGGGCTAAAGGGCTTGTTTGTAGCTCTGATGATGATCCATAAGCACAGCGAAAATAATAGGCCTAGGATGAACGTTGTATTTTTGGATAATTTTTTTTGTGAGAACCCATTAGACAGACATGAAAAATTAATGTTGTAAATGTTCACCTGGCAGAAGGGGGCGCTGTGACAAAGTGCTGATATTAATGTATGGATGTATTCAGGACCATTGTGTGATTATCCATGTGAAGTTTGGTGATGATTGACATAAGCACTAAAAGTTATAATGCGTTAATGTGTAATTTTAACTGTAAAAAACACACCAAAAATAGGGTAAAATTGGGCCCCTATTACGGCCCCGTCCCCTGGTGAAAACTCATGCCTTTGATAACTTTTCATCTCCAGGGGTCTGGTTTATGCAAAAAGAAATTCTGGAGTCTATCAGATGAAATCCCTCGACACAGTTCGTTCAAATGCGAAATGTGTGCTTTTCCGAAAACGCCAAAATTTGACAAAAAACGGTTTGTAATGCGGTTCCTGTAGCGGATGGTCATAATGTAATTTTTTGTTCGTCTCATCATGATACATATGTGTACCAATTTTGGTGCATGTAGGTGTTACCCACGGCCCTATCTCACTTTTGGCCTAGTGGCGACCGCCTGATGGATTTGCGAAATTCCACCAAAAGGTTGTTATTTCTCGTGAGGGGACAATTTTGGGGGAAGTTTAGTGAGTTTTTGATCATGTTAAGGCCCCCAAATTAGCGATTTCCCTGAGAGTAAAATAATGATAATGGCTACAGATACAATAGGGTCCTTGCTGACCCTAGGTCGGTGCTCGGGCCCTAATGAACAACACTGTGCGGCACTTTCTATTAGTCTTTCAAAAGCATTTGGTACAGCAGACCATACACTGCTAAAGCAAAGCCTTGTTAGAGCAGGTGTGTCTCCTCAAACTGTTTCCTGGTTCAACAATGACCTCACAGACAGAACCCAGTGTGCTGGCAGAAGGTTACACCTCTGACTCTCTGAAAGTAAGCAAAGGAGTGCCTCATGGGTCAGTTCTGAGGCCTCTCCTTTTTATTTTTATTATTCAAAACTTATTTTAAAGAGACAAAACAAAAGCCATGCTGTTTTCAGTTGCTAAGGCAGTTTTTAATTTTAGTAGCCTCTTCAGAGATCATAATCAACCAATACAATTATGTTTCTATCCCTTGGTTAAAAAGAAGTGAGGAAAAATTAAAAAACGTCTATTTTCATATGAAAATAAGGACATATGGGCTTTTTTAAAGTTATTGAGATGTCTATAAGGTGTTTCCTTTATTATAATTAGTGTTATTCTTAAATCAAATCAGCCTTATTTCATCAGTGCTTGTGTTGTTTTCTCTAGGCTCTGTATGCTCGTCCAGGACAGCTACGGGATGTTCAGTGAGGTCCAGCTCCACCTCCTGCCCTGCAGAGACGACCTCCAGCGGTTCATCCACATGTGGCAGGGGAGGACCTGCATGCTCAGAGGCATCAAAGTGGTGCAGCGGGTCACTCGAGAAAGGTGAGATCTTCACACTCCTCCGTCCCTTTAAGTCTTTGTTGCTTTTCACCTGCATTTCAGTTCACAGCCATGGATAAACTTCAACGGGGTTATCTTATCTTACCTCTTAGCCCTGGGTAAATGCAGATGGTAGACACGTCCTGATATGAATGTTGGTAATGTAGCCTCAGAGCAGCCTGGTGCTGTAGAGGCACAGAGTCTGAAGCTAAATCTTCCAGCACATATGGATTGATTGTTTTGGTAGTTAATGTGTGAATCTCCAGTTTTGTAAACCGCAGCAAATTCCCCATTTTTATCCTTGAATGCCCTTTTTTCAAACATGAACACCC
The DNA here is from genome assembly GCF_018320785.1 of Cheilinus undulatus. NCBI lineage: Eukaryota > Metazoa > Chordata > Actinopteri > Labriformes > Labridae > Cheilinus > Cheilinus undulatus. Next base: position 23,518,766 of record NC_054877.1, read on the forward strand.
ACACTGACAGCACAATGAGATTTTAATGTGAGCTCACATGAACTTGATTATGCAGCTCCGCCAGCAGTGCAACAGTGTTTACATGTAAGGTGATACCGAGGTACACGCTCTTGTCCCTTGTGAGTTTCCATAGTCAGGATCCCAGATTAGAAGCAGTTAGATGAACTGACATGGGAACATTTAGAGCTGGGGGCTGGGGGTATGTTTACATCTCTGGTATTTTCAATGCCACCACAGCCTATAATGTCACAAGGGGTTGTCTGCTGTCAGACGCTGATGGGCTATCTTCAGTTCAGCACATGGGGCTGACTTGCATGGGGCTGACTTGCACTCTCAAGTGAGAACACACGTGGGCCCAGCTGGGGTAAATAAGACCCTTGTTTTTTAGACCCTCAGTTCCAGGGGATAAGTAATTGATGGACTTCTAGGCACACCATTAAGATAAATTAAGCTAAGATAGCAGTTGTACATTGTGGGAAACATGTCTGTTTACTTATTTTGCATTAAACAGGTGATATACTATGATATAACGGTAATTGGCAATGCCACACTAAGGAGATTTAGTATAATGACTGAAAGGAAAGGGGAAAACTAGCCTGGCTCAGTACAAAGTGAACAATAACGACATCCCTGCTTACTGATTAACTGACTTGTGAAAAAAGAAGACACTCCAGAGAGTCAAATGGTTTGACTTTTACCCCCTGTTAAAGCACAACTTTTTATTTTTAACACTTTTGTTTGGTACTGAGGAAACAAATGAGATGTGTGATAATGCATGCAAAATTAAGGCTTTAAAAAGGTGTTAAAAATGTTCAAATGCTGGATTTTTAAGTCTTAAATTTTGATGTTTTTTTTTAATTTATTTTTAAGTAATCTTAAGAGGTTGTAGGCTTTAAAAAACTTTAAATCAGAATTAAAGAGTAATATATGTTTCCTGAAATGGGAAATAAGACATTGTATTTTTGATCTTAAAACCTAAATGTATGCTTTTTTACTTTTTAGCTTTAACTGCAGTAAAGATCACATAGATGGGTACTGCTAGATTGTGACACAGCTACTTTTGGGTGGCTTAAGTAAAAAAATAAGTCCTTCCAGTGTCAGTTACCTCATGGTATCAGGGTTTTTTCTCATAGTCAAGTGTAAAAATTCTCCAAGAAATCCTCATTTTCATACAACAATTCTTTGTTGTCACATTTCTGTCTTACTATCAGCTCATAACATAAACATAATTGTGTAGTTAGTGTAATGGGTTAGAAAATGAAGATGCAATAGAGTCTGAAAATGTATAAAGAGGACTGCAGATGGCCTAGTGGGTTCAGGCGTGCCCAATGGCAGCCCGGTTTCAAGTCTGGCCTGTGGCTCCTTTCCCTCATGTCTCTCCCACACTCTCTCATCCCTATTTCTGACGTTATCTACTGTCCTCCACTATAAATAAAGGCATAAAAGGCAAAATATCTTTAAAAATGTATGAAGAGGGTCTTATAGAAATTCTTTAAAGTATTACATTTAATGCCATATTTTCTGTGTATACCCTGTCCTTATGCACAGGAAGCTAACTGTCACAAACAGTTTACTGTTTGATAGTAAATGTAAGATTGTTATCAATCTTACTCTTTTCCAAGATGTTTAACTCAGTCTTTAAAATACAAGGCAAGTTCTTGTGTTTCCAAACTATGAATCTGGGACCAATCTGGCACTTGTGTGAGTAGCATGTCAAATCAATGTTGTCCTTATTTTAGGTGCTGCAGCTCCTTATAGAGGGAGAAATTTGATTATTGGCTTTTACATCACTGCTGTTGGATAGTCTTACTTTTTATTCCATCCGTTCTTTCTTTGCTATGAACTTTGATTCTAATTAGACTTGATCTTCTAAAGCAAAAAAACATTTGCAGCACTAACATTTCCTATAAGCTCAGTATCACAGAGTTAAATGAGTACTGTTAGTTTTGTCGTTACTCATCGTTGTGCAGGCGTCACTGGACTTGAATGGGCTGCAGAACCAGTTCCACACAAAGGAAGCCTGTGATTACAGGCTGACTAACAGGTTGTTAACCACTGGCTGATATGACGGGGATGAATAAGTAACACTGACCGGCCACCATGAACTCAACCAGTGCTTCTCAGAAAAGAGACAATGAATCAAGACTGACATGTCTCCTCCTGCTGGATGACCACTTGAGGTTTTTTCCCATTTTACTTATTTGATTGTTACTTCTGGTACCGGATAAACTCCATAAAGCTTATCGTGATCTGGTTTCAGTCTTTCATCACTGAGATTAAGAATCTGATGAAAGCAGATGACTGCCACTTTATAAACAAAGTAGATAAAATCCCTTGTAATTTGCTTTTTAACCCTTGTTATTTTTGCACCACAATGATATTGTGATTTACACAGGGTGTGAGTGTTGTTCCCACCCTCTCAGTATCTCAGAGGCTGCTTGTAAAAACAGTTTTTGTGTGTATCTGATCTGCCAGCCCAAGCATGCTCTGTTAATGCTCAGTGACGTTAAAGCGAGTTCTGTCTTAACAGATTCATGTTTCTGTGGAAGTGAAACTGGCTCTCTGAGCTTCCCTTCAAAGTCTCTTATTCACAAGTTTCTCCTCTTTTCACCCCTTTTCAGCACCCCCTCCCCCTAACTCTTTTTGGGATTTTTTTGTCTCTCTCCAGGCGTTCCAGGCTTTTTAGTTTGATAGACAGTCTGTGGCCCCCACTGATTCCTCTGAAATATCATGGAAACACACCCAGTACCTCCACTGTAAGTCCTTACGTGGTTTGGGCCACATGTTTTTATTTTATAGTAATACATTTTGGAGCTGCATGCTTATTTTTTTCATAAGTGAAGTTTGGGAAATTTCTGTGACTGATTGTGATCAGAGGTTTCCTAAAGTTGTAAAAATTACATCAAATCTCCTGATCTTTGGAGTAAAGAAACTCCAGATCCTCATCCTGAGAAAATTCAGATCTGTTAACACATGAAACAAAGAAAAGCAAAACATTGTACCAAAAAGGCCTTTAATTCTCACCATTTTCAAAATAAGGCATGCATATTTCATGCGCATTTCTAAAAGAGTTCAATGTGAAACCAGTTATTCTAAAGTGCTGAAATGTGTGATTGTCCTGTGAGGAGAAAGGTTGCAAATGACAAACAATAAAAAGACAAAAGACCATACAATTTAGGAAACATTTACAATTTTGAGGAGTGAACATGCTGAAAAGAAATAATATATGTGCAAACTGACAACTTCAGCAAGTTGACCACAAGTATTCAGCAGAACAAAGCGGGCTGCAAAAACAAAAAGACGTACAAATTGAATAAGCATTGGTTTAGAGTTTTGATGTCAGTAAAAATACGATGAGAAACATGAGTCTTTGGGAACAATGATTTTTCCACATCTGTACATTTTGTTTAACATGTAAATTTAATCCTTGTCTTTATAGGAATGTAAACCTGCAGGTCTGGCTCCCAGTTTCTGCTATCTGCTGTCTGGTCAGGAGAGTTCAGTCCAGCTGTCTGAGGAGAAAACCATGTCCTCGCTTTTCCTCCCTAACACATACCTAAGTCTAAAAGACATTCTGCAGGTGAACAGCTTCTCTTACACTCATCAAATTTTTAAAAATTGACGCACATGTTGATAACTTGTCTCGGTTAAGTTGATCTATGACTTTTTTTTTTCTTCTTTTTTTTTCAGAGTGAGATTAAAACCTGTCGCTGCAGTTTTTTTGCAACAGTCATTTATAAGAGGATAAAGCAGGTACTTCTCCCTCTTTCTCTTATGACATTCTTTGGTTTATGTTTAGTATGAAGTATGTAATAAAACATATCCAGCAGAGAACCTTAATCATCCTTTTTAGATCATTTAAACCAACAAACTGATAAGATTGAGCTCTGACGCAGAGAGCTCGCTCATATCACTGTGTGGATGACAATCTCTGTGAGGCCTAGCCATTCTTTACCATTGATTGGTGAGACCTTTAAACTTTGACGAAGGGGAGATAGCAGCAGCTCTGAACAGAGCGATGGACTTTGACACACTCACACCACTTTTTCCATGCTGTTTTACTAGTAACCAGCACTGTTTATCCTGTTAATGAATAATCTGAAGTCAAAAATGCTTTCACCTGGGTCATCTCAAATCCAGTATTTTAAAATTCTGTGATCTGTGGTCAAAATAAAATGATATTGAGTCCTATCTTTATACAGAGGCAACAGAAAATTAAGTCATTTGCACCAAACCTCTTTAATTTCAAGGTGAAAATAAATTTCTACAAAGTAATGTCAATTAAATAAAAAAATATGTTATGTGAAATAGATGTTTGCAAAAATATTCCACTCTAAAGTGACTGATGTAATTTAACAGAGGCCCAGCCAAATGATGCTAGAAGTCTCACAATATGTGAAATGGAGATCAGCTGAGTGCGGTGAATGTGTCTTAAGTAACTATAGTAAAAAGATACCTGTGTCTGGAAGGTCCAGTCACTGGTGCATTGGTATTCCTGGCTACCATTACACCATAAAGACAAGAGAACACTCCAAGCATTTCAGAAAAAAAAGATTATAGAAAAGAAGAAGAAGTCAGGGGATTCCATCATCAGGAATAGAGGGAGTATGACACATGTTTAAATCTGCCAAGATCAGGCTGTCTTCACAAACTGACAGTTCAAGAAGGAGACTAGTGAGAGGCCACCAAGGCACTTATGACTACTCTGATGGAGTTAACCACTGCACATCACCACAAACTCACCATCCCCACTGTGAAGCACGTTGGTGGCAGGATCGTGCTGTGGGGATGCTTCTTGGGAGCTGGCCCTGGAAGGCTTGTAAAGGTAGAGGGTAAAATGAAAGTGGCAAAATATAGGAAAATCCTAGAGGACAATCTTATCCAGTCTGCAAGCTTGGGTGAAGATTTATTTTCCAGCAAGACAGTTACCTCAAGCATACAGCGAAAGCTACACAGAAATGGTTTAAAGACAACAAGGTGAATGTTCTGAAGTGGGCAAGTCAAAGCCCAGACCTCAATCTTATGGAGAATTTGTGGCTGGACTTGAAAAGAGCTGTTCACGCCGGGTCCCTGTGCCACCTGACAGAGCTTTAGCAGTTTTGCAAAGAAGAATGGAGCAAAGTTGCAGTGTCCAGATGTGCAAGCCTAAATTAAGACCTATCCACACAGACTCAGTGCTGTGATTGCAGCCAATGGTGCATCTACTAAATACCGACTTGAACGGGATGCAGTCACTTTTTTTACATGACCTATTTTTATTTCATTGACTTCACTTTGAGACGTCTGTTTTCACATTGACATTAAAGAGGGTTGTTTTTTGTATTTTTTTTTTGTCAAAATGCCATGACCATGATTGATCTATAAAATCAATAAAGAAAAACATCCAAGAGGGTTAATACTTTTCATAGGCACTGTGTCTGAAGATCGTTTTTTATTTTCTTGTTTTATGAGTTTAGAAGTTTGATATTAAAGATCATTTCAAAATCTGACAGAATTACTTTACAACACAAGGTATCAAATAGTATAAATGTAGTCTTTTTTTAGTTTTACCTTTTTTGACAGCAGTAGAGAACTTTCTCATAATTTATGCTGTGTAGGCTTTTGTTATCTAATATTTCCATTAGTGGTTTCTTTCAAGGTTGTTCTACGTGACTCTAAATCTTCTCTTTTTGTCTGTGTGTCTATCTTAGAGCAGCGAAGTAGGCCAGGGTGAGATTTGGTTGGTGCTGACAGACCCCAGTCTTCAGGAGGAGTGGCCCGAGGGGCCATGTAGGCGAACAGTGCCCCTATGTGTGAGCACATCCTGTGTGATCACTTCCTCTGTCCTCGAAGCTTTAACCTCCCCCACCACCTGTCGCATGTCATTCAGAGATGCCATCAGAGAACATGGTAAAGCTTCAATTGATGGGCCATTGTCTTACCTGTGTTTTTTTTTCTTTTTTTTTATCTCATACGACTTTGTGTATAAATCACTCTAATGGGAGTCCAAAACATTAGATACATCATTTAAAGTTCAATTCTTAGGCACTCAGATATCCACATTTATCGAATCATTATTTATTTGAATAGATTTCAGATGGTTTTATTGTGTTTTTTATCACTTTACATTTATGTATTGCTGTTTATAATACTAGAAAAGTTATGTGTAAAGTGAAAGCAATTGTGAAAGTAGTAAGTGTAAAATTGTAAGCTTCAAGTCACATCTTTTGTTTATGAGTTATTATTTATCAAATTTGTATATGAAAAAAACTTTATGAAAGAAAAGCTCTAAAGCTGGGTTTGCAAAAGATGATTTTTGGCCTGATGTAGGGCATTAACTGGGTCATGCCCTGCCCAGTTTGTTCAAATAATCATCTAGTGTTTGGTGTCAGAACAGGTATTTTGCTGCTCCTGATCAAGTAGCAGCCACCCTGATCTAGAATGGTTCTGCGTTGAGCAGAGAGGGAAGTTTTAGCAACCGGATGTTGTGAACTTTTACAGCTCACAAACATCCGTTTGGCAAGGATCGTAAACAAAAGTGTGCCCAGAGTCATGTGGAATACTGAAAAAAAAGCCTTTGTGTGAAATTATGACAACAGTACGAGTGCCTTTTTGACGTCTCATCCAAGATACACCACAATAGAGATACAACGTAGTCACATTTGATGGCGAGTTTCTGTGAATTGGTTTCACTGCCTGGCTGAATCATCTAATTCAGTGTTTTTTAACTGGCTTAGCCTATGTGCCCACAACCACCTCCTTAACAAGAAATAGCTACCCTGTTTTCCGAAAACCCTCAGCAACTCTGATTTATTTCTAAAAAATAATGCAGAGGTGGGAAAAGTGACAGACTATTGTACTCAAGTAGAAGTACAGTTACTCTGAGTAGAAGTAAAAGTAAAAAGTAAGTCATTCAAAATGTACGCAAAGTACTGAGTAGCTACTTATGATACCCAAGAGGCTCTCACAGTGAAATATGACCTGTCCTTAATGTCCAATAACAAGAAAATACAGACCTCCAACCAGGTTAGTTATTATAAGCTTTGACCTGTTTAGGGAAGAAATATGGAATCATTCTCTTGCTATGTGCTACTGACCGTCATGTGTTGGGAAAGCCAAATGACTGGTTGTTTTCATGTTGTTGGGAAAAAGCTCGGACCTCCTCGTTGTGGCTTTTAGTGTTTATTTTTTTTACTCAGTACCCAGTGCTTTTTAAAATGTAATTAAGAACAATACTTCACCCAAAATATATTTAAGTAAAAGTAATGATTTTCAAAAAAGTGCAAGTACACATAAAAGCTACTCAATTACAGGAATTTGAGTAAATATGATTAGTTACTTTCCACTCCGTCACTTTGGTTCCAGATGCATCTGGACAAGGAGACAAGACAATACAAGCATGTTTTAAAAGCGCATATTACAGAAGTCCTAACTGGGCATATTTTAGTTTTCTTTGCTTTCTTGTGATCGTAAGTCACTTTTCCAGCACATATCTGTAAGTAATTATGCACTTTCAAAATTACTGTTTATTTTTAACTTATTATTGTAATCTGTCCCTGAATTGTATTATTTATTGTGACGTGTGTTGCTGACCTCTTGGCCAAGTCACGCTTGTAAAAGAGATCTCAAACTCCGTGGGTCTTTATCTGATTAAAAAAATAAAATAACTTGAAGAATTGGTTTTCTATAAATCTCAAGAAATTAACATATTATGAAAAAACCAGACGAGTTGAGTTCTTTAGAAAACAGCAGAAATTCACTCATCATCCTTTGAAAAACTAAATTAAGATATATGAATCTATGTTCCACACCTGATGGAGTTTTTGCCACAATTTTTCATCCTGGCACACATTCACGACCCACTGACAACGACTCCTTGACCCACTTTTGGGTCCTGACTCATCAGTTGAGAACCACTGGTCTGGTGTCTGCGTTCAAAGGATCATAATATTAACAATCAGTCGAAACTATCCACGTGTCTGTGGTTTGTTAAGATTTAAAAACGTCTAGTATTTAGGCAGCCTTAATCATGAACCCACACAGAATTATCAGCTTATCAGTGCCTCCTCTCAGATTTAGGGAGTGTTGAAATGAGTTTCAGCTCATTGCCAGGCTTTCTGGCCCTAATCTATTTTCATTCAGTCCCTGATTTATCAAAGCTGCGTTTTCAACTTTTAAAAGTGCTTTATCAGAGAAAAAAAAACATAACGGCATTTCTAAGAACAACCAAACAGCTGGCAGACATGATGACAGACTAGCTGGTTGTCAGTATTACACTGGTTAATGTAAGACGGGTCACTCAAAAGAAGACTAAAGTTGCTGATTTAGCTGCTGTAGTTCCCTAGTAAGATGTCATATCAAGACAAACTATATAAAAGTTGTGTTCAGTCATTGTTGAAGATGCTTTCAATTTGCCTGAAAACGATGTTATGGCTGCTCTAACAGTGTTTTACTGTTGTAACAGCTTAATGATGGGCTTACTCTAACTTCAGTTGTTGTGATGTAAGGCGATGTAAGCTCCTCTTATTTCCAATATATAGATTGAACCCTTCCAAAGCATTGTAGACATCATAAAGCCCAATCCCGAATTATTACTCTTCTAAGTAGTATTGAATTAAGTTTTATTACTTTGTACTGTTGTTCTCCTACTCTCACTCCACTGAAAGATATCAGTCCTGGGTATTGAGATGAGAAAAATTAGAAATTTATGTTGTACACCTCAAAAACTCAAATCTCAACAGGCCTGGTTTTGTAATTACTGGACAACAACATCTAATTACAAGTTACTATAAACCATTGTCTCTCAACCTTGTGGGTCAGGATCCTAAAGTGGGTCGTGAAGCCATTTTCAGTGGGTCACAAGAGTGTGCCTAGAAAAAATATGAAGCAAGAAGCCTATGATGTGTTTTATCTCTCACCTCTTTTGTTTCATCTCTTATCCAAACTTCACTATTTTTCATTAAAACCCTTAGTTATGATTGCAGAAGGTAGGAACATTGGAGGTGGTGGTGGGTCCTGATGCCAGACCACTTGAGAACCACTACTATAAACTTTAACTTAAATTTTAGATTAACATCTAATTCAACACATTAAACAAAAATGATAAGGCTTGTGTTGCTATAAATAAGTCAAATGTATACCATTTTACTAAAGTGTCTTGAAATTAGATGTATTTTATTAGAGTGTAGTTTTTATTTCAACACACAGCCCTATGCAGATACGTTTTATTCATTAAAAGCAATTCAGGCCTTAATTTTTGTTTTTCACATCTTGAAATAAGATTTTTATCTGGACTTCTTTGCTTTCAGTTGAGGTTTTGTAGAGTTTGGTAATGTATTGCCTTTTTTAAAACATTAATTTTCCTCTCATGTCTATCTAGATGTTCTCGTGTGCGTGGAGCAGTCAGTCATTGACATCTGCTCTGAGGATCTTCAGGACAATCTTGAGTCATCCTCCGTCAGGCCAGAGTCACTTTCACAGTCTCTATCTGAGCCTCCGGCAAAGACCCTGCCCCAACCTGTGAGACTGGATCCTCTGAGTCCTGAGATCACACCCAACTCCCTCTGCTCTCTCACAGGTCAGTGTATCTCTTCGCCCACTTTGACTAAGTGTTGTGGTTTCCCTTCAACTCGCTTAATTTGAACTGTTCTTGCAGAACATGCCCGATGTAGTGATTTCTCAGGGGAGGAAAACCCACTTGTTTTTGTTTCATCTACAAGTTTACAGCTCACTAAGAGGCCTTGATGTGGGTTTAAGGAATTCCTCTCAGCTGTTTGTTATTCACTGTCCTCTGGCTGTCATTGTTTGAATTATATGAAATAAAAACACATGAATTTTCATTGGATTTTTCTCAATTCCCATGTCCTTTTGCAAAGAAATTACCAGGCCTGCTCCCCATGAAGATTTGATTATCAGAGGAAGATTAAAAAAATTCAAGTTGTAGGCACTTAGCATTGTTTTACTAAATCAAAAACTCTGCTATTATGAGATATGTCATGATTTTGCAAATACATAAAAATAAAGAAGCAGTATTCTGTTTTTAACCAGTCAAATGTCGTTTAATTATTTGTTTGATTTTGTCCAGTTATGTAATCATATTGCAGAGAAGAGTGACCTAAAATCAGATCATAATCTGCATCTGTGCATCTGTGGTCTTCATGTCACTTCAGAGGGCAGAGATCACACTGTGAAGTGTCTTCTTTCAGCCCCCTCTGGCCAAACATGTTTGGTCAGCTGGCTGAATAAATAAAACAATCTTTTTAGCTTTCGCACCCATGCTTGATGCTATCTTCTGGAAATTACCAGTGGAGGAAAAAAAAGGCTGAGAGCGATATATACGAGAGAGACTTTTCAGTTTTAGATTAAGTATCTTCGTTCTGCTGTGATGTTTGTGAGGAAGCAGCTCTTGTTGCTAAGTGAGATAGTGTGAAGGTAGCGATTACTCTGCTGCATTTATCACCTGGATCTCAGATAAAAATGGACGGGATGTGTTTATCTCTCACACCCTGTTATAAAAATACACAGAATTTGAAGCCTACAACGCAAAATATTTCCTAGGTCTCAGTGTTTACATTCAACGTCCACCAGTAAATGTAAAACAAATACATTTGAAAAAAAGCAGTGCAAAAAGGTAATGTTTGCAAACATGTTTCAAAGATGTGTAAATATAAACAATTTATTTGCAATTTTCCTGCAGGGGTTATAGTTGGAGTGGATGAGAGCACAGCTTACTCCTGGCCTGCGTGCAGCCATTGCGGGAGTGATAACTTAGAGAAGTACTCAGAATCACAGTAAGTTCTCATGTGAAAGCCAAACAGCTTTAATATAAAACACATTCATGAATGTTAACTTTCTGTTTTGTGTTTTATCTCTCCACAGTCAGAACTTCTACTGTGTTTCTTGTAAGTCAGCTGTTGACAAGCCCGACATGAAGATTCAACTGGAAGTGTTTCTGAGTTCTTCATTGAGTAGCTGCACTTTGAAGGTTAAGGTGAGAGTTTTAACCTTTGACCTGAGCGCTTTGATACCAATAATTTGAAGTTGGTTTCTTTTTAAGTTTTTTTCAGGCTTTTACACCTTTGAGGACAACAGCCCTTGTACATGGGGCGCGCAGATATTACCACTATGCCTACTGGTGTCCCCGAAGTCTACTGTTTTGTTAAATACCTTTAAAAAGTGCAGAGTCTCGTGAAATTATGTGTACAGGAAACATAAAACAAAAGCCAACAGTCTATTGGTGTAGTTTGGCTTAACATACAGATTGAAACAAGGCATAGCCTGGCCTTTAATTTAAACAGGGTTTCTGTAGATACTTGAATGGCTTAACATGTCTTAAACTGGATTCAGAGGCCGTAAAAAGTCTGATTTTTACCCCTGAGAGGTCTTACATTTTAAAAGGCAATTTGATATAGACATCTATCTATAGAAAAACCTTGTAAGATTTTTATAATCCTCTTCCAAAGTGTTGCTTAAATATTCTCCAGAATTCAGGGAGTTTATTGTTGTTTTTTCTAAATTTCCTGGTGGAGGATGCCCAGATCTCTCTCTGATTTGATCTGGTTTACTGTGATTAAATACACTCTGAACTGTTTTAAAACACTAGTCCAGTTGTCTAATATTGGGGCTACCAGATTGCCCTCTTAAATCCATGCAGCCAAATTATTTTGACAGGTTTTCCCTGAGAACACTCATTATTCTTCATTAAATGTGCCAGAAATCATAAAATGTTGGCATTAATGATCCAAAAAATTCTCTGCTCTGCACCGTTTGACATTTAATAAACAGTCCTTCAAACCCCTAAATTCAGCTCTGGGCTGGTACATTGAGAAATCTCACATGGCTTTCATTTTTGACCCTTTAGTGGTATTAAAAAAGTGGTATTAATTTTTCTCAGTTCAGGTCTTAAAAAGTCTTGCATTTGATTTTTAAAGCATGTAGGAACCCCGTGCCAATGATTCACAAGGTCCTGGGAGATTTTTCAAACCACTTGGTGTGGAGTGTATCTCTGCAGGGTGTATACTGATGTTAATTTATGCATAGGGCTACTTCCCTTAACTTTAAGGGTGTCCATAGGCTCATTTTAGGTGCATTCTGTGCCGTATACATCCTTGCTATTTACTATTTCACAAAAAAATATTCCAATGCATGTAAAAGGATTGTATGACAGTATGAAAAAAAAATCTACATGTGATCATATTTTGCTGTATTGGAGCAAGCATGCTCCTGTTAGCCTGTTTTGACCCGCAACACCAAGTTACATCACATGAACTGATTTGCATAAGTAGATACAACTGATGTGCTGCAACCTGCAACAAGTGGGTGTGTAACAAAGCTCAAGATTTAATGGTGTCATGAATCACTGTACTGCACTAAATTTTTATTTATACTGTATGCAAAGTACATTTTTTAAGGACAGCTGAGAAACAGTGTGTGAACTTGAACACCTGGATTGCTACCTTAAGAGAAAGTCAGTCTTTTTCACAAAATCAGGATCACCAACTACTAAAGCATATTAAGGCAACAGACTTAAGGGTGGAGCTGATCCACTCTGATTCAAATATCCAAAGTATTTTTCTTAAAGCAGATGTAAAGAAAAGCAGCAAAAAGATAATCCTGTAATACCCCAGGTGCTCTGTTATAGTGAGATTATTACATAATTTCTGCTCATGAAAGGGATGAATAAATAGAATAATTGATTGTATGTGCATTCAAATGACAGTTTTATTATTTGATACCTGCTGTTATCAGAAAACAAAGTAAGGCAAACAGATAAAGTTATCATTTCTACTTATCAGCCACCTGATGATTTAACACCACCATTAGTCACAGAGCACACTGTCAGTGTAACTTATTTCAGTATAATTTCAAAGACATTAATGCCCCTGCATCTTTTCATATCTCTGACAGCTGCAGCAGAAGACAATCATGTCCATCTTAAACACTGCAGCACTGGAGGGTAGTGAGGTAAGTGTGCTTTTACAAATGCTTACATAACTCTGGGCTGGACTAGGCGGTGCATTGATCTTCTGTCAATAAGTTGTCTGTTCATGTAAGCCTATTCTGTACTAAACACTTAAAATCCCTGAGTCACTCCGGTCATTGATACTGTCAGAGGAATTTGCTTCCAAAATACTGACGTAATCTCCCTCCACCTCCTGTTTTCACTGATTCCATTATTAGCAGTTTTCATTCTGGAGAATTCAGCTAATCTCTTTTACAACCAACGTGCTGTGGAGTTTGTCATCTTTGCAAACACAGGCTTGTGTTTGTTTTTTAAAGCATTAATGCACCTTGCAAAGGGAAGTCGTGAGTGCAGAATAAATTGTTAAATAAACAGAAATACTGCTGACCAGTGTGCAAAGGTCAGGGGCCTTAAGTACACTCAAACGTTGTCAAAGCATCAGTTTCTAGCCTCAAGAAGAATTGAATGAAGTGTGCAAGGTGTGAGTTTTCTGATGGGCTTGATTTGTTTTAGTTCCTAGGATACGATGTGGAGAATGTCCTGGGAAAAGAGGTGGGCCCCCTTGGCGCTTATGTCCGAGTGGTCACCAAGAAACCTGACCTCTGGATCAGCCTGGAAGAAGTCCGCCTCTGAGGCAACCGTTAGGACAAGTAAGCTAATGATATCAATCCTAAGGCTTCAGCTGGCCTCACAGAACTGCCTTGGTCAGAGCCCATGCAGCCTCTCCTACCCCCCCTTGAAGGCCTCCTCTGACAGCTTGAGGCTGTGCTGGAGTGAGCAGGACTGCAAGAAGACAAGGTCTTGTTTGTGTTAATGATATGTGATCCTGTGGAGCAGGAGTTGACAGCCCAAGGGTAGACCTGTGGCATGCAGTCTGTCAGAGAAGCCCACGTGCTTCACTGATGGGCTTTTAAGACTTTTGACTTCAAACACATTGTCTAAGTGGTATGAAATACTTTTTCTTCCAACTATGGACCTATGTTTGTAAAATATTGCTGACATTGTCAATAAAAGTTGCAATTTTTGCTGACTTTGCTTTCTATTTCCTGTTGCACTCTTTTTTTTTTTTTTAACACAACACCCTCCTATGACATGACTGCACTGTATGCAAAGACTACTCACAGACCAGGACTCCTCTTCACTTTTTCTGCATTTTTATTATAGATTCCATAAACAAAATGTTTTCAAGGTTTCATACAAACTATATAAAAGATCATGCTCTGGCTCTTATACAAAGTTTGGAATTATAAAACATGTACCATATCAGGTAAAATAACATGTAAATGCAGTGGTAAAATAATTTAATACAGAAAAAAATCCCACAAAAATATGGCAGCAACATCATATATTTTCCAGTGCCATTATGGTAAGCTTAAAATACATCTGGTACAGATGGTAAGAAGAAAAGTCTGTTGAGGTATGTCTCCTGAAACTCAGTTCACATAGTTATTATCAATCTGTCACCGGCTCTCTACACTCAAAGAGCCCATATAGGACGAGTTGGGTATCTGCTTGAAGAACTCTCTGAGCCCGGTGAGCTCTCTGGTTAGCTGCTCGATAGTTTTATGAAGTCTGTCGTTTTCTGAGCTCAGTTCGATCAGCTTCTGCTGCATCTCCAAGTTGCGTTTCTTGGCTTTGTCCCTGCTTTTCCTCACTGCAATGTTATTCCTCTCTCGCCTCTGTCGGTACTCCACGCTGTACCTGTCCACCGCCTTTTTGCCCTTTTCCCTCCCAATCTTCCTCGGGGAGGACTTGGTGGGGCTAAGACTGGAGACGGGCTCCGGCGTGGTGGGGGGAGTGGGCTGCCCTGTGGGGAGACTCACGGAGGTCTGGGCGCAGGTTTCGATCTGTGATGGCAAGGATGAAGACATGTCACTGTCACTCCAGTCGGACTCCTGTTTGATAGGAGCGCTGAACAAGCCTTTCTCCAGCCCGCTGTCAGCCTTCCTCTCTGCTGTGTACGCGGCTGACAGCTGCTGCTGCTGCTGCATGCTGCCTGGTAGCGCGGAGCTCTGCAGGTTGTAGTAATCCGCCTTCTCCTGCTTCACAGTGTTGAACAGGTCGAGGAAGAGCTCGTCGTTGCACAGCTCCAGGTTGGGCACGGCCGTCATTGACTCGATGTACTGGCTGAAGTCGATGGCGCTCTCGTCATCGTACATGGCAGACGCGGTGCTAAGCTCCGCCATGGTGCCGTCGTCGCCTGCAGCGTCGCCTCTGCTGCCCGGCTTGCAGAGCCCCTGCTGCGGGACTCCCAGCTTAGTACTCTCGTAGAAGTTAGCAGGCTCCATCGCCCAACTCATGTTGCATTGTGGAGACACACAGTGAGAGTCCAGGCTGTATATGTCACACATGAACCCTGGTGACTTGTCCACGTGGTTAAGGAAGGAAATAAACTTCGAAAAATGTAACCCACAGACGTGACAGCTGTCTGCACTAAATCACTCTGCAGCCGTTTCGCTTGTTTTCTCTTTAGTTGCCTTAAAAAAACGTGTTAAGCTGTTTTTTTTATCCCTGGGTGTTGACTGTCAGGGTCCTGTCATCTGACAAACTCTGAATCACTTCTTGTCACTTCTCTGAGGTGTCTGAACTTTCGCGGAGTGTTTTGTATCGTCTCCCCGCTGACGTCACACGCACCGCCCTCTCACGAGCCAGTCAAGTCAAAACGAGGGTCACATGGCCGTTTACTTCCCATTTGAGGAGAAAGGGGCGTGTTGCTCGTGCCACCCACTCTTTACTACAATTGTATGAATGGTTCAGAGTTGTTTACATACTGAAAGCTCTTGGTGTTTGGGATTTAAGATCAATTTGTTCCCTGTCAGGAGCCAAGTGAATGTTTTCAGACCATTTCCAGAAAATTAAGTAACAAAATCCCACTGAAGAGATCCTTAATTAACCTCTTATTTATTTTGGTCTAACCAAACTGTTATTTTTATTAAATAGCGCTCAATTAAATCAGTTTGAAAGTTAGTAAACATGTAGAAAATGTCCACATCAAATTGTTTATGCTGTAATTAACTGCAAGCTTTAATATAATATTCATTATCATAAATAAATATCTTATTGCATGTGATGAAACACCTGTTATTACAGACCATTCACCCAATTTACCATGCGTGCTATAATTTCAGTTGCTAAGTGCTCAGCCACTAGCTTTTAGATCAGCCTATATTTTAGATTTAAATGAAGTTTTTTTTCTTTAAGCAAGTAGTTATTTTGACACTTTACCTCAGATTGACCTTTTTGGTGTACCTATGTTTATGTGTGAAGTTAAACCCATCATCTGTCTTCAGGCCTAAAAACATCTCACCCAAAGTGGTATAATTTACAAAACAGAGTGTGGTGGAAGAGTTTCAGTGTACGGAAACCAGCTAAAAACAGAGCAACATGTACTCTTTTCAAGCATCTCTCTACAAAGTATACAAAATTCAAGATGGTTGATAATTTAGCTCTCATTGTTTGTTACTTGAGCATTCATTTGAATTGTTTCAATATATTTAAATATGTCAGACTAGCCTTAATAGTCTATATTTACTCTTTAATGTAATTGCCAAACATTAGTTGTAACCAGGAATGGATAGTAACTAATAACATACTCATGTAAACTTCTTTGTGTGTTTTTTAAAGCTTGTAATTGTACTTCAGCATATTTAGATGCTCTGGTAAGTATTGCACTTAAAACATTTTGCAAGCATCAGATACTGAGTAAAAATTCAAAATGATGGGCCAATAAAGAGATGCATTTGTGTGGCTTGCACCACAAACAGCCAGTAGGACATCAAAAGATAGTTATTTCAAGTTTCTAACATCCAAAATACACTGCTGTGATTCACTGTTTAGGAGAGATGAGCCTACAATTAAACAGCCTGGTTGAAGTAATATTTGGTTGAAATAGGCTGCATAGCATAAATGCAGTTATCTGAATTAATATAGGAAGACTTAGATAAGCATGGATTGAGGAATTCAGTGTCGTCCATTGTTTGAAGGTGACTCATAAGATGTTTTTAGTTATCTTATCTTTAAAAACGTATCTTAACAGCTCCCTAAGGGACACATGTACTGACACTTCTCGGAAACGCTCCCATGTTTTCCTGTTAGGAAGTGTGCTGTATTTTTCCGCTGTAAAGACCTTTTCTTTCAGTGGAAAGATGCCCCCTGGTGGTCAAACAACGCAACTCAAGGATAAAGTCAAAAATGTGATGGAAAATTACTTCCGGTTGCTCCCACCCATCAGCTGTTGCTGAAGCCAAGAAGAAATGAATACAGTTCATAAGTTTCAGATAAGATTTCTTCATGCTCGTTCTTTTTTCACAGAGATTTGTTTGACCCAAGTAATTGTTTAATAAACAATCTCTACATTTACTTTTTTCTATTTTTTTTCTGCGTCTTAGTGCAAATTTATTTCCAACTCTGAAAACTATCAGTAAGACTTCTGTAGTAACAACAACAACAACAACAATAACAATAACTATAATGGCAATCATAGTTATTCAATAACACATTTTTTCCCTTCCTTGTATCATCTGAACATCTGTAAATAATTATTTGATATTTGGATAAAATCAAATGCCAAAATTTTATGAGACACTTCAGCCTCTTAATATTAAGCCTTTTTGTAGGGGTGTATTATGTATCTACTGTGACAACTATTCATGAATTTGCTGAATTGGAAATAATTTTGAAAGTGTGTGTGAAAGAGTGCAAAATGTTCATACCAATGATAAAAACAATAGTTTTACCAAAAAAAGTGAACACAGTGCAACACAAACACCACAAACTGGTTTACATATCTGAAAAAGGGGCAGTAGGTCCTTCTCCATAAATCATTGACTGTAACTGACCAGCTTCCTCACAGATTTAAACCTCAACAATGGTTATTTCCCTAACATTCAGATCTGAAGTTGTAATTATCAATCATCTTAATATCTGACAATTTATAATTGGACATTTCAATCAAAAATTCCCATTGCACTATAAAAGACATTAAAAACAAGAAAGCTGCCAAGACAGACTTCATCTTTAGGAGTTTCCATATTGGACCTCGTCAAGTGTGTGTTTATGGATGGTATTTTAAAGGTGCAGTGTGTAAAACTGAAAATCAACATCTAGAAGTGGGTTCTAGATTGCATGTCTCTGCTGGAAACTGTGGCAACCAGTTGAATTGTATGTGTATCAGTAATGTGAATGCAATACAATACAATACAATACAATAACTTTATTTATCCTTTTTTCCTCTATGCTACCATGGAAACATGTAAAAATCCAAGATGGCGGCATCCATTGAGGGGACCCTTCCTATGTATGAATTAAAGGTTTATTCTGAGTTGTTTTTTTTTTTTTTTTTTCCAAAAACGCTATTTTCTAATTTAGATGACTAAACGCTTATTTAGACAGACTGTCTTAGAAATGTTTTGCTTTATTTTACCAAGTTTGTTCAGCTAAATGCTACTAGGCTAAATATTACACACTGCACCTTTAAGTGTACGTTCCAGAGAGTATAGTTTGGTCATTGCACCAGTTTATGGTCTTGTCTGTAATGCTCGGTGTGTTGTTTTTCGTATGAAAATAGATTTATTAATAGGAGTTTGAAGTCCACAAACTCCAGCACAATAGGGGGCGGTAATACTTTTGCCACTCGTCAAAAAGCCAGAATAGGAGAAGAAGCAGCGTTGCAGTTGGACCAAACCAAATGTTCTAAGGTAATACACAAAAGAAAGACTTCATGCAGTTTGCCTAGAATGATCTTGAAAGATGAGTAAAAGTGCACGCGTCATTTAATTTTATATTCTCATAATTTTGTGACCAGCTTTATCCTTCATTTGTGTTTAATAAAAGACAAAACTCTTGAAATCCCTCTTGAAGTACCCCTCTAAAGTGAGGGGATACGCCGGGAAGCACGAGTAAACTCGGCCCTGCTATTGGTCTAAAGTTCCCCGCGAAATCTACGTCACACGCAGTTTCGCGCCAGATCTGCAGCAGTCGGACGTGTTGTAAAGAAGAGGTAAAACACTCTCTATTCTATTTAATATATGTCGTTTCATCGTACTGTTTATATTTACTACAGGATTGATTATGCTGTAACTAATGTTTAATGTTGTTGATACATTGGCACATATTTTTCGCAGGCTTCTTTTTAAGCACTGAATTCAGTCGAGCATTGCAGTGAAGTTTGAGCTTATTGTTTCCTCTGTTGCCACATGTCAAATGGTGGTCATTGTTGACTGATCCAAAACCTTTAAACAAAATGTTTATTCACCATACTTATATAGTATGAATAATGGCATTTGTGTAACAGCAAACTTAAAGTTAATCATTCATGCTGGTGATGACTTTTGCTTTATTTAACTTAAGTTGAGCAGACAAATCCTGCCATTTTCAAAAGACAGTCGACCGATTGATGCTATGAAAGTTTACTTTTTGTGTTTAAATTGGATTTTTAAATAATGTTATTGCAGCTCAACTCGTAAATCTGCAGAGGAGTTTAAGGGAGCCAGATAAATGTAGCTGATTTAAATCATAAAGCCTTTCAAAGTTGTTCAACACTAGTAGTACACAGAAAAATGTGGCAGTTATCAAATAAATAACACCACATCTATTATCATTACAGTGATACAATAATAATTTATTATCCATTTTGGTGGTTAAGATCAGTATCATAACTGAAGTTTTATGAGTGGATTTTTAATTCCAAAGAGGCCCATCATATTTAAAAAAGAAATGTGGTCTTTAAGTTGTCGAATTCTACATTTTAGATGCACAACTAAGATCTGCTTATGGGCTGCCATTGTAGTGCACTGCACTCTGAGTAGTGATGTCAAATTGTTGCATTGTCCTTCCTGCATCTTTCTGATTGTACTCACTTTGATCTACATTACAATAACTTGTTCCTTTTTTGCCTCTTCACTTGTGTTTAAAAATCTAGTGTATTTCTTTGTAAGGCAAGCGCAAAAAGACACCAGTGTTAACATGCTAAAGCCAACATGTCTGAATGTGCAGGTTTCCCTTTAACTCTTTCAGTTCCTCAGCCCTGCTGATCACAATGTTCATATCAGACATAAAACTAAGTAAAGCATTGACACAAAAATACCTTAGTTTTGGAAAAAATCAGTAGATCTCCCCACAGAATTAAGCATTGTGTAATGTTTTGGCTGACTGAAAAAACAAACCCATCTCATTCAAAAGCAGTGCCATTTTCCACACAGGACTCTTACATCAACTGAGACATAAGTCAATCCACAAGGTGAAATTAAATCAAACCCTCTTTAGCTAGTGCAGTTCATGTTATGCTTGTCTTGCAGCAGTCAGCTAATAATCCAGTTGCTTTTGATTTGGTTTGATACTAATTCACTTAAATTTATTCCATTTTCAGATATTCCTGAAGCCATGTCTTCTCCAACGTCAACCCCTGGCCGCAAACGAGAGAGGACCAACCCATCAACCCGTATGTCCTTTGTCCTGTTAAGAAACATATTTCTCCTGTTTTCAAAATGGAAATAAACTCCCTATGATTCTGCCAAATTAATTTTTGTGTTGTTAATTACCTTTGTTGTGTGTACCTGTAGCCAGCAGTGAGGGTCCCATCTCTCCTCCCTCTCAGAGGCGCAGAGGCCAGGACTCATCCACTGGAGACCTCATGCCGATGCCGACTTCCCCGGCCACAGACATGCTGAGTCCAGCAGCCCCTCAGGACACCTCTCTGTTCTCTAGCCCACGACCTTCAGGTACTGGCCAAACATTTATTGCCATTTTAGTTTGTTTTAACATTGTGTATTGTTAGTGCAGGACATTCTTCATCTTTCATGCATCCCTTTTGAACAGTCCTACCCAATGAGGTGGACATGAGCTCTCCTCTCATGTATGGGACCCCCAGCTCCAGGGTTGAAGGGACCCCACGCAGTGGAGTGCGCGGTACCCCTGCCAGACAGCGTCCTGATTTGGGGTCAGTGAGGAAGGCCCCACAGGTGGACCTTCAGTCTGAGCCCGTAAGTGGAGCCATTGTGAAAAATACTTAGATTGTGTTACATATTTTAATTGAATAAACCATGGCAATGATACATGAGATTCACTGTAGTTTACACCTGAGTGTTTTTTGGGTCTGTTTTTTTTTTTTTTTTTTTTGCAGCCGAGCGCTGACGGTGCTGTAGCCAGTGAGCCAAACGCTGGTCAGAGGCTGGTGATCTGGGGGACTGATGTTAATGTTGGACTGTGCAAGGAGAAATTTCAGGTGTGATAGCTTAATTTTCAACTCGATTTAAAAATCCATATTCTTATTCCAGAAGAATTGACATTAATGCTTTTTTGTCACGCTCTTTCAGAGGTTTCTGCAGAGGTTCATCGACCCAACATCTACGGAAGATGAGAACGCTGGCCTGGACCTAAACGAGCCATTGTACATGCAGAAGCTGGAAGAGGTAGTGTACATCATGTCTGAGTAGAATTGAAGGCCAAACTGAACCTCCAGTTGATGTTTGTTTTAATCGTATGTCATCTCCCACAGTTTCTGTTCTTCATGCACATTGATTTCTCTCTTTCTGTCTTACAGATCAGTGTCGTTGGAGATCCAGTGCTGAATGTGAATTGCAGACACGTGCAGTCCTTTGATGCAGAGCTTTACCGGCAGCTCATCTGTTACCCACAGGTAATGTCCCATTATAAGTAATGTATTTTATTATTTTACTCTCTAGGTTTGGATTAAGATCTGGTAGAGATTTGGCTATATTATTACATGTCAGATAAAGGGAAAACCTATTTTCCTGAAGGTAAAACTGAAACTGAATTTAAATTTCCCGAATCTCAATTTTATTGATGCTGACTATTACGCCCACTAGGGGTGTAAAGATACATGTATTTGTACTGTACCAATTTGGTACAGGTCTCTCAGTACGGTGGAGGCGTGTACTGAACAAATGCATGTGGAGCAAAGCTCACACAGACAGGCAATTTCTGAGGGGACAAAGGCAAGAAAAACAATTTTAATACAGTTGATCTACAATCTTATAAGTTGTTGAGAACACCAGATTTAAACACTTGCTAAAATGAACTGAGCCAAAGAAATCAATCCTCCACATTTCAAGAAAAATTCTCACCAGCCCATTATGAACTTGTGATTTTAAGTCTCTTTATTAGATCACTGGTGCATGCGTTTGTGAATGTGGTGCGCTACCCTCGATGATCCGCCCATCATTTCTGCAGTTGGAGCATAGTACTGATAACAGTTCTCCTCAGATTACAGATTCCATCCTCCTTGTCTGCTCCGATGAACTGTAAAAGTGCTCCCAAGCTTTGTAGTATGTCCTGTTGGTTAAAAAAATGTATCTAATACTGAAGTCCGTGTTAGAATGGCAGGATAGATGTTAATTAACACACTTTACATGCAAACAGTGACGTGTTCAAGGTTGAAAAATCAGAGGAAGGAGTATCAATATATCAATACAAATAAATGCCCCAGTATTTTCACTATTTATTTATTTATTTATCGATTTATTTATTGATTTATTTATTTTGGGCCTTGTCATGCCTTTATTTGATAGAGGAAGGACAGTGGATAGATTCGGAAACAGGGAGGTGAGTGGGGAGAGACATCTTTTTAGTGTGTTTAAAGCTTTTGTTGTCAAATGTTTATGGTGAAATATTTTGTTTTTCTCTAGCTTTATTGCGAGCGTTGATGCTAACTTGTGCCTTATATTTTTCTCTACAGGAAGTCATACCAACCTTTGACATGGCAGTCAACGAGCTTTTCTTTGAGCGTTTCCCAGACTCTGTTTTGGAATATCAGATCCAAGTCCGCCCCTACAACGCCCTGAAAACCAGGAACATGAGGAGTTTGAACCCAGAAGGTGTGTGGACTCAACCTGGGCACGTCACCTGATGCATATAAGCAGGATCACACTTATTAGGACTACTGTACCCAGATTTTCCATCACATATTTTGTGTGGGCTTTTTGTGGATATTGTCCATAGCTTTGGTAAAATGTGAGGTATCAGCTTTAGGCCAAAGCGTCTGTGTGCCTTCTGTGTTTCCCCCACAGACATCGATCAATTGATCACCATCAGTGGCATGGTGATCCGCACCTCGCAGCTGATCCCAGAGATGCAGGAGGCGTTCTTCCAGTGCCAGGTGTGCGCTTTCACGACCCGTGTGGAGGTGGATCGTGGGCGCATTGCTGAGCCTTCCGTGTGTCGCCACTGCAACAACACCCACAGCCTGGCGCTCGTTCACAATCGTTCAGTCTTTTCAGACAAACAGATGGTGAGAGACAGAGGGGTTAGAGGGCAGGAAACAGGGGCAGCAAATCAATGGCATTCAATTAGCAATATTTCGGACGAGGTTATGACATCTGTTCATGTATTAATGTCGTTTGATAACAGGTTAAGATTCAAGAGTCTCCTGAAGACATGCCGGCAGGTCAGACGCCGCACACAACTGTTGTCTACGCTCACAACGACCTGGTTGATAAAGTGCAGCCAGGAGATCGTGTTAACATCACAGGTAAAATAACCACAGTTTAAAGTTATTGTGAACATGCCTTTAATTGTATAAATCCTTTAGTCTGTTAAAAGTAACAAATTGGTGACTGTAGGTGAGCAGTTTTCCTGTGTCAAAGATGACGCCCTGAAAGTCCCCCTTTATTTCTCACCACCCACTAGCAATCCAAAAATTTACAATATTAGGCACTTTAAAAGACAATAAAAGCTGCAAACCCAAAGAAGGAAAATATCAAGTTCTGTATGTATGTATTGTTTTGTCCCAAGTTTTTAACATGCTGTTAAAGGTATCAAAGAAACTATCCATCCCATATGAGAAGCTGGAGTCAAAATCTTTCCCATTTTACCTGATTAATAATTTAAAACCTGACTCATGATTATGTACATCATACAGAATCAATGTTTAGTCAAAAGAAATTCCTGAAGGCTTTTATAATATCTCTGCAGGAGTCTACAGAGCCGTCCCCATGCGTGTTAACCCACGTCAGAACAATGTGAAGTCGGTGTACAAAACCCACATCGATGCCATCCACTTCCGCAAGACGGACGAGAAGCGCCTGCATGGTTTGGATGAGGAGGCTGAACAAAAACTCTTCACTGAAGACCGAGTCCAGACCCTGAAGGAGCTGGCAGCCAAACCAGATGTCTATGAACGCCTCTCCTCTGCTCTTGCACCGAGCATCTATGAGCACGAGGACATCAAAAAGGTGACCAAAAGCAAGAGTTTATATCTGAAACTGTGTTATGAAATATGATTTTTTTTTGTGAATTGTCAGGTTTTTTTAGATTATTTTTGGGCTTTTTTGCCTTTAATGATAAAGAAAGACCGTGGATAGAGTCGGAAACAGGTACGAGAGAGTGGGAAGAGACATGTGGGAAAGGGCAACAGTTTGGATTCGAACCTGGACCGCCCGCGTACATGCCAGGCCTTAAGCCACTAGGCCATCTGTGCCCCATAAATTGACAGTAACCATCAGGTTTTTACATTTTGTAACCTTTTCCCAAAGGCAATTAATGTAAAATGTGGAATGTAGGTTGCAGCAGTACGGAAGATGGTCTGTTTTGCAGAGTCCCACAAAGAGAAAAAGGTTTAAACTGTCTTCGTGCATTACAATTTACACTGTAAATGATCAGTAGCATCATGTTGCATGCAATTTTTCAGTGGCAGCTCCTTCCACAGTAATGACGGCAAGTCTCAGCATTTTAAAAAGATTTATTTTTGCATCAGTATATGACCCAGCTGACTTTTGAGATGAGAACAGCAATTAAAAGGGGAATTTCTACACTGAATTTTACAGTGTATATCCTACTTGACATTTATGTTAAATTAGGTATAAACTGTAACAATGCAGACTCCATCCATTCAAGGCTGATAGTTTCAGGGCCTTTCTAATGGAAGTTTTCAAAGATTATTTGCCTCATTGCTAGAAATGCATTGGTGTTTTTGTTGGGAAACACCGTTGTACTAATTTGGTGTGCTAAGTCGTAGACTCTTCTGGCACTCCCGGGCACATTCTAGTGAGGAGATCTAATGAAATTGTTTAACCCTTAATTTTCCTGCTTTGAGAGGAATACTGAAATTTAAACGTTTCTGTGCAATAGAGCTGTAATCAGTATTACTTAAATCTGTGTTTTTCTACCTTGGCAAGCTGGTTTAATAGCAGATCTGTTAAATGCTGTGGTTTGGCAACTTTAAGAGTGACTAAACCCCCATACCTCTTTTTTTTTTTACTAGAAAAATCTGTTTAGATGGATATTAAATTGAGTTTCTACATTAGATAGGATCCAAAACTTGACAGTGAATTACAAAGTATTTAAATTCTACATTTTGTTAAATATGCATAGACTGCCCTCTACAGGTCTAAACTGTATTGCAGTGGTATTTGTCACCTCCTTTTCAACTGGTCTGTAATGTTACAAGGTTTTTTGTTAATTTTATGATTAAATCCTGTTATAATTATATTACAGCACTCAATAATATTCGCCAGTAGTCAGTGACCTGTATTTTGTGTATAATCTAGTGTTTTAAGATGAGATACCATTTTTTTAATTCCAAACCATATAGATACAGCTGTCAGAATCTTAGAAAATGAAAAAGCTGGAAAATTGTGAATATAACTACCACTTGTTTACACTGAAATAAAAACCAAGTTAAAAAAATAAATCAAGATTGCAGTAAATCCCAGGTTGCCCAGGTTTGACCTGGGATACCTGTGGCTCCTTTCCTGCATGCCATTCCCCTCTGTTTCCCCAGTTTCCTTTTCTATCCTTTGTCCTGTCAAAAAAAAAAAAAAAAAGGCTACCTGGAATCGTGTTGTCGATTTGCTGTATTTATTTCCTCCTCTGTCGGTTTCAGGGCATACTCCTGCAGCTGTTTGGCGGCAGCCGTAAAGACTTCAGTCAGACTGGTCGAGGAAACTTCCGTGCAGAGGTGAACATCCTGCTCTGTGGAGACCCCGGTACCAGCAAGTCCCAGCTGCTGCAGTACGTCCACAACCTGGTGCCGCGTGGCCAGTACACGTCGGGGAAGGGCTCCAGCGCCGTTGGTCTCACCGCCTACGTGATGAAGGACCCAGAGACCCGGCAGCTGGTTTTGCAGACTGGAGCTCTGGTGCTGAGCGACAATGGCATCTGCTGCATCGACGAGTTTGACAAGATGAGCGACAACACGCGCTCGGTGCTGCATGAAGTCATGGAGCAGCAGACCCTCTCTATAGCAAAGGTACGACTGACAACTTTAGACCTAAGATGATTAGAAGCCTGAAAACACAAACTCCTTTCCTTACACTACAAGAAGACTTTTAAGGATCAAATCTCATTCTGTTGTGTTTGTTTGTAGGCTGGAATTATTTGTCAGCTGAATGCTCGTACAGCTATTTTGGCTGCTGCTAACCCCATTGAATCTCAGTGGAACCCCAAAAAGACAACGATTGAGAACATTCAGCTGCCTCACACTCTTCTGTCAAGGTAAGCACCAACATCGATAATAACAGTGAAATGCCAGAAAGAAAAGGCCCCTTTCTTTCTTAAATAGTTAAACTTTGTGAAGAGGTTGATTTCACTGATGCAGCTATACAAAAAGGTCTCTATAGGGAGTGCTAGTAGCATCATGGAAAGTGAGCAACGAAGGGGGAAAATTGAACAAAATTAGAAAATAGTCAACTAATAGCATGATTTGTGACAATGACATTTATTCCATGCATTTTTAGATGTTTTTATCACCACATACTACAATCTGAGATTTGTTTATTACGCCAGTACTGTATTTAACATAACAGAACCACCTGAGCCAATCCGAATCAAGCAACCAAACCGAATCTGACTTGTTAGAAGGAAGCTGCATCACTAAAAACTAGCCCCTCCCCCACCAAAGAAATGAAGATTTTTACCTGGCCATCTAAAACTAGCTGATGTTAGTCTACATCTATAAAGTGTGGCTTTATTGCAGCAGTGAGTAATAGCTGAAATATTACATTTAAATGTTCTGAATAATTAGGGATAAATTCTAAAGAACAACTGTTATTGTCTTGGCATATTGTGAATAATAAGATTATAAAAGTTTATAAGAATAAGGAAATCTATTAGGAAGTTATATGCTTGATTTCTGATACTTGCATTTGTACTTGAATATTTCTTGCAAGCATGAGTCCAGGCTTGAGAGCCCTGGCATGGCAATATTGATTAAAAAATCACTCTTAAGGTGTCAGTGTCTTTCTGGTCAAGTCTCTGTTTTCAGTTTGGCAAACACCCCTTTGTGTCCTCCATCAGGTTCGACCTCATCTTCCTGATGTTGGATCCTCAAGATGAGGCCTACGACCGCAGGCTGGCCCACCACTTGGTGTCCCTGTATTACCAGAGCGAGGAGCAGATGGAGGAAGAGTTCCTAGACATGGCCGTACTGAAGGACTACATTGCATATGCTCGAACATACATCAGTCCCCGTTTGAGCGAGGAGGCCAGCCAGGCGCTCATTGAGGTTTGATGTTCCACAACTATGTAGAGAACTCTTATAGCTTTTTGAAGAACCAGGCAAAAAAATTACCCTGCATATGTTTGTCTTCAGGCCTATGTGGACATGAGGAAGATCGGCAGTGGTCGTGGGATGGTGTCTGCCTACCCCAGACAGCTGGAGTCCCTGATCCGCCTGGCAGAGGCCCACGCTAAGGTGCGCTTCTCTGAGAAGGTGGAGACCATCGATGTGGAGGAGGCCAAGAGGCTGCACAGAGAAGCTCTCAAACAGTCGGCCACCGATCCCAGAACAGGATTTGTTGACATCTCTATTCTGACAACAGGTAACAAACACACCGGGGCTTTTAAAGACTATGGGGTGATACATTAAAGATGTTAGGAACTTTATATAGACATAACTGGAGCAAAATGAAAATGAGATCGTAATTAACGTAAATGAATAAACTTGAGATTTATTTATTATGCTCATTGGTTGTAATCCTTGCAAAGTAATTTACTGTTGATTTATAATTTCAGGTATGAGTGCCACTGCTCGTAAGCGTAAGGAGGAGGTTGCCCAGGCCCTGAAGAAACTAATCCAGGCCAAGGGAAAGACACCTGCCATGAAATACCAGCAGCTGCTTGAAGACCTCAGAGGACAGTCTGAAACTGTAAATAAAATTTTTATCTTTGTTCTACTGCCTCAATAAGTTAACAAAATGTTTTGTTAACTAATTTTAATACAATTTTCTGAGATATAACTACTTTAGAGTTGCTGTGATTTATTCCTATTAGGTTTTTATATAAGGATATTATAAATGATAAAAGGGGAATTCATGGTATGAGCAATTTTAGGAAGATGAATCAGCAAGACCACTGTAAAGATGAGCTCTGATTGTACATCTGATTCTACGAGTCATACCTTTAGAAAGCTATAGATTGTTTTATTAGCACAACTATGACTTCCTGTAACCACTTCCTCGTCTGTCACTTTATTTTCAGGCAATCACAAAGGAGCTGTTCGACGAGGCTCTCCGAGCTCTGGCCGACGAGGATTATCTGACTGTTACTGGAAAGACTGTTCGTCTCCTCGCCTAAGGCACACCCTGCAATTATGTACAGACCGTAATTTTAAGTCCTATCCCACATCGACCTTTTTTCTTGTAGAAAAAATGTATAATTGAACCACCATATGTTTTCTGGAGCTATTAGAGCTTTAAATGCACTCAATACAAAGACAGGATTAAGGATAACCTCGTCTCAACCTGTCCAGTGATCAATAAGAATAAACAAATTTATTAACAGATATTAATGGAGATAGTATTTAAAGATGCTTGTCTTCATTTGTGCATTACCTGCTTTCAGTTCGGCTCTTAGTGTCTTTGTTCACCATGATCTGGTTAAAGCTTTTCTTCTTGTACATTGTTATGACGGAGAGCTTGTCTTATTTTTAAGGAGGGTTCAAAGCAAAGTCAAATGTGTTTCTTTTTGTATCAAACTTCTAAATCTGAGTACTTATTTTTCGCTGAGTTGATGTGTCACTGTAGCTTATTTTGACTGTTAAAATAAAATAAAATGAAATGTTGCTTATTAAACATGCACATGAGCTCTGCTAAAAGACTATTTCATTTTTGTGCTGAAGCAGTACTTAACCAGTGATTGAAATATTTAATCTCAGGAATTTATAGCCCTACAGATTGATCTAAAAAAATTAGAATATCATGAAAAAGTTCATTTGAGAAAGTGAAACCCATATATTATATAGACTCATTACACATAGAGTGAAAGATTTCAAGCCCTTATTTCTTGAAATTTTGATGATTATGGCTTACAGATAATAAACCCCCCAAAATTCAGTGTCTCAGAAAATTACAATATTGTGAAAAAGTTCAATATTGGAAAGTCATGGTGTCACACCCTAACCAGCTAATTAACTCCAAACATCTGCAATGGTTTCCCTGAGCCTTTAAATGGTCTCTCAGTCTGGGTCAGAAGGCTACACATCCATGGGGAAGGCCAGCCACACACTACAGGATTTTAAGCCCGATATGGGGCAAGATTTGCCTCCCTCGACAATCGTGGGGGCGTATACCGACTGGAGCCTCGTTGCAAACGATTAGTTGTCTGAGTACTCTACATGTGGTGTCAACACGATTCATTTACTGCTCCAAATCGCATCGTAGCCTTCCAAACCCTGAATAGTAAATAAACATGTTTAATATTTACGATTTTAGGTCGTACTACCCACAACAACCAATGACAGCGAGCACACCGGGTAGCGTCACCAGACGAATCATACTTACATTTACAGCTCACAACCATAAACACAACTGTACCTTAATTCCAGCCAGGATTTCGTCCTGAGTCTTTCCCTTGTTTTATGATTGTTGCTGCACCTGTAATGCATGCCAGGACATGATCACGCGAGGTCGAGTTGTCTAGTGTGTGCATTCAGAGGATTAAAGATGAAAAATCTTTGGAAATTGTCCTTTAGTCTGTGGTCTCCCACGGTTTTAAAATCATTTCAGATTACAAATCGTCTAGTGTGTGGACAAGAAGACTACAGACTTGACAGATGTCCAGAAGACAGTCATTGACACCCTCCACAAGGAGGGTAAGCCACAGAAGGTCATTGCTAAAGAAGCTGGTTGTTCAGAGTGCTGTATCTAAGCATATTCATAGAAAGTTAATCCGGCAAGTTCCTTTTATCTTCTTATTCTGAATCTAATTCTTGGATTTCTTTTTTCAGACAACTAATTGTAGGAGATGTTTTTTTACCTTGACATGTTTTGACTGTCATCTGCAGTCTTCCTCAGAAGTGTCAGCTGACCGCTGTGACGTGTCCTCATATGCTGTTCTTTCCAGGCGTGGTCAACCTGACGGACCTGACAGGACTATCAGGCTGACCACGCCCCCCGATGTTCTTTCGAGGAGAGAGTCCCAGGTGTGGGAGAGCATGAATGCTCCCTCGTCTCAGTCCACGCGTCGAGAAAAAGAACTGGACTGTTGCTCAGTGGTCCAAAGTCTTAACCTGACAGGCCAGGGAAAGCTTCAATAGGAAACGTTTGAGAAAAGGCAGAGGCTTTGAAAAAAACTCCGAGTGTGATTGGGTGAACGATCTGTCACATCTCTACAGGCCAATTAGAGCAACAAAGCACGTGACGAAGCCGCTATTGAGCTGCGCGTGTGCAGCTACTGAGGAATAATGCGAAAAATGGCGACTATAGACATACAAGTACTTGACTTTTGTTGTTTTTGAAAAGAAAACAACTCACTGCTGTTCTTTGTTCTTCTTTTAACAAAGAAATGTCATCAAGTTCTGATAAAACTTATGCTTTAGCAGCATCCACGCTAATCTCTTCCTCCATAACTGCACCAGCTCTTGCTACTGCTTGTTAATGTCATGACTCTGCTGCACCTGAAAGTACTGCCCCTCGATACTGATTGGTCCTGTTACTCTCTAACTGGGCCCAAACGGTTCAGATGGGAGCTTTGCAAGATGGATTTACCAGTGAAAAACAAGGAAACGGGCATATCCATCTGCTTTGAAAGGTTACCAAAGTCCTCTTTTCACATGAAAGTAAATTTCGCATGTCATTTGGAAATCCAGGTCCCAGAGTCTGGAGGAAGAGTGGAGAAGCACAGAATCCACATTCTTTGAAGTTGAATGTGAAGTTTCCACAGTCAGTGATGATTCGGGCTGCCATGGCAACTGCTGATGTTGGTCCACTGTGTTTTCTGAAGTCCACAGTCAACGCAGCTATTTACCAGGAAATTTTAGAGCACCTCATGCTTCCTTCTGCTGACAAGCTTTACGGAGAGGCTGATTTCATTTTCCAGCAGGACTTGGTTCCTGACCACACTGCAAAAGGTACCAAAAGCTGGTTCAATGACCATGGTGTTACTGTGCTTGATTGGCCAGCAAACTGGCCTGACCTGAACCCCATAGAGAATCTATGGGATTTTGTCAAGAGGAAGATGAGACACCAGACCCAACAATGCAGATGAAGGAC
This sequence comes from Cheilinus undulatus, assembly GCF_018320785.1. Lineage (NCBI taxonomy): Eukaryota > Metazoa > Chordata > Actinopteri > Labriformes > Labridae > Cheilinus > Cheilinus undulatus. Next base: position 23,550,149 of record NC_054877.1, read on the forward strand.
GCTATCAAAGCAACCTGGACTTCCATTACACCTGAGCAGTGCCACAGGCTGATCACCTCCATGCCACACCGCATAGACGCAGTAATTCATGCAAAAGGAGGCCAAACCAAGTATTGAGTGCATAGAAATGAACATACTTTTCAGAAGCCTGACAGCTCTGTTTAAAATATTCTTTTTTAATTGATCTTATGTAATAGTCTAATTTTCTGAGACACTGAATTTGGGTTTTCATTATCTGTAAACCATAATCATCATTTCTAGAAATAGCCTAAAGGCTTGAAATATTTCACTCTATGTGTGATGATTCCATATAATAAATGGGTTTCATTTTCTAAACGATTGACAAAATATTGAACTTTTTCACCACAGAGATGTACCTTTAGTATTCACTGACTTTATCATAATAAAACATAATGCCACTTTAGTATGTTTTAAAGCTCTGTGATCTCTAAAAGAGCCTGATAGTTGGAGGCTGCAATGACATGAGATTGCACATTTAAACTTTTAGATGGGTCATTTGAAGAGGCTTAAATATTAACTACTGTTTATGGTTGTCTCAAGTGATTTTACAATTGCTTAGACGAAGAGATTGTATCTACTGTTTAAAAAGCTGAACTGAACTTTTTCTCAACTCTGTCTCTGCGGCTGACCCATGTGTTTTATCAAACTATTAATGTATCTAAGATTAAGGTGACTGGAGTCATGTGAGAATTTGGACTTTTAGCTGATGAAAAAAAGCGCTTGACTTTTTAAAACAATGTCAGACTGCTTTGTAACATTTTTTTCCTGCCAGGATGTGTAAATCCTCTCCTCTTTGAAGAAAACTGCACATTTATTTTACATGAAATACTGCTTGTGATATTATCTTTGGATTTGAAGTATTTCTCTAGATTTAACCCCCTCTACTTATCCCTTATTAACTGGGCCCAGGCCTTTTAAACCGCCAACTCTATTCCACTGACAGAGTTTAACAGTAATTCTCTTTTAGGCCCGATTCCAGTTTCTCTCTTCCTTTTAGTGACTGCGTTTTGGAAGCTAAGGTTTTCAAAGAGAAAACACACTATAGTAAGGGCACAATTTAGATGAACTGACCCATTAGTATCCAGAACTTTCTCAAGCATAAAATAGTAACATATTTTTTATGCTGTAGTATGATATAACCTTTTTCAGAATGTAAACCTCTTGCTAAAATAGAAGGGTTATATTAACAGTGTGGATGGGCACAAACCATTTGGAAAGTAATGTCAGATGTAGCTAAGCCATGATGTGCACATACATCAAAATGTCAGAAAATTATTCAAACAACTGGACAACTGAAAGGGAAAAACGAATGAATAATATCCAATAGTGTCAAAAAAAAAAGTTAACCGTGGCAAAAGAGGGAAAAGGTGGTGAAAGGGGGTTTGAAGGGCAAAAATGGGGAGAAAGTGGCAAACATGAGTTGAAATATGTAAAAAAGGTAAAAAAGCAGCCATAAAGTGGTGAAAAGAGTTAAGAAATTGGCACAAATATTTTCAACATTAGAACCCAATAAAAGCGTGGCACACTTTACATGTCCAAAACAAGGTAGCTTCTCAGGATACCAGTACCATAGCTACTAATCGAAAACCTATATTGTTATAATCAATAAATGGGGTGGGGGTGGACCCTTTTACTGAGTTTTTCGAAGGGCCCAGCAAATTCTGTGGGCAGGCCTTGAGGGTAAGGCTATTTTCACAATTGCAAGGGACAGGCATAATATCACAGCTTCTTTAAGGCACTTTATCATATCTTGACCACTAGATGTTAAAGTCGCACCTAACAGTTGCACTTTTCTACTCTGGACACCACACTGTCTTGATTTCTCTGCTTTAAAAAAAGCACTCTCATTATGTTCTCTCCATCATCTCGAGAGAATCAGTGAATCAACGGAAAATAAACTGCTTTCCCTCTTTGATTGTTAACCTAGTTGAACCCATGGAGAGGGATGCGACATTTAATATATCAACCTGTAATCTCCAAGAAAGCCCCAGAGCTTAGATAGAGAAAGTGGCTTAAAAAGCAGAGTGTGAATGTGACATGCAGTGAAAACCACCTACTTTACTTTATAGTGACTGGAAATTAAAGGGTAACATAGGGATTCACAGGGCTTAAAGTCAGCCCATGATGCCTCTCGTACTTGCTGCCTTTCTGAATGCATAAAGGCAGAGTTGAGGCGTGAACCGGGCAGCTTGCAGTGGTTTTAACCGCTGTGATGTCACAGTTCTGTGTGCTTCTGGACTCGGCTGAAGAAGATGGCGGTCTCAGGTTTGTATGCTTTAGAACTAACATGTACATCGACACAAAGTGTGGGCGAGGCTGAAGCAGAGCCGTTTTATTCACAAGCAAACGTGGCAATTTACTCACTTATGTTGTTTAAAAAATGTTCCGAACTGCGATTTGTTCTCAAATGTCTTACACTGACAAATCAGTGATCTTCATGGGAGCCATCTATGTCATGGAGCTAATGTGACTGTGTTGGCTAACCTAGCTTAAGCTACCTAATAACGTTAGCTAGCCCAGTGAGTTAGCTGAAATAGCCCAGGTTAAAATTGAAAACGACATGGCTTCTGCTAGTTTTTTCTTGGCATTTTAGAAAGAGAGGGCAGTGTGTATAACAAAGCGATTTCAATGCTTTGTTTGTTGGTTATATTTCTGTAAATATAGTGATTATAAACAACCGCAGACGGTACTAGCTATCTTAGCTAACTACTAGAATATTCCAGCACCGCGCGGTATTCCGTTATGTCCCACTAGCTCTCCTAATCAGAATAAACGAAGTCTTTCATGCATGACTGTCTCGACACAAGTCATTTAGCCAACAATAGCCTTGTAGTACGCCAAATTGATTTTTTTTTACTCGTATTCGTGTTTCGTCTGCGCCTGTGTGAAGCCGTTATGATAGAAGTGTAACGGTAATGTTTGATTCCATGGACCAGTCCCACTGCTGCTCTCGCCTCTACTCCTCTCGCCAACATTGTCATTTAAAAAAAATTGATTTCAGCATTTAAAATCCAGGCATAAACAGGAGATAACTTCTCTTTACCTTAGGTCTATGTCAGATACCTTTGGGTGGGGCGACAGAAAAGGTGCACTGGATTGATAAAGCGCTGTATTGTTGTTGGCACGCTGTGTTTCAGCAAATAGTCGGAACCACTGGCTGCTGTGCACTGCAAGACGCGTGGTGCTCAAACTAGTTAAAATAACTCAGACTTAGAAAAAAATGAAATAAAACGAACATAAAAATATCATAACGGTGAAATTCTCATACGATAACGCCCTTTCCCCCAAACATTTATCTAAATCCACACACTAGGGGATGGTATTACATGCAGAGAAATATGGGGACGCAAGGTTAACTTCGTAATCGAAACTATTTCAGACCAGATGGCGCGACCTGGTGATCTTTTTGAACCGAGCAAGTTTCGAGTGACAAGTGCCATAAATGACGTGCCCAAAACGACAGGCCCACGATTAATTCAAGATCTTAAATTACAATTAAGTTGTCAACACTTATGACTTTGTCCCCAAAACATCGTGTATTATTGCCTCGATGTTAACATAATGTTATTTTCATTTATTTTATTTGTTTATTTAAGAGAAAAAGCATTGTAAGGTAAGCCACCAACGGCAGGGAAAGCATTAATATAAAGGAGAGGCAGAAACTGACTGTATTAGTTGAATCTTTTTGTAATCGTGCATATTTGTGCAAACCGTATTTACAGAATTATTAAGTTATGGATATGTAATTCAGCAGCTCCCTTTCCATTTGTATTGACTCCTTCAATGTATGCTGTAATTAGTGCTTATTTTTTCACAATATTTAACTCTCTATTTTGAATCGGGACTGATGTAAAGGCTTTTCTGATCATATTGTTTTAAGTAAACGTAAATACAGTCTCATAAAATTATGCTGTCGTTTTATATTATCATTCCTTTCTTGTATTTTATACTATCATTCCTTTCTTGTAGGCATCTTTTAAAAATGCTCATCAAAGAAATGTGAACAGTACCATGTACAGAGTAAATTTCTTCCCTTAATTATCAGCTCTATAAAATTTATTGGCCCTTTATTTTGACCTGTATCACACACTTAAGTGATTTTTCAATGCCACATTGAGTGGATGAAGTTATCAAGACAAGGCTGTGCAATAATCAAATAATTTTCTGACATCAGAGTTTACTCAGTATCTTTAATTTTTGTACTGATGGCCAGAAAATTTTAGTTTCAAACCCATAAAGACTAGTCACTTTTTTGATGAGATGAGAACATGAGGGAAAAAAAAGGAGAATTTAAAGGAAGGTTAGTTGGAGCCTCAAGCCTGATTTATACTTGTACATTAAATCCACAGTGAAGCATATGCTGTAGGTTTGCATAGATTTGAACCTATGTAGGGGTCTACTCATGCAGTCCCAAGTACATTGCCTTTAAAATGTAACATGCGTCGAAGCAATGCAAACCAGTCCCTGTGATTGGTCCACTGGGTAGCACCCATTGACTACCAGTCTCTGAGCAACGTCTACAACAGGGATGCACAATATTAACTTTTTGCTGATATTACGATAGGCTGGTATTTCCAGACAATTTTAAATACACGTCCCTTTTCTATTTTTAAGTTTCTCCAAGTGTGAAGTAGACAGTCTGATATAGTTGTTTTATGCTTGGGGCATCCTTCAAAATGTGAAGGCCTCACGGCTGCTCTGTAGTGAAACGTACTGAAGACTGGACTCAGATTGAGCTGTTGTCTGTCAAAATGTTATGCTGACGTTGGTATCCGTTATGCCTCGTGCACATATGCGTTTAAACTGGTGGTGGCGCTGTTGTAAAAATCCATGCCATAGCAGAAATTTTATTGGGATGTTATTGATACTGGTTTACTGTTCACTCATCACCCACCTCATCAGATATCTACTCTTTCTTATTGCAAAATCAACTGCTGCACAGTATTTGTCATCTCCAACATATTTGGCATGGTTTCTGTTGCCATTGTTTCTTGTGTATAAACAAACCAAGAATGTGGTTGAACTGTAAACTGGTCACATAACTACACTAGCAATCGCCTTTCTGACTTGTGTTATTGCAGAGCAATACAAGTATACCAAACCACAAGGATATAGTGCTCAGGATGGTGCAGGCCTCTACGATGTAGCTACAACCTACATTTTATACAGAAGTATAAACTAGATCCATCTTAGGTTGCAGTTTTTTTTCTTGGCGTCTGACATCTACAAATACCAAAAAAAAAAAAAAAAAAAAAAAAAACAGCTGAAAGTAAACAAGTAAATAGGTTCCTTGTCCTATTTGAATCTTAATTTAATTATAACACTGCTGTCTTTTATATTTCTGTGTGCTAATTCCTTTTGACATGCACACAGACCAGTGAAGAAAATGTAATATCTTGTCATAGTGTAACAGATGTGTAGTATTGATTTTACAGTGTTTTGTCTGAAGTTTGAGATGAATGTCATCTGGGAATTGAGGAGGTGAAGTGAACCATTTGGTGGCAGGGAAATCTGAATGTTTTCACTGTGTGTCTTTTGTTCTTGTCACAGAGCCTTTCCTAAAAGCTCTTTTCACTTCCCCTTCTGTAAATTTGTCTTCAGGATCATAATTATGAGAAGTAGTAGTTTAACTTACCTAAGTGCAGTCTCCTCAACCTTCAGCGCTCCTTCAGTCATGAACTGTAAGTGCTTCATTATTTACACCTCTGTGAGGGCCTGTCAGGCTGTGTGTATATAAAACCAACAACTGAACATTCTCCCAGTAGCTGAACACATGGACGACTTTTAGTGATGATGTATCGAATCAGCTGTTACATGGGTCATGAGATGTTTGTTGGCCAGAACCATCTGTTTCAAAATCAGTAGTATAGGCCCATGTGCTCCAAATCTCATGAATGTTTCCAAACACTTTCTAAAAGTTCAGATTTGTATTAAATTCATCAGTGTCAGATTGACTGAATATCTTAAGAACAAGGCATTAACTTCTATTCAGTTCCTCAGTAGATAAGCTAGGATGTGCAACTGCCACATGCATATGGAGTATCATTGTATTATGCTAAATCTACCATCAACCTGCGCTGCACATTTTAAATGCTCTTCTTCATCTCTGCAATAAAAGAACAATACTGTATCTGAATAAGTAGGCTTAAAGGTGTTTTCACTGTGCATTTCAGTGACAGCACCATAATGAAGCTCTGCTGTCAAAACACCTTGAGACATTCAAGATTATATGATAGCGTATTATTTGGTTTCCCCATCTGTTAATTCACATTAAGTTTTGGCATTAAAGGAAAGCAAGAGGGCCCAGCACACATGACATGCAGTCAGACATGCACACATAGCAGTGCACTCTCCTGTTGATCCCATTCTCTCTTCTGTAACACTTCTGTTACTATCTTCAAGCTGGCACAGAGGAGGGATCACTTCTCTTCCCTCTAATGCCTCTGTGATGTTTAAAGTGGCGAAAACTCAAAAGTGCATAAAAATCATACCTTGCATTGGCATTGTGAATCAGCCTTTTGTTCATTTTATTAATTTTAATGACAAAACTGCCTTTAAAGTATTGTATATCTATTTCACAGGGAAAAGGAATATTTTAGAGCTATTAAAGACCTGCATCTGAACCAAAGCTAAAAGTTCTCACCACTTTAGTTTACCAATCATTAAAAGGTCCTAATGTCTCTGACCATTTTTCTTTAATGTCACACAGTCTGTGTTAAAACACAATATCCTTATGGATCAGTATATCAGCTACAAACAAAGGAGATGAAAAGAATATATTTCAGTTTCGTTGTGAAAAAGTTTTCTGTAAACATGGCATTGTATCAAGAAATATCTGCGTAATCACAAAACCAGTCAAAACGACTGAAAACGTTGCAGTATATATGCCAGGCATGTAAGTGGCACTCTAACCCTGCCATGGAAATATACCAAAACAGAGATCATTATGGAGCATGTGCATGAAAAACGTTCTCCTGGCTGCCCTTCTGGTTGCACTCTGCGATGGATCTAAGAATATTTGGCATCTGCTGTTCTCAATGACAATTTGTTGATCACGGTGGCGACCAAGGAGCAAAAGATTTTGTTGTCAGAGCAATAATAAGCCCAGTAGCACGAACACAATCGTAATCTGCCATGATTATTGTTGATGGCTGGGCCTGCGCAAGTGGGTTAAGTGGCCTATGACATAATCGTTTCAGGAAAGATGTGATTGTTTGTACACATGGAGATGAAACGGGCGGTGTATACAAATTTGTTCATTCTGGGACCTAGTTTCAAAAGTTGCATTTTCAGCTCCAAGAACATCAATTCTGTGTGGATAAACTTTTGCAATAACATATTTTTGCTGATACTCCTAAACTCGTCTTCATGTGGACGGCCCCTTTGTCTACGTTATTGATTAATCAGCAACTATGGTATTTTTGTTTAATTAATAATTTAACAGTTTTGTCTTGACTATAGAAAATGGCTAATTGTAGTTTTTAAAATTGCTTTTTGTCCAAGCAAGAGTCAAAATCCTATAAGTTATTTGATTACATGATCAGTACAAATTCTCAAATGTGTCACTGATCCAAAAATTGTGTTTTTGAGATGGTCTTAAAGAAATGTAATATTAACATGGATCAATGGAGGTTTGTCGGTAATTATTTTTCAAAACTAGATGAGTTTTTAACTTCTTGTTTTTACAGTTACTCTAAATCCTTTGAATGTTACAATTGTACAGCCCCAAAATACTTAACATGTTTAGCATTTCATGTTTAGTGCTGTCTAAAAAGAGTTAGCTTCATTTGATTTAAGGTTGTTGATTTTCTTTTAAATATTGGCACGTGTTTAAGGAGTCAGTTGTAGAAAAATAGCCAGCTTGTAGGTCCAGGGGTTCTGCTAGGGGCCAGACATCCCCAATCAGTTTTTGTACTGTTGTTTCCTTTATTTGAATAAAACAGTATCAATATATCAGGATGCATGATATTGTCAGTTTGATATTAGTTATTAGCTTTAAAAGTTCATTAATGGTGTCTGCAGGTATAAACATTTATTTGCCTGTATTTTCAACCAATGTTTTAGCCATAAATTCTGCCTATATCAGCTGTAAATATTGGTCATACAAACAAATAAGTTATTAGAGTTTTAGTCTGGACTGATAGACCTACATCAGTTGTGGGGCTTTTCCATTACATGGCGCGGCTCGGCTTGACTTGGTTTGACTCGGCACAGCAGCCCAGCGTGGCAGGGGGGTTTGCTTTTGCACCACAACTGAGCTACCCGTTTGAAGGCACGCCTAAGACTGACGACGCAGTGTTTTGAGCCCTCCTTGATCTCTCTACACTGATCTGATTGACTTTCATTGTTTTAAAGCAAAAATCAAAGTGTAGACTGACAGCGCTGCTCGCCACTTTACATTCTCTCTCTCCCTCTCTCTCTTTCAGTGATCGAAGTTAAAGAACAGTCTTCTGATTATTGATTTATGGGTCTCTTAAGAGCAGAAAATAAACACAATCCTATTTTTGGATTGGGCAGTGAGAACGGCATGTTTTACTAGCGTCAATTCATAAATTAAATGAGCTAAATGTTTCAAATATCGCCAGCATTTTATTTTTCAAAAAAGTCTTGAATTTATTTGTCTATCAGAAGGAGAAAGGGTCAAACTTCTTCTGCTCGAGAGCAGGGCCATTTGAGTGCGACTTGGCTAGATCAAACTGGTGATGGAAAAGCAAATCAGCACGGCTTGGTTCTTGGCGTGGCCAAAAGCCGTTGTTCATCCTCAAGCTCTTTTTAAAGTTTTTAGGGCTTACCTACATTTTGATATTGGTACCAATATTGGTAGTGGCTAAAATGATTTTGTTAATATCTGCATATCAGATATCAGCAAAATCCAACATCGTGCATTCCTATCAAAGTGTGTAAAGTGCCCTGAGATGCATCTTGTGGCACATCTGAGTTTTTTTTTATCACACACTTAAACACTGATGTGTTTAAATGAGAAAGCATTCCTTAAGAAACCAAAAATGTCAGATTTTTCAATATTAACTAAATAATTGGCTATGCAGGTTCATCGCTCTCTCGTGGGCTGAGGGGGAGTACACACATGAATCTAAGAACAGATAATACGTGAAAAATGGGAAACCTTAAAAGCTTAACGTGCAGGTGCCATGTTGCTGACCTGTTTTTTGTCCAGTTTTTTCTCTGGCAGCATGTGTGGTTATGACAATGCCCATCTCTATGTAGTATGCCTTAAAATGCAATTCTCTGAGGGTGATGAAGGCCAAGTGGTTAGTCCTCTTTGTGGAAGCTGGTTTCCTTGCAAGCAGCCCTTGTTTGAGTTCTGCATGTGGCCTCTTTCCTGCATGTCATTCTCCACTCTCTAACAGATTTTATATACTATCCACTGTCCTGACCTCTCCAAATTAAAGCAAAAAGCCCCAAAATGTATCTAGAAAAAATGCAAATCTTTTGTTTTGCAAGCTATTGATCACTATAGTCTCTCCTCAGCTAAGTGCTCCCACCTTCCCATACTCACTCTGAGGGTTGGGGTTGACAGATGGTTGGGCATCTTTTCCTTGGAACATAATGATTTTGGTGGAGACAAGTGCTTCTGAATGTACGGGAAAAGCGAGTCATTACTTGTTGGTCAAGCTATTTTATTAAGTCAACAATAGGAATAAGTAGCTGACTGTAATTGAGTGTCTAGTCTGCTGTTTGGCCGACAGCTGTCGCTGGTGGAAAGCCCTGGAAGAACTGATGTGAATATTGCTAATGTTAAAATGAAGGAGCCTGTTAGCCAGTTCCAGAGTATGGCTTATTACTGTCTTTCCTACAGTTTTAGGACCAGTTACGTTTTTTGTGTTGGTTGTAAAAATACAGAATGTCAGTCATTTCCTGATCAAACTGTTATTCATGTTGTGATTTTGTTATTCAAGGAGTTAAAGTCCCACGCAATTTTCGCTTGTTGGAGGAGCTTGAAGAGGGGCAGAAGGGTGAAGGCGACGGCACAGTCAGCTGGGGCCTCGAGGATGACGAAGACATGACTCTTACACGGTGGACAGGCATGATCATTGGACCAGCGAGAGTAAGTCTAGCCAGCTCAGCATGCCCACTGTCATTCCAGACAAAGACAAAATAAACCAACAAGCACAAATGCTGACACTGATGTGAAAATGCTTTGCTAACTCTTTGCTTTCTTCTTTCAGACCAATTATGAGAACAGGATATACAGTCTGAAAGTGGAATGTGGACCCAAATACCCCGAGTCAGCCCCGACTGTTAGATTTGTAACAAAAATTAGCATGAATGGGATAAATAATTCCAACGGCTTGGTGAGTGTCATGAAAAATCTGACAGCTTTATGAATGAGTGTTGCTCTTTCTCGTATCGTTTGTAGAACTCAGAAATTGTCCTGCAGTTTTGAGATGCTCCGATGTGATGCATGCAATAAGTCACTGTCAGCAGTGCTGTCGCTATGATTGATTTGGTGTCCCCTTTTGTGTTTCCTCTCACAGGTGGATTCACGTAGCATACCAATATTAGCAAAATGGCAGAATTCTTATAGCATTAAAATTGTTCTTCAAGAGTTAAGGCGTCTAATGCTGTCCAAAGAAAATATGAAGCTTCCACAACCACCAGAAGGACAAACCTACAGCACTTAATCGTAATGGATTGTTTCAACCCTCTGTCTTAAAACCTTACTCTCTTAGAAATATTGTGTAAAATCATCAAGAGGCTCACTCCGCACATCAACAGTATCATCTGCAAGAGCAAGATTGGACTTTCTTATTACATAGCTCATTGAAAAAGAAAATGTCCCTGCAGTTAGGCACTGAATAGATAGTCAAGACTACAAGACCACAGTTATCCGCCTTTAATAAAGTTACTTTGACAATGACTTTTATGTTCGACGTGTTCCAGCTTGAGTGGGCTTGAAGAGGGAAGCATGACGCCACGCAGAGGCTGTACCAGAGTCCCAGTAGTTTTATGTTCAAATGATCGATCACTGAAGTAAACAGCAAGATGTGTGTACGAAGGCATGTTCTGTAACTAATACCTAGTCAAAGAGAGGCCACATTTTTTGAGTTGTTAGTCAAAACTTAGCAGGTTCATTGAAATATCATGCAGATTGCTAAATATTGAACTGTGGCTGTAGTCTAAAAGTAGTGTCACAAGGTAAGGAAGATTTTTTTTATAAATATATATATATAAATATATATATCTGTATTTGACACGATACCAATATGTTTCTGTTCTGCAGCTCTTTGACATGTAACAGACGTTGAAGCCTGTTCTGTTCTGAAACCCTCGCATTTAACTTCTAGTGAAAATGGCAGGTGTATGAACTTGTGATTTTCTGAAATTAAAATCACTGTCTGCGAAAATCCCAAGGTTGAATTTTCTTTTATTACTTCCTTAGCTGCGCTTGTGGCTCCCAGTGTTGCCCACAAGGGGGCCTCAGCTGTCTACTGTTGATTGCTCTAAGTCAGAGTTGGGCATTATGTTGAGTAAGCTCTCTCTGTCCCCTTTGGGCCTTGTAATAGAAGCCAGGTTAATGAAACTGCTGGGTGACACCACCGCAGATATTTGATATGTGACTTGTGTATTTGTCATCTCATTAGATCTAATCAAAACGCCGTATATTACTCTCTACAGCTCTCTCATAGCGGCACATTTATTAGAAGAACAATCCCATAACTTAATGACTAATCCTTGATCAAAAACTTGTCATTTTGTGCACTGACTCAAACAGTTAAAGCCTGTAGACACCACTCACTGTTTGGCTGTAGATATCCAGTATGGCAGGGAGAAGCGAGGGTAATGTTCCCTCCTGAGAATTTGACCTTTTGTTGCCTCTCAGCTGTTTGATTATTCATAAAGTTTAATTAACCAAATGAGCATATAAAGAGAATTCACTGCAGATGGTGCAATCATCAATCTTGGAACACTTGTTTAATTGGTTAAAAGTTGTCTTCATTGCTAAACATTAGGTTTCTAAAGCCTCTGGATTAGAAAATTGTAACCCATTTAACTTCAAAATGAGCACAACTACACAGTTTCTCAAAGTGGTACTCTCTAAGCATAGGCAGTCTTTGATGCAGCGTTTAGAGGAGGGGTGGGAAGTGTTGGCTAGCTTGTTAAATGCTACAGTATGCAGTTCAAGGTCCACGATAATTATGACAAGATACAGAAGATGTGTGAAATAATAATTATATATCAAGAAGAGATGCATCGTTATACCCGATGATTGAATGGAAATGCCCCGTCTGACTACAACATTTCATCACAGCTAATACAAATTTCAGATTGTTAAAGAACAAAAATACTAAGTTGAAAAAGTTATATTGACCTACCGTTACAAAGTTGAAGATGGCTTAATGTTAACTGATTAGCTAAAAGATTGACAAACTATAATAAATATTATAGTTTAAATCCAAAGTAGCCCAATATGTATTTTCCAGATATAAACTATTCCTGTTTTATCATGATTTTAGTTTAGTGCATTTCATTTTAAATACCTCAGAGCAGACACAGCTTTGCCCCAAAAGATCCCTGGCACTCCCCAAGGGGGTCCTACATGACATTAGCAACATATGAGGTTATACTGCTGCATCCCAATAAAGTAGAGTATCACGGAAAAAGTTCATTTTTCCAGTTATTACAACCAAAAAGTGAAACTAATGTAAACTCTAGATTCATCACGAACAAAGTGAAATATTTCATGACCTTTTTTGTTTTAATGTTGGTTATAGCTTGCAACTCCACTATCAAATTCACCATCTCAAAATATTAGGATATTACAAGACACCAATTAAAAAAAAAAAGATTTATAATACAGAAATGTTGACCTTTTGCAAAATTATACTCATTTATGCACTCAGTAGTTGTTTGGAGCTCTTTTTGCATAAATCTTTTCGACTTGGCATTGAGGCAATCAGTCCGTGGCACTGCTGTGGTGTTTTGAAGCCCAGGTTGCTCTGATAGCAGCCTTCAGCTCGTCTGTATTGTTGAGTCTGGTGTCTCTCATTGTCCTCCTGACATTTCCCCAGAGATTCTTTTGGGTTCGGGTCAGCTCAGTTGGCTGGCCAATCAAACACACAAATACCATGGTCAGCAAACCAGTTCCTGGTTTTGGCTTCACTGTAGTCAGGTGCCAAGTCCTGCTAGAAAGGGAAATCAGTATCTCCATAAAGCTTCCCAGCAGATGGAAGCTTGAAGTGCTTTAAAATCTCCTGGTAGATTTCTATTTTAACTCTGGACTTGATAAAGCACAGTGGACCAACACCAACAGATGACATGGTGCCTCAAACTATCACTAACTAGGAAAACTTCACACTGGATTCCAAGCACCTTGGACTCTGTGCCTCTCAGAGTTTCCTCCGGACTCAGGTGCCTTGATTTTCCAAATAAAATGCTAAATTGACTATCATTTGAAAACAGGACATTGGAGCACTGTGCAAAGGTCCATGTCTTTTTTCCTGTGCCCAGGTGAGACACTTTTACATGTGTGGTTCTGGAGTTGTTAAAGTTCTTGAATCTGCTTTGTTTGACAACCTTCTGAAGGCTGAGCTCATCCCTGTTGCTTGTGCACCTTTTCTTACCACATTTCTCCCTTCCAGTCAATTTTCCACGAATATATATTGAACAATAATATTTGATACAGCCTCTTAGATCAGGCTGCCCTTTCAGCAGGGACCTTCTGTGGCTTACCCTTCTAATGGAGTGATTGTCTTGTGAAGGTATCTCAGGATACCTAGTGTGAGTTTTGCCTTTACCCCATAACCTTTTCTCTAAGTTCTAACTGTTCAGTTGTTAATAAAACCACAAGAAAATCAACATATCTAGAACTTTTCTGTGTAGGTATAGATGCAAAAACTGTGATTTGCTTATGGCGTTTTATTTTATTCAATCTTTATTTTGCTCATTTAGCCCTACTAAGCTCAGGCATTGCTTTTTCAAGGAAGCTCTGACCAAGAATGTCTGCAACACAGTTTAAAAAACACTCAAATTCAAACAATAAACGATAAGAATAATATTAAGAAAACATTAGCTCAAATGCATGCAGAGTTGGGGTTAGAGGTCAACTGTGTTGCAAAAGTCCGGCTGGTGTTTTGTGGTATTGACATTTTAATATTTCTGGCTATTTATATTCCTCCACTGGCATCAGACTCGCCTTATTTTGAAAGAATTTATATTTGATAGGAGAACTGTAGGAAAAAACCCTCAAACATTTAACAAAAATGACCAAATATTGTGAAAGTATCCTATGATAAATGATAAGAAAACTACAGGCTCCTCATTGTATACAACTCCACTTCATGATAAATCTCTGTCCTCAAAATCATTCAAGGCTTCTGTGTGTGACATCTAAAAATGATGAACTGCGGCGGCTTTTACATTTGACCTGCTTGACCTCCGGGCCGTATTTTACCTCCATATATCTTCCTGGCTGCAGCCCAGACTGACTCCCGGCAGCTTGTCTTGTCTCTGGGCTTGGATGAGCACGCGTTGACCCGCCCTGAAAGAGTGGCACTGCAGCACGGCAAGAACTCTGCATCAGTGATTCAGAAAAAAAAAAAGCTCCCCTGAAGAAACATAAACAAACTGTATGTAATCTAAAAACAGCTGACTTAGAGATAAACAGCCATAAAGGCATCCTGTGTCAGTACTTTATATGAATATAAATGAACCATTTGCATAAGAGCAAGTGATACAGCAACTTATATACAGAAAGAAAACATGCTTTGAATAGTATGAATTAACAATCTGCAGCATTTGCATATCAAAAGTCACCATTTTTTAACTATTTCTATTTTCAAGCCACATTTGCATAGGGTGAGCTTTGATGTGCATTTGCTTGACTGCTCCTCATGTCCAACCAGCTCCTCTCTGTCCCCTAGAGGGCGCTCTACCCTTATGTATGTCCTTGGCAGGTCTCTGAAGCAGCTTCTGTTTAGAGGACATGACTTGTCTGAAAAAGGCAGCACCACTATGATGCTCTCAGGCTGCATTTGTTCATGCTGTCATTATTCTTCAGAAAAATGACATGTTCTCGCTGCTGCTGTAGGGAAACACAGTCTGGCATGTTTTTAGTAGGCCACAGCCACAAAGGCTCTCCTGGTGTCCCTGTGAGTCCTTGTGTCTATTATAGTCCTGCACATTGATAGATAACTCAGGCAGCACTTGTACAATGAAGACATTAGTTCAATGAATGCAAGAAGATTTCTTATTCCAACGTGTGCATGTGTATGTGGGTGTGAGAGATGAGTCAGTGTTTGCTGCGGAGGATGACCTCGCTCTTTCTCAGTCTGAGCAAGATGAGATTTGACTTTCTAGATGTGACAGTTAGTATGCAGCTCTAGCTTCCATCAGCCATACTCTCCTCCTTTTTAGCTTGTTGTTTTGTTGATTTTTTTCCTCCCTCTCTCTCCTTTTGGAAGTCATGAATATGAAATCAGAAGTGGCTTGTGTTGCAGCCAGTTCACTCAGCAGCACAGTCATCCCCCAAATATAAAAGACACAGCCCCAGGTTACACAGGCTTATTCCTTTTATTCACCACATGTATTTCTACAGAAGACTTCTCTGAACCTCTGCTCACGATGACTACTCCTTTTCTGAGACTCTCATTTGAAAGTAGGAAATCCTTACTTGACTATTTAACCTCCAGTCCCATCAGACTAATCTGAATTTCAGACTCAGGCACCTGCACAAAAGCACCAGCTGAATTCACACTGGAGGCTCACAGAGCTTATTGCACTTGTACCACCCAGTTTATTTTGGTTTCTTTATAAGGTACCACCCGGGCAAAAATAAAGAGTTATATTGCTTTGGGCTGGATGGGACTGAAGCCAGAGAGAGCCGTTCAGTGATCTAAGAAGGGAAGGAATGTGGTGAGGAGGACATACGTCTCGGCTGCCGGCAGACTGCTGGAACCAGGCCTCCGCTCCCAGAGCTCTCACCTTTTGCCCCGGGGGGCCAAAGGGTCACGTCTTGCGTCTGTTGATACTGTAAAAAGCTTTGTCTTCTTTATGGCCACTGAAGGGAGAATGTGTCTGTCTTCCTGAGAAATGCCATTTGTTACTGTTCTTCTTGTCCTTGTCATAACTGCAACGAGGACTTTTACAGAGAACAGAGCTTTTATTATCCATGTTTTCAGCTTTAATAAAAGAAAACATTGTGCAAGTTTTAGTTTAGTTAGTTTTTTATTTTAGTTGGATCTAAAGTGAGGGTGTTTGATCACACAATAACAAAGTGTGATATTAGAACAATGAACTTTAAAGGCTTATGTCTATAGTGATACCTAATGTTTGAATTGAAAACACACAGTGTAAAATAATATACAGTTATTTTTTTAACCAGCAAAATCACACTACCAGTAACAGAATTATCTTTAATAATGCTAGCAAAGCAAAACTATAGAAGCCCAAGGGATGCAAACAACCAAACACTTTACTCTAAAATTAAATTTTCTTGTATATTTGTTTTAATTTTTTTTGTCTATTCTAATTTTTTTTGTATATTTAATTTCATTTTGCTTGTCTATTTATTTAACATTTTCTATTTATTCATGTAAAGTTTCTTGTCTATTTGTTCAAAAATGTATTTTATATTTATTTTATTTTTTCCTATCATTTATTTTAATTTTTCTATTTGTTTTTCTTTTCTTTTTATTTGAATTTTTGTTGTCGAGTTGTTTTAATTTTTCTTTTTTACATTTTTAAAATAAACCACCAACAACCAACTACTTCTCCCCATCCCTTTTTGAATATATAAACCAAAGTATTGTTTTTATTTTGTTCTGTTCATTTTTTTCCCTTTTTTTTTATCATATGATTCCCATTTATTATAATTTTTCTTTTGTTTGAAATGTGAATTAAACAATATTTTTAAAATAAACTGTCACTAATTAACTAACAAAATAATGCACTGTTTTTAATTTAAATGTACAGAGTGCAATATTTAGAGACATTTAGTAGAACAAACTTGGTAAACATTGCACTTGACATATATATAAGTATGTTTAAATGAGTATTTAATCACTGAATATACTATATATTAACAGTTTTATTAACTCAGAATAGGCCTTTTATTCAAACACAAGGAGACCCCCCTCTACAGCCTCTGCCATCTTGCACCACCTTGCACAGAACCACAGGGAGGACCAACTACTGCTGCACTTCCATTACCTTGGAAGTCTGATGTCAGCGATGGGAATGACATCTTACCTGAGTGGACGGTGTTTCCATTACTGTAAGTTGTTAACTAGGGGTACTGAAGTTCCTCTGAGATGTCTGAGTGGGAATTCCGACTTCGGGGTTTATTTTGGATATGTGTGGAAACACGATTACCACCTGAAGTGAACGCTGCAATCTAGAATCTCACTGATAGATGCTGCTAATATTCTAAATTTTTCACGCAGTATCTTTAAAATAATCAAAGTAGGCAGATCCCCTAATGTGACAAAGCAGCATGACCACGTATTTCTTACTTCTGTGTCTCAGAGGTCATACTGATGAGTGAGAGAGTGCAACTGCGAGAATCTGAGGGAAAAGAAACAAAAACTTTATTTGGTCATCCATCCTAATGAAACTCAGTTTACCAGCGAGGACTGCAGACTGCATCATCTACCAACAGACAGGTGCTGTTTCACATCACATTCCAAATTATTATGCAAATTGGATTTTAGTGTCATAAACATTACATTTATTGGTTTTTCAGTTAAACTCATGGATGGTATTGTGTCTCAGGGCTCTTTGGATCACTGAAATCAATCTCAGACAGCTGTGATAATTAGTTTGCCAGGTGGGCCAAATTAAAGGAAAACTACTTAAAGAGGACGTTCCACGTTATTAAGCAAGCCACAGGTTTCAAGCAATGTGGGAAAGAAAAAGGATTTCTCTGCTGATGAAAAGCGTTGAATAGTGCAATGCCTTGGACAAGGTATGAAAACATTAGATATTTCATGACAACTTAAGCGTGATCATCGTACTGTGAAGAAATTTGTGGCTGATTCAGAGCACAGACGGGTTCGTGCAGATAAAGGCATTATGAGGAAGGTTTCTGCTAGACACATTCATCGGATTAAGAGAGCAGCTGCTAAAATGGAATTAAATAGCAGAAAACAGGTATTTGAAGCTGCTGATGCCTCTGGAGTCCCACGAACCTCAAGGTGTAGGATCCTCCAGAAGCCTGCAGTGGTGTATAAACCTAGTATTCAGACACCCCTAACCAATGTCCACAAGCAGAAACTGTTGCAGTGGGCCTAGAAATACATGAAGACTCATTTTCAAACAGTCGTGTTTACTGATGTGTGCCATGCAATCCTGGATGGTCCAGATGGATGGAATAGTGGATGGTTGGTGGATGGCCACCATGTCCCAACAAGGCTGTGACGTCAGCAAGGAGGTGGCGGAGTCATATTTTGGGCTGGAATCATGGGGAGAGAGATGGTAGGTCCCTTTAGGGTCCCTGAAGGTGTGAAAATGACCTCGGCAAAATATATAGAGTTTCTGACTGACCACTTTCTTCCATGGTACAAAAAGAAGAACTGTGCCTTCTGTAGCAAAATTATCTTCATGCATGACAATGCACCATCTCATGCTGCAAAGAATACTTCTGAGTCATTGGCTGCTATGGGCATAAAAGGAGAGAAACTCATAGTGAGGCCCCCATCCTCACCATGAGAACCTTTGGAGCATCCTCAAGCAAAACATCGAGGGTGAGAGGCAGTTCACATCAAAACAGCAGCTCTGGGAGGCTATTCTGACATCTTGCAAAGGAATTCAAGCAGAAACTCTCCAAAAACTCATAAGTTCAATGGATGCAAGAATAGTGAAGGTGATATCAAAGAAGGGTTCCTATATTAACATGTAACTTGGCCTGTTAAGATGTTTTTGATTGAAATAGCTTTTGATTTCAGTTAATATGACCACCTAATGCTGCAAATTCAACAAATGACCATTTTCAGTTCTTTACAACCTATGAAATATTTTGAAACTCTGTTGTGCTTAATAATGTGGAACAGTGCATTTTCGGTTTTTTAAATTTTTGGAAAACAAAAGTTATCATTGGGAGGTTTGTTCAATAAAATTGAATTATGCTCTAACGGCGGATGACTTGAAAATTATACTGATTATCATTTGCATCGACTATTTAGGAAAATCTGAGAAAAATATCATTTGCATAATAATTTGGAACGCGGTGTAGACAGCTTCAACATGCGTTCAGTCACATCAATGACTTCTTCTCCACTCATCGCCAGGACGCATCCTCAACTGCTCTATTATAAAATGAAAACTGGTCATTGGCCATGTCTGTGTAAACTGCCTGAAATTTGTTGTCTATTTTAGTATCATGAAATACAAATAAGCTGCTGCTAACCCTCTGAGATAAAAATAAACTGTATTTTGAAATGAATCTATGAAATATGATTCATCATCATTTAGAAAAACCTCTCTTGGCACTCTCAACTATGCCTGACTTCTAGCGCCCCTGAGATCTTGAGAAGAAATATACTCATTATCACAATAAAAGTGATAGCACAATAATTAATTTACCTCTTGGGTTTACACAGAAGTTAAAAGTCCTGCAATGTGATATATCTGTGATATTATACAGCTTTTTCTTGTCTTTGATTGGTCTCTCTGTGTATTTGTAGGCTGACTCTGCCCCCTAAAGCAAACAAGAGATTCACTTTGAAGCTCACAGTATTCTCAAATAAAACAAATGTTCTAACATTGCAAAGTCTAAACATACCAAGCATTCATATTTTGACTGTTTATGGCCAGAATTCTATTTCATAGATCTCCATTTGTCCATTTGGTAGATGTAAACAGCTGTGAACAATATTAGAAATACATGAGTACTGATGTCTAATAGGATAGAGTCTCCCACTACACCTGCAAACTAGGACAAGGATGATGTTCACAATAATTTGAAATTCTTTTGAAATTCTGGGTACCAGATGGCCAGCAGTGATGCTGTGCGTTCCGTGTACACTCCTCTCCCCACATTAAAGTTTCATACTTGAGCCACAGTCCTGTCCTGTTAGAAGCAACACAAAGTTTCAAGGATTCAAAGGCCTAATTGCTCATTGCCTCATTCAAAAAGCCTCATTGCTAATAATGCATATTGGAGCAAAAACCAAGCCATCAACTCAAAGGAACTGCCTGCAAAGCTCAGAGACAGGATTGTTGCAAGGTACAGATCTCTGGAAGGCTACAAAAGAATCTCCTGCACTGAAGGTTCCCAAGAGCACAGTGGCCTCCATGATTCTTAAATGGCGGTGACCAAGAACCTGATGGTTCTCAGGCTGTGAGAAACAAAATTCTCTGGTCTGACGAAATCAAGATTGAACTGTTTGGCCTCAGTTCTAAACATTATGTCCAGAAGAAACCAGGCACCGCTCATCACCTGTCCAATACCATCCCAGTGAAGCATGGTGGTGGCAGCATCATGCTGTGGGGGTGTTTTTCTGCAGCAGGGATTGGGAGACTGGTCAGGATTGAGGGAAAGCTGTATGGAGAAAAGTA
The DNA here is from genome assembly GCF_018320785.1 of Cheilinus undulatus. Lineage (NCBI taxonomy): Eukaryota > Metazoa > Chordata > Actinopteri > Labriformes > Labridae > Cheilinus > Cheilinus undulatus. The sequence continues at coordinate 23,570,684 of NC_054877.1, forward strand.
CAGACAACTCTGTAAATGTCCTAGAGGTGCCCACCCAGAGCCATAACTTGAACCCTATTGAATGTCTCTGGAGAGACCTAAAAATGCTGTCCACCGATGGTCCCCATCCCAACTGACTGAGCTTGAGAGGATTTGCAAAGAAGAATGGCAGAAAATTCTCTTATCCAGGTGTGAGAAGCTTGTTGCATCATACTCAGTAAAGTCTAAATATTTATGTCAATGTGATATTTTAGGTTTTTCTTACATAAATTTGCAAAAAGAAAAAAAATCTGTTTTCAAATTGTCATGATGGGGTACTGAGTGCAGATTTATAAGAATGAAAATGTGTTTTTTTTTTTTTTTACTGTAGCATCAGGCTGCAACATAAGAAAACTGACAAGAGTGAAGGAGTCTGAATACTTTCTGAATGTACTGTATGTCATATCATTCATCATTGTGGTAAAAAAAAGTTCTATAGAGCAATATTTGCAACTATAATATTATTTGTTTTTCTTCATTACTTTTTTCTGACTTGTCTAGTATTCAGTCTTTCATCTTGGATTGGCAGCATCTCTGGCAGCATTTGGCTCTTCAGCTGCACCACTGTTAACTTCTCTGTGTTCATCAGCTAACTGGTTTCTGTCTTTTGTTTAGTGCTGGGAAGGTGCACTAAAAAGGGAATTAAAGTGTTAAATGGGAGAGAAAAACAAAACCACTGACCTCTAGAGCTAGGGTTGAGTGGCCCTGGGTTCATTTCATAAATCTTTTAGATTTCATAGCAATAAATAATGATTGTTTGATGTTGTATATGCACGTCTCTTTGTCCTCCAACCCTCAGAGTCTTTAAAATTGCTCTCTCCTTATCCATACCACTGTGTAACAAACATTGTGGAGAGTAACAGAATATTAGTTGAAAAAGACAGCAGCTCTGGTTTGACTTAGTCTTGCTGTCTAAGGGTTTGAAGTAAATCTTGAATGGATTTCAACAAAAACTTTTAACATTGTCCAAGCATTTGTTGCTTCTTTTGTGTTTATTCATGAATTGTCTAAAACATCAGGTTCAATAACACTGTTTTCTTAAGCAAATTATCCACATGGAGTGTTGCTGGAAGCTTGGAAGCCAGTGTGTCTGCTGAGTGTTTAAGTGCTGTATTTACAGTGAGATAAATGAATGGCCTTGTGTGTCGCTGTGAGAAAAGAGTCCGATTGAAACCACATGGCTGCTGCTGCTGCTGTGCCGGCTCTCTGGGCTATTGTCATGCTCTTCACAGAATCATCCACATTCGGATGTGCTGCTGCAGCCAGCGCTTGAGGTCATTTACTGATGTTAGACTATAAGACTCGCAGAGAGACAGCCTAAAGTTACAGGAAGGCTTTGAATCTGCTGTCAGTGTGTGTTGTATGGATAATGATCTCTGGAACATGATTTTAAAGAATCAGTGCATTGCTTGTAACTGCACAGTCTCGACTTGGGTCAAAGTGACACAGTACAGAGCTTCTTGCAAAATCTTGCAAAAAAAGTAGGAAGAAAAAATAAAAAAAAGTAGCAAATCGTCTATGTGTACTCACTGCATTCCAGGTTATTTATACAGAGAGAAAAAACTGTGTAGACTTCATGTCTCTACTTGGTGAGAACTATTAAATTACTGGTGGATGTTTTTAATTACTCCACATAAATGTTGGAACACAACACTTCTCCAGTGTTTGGAGGACGAGTGAGGGGGGTCTATAATGTCTCACATGTTTAGGGAAGCACTGGCTTGCACTTAATCATGGTGGTCCCTGTGTGATTCTGGCGTTGGAAATGTGGCTTTGTGAGAGAAAAGTGAGCATTCCTTCTGCTGGCGCAAGGGAGAGGAAATGGGTAATAAAACCAGGAGGACGAGAAAAAAAAAGCCTCGGCGGCGTACTGGAGCCAGTGATTCTGGGATCCACTTAATTGCTCTTAAATGAAAAAGATTTTTGGCTTCCCATTTGCTGTGTTTAAAGAAAAGTCAAGTCAAATCCCACATGTATACCAGCCAAGCGGTGACTTCTCATTCAGCAGTATGAGCACTAATCCCTCTTTTTCTGTGCTGCCATCGGTAATATTATTATTAATATTGAGAAAGCTGCTGTTCACAGTTAGCAAACGCCAGAGGAAGAAGAAACTCAGCCCTTTTGCTCACTTGCTAAAGCCAGAGAAGTCACTGGGGAAAGAGGATATTAATATGAGTGTTTGGTTATTTCTGACTATAAGGAGGACAAATAACTGTCTTTGCTTTGAAATTAGTACTAGTAATGCTGTTTTTCTCTGCTGTTTTCTAATATCTATTATCTATACTGCTACCCTTACATCAAATATTGTAGAGATTCTCTCTCTCTCCATAAAGAGTGTTGCCCAATGTTCAGATTCTTTAACAGAAGTAGAGATTTTAGCAGAAAATTGTAAGTGATGACAGCCGGGTGACCTCTGTGTGCAGTGAATTCCATTGAGGTTGGTCCGTGGAAAGCTCATTTTCAATGGTGTGTTTTTGTTTTTTTTTGATATATTTTAAATCGTACAATAGCTAGAAACAACCAATCTTGATACTAATGTGCTAAGGCTTGAGCAAGTACTGATGTCAAGCACCCTTACAGCTCTAGTGCAATTGAAAAAAAAAAAAAATTTTTGGGAAAACACTGATATGTTGCCAAGTTCAACAACAAAAGACCCTTCCTGAGACATGATCCTGTTAGGCTGATAGGTTATGACTGGTGCATTAAATAGCATACTCAGTGATAACTAATACTGCATTGGCTTTTGGGTATCAGAGTCCAGTATCAATACAAACATTAGTAATGACTACATTTGCTCAACGGCTGTTTTCCTCTGATGTTATGTTAAGGACAGCAAGCTCAAAGTCTTAAATATTTTAACATAGAACATTATATTTTATAACCTGTAAGCCTCTGTCATACAGTAAACGTTAGTTTACGCTTTTGAATGTGATCACGTGACTGAAAACTGTGTTAAATGTCAATACAGAGCATCACATTTTTGGATAGAACTTCCTTAGCCTGAATCTAGCCTTTGCTAAATTTAGCAAGGGGCTACTGTTAGCTAGCTTAATAAGTAAAATGGCACTCTGAAGGATAACCAAACAGCCACTGTTATTCTTTGCTAACATTAGCATCCAGTCACTAATTAAATGATATTCTTATCACTGTTTACTGTTTAGTGGCTAAAAGCTAATATAACTGTGCAGATGTTAAAAAATTTGAAGATACATTAAATCGTGTGAATGAAAATTGTGCCAAATTTTGATAGGAAACCGTTTTCAAAAGAATTTAGTTGCTTGCGCTGAATTTACCTTTTGCTATTTTTAGCTTAGGCTATTTCTGTAATCTAGTTGAAGGAATATGTGACACTATGAATGAAAACCGTCACATTTTAAGACAAAACATCATGTTGGATAACAAAGGAGCTGCTATCATGCTGTAGCTATCGTTAGCATCCAGTCACTTCCAAAATAATATGCCCTTTACTTTTGCTGAATTGTAGCTATAGCAAATATAACTGCTTATCAATTTAACAATTGACTATACATTAAAAATGAATGAAAATGTGATGTAATTTTAAGACACAGCATTACATTTTTGGATATCATTTCCTTAGCCTGACTCTTGATTTTGGTAAATTTAGCTAGGTGCTGCTGTAAGCTAGGTAATAAAATGACAATGTTTGACACGTAATTTTGGAAAGAATTTAGCCTTTTACAATGGAAGTACCCATTGCTAACTGTAGATCAGTTTAAAAGCTGGAGATACATTGAATTGTTATCATGTTAAGGAAAATGAACAGAAACATAATTTTAGAAAGAATTTATCCACTTGCCCCTTGCTAGTTAAAGCTAAAACAATTTAGCCAGTCACTACAGTAACTTGGTGCGACAAGTAGACAAAGCAACACATACTGTATTTGATAACACATGCATTATGCATCCACATAGGCTGCTAGATAATCTTAGTGTTAGGTTGTAGCTAAAAGCCTACATTACTTGTCTTGGTTGCTTACAGGCATTGACTGTTGTCTAATGGTAGCTTATGGGCTTTCAAATATGTTCCTTTGAATGATGCATGGTCACATTTCTCTCTGTATTTGCACTGCGCTATCTGTCATGCAACTAGAAATTTGGAATTCACTACAAGAGCATTTCTGCTTTTCACACAGTGCAACTCTGAGTACAACCCTGGACTTTTAGCGACTAATGTACTGCTTATGTAGTGCATAAATTTTTATCCCACATTAACAATTGCCACCTCAGAGCACGAGTCTTTCTCCTTACTTTTTCCTTCTATTACAGTGTAATTTTTTTCAAGACCATGACCTCCTGTTAAATAATACATTTTAGCAAGTCTTGCCTGTGCTTCCATCATTGACCATTTTTGTTTCTGAGTGTTAGGGTCGGGTGTGAAGACACCACTCAGTGAGCCATTAAGGCCTGAAGTGCCACGCAAAGCTGTCATGTCGCGTCAGCCCAGTTCCTTTTGTACTCATTAATTGTTGAGAGAAGTGTGTCACATCCTGTCAGGCTGACTGCTGGTGTCCCTCTGGTCACCCCTCAGTGCCCACTGCCCGCTGATGCTATTGTGGCAGCGATTGGAGCAGAGGAGAGGAGAGCTGGGCCCTGCAGGATGTGGGACAATACTGGGAAGGAAGAGGAGGGAATCCCGGAGCTGTGTGCAGAAGCCAGGACAGCAAAGTGTCTCAGAGAGCAGTACCCTGTAACTCCCCCCACCCCACCCCCCGTCCCCTGAGGACAGACTTTGTCATCCTCTCACCTTTCTGTGTGAAAGGAATGAGAAAGATGATGGCATTTAGTTTGGCCAGGGCTTCTTCTTCTATCATTTATTTAAAAGGTGATATTTCTTCTCCACTGGATTCAGAGGCAACAAATAGTCTCATATTCACAAAATGGCTTTTGTACGCAACATAAGTATATAACATTTGATAATTAGCCTACATTTAAGAGAACAGGAGGACATTAGCTGAAATAACCTAGCCCTTTTATTGTTGTTGTTTATTAGAAAGAATTTGTGGTGTGCATTTTGTCACAGAACATTCACCTTGTTGTCTCTAAACCATTTCTGTGTAGCTTTCACTCTATTGTCTTTCTGGAAATAAATCTTCTCCCAAGCCGTACTTCTCTTGCAGACTGAATAACATCATCCTCCAGGATATTCCTATATTTTGCCGCATTCATTTTACCCTCTACCTTTCAAGCCTCCCAGGACCGACTGCTGAAAAGCATCCCCACAGCATGATGCTGCTTCACAGTGGGGATGGTGGGTTTGTGGTGGTTTACAGTGAAAGAACTTTCTCCCGCTTGACCATGGAGTTTCCCACATGCCTTCCAGTGAACTTTAGTTAAGATTTAATCTGAGTTTCCTTCAACAGTGCCTTTCTCTTTGCCATTCTCCTATTAAGCTTTGACTGGTGAAGAACCTGGGCAACAGTTGTTGCATGCCACAGCTGCTGCTGAAGCCTGCAGCTCCTTCAGAGTAGTCATAAGTGTCTTGGTGGCCTCTCCCACTTGTCTTCTTCTTTCACATTTACTCAGTTTATGAGGACGGCCTGATCTAGGCAGATTCACACATGTGCCATATTGATTTGCTTGATGATGGATTTAACTGAACTTTAGAGGATGTTCAATGCTTTGCAATTTTTTTTTGTATTCAACCCCTGAGTTTCTTGGAGTGTTCTTTTGTCTTTATAGTGTAATGGCAGCCAGGATTATTGATTAACCAGTGACTAGACCTTCCAGACACAGGTGTCTTTATACTACAATCACTTTAGACACATTCACTGCATTCAGGTGATCCTCAGAGTCTACTAGCACCAATTGTCTGGACCTCTGCTGAGTTAGGTCAGATGGTTTAAAAGGGGTTATTTATTTTACCTTACATATTTTTGTTTAATTGAAATTACTTTGTAATATTTTTTTGACTTGAGCTGCATAACTTGAAATTCCACCCATTGTCATATCTACAGCAGAGCCCCTAGGAATAAAGTTGATGAAAAACTGAAGCCCAGTGATACTGAAAAAGTAAACTTTCTGATATGAACTATAGGAATATGATTAAATGTAAAAAAAAAACAAACAATTAATTTATACTGGTTTTCAAATAATATGACCAGTCCTACCAATACATTAGTCAAGGTCACTTTACAAACCAGTCATGGTCTGTTGTTGAAGGATTAAGATTTTTGCAGTTACATTAATATAAATAGGAAAAACTGAGAAACAGTGAGCTTTAATGCTATTATCAGCATGCTAACAATTTCCCAATTTAAAAAATGTTGGTATTTAGCAGTAAATATGTTTTTTATGGTCTTTGTTTTAGTAAATCTTTCTGGGGTGTTAAAAATTATTAAATAGCACAAAAAGGACAGCAGAGACTATTGGGAATGTCAGTTTGTCTGTGAGTATGTGGGTTTTAGACAATTTCTAATTCTGACATAAAGATGGCAGCAGAGAAAAGTCGCATGAAGTTGCCAAAGAGACAACACTGTATCCTGAGGGGTTTATGAATGCGTATGGCCTGAATTTCATCAAACTTCATCCAATACTTTTTTTCAATTTTTGTCAAATGTCAACCTAAATCCATCAAATAGTTTCAAATTTTAGATTTGGCCAAACTGGAGGACTAGTACCATCCCTGGAGCTGTACCACATGAATGAGTAAAAATGTCCTCGTAGCTGTTCACAGCTGCCATTTAACATTATTAACCATCAATTTATTATCCAATAATACATGCTGAAAGCTTAATGGTAAGTATGTTATCACCTGCTGTAATGTAAAGGCAAGGTCTGAACTTCTTAAGAGGTGAAATATAATCCACAAGACAGATTTAATATTTTATTTAATGACACCTCTGCGAGCTCTGTAAGCTGCTTGACTGTAGAGACCCTGAGTGCTCATGTTAAATCAAAGGCAATTACATAACATTTTCTCATGTTTCCGCAGCACATATAACACTGCTACAGGACACTAGCAGTGATTATTTCAGTGTGACTGAGAAACAGGCCGCTACAGTGTTGGTGCTGCAATGGAAGACAACGCATGAATCAATGCTCGAGTGGTGATAGACTACACGGCACGGATGGAGAATTAATGAAGAAGGATCATGTGGCGTCGGGATGCGGTTGCAATTTGCTCCTGCTGAGTGGCTGAAATGCAGTCGCACAATAAAAAAAAAGACCATCCTTTTAAGGTTCTGCCTCTGGCCACTTGAAAACGTGTCTCTGGACCACAAAAGATGATGCAGTGTATTGCTCTGCAGACAAGCGGGGGAGCAAAATAGATGTCCAAATATTTCCATGGCTCCTGTGGCCTTCTGCTTGCATAGTCCTGGCATGAGCTCATCGGTGTGCGGCTAGTTTGTGCTCTCTCAGCACTGTTCTTTCCCAGTCTGTGAGTATCAATGTCGAAGCTAACTAGGCATTGACAAAGTCCTCTGAGCTCCCTTTCCCATTACCCACTAGACTGTGGCTCCACTGGTTTTCATAAAGGCAGATTATATCCTTGTGTCACCTAATAGTGAAAAAGAGCAGGTCATGCTCTCAGATTTGACTTAATATCTGCAACACTTAAGTGTGCAGTGGTCATCTGGGGCCAGGAGTGTGCATGAAAGCATCATTAATCATCAGATGTATTAAGGTATGGATTCCTTGAGGACTCTAATGCCTTTTTAAGTGAGCCTGCTGTTATGAAACTGTTATTTCTTTAATTCCCCCTCAGTAGTTATTTTCGTAAGCTGAAATCCAAATGGAAAAAGTCGTCAGAAATTGTTATAAGAGGACCCTCTTTAGGGGGATAAGCATTCTTTTTAACTGCAGTTCAAATCCCCCAAAGAGCGACTCTCTTGCGGTATTTAACCAAACGAATAAATTGACATAAAATGTATTCCTGATAATGCAAACATGGGGAACAGAGGAGCCAGAAATAACTCTTGCAGGCAAAAAGATGTGGAAGAGATTAAGGCTTAACCCACGAAATAAGCGAGTGGAGGCAGGAGGTTTGGAAAATGAGATGGGGGGAGGAGGAGAGGTGAGAGGAGGTGAGGAGATGGTGTCTGCAGGGGTGAGGGTGAATGTGTGTGGGGAGTCCACTGAGGGTTAGGAGAGTGAGAACTTAACCGAGGGGTGGGGGGGTCGGCCCTGTGAAAAGGAACTCATAAAAGTCACATTTGTTGGTGATGCATGAGGAAGTGAAGCCAGCTTTGGCACATGTGTCTGTGGTGCTAAATTAACTGTTAACACAAATAATCAAAGTGCAGGGCCCATTGAGCACTGGCGCCAGTGAAATGAGGGGGAGAGGCTGGCTCGCTGCTCTCTGAGAAGTTGCAGCAGACGAGCTATAGAGGCGAGCTAGCAGGTGGAGGTCTACCAGGGGCTTTCACAGGATGGAAGTGCTTACAAAACAGGCCGACCAGCCCACTGACAGAGGAAAGCACCGCCGCACTCCTGCTTCTTCCAGCTATTGTGTGTGAAGCGTGCTTCTCTTTTTAGATCTTTCTTTGTAACGGCTGACATATCTGAAGGACAGGGCATCGGCAATTACCGCCATGACTGGCCGATGGTAATTAAAATACCACTATTGTGACCTTGAGAGTTTTGTTTTTTTAATCCAAGGCTTTCTTAGCTGCAAACAGGAGGTCCAAATAAGTGAACTTCCTCATCTGAAGTGGTTGCGAAAGCACAGATCAAACATGTGGCCACAGAGCTGCTTTAAGTTAAGATTACTTCCTCACTGCAGAGACCGATGGGATTTTATAAAAGTCAATATTCATATTGATCCATGAAATTGAAATAAAATATCCTATTGGCATTTAAATGGTTCCTTTCTCAGATGCAATTTTGCTGTTCCCACAGTCAGGGCTAACAGCAGAGTAGGCTGGGGGAAAAAACAGCAAATGGGCCAGATGCGACTTATTGATGATGTCAGTGCTTGTGTGTTGGATCAGTAGCATCCTAACAGTTACCTCACTATGGAGGTGAAAGGTGCATCAAACTATAGTTGGGTTCTGGTGTTCAAATTACTTATTTATGCCACTTTAAGACCCTTTTCTATTGTTGTTTTCAACCATTTTTAAAACATTTTTTTCAAAAAATTTTAACCAACTTTTGCCCCTTTAACCAATTCTTGCTAGTTTTAATCTGTTCTTGCTGCCTTTGAAACCCATTTTACTTCTTTAGATGCCAATTTTGTGAAATTTTTGCCCCATTTTGCCTCTATAACCAATTGTAGTCACTTTTTAACTGCTTTTCATCATTTTTTCTCTGGCTATTTTTGCCACTTTCTCTGGCTATTTTTGCCCCATTTTGCCTCTATAACCAATTGTAGTCACTTTTTAACTGCTTTTCATCATTTTTTTCTCTGGCTATTTTTGCCACTTTTTTCCTCTGTAAGACAATTTCTGCACCTTTTAATCAATTTTTGACACTTTTTAACTATTTTCAACCCTTTTCCTGCAATTTTTTGCCACTTTTTGCCTTTAGCCAATTGTCAGCTTTTTTTGTCTGACTGTTTTGCAATTATTACATTAATTTTCCTTTAGAAATATTTAGCTCCTGCTACTTTATTTTCTGGCATCTTGACGTTTGTGCACACAGCTTAACAGCAAAGGCTTTCATTACTTTCCTTATGGTTTATATGAGTGGGTCCATCCTAATTGTTAACACCCCCTTGAAAAAAGTCAATTTGTTTTTAAGAAAAGAGGTTTCCATTTTGAAAAAAGGCTATACTGTATTTCAGGATAAATAAATATATATATAAAATCAGCAAAGTCGCAGGCATCCTGGCTGTGCTGTGAGAGTTACTTCATTTTGGAGCTAAAAGGTGCATCATATTGGCTCCTGATGTTCAAACTATATATTCACGCCACTTTTAAATCCCTTCTTGTCATTGTTTCCACCCATTTTTACAACATGTTTTCTAAATTTGAACCAACTTTTATCTCTTTTAACCACTTCTGCCACTTTTGGCCTATTTTTGCCTCTGTAACCCACTGTAACCGTTTTTTTTTAAACCGCTTTTCCCCATTTTTTTCCAGGCCATTAGTTCCCCTTTGTGCCTTTTTCAGCCCATTTTTTGCAATTTACCAGTTTGCCACAATTAACCTACTTTTCACTTTTTTTTCCAGTCAATTTTTGCCAATTTTCAGCTGTTTCTTTTGCCTCTTTTTGCAATTATTAAAATAATTAAAAACAGTAAAAATAAAAAGATAAAAAAATCTATTTTGTTGCTTTGATAAGACTGGTTATTATTCAGGTTAAATATGAAATATGGTTATCACAGATTAACTTTACAGTGTGCCATGATTTTCCTGACATTCTTGGACCCCTCATTAGGCAAGGCCAGATAGCTCCCCCCCCATGTGTGGCCATGGCAACAGTACAATGAGAGGATAAACATTTCACTGCACATGCTGTTTTCACTTGTGACAAATTATTTGTCACTTGTGACAAATAAATCTTCGAATCTTGAAAATATGGCTGTGAGATAGAAATGCATTAACCAATATTCAGCTGGCAAAAACCAAAAAGAACAGAATTGATTTAAACTGATATTTATGCACTACATTATCCCAGCGCCATGAACCAAATAAGTGTGAATTATGTTAACAAGTAAACAGATCAAGATGTTGCTGTGTTTGTAGAGCTCAAGTCACACATGATACCTTTGATGCCTCTACCCGAGATTAAATAAATGAGCTGCATTTGAATTTGTGATCACAGTAGTAATCTTTGTCTTTATTCAAGAACATTTCAGCTCCAGCTTCCCCCTGCCAAAAACAGTCGAGTCGTTAGGGGAAAATAAATACAACAATTTGGAAAAAGTAATACCCTGCAGCTTTGTGACATCAGCACAAAAGAAGCATGGCCCCTGATGCTCTCCACTTCCCATGCAGCCCACAACTGGGCCGGAGACCGAGGTTGCCTGGCGCCACAGTCATCATGTGTGTCAGTCACTTGCAAAACTCACTGTTTTCCTTAGAGGATGAGCTAAGCTCCTCCTTTAGCCCTAACGATTTATTTTAGACTCCAGCGTCCAGAGACCCCCTTTCTTGAAATCCCAGTTTATCTTGGCCATGTTGTTTCAATATGAACCAATCAGCTTAGCCTGCAGAGGAATGTCCCCTGAGACTTGCCTTGGTTTCCCAATAGGCCCATTCATTTTGAGGACACAAGTTTAACATCTGGTTTGCATTAGTGCTCCCTGCACTGGCTCTCATCTCGGGCTCTGTCGCACAGGAGGAACAAGAGGACGATCAGTCCCCACTGAAATATCATTTGATACTGGGACATTTGAAGACATGATTTGCTGCTCTTTAAAGGAAGTTGAGAAATTCATAGAGAAAATATTTTTACGTTGTTGGGAATAGGCGCATTCCCTTTTGTACTGAGCTTTAGATGTGAAAATACTTCTACATCTACAATTCAGTTGGTGCTTTAAGCAAGGTTAGCACAACATAGCAATAAGATTGAAATCAAAGAACAGCTAGCATAGCTCCCTCCTTATGTAACAAAACACACCAATCAGTAGCTCCAGTATTCACTGATTAACATATTGTTTAAAGCTTTTAAAGGATGGACAGTTAAGTAGAAAAGATTAAACAAACAAGATATGAGGCATAAATTACTGAGTTTTAAAATTGACTGATTTGGCGTTTACCTTGGCTTAGACAGAACCAGGCTAGCTATTTCCTCTGATTGATGTCTTAATGCTACGCTAAGCTAATGAGAACCTGATTACATTTCAACTGACAGACATGAGACATTACTGCTATTCAACAAAGTCTGTTATCAGACTATTGATCATTTTCCCATTCAGATCCACAGAACTAAGTATGTAAGTAACAGTTAGGATACTAAAAGTTAAAAGGCTGTATTTATGTTTTGCAAAGCCAAGGAAACCGTCTGCTTACAGGAAAATAGCCTGTCCTCCTTTAAATCATTCTAACACAGCGAGAATAGCTCATGTAGCTCTGTTAGGGGCATAAACTATGTGGATAACAAAGCTACGTAGCTAACATATCTAAAGCTAAGCTCACAAAGCAGTTACCTAAGCTAAAGCTCATGTGACTATTGCTAACTTAGCTATAGATAACAGGACTATGTAGCTAACATAGCTTTGCTTGTTATTTTTGACCTTTTTGAAAATCAGTGTCATTATAGTTTTATTCTAATGAAATCATCACAACTGCTACCTCTCTGCTTGGAATGGACCATTGAAAATCATTTAGTGTTGTTGCAACATGGTTGCTAGGATGCTGCAGAAACTTGACTTTTAAAAATCATGGCTGACAGGGAGATCACTCCACTGATAGTCAAGAAGAAAAGACTGCAAAAGTACCACAATGGTTGGGGAACAGACAATCAGCTTGCTTTGTTGTTTTTAGTTTAATTACCCCACTATTATCTTTGATGCAACGTTTTTGTTGACGATATTTGAATTTATTTTTGCACTTATCTTTCATTAGAGCATTCATTTTATTACCACCAAGTAGATTATGTGATCTGGAGGGTTTGTTAGTTAGTTTGTCATTTTGTTTGTTAGTTTGTTTGTTTTTTAGCAACATAACTCAAAAAGTCATGGACAGATTTTGATGAAATTTTCAGGAAATGTCAGAAATGGCATAAGGAAGAACTGATTAGATTTTGAGAGTGATCCAGATCACCGTCTGGATCCAGGATTTTTTTTAAGGGATTCTGTACTCTTGGGAGATAAGGCTAATGGCGGAGGTCTGCGCTCTCCGAGTGCTTTTCTACTGTTGTTACTACTTTACACCAGGAGATGGCAAACCTGAGTAACTTCAATCCCAGCAGCATTATTGGGTGTGTTTCTATTCAGAGTTTTGGAGTTTATAGAGTTTGAAAGATGCACGTCCAGTTGAGGAGACGAGTCGGAGTGTAACAGAGAGAAAGACAGTTAATTGTAGTGAGAACACTCACAATGCTGGGAGGAATAGAAGAATATTCACCCTCCGCCATGACTTTCAGTCGTCCGGTGAGACCATGGGTGAGACTGCAGGCAATGCGTCTGCTATGACAGTCACACGTAGCGAAACCAATGCTTTGCCTCACTGTGCTTCCACCCCACTGTGGAGGGAGTAATTGGCGAATGCCGTAATGGGGGGCACATGGGGACGTGGTGGTGGGGGGGTTCAAAACACTGGGAATAGTGATGGAGATTGGAAATGACAAACACCGTGGAGGTAGACACATGGTATATGCCTAGAGTAGAAGCCATGGGAGAAAAAGCACAGCTAATGGTGGTGGAGGCTGCCTGGTGATGTCAGAATATGCAAATTAGATGAGTAAATTTGCTCCCGGAGATGTGGTAGAAGCTGTAGTAGAAAAAGCACTGCCAATGGCGGTGGAGGCCGCCTGGTGATGTCAGAATATGCAAATTAGATGGCTGAATTTACTCCCATCACAAAGTTTGGGTCATACTGAAGATTTTTTAAAGGATTCTGTACTATTGGGAGATAGGGCTAATGGCAGAGGTCTGCGCTCTCGGAGGGCTTTTCTGTTTTATATTGTTACTATTTTGTTATTTATATATGTGTATTAAAAATGTATTTTTTTACAGATTAAATAGAATCCAGTTAATGCTTATGTTATCTATCTGAAAACAATGCATGCATTTTTTATGCTCATTATAGACCTTTTGCAGACAGGTTTCTTTGGTTAGATTGGTTATTATTCAGGTTAAATATAAAATACCACAGCTTAACTTAACAATGGACCATGATTTTGCTGGCCCCCAGTTTGGCTGGGCCCCAGAAATCTCTCCCATTTTTCCCCCTAATGGGCGGCCTTGTCTCCACATGACTATTCTCTGAATATGCATGGCTGTGTTCAACCACCTTCAGGTACAGTGGGGGTCCCCGGTCTTTGGCACCTTTATTTTGGGGGTCACAGGCTGAAAAGGTTGAGAACCCCTGGCATAGAGTAGAATTGCATAGACAGGTACTTACACACAACTTTTCCATTCAGTCCCGTCTGTGTCACAAGTTTTTGTGAAGCTGGAACAGAAAAATCCAGCTTTAACTGCTTGGACGGCATGGCTCCATGTCCTTCTTTGTTAGCGGAGCTCATGTTAGCCACACTGCTATCATCATCAACAGTGTCAACAGCGGTGTTTTTGGCCACTAGTTTTGTAGAAGCGTGTGCTGTGAGAGATGCTCCATTAGATTAGAGTTGCTTACAACGGATGTGGACAGACACTTCGCTCCGGGACATACTGTACACTTCACATACGTTCTTGCCTTTTACCTCAAGGAGAATAAAGTAGTGTCTGTATTTCCACTTTGAAAACGCCAACTTTCCCTCCAGACTCACCATTGCTGCAGCTTACCTCTGATAGTTTGTGTGTGTGCGTGTGTGGTTTGTGTGTAAACTCAACACTGCCTCTGATTGGCTTACCATGAAAATTTACTCTACCTTAGCCAATCATAATCACTTATGCGGTTGTCTCGTCCCTCCCTCCTCCCTCACCAAAGAAAAAGATAAACAGTTTTGCAGCTCCTGTGGCTGATAGCCAAGTCGGATGACAAGAGCTTCAATGAGTAGCTTTAGTTTATAACGTGCCCCATTTAATTCTCGGTAACGGTAATTGCGTTGTGACGATGGAAACAGTAATTAGTTAGATTACTCGTTACTGAAAAAAATAACGCCGTTAGTAATGCCGTTTATTTTAATGCCGTTATTCCCATCACTGGTGGCTAGTAATGGTGTTCCACAAGGGTCCATACTGGGACAGATATTATTTATTATCTATATAAATAAGTTAGTAAATGCATCGTTATCTTCTTTAGAAAGTGCAACAAATAAACTACCCCTTACGCCTAGATGCCTTAAATGTTGTATCTTCTTAACATCTAAGTCACAAGTTCAAGACTGCACAGATTTTTACCGTTGTGGTAAATTAAGACCTAAGTTTATTCTACATTTGTTGGCACTTGATGTCTCTCTCTTTGCTTGGTTGACCTTCAGATTGGTCAAAACAAGTTTTGTGCTGCAGCATAGTGCTGTGAGGACAAATGTATGAGATACCAAACAAAAGCACCTGAATGCTGTAATTGTTATCCTCCATGTTCAGAGTGTATCCAGATGTAGCAGATGTGGTTGGTTCGCCCTCCGTTAGAGCACTCTGAACCAGCAGGTGCACATCTCAGGTAAAGACTGCTGCTCCCACCTCCTAATAAAGTAACCACTTCCCCCTCCCCTTTTTATTTTCTCACTTCAAGTTTGTCCTTCTACCTCCCCGATTCTCTCTCTCTCTTTATCATCCGAACCACCCTGGAGTGCAATGCATCGAGGTGTCTGCCAAAAATGCATGCCAAATGAAGAGCAAGAAGAGGGAGCAGGCGAGGGTGCTCTAAGTCTCTTATCTGGATGTTATTGAATTTTTCTTTTAAGGAATAATTCATTTGAAGTAACCTTCAATTAGATGGTGTATGGAGAAGTGTAGTCTTCTGACCGCAGTGTTACAGCTCTCTCACGCTTGGCTTTATCACATCAGTATCTTAGATGATAAAAAACACCATTTCACTTTGAATTAACAGCATCTTCTCAGCAGACGGGTTTCTTTCTGTTCCTGTTTGACTTAATGAAGCTTTTAACTTTATGAAAATGAATTACAAGCTTGTTATCTGTTCTTATCACTTCCTAAATTGCTTCCTTCAGATTTAATAAACAACTCGTGCATGTTGTTTATCACAGCTTCACTGGTATTTACGCTGCTGTTTCTGTCTATTGTCCCTGTGAAGCTTCAACGAGCGTTGTAGCTGTAACCAGAAATTATTCTATCAAAGTTTATACACCATGTAATATCACCAAATCCAACTGACCCCTTTTAAATTGTTGTCACCATGTGGAATCTTTACATATCTGACAAACAAATGAATTGTTTTCAAGAGAGAGCAGCACAGCGCAGCTTGCAGAGTAGCTTCATAGATCAGTGTGGCACGCTCTCTCAGTCTGTTTGAACAGGGTTAATCCTAGCACACACACTTATCCACATTATTGATGTGATTTCATTTTCATTCATATAGTGTCACTCCTCTGACCCACTTCCTACCAACAGGAGTAACTGTATCATCAGCCTTTTTTTTTTTTAACCTTGCTGTCATATCTAACAAATAAAGATTTCTCTGGATTTCTGTAACAAGTATTCAAGTTTTAATTAAAAAAAAATATGATTTATATAACTATAATTCTCTTGGCTAGTTTTCTGGTGATATTATTGTTTTAGCTGGGCAAAAGTAGGTGTCTATGTTTGTTCAAATAAAGAATAATTCCATGTGTATTCCAGAGGTAGCCTGACTTGGAATCATAAATATCAATATTTACAAAGCTTTGCCCTGCTCACCTCCCCTACTCCATTCATTTCACATATTGAGGGAGAAAAGCTGTTAAAAGTGGCCTTCCTAGTTCACAGTGCAAGTCTCTTACAAAACATTATAGTCTTACTTGCAGCATTAACTACACAGCATCTTTTGCTCTTGTTTTAAATGAGAGCCCCCTGGTGGTGAAATTTACACATTGTGCATTTAAACAGTAATACAGACATTGGTCTAACAACAACCAAACTAAAAAACACAAAACATGTACTGTATTTTAGCCTTGTGTAGCCTGTGTCTAATGCCTGGATAATATACGTCTGAACAGTCCACACGGGTAAATGTTAAGGTCACTAATTCACAGGCAGTAACTTTACTTCAGACTTCATGTTAAATCCTGACCACGCTCCATCTATGGCGTCTCTCTGAAGCCCAAACATTTTGACCTCTGAGCTCCTGGGAGGTTTGGTTTACAGCCAGAGTTAACAGAGCTGATAGCATGCTGAGAAACCTGCACATTTGATCCAGCAGAGCGCCTGGCCTGCACTGTTTTACAACCAGTGTCATCAAACAGACCAACTAAGAAACAGTCTACAACCAAGATAACAATGTGCAAGCTTATTCTCTATTTCCTTTGATTTGTGAGGAATTCTAGTCTTCAGATTTGAGTTTTTTTTTTTTTTAGATAACTTTACTAAATGCTCTGTCTTTGTCCCATACACAGGGTTCTAGTTAAGTGTTGTTGGTCATGTCAGATAGAAATTTCAGGAAAAAGACAGCATTCATGTGATGGATAAACATGAGAAGTCACTTTCTGTGGTTTACAAAAGGCAGGACGGATTGTACTTTAACAGACTGTGAAACTGTCTGTGACTCCCCAGTGCTAGAACTTCTGGAGACTCCAGTGTGCATGGTATGTGGCTGGTTATTGGGGTGAAAAACAGAATCAAAATGTCCGAATACATCTAACTACAGTTTATAAAACTTCCGGGAACTTCACACTTACCTGTGATAGTGTTAACAGGAAATGAAAGTCTGAAAAGTAGAAAAATGTCTATGTAGGATTATTAAAAGTGAATACCTTTTTCTTTTGATGATTTATACATCAGCGCTGAACTTTTTAGGTCAACTTGAAAGGTTTTCACTGATTCTTTCAGTACTCTAACGCACACGGTTTGATCTGCATCGTCTCAGTCTTAATGATCAACCCAGGAAACTGAAACTTTTGCACATGTGCATTTGAAACAAATGATAATCATACCCCTACAAAACCAAAAGTCATTGCTGATGTACATTATTTTAGATTAAACCATGTTCCTCCTCTATTCCTCCAAATTATTTGGTATGGTGTGTACATCAATGTTTGGAGGCCCTGAGCATCGTCCATTTATTCCATTTGACCTCTTTTCCCCATGAGTGAGTGTTAGTTAATTTCTTAAGATTGTTACTTATCTATTGCATTTTTCTTGAGATAAGGATGTTGGATTTCTAAATTTTAGCTGAAAATGATTTGCTAAAAACAGAAACAGACCTTGTTATCCTGTGAAAATGAGATTAATGAGCCAAAAATGTCAACAAAGAAAATAAAATATACCTGTTGTCATGGCAAAATGGGCAAAATAAAGTGCATGTCCTTTCAGAGCCTCCATACCATTGGTAGAATCCGCATGCACTGGTGCCCTATTGTTTATAAAAGTGCCCTTATGGATGCCCTATGGTACATTAAACATGATTTAGCCATCCAGGGTGCTCTCTCAGTAGCCAATCAGTAATAAAAGGTCCTCCAGGGTCCTTTCAGTTGTCTTAATGCCATAACAATGCCTCAATAAGATTTCCTATTGTTAAGATTTGAGCAAAGTACTTGCAACAAGCTTCTTTATTGGTGTTTCACTATGTTTAGTGTGATTGGCCCCTATAACGCTACACTAGCACAGTCTGAGCCCCTGTATGTGTTTATGAGAGTTACCTGCCGCATAATGAATAAAGCCTGCAGCGCAGTAAAACCTGGAGTTGGACCCTGTCCCATTCTGTAGGTCTACGCACTGAGCAATAAAGAGAAAAATGGCTTTAACAAAACTGTACACGTTACATTACCTGTTAAATCATTACATTCACATCAAAAACAATCTCAAAATTCAAACCCATCCTGCCCCCTGCAGATCTGGAAAATATCATACACACTCAGTTATATTCTCCTGACTGGACTACCGTAACTCCCTCCTCTCTGGCATCACCAAAAAAATCCTTCTCCTGCCTCCGACTGCTCCAAAACACAGCAGCCACGCTTCTAACTGGTTTTAACAGACGGCATCACATTACCCCTATCCTTGCTTCCCTCCACCTGCTTCCTGTCACTTTTAGAATTGATTTTAAGATTTTACTGATGTAACTGATTTGATAGCCCCAGGTTATTTCACTGAGATGCTGACACCTTATGAGCCTTCATGCAGCCTTAGTTTCTTTGGGGGGGGGGTTGGTCGTTCCAAAGTCAAGACTAACATCTACAGGAGACAGGGCTTTTGCTGTCCTTAAAACTCACTTTTACAGAACTGTTTTTATGTGACCCTTTTTAAAATTTATTTTTATAATCACTTTTTAATTTGTTTTATTGCTCTCACTGCCTTCGTGCTTGACTTTTCCTTCAATGGCCATCTTAATATCATCTGATTACATTTTTATTTTTATTTTATTTTATTTTATTTTATTTTATTAATTTTTTTTATCCATGTATTTACCTGTTCCTTCCCTTTTTATCTGCTATTGATCTTATTTTTTGATTGCTAATGATGTGATGTCGTCTTCTTGTGTGTGTTCATGGTTTTACTTTCATATAATACCATACTGTCTTTCCCTTGATATTTTCATATTTTACTGTTTTAACTGCCTTCAAGATCATCTGTGTCTTTCCCCTTCTTTTTAATTATGCTAATTTCATAGACATTTGTGTCTCAGTTTGTTTTGACTTTCTGTTGGATTATCAAGACTTCCTTGGTTTATTGCTAATTTGTTTACATTGTGAATCACTGAGCTCTTGCTTTTGCTACGTCTGTTAAAGCACTTTGTAAACATCTGTTTTTAAAGGTGCTATATAAATAAAGTTATTATTATTATATCTGCTTCAGTAGAGCAGTCATTTTACAATCTAAAGCTGATTAAGTCTCATCAGATGTGCTAAATGGTTGTATAGTTCATTGTTCATTGTCTGTTTTATTCCAGTGGTGTAGGTATAATCACAAAATCAGAAATGGTTCAATCTTAACCAGGGATTTTATCTATTTCACTCCACATGTGTGATAACTGTTTTGTGCGCTGGTTCCAGCAGATGCTTTTTCATTTTTATCACCCCTGCCTCTTAAACATCTTGAGCCCCCCACTGCTCTGTACCAACCTAATTTTAGCTCTTTTATTTTGAAATGGTAGCAAGCTCAGCTGACAACAATTTTTTTGACTGGGAAAACCTGATATGACTTGTAGATAATTCATTAGCATGAAGTTAAAGACTGTGTCTGTGTGATAGACATCTGGTGTGACTGTGGCTCAGCAGCAGGGCCAATTTTAGCATCATAGGGTGCTCAGCTCCTAAAAACACTGTTGCATGCAATACATTCAGTCCTCCCATCAAAACACCTGTGCCACTGTATTAAAAATGATATTTCCAAACATACTGTAGATTCTTAATTAGATTTGCAGTAATAAAAAGTATGTAGTAAAAAGTAATGGGAGATTTAGACCACAAATATATCTATCATGTTGCATGTCATCATCATCATTATTATAATAGCATATTATTCTGTTAGAGCCATTTAGTGTAATAGAACATGTCACTCATTGTTTGGACATATTTTAATGCTAATATTATTATACTACAATATCATTAAATTTGGAAAGAAGGACTTTCCCTTGTAAGACTGTGGTGCTACAATCTGAAGACTACTTTAATATGATTAATATTAAATTCAAGCAGATCCAGGCCCTGCTCATCAAAATGAAAATGGATGCTACGTTATGAAAAGTTAACTAACATAACCAAACACGAAAGGACTCTGAGCCACCTAAATGAGAGAAGCTCATTATCTTTAAATAGTGTTTATTGCTCACTTTTAAATATTATTTTAATGCTAGGGTAACATGTTTACTGAGTTTATGCTTTTATAACAACTTAGGCAATTTACTAGTCCTTGCCATGGTCATGCTTTTGTCTGTTTACCTGACAGCCAAGATGGGCATTTGGATAAAATCAGCTGCAGAGAGGTCATGGCTCACCTTTTCAGGCATAATACAGTTTATGGTGAGTTAAGAAAGTATTTAGACCCCCTTTACTTTATTCGATATTGAAATGTTGTAGCCTGAAGCTACAATTATTAAAATGTTGTTTTCTCTCATTAATCTAACATTGCAAAGCAGATGGATTTGCCCGTTTCTGTGTTTCTCACTGGCGAATCCATCTTGCAAAGCTCACATCTGAACTGTTTGGGCCCGGTGACAGGGCCAATCAGCAATGAGGGGCAGTACTTTCGGGTGCAGCAGAGTTGTGATGTACGCAAGCAGTGAGAAGAGGCCGTTGCAATGGCGGAAGACAGCGTGGATGCTGCTAAAGTGCAAGTTTTTATCAGAACTTGACGACATTTCTTTGTTAAAAGATGAACAGAGAACAGCATTATTTTTTTTTAAACGACAAACGTTGTGTACTGACATATCTACAGTCACCATGGGTCGCATTATGCAACTCTCTATTGAGTTACTCGACAGTAGGGGTGCACTTTGGTTTGGAGCTACGACCACGCATGTTTTGCTGCTCCGATTGGCCTGTAAAGATGTGACAGACAGAACGTTCATCCAATCACCCACTGTTTTTTTTTCCGAAGGCTCTGTCCTTTCCCAAATGCTGTATATGTGTGCTTTCTCAGATGGATGTGTAAAACACATCCATCTGGCATGTCAGGTTATCATTAATCAACACTCAAGAGAAAACAGAGTTTAAGACATTTTTACAAACTCGTTAAAAAGAAAAAAACTCTTATAGCACATTGACTTAAGTATTCAGAACCTCAGTAATTAGTTGAAGCACCTTTGGTAGCGTTTACAGAGTCTTTTTGATGCAATAAGCTTGAATTGGGGAATTTTCTGCCATCTTCTTGCAAACCCTCTAAAGCTCAGTCAGGTTGGATGGGGACCTTCAGTGGACAGCCATTTTCAGGTCTCTCTAGAGATGTTCTATGAGGTCCAAGTTAAGACTCTGGCTGGGCCACTTTAAGCCACTCCTGTGTTGTTCTAGCTGTGCTTAGGGTCCTCCCTCAACCTTTACCATTCTTGCAGTCCCTGCCACTGAAAAACACCCCCACAGCATGATGTTGCCACCACCATGTTTCACTGCTGGGATGGTATTGTGCAGGTGATGAGCGGTGCCTGGTTTCCCCAGACATTATGTTTAGATTTGAGGCAAAATAGTTCAATCTTGGTTTCATCAGACCAGAGAATCTTGTTTCTCATTATGTAAGAGTCATCCGTCCAAAATGTACAACGCCATTTAACTTTGCATACTGACTCCATTTTGATTGAGAGACATCTAGAGGTAGAAATTTCCTCTTGTACCTTTAACGCTTAGGTTTTTGTCACTCCATTTTATTATAAACTCTGACCCTCCAGGCAGCCATTTGTTTCCACTTATTTCCGCTCAATATGAAATCCAACTCTGATAATGCG